>NC_142618.1:53063404-54300904 GCF_059453375.1 Lepisosteus platostomus
ACTCTGAAACTTAATGAGTTGAAAGCCATTAAGAATCCCAGATTCATTAGCAATATTGAAGAATTACAAATGCAGTTTTAAGTCTAAATCGGGTACTTTGCTCCAAGCACAGCAATGGATTCTTATCGAGAAAGTACACATACAGAGGACAGCAGGGATTTAGTTTTGACTTCCCTCATTTCTTATTCAATTATATAAAGTTAAGTTAATTTTTTACTACATGAAAGTGTAAAATTTCTATTGGTTATGCAGATGTGTTTACATTTTTTAAGGATGAGATTCCTTCTGCTACATTCTACTGAAAATATACTTCAGAACAGCTGAACATGTCCTCTCATTTTTTCCTCTTTTATATGACATGCCAGGAGCCTGCAGTACAATATGTGCTCTGCAAAGCCATTATGTAAGTACAGCATTACTAAAAAGATTTAAATAACCGACCCTATCTGTTACAGTATTTCAAAACTGTCAACCTTAAACAACCCTAAAATAAAAGCAGGTTTAAATAAGCAACAGCGCTCTAAAACAGTCGGCCACAATATTTTCCTTGGAAATTGTGAATGTGTTGTGATCAGGCTTCCCCGTGCCGAGAACAAATCAAATACTTACTCGCCATTGTGGTGGACACTGTCGTAGCGCACAAACAGTGAGGTGTAAATGGCCTCTGTGAGCAGCGAGTAAATGGCGATCATAATGAGCAGCACCGCCAGCTTCAGGACCGAGTTGAGGCGCAGAAAAACCGCGCACGTCACCATTGCCAGCACGCCGGTGAAGACAAAATACTGTGAGACGGAAACAGAAAGAACAAGACATTCGCGACCGCTGTCGGATATCACTTCCTCCACGCATTCCTTCAGGCTGGAAATTGGCCCTGCATGTGCTGCAGTAGGCTTGGGAAAGGCTTTGGATATGTCCGTTGTATCAACACTAAAGAGGGTTTTTTTTGTGTCTGATGAATTTCCATTTATATCGCGGCTCTATTTCTTTTCATCAAGGATGCTGCGTGTTTTGTGTTGTGGGGCTCTGTAACAATCTCAGGAGAAAAATGAGACTACTGCTCTACATACTTGTAGACATATACCCCCTTTAAAATGTTCAGTATGACTTCAGACCAAAGTCCAACCCACTGTCTATTGCAGCCACAAAATGACACCATGTGGATTTACATCATTCAAGTAGTCTGGTCAAACCCTAAAATGGGGAAGAGGCAGGATTCCAACAGTGAACTTTACTGAGGTTATTTATCTGGCCAAGGAGAAAGACAACCAATCTGTACAGATGGGCTTATCAGAATCCTCCTCCCCCACCTTTAATGAAGGATGAGTCAAGTAGAAGAAAAGGAAAGGGTTGAGGGAGGCACACAAAAATGGAATACACAAGAGTACATGTATTTATACTGTGTACATTGAATGGAAATGACACATTGAAAGCTACAGTATGGTGAACATCACAAGACAACGTGAAAGCAGAAAAAAATACCTCTGGGTAGAAGCAGATATCTGGTATTGAGGCAGATGCATTGAATGTCTGATTTCTGAAGGTGCTTGACTTGTCAAAATCACACCACAGCTGTAAAAAAAAAGACTACTGTAGTAGACCTGTTTAAAAAGTGCAAATAAGGCTCTTGGTACATACTTTTCAAACAAAAAAACTGTCATAGAGACCATTGTAAAAACTTTGATATTAATTATTTTGTTTGAAATTCAACTTGGACTGATGTTTTACCAATTAACTATTACATATTACATAAAGAAAGAATAATAAATAAGAATAACCTTTTAATGAAGATATTGTCATAATGGTGAGTATGATACTGCTGTTCTGCACTGTCAGTTTTTGCCTGTCCTGTGGCCTTGACATGGTTTGTTATGGCTGATCTCCAAGGGGTAAGCTGCAGTAAATTTCAGATCATAATGGGATTTATAATGTATTGTACACAGTAATGCTAAATTATAGTTTTTGTAAATGATTGAAAGTTGAATATCGACTCTCAAAACATGTAATTACATGGTTTAATGGGAGTGAAGTGGTCAATATAGCAGTGAAAATAACTACGAATATAACAATACAAATAAAGTATATTCTAAAGCGTTATTTTAGTCTTCAGTGGGAAGGTAAAAGTAGGTAAAAATAGTCTGTAAATGAAACCATGAAATGTTTCTTACAGTATGTGGCTAAAAAGAGCTACAAAACAAATGTAGTAAATTAAGATATACACATATAAGAATACTTAATTATGAATAAACATGCATAATTACTGCTGCGGCATTGATTGTAGCACTGGTGTGGGCCTTTGTATTCTTAAGAACTTACAACATCCAAGTTAATCATCATGTTAATATTATATCTTTCAATTCAGTCATTGCATGTACTGTATATATATTTTTTATGTTCATTGTTTTCAACAGGCTTTCTTTTTAATGCATTCAATGACCAGCAACACAAGGGGTAAACTAATTAAAGAGAAGTCTGTTCACAATTTAATGTGTAAAATGCACACAATACACTTTTGCCTGGGGGAACATATTCTTCTAGGTTGTGATGAGGGCTTATACTTATCATCATTTAGAGCCTCTCAATCTGATGACAGGTCTAACATTTTCAATCTCAGGATGTAAATTATCATAATTGGCCACCATCTCTCCCATTCTGCATCTGTCTGCTGGGGAACGTGTCGCTGTGGGTGAGCAGCAAGCTTAAGTCAATGTACTGGGCTTAGGTGTTGGTGTGACATTTCTTATCTCAACTTAGGCAAACCTGGTGACTGAAATTCAATGCATGTCAAAAGCTGGAAGAAGAACGTTTTATTTTACAGACATTTTGTAATTTACAAACATGGTTTCTGTTATATTTGATTGGGTATAAACCTGCAGAAACGTTATAAACAAATGTAATAACTCACAACTGACTTAATCAGGAAAGGCACGTGTTAAGGTTTAAAGCTGAATCCGACAGCACAGACCTCACCAGTATCTAAGAGGGATATGGCATGAACCAATTGTAAATGGGCTTCCCCAGTCTATTAGGCACAATTAGCCAGCCACAGCCAGGGTAATGCAGAAAAGTAAGGAGTCATAGTGCAGCTCAGAACATGTTTGAAAGAACTTACAAAAATGACTGTATGAAGAACTCCAGAGAGCAAAATGTACAGTAAGTCCATCCCTCAGAAGCCAAGTATGAAAGCCAAGTTGATGGTTTTCGTTTTTTATACTGTACATCACTACAGGCAAAGAATAGCCATCTGTGTTACCATATAAAGAATAATATTTTGTGTTATGTTTTAGTTAATGTGTCATGTTTAATGTTTAAATATTTGGAATGAACATACACTACCCATATTTGAACACTAAAACGCAAGCTTAACAGAATGTCCAGTTGTCAAGCATTATGCTCTGTCAGGGGCATTTGTCATTTTATATACTGTATAGTTCTTTTACTGCCACAGAGTGACAACAGATTGCCTGTTTTTAACAGTGAAGGAAGAAAGCAAACTGATTCTAACTGAACTCTACTGCTGTTCAGTTACAGTCTACTGCTGTAGAGTAGTGATTTGATGGTCACCCCTCAGTTCACATACTGCTGTCAGTGAGTGCCACTTCACTCCAAACAATGCAGTCAGAGACACATACAGTATGACTTAGTATCTTTAGAGACAATGACACTTGAAAACAAGCAATTTAGCCTCTTCAGCAGAAGTTCCTGAGTTTAGATAAACAGGAGGCCCTGGTTCACTTACTTGCGCTTCCTCATTAATCAACGTCCACCCATACCAGATGTTTGGTCAACATTCAAAACACTCCAGAAAGACTCAGTACAATGACTAAAAGCAGGAACCTAAAACTCTGCAAAAGGGATCAGTTGCTAAATTTCCTTTTGGTAGAATGGAAAGTCATTTTCAAGCAAGGTTCACTGATATTATCACCACTAATGACTAAGCTCTTCATGTTCCTTGTAATTATTTCTTGGCACAAACATCGTTCAGTGGCTTCTGGATAAGCACGTGATGGTTCAGCCCCATTAAGTTCTGATTAATGTCCATGCCCACTTTATGTGTACAAGTAACCTCAACATTTGGGATTTTAGAGAGACTCACATGCAACCCCATTTACTGACTAACATGATCAAATTAAAGAAATGCTAATAGGGATGATGGCCCAGACACAAATGTGAACATTTCGTCTCATTAGGGTCAGGCACATGTGATAAGGTAAGCACAACAAAGCAGAATGATTACATTTTCTATTTATAGGGGATAACATCACCCTGATTTCCCTTTAGCTGAGCTCCATTCTTTCCATATCAGAGCACTGCACTAGCTTTAATACTTACAATATTTATCATGGCTGCAAGGAAGTTTATAAGAATTGAGGCAAAGATTATGACATTCCTGGCCAAATAGGTCTCGTTAATCCAGCAGCAGGCTTTACGAAGCACCAGCGGCAGACACTTATAATCCTCTGCAGTGGTTATAAGGACGAGGGCAGAATGCAGCATGATGAGAATAGAAAACTGTATCACCATGGTCACCATCCTGTAATGAGAGATAGTACTAAGGTCATTGCCCCAATAGAACAGAATGAGAACCCAGGATGCCCAACTTTCCATCCCAATACCCATACAGGAAACAACCAGTGATTCATAAAAGACTGAAATGCCACACTCTTGGAAAAAAAAAACCTCACAAAGGATGTATACAATTTTGTTCTCAAGGCATGAAACCAGACAGGAAATAAGTATAATCACCTCTAGCCCTCTGTCTTGTAGCACATAAAAAGGTCTTAAAAATATTTTGAAAGTGTATGGAACGAGGGAAGTGGGCAAGATAAACAATGAAGAAAATCACAATTTCCGTTTTATAGTCTTCAAACGGGGAGAAAGAGTGTTATGTGACTGACCGACAGCCTGCTGACCAAAATGTCAGTATTTTAACAATACATGAGTTTAACCAAGAGTAAGAAAGGGAGAGGCAGCCATTCAAGGCAGGAACTCAATACAGTTGCACAATAATGATGAATTCTGAAACCTCTCTTGGGAGATTTTGGGTTCAATGCATCCACCTTTATTTGTTCAATCAAACAATGTACAAGTACCCTTATCTATTCCCTTGCTGCTAACAATTCTGGTGAATATTTTGCACTTTTACATCTTGTGTCTTGAGCTGTAGTAATAATCTTTTTCAGAGGAAAGGAACAGGGTGTGGGAGTTCATATATATATAAATTTGAAAGTGACTGTGGAATAATACAGTATCAATGGAATTTTCAAAGTGAAGTTTCATTGTCTGAGCTAACTGGGGGCTGCCCCTACTATGCTCCAAGTTCTGTTTTTACAGTAAGTGGGCCTTAACATTTGCCATTTTTTATAACATTAGGGCATTAGCCATCAATTCTGTCCTCTGATCATGCAAATGTGTCATTATTATTCATGAAAATAAGATTCAAGATGCCCGAAGCTCTTTATGAGTGTCACACCATGCCAGGGATTTAAACTTCATCGAGTTTTAAGGGAAGAGTGTTATTTTAAATGCAACTGCAGAAGGACTTGGTGAACAGTGTTCATGGAGTGCGAGCAAGGTGGATGATTTGATTATTGAGAAAATAAGTTTATTAGATAGATTTTACTCAAGATGCTCTGATATTCTACAGAACGCCCAAAGAGCTTCCTTCATAGGTCACGTAAATAAACAGTAGCTTTAATCGTCATCATCATCATCATCATCACATAAATGGCAATGATATGTGTACATGTTCACATTTGTTAGCGGTTCATGGTCTTTCTTTACCTGGATGAAGGCAGTAAACTCTGGATAGCCGTGATGAATATGAGAACTATAAAAGCACACACCAGGTTGGACTTGAACACTTCATCCCTCATCTGAGAGTACTGTAGGAGAAAGAAAATTAAAACAGATAGACAAATAAACAAACGGATTCTAGTGTGCTCTGAACATCCCACAGGTCTTTGCAATGGTCATGCTTCTTCTACAAGCAAAAGGGCAGACAGCAAAGGCCTGTTGTGAGGTGTGAAAATGAAAGCAATTGCTGAATGACAATTTATTGAAATTACTGGAAAATGAATGAATTGTCCAATTTTGAAAATCGAAGCCTCCGTACTGCCCTGCTCTCTGCCACTTTTTTTTTTTAACAAGGGTGCTGGGAAATTAGCAAGAGGATGCCTAGTGTATTTTTTCAACAGCTATGCCAAAAAAAGGAAGACCAACATCAACTAACTTGACATTAAGCAAAATCAATGTAAAAGAGGGTTAAACGTGTTTTAAAAACGGTCAAAACAATAAGAAGGAAACTGAAGACAGGGGCTGTTAAATGGTAAGGATACATATAGGGAGCACTCATGTGAAACAGGAGGGGTTTGCAAAACAAAGCTTAAAACTCTTTCAACAGAACTTGTAATGACAATAAGTCCACATCATACATTTGGTCATGAGTAAACTAAAGGGAAATCTACTCCAAGAGGTACACCTGTGGTGGAGCCAATTAGTTATTTTTTTTTAATGTCTTTGGTTCACATGGGTATGGGTAGCTTTCATGTCTTTTCTCTCCATTAGTCTCCAAAGTGTGGTTATATTTTGTGAAAAATGTCATTGTTATCTCCCTATGATACAGGAAGATTTGTAAAGAATATGCTCTGCAGTGAATTTCAGATTCTGATTTAAGTGCTTGCTTGCTCTTTTAGTTTACTATATATAGTAAACAGTAAAAACAAATTTCCACTGTAATTATTAAAATCGTATTAACCAAATTCAAGCTGCAGTCTACTTTTTACGAGATGTACTGTACACCCAAAACTTCCAAGGAAATATAACCAGCAATACAGGAACACAAACATGCAGAGTGCATTTCATACTGAAATACTGACTTACGAGAAGAATTCTGCCCTCCATTTGAATAAAAATGAAAAATAAATATTTTGGTAAATTCTGGGTGTTAACTTTCCATAACAAAAGTGTAAGATTTTCTGTAAAGCCACCTTTCTGCAAAATTAAGACATTATCGTTGCATTCACGCACATTTTAATGACATCTGAACTGACGTTTTATTTTAATGAACAAAATCAAATTCTGTAAAACGTTTTTTTTTATTGGTGATTTAACAAGAAATCCACTGTTTTCCTACTAATTTTATATTTCAAACCAAATTCATATGTATCGCAGAACAATACATTTAATTAAATCTGTTCATAAACATTAGTGAAATTAAAATACTTAATTCTACTGAGTTATCAAAAAATATACAGACGAGAAGTATGTGCTGTACCTTTAGCTTACTCATGATAAAAGTATAGCAGACCTTTTCCCATTTTATATTTATTCACGTATGTTTATTTTTATCCGATACAGAGAATCTGTCTAAGACCCAGCTACCTTCTCTTCCAGGCTGGAGTCTTTAAACATCAGTGAGAAAGGCTTGATATGCTCTCTTCTCAATTTATCGCCACTCCGTAAGTCGATGGCGTGCTCTATTCGCTTGTTAATTTCCTCAGGACCAGACTGGACATGCAAAGCTTGTGCAAGATGGTTTGGAAGCAGATTTATTGAATTTCTCGTAAGGGCAGCCAGAGTCTAGGGGAAAGCACATGCAAATAGAATAAACCTGCTTGTCCCCTTTCAGATAAATATGCAATGTTTTAGATAAAAAAATGGCTCATAGCATTTCATGCATTTTCCATACATTCATGTAGGGTCTGGTGCTACTGGAAAGAATACTTACTTTAAATAATAATAGAAAAATAAAAGTCAGGTAGGATTAAAAAAAAGTCTTCTCTATTCCAACGTTTAAACATGCAAAATGGCAACGATTTTGGAAAAAACACTAGTGAAACTTCATTTATTCTGTACAAAACCCAATTACTTCAGCCTAGCTACACATTCAAACTACTGTAAGTCTGTAAATGGTTACTTGTAAAAGGAAAATCAAACCTTACATTAACACTTCGCTACCTTACAGTTGCCTTGTCAATTCAGACATTATATAGGCTTGTCTATGCAATTAAAGAAAAAAAAAGTTTTTTTTTTTTAATGAGAAACATGGTATACTTGGTGCTATGCTTTAAAACATTTTGAATTGGAGGTATCTTTTAGTGCTAATGAAAAGTGCCCCAGCTTCTAGAGTGCTAACCCTTCACTTTGAATTTTGAGGAAAAAGTGGATATGATGGGGAATGTATATACATTATGTGGTCTACCTTATTTACAGTGAAAGACCAAAGCCGAGAAATTGTACCTTTTTTCTTCTTGAATAGAGATCCTTTTAGATCAACCTTACAATTAATAAAATGTGGTCTTAAAATTCATATATGATATTTCTTTTTTTTACAGTTTTGTTTCAGATTCAAATTTCCTACACTGCAATTTATTGGAATTGATTCTAATATGCAGAAATGTCTACTGTACATGTTTAATGGAGATTTAAACATTTTATTACTGTAACTACAAAAGCAGATTTTACTGGGTTAATGTTCTTGACTTTTTAAAAGGAAGGTTCAGTTCCTAAAACTGACAAAAAGTTTAATTTCCAGTACTTGTTCAAGTGACGTTTTTGACAATCAAATAAGATTTTTTTTTTGTTACTGTACCAGGTGTTTTTGAAGAAAAAAATGATTTTCCTTTTACAAAGTGAACAAAGTACTCTGTAAGTTAAATGTTTTGGAAAAGTCCAAAACTTTAGATTTGTATATTTAAAATGAAACATGTCTCTAATTTATCCATGTAGTAGAGGTACAAGCCACGAGCCACGATGACTAAATAATGATGTTCTCTTGTTTTCCTATAGTTTCCAATATCTTTGAATCTATTTGTCATAACACCTGAGATTTTTTAAATGAAACATTCAGAACATACAGTACAGACAAATCAATACCATTGATGCAACTGTTACAAGCAATGAGCATTTATTAATGTCAAGCTTTAACCATAAAATGACACAGTTACCAAGGAGAAAAACCTTTCAATATAAGGGGATGTATCACCTGAGCCAACCATACATGTTTAAAGTATAAACTTTAAAAAAACTGTAACTGTGTGAACTATACAACACATTGCATAATTCGTATTTTCTAGAGTTTTGAAAAAAGGTGTCTGTTACAAGAAATATTTGTTTCTTGGGCTGTTCCTTTGTCTAAAGCCTCTATCAAGATTTTTTTATAGACTATGTAAATGAAGTGTTAACATAGCTTATAAAAACATATGAAGTTTTTTTTATATGTAGCTTCCTCAAATGCAGCTATTCACTTGTAATAGATGTAGGTTTTGTAACCGCATGCAATAACTTGCACTTGCCTGTTTAAACTTCAGCATCGTGGTGTTTGACCAGTCTTGAATTTGATCTAATGATATTTAAATGCTTTTAGATCATTTAATTGCGGCTTCTGCAGTATCTGCTAATACCCTTAGTTTGGTGTTGTCTGTTAACGTGACTGGTTTACAACCTACAGTATACCAGGTTCTTAACACCAGGGCATAAATGAGGATGACCAGCGATCCTAGTGCAGATTGATATGGTACTCCACTAATTACATCCTGCCACTTCATTCACCCCTTCTTTCTCGTTTTCTCTTCTTCTCTTCCCTTTTTTTATCAATTAACTGTCTCAATCCAAATACACAAATGACCTTGAATAGCTACTGCCTGAAATTTGATTGAAAGCAAGACCTACTGTATCTTTTCTAAATATATACTGGCCATCCTTTAGGGTCCTATTTTTATATAAATAGTCCTCTGGTTTAGTTATAATTGTCATTTACATAACCTTACACATGATAAAAGTCCTACTAGTCTGTAAATACAGTATTAGGGCAGTTATTGTCATTCTTTTTATGGAAGGATACTGTATTAACAGTTTTCCAGTCAATGGGTATTAACTCAGTCTCGAGTAACTGAAGAGTTTGATTCTGTTTTTAAAGGTAACCAGTAAATCAACCCCTGAAATTTAAATTAAAATATTGAATTTGTAAGAATATTTAAATAAAGATCATGTATAGCAGATAGTATGTCAAGTGTGATAATCAGATTCCTGTACTTAATGTGTGCTTATTTATTTTTCTTTTCCTGATAAGTTAATGTGGGCTTAATTCAGAAGTCTTTTATTTGAATAAAGAGCAGGCTCAGTCTGGGGTTCCTGAATTGTATAGCTCTATAGTCATACACAAAGTCCTTAGGCTGGATTAATGTTCAAGCTGACATAGTTGAAAGGGAAATTACTTTAATCGACCTTAATATCTGAAAGTATCACCTATTAAAATACTTTAGAAATACTCATGGGTCCTTGCTTTGGTGAGATTGCTTCTGAATGTCAATAAATTGAAACTTCTTTTATTTATTTTCTGTCAGCTCCAAGGCTTACTGAAATATTACTAGGCCATCTGGGGTTAAGTAAATGCAGGGCCCTGGATATTGAAGTGTGCTGATCTTTGTTGAACTAAGAAAAGATTAAACTTCTGTATGTATCCCTATAAAATCTCTCTGACCTCCATATATACAGTTTATACTTGGCAGTCTAGTTTATTTATGTTCTTGATGAAAATGTTTTTGACTATATTATCGTCACAATAATGAAATTAATGGGCATATGTGAAGAAGAAGGCATTTACTGTGAAGACATAGGAATACTTGATGAAAAAGTCTAATCTCTGTGCCTGAAATTTATTGTTTCAAGCTAAGGGTCAGTGCAAAACAGAATGGATCACTTCAGAATAAAGTATTCACTCAGATTTTCACAGGAATTATCTAGGTGACATACAGTACAGTTTTAAAATCATTAACATCATACACATACTTAGCATCAGTTTTAAGCTGAAGCTAAGATGCTTTGACCAAACTTTGAGAAAGGTTGCTGTGTTACAATGACCCTTATTTGTCCTAATTTATCAGACATCTTAAGTCTTATACTGTACAGTACATCAAGCATGAGACACACACATGAAGAGGTAATCTCACGTTTAGGCACCCAGCTCTTTAAATCTCACATACTGACTTCACCCACTCATTCTCCTGCTGGAAATTATCACAGTTTCCAAGCTTAGAAATCTCTGGTTACCCTACAGAGAACCTCAGTCACCTTGTAAATATAGACAACAATTCTTCTGTTTGTGTGCAAATTGCTACCCTTCACAACTCACAGATTAATAACCTTTGTTCATTTTGATGAAGAAGACTCAATAAAGCAAAGTTTTTGTAAAACCGAATTAATAGGAATGCAGCTTCTGGTGAAATTTACAAACTAGGTACCAGACTTTGGGGAATTTCGTAGACACATCTCACTATACACCACATCAAGAGAAACAGAATTCCTGAACAGAATTCCAGTAATGACAAAATTCTGAAGCACCATAAAATGAATATCCGATCAAATTTCTTTTCCTATGGAAAAAAAACAGGAATTGTTTTTGAATAACCTTACAGTACAGTATATATGTATTTAATTTAAACACCACATCACATAAAACATGTGTTTTGTAAGTTCTGGGTATTTGAGTAATTCATATTATGTTAAGATGTTAGCACTATGTGCAGTGAAAAGCTACCCTACATATTGTGGAAATAAAATTAAGAATAGTCCTGAGATAATGGATAATGCTAGATATGCAATACCATCCAGCATAAGTATGCAGCCACAAAAATAAGCAGGACATTACTGAGACAGTATCATTTAATTGAAAGAACAAAAAGGGCAGACAACATATAAATGCGAAAATATTGACAGGAGTTCAATGTTAGCCGATCACAATAAAAAAAATAAAAAAAAGATCCAGTCAGTTGTTACAATTCCAAATGAATTCCAGATAATTTTCCCAAAACATCAAGAGTTAATAGCAAATTATTTTAATGATCTCTTCTTAACCTGTGTTGTGCCTCACTGTATTTTCCCATTTTAATCTTTACAAATATTTCTGAAAAAGAGAGCACATTTTGATCTCTGGAAAAATGCCCCAGAAATCCATTTCAACGCACAAGAGACAAAATTCGCTTCTAAAAAGCAAGAATATAATGGAAAATCTCCGTATACAATTTATTTTTTTACTTTGTAGGCTGCTTGAGAGATCTTGCACTCATCATATTCCAAGCTTCTTCGTTATCTCCTCTAGCACAATCCTGTTACAGAGCTTAGCAACTCAAATGGCAAAGCGCAGTCCATGTCGTTTTGCATCCATCATGCAGCCCACTGGATAAGGGTAGGCGTATATTTTCACTGACTCACACAAGCCACTTACTCGCTCTGTTAACATTTGAACATGCTTAATACAGCAGTGTTAAAATACTGCCATTGCCACTTCAGACAAAGATCTTTTAAAAGATGATTAATTCATACAGAACAGTAAAAAATACACTCTATACAAAAACAAGACATTCAAAATCCAATTTTATTATTAAAGTAAACTTTGTGGAAAACATAACTAGCTTTTCCATGGGAACTTTTTAGATACAGTACAGTACGTAGCTACAGTATATAGATTCTATGATGAAATGACATTAAAAGTAAACAAAGTCAAGTCCAGCACTGTAACTGATGATAAGTATCACTAAAAATAAATAAAACTTCTCAAAATGATAAGAAAGTAATATATTTCATCAGACACTACTATCTTAAAACTGTTCGCTATGAAGTTTGGCACTGGAACTGAGTGTTTTCCTTATATACTATAATTCACATTCCTATTGGACTGAAAATTAAAACTGTTCAAATGATACAATAATGTTCTAAAATCCCCATATATGTGTTTTGGAGATGTAAGTGTATAATGTAGTAAAGTAGTGAGTAATAGTAATTTTATTTTATTTATCTCATTTAATTACGCAGAATTTCAAGGTATTCTGGTGCATATAACAAAGCAAAAATGACATTTTTAAATGTTAATGCAGAAACTGTAACACAGTAAAACGCATTAAACAAAGTTATAGCCAGTGTATTCAAGTAAGTATTAAGACAAGTAACAGAAGCAACAAGAATTAAGAAGTTGCATGGACTAGCAAGATCCATTATGAGCTTGCAGAACATAAAACAACCTTTGAGCAACAAAACAGGCTAGTTTTGAGGAAAATAAATCTGAAGAGTCTGAAGAGAACAACAAAAACATACCAGTTTACTAATATAGTCTAACCAATGGAGTCAAACTGTTTAATGTAAGAGATAAAAGAGAAACTATTTTTTATGTTCCAGTTAAGATCTGAACAACTGAATTCAGAATATATGGAACCTGGTTTAGAGGATTTGGATAAAAGAGCAAGAGAAATGAACACATACAGTACTGACAATGTATGTTACAAAAATGAAAGAAAGAGATTCATTCAGAACTTTATTTAACACACATGGGGACGTAACAGTGAACATGTACCTCACATGCAAGACTCAGATCAAAGAAGATGACACTAAGATATCTGACCTGGAAACATGAATTGACTCCAATTTAATACACCTTCAGTATTCCAGAAAAAGGTGATACATTTGTTAATTTGATAAGGTCAGCCAACGAGAATAACTCATGTTAATGTATTGTTAGTCGGTCATTTTTTTAATGTCATCTAAGAATTGTGATAAGGCAGAAAGTGTTGGATTAACATGCAAACATAAATTTGGGTATTAGCATAGAAATGAAAACAAGCAACACACCTAAGAATAATATGAGCCAGTGGTAAGTATACTAATAAAATATAAATAATAAAAAATGGGACCACCTAACAGTATTGTCTTGCAGGAGCACCTGGAGGAATCCCCTGTGAAACAGGGATTACAGTACATACAACCATGACACAGACAGCGCCCCAGGTCTGGAATTAAACCCAGGGCCCAAGCTCTGGAATACAGGAATGCTAACCACTGCACCGATGTGCCACCCTGTTTCCTTTGATTTACTGTAGATCAAATTAAGACCATTGCAAAGCGGATCCAGTAATACAAGTCTCTCTAAATCTATGCAGGAAGAAAGTGTGATTAACTGTATCAAAGGCCCAGAAGAACAAGAATGAGTAAAGAAACAGAAGTCATCAGTACTAGACATTGATCTGATCCCATATTGAAGTGATTCATGAAGATTATTTGCAGATAATACTGTACATTTAAAAAATGAATGACAACTGCATGTTCTAGAACCTTTGCCAGAAACAATAAGATAACCAGCCCACAATTACTGAGGTAGGCTGGACTTTTCCTTTTTTATCAGTGGAATAAAAACTGTAAGTTTAAGTCCAAGGGAATGATACTAGATCTTATTTACTCATTGTTAAAATGCTTGACAATGGGACAGAGAATTACAAAATTTAGACACAGCACAGCAATGGGAATAGGATCTAAAGATCATGTGGAGGGTTTCACTTTTGTCATCACTGCAGACAGCTGCTGAGAAGAAACTGCACAAGACCACAAAGTGAGATGTACTGCAGAAAAGGACATCAATTGTGCTTGAAAATGGAACTACATAACTCAATCTAACTTCTGATGTTATCCAGATTAGAGTGAAAATATTCCGAAAAATGTTTACTCTGGTCTTTAGACTCTTCAAGAGTGGTGATCTGGATTTTAAAGGTGATGAATTGTGACAAAGAGGATTCTAGGAGTATTACTTACCTAACCCCCCTCAAAGAAAGGCTTTGCTGATATAGCAGAAATTTGAGCATTACTATAGGATTGATGGTGTTCATTGAAAGTAAGTAGATAAATAGAAGGGCATTATCTACCCTCAAATCAATTCCCATGAAATTTCACAAAGCGCAGCTGTTTCAAGGGCAATAGAGCTGAACAAAAGCAAAGCAGATTGGGTATACAATTAACACGCACAAGATGGCTTCCAGTATACTATATGCCTCAGCTTTGGAATGAAGTGGATTTTAAAAGTGGAAACACGAATTGACTTTTAGTCAGTTTAGTTTTGTTTTTTTAACTGGCAGGATACTGGATACTGGATACTGATTCTTGTAAAGAACTACGGAACTTGATGCATACCAATAATTTTCATGCGTCAGACAAAATATCTCATGTGTTTTAAAGCTCAGTTGAATCTCTCCTCTTAAGGGCTCTCCGGTTCTTTCCTATTTTAGTTGATTTTGTGCACCTGCCTCCCATCCAGCCCCTCCCTATTTAAGCCAGACACTCCTACCATTCCGGGCTCAGCATTGGGAGATGGATGCCCAGAAGCCCGCCTATCAGCGGGTCCAGGAGAGACCCGACGGCATCGGCTTCACCCCGGCGTCCTGACCAGCTGAGTCCAGGGCTAGGAGTGTCTGGCCTCGTTAACCCACTTTTATTCCCTGTCCCCGCACTGGATCCCATTCCGGTTTTTAAACCTTGTCGTGTCTTTGTTTTGAATGGATCACCCAGCTCTGGAATCTTGGACTTCACCCTGGATTTAACCTTCGAACTCCTTTGGACTTGTATGCCTGGACCCAACCCCCCTGCAGTTAGTATTAGTAACTTCTAGCTCCTAAGAGTTACAATGATTCTGCTGAAATGTCAAATGGTGCAAAAGAACACAGTCTAGAAGGATGTGAAGCCATAAAGCCTGACAAAGAAAAGAAAAATTCACCTTTGTTCTCTAAACTGAACCACGAAAGGGCATTAATTTGGATTATATGTTGCCAAGGAATGCTCATTACATGTTAAACAGATTGTCAGCTGTTAACAAAGCAATCAATCATGTTCAAAATTAATCACTAAAAGACAATGAATGACTAATCCATTCCTTAGTTATACCGTCAAATGCCTGCCATTTTGTATGTAGGGTACAGTGATTTGCCTCAATGTTTGGGAGTACCCATCATTTCACGAATAGAGGAGCTAATTGTCAGAGTTATACAGCATACTCAGCTGTCATAAGTAAAGTACACTGCTAATACATAACTGCCAATACATCTTTTTAATGCTCATCTTTACTAGAAGGCATTGTAAAATGGTATCCAATGTTGTTAAAAGGTATGGTAATGTTGTCCTTTCCAAATGAAAGTGAAATATAAGTTAAAGCAACAGCAAAGAACATCCTAAAAAAGCTCTATACTCAAGATCTATTCTGTCAAAAGAGGTGGCTGTCAAAGGAGACTGATAGCAGCTCATGAAGGCATTAGAAAGGTTGGCTTCTGCAAGACCTGCATGATGCCCTGTAACTGTGATCAGAGTTTGATCAATAGTTTATGGCACAAAGAGTAATCAGTCTGCAAAGAAGTGGGCGGAGTGAGAGTTATTGAGTAATGTTGCACAAGTGGTTTTGCTTAATCATGGATGATAAAATGTGAGAAAGGTTAGAGTTTTGATCTCCTCTCGATATTAATACATATTAATATCTATAGATTAAAATATTCAATATTCAATGCTTCTGAACGTTCCTAAAGTGTGGCCGAAGGTGGTGAGTGTCACTACATTTAAATGTCATTCTAAATTCTGTATTCTTTTACAAGTCTTCAAATTCAAACACACAGCTGCCATTCGTAATATTTGATTCCTACCACAGTAGTGAATGCTAAAAGAAATGAACTTACTCACATTGAAACCTACTGTCTCAGCCTCAAGTTTCACGTATGATTTCAATGGACAGCAAAGAAAGCTTACCGTGCAGATTTCAATAGAAAGTCAGTGTGCAGCCCACTTTGTCTTTTTTTGACATAGATTCAATGTACTGCTAAAAGCAATTACACTACATTATTATAACTGCACACACAACCAATGCAAACATCACATCTAAAAGAGTTTACTGTATGTCAGTACTGTATGTTTAGAGCATTACGATTCTTGGAGAAGCATCCAGAATACAATACATTGACTGGATCTGATGAGAGGGCTTTACAAGAGAGAAAGGAAGAGAGTGCATTCGGTTCAAATACTGCTTGGTGGATGACAGAATGATCAAATGAGTAATGCAAAATGGTGTTTTGTTTTGAGATACACGTCACCATGTAAATCAAGACTCTTGATACACACTGGCAACTTGAATGGAGGTCTGTATCAGCTCAAGGCTGATTTCACTGCATACTTTAGCTGTCGACGGTTTCTATTAAGATATACATTTTTAATCTACATTTAATCTTTATTGAACACTACTCCCACCCCCACTTCCCGCTTTTAGAAAACGTCTATTAATCCATGATTCATGAAAGATGCTTCAGGCTGTTCTGTTTGTGTGTGACCTTTAATCCCAGTGACATTAATGCACATTTGTATCTTGCCCCAGCAGTCAGATACTGCACACTTAATGTTAATGCCGGGAGAAGTTTAAACTGCTTCATTAGAATGAAACAAAGGAATGATAAATGTACACAGCACAGTGTTACAGTGCTGGTTTTGCAATGCATGACTGTGATTTAAAAAAAAGATAGATAAAAAACTAAAGACACAAGAAGCAAAACACTTAGATTGAAGGCCTGAAGTTTGAAACTTTTCTTATGACTGGTCCTGGGCCAATGACCCTAAAAGCTTTTTTGTCCTTGCTCAGAGTATGCAATGGCAGGACTGTTACATTTTTAATGTAGCAGGAAAGAGTTTTTAATAAAGCTATTTTAAGTCCCATTCTACCTTGAAATGCATAAAAAATAACCCAACTGCTATTTAGCTTTCTCCTTTGACTTTTACTTATTTATTGCCGAAGATACTCAGTCCATCTCCCAAGTTTGCCAAAGAGTGGATTTTTAAATGTCTCATTTGCATAAAACTGTTTGTTTATAAATAATGAATTACCATTTAAAAATTAACTGACTTTAAATGTGCCAAACAGTAATTGCATTATGCACAATAATATATGTGTAGCACATTAATTTGGAGTTTTCTCTCTCTCCTTCTCACATTTCATATATTTTAAGAATTGGTGAGCCACTATCATCCTTTGGTGTGAAGGTATCCTGTTCTGAATAAACATATGTACAGTACAGCATATGGACTGTAGTAGAGTTAGTATGCATTTTTGTCTTACTAGGTTAGACGTTTAATAGTTTGAAAACATTTACATAATACCTCGAGGTACATCGCTTATTGAATTTTGTACCAACATAAAATATTACAGCTAAATGTTTCTTAATATTTGCAAACTGATCTTGTGTACAAATACTTCATTTTGAAATTTATTTGATATATATTAGGAGTTCTTATGTTATAATATGGCCAATTATATTCTATACTGATGGAACAGTCTAGTAGACTAAATTGCTACCATGCCTTTGAGGGTCTAAGCTTTGTTATACACCATGAAAATGTCCAAAACCAAGCTTCGGAAGTGAATCTGTAGCCGTATAGGGTCCCTTTTCCCTTTGTATTCGAAATAATCTGCAGGATCAGAATATTCAGCTATGCAGTAGCGTATGAACAACGAACCATTAAGTACAGGGTTTTGTAATAAACCTGTACAATATTCTACACTACCAAAGAAAAATGGGAAATGAAAAAGAACAGGCAGCAGGAAACTAAAATGTAAAAAAAAACAACATGAAATGTTTATGAACTTCCGCAACATTCGACTTGCCAGGTGTTTGGAAGGTCTGTACTATATTGCACACTGGCTAGGAGTTCAGCCCAGGGTCATTTCTGTAAGGGGAAGTCTGTGCAGAAAATCAACACCTGCACACAAAACGCTGGCTTTTAGATGGCGGTAACAATTTCAGCCTGAAGACATTTGAAACATGCAGGGCAACAGCCAGACATGACACAGGCACCCAGATGAATGTTTATAATTATTAATTACCATGACAAACTGCACAGTTCTAAATTAAGAGCTGTCTGACAAAAGTATTTGCAAAACAGAGACAATATGTAAATTAAGTCCATTAATTTCACATTTGAAAGCAAGTCTCTGCAGCAGTGAAAAGCCATATTATAATAGCAATGTAAACTTTGCTATCTCTTGAGTGATATGACAGGTTTTTGATGTGTGGAAATGTTAATGGTCTTATTATGCAGCACCATCCAATAAATATTCAGGGTCTCAGTAATACCCACTTGCACTCTTATGCTCCTCATTACTAAAACATTACGTCTTGTTTGGAACATTATAAATGACTTACAATGTACTTCCAAACATATCAGAAGGAGTTGGGCTGGGTCTTACAATCTTTATGATTAATTGTCCTTATAGCATTGTGTGCTAACTCTACTTAGCTACTAAGAAAACAAAATTTAATTATTCAAGTTATACGTAAGAAGATATACTGTATTTCCAAGCTGCCCGCTTCCTGGGGAGTTCACTGCATAAGAACAAAATAAATAACCAGGACTGATTAATATTCCATATACCTCAATATAAAGGTTTAGAAACCTTCACTTTTTTTTTATAAACTGCTGACTAAAGCAGAGCATCTCACTGAATCAATACACAAAAAATAAATTCCTTCCTGTATGTGAAGGTAGGATGTAGTGTGTGAACAATGAAAATATTTGATTATTTTGCTTGTATAAATTGTCACTTTATTGCTAAGTTGTCAAAACAAAGTATATACTGTACTCCTTGTATACACTTTCAGTTTTATCTTTATGTTTAGAGGGTCATGATGAACCTGAGCCTAACCTGGCAAGCACCAGACTATGACAGGGAACACACATACTGTATATTCACTCACACATGCAAATTGGGTACAGATTAGAAATACATGTTTTGGACAGAGGAAGGAATCTGAAGCACCTAGAAAATCTATGTGAACAGGAGGTGAATGTGCAAACTCCTCCAAAACACACACCAGAATCAAGGAATATCGCCATGACCTAGTGCTGCTTTCAGAGTGTGCAAGTAGAATTCCTTGTGTCCTCTCAGTTAAACAGACAGATTTCCCTGCAGCCTGGGTATTGCAAATGAAATCTACTGCAACAGTTCAGAATGGACCAACTTTTCACATACAGTACAAGTTACCTGTTCAGATCACATGAAAATAATTGTCCAAAGATATTGCAAATGACACAAGCCCATTATTTTCAGGTCTGTCTTTAAACAAACAATAGAAAATCATAGAGAGTGCATGTAAAGCCATGGCAATATTTCCAGTATTCATAATAAAACACCACTTATTGATATTATTGAAAATATCAATTGTATCATCCCTCCCTTTGTGCTTCTCAATTTAATTGAAGCATGGCAATCTGGTGTGTCATTTTACAAAGGCAGAGTTTCTTGCAAAAATATATGGGACATCCTGAAACTTGATGACTAAGTGCTTATGTAGGGAAATTAAACCCTAAAAACTGTTAACTTATTAAATTATATAGGAAAAGCAAACCAAAGGCAAGCATTGGAAGAAGAAATAAACCTTATTCATCAAAAAATGAAACAATATATTTTTTTCTATAAAGACACACACTTGCAGTTATATTTGTACAGTACATGCAACAAATTAGCAGGCACAGCAGGTCATTATTTTACAATGAGCCACATTACCTGGATGTGGTTGTTACATATACAAAGTTCCTACTGAGCTACTGTATGTTTAAAGTCCCATTGAATCACACTGGGATTAACTGACTTAAACACATAAAACTGGGATAAAGACATCTTTAATTGTATTGAGTGAATGCACTCTTCAGAAGTATCATTAGATACCCAATTAAAACTGCAAATGAGCTGTGTTAAATTCTGTCCATAGAAACTGACATTCTATAAAAAATAGACTTCCTCACTTTATATAGGGGTATCCATCTCTTGAATGTCAATGTTAACTAATGATATTAATAATCATAAAGAAACAAATTCTATACAAGTTTACATTATACTGTATATTAATTCACACATTTTAAAAACGTAATTTTTAATCACAAGCCATGTTGGTAATATAAAAATGTCATTTTCTATTTCAGTCAGTCCAACCTAAATACAGTGCAGTTTAACCTACTCTATATATCTGCATACTCTGTATACGTTATACAAATACTTTTGTAACCTACTGAAAAATAAATTAGCTTTGAGTAGTTCATGGTAGGTCAGGGATTGCAGCTTTATGTATGTGCAAGTATGTGACTTGCTTCTTATTTACAAAAATGGCTATGATTATGGTATATACAGTATGTATAGTTTATATAACGTATAGTGCCATGCAAATAAATTCACTTCTGACACTAATGTCTCATTTGATTCATTACATATTGTATAATGCATACAGTATTATACAGTATTTGGATTTAAAGCTGTAATTATTTCACAAAAAACAGTTTTACGTTTGATCAATTCAATGTCAGCAATTCTGGAAAATTAAAGATACAAGGTGAAAGTTATTGATTGCCTAAGTATTCAACCCCCATGACAGCACTTTCAGCAGCAATTATTGTGATTCAATATTTTGAATAGGTATCTTCTACCCTTGCTTAGTGTCACGTTGCAGGTTTCTCCGTTGTTTCTCGCCAGCTTGCCCCAGTTCTGACAAGTTCACTGGGGACAGGTGATCGACTCCAATCCTCTAGCCTTGCAATAAATTATCTAATGGATTTAAGTCAGGACTTTGACCTGGCCGTTCAAGGACATTCACTGTCTTCTTCTCTGACCACTTCAGCGTGGTTTTGGCCTCGTGCTTCAGGTTATTGTCCTGCTGTTATGTGAATTGTCGACCCAGTTTTAGACCCTAGGCTGACTCAAGCAGGTTTTCCTTTAGGATTTTCCTATACTTTGCGCCATCCATTCGACCTCAGTACAATTCAGAGTTGTCTCTTGAAAAGAAAAACCTATATACTGTATGGACTTACATGCTATCATACTATTATGCTTTTGGAATAGATTCTAAATATAAAGTCTTATTTTAAAGTATCATGACAGCAAACACGGACAGTAACAAAAAGTGGAAAATTTGCAGGGTGTTGAATATTTTTACAAGGTACCATACATGAGTACCTTTAATTCAGTTAAAAATGATCTGTGAGTACAATGGAAATATATGTGAGTGTAAACAACAAAATTGTACTCATTAATCTGCCTATAAAAATGAAATGAATTGTGGTAATACCATCAAATGCTGAAGATAAAGCTCTTTCATTCTGTAAAGCACTTTGAGAAGCCACCTTTAAAGGTGTTACATAAAATAAAGTTTATTATTATTATTATTATATTCTTTCGTTTTGTTTTATTTCATATTATTTCCCTACTCTGAAACATTCGTTTCCATATTGGGGATAATATTGTGTGAGGTAAGGTGGACGACCATCCTTTCCTTTTTTCTAACTGCTTTATCCAATACAGAGTCGTGGGGGAGCAGTGGGCCTATCCCAGCATGCAGTGGGCACAAGGCAGGGGACACCCTGTATGGGAGGCCCATCCATTGCAAGCACACACTCACATCAGGGCCAGTTTTTCACGATGTCAATTATCCTATCAGTATGTCTGTGGGCTGTGGGAGAAAACTGGAGCACCTGGAGGAACCCCACGCAAACAGGGGGCAACAATACAAACTCCACGCAGATAGAGCCCCAGGAACAAAACTCAGGGCTGCAGTGCTGCAAGGGTGCCACCCTTAGGTTAACAGTAATCATAGTAATAGTAATAGGATTTCTCATAAACAGAAATCAATTGTGGTAATACCATCAAATGCTGAAGATAATATACACACATACTGTATACTGTGGTACAACCACTACAACTTAAAATGACTTCTGTATTTTGTGCAGGTGGGCTGGAGGCTGGCCAAATACAGGAAGTTCAGAATTGCACAGTTCCGTGTTTCTCGGCTGCTACAGACCTGTGAATAGCTTTCATATGGAAGTGGTAGGCGTTTGGCTCAATTGAATTAGAAAACCAAAGTCCAACTTTGACATTCATTTAAGAATCTACTGCCACTTGGTTTCTCACGCTTCACACTTTTTCTGTTTCCCTCCCTCACATACACACAAACACAAAACTAGGAAATCATTTCAGGAAACAATCCTCATAGATTGCAAATGTGCAAAAACAACCATATGTAACTTGTGCCTTTTTACAAAGCATTCGAATGATGCTTTCTGACAAAATGTTTAATTTGGCCTTTCACCTCTTCTACATTGAGATAAATTAGAACGACTTCCCAAATCACCTCTTTTCGAACTGGAGTCAAATATTAACTGAAACAATGTCATGTAAACATACACTGCTATTACAAAAACATACTGAATAAATACATTTATGAGAGACCAATGAAAAACCTCAACTAAAAAATTAAGCCTTTCAGCACAACTGGTTCCATTTGCTTCATTCTACCATGCTCTATGGTTAACGGGTTAAGTGAAGAGGAAAAGGGGTTCACTTACATTCTGCTTTCCCACAATATTATCGAATGGAAGCTCAGGACTCCATGACCCTTCAGTGAAAGTAGTGCTGCTGTTTCTCCGATCTGCAGAGCTAATGGACTCCTTCATTATGTCTTCTGGCAAGGTGAGCAGACTCTCATCAGGCTGCTTAATGAGATAGGTTTCAATATTATGCTTCCGTAGAAATTCATTCCTTTCTTTTCCATGGCCTTCCTCCACTTCATAATCACCATTCAGACAATCCAAAGCAGCCTTCGAAATATGGATTCTCCTGGAAAGCAAATGTCAAGCTGTCAGACTACCGATCTTGATAAACGAGAAAAGGATTCAAGAATTGAAATTAAGAACATTACCAATCTTCCGTTTAGAAAAGCAAAAGCAAAAAAGAAGAGAAGATTAGAAAGGAGTATGTGAGAAAAAAATAGTTTCTTTAAAGTATTACCTAAATACTGTAGGTTCAACTTAAATTGCATTTATTCATTTGGTAGACTCTTTAATCCAAAGTGATTTATCATCACTCCTGGTGAAGATACAAGGGGTACACATACTGTAGAAGTGGTGTATAACCCATTAAAACCTAATATTTATACCTGAAAGAATGATCGATGATTTTGAAAAAAAAATGTTTGAAAGGTTAATAGGGTGTATAAAAAATTCCACACCAGAAATTAAGAATGAATTCAGAAAGCAGAAGATTGTCAAGCTTCCTGACAGTGCATCTACAAGACTACTGCAGCCAGGAAAACATTTTCTGACAACTACAGCAATTCTATAGCTACAGTATGTGGTGAAGCCTTTCATTCTGACATCCAAACAATTTAGGGTTAAGTTTTGACTTGGTCAAAATCAATAGTACAAGAGCACAATTTAAAAAGATCGCTTACCAGATTTACTTTTACCTTTTTTCCCCATCACCAATATCTAAATTGCTTTCTGAGCATAATAACTGAAGCACCATTAAGTGAAAGGGATTACTCATTGCATTGCAATAAATGACTGATTTAGCTATTTTTTTCCACTGTGTTCTTAGATATGTTAGTTATCTAAGATAAGATAGATCTTATGACGCTTTCATAAAATAAAAAAAGCTCTTGCGTTCTATATCATACAGAAAAACACTGCTTTCATTAAATGTACAAACTCTAATACAAATAAATATTTTATTCAGAGAAGATGTTTAAAAATAATATGATTCTCATACTGCATATATCCATATAAAGTATATATTCTTATCTCCCCATATAATACATTATTAAACAAAGATTTTATGTCAGATGTGTTTGAGATTTTCGTCTGAAAAATAGTGTGTTTCAGATATTATTCCAGAGCTGCTTACAAAGTATGATGTATAGCTGTTGATACAAACAGTAAGAATAAAATGAAAAGGAACAGATTTCATGGTCAGTGTGCTAGAAAACAACACTTGATTTGTTCAGGGAACAGGATGACAGTAGCTGACGTAACTGAGATGTTTCCAAAAGCATGTATTTTTATGTATTTATTCAGAAAGGTGGAGAAAGATATAATAAGAATTTAAAGAAGGGGTTAAGCTGCCCACTGTCGGACATGTCAAAAGCATAATTAAAGTTTGAGAGTGCCTTTAGATATTTTGAAATTGTACAGACTGAAAACAGTACAAACGGAGAAGTGTACAGGGAAATTTAAGGAAGTCAGCCAGGAATACAAAAAGAAGTGTCTGATCCAACAAGACTGGGATCCCAAACGCACAACATCCACTTCCACTTTGATGATATTTGATGAAAGCTTTTTTTTCTGTCTAAATTAATTAAAAATAGCATATGACTCTTATTTTCCCTGAAGGTAATTTTACAGGAAAACTGCCCATTGCCAAGTTATAAAATTACATGGCAAATATGTCGACAGGGGAAATTAAGTTAAAGGCCAAGTAATTTTTTTCAACTTGCTTCTTTTTCTGCTCAGTACGGAACCTAATAACATAATATAAAATATTATATTACATGAATAATTGCTAATGAAACTATATTCCTAATTTTCCCTGCAGGCAAATTGTGGTCAAACAGTCTACTCCTCAGTAAATTAATTAGATAGGTGATGTGCTCTACATTTGCCTACAGGGATAGCTGGGCCCTGTACAGTATGTCAAAGGATGCTACTAAAGGAACTGTTCTGTTTCTTTGGATTAACATGTTATTGGTATTCCCATAGTTTGTTCTAATGAAAACATCAAAAACCTCTAATTAAAAAATGACTTAATTTACAGTAAACAAGCTATGAAAGAGATTTTATCCTTGCATTAATTTCTACAATATACATATATATTGTATGATGTGACTGCATGTTACTACACATTTTTGAATGCTAAAATATGAATTTGGTAAAAACATACAGATTGCCACTTAAAACACTTGAGATTTTGATTGCAGTTATGGAAATTTGATCTTAGAGTAATAGATTAAAAAATCAGACTTCTCTTTTTACAACCTGCTATTGTATGTCAAGCTGAAAGTCTTGTAAAACTCGAAAGTCTGTGTGGTGGAGAAGTGAAACTTTTTAAAATGAAGCTTAAAATGTTTTAATGTCTTTTAAATGGTTTAAAAATCCAATAATTGTCCAAACACTAAACCATGCATAATAGCAGAATAATATAAATGAAAATGTATGTAATTAGTATTATTATTTTTAAGATTTTGTATGGAAAAACTAAATTTTAAGTGGTTTTTTAAATGATGATTGTCAACCAATTTCCACATCTAATATGCTTTTTCCAGATCTGAAAGTGAAAATTGTTTTCTACATGGCTTTTATTGGATGGAGAAAAAGCAGAGATTAACTTGCTTGGCGGAAAAAAATATTTTATGGAGTGACAGAAATTACACAAGCCTTTTCAAAAATCACTTTACATTTAATTACAAATACTCATCCATCGGGGTAGCACCAGGCCCACCAGGGCCTATTAACCTAACAGTACGTGTCTGGACTGTGGGAGGAAACCCATGCAAACACAAGGAGAACATACAAACTCCACGCAAATAGCGCCCCAGGTCTGGAATTGAACCCAGAACCCCAGTGCTGCAAGGCAGCAATATTAACCACTATGCCACTGTGCAGCCCTTAAATATATAAAAAAAAACTTATTTAATTCAACTTCCCATTGTGCTGAGGCAGGAGATGTCTATGATTTCAGAAGTGTTAATTTCATGTAATGAGGAAAGAAGATCTAAAAAAAAACATCTTGTTGTGACATCCTATACACAAAGACTGATGCACCTACTGTCATGTGAAAGCCTTATGTCAGTGCAGAATTACCCTCTTCTTGGGTTTTGTCTTTTAAAGTGATATGCTGATTAAGTCAACTTTGATGTATGGGGAAAACTGTGTAATCTTGCCAATCAAGTCTTTAGTTCTTATTTAAAATGCATAGAATGATTTCACTGCCTTTTTAAACATGATTTGTTTTATTGTTTTTTTAAATGTTGAATGCTTTCTACACATCTTTTGTTTCCAGTCTGATGAGACAATTCTGTGTTTACCTCACACATACAATAGATACCACCTTTTGTAAAGCAGTGCCTTTAAAGAAACGTATCGTGTTATGGTTGAAACACCTCCCAAAAACATAACTGTTGTGCTGCCAATGAAAGCAGGTCTCTCAATCACTTAAGACCTTGTTGTGGCTATAAGAACTGATCTACTTCAGAGCAGATTTTGAGAACCAAAGGAGTACAGGCTGCAGTAAAACTGCAGTTAAAACCAGTGCTATAAAAGTGTGTTCTGCTATCTAAATACTCTTCTGGGACTTTTTGGCAAATGTTACATCGTTACAACGACCCAGTAAACATCAAAAAGTGGATCGTTTTTCATGTACTCATAATTTTACTGCAAACGTTTTAAAAAATAAAATAATGATCTCTTTCATTCGATAGTTTTGACGTGGCTTACCCTGGAATACCTCCAGACTCAAGCTTGTTTGCAATGTCTACATCCCAGGACCAAACGTCAAACTGCCACTTGCGAAGCCCTAGGACTCCACACAGCACGGAACCCGAGTGGATCCCAATCCTCATATCAATGTCATGCTTTGTGCGAGACCTCACATATCTGTGCCAACAAAAGTAAGAGAGGGGAAAAAAGTCAGTTACTTTTTTCTTATATTTAGAAATAACATTCTTAAAGGGTATAATCTTTCCAAAAGGGGTGTTCCCATGGTAACACATCTGATGAAGAAGGCTAGTTGAACGGGCACTGTATTGCTGTAATTCATGTTGCATAGTAACTGAGTAGTTGAATGAGATGTGGAATGAATTGGAAGAGACCACCAAGTTATTCATGGTTATACAGTTGTCATGCTTGAAATGTCTATCAAATTAGTATTATTCTAAAACGTGGGACACAGGACTTTTCGCTAGAGCACCTACGGTACTTACTCTGAAGTCTTGAACGTACATTTATAAAAAAAAAACAAGAAATAGGTTTATTCCATGCCGAAAAAAAGAAAAAAAAAAGAAAACACAACGTTTCGACCGTGGAGCCTTCTTCAGGTGTGAGAAAAAAATATATTTTGTCTCATTAACAATGAGCCTCCAATTACTGGTTTCTTTAGTCTATAATTAATATGTTCTGTTGAAAGCAATCAGCAGTTGCTAAATATCTTGTTAGTTCATATATGAAAATACTGAAAACATAAAATAATCAGTACACACTATGTCAGCACTGGTGTTTGTAGTGTAAATGTGTGACAACATCATTGTTGGCAAAAATCAAGTTTAGAGGCTGTGAATGATTATGAATGTAATAGATTAAAAGGAAATGAAATCAGTGTCCATATCATAATAGGAACAGCTACATTAGAATGATCAATTACATTCACAGAGGTCAAATTGTTCTCATATTACTGTACAGAACTGATTTGTTAATGTTCCCTTTGGTGTTAATAAATTTGATTTAGAAAGTGTCATCTCCAAAGGAAAGGGTTGTCTGGCACTTTTGCCATTCAAAAAGGGAATGTTGCTATGAAAGCTTTCATCCAACCAAAATCTAACCATTTTATCCTAAAATACTGTAGGCTTTGAAGGAACTGTAAACTGTAATAGTAATTTGAATTTAATGTAACTTCACAGAATCTTGGAACAAATTTTTTTTTTTTTTCATATTTGATTACAAACATTTGGCCTGTGTTTTTTTTAAATCGAATACTTGGAATAAGAAAACAAGAGAGAAAATAATAGAAAGAGAATAAATAGTTTAATGAGAATATTTCAGAAACCAGATATCTTCTAAGCTCAGCACCTTTAAAATGGACGTCTTAAATCATTACCAGTCATCCATTTTCTATCCATTTTATCCATTCTGTCCATATCAGGATAACATACTGTATATAGCCTAGGGGAGCCGGAGCCCTTCCTGGCAAACAACTGGCGCAGGGCAGGATACACCCTGGATGGGACGCCAGTCCATCACTGGGCACACACACACACCAGGGCTAAATTAGAACCCATTTAACCTATCAAGCTGCCTTCGGACTGAGGGAGAAACCCAAAGCACCTAGAGGAAACCATGTGAGAACAGGGAGAAAGTACAAACTCCACACATATAGCACCCCAGGAAGCAAACCCAGGGCCCCAGTGCTGTGAGGCAACAATGCTAACCGCTGTGACGGTCTGCCACCCAAAAGTTTTTGAATTTCAAAAACACTCTCTAGTGGCTTTATGATCTAATCCCCTTTGACATTCATTTTGATTTTAGTATCAAAAGTGTATTATTCCCTCCGATGGTCAAACCATTACAATATACAGTATATGTTTCTGTTTGCTTTGCCTTAGGCTAAATCATTTTGATAATTTTTCTTCTTCTTTGGACTCAGAGGAGTCACACAAAGCTTTTAAGATGCATTTGGCTTGTATCACAGTACTATATCTGAATGCAAAGTTTCCAAGCAATTAAAGTAAGAAACACATAAATCGCCCAGATGGAATAGAATCTAAAGGAAATTGGCCAGTGGCATTACACCTGCTATCAGGTTTCTAAATGGCTCAGCACAAGGAAGGACTTATTCCATTTAAGTGGTTCTGTTGCCCATTTAAGAATGCTTAACATGTAGGCAAGCAGATAATAAAACCAACAATATTCTTATCACTGCATCTGCTAAGCTTGGAGAGCAGGAATTTTGTTTTTTAAATGGATGTTCTGCGTCATCCTTAAAATGT
Source organism: Lepisosteus platostomus (assembly GCF_059453375.1). Lineage (NCBI taxonomy): Eukaryota > Metazoa > Chordata > Actinopteri > Semionotiformes > Lepisosteidae > Lepisosteus > Lepisosteus platostomus. Next base: position 53,092,759 of record NC_142618.1, read on the forward strand.
TAAGGAGCCAGGCTGACTGATAGGGTTTATTTATATAACCAGCAGGTGCAGCACTGTCAGCTATTCTATGGACGTCACTAAAGATTAATCTATGTCAACAGTGTATTTCTACAGGAAAAAAAAGAAGTTGGGTAAATACCATGAGATGGAACATACAGCAAATCACAGCTGTGAGAAGGCATTTCATGGCATAGATCAGAAGGCACACAGTAATGTCTTAAAATACTGCACTATTTAAGATGAGACTTGCACTCAAAGCTAATTCTATAGCATTTAATATCTTTTGTCAGGAAATGGGTGTAACTGTAGAGTATCAAGGTAAAAATAAGACCTTTCTTAATTTATGTAATGTTAAATGTTGACTGTAATACAGTATGCCATTGGTGCTCCTGCCTTAATTGTCCATGTTAAGCTACCATTCTAGTACAGTATACCTAGAAATACTTACTCAAACCGGAATGAAAGGGCAAACAAAGCCTGACAGCAGCATAGCAGCAGAATGTTTCACTGTGTGTATTTGTACATATCACTGTGTAAGTCTTGTACATATTCAATTTGCTGTACATATTAATGTCCTTTTATGCACACCCAAGATTCACTTTTACATCTGTCTTTCTAAAATATTCTCATTGAGTTTTAAAGGAGTACATTTTGCTGGAAAACTCTGATTATTAACAGGAATTACCTACTGTTGACTAACTTTCTCATAAGTACTAAAATCACTAACAGTGGTTGTTTATTTGATTTGAATTCTGGAGCTCAAGTTTCTAATTTTGAAGAAATATAAATATGCCCAAAGCCTTAAGAAATCAGATTTTCTGTAACTTGCTCATACCTTATTCTCAAATAATGTTACTCTCGTAACATGAACACAAGATACAGTACAGTATGTATTCTCTCTCTCAGATCATTAAACATTTACACTGGTTGTTAGTTTTATACACAATAATATTGTTTATGTTCTTAAAATGCATTACCTAGAAAAAAAGATATTGCAGGTCAGCCCGCACAGAACAGGGCAACCAGATTGATTCCTGGTCTTAAGGACATGTCATACACAGAAAGGAGAGATTAATTTTTTTCCTGGCAAGGACAAGATCGCATGGGGACTAGTTTCTGTGTTTAGAATCCTGAAAGTCATTGATCGAGCAAAAATGTGTCTTTTTCAAGATCAGCAATAACAAAGGGACCCGCAGACTCAATTTGAAGATAATGGAATGAGAAGATTTAGGGCTGAAAACAGGAGACACTTCTTATCTAGGGATAAGATTGTGGTAATCTGGAGATAGCTTCCTAACTATTGCTGAAATTGACTCTGTGGGATCCTTTAAATACATAATGTTGGTTATGCTAGTACTATTATTACATTATAAGTCTTTCTGCACCAAGCAGTATACAGTACATGTATATTTTTGGGGGTGTTGTTGTGGGAGAGTCGCAATGCTGTGGACAGATTCCTAAGAGTGATATGAATTGAGGATAAGGTATAAGCAACACGAATGTGCTCTCTCAAGGCTTGTATCCACCATTATATTCCTGAGTTAAAATTAAACTAAAGCTAAAATCTAATTTAAACAAACTTCCAAAGTGTAGCTGACACATTTAACTGATCTGGTCTTATGGAAATCATCTCAGTTACTTAAAGATATAAATTAATATAGGTATTTTAATTATAAAGATTTAAAAACTGGGATTTAAATCTCCTCGTGGTGGACACTGCCAAAGGTGCCTTCAATCAATCTACAGTATATTGCAATGAGATACACATTTTGTCCACCTACTAAATCAAAGATCAATCAAGGTCAATTGTGAAATGTTGATAAAACGTATTCCAGAGGACATCCCTCTGTATGCAAAGGGGTTCCACGTTTGAACGCTACATATGATCTTGATGAAAAATAAAGATAAAATTGTCCAAAAACCTGCAATGAAGCAATGAATGTAATGCTTCCTATTAAAACAGAAAACATTCAGTGATGAAGGGATAGTGAGGGTTACAGGCTCTCTTCCTTAGGATTTGGTCATTGTTCATGATTATTCTCCAGCACATGAAATACAAAAATTGAAGTGTTCATGTTATTGCCTATAGTTAAGCATTTTTACCTGCTGTTTTCAATTATTTTTTATCAACTGGTCTGCCTTGAGATGATCTTCATATTCCTCAGAGCGTAGCCCATGAAACACTCATTTCACATTTATAAAAACAAGACAACTGTCGATACCATTCGTACACATTTTAAAATTCCAATATTAAATATTGGTGTATTGTGACTTCCTTCTATGATATCTCATCATTTGATGAGATGAGACAGGTAAACTCATGCCAATCCAGTATAAGCATAGTATTTTGCACCCTGCACTCCTCTTGTCATGCATTCAGTGGATTGTAGAGACCCAATGGACCACACATACTGCTTATGTTACACTACCTAATTGGTTTGATAACAATTAATGACACTAATTCAATGCAGTGATTACAGCCCTGTGTGTCATTAAAAGCACCAAGCAGTTTCCTTTAATATTTTAGGGTGAAACAATTGCTAAAGGAGAATATTAGTACCTGATAGTTTTGATCATGCTCAGTCCCATTTCCACACAGCAGTGGGCATGGTCCTGCCGAGGTTCCGGTAACCCAGAAACGCAGTAATAGCAATCACCAAGGATCTTTATTCTTAAGCAGTGGTGTTCCTGAGAGACAAGGGTGATTGCATTAGCAGGAGGCTGCTTAGAATAGGCAGCTTTGAGAACAAGCCAAAAGCAGGTTTGGCAAGACATTAGTGTTTAAAAGGATGAGGGTGAATACACTTACAGATCTTGAAAACCTATTTACAAGACCAATTCATAGCAATGCAGTACTGTCCAGTGTATTACCTAAACAAAGTATACCATTAACATCGCAACAGATTTGCAACAGTCTCACAGATGTGCTGGTAGAGTATAAACCTTGAAAGCATTAATTAAAAAATAGTCATTTACAGACCAAAACGTAATCCAAGCTTTTGAACAACAAAGATTAAAGACCAGTGATCATCTTTCCAGGCTTCTGACATAATTTGCAGTTGCTTTGATATTGCAAAAAATATGCATATTGTGGCTTTCAAACAAACCTTTTATTTCGGGAGTTACAGACAGCATCTAGAAATGGTTTATACATTTGAATTAAACAGGTTAGTTATGCATGCATGGAAAATGTTTTGTAACTTCTAAAATACACTTTACTTTAAAGTAAACTGTAATAGTAATTCTAATTTAACTTAACTTCACAGTATCTGTGAGCCAAGTGTTTTCATCTTTGATTAAAGACATTTGGCCTTTAATGTTTCTTCATTTAATAAAAACAGCAATATGCAGAAATAATAATAATAATAATAATAATAATAATAATAATAATAATAATAATAAAATAGTTTAATAAGAACATTTGACATTTCGGAAACAAGATGTCTTCACATACAGTATAATAGTATTCACTCTACTTAGCACCTTTAATGTGAGGAAAGGGTACGATCTAAAGCAGAATTTGGTGACTGATTTCATTTAGGAAGGATTATTCTTTGGAAATTATTAAACACTTGAATTTTTAAAGCTTTAACACTTCTTTTATTTCAATTTATCCATTTGATCTCTGGAATAAAATCACAAAGTACTACTGTCATTGACTTAGTATTGATATTATTTTCCATATTCTTATTTTGTATCGTTCACATTTGTACTTTCTTAAGTACTTGGTTAGGTTCTGCAAAAATACATTTTAAACGATGGATTACTTACTTTAACAAATAATATATATCTGAGTTGGTTCTTTCTAATGAAATAATACAAAAAGTAAGATTTGTGAATTGCATTTCTTGCCCCAGTCCTACATTTTAAATAAAAGGCAAATAGGAACACACTTACTAAACAGGGTTGCTATATAGACCTTCTGGGCCAGGAGAATGTCAAAAATTATGTACAGTAGTGGGGAAGAAACACTTCAGCACTGTGATTTTTTTTCTCATCAAACGATATTTGTACAGATGGGTACATTGCCAAGACTTATAAAATCAAAAATAGGCAGTTTACATTTAACACACAGTTGGAAAGTTTTTCTTGTTGTTAGAGAAAAACTGGAAAATATCTCAGAATGACTAGAGCTTGAAAAAGCACTACAGGCATATCTTTAAAGGGATTAAAATTTACTGGAGCAACTCCACAGGGGATTCCTTCTGTAGTTATTTCTGTTAAAACTCAGTTTCACAGTTCACACTGCTATCAACTGCCACATTTAATTGAAATCCTATTAGGGGTTTATTTGATATAAAGGATGGTCTGGCCTCACATAACCTACTTTTTATTACTGTGGAAAACCCTGGTTTACAATTATGACAATTCTTTCTCTTGAATAAGAGAATAACTTGAATTAGTGAAAGCCTTTATTTAAAATGACTATTCTAAATGTACTGTTTCATAAGGCATTTAATCATTAAGCAACGATATTTTTGATATACTGTAGATCCACCCTAACAGTGGACTTTAACAGAGATACTGTACAGTACATAAGCATTTATTGCCTATATTAAGTGCATACACTGTACATGAATTTCATAAATAATTCTAATAAGTCCTTGCATTTATATAATGTTTCAACTCCAAAGGATCCCAAAGTGCCATTACTCACTTAATCCAACACTAAGTGCAAATACAGAAACACAGTTGTGATTTTGTACATGGGCCTACACGTGAGCAAGGGTAATTAAAGAGACTAAACATTAATACCTCTTCCACATTTTAAACCATGGTTAGAAGGCCAGTTGTGCCAAACCCAGCATTGATCATTCCACTTTTCTCTTTCTTACAGACTCTACTCTCTATCTTTTCCACTAGCTACAATAATTTCTAATTGTGGAAATCCAGGACAAGCTATCCAGCCATGCTGTTGAAGCCAATACTGTGATGCCTCAATGAGGCCCTCAAATCATTTAGCCACTAAAAGGCACAAGCTAGACAGGCCAGACGACCCCATTTCATTTGTAACAACTTGGATGTTCTTCTTTATAAGTTGTTGAGTGGAGAATTTGGACTTTCTTTCACTTTTTGTCTATGCCATTTCCACAGCTCATGTTACTGTTAGCTCAGTCCTTAAGACTTTTGCTTACTGACTTCTGTAGGTTGCTTGAAACTTGGCTACAAATTTCATTCACTTTTGACATGCCAAAATTACATGACCAATAGCCAAAATGGTATTTTAACAGGGGGATAGCGACAAACTACAGTAATTGTATTAATAACCCCACAGTTTCCTGATACTTTTGTTCCCTTCAAGAACACCCAATACAACAGAATCAAACCCACCCCACTCATGACAGGATTTTAGTTCAAACTGTTTCATATGAATTTTTTGTTAAGGAGACAATGCAGTGATGCATGTGTCCAGACTGAGACGAATATTCAGTCAGAACTCATTTTGACTTTTCCAACATGCGAAAAAATAATGATGAAGCTTATACAAGGCATAGATATGAAATGCTGATCACCTCTTTGGGCGAGGAAGACAAAATTGATATGCATTCTTTAATCAATAAATGAGTCATTATGTTCTTATTGTTGTTATCACAGTAGAGCTAGCACTGTTCATCCCATGTCCTACTGTATAATTAACTAGGCTCACTGCATTTCCTATTAGTAACTACAATATAATGCATGATTGCTTTTAGACTGGGCAATTAAACCCTTTACCAAAACAAAAAAAAATGGGCATAATTATAAAATACCTGTAGGGAACTTGTTTATGCTTTGTGCTTTCAGATTATACATTGCACATTCTGCTTTTAAACTTTTAATGGTTCACTGGATATCTGAAGCACGAAACAAAAACAAAGAAGTTATTAATTTGCTAGAGGAAATGGCCTTTTATAATGCAAAGAACTATGGTTTTACTTTCTGCTGTTACTTAAAAATAATTATTTCTGTAAACTCTAATTATTAAACAGTGCGTTTGATGTCTTTATTGGCATTTCTGTTAGATAAATTTGTGCACTCTTTTTAACTACAGTATGTTAAATCCAGTTATTCCAGTTCTGATCCTCTAGTTAATCAAGCAAGGATATTTATATTATCACCCTGCTAGAACAGGCATGACATATGTTTCTTCATCAAGAAGGAAAAATATTTCAACAAGAAATATTTTCACTTAAATCATTTGTATCATTGAGGGTCATTTTTATAGTTTGAAGAAGAGACATACATATAAAAGAGCAAACTAATCCTTACAGTTTGGTCCGTTTATGTGTTCACTGTTTTTCTTTTTAACAATTCTAAACACCAAATTATTTTCCATATTTCAGTGTGCTTCAACTTTGGCAAATGCAGATTCACCTGTCTCACAATCATTCTCATTGGTCTGCAGTAGGTCAGGAGGATAAACATACACAAATCACCTATATCTCTGTAAAATACAGTATTTAATTTTAATCAAATTTACATCAGTCTTTTTAGCCTAATAAAAAGGGCTGGTTGAATGTAAAACTTTTGTACTGTACAGTACATACAACAGATAACATTTCATTAATGTGAGAATGCATTAAAACTAGGAAAAAATAATTATCATCTTAGGAAAACACAAAAAACACACCGAAAGTAGCATCACAAGAGCTGATAAATGTGTCTCATTACACTTCACTTACGTGTGCAAGTCGATCAAATCTTGCAAACAATTCATTTAACATCCTGACCAATTCTTGTGCTGACAAGGTCGTAGACAGGTTGGTGAAGCCTTTCACGTCTGCAAAAAGAATGCTGAATAAAATATGGAAATATCAAATTAATATATTATTCTACTACAACAGGAATAGGCATCTCAAAACAGAAACATTGGATCTCTCTGTGAATACTGACTATGCACTTCGCTGTGTTCATCAGTTAGATAAACTAAGCCACCTATCTAACAACAGGTATTGACAAGAAATGGGAAGGTGCTGGCAGTGTGTGAGAAACATTTGAAAGCCCAGCTCTGGGCTTCATGACATTTCACTGTAGCCTGTTGTTACATCAGTCATATGAAACAACCTTCATGACACCTTGCAATGAGGTCACTGCTCTGTTGGACCTGAGCTGCATCCTCAGGGATCCCATATACTGTATAATACTAGTATGACGAACAAAGATCTGGCCTGTTTTGTTGGAAACTAGGTACAGGCTTAAAAAAAGTAAAATACTGTACTTATTACACTCTCCTCATAGTAAATCAAAGCAAGAGCTCACATTGAACAAGTTACACCTGGCACAATTCCTACTGTAATGGGTTAGTGAACTGAGTTATTGAAGCATATCACTATTGCACTTCAAAACTTTCTATAGGCAACACAGTAGCATCCTAGTAGGGTGTTCACTGTGTTCCGCTGTGGTTAAAGTTAAATCACTAGTTTGTGTCTTAAGCAGGTTTTGAACCTATGTCCTCAGGAATTTAGCATGCATACAAAAACACTACAGTAAAAGAGATGGGCCCCCTAGTCATGTTCTACAATCACACTATCTATTGCACATATTATGTCATCTTAAAAGAGAAGCTGATTTTTGTAGAAAGATAAACCCTGTGCTCAAGTAATACTTTCCACAGTTAGGTGTTTAAAGGCATTCTTACTAATGTTTATCCTCAACTGCTGATGAGCCAAAAAGGAAAAAACAGATTTTGTTTAACAGAATCACACACTAGACTCTGTTTGAGCTGAGCAATTCCATCATCCTGCACAGATTCAGGCAGCACCGATAGGGCCCAAATCATGTCAACTGACTGCAGCCACTGTAATCATGAGCCTCTAAATGTTTATTGTGTCGGAAATATTCTGTTATACAGTATCTTTAAGACCGTAAAGGAATTTTTCTGTTTGTTTTAATCTGGTAGGCAATCCATATTGTTATTTTTAAATCCAGTAAATTAAGATTGACTAATTTTCATGTTGCTTTCTATGCATTATCAATCAAATATGCACTTTTAAAATTGCACATTTACTTTTGAAATGTACACAACTGTACATTACTGAGAGAACATAAATGTGTATTACAACTGTTACAGTACCTTTAACTTTGGTACAGCAACCCTTGAAATATCACAAAATATGATACTTTTCTTATGGCACATTTGATGAACTAGTCAATACACATTTCATCATTATCATTATACTGTATATTTTTATAAACTGATAACAGAAGGCAACTCTTTACACAAGTGTGTGAGACTATGGAACAAGCTACCAGGGAACTTGCTATGTTGTTGAAGCAAGTTCCCTGGCTTCTTTCAAGAAATCAATTAACTACTAAGTACCAAATGTACTAGAGGGATCAAATGGCCTCTTCTTTTTTTAAATGTTCTTATGTTCTTTGGCAGTTTATGCTGACATACACAGCCAAACATTTTTAAAAGCATTTTTTAAATGACATAAATATCAAAATAGTATGCATTTAGTATTCACCGCCCACCTTGTCTAAACATGATTTACAGTATTATGTGCCTGGGGTTCTGTGTATTCAATCTCTTGCAGATTAGAAAAAAAGCCTCAAATTACATTTTTGTTTATTTTGTTAACCTCACTAGACTAAACTAAAGCTGGACAACATATCCCATGATATCACAATGTGTGCTGTTTGTTCTCTTTTGGTGAGTTTTAATAAGACCCTTACCTGACATTCTCATAGCGGTGAATGTAAATTTTGTGAAACTGGTGCTGCAGGTGCTCATCTTCTACATTAGTCATGTCATTTATCATTTCGAGCACTACAAATCGAGGTAAAACAGACAGAACCAATCGTTCCTGGAAAAAAAAGGAACACACAGTGGTTACCAAAGTAAGATCTTTGGAATGCAGTGAACATCATGGGGCATCATACCGCATTCTTACATGAAGGGCTAGTGTTTGTGGGCAATGCTACCTTTGAGAATTGCGATTGAATAGGAAAGCACCCTTGAGACAGTTTTGAGGCCATCTTGCGTCATTTAAAAGAATGAAACCCGGCCTTTGCTTTTTTTCTCATTCCTTTCCTAATCATCATTCATGCGTCAGCAATCCCGTGCTATTTGATGTTCACTGCCATCAACTTTTTGCAATAAACAAATTAAGAACATTATCAGCATCCAGTAAAATTATACAGAAGAATAAACCTAAAAATACTTGATGACAACTAAGACTTACTGTACAAGTAACACTGTACTTTTGTTGAATATACCAAAGAATAACATACTGTACTGTACAGTATATAAAACACACATATCTGTTAATATCAGTGATTTACTTTCTATATTCCTATGTTTTGTGCTGTATTTAATGTTTTGTAACATCTGTTTTCAGTTTTCACTATTGAGGCATCACTGGAATTTTCAGCCACACGTTCTGGCTAGATGTAAACAGCTATATCATTCTGCAGCTCACAACTGGCAATCCACTGAAGCTAAGCAAATATGAGCCTGACCGGCACCTGGATGGGAGACCTCCTCAGAAAGCTAAGGTTACTGCTGGAAGAGGTGTTAGTGGGACTAGTAGTCTGTGTGGGTCTTAATGTCCCAGTAGAGTGATGGGGATGCTATACTGTAAACAAGCGCTGTCCTTCAGATGAGATGAAAAACGAGATCCTGACTCTCCATGGTCATTACTAATCCCAGGGTTTTTCTCAAAAGGGGCAGAGGTGTTACCCTGACATTCTGGCAAAATTTCCCACTGGCCTTTACCAAACATGGCCTCTTAATAAACCCCATCTATGAACTGGCTTAATCACTCTGTTCTCCTCCCCACTGATAGCTGGTGTGTGGTGAGTGTACTGGCGCACTATGGCTGTCGTCGCATCATCTAGGTGGGGCTGCACACTGGTGGTGATGGAGGGGAGTCCCCATTACCTGTAAATCGCTTTTTAGTGGAGTGTCCAGAAAAGCACTATATATTTATAAGGATTATGTACATATCTTTTTTAACTGCAGTACAGGTTGAATTGCAGATGTTTGCATTTCTGCAATGGGTGGGTTTGTACGGACATGACAATCCCTCACAACTTTTTGAGAAATGCCATTATACCACCACTCAGTTCTGAAAAGGGTGCTTCTCTAGAAGGTGCAAGTGATGTCAGGTGGCATCCCATATTTATTAATACTTATTCACATAAGGATATTTATTGTTGGATCAGTTAACTAATTAAATGACCCAAAAATATCCCCCAACCTTGTGTTCTAAATTTAATTAGGTTACCTGTTTCAGTTTCTTAATTAAGATTTTCATAAAAATCTTATTACGTTTAAATCTAAAATATATACTGTAGGAAAATGGACCGACCCAGGCGGTTCACACATTTTTTCTTTGCTCTGAAACAACAGACAAGATTAAGTTGTATGATCACCAAACCCCCACTCCCAACAAAAAAAAAAACATGGAAACTGAACTGATTTTTTTTACAGAATCAAAATAGTTAATTTTCAACCCTGGAAATGTACTTGTATGACCTGTCAGTGTAATGAAATTGCAAAATTGTCTCCACTTGACTTGAAATAAATACCCTCTACATCAGATTGCAAGTAGCTCCTGAGAGCTCCGCCTGATAAGTGAAAGAGGAGAGAAATACAAAAGTGCCCTTGTGTTCTTCAAACAAGGGCCTTTCTACTTTTTCTGTCTTTAGATAATTCTCTCCTTATCATGAATTTCATTATATTCCACCCCAGACAGCAAGGGAAACCTGGAACAGAGCACCAGACCGAACTGAAAACAAGAATAGACCATCTCTGTACTTATTCTCCTTTGCTCATAGAACAAAAAAACAAAAAACAAAACAAAATAAATGTCTCACTTTTACTGAAAACTCTGCACCATTACCTAACACATCAAATTTGGCATTTAAAAGATAATATCCAGCTAAGTTCATTGCTATTAAAAATAATAGTAGCACTTTATATAAGTTGTTGCTTAAAAATGTTGTATTGATACTTTACATAGATTTAATAGATTATGTGTATGTGGAAAAAAAACATTAAGAAAGCCTTACAGACAGAATATTAAAATGTGATACTAACGCTTAGCAATGATATCTGAATTATTTATTAGTTCACAAAATTAGTGATAAATAATTACTCTAATTATACAGCTTCTCCATCCAGTGCATTTACACTTCATCTTGTAGTGCAGTGCTATACCCAGTCTGCACCAGAAGCCCCACTACACTGCCAAACAGGTAGAGAAATGAGTCATTTTGTCACCAACTGGGAGACTTTAGGAAGGTCAGCTTCTTTTAGTCATGAGTAAGATTTAGATACCATGGTTAACATCTCTACACTTATGAAAAGTGCCATGGCCACTGTAATGACCAAGTAATCAGGACCTCACTTTAACACTTTATCGTAAGGACAGCACCTCAGCCAACACAATGTCACCATACAGCCAGTCACCACACATTACTGGGGTTTTGACTTTAAAACTTTTTAGAGCAATACGTGCCACCTCTTGCTGTAGCAACATGGTTTCATTAGAGGTCTTCCATCTTACTATTGACCAGACTTAGCCTTTGTTTAGCGTTCTACTGTATATAAAGATACGCAGTATAGAGATATAAAGAAAACAGGTGACAAGGTAATGAAGATGCCAAATGATATCTGCACTAAAAGGTCCCATTTTTTGCTACCTGTTAACAAGATGTGCTATACACAATATAATGCATTGTAAATACTTTATAACCTATTAACTGACCATCCATTAAATATTGTATTTCAAAACTTTAATAATGCATTAATGTATAAAGAATTTAATACACAGTGAAATGTTACAATAATTCCTTTATGGATGCATGACAGGAGTTTTCTCTTTTCTAGACAAGTTTAATCTGTTCCAGAGTGTAGTCAACTATTCATCATCAGAACTGTGAAAGCAGACACATTTGTTTAGATTGAATTGCAAATGAAATGTCCAGCTCTCTGTGTACATAATGTCGCTGTTTCTCATGTCCCTCCAAAAGTTGCTGAAAGCCGGATAATAATTCCATTGCTACAGTCAAGCCTCTATCAATTTTAAATGATGAAAAAAAAATATTTTTGGAGTATTATGCACAAAACCAGAGAAATAACACTTAGAACACAGGACACGGGAGATGTTTTATAAGTCATCATAAATTGATTACCAATAGATATTCAAAAATTTAAAGTATTATCATTCAGAGCTTTAAAAAAAACTTCAACAAATAAACAATGAAATGCATTTTAATATTAAGAGCATCAGGACTGTTTCCCTGCCATGCTTTGATTGCCAGGCATTCACTTACAGTATGCTGTACAGATTTTTTATGGCATGGTGATATGTTTGCTAATATAGTATTTGATATATATTTTTGGAGTTCTAAAGTTATCTTTTTCTGAACTTTACACAAATACAGGATCAATGTCATTTTATCATACAATACATCCTAATGCTGAAATTTGACCAAAAGGTCAAATGAAGAACTCCTTTACTCCTCACACAGCTCTCGCATACCTGTCTCTGGTTTTCTGTCTCCAATCTCAGCCTGGCTTCTATACATCTCCTGGTCTCTAGAAAGGCTTGCCGCTGTGCTCTGTCAGACAGGTAACTGATGAACATTCCTGCTGTGTTCATACACATGAACAACACTGCCTGGGCCACCAGCTGGGGAGAAGAAAAAAGATGTGTCAAAGGCCTGCAAGCAAAACATGCACACAAACCAAATATGAATTTCTAACATTTCTAAAGCAATGCAGTAGATATCCACTGGTTTTTTAATGGTCTTGAAAATAATTTAGAATTTCCAGCAAGAGGAGATTTATATACCGTAGTATCTACAATATGTAACTTTATTTTCTTTAGTATTGAGTACAAAGGAGAACAGAAGGATATGCTTTGACGCCTTTTCTATTCCCTCAAAAGAAAATACAGTACTGTATGTACTGCAAATGTTGCTTAATGTACTTAGTGTACCTTAAAACAAGGGTTCAACACATGTCTTAGCGTAGTGTTTGAATCAAAATTTGTAATATTTTTTTCTTACAAGTACTGTACTAGTTTCACAGCATGGTCTTTCAGCATTATTCTGTATATCAAATGTGCAGTAATCAACTTTGAATTGGTAAAAATGAGACCTGGCGATGCAGTTATTACAAGAAAACCAGCCAAAAGGAAAATGTAAAACATTTACTGTATAATGCTAGTTACAACACACTGCTTGCTCTGAAATATACAGCGTGTGCAACCTTCTTTTTGCTTTTTGAGTTTATAAAAGTTAGGGTTTCCCAGAACATGTTTTAAGATTCTGAGGTAAAGTCATAGAGTCTTAAGTGAAGCTGCACTCTTAGTTCTGTGCTTTGTCTGATTTTGGATCCTGAAGAAATCTACAGAGGGCCACTCCCTTGCCTGCCTTTCAGATGGAAAAATAACAAGCTCAGACATGTCTGTGCACCTGCACCTTTATCCTAGTCTGCTGCACAGCTATACACAGTAAACATGCATAGTGCAGTACAGTATCTACAAAATCTAGCCTGGTTACAGTATACATGTATCTGCACTCATCCTTATTAGACATCTAATGAGTTCATTTTAATGAGCACCTTTGTGCAGAGGGAGTGAGTACATGCAAATACTCCTTCTGCAATGACTTGATTGTAGTGCCAGAATTTGCATATACTAATTAATTTTGGTCATAGAGGAAAGTTCATCTCACTTGTGCTGCTTAAATATTCAGAAAAACAATGATGTTCAGAAAATACAGTTTTGACTTATTTATATTTTTGCTATGGTTTTAATAATACTATGGGAGTACACATCTAAATAACGGGGCACTTAGTGGACCGATCAGAATGAAATATTTTGATCAAGCATACAGCACAAAATATGAGATCTGAACCAACAATCCTCTTGCCAGGGCAGTCATAGTCTTCACTAATCATCACTCCATGCTACTGGAACCCTCATCTGGTCATTTTGAGGTTTGTTTTTTTGTTTCCAACCCCCCCCAAAAAAAAGCTATTAAAAGCAATTTCCTAATACTCTATACATCTGTGAAGAAATCTAGTCCCTGCTATTTTTGGTCCCTGCTAACCTCACACAGGTGCTTCTGTCCCCTCACCTGGGACGTTGACTTTTTACTGGTGCTTCCACTACACACTGCCACACCAGGTAGCTTTCAATTTATGCACTTTTAATTCTCTATTTTGGTGTGAGTTGACTCTCGAATACATACTGTACTTCCTAATTTAGGACAGTTCTCATTTTCACACGCATAAAAGCAGGTAAGAAATAGACAGTTTTTTAGACAGCATTACGTGTATATCTACTGTAGGTGTAGTCAGGGATGAACAGAGTCACTAGGGTGACACGGGCAAGTGGGTTATGTTTGTCTTTGTGTGCTCCCAGCCACTGTTTATTCACGTTATCTCACAGTTAGTAAATCTAAAGAATGGTTTTAATGTCTTAGTCTGTACCTTATGCTTATACTGTACCAAATCTAAAACAAAAAAAATAAAACCCTGAAACATTTTTTTAATTTAATCTCATTTTTTAAATAACAAATTAAAATTGTCCACCTAAAATTAAATCGATAAAACTATTAAAACAGTGTACAATTAACAGTTGGCTAAAAGCCTAAATACAAAAAAAAATTGAAATATTGACTTATAAGAATCTAATTAAATTAAGAGACTAATGTTTTATCCTGAACTGCTCTATGGTATGTTTGTCATCATGGACATACAGTATTATGCTTCATGAAAAGCATTGTAGTTGATTGAAATGTGTCAAGCTATACTGTAAGGTATATCGTTTCAAGGTATACTTCTTGTTAATTAGTGATACGTAAAAATAAAAAAAACATGAACCTTAAAGATGGATGTGAATGTATAATGTGAAGTTAAAATGTTGAATTGCACCAGCATAGCTATGATTATTTAAATGTACTCGGCATTTGAAAAGAAGTAGTATTGTAAAGGAGAAGAGAGAAAACGCAATGTTTCGGATGTGAAGCCTTCCTCAAGTTGCTCACACCTGAAGAAGGCTTCATAGCCGAAACGTTGTTTTCTCTATTCTCTCTTCAGCATGGAATAAACCTATTACTTGTTCCTTTGCAGATTACGCAAGCTGACGCAGCTACCCACCTGAGCTATTGTTAAGGAGTGCAAACTCCATTTCAACTACAATATCCGTAAAATGATTTCTGCAAGTTAACCCCAGAACTTTCACAAATATGTGAAATATGTGAAAAATTCATATATTCAACTGTTAACTGTTCAGTTGCATTACACTGTAATGGAACAGCTGGAGAACGTGAAAGTCTGAGTTGAAAATGTAAATTGGACATGAGTATGTTTAAATTAATCAATGGGGAGGGTCTTAAAATTGTAATTTGGTATGTCATGCTGCACAAAGGGAAGACTGGAAAAACATTTCTAATGAATGATAAATTGTTCTCTAACCCAGCGATTCAAATACCTCTGTAGTTTGCTATTCAATAGTAGGTGTCCATTTATGCATAAATGGATTATGTGTTTAATTATGAAACACTTTGCCTCACTATTTTCTACAACAGCTCGTCACGCATATCACTGCCACTGATGAGCAACTCAACAATTCTTTGGGCATTAATATTTTAACTCAAATGCACAGTATCAGTTACACTCCTTATTTGGAGTTTGCTGATCTTTTCAAACACAAAAGTCATGGTAGCATCTATGGAGCACCGTAAGAGGCTGTTTCTAAGTCAGTATGCTTTTACAAGCTGTACTGTATATGTTCCTGTTAACTCTAACTATAATATATTAGATTTTTTTATTTGATTGCAGAAGCTGTATAACAACTACAATTAAAATGTTTTCCAAACAAAACTAGCAAATAACTAGTAAATAACTTTCCATGGTTGAAATAGTACTTAGTGTTGATATTTACTTTTTAGAAAATATGACAAATTACAGAATTTGTGCAAATTTGATTTCTTCAACATTAAGTTGATGTTCACTAAAACCACCAGCAACTGCAATGCTTAAAATTGCATTGATTGGTTACGAACTTTGGAAAAGCACGTATTAAAATTTGGCAGATCAGCAAACTTTAAATAAGGAAATCAGGAAAAAAATATAAAACCCTAACACTGGCCTGGCAAGAAGGAGATATTGTCTTCAGCAATGTAATGTAGGATAAAACAAGAGACATATGTGATTTCCAGCTGATATGATAAATAATGACTTTTCCAATCTTTTATGTTACAGAATTTGGTCATAGAGAAGCAGACTGGAACATACTGTAGCTCTAATGCTTGGAAACTCACACTCTGGAGTAGTGTAGAAAACTACATATCACCTGTCAAAATGTATTCAGAAAACTGTCACAAAGCTGAAACAATGCTTTAAGTACTGATGTGACGCAATACTTACACTGTATGTGTACAGTATATTTGAGATCTTCTCATCTACATATTCTCTTATTACTGTACATCGCAAAGTTGGTACTTTCAATGCTGATAAAATTTGCAGACACATTTCTGTATAATTTGCTTTACATGAAAATAATAATGGTTAGGTCAATAAGGTAGAGGTATAGAGGTATAGAAGTAGAAAATGTCATCCAGTTCACGAGTAAAGTAATACAGAGCCTTACAAATAAAGTAACATTGAAAGCTGTAGCTTTACTTAATTTTTTGGCTATTTTCTGTGACAAATAGCAATGTCACTGAATGAGCACAGGAAGGAAAGATGTGAATTCACAAGTCTTGTCTTTAAGTTGAACCAAGGCTAGGATGATTCATTGTGTAACTGACCAAATCAACTCCTACTTTAAAGTCAACAGAGAGATGAATCCACAGTGCATGAAAGGAAACTGACATGTTATGTTCAGATTGTGAATAAAGGTTTTTTGTATTGTATATGAAAACATATTATTATAATACATAAAGTATACACAGTAAATAAATAACTCTTTAATCTTAGAGTAATCGCTAAGCCACAGGGAGCATGTAAGCAGAGTCTTGATGCGTTACTGTATTTATATCATTATGTTATTAATAACCAAGCTGGCCAGATTCACCCCTTTCATCTATCTTTCTTGTAAACTGGCTGTGCTTCATTCATGCTAAAGATCTGGTTGGATCAAGATGCAAACACTTGCCATTTATACCTTTAATTCCTAGAGTTGTGTCTCAAGATCCTTCAACATGACAATAAATGAGGAGAAATTTTAAGTCCTAAATTTCTGTTTTTAACAGTCTTATAAATTGACCAAATTCAAATCCAGATCTTCTGACACTGACAAAAAACAAAGCAAAATGGGAACACGTGCTTTGAAATGACACTGTTTGTACACTGTTCTCTGACAAGATATGTAATCAAAGGAGAGGAAAGTGCATGCGAAATGTATGTATAATCTAATTTAATCCTGACCCTTTGTAGAAGTCTCTGTGACGTGAAGAAGATATAAATAGGTCTTTGGAGGTAATCCAATCTAAAATAACAATCACTTTAGCCCCTCAGGTCAGATTTAGAAGCGCTACATGAAATGGATCTGTTGCATATGAGTTGTAAGAATATGCAGCCGAGTCATTTGCTCATTGATAATCAGAAATGAACTAAGAAGTCTGATGCAACTGTAGTTTCAGTATGGCAGTGTCTGACATTTCTAAAACAATCAGCCTATATTTGGACAGGGGACTGAGTAAAAGTTTGGCAACATTTGGCTACCAAGCTCTTGCCTGATTAGTGCAGGGAAGACACGAAAATGTGTATCAAAGTACTGTACAGTATTGTTTTCACTATGTTTTCATATCATCTCAAATTTGCTTCATTATTTAGTGTGTTTATTAGTTACATAATTACATCCATGTACTATAAAATGTACAGTAAGCATCTAGTCAGAATGTTAACTAGATGGCAATGTCTTTCTCTATCCCATTGTTTGCTTGAAATCTGTTACTGTATGTTATAGGGTCAAACTGGAGCCAGAATCTTCAGAACTAAATGTGGAAGTGTAAATTAAAATAGTTCAGGATACACTGCAGCACATTTCATAGTTTATTGAATGCAAAAAGTTCTAATCGCCATCCATATTGGTCATTGCCAATATTTGATATCAGTATTTTCAATGTCATCGCTAAATACAGCACATGTACAGGGCAATTACAGTCAACATGAATGCCTACAGTATCTGTGAAACATGCACCATTGAGCCACCCACTTATTCTCACACTGCAAACCTCACAGGCAACAGAGAATGCAGCTCTCGCTGATAATGGTACACTTTCACAGGCAAAAAGTAAGCTCTAGTGTGCAGTAAGGAAAGGACATTGTGGGCAATTTAAAATTACCCAACACTGGTATATGTAAGCCTATTGCATGCCGGCACATGTGGAAAACATTCACAGTTGGTTAACGGGTTCATTTTATAGCTATAGTTATTGGTTTCAAGAATCTGATCCAGCCATTTCCCGAAATGAACCAGGGTTTCAAAAATTTGCCAGGGTAGCTTGCTTCACATTCCCACAGCAGTTTATCAGAAGTGTGTACATTTAAATTCCATATTTGGCGGAAAGACCTAATATAGTGAAGAAATGAATTAACTTTAATCCCTAGACAGGTTTTTCCTCCAGGGCAAGGTAAGTGAGGGACAGAGGATGTCTGCCTCTGTGCTTATCTGTCTAGCATGCTTTGGAATCATAGCACACACAACGGAGAATGATCAAACGAATGAGGTCCACTGGAAATGACGAGCATAATTCAAGCAAAAAGCCCTTTGGTTATAAAAGGAAAATCAAGTCAGGTGACCAGAGCACGAACGAGGAGTGCACACTCTGAGGTGTTCTAAGAAAAGAAGCAGACAACAGGAACCTTCAGGGAAATCACATCAGATTTCCTGAGAAAAACAAAAGATGAAAGAGAGGCATAAAAATGCAGGATAGCCATCATCTCGACAGCACTGTATTCCCAAATGTTCTCATAAACATCTGCAATCACAGACAAGACTAAAGAACCCAAGAAAGAAGAAAAAAAACATATTCTGCAAGAAATGTATTCAGAGACAGATTACAAGCCGCTTCTATATTTTCCAGCCACGCTCAGTGCAGATTACAAAACAATGAAGGACACTGTACAGAAGATTGGAGATTCACACCTACCTTGCAACAAGCATCTCAAAGCACCAAAGAATCACCCACACAATTCTTACAAAAAAACCCTAGGAGTACAGAGAACAGAGTCTTACTGCGGTATCAAAGCCATGACAGGATGAACATTTCAGCAACAATAATTACTTCTTGATTTCGAGGTGATTTATTACTTTTAATTTTTGGCTCCCTGGGGTGATCTGTGGTGCCTTTCATATGCTTAATTATTATCTTTTCAATAAAGAAAAAACAACTTGTTGGAATCTTTTGGCATGGCATAGTTACTGTATACAGTGCTCCAATAAAGTTCTGTGAAGACTACTTCACCCGTTCTGAAGAGGACTGTATAAGCTACAAACGTGAAACTTGGTTAAATACAGTAAGTTGTATAAGCTTTTATACACAGCCAGATCTTAAACACTAAGACTGGACCTTTTCAGCAGTCAGATGAGGGACCACCAAGAAAAATCAGATCATTGTTCCAAGTGATGTCAGAGGACCAGTAAGTGGTGCTCATCGCTGGGGACTAGAATTTCTAAACCAATGTACAGTACCAATATGGTGCATTGAAACACTCTTCTATAGAGGTGCCATCCTTTTGATGAAACATTAAACTATAATGAAGTACTGTGGGTCCACTCCTGCATATATAAATATTGGGATATTTGGATGGAAGTCTAATATATACTGTACTATAAATGCTGTACTTTACATATATACATATATACTGTAAAATGTAAGGAATTATAGTGCTAGTGTTTCCAGGATTCAGCCCTAGGGACCCCTCTACAACTTCTCGCAAAGCCAGAGTGTGATCTCTTAAGACAAATGCCATACAATGCAGAGAGATAGGCTCCAGAAATGTTTATAGAAAGATTTATTCAAAATCTGAAGTGTTTGTGGTAACTATAATTTTTTATACTGGCCAGAATATTCGGCTGCCACTGCATCAGAGCCAAATCTACACTTGTGTTTTCCACACCTGGCAAATGTACAATAGCTCTCCATAAGTCCTAACTGAAATACAGAGCTTTCATTAACAACCAGCATTTACTTCACTTTCCATTTACTCCATACTTACGTACTGTATTCATAGAAGGGCAGAAGTTAATATTTTTAAATTAAAATAAAGAACAAGATAATGTGACATTGAAAGGAAGCTTATCTCTCGTGGTCTAGCCATTCTTCACAATAAAACAAGGATCTTAAATATCATTAATGTAGTTTACTTACATTTTACAATGGAGATATGAGTAATGGGGGATATTTAAATAAGATATCAAAATAGAAAGCACTAGGTTAGCATGTTGACACAACTAGAGTGCTCCTTACCTCTAAAGACACAGAGAGTTGATGTTACCTTTTTAAATATTTAATGGTGTTTGTTTTTTAATAAATGGTTTTTACTTACAGAAATGCATACACTTAAAACAGAATTCAACGCTCAAATCTGAGCTACAACAGAAACGCTAATTAAGGAATTACGTGGGAATTACAAGACTAGAAAACAGCACCAGCCTCTCTCCAATTGAAGAAAAAACACACACAATTGTATGTTACAATACAATGTCTCATTCCTACTGATTACTACAGTACAGTATATACTGTACTTGTTACTGTATATCAGGGCCTTACATAACAGAATTCTGAAGATCCGCTCTGATCAATTTTGAAAATAGTAAGTTTCTTGAGTCTGACAGTATTTTATGATTGCATTGTGCAATGTATTCTGTGGAATCTGACCTAAAGTGTTTGTATCCTGCTTGGGTGCAGAAAAGGCTTTGAATTGCCAACATTGGATTATTGATGGGAAGATCTAGAGCAATTAGGCTTGGCCATGGATTAATTAAAATGATTAAAGCCATCTATAGCACCCGCTGTAACATGGATCCTGACTGAGAGTCAAAATACCTGGCATTTTCCTTTTCTGTTTTTGTTCTATAATTGAAAGGATATGGAAAGGATCACAGGATAAGGTTGTCAGGGGAGATACAATGCTTTCTCTTATTTACATCAACGGTCCTCGTTTCATAATTGGATTATGACATCCTGCTGTAGATCTCATAGATCTTGAATTTCATAAATCAACTTTACAAAGAACAAAATTCAGTGAAAAATCTATGTGCATCTGCACTCCCATACACCATTTTGACAGACTGGAACACAAGTGGTTTCCCTAAGCAGGTGTATTCAGCTTCTGTAATAGTTCTCCTAACACTTCTACAGTAATTTTGTTTAAATTTTCCTATATCTGTATACAGTGTAGGTGGTCAGTAGTATTTTTTAAAAACAGTTTTTAGGATCGCAACAATATTCTTCTCTGCATAGATACTACTTTATTAATTGAATTCACTCTGTGATCTCTAAAAATACATACAAAGAAGTAAACAGTCATGTACATATAGTACATCTCATTGCTTCTCTGCATCCTGAATCCCTTGGTAGCTTGTCTCTAAGCAGTATGCCATTACAGAGTAAATTACTTACCTGGTTAGACTGTAGCTCTTTAGACTGTACCTCATGGTGACAGGTAGAGAAACATAACAGCTCCATATACTCCGCACACTATCCTTTTTATAGTATACCAGACAAGGTATATTTTAGTGAAAGTTATTTGACACAGCCAGAATGAAATAAATAAGCTTGTTGAATCTTTTGTGTTTCCAGTTTGATCCATTAGGGGCATTTGTACTCTGAGAAGAGTATTCGGTAGGTTTGGGCTTTTGTCTACATTCCAGGGCCTTAAACAGACTTATGCTCTCCTTTACTTCAACACCTCAAGTACAGTATATGATGCTGTACACTCCCTTTAACTGCATGGTTGATCATTGACTCTTGTGAAAATTTCATGGCTGTGTTGTGAGCCAAAACAGTTGAACATGAGAAGCATAGCTGTTTTGGAATTGTGGCTCAGCAAATATAGTTCTCAAATCAAAATAAAAATGTGATTCAATCAAAAGCAGTTTCAGACTGTTCTAAATCCAGAACATCTGGTTAACACTGTTTCAAACATTTGATAGGGCATGGAAATATTTTGTGGTTTGCTAGATTATGGGCTCTTGTATCTTCAAGGGTCTTTTTGAAGATACACAGAACTATAACCCAACAAATGCTTAGCGTTAGTGTGAAATAAACCATAACCCAAGCCTATCGGATGATTTTTTGTATATGCTGCTTAGAGATTGGTTATGATTAATAATTATATTTATTTGTGGAATTATTATTTTTTCTTATGGTTAAAATAAAGTTTACTCTTTCCCTGGCAGTCTTTATAAAAGTGGAAAGAATTTTACTTTGAAAATGCAAATCAGCTTCCTTCTATAGTTGGTATGGACCACTTTGGCTTTTCGTTTTAATACAAGCTGCCTATCCTCAGTGACAATCTTATAAATATATCTGTCCAAGATTTAACATTATAGAAATATAGACATACAGTACATTGACTGAAAACAGACAGAGATTAAGAATGCTCTATCTATTTGATCATAACTTCTCTGTGTCATTTAACAACCTATCCAATGCAGCTCAAGATCTGGATATTAATAATGCAGTGGAAATTCTATGCTTTCATTGAAATATTTGCTGATGTGAGAACTTCATCCCATACATATGGGACTATTTATAAGCAAAATATGTAGCTCATTACTCAATAAAGCTATAGTGAATGCAAAGAACTCTTCTTAATGTGCTGCCGTTGAATCTCATGGATGGACTGGCAATTATTATGAAGACTCAAATTAGTAGTAAAAAGGTTATCATTATCGAAATCTAATTTTAAATTACTCCAGCTACAGACAATCCAGTATCCCAAATACAAACACCAAACTAAACACATAAACATAAAATGCATTTTTTTCTTTTACTAATTTCCAAGTAAACGGATTTCAGAAGGCAGTGTGTTTTTTTTAAAAGGCCATACACCCCCATACAATGATATTCCATCCATCCATTTTCTAATTGCTTTAACTCAGGCTCACCGGGGATGTCAGCCCATCACAGGGCACACACAGACAGACACAGGTGCGCACACACTCACACCAGGGCCAGTGTTCCCAGAAACCAATTAACCTACCAGTATGTCTTTGAACTTCGGGGGGAAACCAGAGCAAGCAGAAGAAACCCATGGGGGAAATACAGGGAGAGAATGTAAACTCCATGCAGATAGCACCCCAGGTCCAGAACTGAACCCAGTGCTATTATGCAGCAATGCTAAGGACAGTGTCACAATCCACCCTCAACTATGTCACATTTTGTTGGATTACAGATGATGTAAACCCATTTTCTAAAGCAAATATTTTTAATCAAAACTTGAGTGTCAACTGAACACATTTATGAGTGAAAGACAGTAACAGCTTCAAAGAAAAATCCAACATATGTTAAGTCTATAAGTATTACTGCGGCAAACCTAAATGAGTTCTGGTACACAAAATTATTTTGACAAGTCACACAATTAGACGGATGGACTCTGTGTGCAGTAATAATGGTTCACGTTATTTCACAACAAATACAGTCTACATGTCTCTATAAGATCCTTCCATCGGGTGGGGCATTCCTAGAAAAAATTCAACCAGGAAGACCAATAAGCTTTCAAAACAAATCAGGGGAAAAACGTTTTAGGAAGGTACAGATAAGGAGAAGGCTATAAAAAAATTCTAAGAATGAACATGTCTTTGAGCACTTTCGTGAAGTTGAACATTAAGAAATGGAAAACATATTATATCCACCAGACACTGCCTAGATCTTCTGCCCCTTCAAACTGAGCAGTGTTCAGAGAAAATCTCCCTGAATCAATAATATCCTGGTTACAGCACCAAGTCTGCCTGTATGGCAGAGTGTCAAACCCAGGTCAAATCCAACATGGGATTCATAACAAAGCATTTAAGGAATACTGCAAACATGTCTCAAAAGGTTTAATGGTCAGATGAGACCAATTTGTACATTTTTGGCACAAACCCAAAAGGTCACCCAACCACCTTCATTCCTAATGTAAAGTGTGGTGGAGGTGGCATTATTTTTATGGGGCTATTTTTGATTAGTAGAGACTGAGAAGCTTTTCAAAACCGAGATTAAATGGATGGAGCAGATCACGGGCACATCTTGGAGGAAAACCTGCTTTACTCAATTAAAGACCTACTGTATAAGGGGTATACAATTTCATTTTTTCACCATTTTCACCTTTAAGCAGGACACAATGGGCATGGTCAAAGTTACACTACAGTGGATTAACAAGAAGATAGTTAATGTCTTTGAATGGCCAAAAGTCCTGACTTAAATCTGATGCAAAATCTTTGGCAAGAACTTACAAGACAGGGCTTGATCAATACTGAAAGCTTGATCAATACTGAAAAGTAGATACAAATTGCACTATGCAAAAACACTAAACACCTGTAGTTGTTTCCAACATTGACTTGGGGGTGAATACTTACACAATTAACATTTTGCTTTAAAATGCATTTTTCTTTCACTCATAAAAGTGTTTTGATTTAAAATATAGTGTACACTTTAAAAATGTGTAGTACAGTACGTATTTGTGTTTGAACAAAATGGGACATCATTAGAAAGGGTTTAATACTTTTGGCAAGGCACTGTACTGTATATACTGTATACTGTTCACACACATAATTACAGGTTTAAAATGGACCAGGGTCAAGTTTAAATTTTGGGTTTAATGACCCACTCATAATGTTTTATAATCATAAAAGATAGTAAGCACTAGAATTCTAGAATGCTAAGGATTGTAGTAATTTACAGTGAACTCAATCATAGTATGCAAGCCATGGTTTAAGCAACTGAAGAATATGTCGTTTCCACAATATCTGGCAAGGGGGGTATACACCGAGATAACATTGCTCATGCCATGAATAAAGCTTTTTGTTGGAGCATGCAGTGGCGCATTTAATTGGAGATACATACTGTAGTCTGGAGCAGATTCATTCACTTGCAATAACAACTTTCCTGTTTTAAAATATACCACCGATTTAGAGTTTGGAAGGAAATTTAATAATTAATAGAAAATTATATTTTACGTAAGCGGAGCAATGTAGCAGTATTTATACACTATACAGCATATACAGTACAGTACGGCAAGTCAACAGGATGGTATATGGCACAGCTTCTTTCTCCTAACCCCAACCTCATACCAAATCCGTCTAACAGTCTAAACGTTAACAGCCTCGGATGGCTAATCCCTGTTAAGACTATGACTTATCTCATTCTCTCTCGCTCTTCGATTTAGTCACCGGAAAGGGGACGCGACTTTTCTCGCGCATAATCAGCCGACTGTTCCCTTTTCTGATTTCACAGGACTCTTGCGCGGTGTTGCATACAGTACCTTATATACAGCATATAACTTTTGGGGGAGTTATATATACAACCCGTGAACGATTATATCAAGAAGTCATCCTTTTTTAAAAGACGTAATTTATTATCGCAGTAACCGCGCCACACTCTTCAATGAAATCATTACATTTGCAGGTTACAATATCTAGCTGTGGCTAGATTACTAGTGCATACCGATTTATTTTATTGTGAGCTACTTATTAAAGGTATTGTTTCTGACAGCGGTATAATTTCAATCATTGGGACTTCGGAAGATTAAAGCAGTTTTCAATGTTTTACTCTGCATTTATCATACTGCCAAACCTAAAAAATGATGGTGGTATAATATTGATTTGAAGCAGATTCCGACCGCCTTTGTGTTTTTTTCCCCAACATGATAAATAACCAGCGACAGACATAGGTTTTGTTTAGCTTCAATTTTTAGCTGGTGTCCCAAGGGTAGGACAGCCAAATAAACACCTTTGAATTACAGTACAACACATTTTCCCATTCGCCTCAACCCGATGCACTGTTATTTCTTGAAAATGTAGCGCTAGAGGGAGCTAATGTTTTTCCTCTTTACTGCAAAAGTACATTTCAGCACATATTAGACGGACAGCTCTCTTGGATTGCTTGAAGGTTTACATTAATACCTACCTTTTAGTGCGAGTATAAAAAAAATACGGACATGCATATAAGCTGATCGAATATCTAATAATTTACAATATTATAGTTTATTTAGTTGGTCCCCAAAAAATCATTGCAGTTGTCATTCCAGATGATAAAAATAATATACCTATGACTAATAATATAAATATCAGCACTGAATGTGTATGTTATAGTCAATTGTGTGTAGCATTAGTAGACCACAACCATTTATTATTAAAACAATACTTAAGTCATGTTTAATAAAGTTTCAATTTGGGGCATGTACATTTTGTTGTAGTCTTGTTTCTTTAACGTGACTTTAAAAATAACAATCCTGGTAGTTTATGGATGACATGAGGGCTTGACTTGGTGTAATTCTTTATATAAAGACAAGGCGCTTCTAAGAAATCACTTCGCGATACTTAGGAATGGAAGAAAAAAATGGACTGCGAGCACAGTGATAACATGCTACCACCTTAAAAATAACAGTTAAAATTATAATAATGACAAAACTCTAATAATCCCTTTCAAGTGACTGCCAGGACTTCCCTACTGTTTATCGTGGAAAGGTGGGTGTGAATTCTAGTGCATTTAGTGTGAACTTTCTTTTTTTTTTCCCACAGCTGGGCACAAGTATCCCTCTGCTTATGCAATAAATTCCCCGTTAAGTCTGCGGGCAAAGAAGGAGCGAATCCCTACCTACGTGAAGACGTACCTGATTTGTTGATATTTGTGCATTTTTAGGGATAACCAGTTGCACCACAATATGAAGAGCTGATGTGACAAATCCAGCTAGAATAGCCCATGTCAGTGGCAATGGAAGCATACTGTATGTCGCAAACAGGGTGAAGAGTACGTAGCCGATACCATCTCCGAGCAGTCCGTAACCTAGCCCCGCCGCCAGAATCTGAGTGGCCATTGCTACCCAAGTCACCACGCCGCTGTATTGCAAATAGCTGTGGGAAGTTGTATCTTTCCTAACCACTACTAAGGCACAGATCACCACCTCAATGCCAGTAAAGAAGCCCAGAAGTATGCCTTTTATAGGGTCCATTGGTGCAGTGGCCAACGTCAAGTGCAGAACCAAAAGGGTTAACTTTGTTAAAACGTCCAAAATGTTCATCACCACCACGGACTTGCGCCTCTGCCCCAAAAAGTAACGTTGGTAGAGACGCTCAAGGTCCCTTGATTTGAAAGAGTTTCTCAAAGTTGGAAAGATGACGCCTCTGTACGTGTATCCCCAGTTAAGGAAGAAATCAGAATTGCTCGGGGCACAGTCTATCTGGAGGAATCCCAAATCACTGCTAGCCCTCTCGGGGAACACTTTGGTCCCGCCATTATTGTGCCTGTCGCCTGCTGATGTCTTGCTTGTCGATTGTTTTCGAATGCTTTGGCTGTAAGACTCATCCGAACCGATAGTTTTTGCGCTACTTTGCTCGTGTATGAAACGTTGCTCGGTGATGTGTCTCACAGCATTTTGCCAGAGGAGTCTTTTCGGTCTGGTGTTGCTGTTGCTGGTTGGGGTTTTGTTAATGGTGTAGAGTTCGTCGCTTGCACTGGAACACCTGACTTCAGATAATTCCATTGTTTGCAGTGGCCTCCGTTATTTTCTGTTTTACACGTCAACAAAACAAACGAATAGGCGTGTGAAGCTTTTTACTTCCCATTCCGAAACCTGGGACAAGTAGATCCTGGCGTACGTGGCTCACGGACTTTCATAAAACGGGCATCTGAGGTTGTAAATCTGAAGAGCATTGCTTTCAAAATATTTAGCTTGGAGTTTTGGCAAGGTGCAAAGTATTTTTTTTTCGAGACACACCCATGTGTCCCATGATAAAGACAGAAATATCTCGCTTAGTATCGATTACAAAGCCAGGTTGTTCAAGTCCAGTAACCATGTGCCGAGTCTGTAATCCTTAAAAGCAGATTTAAGATATAAGATACAGCCACGAAACTTAAAAGAACATATCTTACCCAAGGTAATACATGTATCACACAAAACACATTCAAGATTAACTTTGAATACGAACTGAATATAAAATTAGTCCACGAAAAGTTCAAGTTCATTGCATATCAGAATACAGGTTATATGAGTCAGCTTCGTTAATTTCAACAGGATGTTTTTATGAATATTCCGTGTAAGGGCGCACAAAAGCGCTGCCGTCTTCTAAACGGATAACAAAAAACTCTTCGCATTTTATGGATTTCCCAGTTTGCAGCTATTTCGAGAGCACTTATTTTAAAAGCATGAACCAGCCTCTCTCGAGAAAGCAACGTCCTTACATTTTGGAGAAACAGAGCATTCTACCCCAGTCTGTAGACAAAAAGACAAAGGAAATAAACCCCATTCTGATTTGCTGGGACGTCAGACTTCGAGGTTAGAATCTTCCACTTGAGAAGAACGCAGACGGTTCCGTTTCGTCCTGTCATTACACACACACAAAAAAAAAAAGATTCGACTTTGATGAGTCAGATTCGTGTCTCTACCAGAAGTAAGACTGGGTTGCTTGATAAAACATCCACCACCTCATTTTGATCGGAAGGTGAGGTGTACAACACCAGTTCCATGTGCAGGTGGCCAAATGCCAGACGCAGCTTCAGCTTCACGACCCAGGACAGTGTTAACAGGCAGCGCTCAGTTCCCTTTCCAACCGAATCAGCGCTCTTCAAGTGAACAAAAAAAAAATATGAAGAAATGGAAAAAAAAAATCAGCCAACGGTAATCACTTAGCGAAGAATCCGTCTCTGGCCGACTTGGATTCCTTTCTTTCAGCTTGTATGCATGAGAATCGGGGGGTGCCGTGTTTCCTCTTCTGGCTAGAATTAGTGTTGATAGCATTAGCGCTGAGTATAGAGTGGATTAGAGGAGTAAAGTCCTGGTCAGAGGAGGTAGGGCTAACAGTGTCAGCTGGGTCCATGTGACGTCACCCAATCACACTCTTTTGAAACATTTTCTTGTTATTGGTGCAACTAACAAAGAGAGGAGCGAATAATTTAGCGCGGCGGAGAGAACAAGCCAAATGTCCGAGGCGAGACGAAACGGCTGAGCTGCCTTTCAGGCAGAAGCTCAGAGGGCAAACTGTTTTTTTTCTTGCCTTTTGCCGTTAATAGTTTTTGGTTCATTTTTTTACAACAGCATCTGAAAGTTTATGCTGAAAAGAATGGGACGTGTGCTGTCATAAAGAGAGCAATACTATTTCTTAATTGTGTGTCCTTGAATTAAATGGGCTTGCATAATAACGATTGTTTATTCTTAAATACCAGTCGTGTTGTAGAAGGTTACGGTTTGGACGTACTGTACTGTGCAGTCTGAAGTCACAGCGCTTTTGTTTTTTTACCGTAGGGCTCCACAACAACAACAACAACAACAACAACAATAAGTACTGTATACTCACGTCAACAACAAGCTGGAGACTCAAAAAACAACGCATTTTCTTTATTTGGTTCAGTTAACATTTTAGAAGAGATCCCGGTCTTGCTTGCAGTGGTGGAGATTTGAAAGAGAATGCCCTGAATCATGACTCATCACACGTTCCCTGCCTCAGTGAACTGAGCGCTCACCTCCCCCTTTTATTTCTTTAATGGATGAAAGAGTTGTTTTGGGTGATTTAACTTTTTCTTTACTGCAGACTGAATTATTCAAATGCTCATACAAGTGCTTTTCCATTTCTTTCCCCAGTAATAGCAGGGATCTTTTTCATTTTTCATTGCTTTGGTTAGATTACACATACAAAATTGTACATCTTAAGAACTGATTAGATGTGACTTCAATCTTCTTAAGAATCTCACGTCACACTCCTATTGTATTGTCGTAGGTATGTCCCTCTTTTCTGAGGATTTTTTTCTTTCTCTTGACTAAACTGTGTGAGTTTATTCCTCCTGTACTCTGAATAAGGACCTCAGTGTAATACTTAGTAGTGATTTGTTTCAGCAGCCATGATGCAATCAATAACTGAACCAAAATTCCTCTGACACAATCTGAAGATAACAGATGCCTGAAGTTATTCTATTGTTCAATATTCCTACCGTCCCGCTGACCATCTTAAGCATAAGGCCAAATGCACGTATTCTCCTCATCCTCTTCGAACCTCTGTAAACTAAATGCAGACTGCGACTTAATCACGTACTGTACAGTATGTGCAAGTGAGGTACCTTTCTGCTCACTTTGAAACCTGCTACAGTCCAAGTCAAAAGAGCAATGAGGGAATACATAGTTTGGAAGCCATTTAGGCAGATAAGGTAGAAATCCATCTCCTTCACTGGATTGTCAATTCTATGTGAGTTAATGCTTTGTGGGGAGGTTCTGTCTGTGTCCTTTCCTGCTCTTTTAGAATGATGAAAAGGATAAAGGATCATGGTTCATTTCTGATACCTGTATCCAAAAGATCCATCCATTATCAGAAAGCCACATTGTCTTGATTAGCATCGTGGCATTCTGGAGCCTATCCTGGAAGCACAGGGCACCAGCACAGGAAGGACATGGTACCAGTCCACAGGAGAGAGTATACAGTATTTCAGAATTGCAAGAACACAGGGCCATTTTAAAGACACCAATTAACCTGGACAGTATCTACATTATTTGTAAGGTACAGTAGGAGGAATCCAGCAGAAACTTACATGTGCACACTAAGAAACTCCACACAGATGGTGACTTAATCTAGAACTAAAACAGTGTGTTTGTGCACCACTGTGCCACCCATAACCAAAAATATGTTGTGAAATAATAACACTGTTTGTGGTGCAGTCTTTATTCTCTTAGCAATTTGTCTTGTGTTGCAAGTAGAACATCCAAAATATGTTAGCTTATATAGTAGCTCAGTCCTGCGTGTCCTGTATGTAATAAAACCAGTTCTAAAACACAAGTAAGTGAGACACAAGGGTAGAAGTCATTGACAAAAAAGCGGCCCATAATAATTTCTGGAAAAAATAGATAAAAGGTTTTTCCGCCAATGAATGCGAAGCATCTGCATGGCTGAAGTGCGCCTATTACTCCCTCTGTGTGACCTAGAAAAGATGCTAGGAGGCACATGTCTAATGTTCTGTCTTCTGATTCTCTTTTACTTGGTGGTGACACTTTGCCCGGGGCAAGAGGGGAAAAAAAAGATTCATACGTTTAGATCGTACCTTGTGATAACCTTGACACAGTCTATTTATCAAGCACACTGCTACATGCCGTGAGTATAACCTATACTTTTTTTAGGTTGAAGTGCTGTGTAGAACATGGTGATGGGCTCCCCAGTAACTGACTGAATTGATTAAAAAGGCCAACCACTCTGTGCTGCTTACAGAGCCTCTCCGCTCTGGGTCAGTGAGTGGCATATTAGCCTCCAAACAAGAAGCCTGCTTGCTCATTTTTCACTCTTTACAAATGTGGGCTGGAGTTGCTGAGGTGCCACCCCAGAGCAGTGTTCCACGATTAATCTTTTTCTGCTAATTGTCTGGGGAAAAAAGCTCTTTAGTAATCACATTCCTTCACAACATTTTGAACATTAAATGTTGATTGTGTAAGTTGTTTTCATGTGTTTTTTTTCACGTGTATGAAAAATAAATCCATCAAGGTATATTGTCGGTGAGATAGTAATAAAAAAAGCCCAAATGCTCTTCACTAGCCTTGGTTTCCTTGAACCAAGGGTATGTCATTTATTTATCTGTTGTTTATTCACCCATTGTTTTAATTAACAAGCTACATGCATAGTCCTAATAATGGCATTATGATAATAATATTATTAATACCCAGCTGTATTGCTTACAGGAGAGAATGAGTTAGGAAACAGCCTGAGGAATGAAACTTCATGCATTTTTCCCTAATAAACGAAAACAAGAGAAAATGTTTGACATCTTATCTGTGCATCCTGTTTCTAGAAGGAGAGATGTGACATCTACTTTGCTGAAATGCAATTAAAACGAACTATATTTGGAAAGTGATGGTACTGCCTGTGTTGGCCCCCTACAGAATAACAGCAATTAACAGTTTTTATTTTAACACGTTTTAATGAGGAAAAGAAAAAACTTTTCCTTCCTCTTTTGAAAGCCATAAATGCCAGCCAATGTTTTATCTCTATTCTATAATTAGTTACATGTGTCATAATAAAAGGGCTATAACAGAAGCTTGCAGAAAGGCTTACATGTTCCTGCTAATTGTGTTGGGGTTGATTACCCTTTTAATTATACAATGTAGACTTCAAAGTTTAATTTAAAATATGAACTGAAGACATTCCATCCATATTCCACTTTTCCACAACTTTGCCCAGATACTGTTCGAAGACAGCATAATATTATTAAGTGATTTTCCCTAGTTTTATTTTGCTTTCTTCTTTCAGGACCTCCTTTTTACATCCAAATAAAATACAGGTATCTAATTAAGGGCTTTATTATAACCACTTTAGAAAGATTTTAAAGCTTGTATAATATAATAATATAAAGGCTTTTATTACCACTTCAAAAAGGTGGTAACAAAAATTACGCCTCATTAATACTGAAGGCCAGCCAGAAGGGACACTGTCATTTTATTTGTAATATTTTCTATTATTATACAGTATTATGTTCCTTCTGTGGCCTCTTTCCTAGATATCCCAGTAAAGCCAAAACGCATTCAGTCAAAAGCAAAACACCATAAGAACCAATATACCTTATAAGGCTATAACCAATCATAATAAATAACTGACAAACTGACATCTTGTATTATTCAGAACAAGAAATGAGGTTAAAAAAAGGACACCACTGCACAATCTATCCTAAACCTGAATTTCATTAGGTAAGGTGCAGCTCTGACCTGTGTCAGTAGCAATTGACCTAAGGAAACATGCCTGCTAACTTAAGCTTCTCAGATCTGACAAGTACGTAAGCTAACACTTTCAGAAAGACCTATATTCAACCCACAAAACAAAGCTTTCTGAAAAGTGCAGGCAAATTAACTCATCTTGTTTCTTTTGTTGTGATTAAGTGGACAGAGAAAGACTTTTGTGTTTTTAAAATTGTGAGGTTTTGTTTTCATCTTTTCATTCGTACCTATAGTCGTTAACGTTCTAAGCAAACTTGGTTTACCTGGCCTCCACCAAAATCTGCTCCATTAGGCCATGATTTTGTTTATATACTGCAAACTCACGGAGCAAGTACAGTAGGTGAGCTGGGTGCTGAAATTGATTGAGAACTGATGGAGATCTCACCTGTAGCTTACAAACATGAGCAAGTTATTGAAGGGACTGATACACAAAATTGTAGTCAATGTAGAACTCTGCTGCAGCATACTGGTCTTCTAGTGGCAGACGTATCCACTGTCTAGGAAGTGCTGAGGCACATTGAATCCCACGAGTTATAGGGAGAGCTGTGTTTGTCACATCTGCTGTTTCTTTTTGTAGCACTACTCTCAGTTACTTAGTTGAAAGCTTAGCTGAACTGATAATTTGCTGAATACTATTTTTTATTGTTTTCCTTAATTCTAAATTCATTTGGAAATTTCAAGGTATTTATGAAATCGTTTAATTTAAAATGTTCAGCTTCTTAGGGGCAGAAATCCATAAAACTCTAATAAAGTCTTAGTAAATGTAGAGTTACATAAACTAATTGAGAAGTCAGCCGTGACAATGCACAAACGTTTTCAATGTATATTTTTGCATGAAAGTCTACAAATGGGAGGTGGAGATTGACTTTAAATTTTCAGAGCTCTCATAATAAAAAAAAAACTGTGAAACACTTTAAGTCATTACAATTTGTAATGCAGTTATTGTATGAGCAGTTTCTATCAGTAATGATTTGTGTCTGATCAATTTGTATTACATGCCAGGTAAACTCATTATTTATATAACTTCCAGCCTGATCTTTTGAAATCTTTTGAAAGAAGAAGCTTAAAGTTCAGTTCTCATGTATTAGGACCATGTGTGTTTATAAAGAACCTTAAACAAACTCCAGATGAAGTAAGGGTACCTTATGCAGAAATGTGTTTTTGCAACAAATGTATGAACTCTTAAAATTTTTCATTCTTCTTGGTGTGTAACTATTGATTTGTTCTCCACAAGCAGAGTACAAAATGCATTTATTAGATAAATATATTCATATTTATATCTAGTCTGTGCAGATAATCACTTTTCTGGAATGTTTTGAAACTTCCTGGATTCCCAGTTCAATGGAACACTTCAGAAAGTGTCTCCAATTGATATTGTACCAATCTTTATGTTCGCTTGTTCAGACGGTTCCAGTTAATGAGGTGATATTTCTGAATTACAATATGTGACTGTTGAATGTTGATTTGAAGATTTCTGGTGGCAGATTACATTCCATTGTTACAAAAAAAGATGTAATTGAATAAAACTGAACGTCATCCATTCTATGACCGGCAATGCCTGTATTCTGAGAACCTCATATTTTGTGTTTTGATGTTATTTTTTATTTCGACTTAGATATTTTTGTTTGATAATTTGTTGTCACAACACATATATAATATACACAACAGATAATCACATACGTACAGTATATGAAATAAGAAACACATTAGTCCCATGCACTAGCTTTGAAGATGGCTTATTCTGAAAAAGCACATCATTTTTAGGAACTGAGAGTGTACTTTTAATCTAGGTCTTGAGCAGCTTCATCTTTCAGCCCTCTTTGTAATACAATTTTTTACTCACATCTGCAGATCCCTCCCAAACCCTAATTCTGCCTAAATCAGCTGGATATGTTCAACCGGTAGATGGAGTCATTCAGCTCATGGGTTTGTGCAATTAGGCGATACATATCAGGCCCTTCAAAGGCATCAAAGCTTTCTGTTACTTGTTAATGCAGAAGTTTGATGTTAAACGCTACATGTTGCCAACCTCCCCTCCTCCCCCTCAGCCCGCTCTGCTGCAGACCCAACATCAACTGCAGATAAAAAAGCTCCTAGTGGCTCTATTTATAGTCATGCTACATTACCAGGCAAGGCTACCATGAAATGAAATGACTACTTTGATTCAGCCATTCTAAAACTTTAAAAACAAATTGCAAAAAGAACTTTTTAATCATTTCATGCATCTGACATTAATTTGCTCCATATTTGCTCATTTTGTCTTTGGAAACACGTAAGGTTTCAGAACTGACACTGTGCACAGCATAACACAACCGTGCTTTTTCTGCACTTGTGCGATGGTTAGATCAATAAAAATCATCAGCATATTTCAAAGAGGAGACAGTTGTCTGTCCACTGATGCCAAGTTGCTAATGGAGGAGGAACTCTCATTGACAAGCAATGTGAACTTTCTCTGCAGGTGTAAGTGTTTTTCTGCAGACAGGGAAGCTTGCTATTTTTATATTTATTGAGTCAGGGTAAAATCAGAAGACGAGTTTCCTACCTGAATTTCCCATTAGAATTCAAGAATAGTCTTTTGACAGATCATTTCTAAAATATCATGGTTATCAATTTAAACTTTCCAGACATGTTGAATACTTTGTGGGAAATTCCAGTTGAAGACTACAGTGCTGAAAATGTCAATTAATAAATTATTGTTATTGTTATTCATTATTGTATTTTTTAAATGATTTTGCTTTTATATTCCTTTATTTTAGAAATATGTGTATGTTACACCAGGAAACCTATGAACGTAACATTATGATTAAATAGTTGATTGTCATTTTGCATTACATTTTTTATAACTATGGTCTGTGTTAAATTTAAATTTTGATTCACCCACCAATTGCAAATGTCAGACCTGGATAACATGTTCCTGATGATTGAAATGAAGAAGCCTCTGGCAAAGAAACACCCACAGTACCAAGAAGAATGTATTTGTACCTTCCTGCTGGTGGGTTTGTTGAGGTTTTGATTTAATCTAGACAGAGTCTACTGAATGTAGAGTTGCCTGATAAAGAAAGGCTCTGGATAATATTTTAGGAAACTTGAATTCAGTTTATCAAAGGTAGTAGACCATTGCACCAAATGCCCCAACCTTTCAAAGTAAAAAAAATCATGGCTTGAGAAGTTGGTAGGAAGAATTTGGAAAGGTGCTATCACTTCCGGTTATTAATATTCTGACTTCTAATGGTATACCAAAAAATCATTAATCATGATTTTATTTTAGTTGGGATCTTTCTGTCTGAGTAGCATGGTGGTGCTGAAGTTAGCATTGGGTGGACATGGTAGACAGCACACACAACTCATGACCTCATCTTCCCTTTTCCACAGCTGAAACACCAGCACAGCGACCTGAAGTGGCTCTCGCACAATCTCATTCTGTTCTATTAACTTTGGTGAGTGCTGACCCTCATGTGCTTGTTTGTTTCTGATGTACTCTAGGTGAACTGGCAGTGCAATAAGAGACATGAAGGAGGGACATGATTATGATGTATCAATCTCGGTGAGGTGTCATGACTATGGTTTCCTAGACTGTGGCAAACCATGTTTTACCAGGTAGGAAATTTGTTAGGTTTTGCTGGATAAGAAATTTGTGGCTGTGAAGACCTGAGAGGTTGTACAGACAATGTGCCAACTTAGTCCAATCTCTAACATACTTATGGCGGGAAAGTATTGCTCTTTCGGTAAGAGGGCACAATTACTTCTCGTGTTTTGCTTAATTTGACCAAGTTTACTATTCAACATACAGTATTAAAGCTTTTCATCACCTACGGTATGTCCAGTCAACTCTTTCACAAAGGTGATTTAGTATTTAGGATGCAACAGGCACTTAAACATATCATGGTCAGTGATGTATGATCAATATTTAAATGCTTTATTTTATTAAAACATACATGCACATACCTGTATAGCATGATAACTTTCTTTTGGTAATCAGTATAGTATTTTAGGTTTCAAAAAACCTTAGGTTTCTAGCAGGTGACACAGGACAGTTAATGAAACTGATTATTTTCAATCAGCTTGTACAGATACTTGCTTCCTATACATCAGTATTCATCCAGGAATATAATTAGATACCCCATTCCAAGACAAGCTAACATAACAACAAGTAATACAATTAAATTAAAGTTTCTTCATTGGTAAGACAATCCTTAAGAGAACTTCATTAATAAAGATTACAGCTCTCTAGTTTCTGTGCTTTGATTTAAAAATCAGCACCTATTGTTGCAGTTTTCTGAATTTTTAAGTGCTAAGGTTAGATGGATATTTGCGTGATGTCGTTTTTGCCATCAGCGCTCAAATGAAAAATGAACTTGCTGGAGCTGCAATAACAGATTTATATTAACAATGTAAAATGACTCTTTTCCTTCCCAGTCACGGTTCCTGCTGTATCAATTCAGTGTAATGTCAACGGCGGGAGGGTCACAACCTTCTAATATATGTCCAACAATTGGTGATTTGTGAGTTGAATGCGGGAATACCAAAGTCCAGATATCATTTGTTTGGTCATTTCATTCTCAACCTGCTGGTAAGTTTCCTCTTTCGGTAGCAAAGTATTGGCTGAGTGCAGCCAAAGCTGAATGAGTTAGACCGGGCAGAGAATCATCAGTCTGCCTTGCAGCAGTGGCCCTGTGACCAACTGGGTGCCTCTATTTGGTGAATGCAGCACAACTCCTCTAGACCATGCTAGTTCTACTGGACAGCACTGGAAGTGTAGAAATTGTTGTGCTTGACTTGGAAGCCATTTCGTGCATTTCTGGTATTGTCTCAATGTAGGTGAATTGTGACAGATGTTATACCTGCTCAACAGCAAATGGCAACTTTCAGTAAATACTTTTCAAACCTAAAATAGATCATAGTTTGTAAACTCTGGTAAGTTTAAGATAACCCCTAGCTCTAACACAGCAACACACATATCAGAAAGAAAGGAAGAAGTTCGTTTGGTTTTCTCTTATTCTGTTTTATGACATCATGCTCTTATTTGCTTGTTGAACTTGAACTTAATCTGTTAAAACCCACAAAGCTCACAAGCCCTTGGTCAGTTGGATTATCTACTTTATGTGCACTGAGGTGAAACACTTCCTGCTAAATGCTTTCCCCATGTGAGAGTACCGACAGTTATGCCAGTACAGAGATAGATGTGGTGTTTGTGTGATGGATGTTGGAAGGGATGAGCCGTGGAGAGGCAGGAGAGTGGAAAAAGACCCCATGCGTAGCGGCGGAACGGGGGTTTAGCCTGGGCTCAGCAGTTCAGGAGTCGTATAGAAACCTATGCCCTCAGGCAGCGGACGTGGGGTGACCTAGTGCTAGGTGGGTCTCAGGACATCCGAATGTCAATGCTGAGTGAAGGTGAATGAGTTACCCTGAAATATATAGCCCCAGAGAGAGAGACACAGGAAGGACAGCAAAGCACAGGAAACTAGGGACAGGACAGAGTAGGAGCGCCCTCTGCAGCCAGTTACAGTTAGGATCATTGTCCTGTTGAATGGTGAATTTTTGAACCGGTTTTAGGTCTGAAGTAAGTTTTCCTCTAGGAGTTACCAGTACTTTGCTCCAACTATGTTTCCATCAGTCTTGACAAGCTTCAGTCCCTCATGACAAGCAGAACTGTAACATAATGGTGTGTCACCAGCCAAGTGACCAGGTTTGGCTCAAAAGAAAAGAAACTCCCACAAAGCAGTCTTCAAATGCAAACAAAACTGGATTTATTGCTATCAAAATAGGGATAACAGGGGGGAGAACCCTTCACAGGAGTACTCTCCACACCTTTCCTCCAAGGCACCCTCTTCCCTACTGAGCTCTCCCACTGCCTTTTTTATAGCCCCTCCTCTTCTAAGGACCATCCTCTTAAAGGGACTCGCTCATATCTGGTGGACAATTTTTAAACAAATAAAGTACTTACTACAAATCCAGAGTAACCTGTAAAGTTTAACATAGTCATGCAACAGCTTTTATACCTTTAAACCAAACTAATAATCATACATTAGTTATTTATAGATGGCCTACTAGAAACCTTTCCCTTTGAGATCAGCAGTGGTTTTAGTACTGCTGATGTGGCAGTGTGAGGAACTACAAACTACAAACAGAAGGTGACTGGTGGCCATGTTGTCCAACACAACACAATACTCCAACAGGGAACACTACAGTGATTTTAGGGGAACAACAAAAAGGGTAAGTATCATTCACACTTCATTCGTATCACATACACTCTCTCAAACATACCAGAAGGGTAGGGGGAAGTATTGGAGTATTTCACATTCAGAAAGAAAAATATAACAAACACTCTGTCACACGCTGCCACCTCCATGTTTGACACTAGAGAAGGTAGTGAATTTGGGATGCAGTTTGATGGATTTGTGTCAGATATACAGTACAGTAAAACATTTCATTTAGACCAAAATGTTCTAATTTTGTCTTGTCTGGAACAAAAACCTTTGCTACATATTTTCAGTATCTTATTTTGTTGCAAACCTAATGTGGGATTTCAGATTTTTTAGTTCCATGGAAGCCATTTTTATGGAATGATGATTATGGGGGGTGGAATTTTTTAACCTATTGACATTCTTGCGAGGCTGCTCAGTTTGGAAGGACAGCTTGATTTAGCCAGGGTCTCATTAATATGATATACATTTAACCTATTTATGATCAACTTCAATTATACCTTTCTTCTAATCTGTGTCGTGACTTTTTACCATTGTGTTGTTTTGAAAGCTACTCAGTCTTTCTGGTTGAATCTTTGCTCAAAAGCTATTATCTGACTGAAGAACCTTACAGAGGTGTATTTATTCTGCTATCATGTGACACACTATTATTTCACACAGACAGAGGCCACTTGACTAATTGTGTGGCTCATTAAAGTAATTTTTGAACCCAAATTAATTTACGTTTGCCTTCACCAATGGGTTTGAATTTTATGCAATCATTATTTTTATTTTTATATTGTATATTGTATATTGTATGTTTACGTCTTCTTTTTAGTTTTTGCTTTGAATGTGTGCATGTGTGAAGTAGGTTGTGTATATAGTTAATTATAAGAAGCTACTTCAAAGTGTCATTAGTGCAAACTAATGACACAGCTACTTCAAAGTGTCAAAAGCAAAAAAACTGTGCAAGGCTCTGATTACTTTTGCTATACGGATCTTACAAGGAGCCCTTCAGGGTAATATA
The DNA here is from genome assembly GCF_059453375.1 of Lepisosteus platostomus. Lineage (NCBI taxonomy): Eukaryota > Metazoa > Chordata > Actinopteri > Semionotiformes > Lepisosteidae > Lepisosteus > Lepisosteus platostomus. The sequence goes on from NC_142618.1 coordinate 53,132,801, forward strand.
CAGTATATAACACTATAAACCTGCACGCTCATGTAAATATGCCACAAATTAACTGTAGTCTATTATTGTATGATTTCCATACTTTATTCCTCATAATGAAAGGACCAAATACATAAACACAACAAAAAATAAATGGATCAGACTTACTGTACATTTTCATTTTGTATTTGACGTATAAATATGGTATTAATAATGACATGAGTATAAAAAAGAGACTATAGCCTTTGGTGTTGGTTTACAGCCAAAAAAATATCCTTACTCCTCAACAATTCCATCAACTCTTTGTATTACTGCTGGACAAAAACCACATCTGAGACACTGTAGTTTTGATTCACTTTTCTGGAAGTCTCAGCCTGGCCTCTACGGCGACAGTAATTGCCTCACATCTGGTGGTACAATGTGTTGCTGTGTAAACAACACTTTCTCCCTTGAAGGGTATGTCTGAATGTGGTCTCAAGGTTGTTCACCGTCTGGTTTGGATAATACACTCTAAATAACAAACTAAATTAATAGATATTCTAACAGTCGGTTACGATGCTATTTTTATATTTTCTGTATGGGAAAATTTGGAGTCAATAACGACCACAACAATCAAAGTATATGCAAAAGGACAAGAGGGGAATCACACTATATATAATAATTGTAAAACTGGCCTTATAAATCAAGAAAGATTTTCTTGCTGTAAATCTCATACAACCCAACAGTCCAACTCAAACAGAAGATAAATTTTCCAGTTCTAATTATTAACAGACACTTGTACCTAGCTGATATTACTAAAAAATAAAATCTATATTTGAAGTGCACCCACGTCATCTAATCCCATTGGTAGTTGTCTTGTGTAGTTGTTGTGTACCAATCTGTAGCATTGGTCATGTGAGATTGGTTTTGGGCACATACTGTAGGTTTCTGAATTCAATAAATTGCTCTCTACATTTTAAAAGTTTTCGATCATTGTTTATGAAATGAACTGTTATTCATGGTAGCATTGGTGGTTCAGTGGCCAAATTCTTGCCAGATATACAGGAAGCCCGAGTGTGATTCCTGATCAATACATTGTTAAACTTTGAGGGAATCAATGGTTAGCTTTCTGGTATTGTAGCTGGAAAGCTGTGTGAACGTAAACTCTATCATATATACCCCTTGTAGAAATGAAAAGAAAAAAATACCGATTTATCCTTGATCCACAGACATTAGTCACCCCAGCCGTTATGGAGAGCCAGATCCTAATCCAGGGATCAAAGTGGGACAACTCTGTGGATGGGACAACAGTCCATCACAGGTCACATACCCACACGCACATTGTGATAATAAATATTGTCCTGATACCTATCCACCGAGACAGCAGGTGGATATTCTTTATTTTTGGCTGTCACTCATTCCAGGGATGAAACAGTCTGACAAGGCACTCGTCTAATGCAGCCAGATTTCCTTTTTTTTGAAAGGAATAAAAATATGGTGGGCAAACATTGCCGGACAAATAAAATAAGCATATTGAATAGTGTATGTAAAAAAAACAGGATTTTTGGAGTATCCTGTAGTACAATAAACTAATGTGAGGAACAGCCAGAGTAGTTCTTTCTTAACTTTGTTAATGTTAGATTAATGTTAGATTTAGAAAGGAAACAACATAAATAAAAAATACAGCCCCTAGTTTCTGACAGTTCTTCACAGCGCTTCCTGTACAAAATAATATCCTTTGGATACTTGTGAAAAGGAAGCAAAAGGTTAATTTCAGTTAAAAAATAAGAAAAATGCTCTTGGAAATTATAACTGGACTTTGCTATTTAGTGACGACAATGTCTAATACCTGGTAATTTTCTTTGAGTGTTGATTTCTTTTAAGCAAATGAATCTAAAGTTCATTTCAGACATACTTTAATATAATAACAATCATTTGTAAAGAAAAAATACAAGGCGCTGTCACTTGATGTTAGTATGCTCGTTCGTTCAGTACAGTCTCAAATTACCCTTGCAATGAAAGTGAAAGAAGAGCAGCATTTGACTGTAAAGGTTACATTTTGGTTCTACGAACTGCGTAATAAAAGGATAACAGAATTGCTTACAATATTAGTATTCAACTCCCTAGCCATTAGAGTCAAATCATTTATAATAAATCTGTACAAGAAATAATTCCAAATTTCCTCCCGAAGCCTATCACAATTAATCAGCTCCTTCTTTCTGCTTGTTGAACCTACATACAGTATATATTTTCTAAGGTCCTGGAGTATGAAAATTATGTTTTGGTCATATTGATTTCAGACTGGGTTTGTTCTATAAATAGATGATGAAGTTAACATGTTTTAGACATATCTTTCATCTTTTGTAAGAGAAAACAGTTTTTCTTTTTCATTTAATTATTTTTTCAATAGGATTCTCCTTTCACAGTTATTAAACCTCAAAAGTCTCTCAGTGAATTACCTTAAGCTTAACGCTTGTGAATAAATTAGAGCAGTGCGAGTCAAGGCCAGTCCGGGGGTCCTCATGCCTGCAGGTTACCATTCCAGCACTGCTCTTAATGGCCTGGTTGAGCTAATCATTGCCTTAATTTGAAGAATGTAACTTTTCAAAAGCCTTGTCTATTGATGATTTAAAGAGACCTGGGAACCTGTTAGTTTCTGGTCCTCAAACCAGTTCTGCAGCTATAAATTAAGCAAATTAAACCCTACTAAACCAGGATCTTTCAGGATTGAAAGAGACCAATTGAAACAAGCTAGATTGCAGCTTTCAGGAAGAGGAGTACTGTATACTTATGACCCTTGAATTATATTGTTAGGCGTTTTGTTCAGAAAGGACAGGTTGCTTTTCAAAATGTTCTCTTTTTGTTTCCCTGTAAGAGAACATCCACATACTGTACATAAGAAAATACATCTTAATTGTGCTAGATCTTAACATTGGCTTTAGTAATTAATTCTCTCCTTAAAATACAGCAGTGCTATATGTAAAGACAAAAAAAGGGACATAGAAGTAATAATTCTGTATATAGATTTAGTTAAATATGTCAACCAGTTATCAAACAAATGTTATGATGACAGATCAATGTTCTCTTTTCCTTGAAAACTTCATTCATACTGTATTTAAAATTCCAAAAACCAATAGAGTAGGTTGAACTAACATCAGGCAAATACATAACTTCTCTTTTGCAAACAATGTTATCCTTGAAACGGAATATTGTCATCTAGTGAAATAGCCTCTATTGATTGAAATACTAGACAGGAGTCTTTTGAACATGTATCAGACTCACAAAGAGACTTTTTTTTACTCATTTCCCTTTCAGTTCCACCAGCTGAGTAAAAACCATGGGAGCAAATCACTGAAAACAGCTTTGAACTAGGTGTTTACCTAAACTGTGTGACACAGACTGTCTACACCAATGGAAGGAATATGACTGAGCAGATTTCTAAATCTGTACAGTATATTATTTTTATGTAACATGTTACTGCTACAGTGGGATTGAAGGTGCTAGCGGGAGACTAGCCTCTGATGATGCAGTCAGAGTTCTGATGCACTTGTTCGAATGAAAACTTTGGAAGGAAGTGCCACTGAGGGGGTTGGGCAGAGAGTCCTGTGTGAGTCTGGGGAATCATTTGCTTGTTTGCAAAAAACAGTAAAATGATTTAGAGGAGTAATAGTATTACCTAGGATGAATGACAGAAAGTTTTATGTGGGTGTCGATCTTAACATGAAAAACCTGCAGTCCATAACAAAATGAGAATGACTGTTACAAATCTCTAATTCTAAATTAGAAAAACATTTCCTTTTCTTACAAAAAAGTAAACAACACATTTACACATGGGTTTTTGTCAATTAGAAATGCGGATGCTAAAAGCTTTTTCTTCATGATTTATTTTAGATCCCTTGCTCTCTTTGCTTTCAGCTCTTTGATGCTACTTGTTATCAGGTGTATAATTGCCAATATTAGTACATGCTAGAAAATAATTATGTGTTGCTGCTGAAGGAAGGCATAAATGACCCCAGTGACATTAATTTGCATACCAATATAATGCTACTAAAGTCCAAATGGAATATTAAAGATTTTCTTTCCAGGAGGGCTCTCTGATCTTAAAAATTATTCAAGTTGAAAATTAATAAAATGTTGGCCTTTGGAGCACAAGAAAAAAGGAATGGTTTAAATTGCCTTAACTCAGTTAAGCATGAATGTCACCGCAAAGCATAACAAATGGCTCAGTTAAAAGGCCCAAGTTCCATAACTATCTGCTCATAGAGACTCACCGAACACAAAGAGAATGTCCTTCTTACAAAGTAGAGGGGTTGAGGAGTGGAAGTAAATGTGTGTATGGATATGTGTGAGGGGGCTCTCAGTCCCCCAATTGGTGGTCTTCATTCTTAATTTCTGTGTAATGAAGAAAATTCATCTGTCACCACTGACGCAAGAAGGAAAGGTATGGTATGTTCTGTTCATTACAATGGTGGGCCTAGAGGGCTATGTGTTTGGTAACAATCTAAAAGCTTTCTCTGTGGCTGTAAGGTTGACACCTGAAACACTTTAAAAACAGCCTTCAAGTTTTTAAAATCTCTAAGCTGAATCCAAATAAATCTAACGTACAGTATTGCTTCCAACCTCCAATTCTTGTTGAAGCACAGAACACCAGCAATATGGGAAGTATATTGTATTTACAATATGGACTATAAAACACAATAAAAAACTACGTTTCAATATACAGTAGAAGCCTATATATAATGATTGTAATGATTGTTTTTTCTTTTGCACTTGTAAGATATCACCCCGACCTACAGTATCTATTTGAAAACATTTGAGAAAATATTTCATATGATTCTAGTAAGTTCTTCACAAAGCCTTTTCAAACTTACACCTGATAAATTGCTATGACAGTTGTTATGCCTGCAAATGTTCATAAAAAGTTCAGAGTAATGTGTCTCATTCAACAAACAGCACATCTGCATAAATTAAATGACTAATTAACTCCATACCTTGATGGTATGAACAATGCCAGATGAACACGAGGCATACTGTATGTGTGAAGTTTTGTTCATGCATAAACTCACATGACTGCCTGTTTCCTATTTTTTTCCTCATTGCTAATATTTATCCAGTAACATTAACTACTGCCATCCAAAAAAAATAACTTCAAACTTAGCATTATCATTGTACAGTAGTTAGCACAAAGTTAAACCAAGACAGCTCTTCAATCCTGTCTTGTGAACTGCAGTGTGAACTGAATCTAAACTTCATAGATTTCATGAGCAACCAATTCTGCTCTGATTTGCACCTCACAAGTTGCTGTGATATTTAAGCTGTCCAATACAATAGCTTGGTTGTCCAAACAGTCTCTGCTCAGTCCACCATAGGCATGGTACAGTGTAAACAATTCCCATACATGTCATAAATGGTGAAATTGTGCTCCACCACAACAGGCATGTGACCCTGTCTACACAATAGTTTTTAAAGCATTTAGATACGTTTTCAATACTGCCATTGTAGCGCAGCTAGTTTGGGCACGGTGACGTCATCGCCCTTCCTGCGCGTAGCAGGGACCTCAGCCGACTGAGGGAGATCTCCTTAAGCTCACTCGGCTGGTTCCCTGTTGCGTTACTCCAGAGACCCGGGCTCACGCCCAGTTGTTGTGGGACAAAATGGCTGGGTGGAGCGGTGAGGGCACAAGCCTGCGTGGAACCGCAATGTTCACACCATCCAAAAAACTGAATCAAGGTGTCTACTATATCTGATCTTAATTATTTAATACTGAGTAACGCAAAAATGTATACATGGAACATGAAGTATACTGTGCAGAATCCACCTGTGTTTGTACTATTGCTTGTACCTTGTGTTTGTAAGCTGAAAAGCTATAATTAGGGACATGATGGAAACACAGAATCCCAGGTTATTATTCATTTTCAACATTAATGACTCAGCTTCAGCCACACACAGTCTACCTACTTTCTCCTAATGAGAGAGAGAAGGAGTGAGCCCTGCATGCACATGACTCATTTATATATTTATCAAACAGAGCATTTCTGCAATCTCCCCTTAAGTCAGAATATACAATGGAATGCGAAAAAGCACTTGATTTATGCTTATTCATTAAATTCACGCTAGTAACTTCTATGTCATTTCTGCTGGCATGATCTCCATATCTATGAGCTTGTAATACTGATTGTTAGGGCACTAACACATTCAGAAATGTTCCCCCATGTAAATATGCCTGTTTTATGTATATAAAACTATGTACTGTATACAGTATATGCATGTCTCAATACAAAACAGCAACACAATGTGGACACATTAACTTTGAATAATTCGAATTTTCTCTTTATTTATAAATAATATGTATCGACATCTCAAGATCAGTTATGTAATGCAGATAGGACCTTCATTACATCTGCGTTTGAATCACCTCACACCTGAAGAAGGCTCCACGGCTGAAACATTGAGTTTTCTTTCTTCTCTTTTCAACATGAAATAAACCTATTACTTGTTCCTTTGCATGCTTAATGCATGCTTTGTTTACCGACATACTATCTTTAAAATTGATGATTTTCTCTGATTTGCCAGCTAAAAAATACCCATGCATTAGAAATTAAAATAGATTTAAATATCTTTTAATAGTGAATTCGTTGTTCATTTGTCTTTCCAACATGTTATGAAAAAGCAGAGAACAGGAAATCTGGGCTAGTATCTTGGTTTAAAAAATTGAAGGAGGAATCCCGATTCTAATGGAATTCTGTAATTTTCTGCCTTTTATTTGAAACCATTAAAGATTTCTTTTTGGTACTTCTGCTAAAGGGAACAAGAACTGCTATGTGTCAAAGGAATTTTTTTAAACTTTTTGTAGATTTAGAGTAGGTATATAATAAGCATATGGCTTAAGGGGAAGCTTATTGGATTTTTGGCTACATATTTTTATGCATAAAAAAAATTGGAGTGTAAAATGGAATTAGGAGGGAATGTATGCTATTGCAGCAATCAAAATAAATTGGATACCAGATAAAACAGACAAAACTGCTTTGAAGAGTCACAGATGACACATCACAATGCCTGGATAAATCAGTCAAACCCCGACATGCAAAGTTTTTATTATCTATTTTTAAACAAACAATAAACACCTTAACACACTTTCTTTTTCAACAACTTGCATAAACCTACAAATGTTTTATGGTATACTTTCCAAATGGCTTCGGAGCATCAGTCTGGGGGGCTATTTTAATATTTTAAAGAGACAGAGCCTTTGTGAGCAGATTATAAACTGTAATTTGCATTAGACCTATGAGGTTGGAGATTGTACATTGGAAATGTAAACTAAGTAGGCACCTCTTTCGTATAAAGTGGATGTTGATTTTGAGAGAGGAAGATTATACATACAGTAAATGAGCCATTTTATTAGCTTTATTTAATAAAAAGAATTAATAACTATTTATAGCTATATATGAATAACTATTTATAATTATATTAAATGGTCAACTAAGTACAGTATCTATGTCCATTAAATAGCTGTTAAGCTGCACCACCTAGCATGAAGGCAGGGGTGGGCCAGGGGCAAGGGCGTCAAAGTCCAGGGTTAGTGGCTGGCGAGCTCCAGAATGGACTACGGATATAGGAAACAGAATCAGGGACAGGGCAGGGCTGGTTGGTCAGGAACCCAAATAAATGTATAGTTTTACTCAGGTCATTGGGGTAGTCTGCCAGAAACCAGGCTGAACAGGCTGGCCTCCTCCAGAGACCGGACCAAACGTGCGCTGTCACGGAGGTGCGCCAGCAACCGGGCTGAACTAAGTACGCCTTCACTGCGGTGTTCTCTGAAGATCAGGTTAAACTGGACACGCACTGTTGTGGTGGTCTGCAGCGGGTACACCAGACCTGGGCTGAGCTATGCATGCCCTGTCAGGGCAGCCTACTCCCGAGGTGAGGAGTGTGCTGTCAGGACGGACCTGTAGAAGATGCATCAGGGACCAGGCTGAACCATGCATCCACTGAGGATTGGAACCAGGGGCAGGTCAGGTCCTGGGGCAGGCAGAGAGACTGTCAAGCTGAGCTTTTGAGTCCAAAAGACAGAGAACGGGCTGGCAGGACATAGGGCAGGAGCAGAGGACTGGAGAGGAATGGGAGGACTGCCAGAGTCAGCAGCTGTGCCAAGTTCCAGCACGCAGGGCTGAGCTGCCAGGCACCCGGCTGGCAACAGCAGCACACAAGGACAGTGAGTCCAATAAAGCAGCAGACCACACTGTCAGCACACACACCAGGCGCACCAGAAGTGCGACACCCACTGCGGAAAATGCAGTGGGACGTGGACACACGGAGAACAGAAGCAACTCACGCCCACTGAAGGACAAATCCAGTGTAACGTGAGTGCCAGGGGGGGACAGAAGTTTGTGCATGGATGCTGGACAGCTACCACACCAAGCCCACAGCCACACGTGGCGCTGCTAAGACCCAGAGAGCCGACCACTCGATGCATGCGACAGTGCAACAGAAGCCAACACAGCACAGTACAGGTTCCCCAAGCAGAGACTGTTGGATCAGGAGACTTGCAGGTCAGCATCCAGGGAGATAATAGGGAAAATCCATGTGGATAGAATCAGTCAGGCTACAGGAAGAATTCAGGCAGACAGGAAACGGGGAAAAATCAGGGAGAATACCACTGGAAATCCTGGCTAGTGTTCTGTTGTTGACGCAAGGCCAGATTGCCAAAGAGAAGCTGAACAGAGTTTAAATAGTCTGGATCATTTCGCTGCTGTGTGACTTCTCACTACAGGCAGGTCGCCCCAAATATCTTGTCTCTTCTGCAATCAGTGCAGAGAAAGCAGAAGGGTGGAGGCGAGGCCTGTAGCCAGTACAGCTGCAGACTCCCAGTCGCTTCACAGCAGGACATTGAGCACAGCAGATGAGGGATGCAACTTCTCATACAAATGGTTTCACCAGTTTGTGATTTTTTCCTTTCATATGATTTATCTAAAGTAATTTCAATCAATAGGGACTTGTGAAGTTTGTGACATATTTACAGTTAATGAGTTTCACAAATCCCATTTTAGTTACTTTAAACAGAAAATGTAAAGAGAATGTAATAAGAGGACTGATTAAGTGAGCTAATTTGTCTAAATATGTATTCTTAACATAAAAAGAAATGTGTCACTTTATTTATGCATGCTTTTTTTGTGAAAAAATAAAGTATACAAGTTTTGAATATGGACAGTAGTTTGTTGCAGTGGTTAGCATTGCTGCCTCACATGGCATGGCACCCCAGGAATTGAACATGTTGAGTTTGTATGTTCTTCCTGTGTGTGTGTGGGGGGGGATCATCTGGTTGCTGTGGTTTCCTCCCACAGACCAAAGACATACTTTTATTTCAGTTGGCATCTGGGAAAAATTGGCCCTTGTGTAAGTGTGTAACTTTGTGTGTGTGCTGTGATGAACTGGTGTATCACCCAGGGTGTAGCCTCCCTTGCTCCCTTTGCTCTGGCTTCCTCTTGACCCTATATTGGATAAAGTGGAATGGGAAATAGGTAAAAGGTGGGGAATGATTATTGTGTTTCCACACACTGGCAAAACCAAACACACCCTTGTACTGGATAAAGTGGTTAGAAAATGGTTGGATGAATGGATTTTGATTAAATGCTTTTGCTCATCATTTTCATTAATTGAACGTTCGTGACTTACCGTGATACACTCAAATGACTGTTGTGTAATATTAAATTACTTTATTATTTCGAGAGTTGATCAGGGCATAGGAGTTTTGTCGATTTGACCCATAGTATATCGAGCGAATCGGAAACAGGACTAAGTCAGTTCACCGTTGCTTGATACCGTATCAAATTCCAACCTAGCAAAACGTCACAGCTAAACACAGACTGTCAATAACAGTCTATGACCTGAAACACCAAGAGCCATGACAGCTCAATAAGAATGATAGGGAGGCCTACATGTGATGGTGTGGGCAGGCTTGTGTAGCCACTACAGAACTCTTCCAGTGATTGATTGCCCAGTGCTACCTTTACCAAGTCCCAAGACCTAACTTAGTTGCTCCCCTGCTTTGGCCTTGCCCTGTTGTGGAAATATTCAAGCTGGACAACACAATTCCTCATATTGCTCATGCACTGTACTAACAGTGAGAACGAGAATATGTGCGTTATCCCATAGATGCCATATTCTCCAGACTAGAGCCCCATCGAATGTTGATTGCATGAGCTGAGAGGACATGGCTTCATACTGGACTAATGGCCGGGCACATGGTCCCAGTTCAATAAGGGCAATGAAACAGATTCCCACAAGACTACATCTGCAACCTGGCACGAAGCATGGCAGATGTACAGATTAGTTATGCAAAGCTTCCTGCAGTGGCAACACATGCTTTTACTGTAGCCATCCTGTCGGGCAATGATTTTAGCACCACAATTTAATCAGCATCATGAATTTTCCAATGTACTGTAATGTATGTTCAGTTAAATTTCAGGGCTCCTGTTTTCCTCATAAAAGTTTTATCAACTTATAACATTTTAAGAAATAAGTTTCTTTCGAAGCTCAGTATACCGTAATTAAGACACCTAAGATACTGATTTGTGCAAGGTGATGCAAAGCAAAGTTAAGTAAATTCTAGAATTTCTTTCATCAATGTAATGAAAAACCCCTCCGTAATATGTAATGCTGTATTTAACTGAACAGCAAATCTCTTATTCTGAAAACCAATGCTATCTTGTTTGTTTGTCTGCTACTTGGTTATGATGTTAAACTGTTTTCTCATGCAAATTACATTGTGCCTTTAAAAATGACCTCACAGTCTCTCCTGACTCTGACAGCTTGTCAGATTAATTACAGCAATTCTTCACATTAAATACCAGCATCCACATCTTCAGTAATGATCCTAATTATGACTACCATGATTGACCTGACAGGGGAAGGAGATATACAATATTTCACCTAACCCCCTTATTTCTGGATACTTGGAATAATCAACACATAACATAAGCCAAGGGACTGTAGAATCTGAGAGTTAAAATTCAGCACAAAAATGGTATATAATATACATACTGTACATACTTTATAGAAAACATATGCATTCTAGGACTACTGTAGTATTTTAAGGAACCTGCTTTACTTTTGTTCTGAAATTTTTCAGAGCAAAAGTCCTACTCATTTATAATGTATACTCAGAAGGAGAATGCAAAATTTGACATTTTATATGCTTCTTAATAAAAAAATTCTACAATGATACACAAAGTTACAAAAGCTTTATATATACATGAAGGATTCCTAATAATTATTGGGTTGTGTGTTTAGTATTTTACATCTGCACCAAAAGAAAAATATTTCAGATCATTATTTGGGAGTTTGAATAACTACTAATTATTCTGAAAAACTAATGAGATGGGATTTCTCTATAACTTTTCACAGTAAATTCACAGAGGCAAGAATCCTTTTGACTTACAAACAGAATCTAGAGACTTCCTGTGAAATAAAATTGAAACTAGTTTTCAGAAATTTAATAAATAAATCAATAGTAATAATTTAAAAATAACATGGACTTTGAAAATTTTGCTTTACATGCAGAAGTGATTAATAATTACACTATGTTGCATCATTTGTAAGAGTTTATGTCTTTTAAACAAAATCGTAATTTAAATCAAATTAGAACCATCAATAAACTGTATTTGTTCGTAGTAGTTCAGGCTGAAATATCATGTCCTTTATTCTGAAGAATAAAGCAAAATACAGAGTTGTCATACTATATCATAGTAGTTCAGGTTATTAGCTGCGTCAGCATGCGTAGGCTGCAAAGGAACAAGTTATAGGTTTATTCCATGCTGAAAAGAGAAGAGAGAAAACAACGTTTCGTCTGTGAAGCCTTCTTCAGGTGTGGGTGATTTATTCCCACACCCGAAGAATTTATTCCATGCTTTTTCAGCATGGAATAAACCTATTACTTGTTCCTTTGCGTATTATATCATACACAATCTTTGCCTTTCTGTAACCACATGTGTATAACAATAGTTTGTCAGCTTTTTGAAAGTGAATGAGCATTTAGACACTGTGTGTGGATTTCCATGAGCAAGCTTCTCTTGTAATTGGAAACTTACATACAGTACATGAAAATCACAAAGCCTCTGGGCAAACTTATTTTTTGTTAAGACAACATTAATTTAATTAGCAAGAAATCTCAAAGTGTTTCTATAAATACACAATCTTGATTTGACCTTTCTTTGCTGTCACCTACTGTAAAAGCAGCAGCATTCCAGTGTCTGTGCTGTGCTGAGCTTCACTTTATATTAAAAATGAAAACCTTTTTCCCCCTATGGAAATCTAAAGAGGACCCTATGCAGTAGAAAATTAATAATGAAAAAGAAAAACTACCCTTCTGGGAATGCTGTAAATGTGCGTGGATAGGGTAATGAACATTTGTGCTAGAAGATTGTGAAAGTATACAGTACAGTACTATATAAATAGCATATACTGTATATACAGTATAAGACAATGAAGACACTGTAACAGGTACAGTAAAGTGCACTTTATAGTATATATACTAAGCCTTGTTAGATCTATAAAATGAACAAACATGAACAAAATCAAAATCAAAAGGAGAACTTTGCATATGAAGATTTACATGGTATTTAGTCACTAAATCGTTAACATAAACATGACTGATTAACGTTACAACATTCTTTTAACAAGACCAAAGAAAAAAAAATGAGGAACTGCATTGCAGACAACCTGTGTAAAAGGCTGTATGAGCCTGTTAATATCAAACTGCAGCTAAGACCTTACACCACAACGAAATCCTAGGTTCTGCAGAAAATCCATTTCACACCTCACAAATCTCTTTGTGGCTTCCATACCAAACCAGATTTCTGTTCGTTTTCAAAAAACATACACAGATCTTTTCTCTAACAACAGGAGTGCAAGTCTTATGAACCTCAAGATTAAGAAGGTTTTCAAGTCACAGTAGGAGCTTGTCTTACACCTGTCAAAAACATACTGAAACACCTTTCTGTAGTAAAACTACCCTGAGAGAATGAAACCTTCACTAAACATCTTAGGTACTACTGCCATCGTTGATGTCCATTTCTAAAAGCTTGCTTGCATTTCTGTCAGCTCCAGTCAGATGTTAAATTTCTTTCATGCCGCCAGTGTACAGTACATAAATCGCTCGGCTCGATCTGGGGCAAAGAAAAACATCTCATGTGCTCCAAAGGTGAGAAAATAGAAGGCTATGTAATTTTAACTCCAGCGTTATTTGGTTTGGATGTCAAAGTTTGCTTACTGATTGCCTGCACAGCTACTCTGATTTACTATGGTGGCTCTTTCAGTACCACCTGTCACATTTTATTGATCACTAGTAGTAAGGCCTTTGGGACACTTTCCTTTTTCTGCTCAAGAGGCTTTTGTGGCACCAAGGTCTTGTAATACCTATACCTTTTTTTTTTTTTCATTGAACTGCATCCCCATGAGTCAGATGTCCTTTTCAGAAGTGAGGCTGCTTCTCTGAACCTTGAAGAGAAAAAGAACCTGGAAGCTTGTTGACCTTTCAAACAATGTGTGACATCTACTGAGAGCTGGGTTAAGACTGAGAAAATGGCCTCAGTAAAAGCTGAGGCAGGCGGGAAATACAATACAAGTTTGTTAATTTGTTTTTATTTAAAAAAAATATAAAAGATCATACAGGTAAAAACTGACCTGTCAAGATGTAACCCATGAACAGATGGCAGTAGCTTCAAGACACATGAACAAGCAGCACTGCACTTTGGACAGGACACCAGTCCTGAACTGCATTTATAGGAGAAAAAAAACCAAGGAATAAAACTACCAGAGTACTACCATCTCTTTACAAACGTGACCATTTTTATTATTTAAGGCGTTTCTTTTATTACATTTGATAAGATGATTGATTATGAGTGTATATTTGCTAAGTGTTTTATAATATCCAAATTGCAGCCATACCTATTTCCTGAATAAACCCTGTAAATCCCCTTGGTGAAGTTTACATATTATCCATGCTTTATACAGTATATATACTGTACAGTATAGTTTCTCAACCCCTATTGCAGAAAGACAACAGAAACAAAAATTATCCTGAAACTTGGTTTACACCTTCCCCCTTGTCTCAATGACTGATTTATTTTCGTGTCATCTTCTCTATTCACATACAGGTTTCGACTTCACACCTTTCTTCACCCCTCTCCACTTCGCACCACCTGAGTGGCCTCTCTGCCTCTCCCTCCACCTCCTCCCCTCTCCAAGCTTTTGTTCTCCTATGCTATTTAATCTTTGCTGTCTGCTGTCTTTCTCACACCTGAAGAAGGCTCCACAGCCTAGGGTTGTGTTTTCTTTCTTCTCTTTTCAGCATGGAATAAACCTATTACTTGTTCCTTTGCAGCCTACACATGCTGACGCAGCTACCCACCTGAACTATTCTATATACTGTACTGTATACCCAACTAGCCCTGTCTTAACTGAATAGTTAGGGGTTTTGCCAGATTTGCCCTGTTCAATCAGCCCATATGCTGAACTGGTTCTACAGAGCTTAACTGTCCCAGCAGGAGTTGGAATGGAAGTACACAATACTATAGGAACTGGCTGGATTGATATCTAACATGATTTTTCTCCTTCTACGACACTTGTGATAGTGTATACAACCTTCCATTCATTCAACATCACAAACTAGGTTATAATGGTGAGGACCATGACAAAGCCACAGATTGAGAAAATGTGCATGTCTTCAAAAATTTTAAAACACATCTATTTTTAAAAAAGATGATTGTTTCTCTATACATGTACTGTAATTGTTTACATCTTTACTATCAAATATATGGCCACATATTCTGAATACTGGCTAAACACATCTGGAACATCACCTGTATTTCTTATGCTGTACCTTTGAGTTTAGACTCTTCTTTTTGATACAGGTGTTTTGATATTGTCTTTCTTTTAAATTGTAAGCTGAGAAAAGAACAGAGCTTCTCTTACTGAAGATGAGCACTTACTCTTACTGCAACTTCAAAAGGACCCAACATGTGAGATCAAGACTTGAAGATATGAACAAATTCAGCATTTTGCATTCATAAATTACTTTTAATTTTATCTCTCTGGAAAACAAAGTAAACTAAAATGGAAATATAAACTGATAAATTCAACTAACAAATAACATTGGAGGAGGTTCACAAGCACAGGGGAGGGAAACAACATGTAATACTAATTATAGCTTTCTGTCACTTTTGAAGAAACAAAGTGCAGGCAGCCAGGAGCATCTTCAAACTCAAACACATGGCTCTGCATTAACTTTTCTGCTTATTTATTTGGATAGCATTGCTTCAGATCACAGGAATTGAGTCAAGGAAAAGCATTATGTCTTTCAAATTAAACAAGCAAAACAAGCATGAAAACCCCTTCACACCAAAACATATTTCATCCAATAAAAGATGCTTCACACACCCCACAACATAACTTGTGGAAATTTGGTATCAAACATTTGCTTTGCTTCTTGGCTCACCACAGGGATGTCTAGGTCAGTAGGATACCTACACAGCTGTCATATTCACACCAAAACAGCATATGTAAAGATGGCTAATGTTTTTTTCTCACAAAATGCATCTCTCTTTGTTCAGCCACTCACTGAACAGAAAACACCAGCACAATGCTGTAAAAGTGAACGTTTTTGTTAGCTAGCACCCTGACAGACAAGGTTCTCCAGTCAGTGGTAATGCCATTAAAGGAATCATCCCATCACTGGCATTGGAGAGTGTGAGAGATGACTTTACTATCACTCATACATGTTTACAGTTGTTTAAGCAACCACAACTGCAAGACCAGCAGAACCTAATTTCCCCTGTAAGGAATGTGTCCTTGTTACAAGCTTAAGCATTCAAATCCACCTCTGTGAATACAATATGTTATCAGGAGCAGATCATGGGCCGCGAAGGCCAGAGAACATCTGCAGTAATTACCAAGACAGCGGTTGATTAAAGCCAATTTGACCTTGACTGGCCTGACAGAAGACAATGCGTGTGGAGATGCTGCAGTGTTCAGCTTCACTCTTGAGCCTGCATCTCTCTGTTGGCTACTCAGTCTCACCAGAAGGTCAGATGGCCAGATGGATTGAAGTGTTACAGGAATACAACTTCACCTTTGAACAGAGAGCTAGAAACAAACAATGTTTACTACTGCCAGATCACATGTTGCTTGAGGGAGCAATGCCACCTTTACATGCTTGAAAGCCTTATTAGGCTCATCATGATGTATTGTATTGCACAGAAGCCAAAATCATATGATATATTTGGAAATCTACAGCACATCACAGTGTGACGTGAGATCAATCTTCAGTTCCAATAATTTGTTAATTCACATCAAAATAACAGTACAGTTGGATCTATGTTTTATATAAAATAGATTCAAATTCTGTTAGCCAACTGCCAGTCTTTCATAAGATATTATGCATAATGAAACTCAAGCTAAATTACAGTATGTCGTTTACTCAAAAAAACAAACTGCCTGAAAATTCTACAAGTATACAACAGATCAACTGCAATGTCTATCAGTAGTTATATTCACAAATGAGTATTGAATTCCCTCATTAGTGTTACATATCCTGGCTTCAGGGAGGCTGGTGAAGTATTTCGTTTGAGCAGATGTAACATAGACTATCACTGTATTTGTCTGTGGTATTTCCTGTTCTTAGGTTTTTTCACTTGCTACAGTATATTAAGAATGGGGATTTTTTTCTTGATATTTTTTACTTGAGAATGTACGGCCCTCACTAATACAAAAATGGAATCAGACATGAAACCATATTTTATTTTTTTATGAACTGGAAGCAATTCGTTTAGATTAAAGCTATTTTAAAAAAATGCATGATTCTGTTCTGTATATAACAGGCACTGCAGATTTTGACAGAAAATACATAATAATTATAATATTTATGTGGTTCTACTCATCTAATGTTGCATTTTAGAAATGAAGCAGGCTGCATTTTTGTTTTCAAGACCAATGAATTTATCTGCTAATTGCGCAAATTTGTAATTCTAGTAAGCATAAAATAAAGCAACAATTTAAAAACAATTGTAGACAGGGGATGGTGTTTTATACAAGGCGAATAATTGAAAATTCTAGCCAAGGTGAAAAGCTTAATACCAATACTAACAATTTTGTATAGATTACACCAAAATCTGAAATTGCTGCCACCAAATGATTTGGGCACAACATGTCCAAGATGTTTTTAAGACACACACAAGAAACCAGTGGCTGCTGGTATAAACCCTCAGAGTACTGTAGGTGGTGATCCTTGTCTAAACTACATTTCCCAGAATGCTATGGTGAATTAACTGCTGCCCTCAGTCTCCTGACTAGTAGTAGGAAGGCAAATAGGAATACTGTTAGGAGCTCAAAATAGAGCTAGGTTTTTCTTTGTTTTGAGTTTCTTTGGTTTCCTGCACTATCAATTAAAAAGTACTGGTTTGTACCATATGGTTGTCTATTGTCTGTTTTCCTGGGCCCAACTATTCAATAACCCCATTATCATTTTACCCTGTGTGCCACATGGGGTAATGACATCCCAAGGAATTGTGAACTGGAATTAGGAAGTCTATGTACCGCAATAATTATTTTTTAAAAAGACAGAAAGAGCATTATAAACATACGGTATGACTGCTGTTCAAATACCTTGTTTTGGTACATGTATAGTATGTTTTTTAACACAAATTTGCTTCGATAATAGCTTCCGAAAAGAATACTCCTACAGTATCTTTAAAAAACAACCTCACCAAAACTAGAAGTAAAATTTCCATGGAATGGCAAAAGCAAAAGTTAAATTAGTTTACTTTGCATTCCATACAGAAGGTGGATTGTGTTTGAAGGATCGTTGGCATTAAAACTGCTTCAGTGGAGTGTGGTAAAACAATAATAAAAATAATAAATCACCCTGAGAACAGGTACTGCACCAAAAGACACAGAATAACTGTGTTACTGCTTTCATTTTTTTGCTTATTGTAAGGTAAGCAAACTTGTTATTTTTTTCTAGTTACTGAATGTTGTCAGGAATAATAAGAATGGGGTGCGGCATTATGTGGGGGGCTTGTTCAGTGTGGTGGTGGAGCCCTGGATTAAGGGCAACGTGTTGCCTTAGCTGCCCTGGATAAGAACAAGCCACAGCTGTGGGGGCCCTTTAAGACACACTGAGCACCCCGGAAGGGGAGAACATTCCGGTGACAGTCCCGGAGGGGGTTGTGACTCAAACGTTGGCAGCATTTTCTCCTATCCTGTCGTATATCTCCCACCGTGGCAGGCTGAACCTTTTCCCTGCCCTGTCCAAAAGTGTATCTCGCACTGGGGCAAGTTCGGTTTCTTTTATTTTTGGGCCTCGCGCTCCTGGACCCAGTTCGATGGGGAAAGTCCAGTCTGGACACTGCTGATCCAAGCGGTGCATTTTTGTTTTTGCTTTCTTTTTCGGTTTTTCGCTAGCCTCACACCGCCCCCTCCACCCACTCCTGCAGTGTTACAGGGGGTAAATACTTCTCATAAACTGTGGATTTAGAAAATGTCTTAAAAATAAAAAAAGATCTGTGTAAGGCAATAAATAAATCAATAAATATAAATAGGACAGATATATGACGCTGCTGTTCTTTTGCAGATTTTGAATATGTATATATATATACATGGTATATATAATACCATTATTGTAACAGGATTACAGTACTCAAGGAGTAATAAAAGGACACTAGGGGACTGAAATACAGTAAATTATCTTTAGACTATGACTAGCAAGCATAATACAATATCTGATTTGCATCCAGCCAAAACAATACTGAATGTTAAATATTTGTATATCTCCAGTATTGTAAAGATCTGCAAAGCAAGATCTGCAAACAGTTGGCAGGGTTGAAAATGTATATCACCTCCCGGTACCTGCCCCTCTCTAAAAGTAAAGTACACCACACAAAAAGCTTGTAAAAATAGAAAAAAGACAGTGTCACTGGAGAAAATATCTGAATAATTTAAAAGTGTTATATCCCTACAGTTTAATATAAAATGTTCCATTAATTTTGTCTGTATTTTGTGCCATACTATAATATAATCTGCCATCACTTACCATTTTTCATTTTCTCTCCATGTAGCTTTAATGACTTTCAATTGAATCTTGACGGGATTCTTACTTGACTGATGTAATCCCTGATGGTGGTTTCACACCATTAGCTTTGCAGCCAAGGACGCTCAACAAATGCCTGTAAACAGCTCTTTCTCCAATGCTGAGCACATTACCATTGCAACTACACATGAAATTCAACTTATCTGATTATAGCCTAGGATAACATATGCCCCGAAAGATCTATAAATTGATTTTTTTTTTATTTTGCTTAAGGGTCTTTTAGACACATTTCCTAGAGTCTAGAATAAACACAATAAATGTATTACTTTCCTGAATGGATTTAAGACTTTTCTTACGTTTATTTTCCAATTCTGTACTTCATGCTACTATCACATCCATAATTATATAATTACATATTTCTGTCTACAAATCTATTATCTAATAGATTTATAACATACATAAATTTGTATTTTGTATGATTTGTATGCAATTTTATCAATTTTATATATATATATGTATGTATAACATATGTATGTTACACAATTTACACCCATAGGTGACTCTGTAAATAGGCTTACTACGTAATCCAACTAATGCTGTATTCACTGAATTAGTCTGAAACAGAAAAGATGAATACTTGCATGTTTTTAAATCCTACTGTAGAGATCAAACAAATATTCAATTTTTGGAATAACTAATGTCATACAAGAACATCAAATCCTAAATAAATTCTACACTTTTAAAAATGCCCAAGATTTAAAAATGGCTCCCAAGATTTGTAAATGGCTGAGAACACAATAATAGCACTGCAACAAGCTCAGCCGCAATTTCAAACTCTGCTGTCTACAGGGGGAAGAACGTTTTTCAGAACACTGAAAAATGACGATCAAGATTAAAGACAAAAGATACTTCATTGATGGCAGCATTTTAACTAGGCAAGGAACGTTAAGATATACAGTACATGATATTTACAAATCAATTTCTTTACCTCACAAGATAAAACCTCATCCTCTTGATTTAGCTTCTCTTGTTCCTGTGAAAGTAGGCATGGTGACACTGTGATTAGTATTGCTGCCTCATAGCGCCGGGGCCCTGGGCTCAAATCTGGACTTTGAGTGCTGTCGTCATGGAGTTTGTGCGTTCCCCTCTGCTGGTGTGGGATTTTGCTGGGTGCTCTGGTTTCCTCCCAATGTCCAAAGACCTAGCTGGTTGGTTAACTGGCTTCTCGGAAAACTGTCCCTAGTGTGAGAGTCTGCGTGTCAGTGTCTGTGTGTGCCCTGCAATGGACTTGTGTCCAGTCCAGGGTGTATCCTGCCTTGCACCCGTTGCTTGCTGGGATAGGCTCCAACTTCCTTGCAGCCCTAAAATGGGCAAAGCAAATAGAAAATGGATGGATGGCGTAACCCAGGTTAAGACTTCACAGGCTTCTCAGTTACTTGCAGCTTTTTGTGGCTCTTTGGTAGTAGTTTAACCAATTTTTAAGTACTCTTTATTGCTTTTGATCATTTCAAACCAAATGTTCCGATATTTATTAAGGACTCTACTGCATATGCTACAGCTGATCTGCACTTCCTAATGTGGAAATCAAAAAAGAAATTAAACTTCCCATGTTCATTATAAAGTATTTGACAGTACTTACCATATCATTTTATGATATAAGCTACCCAATACTCTAGAATTATTTCCCTCTTATGTCTAATTATTAACTATCGTGAAAGGTTATTGTGAAAGGCATGTAGGTCATAGAGTATTATCATTGCATTTGCTGTTGATAATTATGTTGTCTTATTTGTGATACCAAAACAGTAGTGTGTCCAATATAATAAAATCCAAAGACAGAAAATGTTCTCAGTAGGAAAGAATCTTTTGAATGTTGTAAATGGGGGGGAGTAGAAAGGTTTATATTGAATTCTATCTATTTTTGACAGAAAAAAAATAAAAACTGTTTACTCTTAAAACAAGTGCAGTACAACACAAGATAAAGTCTTTTTGGCAGACAATACACAAACACAAGCACACTGCACCATGCAGTATAATTGCCTTAATTGTATTGCCTTTGATGAAATTCCTTTTAAAGTGAAGCTCTGAGGGAATTCTCTTTATTCATTTATGATGCATGTTAGTGCATCCATAAGGAAACACTTTAAATTAGAAATTGACAACTCTACTTGGTGTCTTACTTTAAATATTGAAAGCACCTGCCTATCAAAAGTACAAAAGCTTTCATGTTTTTTGGAAGTTTGATTAATTAACTTATTTTTTATTTTCTTTTCTTTAACTATATATTGTAACAAATAGGGGTTATGAAGCTAGAAATGCCAGAAAATTACAGATTAATCAATAATTACATTGACTAAGAATAACCCCTAAATTGTAAATATTTTGCTTAGAATATACTTGAGTGGCCAAAATATGATAAAGCTACATTCTAAATGAAACTGAGCATGAACTAAAATTAAATTTCTCTCTCTGTGAACCCAGATCTTAAATATTAATGGGAACCCATCTCATCTCATCTCATCTTAACCCCTCTGAAAAATTCACACACTAACCAAGGAAAGGATGTCTTTAACCAAGGGATTCTTTACACAGGAAATCAGAGTTTCCTAAGAACAACAAAATGTCAGGCTCTCTTAATAAGGTTCAAATATTTCATTTGAATCTAGTCTTTCTGGATGTTTTGGACAAGGAGCTCTCATCTTCTGTCTCCCTCTCCTCACTCTTGTCTCTCCTCGTCTTTGTGTTCTCGTTTGTTTTATGCTGTGTTTCTAGACTGTTGATGACACTCTTAACCTTTTACTGGCGAAGACCCTTTTAGCCAATGTCCGCCTGGAATTTCCTCCCCTTAAACATTTTGTTATATCTCTGCAGCTGAACATAGCAGGAGCCTGGTTCAGGTTTTAAATTAAAGCTAACCCCCTCGCCTTTGAGTTTCTTGTATCTTCTTTGAAATTTCTTGTATTTCATAATGTGTCCACTCAGCAGACAAACATATGAAAAAAAACCCAAAAAAAACAGCAGGCGGAAATTTTATTTTGGTCTTCAGAGGTCAGAATATAGGCTCTGTTCAATTCTAGGCCTGTCAGGTAGCTGGAAATCTTTGTAGGCCTTGTCCTAGGTGTCTACTAGACAAACTGATCAATTTGAAAAAATGTTTTGTGAAGACTGGACCTGGAATGAAATTTCTCGCATATAATAAATAAATCATAAAAAATATTGAAAGCAATGACAATAAAAAACCATTGCAATTGCTATAAAAACATATAGATTCTTCTAGAGAGCCTTTTTTTCTGCTGTTAGGCATTGAAAAAAAACCTCAGAGTTGCCATCTGGTGTGAAAAAAAGGAGCACTGATTGATTACTCCTTCTGAGTCAATGATTGACAGCTAGAAGGCAGGCGGAATGCAGCCTGAGGCTTCTAGAGGAAGTCTCACCCCCTAAGGGCTCTGAATGGCTGAAAATACAATGAATGACAGTGTTTTTTACCAATCAGATCACGATATTTCTGGCGGTCCTGCTTCTATCACTTCCAAAGTCAATAACGTTCAGTTATCTCCAGGTCTGGAGGTGGGTTAGTCTAGCATTTTGTGGATATATATCGTGCTTCAGAATAAGGTAAAAACATGGGATATATATATATTGCTGGTTTTTGCTTTTGCGGTATTGTTTTGCTGGCTTATTTATTTACCTTATCGATGCATTTTGGAAGTGTGGAAGTGCATCAACAGATAAAAAATGAATTTGTAATCGATTATCTTGTTTTTTAAAAAAAATAAAGCTCCAGTTGTCGATTAATAACATATTTTTGTGGTTTTGTTGGTAAAAAAAACGATTAAATATTACGCAGGAATCAAAAGTAAATATTTATTTACACCATGGACGCATGCGACTACGCCAAGCATGGGACACGAATGAATGTTTTTTTTTTCGGTTCTGAAAATGGTTTTGTGAAGTTCTAGTTGAGCATTTTTCAATTGATAAAAGGTTTTCTGTAAAGGTTTTGTGGTTTTTGTATTGTAAAACGATGAAGTGAGATGCTCCTTTTATGGCCACATTAGCACTAAAAGGTTTTAAGTATTTACCAGCAACTTCATTAACTAAGGTAAACCCAGGGAAATTTTACAATTGCATTTGTCACTAAACCTGGGACCCCTACAACTCAGCAAATATCTCCTTGATTGGAAGCTCCTAAGAACTGGATTAGAGAATTCAGATTCTTAAAGACACTCCAACAGGCATAATAACTATAACAATATAACGTACACCTTTGCCTTTCTTGTCCCCGATCAGGTGCTGATTAGAGCTGGACCATTCTAATGTGAGATTAATGTAAAAGAGGTTTTGACAATTACATTTAAAAATGACTTTTAAATATTACTAGAGGAGCCAATATGACAGCTGTTACGCTAATGTATAGTATTCAATACAGTTTTTATTCAATAATTCAATTTTCACACGTACTGTATTAATTGACATGGCTCTCAATTACGATGATCTCCATTCTGGAACTGAAGGAATGAGAACATACAGTACATAGAGGAAGTGTCAATCCATTGGCCCTTTAAAAAAACTGCAAGGCCCACATTGATAGCATCAGCAGCTGGAGTAATATAATTAAATACATAACATTTATTAAATATTTAATTATAATATATTCAACGGCTCCAAGGATTTTTATATCGGTGACCTAGAAATGAATATAGAAAAACATTGCGTCATATCATATTTACAAGGATATAAGGCTTAAATAAATACCTGTTTGCCCAGCAACATGCAGTCATTTATTTATGTGCTAATGTAGATCACTGTAATGAATCAGTTCACTAAATGGTGGAAATAATGTAATAGGATGATTGTTTAATGATTGCTAATTACCCTGCTTACTGAGGAAATTAAACGGACCTTTTGCCACTAGGACTCTAAATGACAGGTTAACATCAGGTGGAACCACTGAAAACAAAGCCCAGGCTCAGACTGGAAGAGCTCAAATGTGCATTAAGATATAATATTAAAAAATTACCAGAAGAAATATTAACTTTTGGTGAAAACATCTATATTTGTTATAGACTTTAATGCCCTGTGGGCATTTAACAGTTATTTCTTTATATGCAGTGACTCATAACTGCCACAGCAGTTTCACAAAACACTAACAGAAGATAGATGGATGACTAGTCGAATGGAAAATGTACAGTATGTGCTGGAGTCACTATAATGAGTCCCCCAGCAACAAAAGGGTTGCTTTAGCTTATCACCACTTAATTAAAATTGAAACAATGAACAGTTTAGATGTAACTTTGCACTGACCTCCAGTTGGCATAAAGCAGACACCTGTTTGTTTATGTCAGTGATGCATTGTCGTCCATACTTGGAGTTTCAACATGGGAAATTGACAAGCTTATTTAGGTTCACAGGTCAGCATTTGAGATTGTGTCTTCTCGACAGCAACATGTCTGAAAGAAGACTTACTGACCATTTTCACCATGAAAATGAACTTTGCTTGTCTATCCAATTTCTTGGGAACTAGGATTACTGGTGCAGGATCATCATTTTGGCCCACTGTCACTATGAGTTTGAAACATACCCCATGAAAATGCTTGTAGCAGGGAATGCTGAAACAGAATCAATTGCTTTAACTCCAGCTGCCAGCTGGTCAGTTGCAGTCTCTTTGGAAAGAGAGACTACTAGTTGTAGTCTCTGTGTGTAGAAATCTACGGCTGTTTTCTGCAGTTCAGTACTTTTGCTGGACAACTAGTGGCTGGGAATGTTGCCAGCTCTAAGACACACAGGAAATAGGATGGAAACATAGTAAATGTAAATAACAATACGAACTTTGCAAAAATGCATTGGTTTTGCAGTTAGGAACATACTGTAAATACATATTTGGGAAGATTTAATCAAAATTGAATCACACCAATAATGTCATGTGTATGGGGTGCTACAGAATAACATATTTGGTGAGTAAAAAAAAAGATGTAAACAGAAATTGCTTGTCAAAAACTTTATTCATAAATCACTGAAATTCAGGCCTGTTTCGTGATGCGAAAAGACATTCTTCTGGTGAATACACAATCGAGTACTTCAAAAATCCAGTCAACAAGCATGAGAGCCAAAAGTTCATGTAAGGGTAACTAAAATTAATTTAAAAAACTTCCCAGAGACTAATGAGTTCACAGACTGCAATTGTGTTCAGAGATTAGTTAATCAGAAACTAAAATAAACTGGGAGATTTTTAAATGTGTGCCAAGAGGAGAATATACCCATGGTTACCACGTGGCATTAAAGACAATGCAAAAGATCACTCCTTGTGCAGCAAAAGAATAATGCACTATTTCCAGAGACTCATTTATTAGCCTTCCACCTATTCAGGGAGATTGTTTTATTAAGATCCTTCAGCCAGGCAAGAAGTATCCCTTAGTTACCAATGACGCTATCTTTGTAATAAAATATAATGAACAGGCATTCTGGAATGTTATAAACATGGACAATTCAGAAATGCACAGACACAGGATAGGGCTGAGAAAAACGTGCAATCAGTTGGTTTCCATGTATTTATCCTTAAATATAAAACAAATCTAAATATTTTGAAAATATATATATACAGTTAATCTACTTAACCTTCAAGGTAGCAACTACATTTTAAAATGAGTCAAAGCACTAATATTATTAATTCATGAAATATTCTCACAAAAGAGCCAAACTCCAGAAGAAAATATGCGTAAAACAATGGTGAATATGAAGTTGTGGAGGCCTATTAAATCTGAGCTAACTAGGCAACGAAACTGCAATATTGAGGACAAAATGTTTTTAAATAACCAACAATAAGCACAAGATGATTTCTTCCTTTACAGCATAGTTTTCCAAGCACATTACAACCCATTGTGGGTGCAGAAATGGTGAAGTGTGAAGCTGGTTTTTATGTCTTGAACTTGCTACGTTCGTTATCAATTTGTGTAGGGGCTTCTAAGAGAGTAGAAGAAGTTTAAGAAGGAGAAACACCACTTCAACATATGCTAGTTTTATTGTCACCGAAATGCAATTAACGTTACAAGAAGTATTTGACCATCTGGGTTAGGTGTTCACCTGATGAGGACGCATAACATATCATTGGAATGGGGCAAAAATCTCAAGCATGTCTGAATGCAATGAAACGCGATAAGTTTCAAGTCAATTCCAGAAGGAGTTTGTTTTTCTGTTTCGAAATATGGAGCATGCAACACCATGAAGGCAACTTTTGTGTAGTTAGATTTCCACGTTTCATTGTTATAGAGAATACAAATAGATTTATAATACGACAAGTAGCCAAAACAGACTATGCCGTGCTGTATTTGATTTTACACTGAATTCAAGTATTTGAAAATGAGATCCTGTAATTTATGTGAAGGACAATGCAAATTCACAAAGCAATATATAGTTCAATGTTGTAAAAATAAAACCTATAATATACTGTATGTAAGATCCAACAACTGACATGTAATAACAAGAATCAAGTTATTACAGTAGTACTGCAGGTTACACAAGTATTACCAGCAAACCCAATCAAATGCCATCTGCAGTATTTCTTTTTCTGTAAGACTGGGAAATTACCAGACTGGATCCTGTACTACTGTACATTCCTCAAATTACTTGAAACGGATTGAAGGAAAATACAGAACAATATACAGTATTTGTCCACCAATCAGAGGAATATGTTGTAGTTTGTGGTTATGTGATTTGATGCTATAGCCAAATAACTCTGGTTATGCTGTATAATGCAATGTTTATGATACTTAAATAAAATGTATTACTCAGAAACAAAAACTTCGCTTTGAAAGTTGATTGCCCCTTAGAAACCTACCTATAAACACAAGTGCTAATAATGTCTTACCTCATTCCCTTCAAAAAGCAGATACCTTTGTATGTATGTATACTGTACTGTATATGTACAATATGTCATGTAACTGTGCCTGAGATTAAAGCTCTAATCTCCACATTCTTGGAAGTGGGTCAGACAATGCTTCTGTAGTGGTGTCTAAAATCACAGAGAAGTTTATTCTGACAGTCCATTCAGTAGCCTGTCAGTTTCACTGCAGATCAGTTGGCCAAATGGAACTGCACTGTGTTCTTCATCAAACACAACTAGAAGGAAAGCCATTATTTTTGTATGGTCTGAAGATTTATTCATAAGCCTCTCTTGCCGCAAAGAGCTGCATGAAAGATTTAAGCAACAAAATCTCAAGCAATAAGAAAGCCAAACAATGTGCTCAATAATTGCTTTTTTATGTATCACATTTTTCCATTCTGGAAATTCACTAAAGCATATAAATTAATACACTAAAAAGCTTTTGAAATATAGGAAATACCCCGCAGAATATTCTTTCAATAGCAATAGGTCAGGTAACGTTTTAGGGGGTGTGTCCTACCAGGAGCTGAAGTAAACAAGTTTATTTTTGTGTGTGTGGATGATGGGGTATTATAGAAGTGGAAGTAGAAACAGAAAGCACCTTCAGTATAAAAGGGCAGGAAAGCCTTCCATGGAAATAAATCTAATCAATAATTAATACTGTTTGGGGTAAAGAAAAACGAAATCCACTAAGAGGTCCCATAACATTGCAAGCCACAATGGCATTGCAAGACTTGTTACAGTAAACCCTATAAATAATAGATGCAGGACTGAGGACGGATTGATGCCATATAGACCGTACTGTACCTTTTTCTGTTATTCAGAGATTTAACCGCCTGCTGGAGTGTCATATTACAGCAATCTATTCAAACCATCGGTTCAAAAATGTTGTTGACAATTGTCCTCACTATGGCCTGTGGATCTTGAGCCCCTGAAAAAGAGTGGAAACATTGACGAATGTACAGTACATGTAATTATGACATGTACTGTGTGCGTCACAATTACCCCACCCACTCTGGGCCCCTCCTAATTCTCACAGGAAATGGGACTCCACAAACATCCGTTCACCCATGCGTTTTCTCTTCTTCCAGTCCAGAGTCACAGGGGAGCCAGAGCCTATCCAATGCGTGCAAGGCAGAATACGCCCTGGATGGGATACCATGTAAGACCATTGCAGGCCCCACACACGCACACGCACACCAGTGGCTATTTTCCCAGAGGTCAATTAACCTATCGATATTGTGGACAGTGGGGGGGGAAACCAGAGGAAGACCACATGAGCACAGCAAATGAACCCAGGTCTCCAGCTCTGAGTTTTGTTTCCCCTAGAAAAGCACACAGAACAAAAGGGAAAATTAGTTGGAAGAGAAGAAACATCTTCTCTCTTCAATCAATGACAGGACAGTGAAAAAGAAATGTTCGCTTGAGCCATCCATCTTTCAGACATGTCATTCTATTCACACCTATTTTTCATTTGTATTTGATTCTCCTTCACACGACTCATGACCTTTAATCAAGTGCCACAGTATCATCTGTAGTACCCAATATTTCCTCTTACATCCGTCACACAATACATTTCCTTTGGGAATTTAAAATTAATTTTGTTTAATAATTGGTCAATCATTTTCTATCTGTATGTGTTAATACTCACAGGACCTTTCTTCTAAGAAAAATAAATTCTAATCGAATGTATGTATAGTATATTACAAGGCTATATCCAATTCAACTTTCTACAGTCAATACCATCAATACAGAATGTCACATCACTTTATTTCAATATGTATGTTGTAAATTTGTATGGATGACTTGTCAGCTTTATTTGTTTAAATCTTCTGAAATATTCCAAAGAATTAAAAAAAAACATTGCAATAAGATTTCATTCAACCATTTAGGGGACACCAATCAAAATATTTCTTCAAAATCAAAACACCGAGAATTGCTAGCTCCTATTTTGTTTAAACGTATTTTATTTCATCTGCTATACCAGAGGTAACTATGGCAAATCTAAATCTGTACTAGACCTTTCTGAAAAAGATGCTTTTATAGTCAAGAAAAACATATTTGAGTGTTTTTGACTTCAGTCACTTAGACTGAATGTATAGTATTGTATTGCTTTTTAATTTAGGGATAGAAGATTATATTCAGTGCTGATTAATTTGAAAACTGTAGTTTCAAGTAATATGTCTACAATTACTACAAAATTACATATATGCCAACTTACTGTAAATTAAACCAAATTAGGTCATAGTCATGACTGAAGTCAACATTTTTGAAGATTGCCTGCCACATAGTGTTGACACAGTTATGACCCTTGCAGAGACAGACCCCTCATAACAAAGAACCAATGTGTTTGAGATGCCTTTAATCATATTGACAAGTGCGAATGTTATTATTAAAACTCTATGAACACAGTCGCAGATTTTGGTAGTAACATTATAAACAACTTTCATTTAATATCTAAAAACAATCACCAATTAGTATTGGAATATTTTGTATTGATTACTTTGCACAAGTGTTCGTGTTTTTATGTAATGCTAATAATTTTAATTAGTGTTAATGATTGGACAATTCTTTATTAATCTTATTTGCTTTCTTTAAAGCCGTGAAAGTGTTCCGGCAACAGAGAATTGTAAATTAGACATTGATACTCTCTCTTTTCTGCAGCAAGTAAATAGCCTTTTCGGTTAAATTGGGCTTGCATAATTGTATTACTTGTTCATGTTCATGTTTAATTGAGTTTGTCTCTGATCAGCTGCCTTTTTTGTACTAGGGTGAAGCTGTTTCAATTAAAGAAAAGAGACCCCTGTCTTGTTCAATAGTGTGAATTACAAATCACATTTTTAAAATCAGTCTGATTTGATCTATTACTTCAGGAGAGATTTTGTCTTCCTTATTGTCATGACTCCTTTGCTTTTCTATAAAAAAGATATCAAAATTACTGAAGTGCAAGCACTAACATTTTTCTAAATACTTTGTATTTGACATAAGAAGAAGAAACTTTTAGGTGAAAAAAGTGTGTGTAAAGTAGTTTTCAGTCTTCTTCTGTGATTCATTAGGTCTAATGCTTAGGACAGATAACAGGAGCACCTTAAATAAAACATTGAGTTTAGACTTTAGCTTCTGTTGAATCATGCCACATCCAGACACTGATGACAGAAGATGAGTCATCAACTCGGTGTTCACTTAATTAAAAAAGTAACATTTCAATGGCCATTTCTGGCTTCATAAGTTTGCAGTAACTCAATCCTGTCTGGGTAAGGAAGGACCTTAAAGATGCATGGCTTTCCTTGAGCTGTCTCTGATATTTGGTGCAGAAGTCTCATTTAGTTTCTTCACAAGGTCACCACCTGTCTACTGTCTGCTGTGTTTTAGTTAGTGCCAGGTAAATACCAACATGTCTCAGGTATCCATGGATTCAGTTGCAGGCTTTCAGGGAAAGAATTGATGTGGTAAGAGACAATAAATGGGAATAATCGAAAATGTGTAATTGCAATACCATTAATAATTTAGAGGTTCGGTACAAGTTGAAGTCTTGTGTGCTTTCATTTATTCACTGTGTCAGCACCCGTTCAAAATCACTAATCCTGCTACTGTTCCTTCTGTCTGGATGTGAGGGTGAAAAATACCAGTTGAATGGCAGATGAGACGAGATGAGATGTGCAAGAACCTTTTTTACAATTATATACATGTAGTAAACAGTATTTGATCATAAACATAAGTAAATTATAATTACTTGAAATGAAACCCTACTATCCTATTTTCATGTGTAAACCAGAAGTATAACACTTTTACCTAAATTTACCTTTTACACTGAGCACAGAAGATTCAGTTGAAATGCTTCACCTAGGATTTCAATGCACAAAATCCTGACCAGTACTACACACTGCTGCCTTTTAATAGTTCCTTGTGTTGCAGGAAAATGGTAAATGCCTTATTTGTTATAAAAAATTAAAACATTTTACAGTTTTTAATTCTCAAATGTGTGACAACTCAAGAAAATTTGAAGACGTCAAGGAACATCTAAACCAGTTGTGAGAAATTACATTTTTATCACTAAAGAAGTTGTTCATCTTCTCATGCCTAATAAAATTCCTGATACATTTTCATTAAATTAATTCCTGCTGTTACAATCATATACTTTACTTAGATCCTTGTAGATATAAATTTACTTTCATTCCTCTGACATTTATTCTATATTTGCTCTAAGAAAGGCTAGCAATGTCTGTGAATTCAAACCCTTTGTATCAATTAAAACACTGCAAAGAAAATACTTTCCATTTCTCATTAGGAAACCAGCAGTGAAGCACAGTGAAAGCTAAAATACATGCAAACTAAACAAAAACATGATTTATTTGGAAAGGAGTTGCAAATTATCACTTTAGTTACTAAACTAAAAATAAGTTGTAAGCAATGTAATGGTTATCTTTACATTCATGAGCTACACAGCTCCAAATGTGTCTTTGCTGATCACCACTGATGACAACTTTCAGTGAAAACAACACCTGATCAACAGGTAATGGTTACAGTGAAAGGTCAAAAACTGCTTAGCAGCTGCAATCCTAAAGACAATCAACTAATATCGCCTACATTTGCTAGAACAGTTCTAAAATGTCTTTAAGGGTTCTACAGTACATGTGTTCAGAAACAATTTTGTATTTTTGTGGAAATTTGCTGGGCTAGCGAGTGTTGGGGGGAAAATAAAAACATTTCATTGACTGCAGAAAGTACAGCAGCTTCTGTATTTTGCTTCCATGGAAAAATCAAAAATTGATGTTTTTTCATCCAAACATTTTTAATTCAACCACAAGAGACAGTGAACCCATTCAACCTGTTTAACCTAAGGGACAGCCAACTAGCTTCTCTCTGCAACCCTTTGGGGAAATTCACCCTTTTACTTAGTCTAACAGAAAGCCTAAATCTAACTTTATTCAGATTGTAGCAAAGAGGGTGAAGGTACCCTAAAACCCAGCCCATTTTAGCAAATTATCATTTTACTGTTTTCATTGACTTGGCCTCTAGTTGTCCTTTTCACAAATGCTGCTCTGTGATCACTTGATATCTGCTAATGTGATTTAGAATGTGCAGATAATAATCATTACCTTTTAGCTATGAATACTAAACCTTTTCCCTTGTTTTGGTTTCCTTTTTGACTTATTCAAAGGACAGACATTTGCCCTTTGGCAATGTCCTTTTGCAATTTCACCCTATTTTGATCCGGTAGTCGGACATCCAGTCATAATCTCTGACAAAATCCAGTTGCTGGTATTTATTTACTGTATGTATTCCTTCTGCTCCAGTCCTGCAATTGTAATAAAACAGATGGTATACTCTTTTGCTAAGAAGATTAGTCTGAATACCCAGTCTGACCCTGTTCTGTTGAACTATATTGAATTTACTTGAAAATAATCCAAAATAACTTATTTCAAAATCTGCTTTTTGAGATCCACACTGTCTCGGCTGTTTGATCCAGATGTGGTTTACACATCCAAACTGAGCTAATATTTTGCTAAACTAGTCAAATTCTTCTCTCTTCACAGTCTTTAACAACTGATAATTCAACTTTAATCATAAAACCTGCGTTAACTTTCTGGGATTTATCCTTGTAAAGGTCTTCATGCAAATGGGCTTTAGATATAAATTCAACTTGAAATTTTGCTAATAAGCATTTAATTGTCCAGGTACTCAAATGTTCCATAGACATGGAAAATGCCCCTACAATTTGCTCATTGCTAGGTGAAAGTAAGAGAACCTACAACTGAAAATTGTCAGTTTCTACAGTATCTCTTCCTCTACAGTTCTTTTCACATCCATTACAAAGAGCAAGGACTGTTAACTGTTAATAGTCACCTAGGAAAGTAAAGGAACCTTTCTTTATTGAAGCTATATAAAGGATGGCTAATGAGTACTATATGTATATTATATGTACAGCCCTACTCATCCTGACCCATCCTTTCCAAATAATAGGAATGACCCATGGTCATTGATTTCTGAGTCTTGTAAGGTACAGTAGTTGCAGATCAGGCCTTAATCTGTAGTATGTAGTGCTATGGTAAAGAATGTTTTTTTTTTCTGTGAAGTGACAAGATGCACGATTGTTGGCGTCTAGCTGTCTGAGCACCATTGAAGGCAACAGCAAACCTCGTAAGAGAGCACATGCAAAAAATGGTGGAAAAAGCAGCAGCAGCAACAACAACAGGAAGTATAACTTAGGATACAGAAAGCCACAGAATTTCTATCCACAATTCATGCGGGTCTGGACCAATATATGTTGGATGAGTAGTCCAGCGTCATGCATTTTGAATGAGTGATCCAATGTCACTGTGAAGACCTAACGGACAGGTGGAACCAGATGTTGCTGCTACTGTATAATTGTCGAAGGAGGCAGACCACTATTATACAGTACATAGTATGTATTGTATTCCTGAATATTAACCTTCACACAGCTGATCATGTTCCCTCCGTTCATCTACACTCTGTGGGTACCAGTGTCTCCATTGCTGTTCCCCATAACACCACTTCAAAAAAAATTAGGGACTTGTTGAACGCTTTTAGGAATCATCTAAAAACAGAGAGCACTTGAGAAAATCTTCCTCACAATTGTTTTATCCTCTGTATTTGCCTTCTTGGATTCATCATTTTCTATTATTGTGTGATGTGCATGGTGAAGCTCTATGAGATTTTAGCTGTTAAAGTTGTTGTATAAAGTTTAGTATTATATAAGTACTATCTGTTTCATTCTGTGGCCTTTGTATGGCAATTAATTAATTAATCTTTATTAAATTCACACTGTAAATTTTCTGTATTTGATAATATCAATCAATTTGGTAATATCACAGTCTTTTTCGCAACAATTTCTGAACACACTACATCTTATTTGAATTGTATGAATTTCTTGCCTCAGAAAGGTCACTAAAATTTCAGAAACAATAAATATTGTTTAAAGATTTTTTCCCTCTGAATTACATTAAATTGTTTTGTATGTTTTGAAAAATTCCTGCCATTGACAGTAAGTGTCTAAACACAGAAGAGATCATATTTACATGTTATGCACATTTGATAAAATTGATATTCTATAAATCATGATAAAGTCCACACCAACATACTGTATCCCACCCTAGTATGATATGTAAGAACTGGCTTGTAAGCGTCTGTGCTTCAATTCCCAAACAGGCAAAATAATTTATATAGTGTCATCTAAAGTGAATTAGAGGAAAAGGTCAAAGATTTGGAGAGGTAGATCAAATTTCCCCATTGAGGTATTGCTACAAAAGGTGTTAGATGCTAGCAGAACATCCTTGTAAATATTTGAACTGTCTACAGGTATGTTACACAATTAAAATAGGTTCAAAGTATTCTTAGATACAAATAAGATTTATTACATCTTAAGTACTTAAATATTATAGGGTCAAAGAGCAGCAGGGAAGGTATAATGTGACATTTTTACAGCATATCGTAAATTTCTTCCTTTTTTTATTTATAGGCCACTAAAACTGGACACAGAACAATACAGAAGTAAGGCAAGGCAATCTTTAACACAACAAGCTACCATACAATAGATGATGCTTATCTGAGAACTGTCTGGAAACATTCCATATATCTGTTTTTATTCTTCTCCTTTTTTCAATTAACACTTTTGTACAAACATATTTTCAGGTTTTCAGATACCATGGTTTCTGGATCGTTATTACATTGGTAGTTGTGGGCGGAGTGGTGGCTCTGTGGCTAAGGATCTGCACCTGTGACTGGAAGGTTGCTGGTTCAAATTCCATTGCCCTTAACCCTAACTGCTCCAGGGGTGCCATACAATGGCAGACCCTGCACTCTGACCCCAAGCTTCTCTCCCTGTCTGTGTCTCCATGGAGAAAAGCTGGGGTATGCGAAAAGACGAATTCCTAATGCAAGAAATTGTATAGGGCTAATAAAGAAGCATTATATTATATATTATTTAAATATGTTAGTGCTTTCATCTTGCAAAATGATTAAACCTGTGGTATGATACCTCATTATCAAATAGGGTTTAAATCCTGTTTATAGATACACTGGTTACCAGAATAGGCTTAAATAATGTAATATGTGACTATTCAAAAGTCTTTTAATTCAAGAAATACAGTAACATGTAAGTTCATATCTATGTGCAAGTACTGTATATGTGTATATATAGGAACAAGTAATAGGTTTATTCCATGCTGAAAAAAAAGAAGAAAGAAAACACAACGTTTCGGCCATGGAGCCTTCTTCAGGTGTGAGAGAGACAAGGCAGTAAGCAAAGGTAATGTAGTGGGAGAACAAAGGCTGGGAGGGAGGTGGAGTGAGAGGCGGGAGCAAGGGACAGAAAGAGAGACCAATCAAGAGGTGTGAAGTCAGAATGGGTGCAGAGAGGTGTGAAATGAAACTTCCAATGAATGGAGAACATTTAAAAGAAAAGTAGTCTGTCGTTCAGAGAAGGGGGAAGGTGTGATCGTAGCTGCAGGATAATTTTGGTTTCTGTAGTCTTTCTGATGTATGAGTTCGGAAAACCGTCTTTAAGAACACAGACGGAGAGATTAGAGTGGTCATGGTCATCAGAGGTGAAATGAGAAACAATGGGCTTGGAGAGATCTTTAATCTTCACAGCCCTGACATGTTCTCTGAAGCGGTCTCTGAGTCTCCTTCCTGATTCTCCAATGTAAATGGCTGGGCATTTACTGCAACAGATACAGTAAATAAGGTTGCTGGAGGTACAAGGTGCCATCTGGGTGATCTGGAATTGTCCCGAGGGGCCTTGAATGAGTGTGGTGTTGGATGTGTACTTGCAGGTGATACAGCGAGCTGTGTTGCAAGGGAAAGTACCTGATGTGGATGGTTGCTGAGGGCGGTCAAGGGAGTTGTGAACAATAAGGTTATGCAGATTAGGTGGTCGGCGATATAAGATGATGGGGTGGTCAGAAAAGAGGGCCCCAATGGAGGGATCATCCTGTAGGATGGAAAAGTTGTCGTTAATAGTTCTGGGGATAGGACGTGTGTTGGGGTGGTTGAGAAGCACCAAAGGAATGCAGTTGTTATGGTGGGAATTCCTGATTGAGTTGGTGGTCCGAGGGTTGTTTTTGGCTCGGGCAAGGGCCCTCTCAATAACACTGCTGGGGTATCCTCTGTTGATGAAAAAGGAGTACACTTTGAGGGCTTGGTTCTCGAAGTCGATGTCGTCGCTGAATAGTCGTCGTAGCCGAAGAAACTGTGAAAAAGGGAGAGAGTTTTTAGTGTGTTTGGGTTGAAATAAGCTGTACAGGAGATAGCTGTGTGAATCTGTGGGTTTGTAATAAACCGAAGTGGAGAGTCGGGGGTAGTTGATGGAGAAGTTGATGTCTAGAAACGGAAGAGTA
Source organism: Lepisosteus platostomus (assembly GCF_059453375.1). Classification (NCBI taxonomy): domain Eukaryota; kingdom Metazoa; phylum Chordata; class Actinopteri; order Semionotiformes; family Lepisosteidae; genus Lepisosteus; species Lepisosteus platostomus. The sequence continues at coordinate 53,169,078 of NC_142618.1, forward strand.
GTGGAAGATATGTTAACCGTATATTTGAGGGACGGGTGGAAGTTGGTGAAATGGTGCAGGAAGCACTCAAGCTGGTCGTTGGAGCAACAAAGAGAAGGTTGATAATTTTGGTTTATCAAACTGTTTATTTAAATAGTGGCACTGATGCAAGATTCAGAAAGCTTAGACCTTAAGCTTTAGGAAGAAAGTGTGTGCCTTTCAATTTTGTAATATTATTACATTAGTGACTTTTAAATTAATTAACACTGGTGCATAACACTAATGGATATTTTGCAAGATTCTAATGTACAGTATAAATGTAGCACGTCAGAATCCATTTTGGGGGAAAAAAGTTTTTGTTCCCTTTTTACAGTATATTTCTCAATGTAAAAGAAGAATAACGAGAGTAATCAGTAATTCTATTTCAGTTGATGGTCAAATGCTTAGTCAAGATTTTGTTGCTATTACAAAAGAGCATTAAATTCTCTGCAATGACTGTCAGAGGTCATCTTTAATAGATGAAAATCAGAAATGTGTACTGTCAATTTCCACTTGGTCTGAAAGTGCTTTTAACCCTTTTAACTCATAAATATGGATGAAGGTGCCACTTTTCAAGGTCTTTGCACTTTGCACAAGAACACTTTAATTCAATGTCTAATTTAGATATAAACAGGCAAAAATAGCATGGAGTACCAAAGGCTGATTGAAGATTGGTTTATAAATTATTTTGCTCTGTATATAAAGTAGAGTCATCTGGCCACAAACCCTATACTCTTTATAGAACATTTATTTTATTAAATGTGTCCTACAAGAAGTATGATATTAAAACTCAGGGAAATTACTTGACCTTTAAAATATACTAGTAAGACTTTAAGAATACTGTTCTCTGGTGCACATCATGCGACAAAAATAATATTATAGCATCAGTGAGAGTTCAAAAAGGAGCAACAAGAATAATGTCTGATCTCTTGTCATGTAAAAAAGTTAAAGGAGAATTTCTCTAAAATTCTTCAAAAGGATAAAGGATTCTGTGAGGACACAAGATTAAATTTAAAGTGTATCCGAAGATTCATAGAAAGAATTAAACCATACTACTACTCTACACTCAGAATTAAAAAAAAGGTAATGGGGTCTGTCAAGGTTTTACAATTACAAAAGGCTGTTTCTTGGCTCATACACTTCTGGTGTGATAAAAAAAAAAACATGAGAATTGTAAGACCAATTCAGTTTTAAACCTTTGTGACATTCCTGTGCATCTGACATTGGAATCTCTAGTCTCTTCAAGGTTAAGGTTTGCGGTTACAAATTAATGGTGTTGATCCTTATACAAGTTAATAGCTTATTGCTTCGATGGGTCTTCTTGTACATGTGCAAAAGCGGAAATTAATTCTAACACATTGCAGATAAGCAGCAAGACACACAGCAGGCTAACAAAGATTAGTGTGGAAAAAAGTGCGCCTGCCTTCAGGGAACGGAGAATACATTTCATGATCAATTAAGAGGGGTGGTCGAAAACTCTGAGGCACTTGTGTGTCCTTAAGAAGATCCACCTTGATCTATTTCTCTAAAGCATTATATTATTTCAAACTGAGCATGCTTGGTCATCCAGGCACTGTGCATTACAATGAATACTTTGACATACTGTAGGAATAACAGAAAAGTGAGGTAAACAGTCATAACACAATGAAGAGGAAAACACATTTTTGCAATGTAGTATACTAACTAGTACTAACTAGGTGGCTTCACTGTCTGATTGGTCATCATTGAAATGTGGAAACACACATTCCATGACTGGTTTCAATGGTCATTCACAAAACAGTGTGAACACAAAATCACGTTACTATTTAAAACAGCACCCTTACTGTGACCTGGAAGTCAAGTTTAGACTTAAGTACAGCCACGCAGTTGACATTAAAGAGTAATTAGAAACTGGCTCATTAGTTTTTAAGAAAATATAAACAAGGTTAATAAGGTTGTGAACAATACATGTTATTAGCTGCAGTATTGATCCAATGATTTCATCCAGCTTTTTCTTGAAAAAAGCTAGGGTGTTGGCAATATAAAAAAAATGGCTGGGCAGCTTGTTCAGTACTCTCAAAATCCTCTGCATAAAGGCATGCTTCCTGTCTTCAGATTAAAGGCTTCCACTAGTGTCCTCTAGTTTGTCTTGCACTGTTAATTCTGAAGACATTTGCTGACTTAGGTATCCCATTGTGTTATCTTTATAACTTTTAATTTCTAAGATCTGTATGGATCTTTTGCATTAACGGGTCTTTTGCAAAACTCTGTAGTTTTGAATGCAAAAAGAAATTAAATTAAATGTAAGCACCGTGAGACAAACATATATTGCAATTACTGCAGTTTCCATGTATTTGTTCAGGAGCATATTTTAAAAACTTTGAGTTGATAAATTCGTAAATAAAAATATTAATTCCTTGCACTTCTATGGTGCTTTTCTGGACACTCCACTCAACTTTACAGGTAATGGGTACTCTCCTCCACCACCACCAATGTGCAGCCCCCAGCTGAATGATGTGACAGCAGCCAAAGTGCGCCAATACACTCACCACACACCAGCTCTCAGTGTTGAGAACAGACTGATGAAGCCAGCCAATTTCATGCTGTAGATGGGTATTATAAGGAGGCCATGACTGATAAAGGCCAGGGGGAAATTTGGCCAAAACACATGCTCTTTTGGAGAAATGCCCTGGGAGAAATGCCTTTAATGACCACAGAGATACAGGACATTTATCATCTCATCTGAAGGATGGCACCTTTTTACATTATAGTGTCCCCATTAATACACTAGGGCATTAGAACACAGACCACAGGGTGAGCCCCCCCCTGCTAGCCCCACTAACACCACTTCCAGAAGCAACCTTAGCTTTTCCCAGGAGGTCTCCCATCTAGGCTCTGGCCAGGCTCACACCTGCTTAGTTTCTGTAGGTTGTCATTTGTGAGCTGTGAAGATTCAACGATTTACAAATATAGCTATCTACAATTAGATACGTTAGAATGTTATCCCCAAACTGAAATGAAGATTCACACATCATGTTCTTCTTTGAATTCACATTATACTGCTCATGTGTTCTGGTCTTTTGGACAACCTTGAGAAATATTTTTAAGCTGCTGACATAATGATTATCATTTATATCAAATTGTTCTGACACTGAATGCTTTGAAATACTGCCACTGGCATCAGAGAATAGAAAGGCCATAATCTTTTCTTTAGAATCAGTGACACAACATTTTTGTTGCTGGGGAAGATGGATGTTTCCCGACTAATGATTACAGTTGGCTTTTGGGTCATTGTGATAAATCTTTAGCTGCTATGACAATGCACTGTAAGAAAATGCTGCTGAGAGGTGACACAGTCAAGAATGTTCACGTGTCTGTCAAGTGAGGCCTGACGTTTCTCAGCTTTGAAGTTCTATGAGAACATGGTGAACTGCTAGTAATCAAATGAGTCACTTCTTTGTCTGCCTGTATGAAACCCAGAGCCTGTCTGATTTAAACATCCAATGCATTTGACCGAGTTCTGACAAAGAAATCAATTCATCGCAAATTGTATTTTAGAGAAAGCTGAAGACTTCATTTACTGTAATGTGTTGTTAAAGCAGCAGACGTTTGTGATTGAATAAAGTTTACTGTTTAACTTTTTTAGAATTGATTGCTGGCATACAAGTCAACACAGTCACGATGTAACATCAATATTTCACTTACAATATCATTCTACTGATAGGCTCTTTGATACTGTAAACCTTACATCTTCATCTCAATGTACAATACATAAGAATGCATTATAAAACTAGTGAAGAAGAACAGTTTTAATTTAGTCTTAAATTAAAACTTGATGTAATGTTTTACACATAACAGAATGTTTGCAAGGAAGCCTAATCCTGGTTGACAATGGCAACAACAATGCTAAAAATGAAACACACGTAATCTGAATGCTTAAGAAGGTTTAAAGGTCTCAGAAGCTATCTTAAGCCAGTTTTGTGCTATAATAAGATTTAAGATTATGCTTTTAAATATTTTGTGAGAATCACTGTTGTCAGCAACCACAAAAATAAGCTTAAAATAAAAGTGTGTCGATATCTTTACTATTTTTATATTTTTTATCTTCTGTGTATAACACCTTAACATGTGATCTTGAATTGTAAATAATATGAACCTGCAATTCCTATTTTGAAATCTGATAAGCATCCTGTCACGGATGTCAGAAAGGCATGCCGTGGAATGGCCAGGAGAGCTAAAAAGACCCTATGCGTAGTGGCAAAACGAGGGTTAGCCCAGGCTCAGGAGGTCAGGCGATGTCAGGTAGAAACCTATGACCTCAGGCCGCTGAGGAGACGAGCTGGTGCTAGGCGGGTCTCAAGACATTCGAACCCTCAATGCTGAGCTAGGAGCAGAGCAGACACAGGAAGTAAATAGGCAACACAAGAAGACACACCACAAAGACATGAATAATAACAGGGAATAAGGAACAGGACAGAAGTAGAGCACCCTCTAGGTGTACTGGGCGTGACACATACTGTACACAACCTACTTTAACACAAAGGAGAGAACATGGTGGAAGCAAATGTGCTTAGGTGCAGATACTGTATACAAATACATCTTTAGGGTAGGATGGTGGTGTTGTGGTTAGCTGTTTCATAGTGCAGGGACCCTGGGGTGCTACAGTATCTGTGTGGAGTTTGTACTGTATTCTCTCCCATTTGTGCGGAAAACATTTCCAAGACCAATGGAAGCATGTTAACTCTCATGTTAATGTGAACTCATTTATTCTAAACCTACTGTATGCAAATTCATCGGTAGATTGCTCCCAAAGTGTAGTTTTCTGTTTGTAAACTGAATGCCAGCTGAATGGCAGTTTCATAAGAGAACCTGTAGAAAATCCTGATTGTTTCACGGGAGCGTGTCTAAGGTTAAATTTGTTTCACATCTGAGACCCCATCCTATCTTGGAGCCATTTACTGTAGATGTTTTCTCCAAGTTTCAAATTAGGTCATAGAGTCCAACTCCGCTTTTCAGGAATACCTGTTATATTTTGGAACTGAACTCTGGATAAGCTATTAGAATGAGCTATTTACCTGTACCTTAGTAACATTTATGATTTTGGGGTATTGAGCAATTTATGTTTTAAAAACGGCTGACGAAGGAAAACAGCTATTGTCAGATCTCTACCTCAGGCTGAATTTTAGGCCCTGTAAATTTGTAAGATTCGTCCACCAATTTCTCTGATGAGCCCAGACTCTGCTCATTATACTGACAGGTATTTCTTGGATTGGAGACGATATGGGAAATTGTACGTGCCGCATTAAGCTGCAGAAAATGACGGATATGGAGGTCAGTCTTTTATGGTGTGGGATGGAATCAGCAGTTATCTAATGAACTGGTATGCAATTTTCTTTTTGTCATGCATCCTTTACCACCAGTTGAATTACACCTTAGCAGCACAATCAGACTTTAGATACGAAACATAATGAAAATTTCCTTGGCTGAATCTGATCTGTACCAAAATATGATAAGATTCATAAATCATACCAGTGACAGAAAATGAGCTGCAGGATGATGCTTAATAGACAAATACAATATGCAGTATTTAAGAATTTTAGATTTTTTTGTCATAGGGATAAAACTAAATGCTTCACAAATGGGAATATAATGCATTGATTTGAGTAGCTACTGGACAGGAACTGAATTGTTGTGGTTTAGATGTTACGTTAAAAAGACAGAAAATGCAACTTCCATCACAGTTTTCCATAAACTCCAGATCTGGAATGAGTGTTTATTTATGCTTTGTTTACCTTGTAAGAGGTCCGTTACCACTTAGGTTTCATTCCTCCCCAAAATTAGTAGTTGAGAAATGAGCGACATTGAAGCAAATGTAGTGCTGTCAACGACCAGCTCGAAGGACGATGACATCGTTGACAGAAAAGGTCATTCAACTTCGGTAATTTGGAGATATTTTGGCTTTTTACGATCAGACATAAAACAGAGCACTTTAAACTTTGCAGTCTGTCTGAGCCATTTTTCTATTAAGATATTTATTTTGTAATTTTTACTCATGCATATTTTGACATAAAAAGACTTGAATACTCTCTACCTCAGATTTGTTTAATGTTTCTGCTGTTTGGCAAGTGTTTGCTGTGTTCTTAAAATAAAGAGCTGTTTAATTTACCAATTAACTGTCTGGTTTCTTCAACTCAGGAGACAAAATCTGCCTTAAACTTGAAAGAAATAATGATTTGACATTTATCGTGATAATTATCTATATCGACTGATATGAAAATGTTTATCGTGATAATGTTTTTGGCCATATCAGCCAGCCCTAGTTTCTATAGTAACTGAGCAGGATGAATAATATAAATATGATATAAAACAAGGTACTGTATAACAAAATCAGATACAGTAATATAAATTCATTTTGATATAAAGGTGGAAGTAAATGGTAGATTCAACAATTAAGATATATACAGTATGATCTGGAAGTGGAAAGTTCACTTGGTAGAATTTGTCCAAAACTACTGATCAAGAGCAAGTTTTTGTGGATTTCTTGTGGAATTCATGTTGTGAAACACAATAAATCTGACTTTAAAATGCTTAACACTCCCAAGACACCTACCTACATTTTCTATCAAGAAGGAAAGAATGGTGATACAGTATGTTGCTGAACTTCAAAGTTGCCATATTTTAAGTGGGTTATGTTAGAAATTGTGAATTTAAAATAGTGCAATACTGAAAGGGTAGATTTCAGCATTAAACATGTTGCTTTAAACAGACTATTATTCAAAAGATCAGCCATAACATTAGTGGTTCTGGGATAATACATAATGCCATACTTAAATGATTGTAATGACAAAGTCCACTACGTCAGGATCGGTGTCCTCCATAGATTTTAGTATTTGTGGTTTGTTTCCAATAAGAGGAATTTCCCCAGCAAGTAATATCGAAGAGTCTCTCATTCTCATCTGATGGCTAGGCACTCCCTTGTGATGGTGGAGAAGTCTACTGACGTCTGACTACTGAGGAGCAGAATAGAATGTTCCTTCCTTTTCTAGAAAATCTGTTTAAAGCCATGTTCATGCAAAAATATAAAACTCAATTCAGTGAATTTTAATTTATTAATTAATATTTAAAATATTTTGAGTTAAACTGTGATATGCACAGTTATACATTATCTAGAACAATCTAACTGGATACAATGAAATGTAAATAATTAAAAATAAAAAAGTACACAAATTTACTCTAATCCTGTATGGGTGAACTATAAACATATCTTTTAGTAGATATATTATTTTATATTAAAAAACTATTAATGGAAACCTATTCCAAATCAAGGCAATTGATACTGGACACAAGGTATTTAAATTGTTTTAAGTGTACATGGATATATAGTATATTTCTTAGACTTTGGCTATTCAATTTGCAGACTCTCCTATCCTGTAGTATTACAGACATTCCACAGATGTATTGTTAGAACTTTGCTGAACCACCTACAGTACATTTAATAGTCTCCTAGGAATGTTCATGTAGCTTAGCCTGGGTGTAGAAGGACTCATTCCCACTAACTAACGCTGCACTTATTAATTTAAAGCAACAAACAGAATCTCAAGCTTCACTCCTACGATTACACATGATAACACAATGGTCTTAAATTAGCATTTTGAAAAGAACAAAACAGTGAATGTGATAAAGTGTAAATTAACTGAAATAAAGAACAACGTGGTTTTTACATGACGGCAAAGTGGCATTAACCATGATAAATGCTGATGTATATTGTGATCTCTAGAAAAGAGGCACATTATCATGTCCTGTCAGAAACAAAGAAAGAAGGACAGAGTGAGTTCAGTGATGTGTGACCTGCTCTTAATGTCTTGCTACAGATGGATTGATTGCATTTCCTTCCACAATAATGTGAAAATCTTATTGTGAAACAAGTCATCGTAACAGAGCTGTTTTGCATGATCATGCCATTCTCCCCTTGATGAAAGCTGCTGTTGTTGAAAAGTTCTTGCTAAACGTGACAGTTTACTTAAGGTAAATCAGTTATCTGCTTTATAATGGGAACAATTTAAATTAGTGCCAGTCACATAATTTTAATCTCCCAAATCTTGTGATTTTTTCCCCTTCACTTCCAACAACAGTTATTATTATTCAGTTTTAAAAATAAATTGTAAAATTCAAATTGTTGAAAATCGAACACATATTGCTTATACTATACATACTGTACACCTGTAAAAGACAGGGTGGCTTCCCAGAGCAGGAAATAAAATTTGTTCTTGTTTTCTATCGATTTTCAGCTTGCGCATTCAAAGCACAAACACAAAAGCAAATTCCATTTTGATGCTTTCTTAAATCCAGGATTGTGTCCTGATTATAGTCGACCACATTCCTAATGTTCAGATCTCATCTGCCACCAGACACGAATACATCTGATGTGACGAATCTCCAAGCTGTTCTGTCCATATCTTCGAAGATACATTTTTGGTTGTTAGTTTGTTTCTTCAGCAGAGTTTCTTCCTACTGTTAGTTTTTTTCAGGCTGTTCAATTCATCTGCTGTTCTCAGAACCACCTGCTGTCTTAGATTGCTGTACCATGCTTCAGCCCAAATCAATTCTGTCAATTTCAGCTTTTTCAGTAATAACACTTTTAAATATGTGTGTACTTCATGTGAGGTGGAGACACTCTAATAATAACAATATTTTCTGAAAATAACAATTATTCCTAGGTGTTGATTAGAAAATGATGAACACATAACTCTCGCTCCTGTCCTCACAAATCACGCACACTTACAAGTACCTCAAGAAAAGGTTAGTTTCTGCATATGTACAGTACATACATGGGTATTCAAATACCCAGCTGATGGCAGTCAGCTCTTTCTGTGTTATGATAAGTTGCTGAGGTTTCTGGAATTATTTCCTTGGAGTAACTTTTATTCTTCCCCTGAATAAAGACTCGATGAGAGTGAGGGCAATCACAGTAGGAAGACTTCAGTGGATCTGACCTGACCAAGGGTCCTTTAAATTTGGAAGCAAATTTTGTCAGCTACAATTTCAGTAAGAAATATGTGAGCAAATGAGAAGGCTTTGTCATTGGGGTTTCACACAAAAATATTGAATTGTCCTTGAATGAGTTTATTCATAGTAAACGATTGAGTGATGCTTTAGAATGATAGAGATTTGATCAATGTGATTTAATGTTTTTCCTCCATGTATATAAAAATTCACAATAAACAATGTTCAGATCTATGTATCCATGTACAGTATGTTCTGTATGAAAGGAAAACATTCTTCCACCTTATAGTTCAGAGACAGGGAATGCTGATCCTGAATGACCAGTGTGTCCGCAGGTGTTCTAGGATTGTCTCTTCAAAGCACCAGCATTTAATAAGCTAAAATACAACTCACCTGGATCAAGACTGTCCATCCATATTCTAAAGTATTTGGGGAAGAAAAGACAGAATGTTAGGATATTTAATAAGAATTACAATTCCGTACATTTATACAGTATAGCACTTTTTAGCCTCAAGAAACTCAAAGGCACTTAGTGTTCATAGAAGTGGACACACTCCCTCTGAAATGCAGCTAAATACCTTAACACTGAAGGGCAGAAGCCACATTGGTGATGCACAGTATCTCCACAGCAGATCAGATACAGAAGTGAGAAATTTCTTTACAAATTGTATTAAGGGGGGATTATGTAGGCCAAATTGAGCAAACTGAGCTTGGCATTTAGCCAGTACACATGGGTTAACTGGTACTCTAACAAACAGTTATGGGATTGTTAATGAACACTTAATCAGGTCTTTTTTTAACAAAGGTCAACAAAGGAAATTCTGGTTTAGAGGTTAAAATTCCACTTACTGGTCCATCAACACTAATTATAGGAGCAACCTGGAGTTTTATTGCTTAGCTTCTGATATACAGTATAATGAGATCAGGTTACAAGGTGTGAAATTTTGTTGTGAAAGTACACACTGTAGGCAAAAGTGCAGGGTTTAAATCAAGGGGATTTTACATTGAAGTGGTACAAAGCACTGGCCATTCTTCATTCCAATTTTTTTCTACAATACTGGTCAGCATGCTGTAAAAAAGAAAAAAAGAAAAAGCTTCTAGGAGAATAGAAGAAGCATGAACACCTGGAAAAGAGACAGAACTTTTGGAATTAATCTTCAGAGTTTATTCACTTATTCACTGCCATCCACAAACAGTGTAGCAAACTGTCCCAAAAGCAGTTGTCGATGTGTGATGTACTGTACTGTTTTTACTTCTACTGTAGTAAAGGTTCACTCCATTCCAACTGCTACAGTAAACAAAGTCATAGCAGTGTTTCTCCAGTGAAGCACATTTCACGCATACAAGTTGAATTTACTAATCTGCAGTTTCCAAACTCTTGATGGTGAAAGAAGCATGTGTAATTCTTCAATCTGGGAATAAATATTACAATTTAAGTGTTTGGATTTTTTGGGGAGTTACTGTATTATAAAAGATACCTCTCAGATTATTTGTTAAATTGTGTATGCTATGGACTAATTCCTACCTGAAGTGAGAGAGTCAATGGGCTCCCTTCTCTCTGTGTTATTATAGCAATCCTTGTAAAACTTTATCTTACGGTATTTTGCATTTCAAAGTCAACAACAAAGTCAAAGTCATACAAAATAAATGCTCGACCATGTTAAAAACAAACCCTTCTGATCTTTAAATTAAGATGCCCCATGTCAAACATGCAAGGGTTTATCTGAATTGTTTTGTAAGCTTATGTTATATCATTGTGTTTTTGTTCTGCAAATACCCTTAAAGGGCATCTGTAGATTTTCATACTCTCAGGAGCCTTGGGTCTGCATTATAATGTCTCCTTGAAATTGATTCTGTAAACATGAGCATTCTGGGAAACAGCATTGCAATCTGTAATCTTAAAAGTATATGTTGTTGCCATGGGAAAGTTCAGGTGGTAAAATTTTTAATGAGGGGAGATCTGTTAATTTTTACCAAGATGAAAAAGGAACAGGTTTTATCTTCATCGTGTGAGACACATGTCACGTACAGTATAAAGAAGAATGTATCTGAAGAATGTATCTAAGGCAACTAGTAATTAAAATACAGTGGTAGTGCTGGGTTCCACTTTCACTAAAATGGTTCTATACATTTTGTTTAACATTACACATACGTATAATTAGGCAAGAAGAAAGAAAGAGCCAGCTCTTTGAATGTGCTGCTGCAAACATCTTTCCCTACTGAGATAATCTAAAGAGCAGCTTACACACGGTTTCATAAAATCTGGAGACACAGCTTTAGGAAGACACATTTGTAAGGAGAAGACAGAGCAGAGTATCCATCTGATCTTAAGTTAAAGAGAAATATGGAGTTTCAATATCACATTTTACTATCCAAACCAGGTCAGATAAAAAGAGCTGAGGAAGGTGCCTTTAATAAATGAAAGGCAGGACACTGAAAGAAAATAAGATCATGGCATAAAGAGAGAAAAAACCTCAGTGAAGCAAATCTGAGCCAGCTACAGGGAGCTGGAAGAAACGGACAGGCAAAAACGGAAAACACACAGAAAAAACAGAAACCCAGTAATCCTTTGTTTGATTTCTAGAAAGAAATGGGACGCTGCATGCTAGGCACAATTTCGTTACCTCAGCATGGTGGTGAGGGACAGACTAAAAGTTTACTTAGATCTCCACATATGGAGTTAGTCTTTTACTGAATTGTCTTTCTGTCATCTTTTCTGTTCAATTATTTACAGTTTTGTGCTGTGAATAGTAACCATGTCAGCAGTGTGACATTGAAGGCCTGTATTTAGCCCTGTAATGAGAAATTGACTTCAGTGTGTCGTGATCCTTCTAAAATATATGTACTGTACATTTTCACCTTAGTTAATCATGGCTGACTGTGGGTTTTCAGGGTTCCTCCCACAGGCTGAAAAATGACAAGTTCAAGGGTGACAAAACTGGGAAGTGGTTCTTGTAATATATTTTTCACTAGGGTGTTTTTACCAAGGGCAAATTCAAGAACATGCCTCAGGTTTAGACAAGATCAAGTTCTGTGTTAAATATCAATACACTGAAGAGGCAGAATTGTATCAACAGGTACTAAAAGCACTTAAGATAAGTCTTGAGGATCTGATGGTATTCCAGCAATTGTTCATAATGTAGCATGCAGCCAGAGAAAAAGTGACAAGACTGAAACAAGTCGTTATTGACGAACAATTGTTGCTCCTATTACATGTGAAGCTATGTCAGTGATAATTCTAACTAAAACGGAGGTTCATCTATATGGAAATAGAATTCTAAGGGTCAGGTTACTCGGGAATAGTCAGCAGGTACAAATGTACAAAAGTAAGTCTTACCATCTTCTTCTTGTGAGCTTTCTTAGTCAAGCAACAACAGTGGTGGACACACAGAACATACTGTATGATATACTGTGTGTAGATTTTTAGGAAGCATTTGATAAAGTTTCTCATAACATGTTAAGTTTTAAAATACAGGCAGCTGCCATTCAACACAATACTGTATGTATTGTATATGGAATGAGATCTGGTTAATGGATAGAAGACAGGGATTGCGGATAAGAAGTCAGTGCTCCAAATGAGGTGATGCAATCAGTGGAGTACCATAGGGAACTGTACTGGTACTACTGCTTTTCCAATTTTTAATCAACGCTCTAGATCCTGGTCTCAGACTGAGACTCAATCATCTGAAATGAAAAAAAAATGCTTAGCAGTAATCACTAAAATATATTTAATAATGTCTAATGTCAATAATGTTATTAGTTTTGATTCTGTTTTACACATGAAAACAAATGTGTAAAACCCATTCCCTGTGAAAACAAATAATGCTCTTTTAAAGATTTGAAAATAGGATGCTCAGGAAACTTGTTTTGCCACATGTACTATCTTACATAATTTGAACATTGCTTATTTTGATGTAAACCATATTGTCAAACAGAATCAGATAATCTGTGCTACTTTCACACCATTTAAATTTGATTATGTACAAATACTGGATGGTGGTGTGTTAATATCCTTAAAAAATATGTCTACTTAGCTTTGATGCTAAATTAATGACATAATTAACAGAGAATTCACATTTTATAAGGCTTGGCACGATTCATCACAGCCTAATCATTTAATTTCTAATTTTCCAACCACCACATAAGTAAGTATTCAAGCTAGTAAAATATAAAGCCAACACCACCTACAGCTATTGCTTCATAAAAAATTGAAAAAGGTAGCTCAGTAATCTTGGGGGAAAAAAGAAAAATATCACTTTTCATAAGAGCAGAACTTCTCACAGAATTATTTTATCAAGCATATAGCAAAGGCCATACATTTTCCCATGAATTTTAGAAACTAGCTTCATTCCCATTAAAATGTCCATTGTATAAGATGTTCTTCTCTTTACTGGAAAAACAAGTTGTTGCATTTATTTTTAGATGCCCTTGACCTTTCAGTGTTATTTTCCGATTTCACTGGTTCACCCCACAGTTAATTTTTCAGACAATCAAATTGTCAGTTTCTGTTTCACACACTGACACTGCTTAAAATACAGTGAATGCATTCTTTAACCGCCATCCTCACAACTATCAATAAAACCTATGTTTTGCAAATTGATGATGGTCTGCTTTAACCCCTTGATGCAAAATGAAGGCAGAAGAGATTTTATATTTTAAAGTCTAATAAATCTTTGCTTATCTTTATGGCACCATAGAAGTGAATCACAGGTCAAAGGAAAAATACCAAAAATTTCATAACAGACCAGTTTTTTGTTTTTGATGAAAATATTATTCACTCAGCCTTGACACAAGGGACACCTGAACTAATTGTTTTACTAAAATGTAAAAAATAACATTGGTACTCAGTATCCTTATGCTTCTAGTTTTCTCTTCTTACAGTATTATACTATAGGGATGCGTAATATACGGTGACCTCCAGATTTATTCATAACAAAAATGCAAAAAGATGCAAACCATATGAAGGCCAGATTTATGGACTGGATAGTCCCTTCACCTGGAAAAGATTTGAAAAATGTCATTATTTGGAGTGCTCTGCAGCTGCCCACCGCTTACTCTCAAACAGGAGTTCGGCGATTTGATTTGAAGTGACTCACCTCAACTCCTCAGTAGTGCAGTGGAGGAGGATTAGAAAGACCACAGTTCTGCCTGAGGATCCTACGGCTCAGGAAAGTGTCGCCGCCTTGTGGCCGTTACCTAAAATGCACTCAATTAGGAATCGTTAATTTTGATTGTTTCCCTTCCAATGGGCTTATAGTTTTACTATAGCTCATGCTTAGGTTAGAATCATAACAAAAATTCGGTCACTGCCTTGGAAAAGCGCATTTGTCATTACCCCACTACTCAGTATGTAGAAAAGAATCCTGCAATTAGACTGCTCAGGTACATCAGCAAGCCACGCCTTTCTTCTCCTATGAAATTACTACTGACACAGCAACTTATCACCAACCCAGCATCCCACTAAGGCCAATAGCAGAGCAAGCTGGAAGGTAAGTGATGGCATTTTTTTCAGAGCACCAGGGTTATGATAATAGTGTGTTGTTTCCTTTCAGGTGATATGTAGTAGATTCCTCTTGGGGAACATTAGAAACCAATAACAGTCAAACTATAATAACATGAAAAGTGTAAGGATCCTGAAGCCATAGTAATGCAGGATCAAGAAGGCTTCAAGACTCAACAAGACTATAAAGGCCCTACAGTAAGTCAGTCAGAGGAAGCTCTGGCATCTTAATGATTGACTTTACCATCAAATAAACTCTGATTTAATAATACCATTTTTCAAGTTCTTCTCACTCATTATATGCATGGTACAAGTAAGTGAAAATGACAATCAGGCAACTTCAAGGTGTGATGATCACACACTGTATGTGTGATGAGGAGTGAGAAAAACATCAAAACTTAGAATAAATTATAAAATGAACTGTGCACCTAAAAGAACAGCTGATAAAACAGTCTCAAACTTTCTTTGATTTTCTTTCTTGTGAAAACCAGTTCAATGACATCCAGTGAGCTAACATTATTAAACTCTTCTTTTTTTTGGACTAAAAGTTTTTTTGCCTTTAAATACCTTAATATTCCTATAAATATTCCGTAAAAACAATTCCTATTTATTTCTCTCTAATGTTTCCTGTTTATGCTGTTATAAACACATTCTGAACACTTAACACTAAAGGTATAAGTTCTTTCATAACTATATACCAAAAATGTGTAAAACACCAATACAAGTTATAAAAAGTGTCTTCATTAAAGTAGGGATGGCATTGGTGTCTTTATCAGAATGAATATACTAATGTAAACTGTTACTGAAGCTTATAACGAAGGTTTGGGGAAATAATTCTAAAACACAACAATCACAGCTACTGTACAAGGTTATAAATAAAGACATCAAATGCAATCTATCCCATCATTCATTCCTTTGGTACCAATGCCCCAGGCAGTTCACTGATACAATTTCTACAGTACTCTATGTGCTTTCAAGAGACTTAATGAGCTGTTTCAGCTAATGTTCTGCTGGCTAAACCCATCACTGCTTTCTCGTCACTCATTTTAGACTACTTTTACTTATTTATTTGGTACATGTTTTTACATCACATTAGCAATTTACATTTGTACCCATTTTTATAAAGTGAAAGAGTATGGAAGCTGTGTTCCGCTCAGTATTTGGACCCACAATCTCCCAGGTATGAGTCTAGAGAAGATAGCACTACTACACACTGCTACAACCTAGCCTGCAGTTCTCCACAATCAATTTCTAAACTCGGATTATATTTTGCCAAACATTCATTACTACCTGCTGCTTTCATTATTTTTTTAATGGACTTGCTTTCACATTTAGCCAACACACTGTTAGCTCTGCCATCACAGTGACCATCTCAACCTATCAGCTTTGTATCCAACTGATCGTCCTCTAAAATCAACCAAGGCCTTGGACCACTATCTCTAGTTACAGTATATCTGCTCGAACCACAGTCCTAAACATTCTCATCCATATATTAAACTCCTTACCATGACAGTGTATTTAATCAGCAGAGACTTAGATGATGAACTCTATCAGGAAATAAATACCCTCCGAGCCCCAGCGCACTGAATCTGCCAGTTCAGCTGTCATCTCCTTTTTGTCTCGCCTCTGATCTTCTGTGGTTATTCATCGGTCTTCAAATCGAGGTTTTTTAAGTTCAAAACCCAGCATTGTTTTTTTTTTGTCTTCATTCAATCCAGCAGTCTTAATAAAGGTTTTTGCAGAAGCTTGATTACTCCTTTTGCCAAAATAAAAGATTCTGTGGAGCTGATTGTTGCATACCTGTCTAGGAAAACAACACCCTCAGCAACAGGACATGGCTGTCTTGATCAAGCCACTTCTACAAATAGCAGTCACTTTCCCTCTGGTGCACAGTCTACAAAGACCTCCAGATGGGCAACCCCTCCACTGTCTTAGTATCCCCCTGGATTACCTCTGTCTTCCCTGTATAGTGCTCATCCTCTTTAGGTTTTCTCCATCTGTTGTTCTGTTTGCCCTTCTTTGCTCTTTGGCACTATGTTACAACATACAGTAGGTTCACGCGGGCTGCCCGCTACAGTACAGTACAGTACAGTACTTTATGTCTCTGGCCAGTCACTTCTCCAAATTTGGCATTTCTTTCTCCTGCATCCATCCATTTCTTTCTCTTCTCATTTTCTTGTCTCAGTGCTCCGCTCTGCTTTCCCTTTCTTGTGTGTGGCTTCAGTCTTCTTGCTCTTTCACCTGTAAATTATAATGCCCAACCGCCATTTAGTCCGCCATAACCCTCAGACATGGACAAGGACAGAGAAACCATGTACCTTGAGTTTTAATTGGTTGAATCTACCTCAAAGCTGTTAGGAGATTTTTTTTTTTTTTTTACTGGCGTACTGTCTCTGCTGTCTCCAGTAGAGCCAGCAAATGTGCAGCGGATGTAGATTTAAAATGGAGCTGTTGGATAACAAGCCTTCAGATGAGATTCAGGAATACAGTTAGGTCTAGTTATGAACAAGAATGGTGCATTTCATATTTTGTGTCACAAAATGTGCTGTATGATATGCAGTTGAGTCCTTTCATATCATATGATGGCTTTTGTTTATTGCTTTTTTTAAGGTACAGTATAGTATGTGTTATCTTTTAATTGAAAGGAACAACGTCCCCAGTTTGTGCCACTTTTCTTAATACCAGTTTATTTGTGAATGCTGATATGATACAACTTTTTTTTTGCAGAAGCTGCTGTGACACATTGAGCAGCACAATCAAATTTTCCATTCAGACAGGTTGAGAAAGGTTTCTTATGTTTTAACACTCTGTATTGTGCACTAGCAAGCTTTGTGGTCAGTGATTTATTTGATAGCAGAGGGCATGTTTTTTTGCTCCACTCAGATTTATGAACTAAAACCAATAAAACCAGGATATTCCGGATACACATTCAGAACATGGTTTTTCAGGAGGACCAATCTACTTTAATTGCAAAGATTTTAATGAGGAAAAATGCCCATTCTGAGACAGCTTCTAATTTGTTATTTGTACTGTGAACAGGAGCTGGATTCTCCTGTGAGTATCTTTAACTGGGTAATTCACCTCATTTGTATTACTTTTCATACTTCCTTTATGATACTTAAAAGAACAACAGAAAATAGTGTGTTATTATAAGAAATTTTAAAGATCTATTGTGCAGAACAAGGGTTTCTAGACTCGAATGACAAAGTTAATGAAGATATAGAAACGAGAAATGAATATTGCATTTAATTAAACATTTTACCTTGCAAAAAGCTTTGAAGGTAAAATGACCAAATTAATGCTTAGTTCATCCTTTGAAATGTGCTGTGAACAAACTGTGATGTGCAAGTATAAAACATAGATGTACTGTATATAATGATGTCTCTGTTGAAGTACAGTTGTACAGTATATTCTTAAACAGCCTTAAACTTTCCAGCTGTACTGGAAATATCTAAAATAATGTTTAAAAAAATGGCTTTTACATAAAATTTACTGTTTCTATTTCAAATTATATTTCATATACTGTACACAGTTTTTAGAACTTTCATGCTCATGCAAAGCAAAATACAGTACCTTGAATTCAGTGTGAGAAATATTTTTCAGTGTTATCTAGACAACCTGGTAAATCATTCTATCGTGGAAACATATTTTTGTCAACCCTGAGACTAGCTTAACTTGTTGTCACTGTCATCATAGACATACATTCTGTGTTTACTGTATATTATATCAAAAATTTCAGTTTGAATATTTCATTGTATTATGTGTAAGACAATACCTTAAAAAAGTCCTAAAAGCCTAATCTGATATTAAAGGGGAATTTCCACCACCTCACTACATGCTGTATAATTTATATTTTATTTTTTCAGATTTTTTAAATGGAATGTTTCATGGCAATAGTGAGACAGTATGCTTTATCTTCTTCCCTGCAAGTCTACCATTGTTAAATATTAAACATATGCATCAGAGGTGCAAATAATAAAGGAAAAAGAAAAGTTCCCTGTTGACCACATTTCTTTTGCACCAACAAGATTCTTTGAACAAGCAAAACCTCTCAACAGAGCACATTTTCTTCCATTTCACAGTTCGTTGTCTTGATTATCAGAATGGTTTGGGGATGTTCTGATTTGTCATTTAGATTTCTAAAGTTAGTAGCACTGATGACTTCATCACTCACTGTTCATTCTCATCCCCGTCTCCTCTGTTAGTGGGGAACCCCAGGTAATCTCAGATGACCCTGTAGTGCTTCATCATCATTCATCATTGTTCAGCACATGGAATTTCCTCTTTTGATAGCCCTGGATACAGTCTTAGCTTTTTGGGCTTTGTTCTTTGCCGAAGTTTTGACACTTTAAGTTCAGAAACTAGGTCATGCAGAATTTCAAGCAAGACTTGCTTCAAATGATTTCCTTCTCTGAGATCTGTTAGACAAGTTGGAAAAAAGCTTTGTTTAATGTCAGTATCTCTTGATCCCATCACCCCCAAGGGGAGATAGCTGCCTCCAGGACTGCCATGTGTGGGCGAAAAATAGAATTCTTCCAGTTTTTGCAAAATAAAAAAAGGTTATTTGTCTTTACCTGCATCAGACAGTACAAAACCTTGTCTTCCTGCCTAAGGGAAGCTGAAAGAGAGTATTATTAAAAATAAAACAGTACAGCATTGCCAAAAACATAACTGTACACAGCAGGGATGTTCTGCTTTCCCTTCAAAACAGCATTTTAGAGTCAGAAGGCAAATTTAAAACACATTAGGTAACCATATAATTGTAAATGTTCACCTCATTAAGTTTTGAATTTCCACCCTCTCATGGGGTCATGAAGACAATTACTTTTTTTTACCATGAAAAGGATGAATTGTCTTGTTTTAACTTCACTGGTATAGCTCACTTCTTTCACCTCTTTCCCTCTCTATATACAGTATATTTAAATATTTCATGTTGAGGTTAACAGCAGTCAATAGTCTATTGGTTCCACTGCACACCATTTGGTTCTTGAAAACCATACCATTGTAATCAAATTGACATATTAGAAGTAAATGTTCTTACTATAACATAAACATAATTATCCTCTTATGCATCATTCTTTGCACCATGTGTAGTGATATAAAGTATATTTTTTTTCACTAAATATTTTTTTCCCTTAAACTACTTGAAAAAACAACATAAATACTATTTAAGAGACAGAAATGGCGGGACAATTGCTGATTCCAAAAACACAATTACTGGCAACAACACAAGGCTTAGATTACAGTATGAATCATTATACCCTAACATTGAAGCTGAGTTCTTACCACCATACGCTACGTCACTGATACAAACAATGAATCAAAGTGTGATCTCTAGCTTTGAAATGCTTGAACACTGCCAGCCTGAAGCATTGAATGACTTTGTTGGGTTTCAGAAGACCACAATATGAGAGGAGTTGGTGTCTATTTCTGTTTATTGTTTTTTGGATTATAAATACTTTATATTCCCCCATCTAAACTGTATGCTGGGAACATAGCTTGAGCTAATTGCATTATTCCTTATACTGTATATATTAATTCCCCTTTCCAAGTAATTTTGCTTTAACTTGCATTAAGGCACAGTATGTAGCCTAGACTGATAACAGAATCGTGTGTACTGTATTTGGTTTAGATACAAGTGAAACACACTCATTCTAACACATGGTCCCAACCTGACCCTGTTCCATTAATTCTTATGGGGAAAAACCTTCTTTAAATCATTTTTAAGTCGCTGGGCAAAGTTTATGCTCTTATGGTCCAGAACCCTCTATATTTGTATAGTTCATAGGGAAAATCTTCATCTATGCATGTTGATTTGCTGTATGTTGAGACTTTCTGGTCCCTAACCATGACATACACTGGGGAACATAATGTTAACTGTAATGTTCAAATACTGTTTCCACAGTAGCTAAAAGTAAATAAATTCATTCACCTAAAACTTTAACCTTGTTATAGGACCTTTAACTTTACCATCAAAAAAGGTCAAATGAAATTTCAGCATGTCTGATAACACCATGACACAGCACTAAGTGTTTGAATTTACCGTTTCAATACCTCTGAGGCTTTTTTTTAATACAAAATGTATAAAAACATTGTATATGAGACAAAAAGGATGAGTGAAGAGTGGAAATGTGCCATATTTGTTTAAGTTGACAGAAATTGACAGAAATTATTTCACAACTAAAATGAGGCCTTACGCCCGCATTATAAACGTTAAACAAACAATCCTTGATTTAAATTTTGCACTTATAACTGCATGTTGTATGCCCACATTGTCTCGAAAAGTAAGAAGAAGAAGAAAAGCAGGAAGAAAGAAACTGGAAGAAAAACAGCCTCCAAGGTGGGTCAGCTGGGCATTCGCACAAGCACAGGTTGAGCTCTAGGATCATAGGATTGAGCCTGGGTCATATCACTGTCCAATTGAAACCAGAATTCCCCAAGAAGCAACACGACCACCAAGGGTATGATGGTATTCATCGAGAAGGGTTGTCTTGGCTTTCAGCGACAAAGTGAACCGAACATGCAGCCATGCGGTGCTGTTGGAAAGTGATGTGCTAATCAGGGCGGAACCTCTGGTCCAGAGCTGAGGTTTGAAAGGTAACTGTGTTGGGGAAATGGGGAGCCAACATTTCCTCAGTCTTCCCTGTATGAGGTTCCGTATTTCAACTGATTGTCCCAAACTGGGTGAGTAGAACAATTTAGAAGTGACATTTTCTTCTAATAATAAATGTCACTTCTAAATTGTTCTCCACATTTTAACAATCTGAAGAAAGGGTCAGGAATTTCCTTTCCAAAGATAACCATACTTGCAGGTGACTAACAGATGATGACATTTGCACTAAAAACAAGGGTAGAAATCATCAGTCTAGACTTCTACAGTACAGTCTGCAGTATGTAATCAGTCCTCTGGAAGAATTGAAGAAATTGATTCGTGGTGAGGACTGTCAGTGGTGAGGTGAGGATTGTCTATCCACAAGCAGTGAGATTGGCAAACACATTTAGCCATGCCCCTCGAACCACACCTACGCCATCTACAGTACCTCATTATGATTTCTTATTTATTACACATCTCTAGTCATTGTTTACACGTCTGTATTGTTTACATTCAAACTGTTTACTTGTAAATTGTCTCCTGTTTGTTTGTATATTGTCTTGATGCACTGTCTGCACTTTGTGTTTTTACACTTGTTTTACAATCGAGAGACTTTCTGTAAGTAAGAATTACTTACCGGTTACATACTGTATGGCAATAAAGTTCAAGTTCAGTGCAAGTACAGTATTTAAGTGGAATCAGTTTCTTATATCTCAGCTCGGTAATCCAAGGTTATCAAAAATATGTTTGACCTTCTATGCATTTGTAATGAATTTAAATGTTATGACTAGATTCAATTAGCATAATTGACTATGCCAATTGATTTGATTTTTGATTGATTGTCAAGTGAAAGAAACTTGATTTTTTTTAATACTACATTTTTATTGTATATTATGAATATTTTCAAGGGCTGCTGCAAGGCAGTTCAGCAAATAAGAAATATTTGAAATCAAATAATCTAGTACCCTTTCTCATTTATTCTGGAGTTGATTTCTACTTCCATGTAGGTTCCTTGTGTGTATGTTTTACTGTTGATTCTGAAAAAGTCCATTGGCTCAAGTGGGTTAATATCTTTGAGGACTTTGAGTACTTCAATCAGATGACCTTACAGTTTTCTGTAAGTTTAAAAGTATCACTTCCTTTTTCCCAGCAATGTACCCTATCTTGATGTTCTACCCAATCAACAATTGTTCTTGAAAAATATAAATCCATACATGTATATCTTAAAATTCTGTTTGCTATTATCACATCCTCACATTTATTGGGAGAATCAAATAGTTTCAACACAAATGCTGAAGTATTTCTAATGAGTAGATTCTTCCGTCTCTATATTTCTCATTTTATTATTTGTACTTTGTGTTTTATACTTTCCTGCAATTTGATGCTGTCCCATTCCTGTATTTGGTTTTGTTTTGAAAGTCTACAGGACTTGCTTAAGCTTTTATTTTATTTTGTCTGTTAACTGGACTAGTTTGTTAGCTACACCAAGTCTACATTCTTGAGCAGTGGTCCTCACCATGTGGTATTCCACTAATCACCATTACACTGGGTAACAGCAAGTAAAGATAAATTGATGTACCTACAGTATGCGGGTGACGAAATGGCAAGGAAGCCATTAAAGGGTCCATAAACAAGGGAACTGTCCAGTAACAAGAAGGCTCTGCTGTGAAGTCCACAAAGCACAACCCGATACTGAGCCAAGGTAGAGGCAGACAGCAGGGTTTAAATAGACAGGAGGGTAGGCTTGACGAGGCCTAGTTAACCCACGCCTCCCCAGAGTGGATGAAGTAAGCTGAGACCATGTAGGCACCCTCTGGTGGCTGGAAGTCAGTACTATAACAATCGCATCACTCCAATCGGAACATGTGTCCTATGATTGTCCCCTTTGTTTACTATGCATCAACCAACTCTTAATCCTTTCCTCCTCTTGATGTCTTTCATGAGGGATTCCCATTTATCACTTGTATGGTTTCACAGAAAAATTTTTTGAAGGATATTGTGGTCATTCTTCACATCTATCAAAGCATACTGTAGATCTTGGCAAGTTAGCTGGTGTCCTGGATACCCCGTTGGGCTCTTTTGCTTCTTCAGTGTCCTAATCAGCGTATTATTGCTCATTCAGTTTTAATCTTGTTTTTTTTTACATACCTGAAGGCCTTAAGCAAATTAAAATAAGACTGAACTTGGAAAGACATTTCCAACACCATCATTCAGTATATTTTACTTCTTAATCAACAATACTGCATATTCATTTCGAGTTCAACATCGCATGAAGTTATTTTCCCCTGTTTCAAATTAAATGAAGGAAAATGGAACATTAACCAAAGTAAATTTGAATTCATCAACACATCGAGTGAGTCTTTATATTCTAGTGCCATTAAAGAGGAAACAAGCAGCCACACTTGTCACCCTCCCCCTCATTACTATCACATGCAATCTCATTTAAATGACATTGGCTCTAATTCAGTTTTCTCTTTCGTTCAAATGAAAACATTTGATTCGTTTGGGTGTTCAATTACCAGCATGTTGGCACTAAATTCCTTAAAACACATTAAGAAAGAATGGGTCATTTCAGATTACTGATTCAGTCTGTGGTATTATTGTACCCTACCCTCGGATACTTCCTGCACACATTGCAACATTTTTAACTGTCTTTTTTAATTGTATTCAAAGCAGACCTTTTTTGCCACCAGCTTTGTATGTCAAGGATAGTGAGTACACTGTTAAATTTTCAATTGTTTTTTAAATATACTGTTACAAATAGGGGTTACAAAATAGAGACATGTCAGAAATTGGCTAGGCAGGTTAATCAGTAAGGAAATGTTGTAAAAAATAAGGTTTTGCCTAGATATACCTGACTGGTTGGTATAATTGAAGGCACTTAATTTGTTCTCTAGCACAGCTTTTGTGAAAAGAGGAATAAGTCAGGCACACTGGTTAAACAAATATTTATTTACAATGTCCACATATGTACACACAATACAACAGAAAACATAAACTTACAACACACAAGTTACACTATGTACAATCAAGGTGTCCCAGAGGCCTATGTCTTTACCAACCATAAAACCCCATAATGCTACCAAGTATTAAAATCCTACAAAACACATACACAGGCCAACAAGAGAAATAAACCTGCCTGCTAAGCTAAACAGAATATGATCTAGAGTTTAATCGCTCTATACAGCATACTGTATAAACCCGGATGCTACACAATGAATGGGACACCTATCTCCGTATTCCAGAAATACACAGACTAACCAGCAGATGCCATTTTTAACCTAGGAACACTTTACACAGGAAATCAGAGTTTTCTAAAAACAACAGAATGACAAGCTTTCTTTACAGAGTAGTTAAGTAGTCTGGTCTTTACGGATGATCTGAACGAGAACCTCTTGCCTTTCCTCTTCCTGTCCTTCTTCTCTCTCCACCTCTTCTCACCTCTCCTGCCTTTTTATGCTGTGTTCCTGGACTGCTGATAACACTTAATCATTTACCCAGAGCTTAATTAACCAAGGTAAACCAGATATTCCTTTGATCAGTGTGTGTCTCAGACTCTCCTCCACTTAGCACCCACCCAAGTTCCTTTCTTGCTTTGAAGCTCCTGAGAACTGTAAAAGTTGACACAAGCCAGGTGTCAATTATTGTCTCTAGATTTTTAAGACACTTCAATAGTCACATCCAGAAATCATAACAAAACTATAATCTTTTGTAAGGCAGAATGGAGGTGCTGTGATTAGCATTGCTGCCTCTTAGCACTGCTGCCCTGGGTTCACTTCCTGGGTTGCTATCTGCATAGAGTTTTTATGTTCTCCCCGGGTTTGTGTGGATTTCCTTAGGGTGTTCTTGTTTCCCCCCACAGTCCAAATCCATTCTGGCAGGTTAAACTGACTTTTGTAAAATTGTCCCTAGTGAGAATGTGTGCATGTCTGTGGCCGTGTATGCCCTGCAAGGGACTGGGGTCTCGCGCATGGTGGACATACAGTACTCCAGGCCACAGCAACCCTAAATTGAATAAAGTAGTTATTGAAAGTGATGTGAGGTGATGATACTTTTTATAGGACATAGGATGTTAATAATACAGAAAATACCTAAAATACTGAAATATGTTGATATCACTGATCTAAATGTTTTTCCTCTCAGTCTGTAAAAGAAAACATCATAGGGTAAAAAGGATGGTTGCTGTAGTAACAAGCAGACATTGAGTCTAGATTATTCTCAGTTTGTACATCACTGGCAATTCATGTTTCTTAGTTCCAATGCCAGTGATAACAAAAATTACAGCTTTGATGTACATAAACAAGTATAATTCAAAATGTAATTTTCTGTTCTGAAAGTTAAGTCTTATTCTCCTGCCTCTGTTCTTTTAACATTGGTATTCTTTGAGCACAATGTTGTTTCTTGCTGTGCCTGGACAATAATGTGGAATCCACTACAGTTCAGGACTAAAACAAATCACTCCTGAACATAATGAAAAACTATGGAAAGAAAAAAGAAATAGAGCCACTGAAATTGATCTTTAAGAAAAGAGACAAATTACTCAAAATTAACCAATGCTAAGTTGGAAATGTCAATAACAATGTCAAATCTATAACATTAGCTCAGCATGTAGAGCAGTGCTTGTAATTCTAACCCATTCTTTCTCTGCAGGTACACTTTTGCTTGACAAAGGCAAAAGCAGAAATTATCTCAAGTGTTTTTGACATACAGTGTAATAAGAATGTTCCCCAGAATAATCTACATTAAATATTTACCTCAACATACAGTAGCAATGACATACCCAACATGAAAGCGTTGAGGTTTGGACAAAAAGCCCTGTTAACTTCTTAATTTTCCTCTTTATTGTATATTCAATTGGATATGAGTTCTTATGATTTAGAATAAGAACCATAAGTGTTATGCAGTTTACATAATTTTTACTTTCTTCTTTGAAAACCTGGACCAGTTATTTCTAACGTACAGGGAGCTGAGACATTTAGTTGGAGTACTCAAGCTTTTATGTAATGAAAACTGAAAAAATGAGAAAGATTTATATACAAATGGTACCACAGGGACTGTTACCATTGACTGCATTGGCACCCACCAGATGGTACTGTACCTTGTAGGCTACTTGAGGCTGATTTGTATGCACTGTTGTCACCCCTGGGAGAACAGTCTACACAATTAGTACAGTACTGTATGTGCACAAAGTTTCATTGCTTCATGGTGCTCAGCTTTTAGTTGCTGGAATTTCCTCAGATGAAACTCATGGTTTATAGGTCTATTTATATGCCATCCTCACTTTTGTTTATTAATTTTGGATAATATCCAAGAGGAAAGATCACATGGCGACAAGGTTCAAGCAGGGAGTTGCGTCACTGCACTGACGAAGGCTCAACATTGCTTTTATTTCTGCTTTTCAGCATGGCAGTAACCTGCTCATCTTACGTTGCAAAACAGAAATGAGGTTTCTTGTTGGAGATGTCTAATCAGGCTACCGTAAATGGGAGAACTTTGGCATACAGTAGATAACCCTCCACATTGAGATAAGTCAGATGAGGTGGTTCTCACAAGGGAAAGATGCACTCAGGTGGACACCTTAAGGCCAACCAAGGTCATGCCTTTGGACGTGTATCTTTCAAATGTCCCAGGACATTCTCTGTCGATCTACTGAACAATGTTAATGATGTAGAGTGTTACCAAAACCACATTTCTTTTCTTTTTTTTTTGCTTTTTGTTCTCAACAGTATTATTTTTTTTCTTTGTCATGTCTTGAGTTTAATTGTTTCTTCTCAGATCAACCGGTACGGTCTCAGGACTTCCCCAAGCTCCCATGAATTTCATTCTTCTCAGATTATGCAGCTGCATTGAAATGGTCAAAACCCGATAATAACCACAAAAAAAAGTTTGTGGTTCTTTTAGCCTTCAATAATGCACAAGAAATGTCAAAATGAGATCTGAAATGTACTTTTTACCAAATAAAGATATTTTTCAGTACTTCTGTAGAAGCCAGAGCTTTATAAAATACCAGACTTTAGCACTAAAGGCTGAGGCAGTGTGTATCCATCAAGCTGTCCTGTATTGGCTAAATAAGACCATATATCTCAGTTAGGTAGTATTCAACAAAACAGATTTTGGACTCTAATCGTCTTTCAGATTCATTCCTTCCAGCTGGAAAAATATGGAAGGGATTTAAATTGTTCTCTGCCAGATGTGTTAGTGCTGGTCTCTTGATTTGAGCGGAGTTGTTTGAGCAGGGAGCCGTTTCTGACATTTTGCACTGATCCTGAAATACAGAAATTGTCAATCAAGCACTGACTAATCTCTACAATCCAATGCTTTTTGATCGAGTGACCCTTCTGAGGACGTTCTAAATGCCACGGCTTATGCAAACAGCATTAATCTTTTCCCCATATCAAATTCAAGTGTGCACTGTGGCGCAGAGGAGATATGGGTTGGACAGCTGCAGGATTGCCATCTTTCTTTTCATATTAATAAAAAATAAGTATACTCCGCAAATACAATTTTAGAGGCTTTTTGAACATCAGCTCCTGGATATTCCAGGACAAGTGTATCTGTGCTGTATGCTGGCGCTACCTAGAGGTTTATGTTAATAGGAGTGATTGTGTCTACTGTACAGTACATAGTCATGCTTCTTATCTTCCAGATTTTCTATACAAAATACTTTATTACAGTATTTCACTTGGGAAACGAGGATCTATATGTGATATATTGTATAGTGCCACATTATTCAGACTCATGCAGAATTTTAATGTTTTGTTACTTTAAAGCTTGCAGTCATGACACTTTGAAGTAGCAATTAATATTTGTTATGAACACAACCTACTGTACTCCACACATTCAAAGACAAAAGAAGAAGCAAACAGATAATTTGAATACGATTAAACATGTATGCAAACCATTTGTTTGGGTAAAGTTTAATTTAGGTACAAAAAATTACATTAATGAACCACAAAATTAGCTGAGTGGTCCTTGTCTGTGTGCAATAATAGTTGTTCACGTGATTTCAAGATTAATACACTTGTCTCTGTAAGGTCTCTCATTCAGTTAGTGACTTTCAAGCAAAGATTCAACCATTAAGACAAAAGATCTTTCAAAACTGTCATCACAACAT
This sequence comes from Lepisosteus platostomus, assembly GCF_059453375.1. Taxonomy (NCBI): domain Eukaryota; kingdom Metazoa; phylum Chordata; class Actinopteri; order Semionotiformes; family Lepisosteidae; genus Lepisosteus; species Lepisosteus platostomus. Next base: position 53,197,284 of record NC_142618.1, read on the forward strand.
AACAGACAAAAAAAATAAACTTGTTATGAAATTAGTGTGATTACAAACTTAACCCCATAAAGTTTTTTAAGAATTGTTGAGTTCAACAAAAGAGCAGAACATTTTTTGACAGGCAACTTCAGGTCATAGTACTGATTTAACAAATGGATGAAAGACAATGGGGTTATTGTATTTTTAAAGGATATCTGCTGAGGGGAAGAAGTGATGGTTTATTTTTGGCAGAAATTGTCCTTTTAAGTTTAAAATACAGGCATAATGAAATTCTGTACAAATGCAACATCTACCAGGCAGTGTATTATCACTCCTGTTTTAAAACAACTGAAGTTTAATCTCTGTATACAGTAGGTTAGTTCCAACTGTATTTACGGTAGTATCATTCAGTTAAATATTTAAAGAAAACAAAATGATTAGAAACATCAGCAGGCTTTTAATCAAATACCAAGCTTTTTTATTTATTACTGTATATTTAATTCCCAAGGACTGGGACAAAAAACTTATAGGATAAGGCATGGCCTTGAAAGGGATGGTGTTTATTTGAGTTATAGATTACAGAGATTTCAAGAACACAATTATGAGAGATCCTTAGATAATATATTTTAGAACTGCTGTTTGTCACGATTATAGTCCCTCCTCCATAAGTGTGCTCCGGCCCTTTCACTTTAGATTTAATTCTGTGCACCTCACCCCTTTTACTAGCCCACCTTAAAAGCCAGGCGCTGATGTTCATCCTGGCTCTGCATCTGGTTTCCGCACTGTGCGAGTCCGGGACCTGGAAGCGCCTGGTCCCGTTAAGCTTTTAATCTCTGTTCCCGTTCCCTGTCCGCCGGTTCCGACCCGGTTCATGGTTTTAATTCCATGTTTGGATGAATCACCTGGCTTTGGACTTATTCTTGCGTTTTTGGATTCCCACTATGGATTACTTTTGGATTGTTTGCATCGGCCACACCTCCCCCGTACACCAGCGCACTTTGGACACGTCCCCCTGTATTCCTGCATGACTTTTTCCCTAGTGTTTCCTCACGATTCTGGATTGTGTCGTCCGCATAGGGTCCGGAAAGAACTGTTCGTTACACTTACTGTGTCACTAAAAGGTACATCTGTAAAGCACCTCTGATCTAAAGCTTAGACTAGATATAACGGGTTTAGTGTGGATTTTCACGGATATTGATGATTTAAGATGCTTTTCTGAGAATAGCTTATTTTACTTTCTTCTTTTCCGAAGTCAGTCACCTTTCTTTGATTACTGAAGGACACTGGGACCGAACCTGGTATGATATGACTAATTTGCAGCTCGCATCATGTAAACTCTCACTTGTGAATTCATTTATAGACAAGGCTTTTCTCCCACCAGCAAAACCAATGTAAAACAAGGACTGAGCAGTTAACAATTGATGTTTTTATAAAAAAATTTAATAAACACATATATACATCACAGGTACTTTAGAGGGTTAACATTTTCTCACCATAGGTCAGTAATTTCTCACAATAAAAGAATTGCATTTTGTGTGATATTCTGTATCAAAACATATAATTAGAGGTGTGCCACAGGCATCTATTAGGACCGCTGGTCTTTTTAATTTCTTTCACTTGTCTAGATTTTAGTATAGCTAGTAAAGTTAGGCAGACAGTACTAAAATATAAGGATTAATAAACACTGCAGAGATAGCAAATGAGAATCAAAAGAATGTAAAACACTGGGCTACATATGAGAAAAAAAAACCTAAGTATTATCTTAAGGTAAACAAAATAGTTCAAAGCATATCATTTAAATTAAGGGATGGTACTGCATATTAAAATGTAAATGCACTAGCAAGACTTCATTTAGAATAATTTGAACAGTCGTTGTAATGTGTACAGGGCATTTCTCGAAAAGAGAAATGGTGTCCTGGCCAAATTTCCCATTGGCCTTCACCAATCATGGCCTCCTAATAAACCCCATGTATGAATTGGCTTCATTACTCTTCTCTCCTCCCCACTGATAGTTGGTGTGTGGTGAGAGTACTGGCTCACTATGGCTCTCGTCGCATCATCCAGGTGGGGCTACACATTGGTGGTGGTGGAGGGGAGTCCCCATGACCTGTAAAGTGCTTTGAGTGGAGTTTCCAGAAAAGCACTACATAAGTGTAAGCAATTATTCTTATAATTAGTTGTGTTCTCCAAGATTTAAGAAGGATATTGCTACTTTGAAAACATCATACAGATATTTTGCTAGGCTCAAAGCAATATCCTACACTGACAGGTTAAAATAATTTCACCTTCAACTGAGAGGACAACAGGAGGCTCTGATTGAGGCACTGTTCCAATTGATCTATTGGTTTTTTTCAGAAATACTAGTGGATACATTTGAATTTAAAACAGAACAGGGGGGTTTTCTTTACACACATGAAGAAGTAAAGAACAAGCTACATTGTCGTTTTGCTTCCTTTAAGAAATGGCTGGATGAGATCCTTGGATCAATTAGGTACCAAAAAAATTAACTAGATGGGCTAAATGACTTCATCTAGTTTTTAACTATGGAATATTCTCAAGACCAAAGCTTTTGATGTTTATGATTATATGAGACAGTAGTTTTTGCAGATGTTGGATTTGTTGTATATTATACAGACTGATAATAATCCCAATTTTCAGATTTTAGATGTATACATGAGATTAACAGCGGAATGCAGCAACTGTGTTATTTTTCTCATCAAACCAGATATTGTGCATCACATTTGTTTTCAGTACTGACAGTTAAAACTACTTTGACCTTACATATAACACAAATCAATGTAATGCCAAGGTCGAATAACAACCATTTAAGGACAGAAAAGAGTAAATCTCAAGTAGTTTTTGTAATGGGAGCCAGTCCAGTCTCCTCTGAAGCGTAGTTCAGGACCCTACGCAGACGGTATAATCCGGAAGTACTGTAAATGGGGAAGGACAACAGGGAGAAGACGTAGAGGATCAGGATGGGTTGACAGATGGGGGCGTGACGACGGTGATCGGAGGGCAGGCGCAGGCAGACAAGTCCAAACAGTCCAAGGGGGAATCCGGGGCACAGTCCAGGGTCCAAGTAACGGGAAATCCATCCAAGACATACGAAGCTTCAAATCCGGAACAGAAACAAAGAGTTAACAAGGCCAGGCTCTCTGACCCCCGGTCTCAGATGGTCAGGATGAACTGTAAGGCGGGCTTCCAGGTGTCCATCTCCCAATGCAGAGCGAGGAATTTTCATTCAAGTATAATTATTCTTTTTTTAAATATAACTTGTTGTCCTGATGATTTCCCTTATTATATTTTAAACTTTTTCTGCATTTTATGCTTATTTCCATGGGAAATCTCAGCTTTGCTCTTACTTGACATGACAGTTCTGAAAAATACACAGAGCAGTGACAGTCCTTTTTTTGTTTAAATCATGTCAGGACATAGTTGTTTGTTTTCGTCTGCAGATATATCTGTAATTCTGCGTGACAAGAGGACTGAAATCCATTTCATCTGAGGAGACTAGCTTTGTATTATTTTTGAGAGAGGGACAGGTTATGTTTAGTTTATGCTAAGTAAGGCGATGAAGACATACCATGGCTTATTTAAAAGACTGCCAGATAAAAAACACTTTTGTAGAAGCAATTAAAGTTATGGAATTGTTTGGGCATCTGAATCCTGGTGATAACGCCAGATTATCTTAGCACCTTAAGACTCTTTCTATATTTCTGCACATTCATTGATTTAGAATTTAAAATAGTTTGGGCTGTTTATACAATGTCAGCTTCTTCTATAGTGAGATTCAATTCAATTTCTATGTATTCAATTTCTGTTTTGTTATGGATTATTGATAATTGTTTACAGGTGTAAAAAATATTTTTGTTTATAGATTCCTATAAACATACCCTTTAAATGTATTGTTATTACATCAATGTTTATATATTTTATAGTTTAATTTGATTATATCTATGTATTTTATATCCATCCATTTTCTAACCACCTGATACAATTCAGCATTGCAGAGGAGCTGGAGCCCATTAAAAATAACTTTTTTTTTTCAAAATCCATGCTTTCCTATATTGCTTGAATTCAGATACTGTATGTTATGGATAATCTATTCATTTTATACAGCACCCCATTTTTTGAAGCGACGTTTTTAAGGATATCTTTTTCTTTATTATTTAGTACTTCTGTCTCATTTAGATTTGAATGGATATACAGTATCAATACAGTAAGTTTTGCAAAAAGAATGTTAAGCCTAAATGATGTTATTATGTAATTAGAATACAATATGTAATTGCATATTTTTACTATATAAAAAATGTTTAGTCTACATTTTATATTTTAAAAAATGTTCAAATGGATTATTCTATAAGCAATAAGAAATGATAACATATGTTTACATACTGTACTAGTGCTTTTAACAGATACATTGACTTTGAAGATGAGAATGTTTTTCAAGATAGAGAATTCTATCTATAAATTCAGGGGACATCCATTTGATTTTATTTATATATCTGTAGAAACTACAGATATTGTTCTCTACAGGTCAGCTTCATAGAGTGACCAGGATATAGAGATATATCAGTATATTGGACCTTGTAGCTCTGTCAGATTTGCCAGTGGCCTCACAGGTCCATTGACCACATGTATTCTTGGCCTGCTTCTCAGTTTGGAGGGACAAACAGTTCAAGGCAGTGCGTGGGTGACCAGATACATCTTCCACTTCATTGTGCTCAAAGCAACTTTTGATAACTTTGAATCTTCCTGCTGACCTGTGCCTTTCAACAACGTGATCTCTAAATTGTGTAGATAATGTCCGAGTCTTAATGGTTGTATCTTTGCTTGAAATTCACTGCCCAAGTGAGGGACTTTACCAAGACAGGCATATTTATTCTGAAAGGTTGTGTACTATTATTACACATAGAGGTACTGTGCATAGAGGTCATTTAGCTAAATGTGTGACTTTACACACACAATCCGTCAAAAATATTCAGGTTTTAATTAAATTAGACATACAGTACACCATTTATAATTCAGCAAAGGGAGATGCCTTTTGAAGGGCCATTTGCAAAGAATTGTAAATCTGATTGGATACGTACAGTATGGAGTCTGAGTAGTGTACTCAGTAACAATCCTCAGTTCCAGATCTCTTACATGATGGTATTTGAAGCTTGTGAGTAAATGCTTTGCACAACAAGCAAAATATTTACATTTGAAACACCTGCCACTTTAACCCCCTCCTCTAAATGTTCATGATTTCAGCGAACAGATTGCTGCTTTTAGTTCACAAGTACGGTATGTATCATGTATTATAATCCTTTACATTGCTGTTATCCTGTCTATACATACAGTATGAACCGATAGCTTATAATGGTGTATGTTTTCAAAAATGTGGAATCTTTCCCTGATTTCTGTAATGCAAAAGGCTACTTCGTTTTTTTTATTTCTACCCAAAGCAGTACATGCTTATGAGTTAAGAAACATCAGAATTCGAAATAGACAGCATTATCTGTTCTTTCTCTCATGCATGTTGTCTAGGATAGCATTAAAATATAAAGTTAAAAACATTTGTATCATATAACTATGATGATATAATGTAGCTAGAACTAAATCATGCAACATATGAGACATAAAAAACATTATCTTTCTGTTATCCACAGTGTAAAAGCATAAGGGTGAGCTCTGATGTGTGACATCTATAAATGTTTTTTTCATATTTCCTAGACTGTCAAAGACTTAAGTAAAGCATGCACTGTTAGGCATGCAATTTAAAAGCACTGGAAAATGTTAGGTTTCGTTCTCAGAAACATTGTGCATAAAAATAACTTGTATTCTTTATATTTAGAAAACAAAAAGCCAAATCACTAAAATTCAAAAAGGGTGAGATTTGTACCTGCCTTTCTAAAGAGAAGAATCGTCGAATGATTTTTAAGAATGATCAGAATTATGTCGTTATTGCTCATAATTAATGTTTCTCCGTGAAATTATATGGAGGAAACTTTTTACAAGCAGCGATAAAGATTAAATGTCTCTTTGTCCATTGGCATTTTGTTATCTCAGCGAAACAGGCAAGGGTTTCATTAAAATGGAGCCATACGAACTTAAACCTGACTGGTTTAAAAGATCTGCCTTCACTTGCATCTGAATGGGTAATCAGCCTCAGAGCAATTCAGTTCCATAAACGTGGAATATAATATAAAATATTGTCATTAAAATATACTTTATGAAACACAATTATAATACACCCGGAATGTCAAGTGTATCCTTCCTCATGCATTCTGAATAAAAAAAGAAGAACTAATGATAACCCAGGGGTATTTTATTCTCTTCAGTATAGGAGGAGCATGAAAACCATATTTCAACACTTAGAGCTTACGTGAATGTTGCCTTTTGGACTGATCAAACATAAGTTCTCATTTTGAATATTTCAGGGGGACTTCAAAACTGAGCTACATAGGTTAGATGGGATATAGAGAGGCAGATCTTTTTAATTGCAAAAAATGCACCACCATCTTGAAATGAATATTCTGTATTAGAATACTTTATATACCAAATATTTCAAGGGGAATCTTTGGCTACAACCTGCCTGAAACCTGGAAAAAGAACCAATTATCTCTGCCCATATCCACCCCAATTACCCAATAATTAGACTGATGCCATAGTTGGCAACAGTTGCAAATGATTATACTGTTCAGCGAACAATGTACTAACCAAATGTGTACAGCTGCTTTTGGCTATCTTCTGTATCCATAATCCACTCACATTGCTGTCCAAAGTGAATGGAGTAAATAACTAATTTGCATATATTGAAAAAATTAACATACAAATGGAAACCACAAAACATTCAGATCAATAACAAAATCCTACCTCTACAAAAATAAATAATTTAATTCAAATTGTACTGTCGGCAATGCTGTAGTTCCAAATTTTCATTTTCAACACAATAATCCTAAATTTTAAGCCTTGTGAGATTTAGTAGCTCTGGGATTGTATAAAGCAGACATTTGACAAAGTTGTTCATTAAGAAGTGAAACATGTATCTTGACACACATACACTACCTATATCAAGCTATCTTTACAAACTGAGCTGCCAGCCAAGGGTTAGACCAGAGATGCCACTGTGAGGCTTACAGCAACTAGCAAACATTTTGTGATCAGATGAAACAAAACTGAAATGTATTGATCTGAATGCAATGTGATGTTTTGTTTGATGCAAACCACACCAGGTTTCTACTGTCAAGCATGGTGGTGGTAACATTATGTTATGGGGCTGCTTCTCATAAGAGAGGACTGGAACGTTTTTTTCAAGATTGGAGGAAAGAAATGGATGGAGCAAAGCAAATTTTAGAGGAAACTCTGCCTCAATATGATTTTCAAACAGGGAAGAAAATGTGTCTTTTAGCAGAACAATGATCCAAAGCACAAGGCCAAAACTGCACTTGAGTGATTTAACAAAAATAAAATGAAAGTGAATGGCCCAGTCAATGTCCTGATTTGAATCTGATCGACAATCTCTTATGTTGCAGTTTTCGCCGACATTGAACTTTTTCACCAGGAAAACTGTTTGATTAGAAATGTGTATACACCATTTGTAATTCAACAAACTGGGACATGACTGGAAGGGGGTGAATACTTTTTCAAGGCATTGGTCAGATTTTTAAACACTTTTAAACTAAGGGTCTGAAAGATCCTAACTCTCATAGCAACAAAAAGGGAATGAAGAATTGAAAAATTGAGTAAAATGGTTTAAAAAGGATAATATTGATTAAATGAAATGGAACTACAAGTGTGATATGAACAGCTGAGGCAACCGCCGCCATCTTGGTATTGAATATGCAATCATAAGCCAATGTTTTCCAAAATGGGAAACAGTCAGTGAGGAATTACTACAGTATATGAACCCACTGTTAAATGCTGTGAGGCATGTGCAAACAACAAAATACACTCTAGATGTAGGACATAGGCGAGGGAGCACAGAAAGTCTGTTAAAAGACAGAGACAGTTAAAAGAGGGAGTGATGGGGCATCGGAGATGAAAGGATGAAGGCAGGACTAGGGTGGGTTAGCTAAAGATTTTTAGTTGGGTATGGACACGGATATGTAGTCAGTGGAGTGACAACATGTAAGAAATAAAGAGAACATTGAGGACAGAAGCCAAAGAAAAGAAACTGCATCATTTGGAGAACTGGGCAGATACCATTGTCAGGAAGGCTGGACAAGAGGCAATAGTTTGGGTGGGACAGTATCAGGACCTGAGCTAGGATGCATGGATTTTTTTCTTATATTTTTGGTTTTACTGTATTATTATTAACAACATAATTGTATTTACACTGTGACCCCCTTATATCTTTCCTCTTTTAATTAAGTCATTAACTAATGATTAATATTTTATGTGTTTCAGCATGTTTGCTTCATGTGGTTAAAAAACAATCTGCCTAAAACACCTTACTATTCTCTGAGGTTTTGAATGGTGGATGTGGATAATAAACTCACCTACAGGGTATGTCTCCGGCAAAGGCGGAAAACAAAGGGAACAGCAGGAGGAAAAACCACAGCCGGATAAAAGGGAATTCCTCAGGGGAGACTATGAACACTTCTCCCACTTCACAGGGGAAAAAGGCAGTATTCTTTCCGGTTGGCATCCAAGCACCAAAAGTTATTCCTTTATCTAACATTTTTATTTTTAAGTGTTATGTTTTCCATTCAGTACGCAGTCATTGAAATAAAGTTTTATTTATTCTAATTTGGACCTCTGTCCTCACCTTCAAATCTCCATGAGAGAAATGAATCTTACGAAGAATAAATGCTCGTAAAGGGCTCAATTTCAGCTTTGTGACAATGCGCGAGTAGGAGAAGCCGCGGCGAGGTGTTCAAAAGTCACCGCAGAGGCACTGGTGTGAGGTTAGCGGGAAAAAAAAAAGAAAAAGGTTAGCGGAAGAAGAAAAACCTGCTTGGAACAGCGCTGTCCCGACTGGACTATCTCTATTTAGTGGTGCCCAGACAGGAAGAAAAGGAGAACGCAAGGTGCACAATCACAGCGGGACAAAAGAAAAAGAAAATTAAAGAGCAAAAAATGCGGCCTCAATGCTCTCGTCACAGTCCCCTCCGGGACTGTCGCAATAATGTTCTCCCCTTGCGGGGACGAACATATCCCGTTATGGCTCGTCCTTAATTAGCAGGACAACTGTGGTTGCCAAGGCAATGCGTCGCCCTTAATCCAGGGCTCCGCCTGCACACTGAATGTTGTGGAACTGTTGTCACAGTTTTTACCTCCAAAATCTTTTCTTTCCCATAAAACAGGTCAGGGAGTTTTAGTGACAATGAGCATGCTGTCTTTCAAATAATAATAATCACACTACATTATTATAATTGGGGGTTTTCAGCTTCACTTTTGTTTCCAGATATCAGCTGTAAACACTCACCAAAATGTATTTCTATCACAGTGTCTACGCAAGACCATGGCCTTTCCATGTTAATACAAAATGCGTACAGCAGGATCTGTTCTGTGTTTCTGACAAAGTATTAATTTACAAAAAAATCATAAATTCAATGGCACAACCCTACACACATTATGTAGTGTTCAATAAATGCTTTTTGAAATGGAATCTAGAAGAACAAAGGACATGGATATGGGATTTTCATAAACAGTCGAGAAATGTGACAAAGTCACCAACAGAAAAATACATGTTTACAGACTAATAAAAGTTTCTTTGAAAACGAGATTCAGTGAAGAATTATTAAAATGAGCATGATCAGTTCTCATACATAATATGCATGTTGCATCAATACTGTGTATGAGTTCTTTAGGACAGGACAAGGTATATTTCTTTACTATAATTTGCTTTGCCTGAAAAAGTTGTGCATTTACACGAAGTAGGTATAATGAACCATTATACCGGATTGAGCTTGAATCTGTGCCAGCTAGAAAGTGCTTTGTAGGTAATAGACATCTGTGCATAAACGGTGGTTAAGTCATCTGTATGGGAAAATGGCAGAAAGCATTGAGCTATAGATCCTTCTAGTTGACAGGTCATGGGTCCCAGTGACTCAATTAACTCCACTGGCATTTGTAGGGCCTGCATTTTCAAGCCGAAGCTGGTTGAAATTAACATATGGGACTGCTTATTCAATGAGACTCGACATCTGGGGGAACTCGCCAACCATTTTTGTTTGCCAGAGTGTATCTTGACAACTTGCTTGTGCGATTTTCTTTGTTTTTATTTTGTTCAGAGGATTTGCTGCTATAAGGGTAACGATAGGAACTAGGTCATTTAGGCTGTTGTCACAGTGTCTTCCAATGACAGCAATGACTACAGAAGCAGAAGGATCTAGTGTAGAGTTTTAAAGGAGGAATTGGCATTATCGCTAAGGATTTATATTACAGAATGAAATCCAGTGTTCTGAAGTAATGAATTAAATTGGTCAAGCAAAACATCTCACAATCAGTTCAATTAATTTCTACAATTATACAGCAGAATATCTTTAATCTCCACAAAAAGAATGCAAAACTATTCCATTTCCCAATACTATGGTAATTTTTTACAACAAGGCTAACCTTATTGTCATGCTGTCTTTGTTTTTGAAATACTCTAGGGTTGACTTCTCCTGAGAAAAGTCTGAGACAGAGATGTGCTTCACTATTGCTGGATTTTTCAAGTATCATTCGAAGGTGTAAATGGGAACCACAATTGAAAGTAATGGTACTTTTAGGCTGTGTCATGCCTTATGGGTATGCACTGTTATGCTACAAACATATACACTGTTATGATGCAAGTGTCAAAATGCAAAAGCAGAGAATCTAGCAGAATCCATATGAAGCGGTACACGAAGAAACGGAAAAGTGTAAATGATGTACATCCACAAGTCTTAATTTTTCTCATCTTAAAACTATTTAAAAGCAGTGTAAAATAAAGGGGAAATATCCTTTACCACATCTCTATATGTTCTTTCTGAGGTCGTTTTCTGAACCTCTGTGAACATCATGGCACTGTCCCAAACCCCTTGCGAACTGAAATAGAACTATACAAACATGTTGGAACATGCAGACGGATTAGAAAACACTGCACATGGAAGAAAGCGTTCTTTTGAATATTTCACAATGTTAATTGGGTTACATTTACAACTGGGACATGGCCCCCTGATGGTGTGAAGCTCAATTATATAATTATCCTTCAATTTATCTTCCACCAGTTGTGTGCAATCTGTAATGTAGAATGTGTGTACCTTTCCCTTCCTACAGTGAAACTGTTCTAGCCTCTGGGAATTGTACACCACAAGCATTATTGTGCATAAGTAGTACAATCCCATGAGGAATCTCCAAGCACTTAGGTCAGCAGACACTTAAAGCACACAAAGAGTCCTGCACCTGTGATGTTTTCACCAATATTTATCTACATTCTCAGAACCGCACATCTCCCTGTAGTAAGTGATAGGCAGGATTTCCAGGGTGACTGTTGAAGCTTAGCTTGATTTATCGAGGAAGCACAGTCCAAATTTTAACATCTACTGTATAAAAAGCTTCGGGGGTTTGATACTAGAGTCAGTTATGTATTGCACATTGTGCTGTTTTTTGTTGTTTATTAAAGCCAATACCATTCTATCAATATCAATATCATTACAAGTTTGTTACAACTGTGGTTACCTTGGAATTCCTCAGGAAGGAAATGCTTTTCATAGCAACAGTTTAGGAAATTAACTCATGAGTCACCTCATTGATTTAGTCTCCATGTGCATCAGTCGATTAAGAATTTAATTAAGTTTTTGATGAGGGTTTTAATTTGAAAGTGCATTTTATGTTCTTCTGTAATGAGTATCTTTTGTTTGTCCTTCACTATGAATTTCACGGTTGAGTATTTTTTGCTACAAAACGTTTTTTGGAAAGATTTCAAACTTCCTTTTGTAAAGAGCTGGACATCAGTTCCTGTATTTTAGCACTTTGTGCTATTCATCATACAAGTTCCTCTATATTTCCTTCTTCTATTTGTTTAAAAAATGTAGTGCTTTGTAGGAAGAAATGAAAAAGGTTAACTGACCAAAATCTAAGTCTAATATTAGATTTTTTAAATATTTATTTAGTCACTAATACAGCATAATGCAGAACACAGGGGCTTTGATTGCTACAGATTTTATAGCTAAGTATGTCTGCCATCAAAGTCTGTTCCCAAGTGCAGAAAATATTTCAGGAATGGAAACCATGTTTAAGAACTTTAGAAAGTTTAGAAAAATGCTTGTCCTTTTGAGAACTTGCAGAGCCTTGAATCAAATGAGTAACAGAAGCAGATAACAGGTTTTTCAAAAGAAACAACAAAGCTTTAATGAAAACACTGAAATTATACTGATAAGAACTTCAGTGTAGGACATACTGTACTGTAGTGTAATTAAGAATGCAGTGTAATTAAACTGTTTAGGCATATTCATACATTTATGTGAAACACTTTCACTTGAAAAACAGATCAATTATCTAAATTGAAGATACATTCTAATGGAATAAAGCTAATGTTTCAGGTAATGCACCCCTAAGCAAATGGACTCTGTATTATTGCAGACTTTTTTATCATTAACTCTAAATGAAGATTCCTCAATGAATATTTAATTAGATCCATTAGAAATTCTGCAATCTGACATATTTCCATTCTCACAAGAATGGACTTAACAGGGTGGTAGATGCACCAAGGGATCATCCATAAAACTATATTCCAGGGAAGTTTATTCAATCATTTTCTGTTAAACAGATTATCTTAAAACAATAATAATAATAATAATAAGAAGAAATAAAATTCTGTATTATTAAAAAGAAAATATTGCTGTTAAATTTGATGAGGAAGCAAGATACAGTTCTCAGTTAATTGGATTGCTTCTTCCTTAATGTCAATTTTTTGTACCAATCTAAAGTGGCAAGTTGTTAGCATGTCAGCTCATGTCTTTCAATCGCTATACATGATCAGAAGACAGCATATCACTCCATGTTCAGTCAGCTAACAGACACTAGGGAGTGAACTGGGGGAATAACGGAGCGAAATAAATCAAACTTAACGCCTTTGTCTTTTGGAGCTGGAAAGAAACTCACGCCAATTCCAATCCAAAGATGCCTGAGCTGAGAATCATACCCTGCCTCCAAGAGCTGTGAGAAAGCAGTGCTACCTGTCATGCCCCTGTGTCAGTTCACTGATATGGTCTTTGCACTAGCGTAGGAGGGATAAGAACAGTCCGCGCTTTCTTTAGTAATGTAATTACAGAGCCTCCTGCCTGTAACACACATTGCAAGCCTTACAACACCCACAGCAGATTCAGTGTTGTCTGGAGGAAAGGCACTGCTCTTATTGAGCACACCGCAAAGTCAAACACCTGGCATAACACAAAGGTCATTGTTGCTCAGCAACTTTGGAACTCAAGTCCACATCACCCCAGCATTGCTAGGCCAGTGATCTGTTACTGTAAGCAAAATCCTGGCTACTGATAAATAAACACATAACTCATTCTCAGACAGGCAACCTTTTGTCTGCAGACCTTAAACTCCAAAGGCATGCTTTTACAGGTTGAGTTTTTTAATGGAGACAGGGAAAAATATATTACTTTTAAAAATGAATTCCATTTCATGGAAGCAATGTCAATTATTTGGAGGCCTGGGATTAACACAATAAGTATTAACCAGTGTGCTTCATTACGCGAGAAGAGTTTTCTGTTTGAGAGTGAAAACAAGTTTTTTGAGTGTTATTCAAATGAGAAAAAATACAGGTCTGTGACTTTATCTGCCCTTTTGGGTAAAGTCAAAGTGATCCAGGAGTCCATCTTTTCCATCTCACAAAACATTTATGAATTTATGTGCATCTTGAAAACAGAACAACCTGGTGTTGAAATTCACACAACCTTCTTACTACACGACTGCTTGTTGCGCTGCAGAATTAAAATGAAAGGAATACCAACTCTTTGCTGAACCAATCTTTCTCTTGAAGTGTGTGTTTCTGACTTTGCTCCCCGTGAGTAGCTCTCAATATATGATAGGAATGCATGCAATGCATAAATGCCATTATTCAGCATGTTTTCAAGATGAAAATATAGCCTAAAGGACATAACCAAATTGTGGTCAGTATTGTGAATAGCTGTTCATTTTTAATAACACACATTTCATGGATATTGTAAAACAAAATGAAATGTTTACAGTGGTCATATGTACCAAGAAATATACATTGTGGATTCATTCCCTTTTGTTTATAGTCATTTAGCATTAAATCATGGGGTGAATATACAGAGAAGCTGGATCAAGAAGCTTATATTTTTTGTTTTTCTTTTCATAGACAATTACATATTCTGCATTTGTGATATGATTATAAATTACTGTATACTCACCAAACATTATAACATGTAATCTATGTGATTAGACAGGTAGTGTTAAAAAGTGTAAGAATTAAAACATTACCAAGAACAATAATAATTCTAATAATCCAAAGAAGAAGTACTAATTTAGTGATCAGATTAATCATTCCTCTTTTTGTCACATTTCCTCAAATTGTTTTGTAAGTCTTAAAACCTCAGAGAAATAAAAGGGTCGATATACAGTATAGTACATGTTGGTGACATTTTTTATTATCTGAAGAGAGGTATGACTCAAGGGGAATGCTTCTGACCTGCCTACAGGTTAAAAAAAAAAAAAAAAAGAAAACTGACAGTATGGTGCCTGCTGTTGATTTGATGAGCTACTGTAAACCCCCTCAGGGCCTGACATGCTTTCAAACTGTTCCTGCTTTTACTTTCGGTGCCACCCTATTAAGACTAGCTATCATCTAGATTATTTTTCTGTTTGTGTCAGGGTATGTGTTTTTTTTTGCTCAACTATTCTTGATTTTTTTAGTTTTTAAACAGAATAAAAGACATATTGCAATCCTGTAGTTTTCAGGTTCTTTTATGTTCATAACCCAGCGTGAATAATGATTTGAACCAGGGACAGCTGTAATCATATTCATTTGAAACCCCTTCTATTTCTATTCTACAGTATTTCAAGTGCAAGGAGCAGAGGGGAAACTAATAACTGGTTACATCTCCCAGAATCGAGAGTTAATTCTTGTACTTCAGTAATCATTTCAGGGAAAGTTTCAATTACACATTCATAATACATTCAGTATGCAATGCTTAATTCAGAACAGCCAACTGAAACAGAAATTGAAAACACGATTCCAATCTCCTCCAACAAATCTCCACAAAAATTGTGAAACTGTTTAACTGGTCATTTGTTATAACAATGATAAAAAATCACATTCTTAAATGTAATGAATAATACAGTAACATCATCCATTATATATATTATACCATTATTACTTTTTTAAAGGAATAACCGGGTAATTTCAAGCATCGACAAAAAGGTCCTACCACACCTTTGTGAAAATGTTGCTTTCTTTTACTTCACATGATCAATTTTCTATAGCTTTAGGTGAGCTTTTGTCAGCTTGTGACTCTTCTTTCCCCTCTTTTTTCACAGAGTAACCACAAATTGTAAAACATAAATTATAGGATATTTTGTTTCAGTTTGAACAGCAATAAATTATTTTTTGTAACTCATTCAACAGTCTGATTTTAGGGATACAGAAGTGAGTTTGAGAACCAGCTTTGTTATTATAAATGTGACAGATTTGTTTGAATTCACTTACCCAGAGATCGATAAAAACAGTTGCTGAATTCAAGGTTCATTAAATGCAGTGCTGTAAAGTATAAATAATCAATACAGAAAAATTAGTCCATTGTTATTACAATGCTGATAGTCTACCTCTGATTATCACTTCACATGCTCAAAATACTGAAGAGCAGCTCACCCTGGCATTAAAAAAGCTCTTGGTCCCTGGAAGACTCCATAGTGAAGATAAATTACTATACATTGCTAAAGCCACAGACACAGAATAAAAACATCTCAGTGTTAATTAAGTGAAAACAAAAACACGTGGTTCTTAATTAGCATTAATTAATATGACAACTGTCTCAAAAAGGATTAAGTTAGTCAAGCTAATGGTGGATTGGCAAATTAAAATTCAATTGAAGAACATCGCAGCTCTTGCATTAGCATATCCATGGATAAACTCTGCTCATCTGAGAAACATGCAGCAAAATAATTTAGCAGGTCAACATCTTGAGCATGTTCAAAAAATAATGCAGAATGTACATTTTTGCACTCATCAGGACAAAAAAATATACTGAGATGACCCCCTCAATGCTCATATGCATGCTACACCTTATGGCAGCTCATGTTATACTATACAAACGTAAGCAGAGCAAGTAATCAGAAAATAAACTAGTGAAAACAGCAGGTAAATGTACAGCAGCTGCCATTCTGTGATGAATGACAACTCTCTGAATGTGTATATTTTTAAACAGCTCTTGCTAACTTGACTTGCAAGTTGCAAGAGGCGGTGTAAAATATTTTCCTGCCAAAGAACGAGGCAAAATCCTTTTCCCATTATCTTGTTTACGCTTTTTATCCATCCAGATCCCTGCTCATCCCCAGCCTTTATTTTTAGACTTGAATTTCAATGTAATTTGCATAATCTAATAATGATTTCATTCAAGGTAATTCTGCATCATAATTTAATAGTGGGCACAGAAAGCCAAAATAGCATAGTTTTTAACAAGAAGCATTACTTGCAATCCCTTGTAGAGACTTGTAAAGTACCTATTTGTGTTGATTATATAACAATATACAGTATCACAATATAGCAGTGCTGAGGTTGTAATTCAGTTTGTGTCCCGATCGTAATCCCTCCTCTTAAGGCCGCTCCGGCTCTTTCACATTTCTGATGATTTCATGCACCTGCCTCCAATCCTTCCCCTCCTAATTTAAGCCGGGCGCTCTCCCTATTTGTGACTCTGCATTGGAAGATGGATGCCCAGAGGCCCGCCTTCCATCAAGTCGCCCTACATCCGCCTGGCCTCATCATCCCGTTTTTATTCCCCGAATCCTGTACCGGATCCTGTTCCGGCTTTTATCTTTGTTTTGTACTGTCTCGCTTGGATTACCCGGTTTTGGCCTTTTGCACTTTGCACCCAATTTCCCCCTGGACTCCTTGGACTTGTTTGCCTTGGCCACGCCCTCCGAGCACCAGTTCACCATCGTCACGCCACCCTGTCTGTCAAGCCCTCCTGATCCTCGTCGTCTCCTCCCTGTTGTCCTACTCCACTCACTTCCGGATTATACCGTCTGCATAGGGTCCTGTACTTCGCTTCGTGACACTTTGCTCATATTTGTTCTTTCAATGGAAAACACAAATGTTTTAATCTTATTTAGAAAAGACACCTTAAATATATATTAATATATATTTAATAAAATATTAAAATATAATAATACCAAATATTAGTCGAAGTCCATCCTTGTGCTACTAAATTCCAATGCTATAAAAACTTCTTGTGACAACACTGGCCCATTAACCAACATGTAACATGATTACTGTCACACCCTCA
This sequence comes from Lepisosteus platostomus, assembly GCF_059453375.1. Classification (NCBI taxonomy): domain Eukaryota; kingdom Metazoa; phylum Chordata; class Actinopteri; order Semionotiformes; family Lepisosteidae; genus Lepisosteus; species Lepisosteus platostomus. The sequence continues at coordinate 53,214,686 of NC_142618.1, forward strand.
ACGACTAGAGGGTGCTCCTACTCTGTCCTGTTCCTAGTTTCCCTGTGCTTTGCTTGTCCTTCCGGTGTGTCTTTGTGTGGGGCTATATATTTCCGGGTCACCCTTTGCTCCTGGCTCAGCATTGAGGGTTCGGATGTCTTGAGACCTGCTTAGTACCAGGTCATCTCCTCTGCATAGGGCATAGGTTTCTATCCGACATCGTCTGACCTCCTGAGCCTGGGCTCACCTCCATGTCATTCCACGGCGTGCCCCTCGAACATCCGTGACAAATACATTGCCAGCAGATCGTCTTTTTTTTTCATTTTATGTGACATGGGCCCATTTGTTTAGATTCTGTTGTACCCCCTCCAGAATACCCACTCTGGTTTACAATAAAGATTCAAACAGTGATATATTTGATGACAACATTTCAGGAACTAAGGGAGAGTTTCTCATTTTGTAGGTGGCTCTATTATATAGTACTTATTGTAATTTTTGCTTTTTGCTCACAGATTTAAGTATGTTCTACAAAGCCGAGGGAGGCTGAGATATCCTAATATCACATTTTGCTTACATTCATTTGCAGAAGTTAGTCTTACTTTTTTCTTGTACTTTTTCTTTCACCTGCTCTGAATGAGCCAATTTGATGGGTTTTTTTTCTGATTTACTTTCAAATGTCCAAATCTTTAATGGAGCTATATTGCAGTTCATATTACAGTCACACAATATTAGTGCATTCTCAGTTTTTCTGTTTCTACGATGAGAAATAATATACTGTAATAATAAATATAACTTTTTCATGTCTGTAAGCTATTGATATTATTTAAGGAGCAAATTGTTCTCCAGAAGAATATGTCACTTCCCCCACTTGTTACTGATGCTGATTGGAATGCCAGGACTACACCTTTTCTTCCATTACTTAACATACTGCTGAAAACAAGAGACAGAGGTGCTTAATCTGTGTTTCATATCTGAAGTTTGATAACAGGGTAATAAGAAGAAATCAACAACAAATGCTTTGGTTGTTTACTATTGCCCAAGCCCATGAAATAGAAACATATTGTAGTGCTATTGACAAAAGTCACAAGAGGGGGAAGCTAAAATGAAAGTACATTCATTTTCCAGGTACTTACTTGCAATTACAGTCAACAGTCTGGGTTATCTTTTCCAGCATAGGATCACCACTTCAGGCAGAGTAAATTGGGATTGGAATTAAACAATATATTTAACAATTTAACAATAAATAAATGGCAACAGGATTTTTTACAGCTTGATAGACAGAGCAAGCAATTCATTTTGGGATTGTTCCATGTTTCCATGATTGCCATTTGCCATGATGATATTTCTTCACTGAAAATACATCTTTTTGTCATATTTTATATTTAAAATTATACTCAGTGTTTTGATTTATTAACAGGAGAGCTGTGGGTGGAGTTAGGGTTTACTGTTACAATATCCTTTATAAGCTGAGTTCAGTTAATGTTATGGTTATGTTATAAATGGTTTAAGTAAGAGAGCATTACTGTAGATCTAGATTGACTAGGCTCAAACTTTGATTTTAGATTAATTTGGATCTTGGCTATTTTTGTCTTAATACTGAGTATACGATATACACATTATAAGACCCAGTTCAACACAATATCTAAAAATATTCCAAATTGGAATGTTGTTCTTTTAACTGTGTTTAATTTCCTCATGATCTTCGAAAAGCCCTGGCATTTCTTTTTCCAAATGCATGTATACAAGTGTTTTCTTTTGCATCAGACAGTGTTGTTTATTAATAGTTATGCTATCTCCAGACTGCACTAAATGTATTCTGTCTCTTATACTGTAGCTGTATGCATTATTTGCATCCCAGTATGTTACGCATTCATACAGGCATTCAAAAAGTGATCAATCTATCTTGAACTAGATTGTGATTTGCTAATCTCTTTCAGAGTAATCCATTACTACAGTATGTAACTGCTGGTTTGTTAGATAATTAACATACTTTATGAAGGAAAAAAGTTCTGAGATACAGTATGTGTTTCAAATTATTGAGAAAAGATACAGGTAGCCAAACACCTTTCCAATTTCCTTTTTTCCATTAGATGGGCATTGAAGTATTGGACAAAACAAATAAACCAACCCTGTCTTGCAGCATGACTCCCGTTGAAGGAAGATTTAATTTAAATAAGCTGAAAGCATGCACTGTCAGATAGTTTCTATACAGTATTTAATCTACAAAATATAACAGTAAATGGTGGTGTGTCATTGGCCGAGGGAGGTTGGGTAGATTTGATTTGGCCAATTTGGTTATCGACTTAATTAAATATTTTACCCATATAGTCTAGATCAGACAAAATCATACATAGAATGAAAATACATAATACATACTGTATTAAAATCGTGATAAGAATTCAGTATGAAACTGACACACAATGAAAAAGAGCATTAAAATGTCTCTGAGTAAGAACACAACCCTGTTTATAATCCAATATGGAATGACTGCTGTAGGATGTTCTCCCACTTTTACTATGCAGCTGCAGTCCACTGTCAATGGTGGACTCATCGCAAATGTCTTGAGTTGATGGAATTGCCGAGTTGGTTCCACAGGTAATCCACGTGATTGAGGTTGGAAAAAGGTGTGCTTTTCTTTTGTAAAGTTGGTCTTGCTTTCATAAAAAGAACATTCTTTAGAGGAAGTGAAAAGAGGCTCTAAAAGTTTAATGGGATAATTTGAATGGGTTTTTCAAATTAGAATGAGCCTATCTATGGCAGGTAGTGACGAAAAATAAGGACTTGTTGACCAATAGTGGTGGCTAAACTATCATTTCAACACCCATGGGAAAATTACAGTGTAACTCAATAAAGACTATTGGTCTACACAGTGTAGACTTGTATTTATGAGATAAGACAGCAGGATAAGAGATAAGAAAGCGGTGTTGCACTATATGTGGAGTTAGCTGTTTTCCGGGTTTGGTGAACTAACCAAACGGTTTTCAATACAGAATTGTTCTCATATGAGCAGATGGATATTGCTAATGCTGATTAAATTCAGCAATGCATTATGTGGAAGGTACTGTATTACTTCGATACTGCAATAGAGAATTTGAGTTACCTGCTGGTATTCAATGCGAGTTTAACTCATATTATGACTGTTTATGTATGTACAGTTCTGGTAACTCTTAATGCCATCACTTTAAAAGGTAATATTTCATTCTTTTCACAATTTCAAATAAAACAGTAGAGCTAAAAAATGTCCTCATTATTCATATTAAACACCTCCATTAAAGAACCATTAATCCTATCACACTTATTCATCCACATGGAGAAAAGACATTTCAATATGCTGTTCACAGCTGCTTTATGGTGGCCAATTTGAAAGTTGCTATGGAATATTTTCAATATGAGATTGTATTCCTTTAATGGAAGGCCTGATGACTCCCTTGTGGAAAATCCTTCAGACCAATGACAGTTTTCTAATGAGGAAAAAAATAGAGGATAATAAAGGGCTTATCAGAGAGATTGCTAGGTGAAAATTGAATAAATGAAGGTAAATGTTCAATGTAACATTTAAATCACTACAGCGATCTATGTATTCACCATACAATGATCTATTCTGTTTTCTCATGTGCTTAACTTGTACTTGACTAAAAGGAATTCTAATGTACTTATTTGTCAGATTGGATTAAATGATCAACCATATTTACATACATTTTTTGTCAGCTTACAACTCCATTTTCTAGAAACAAAAGTAAAATTATTATTGTAGAAAAGATCACTTTAAAGTGGGCTTTTCGTGTAGTGGTATACCTGATTACCTGCCCAGATCAGATCAACCAGATCAACCAACAGACCAGAAAACTGATACATTTTTTTTGTTTGTTTATATCTTCAATCTAAATTTGTATCTATGGCATCTTATGTGAAACAAACTTATCTTATGTGGAACAAAGTTTGTCTTCCAAAAATTCAAATAGTTCAATGATTTAATTACATTTTTCACTGAGAGTACTTTACGTCTCTTAGAACTGTATAAAACTTGTCTCTAGTACCTTGTGCATGTTATGCACATGAGCCTCTCCAAGCATGTTCTTACACCTGTTCTGGGAGTGTCAAAGTGTTGAAGATAGGTTACCAGGGGTAACTTTCTGGCCCAATAATACCAAAAACTGTGGTGGTTGGAAATACCATGTTACACTCAAACAGTGAAGTGAAAATGACAAAAACTACACTAATCACATACAGTAGCTAAAGGAAAAGAACTGTCCCAACAATGTCTAAATGTGTCTTTTTAATCATATAAAGTCAATGTTAGCAGCCACAGGCATTGTGATGGGAAGAAGAACTAATTATTATTCATACAAATAATTCAGATTCTTGCTCTGAAGTCCCACCCTAAATTAGAAGCATAACCTTAGACTTAAGTTGTTAATTGTAAAGCCAGAATATTAATGTAATGTGTAAAAGTGTATCTCTATGAGTTGTTTACAAGTATATTAATTAGATATCACAATAATCTATAAAGAAACAACACCATATTATTCTTTTTAGGATGCTTGCCAAAAAAAAAGAGAAAAACATAAGTGCAATTTTGCTTGAGTTATGGAAAAAAAAGTTTGATAAGTTTTACAATAACTTTAAAACAAAACCCCTTAAGGTTTGAAGTGAAAGGACCTTTTCAAAAGACAGAATGACCTTATTTAAAAGTCACTGGGCTTTGTCACGACCTTACTTTAGAGAACAAATACTTTGCAACAGGACAAATGGAACTGTCCGAGAAAATACAAAAACATTTATAACGGAAAAACATTGGAAGACATACTGTATGCGCCTGCTACAAAGTGCTAGTGACAAAAAGCACATGATCCAAAATGAAGTTACTGTAACGAACAGTTCTTTCCGGACCCTATGCGGACGACACAGTCCGACGGAGTGGGGAAACACTAGGGAAACATCATGCAGGAATACGGGGCAGAAGACAGGGGGGCGTGTCCAAGGTGCGCTGGTGCACGGGGGAGGAGTGGCCGAGGCGAACAATCCGAGAGAGTAGTCCTTTGGGAATATCCAAAACACAAGGGTAAGTCCAAAACCAGAAGATCCATCAGAACAAGAATTAAAAACCACGAAGACCGGGTCGGAACCGGCGGACGGGGAACAGGAACGGGAACCGAGGTTAAAACCTTAACGGGACCAGGCGCTTCCTGGTCCTGGACTCGCACGATATGGAAATCAGTTGCAGAGCCCGGAAGAGCGTCAGCGCCTGGCTTTTAAGGTGGGCAGGGAATGGGAAACAGGTGCAGAGAATGAAGTCTTTAGTGAAAGGGCTGGAGCACCCTTAAGGAGGGGGACTATAGTCGTGACAGTTACCATAGTTCAATTTCTGACCCAACAATTCCAAAAACCCATCTAGGCAAAATTACCTCCCTTTTACTCTTAATCTTCACCATTTCTCAAACGCATGCCATGACTATAATTATTCATTATGTTCAATACCATTATGCTGTGCATAATGGTATTGATAATGCATTAATAATGCATTATTTTACATACACTAATCAATTGATCTAAATGCATTTCCAGTCAAATTATTTTTTACTATTATTTTAGTTTGATGGAGGTGAGGTCTTCAAATACCATTAAGTGGATATTGTTTTATTATTAGCTTGCATTTTCTTTAAATATGACAAAGTTAAAATCCAGGTTTTAAATTTGATAAAAGCAGAGTCTTATTGCATGGACTTTTACCAAGGTATAACTTTTGCACCAAAATGCATCTGTGTACATTATTTTGCCAATAAATAAGCCTTTGGCCCATGTTACAGTTTTATGTGATATGTCAGTCATAAGCAATTCAGAACAAAAGACTCATGCCTCTCAGTAAATATTTCTGCCATGAACCCTGAGTTATTTTAATTCCAAATGACAGTGAATGAAGGCTGTAGGGCCTGATTGTAAATGACAGATTTCTCTCTTTTCATTCTCACTTCTTAACATATCAGCAACACTTTCATCTAATCTGTGATTAAAACAGTAAAAAAATGGACACATTAAGACGGTTTTCAAAACCGTAATCCAATTAAGGAAAAAAAATCATTTCAACTAGTCTGGTCCACATTAAGGAAATCATTGGATTTATTGAAGGAAAACCATTGTGGCAAAATTTGGAGATCTAAAAAAATGTAAATGTACTAATTATGTATGTTCTTCTAAAAAAGATGAAGTAGAGGAAAACTCCATGTTATTCACTTTAAAATACATTGTGAGTCTCTGTAATATACTGTATCTATTGTTGTCGAATTCATTTTTGCGACGGTACAAAATGCTGAGAAAATATGTCCCAGTGGGGATTGGAGAGTTACCCAGTAAGCTGACGGGAGTCCACAAATGCAGTCATTTAGTACATTATATTGTTGTAAACAAATTGTTTCTGTAATACAGCATAAAAACTTAAGGTGGTACAAAAATACCAAAGCATCAAATCAACCACTGAGTGCCTATCTACAGTATGCTTGAAAATGACAAATCTGTTGTTTTGTTTTAAACATCAGCTTTTTATCAGCCTTTTTAGTCAGGATATTAACAAATAAAATCCCATTTCATTTGCATGATCAGAGGTTTGTGTTCCCACATGTTCAGCAAGTGATTGTTTTTTTTTTTTCCGTCCCAAAGAAGAGGTACTACTGGCATTCCAGTACAGGCCCAGCTGATCCTTTTAGCAACCACCCACTGGCCATATCTGTGTCTTTTATATCCCAGTGAGGAGAAATTCAAGGCCGACACGCTTTCTTAACTTTTTTTATTTTCTTTTTTTGCCCAAGGTACATTTGGCTCACTACCAGACTATGAGAGTAAATTTTCTGTAAACTCAGCTACTTATGCAAATGTCATATTTAATGCCCTAGAGGAGGCATTGCAAAGAGATTAAAATGTATTCATTGCCTCACAAACACGTGCAATGGAAAAAAAAATGTAGATAGGAATTAACTTAGCACTTCTTTATAATTAAATCCGTCCTTTGGATGAGACATAAAACCGAGGTCCTGACTCTTTGTGGTCATTTAAAATCCCAGGGCGTTTCTCGAAAAGAGTAGGGGTGTAACCCCCGTTGTCCTGGCCAAATTTCCCATTGGCCCTTACCAATCATGGCCTCTTAATAATCCCCCTCTATGAATTGGCTACATTACTCTGCTCTCCTCCCCACTGATAGCTGGTGTGTGGTGAGTGTACTGGCGCACTGTGACTGCCGTTGCATCATCCAGGTGCGGCTGCACATTGGTGGTAGTGAAGGGGAGTCCCCATTACCTGTAAAGCGCTTTGAGTCCAGAAAAGCAATTATGTGTAAGCAATTATTATTAATTAAGAGCAACTGTTATTAGGGGGTACTTATCTGCAGAAGAATGTGCCACTAGCTGTACCTAAACTATATTTGTTTGTGAACTAGATTATATTCATTTTATTTTATTTTTAAAAGAGAACAAGTTAATACAACATGCCCCCCACAAGAGATCCCCCCCACTGGATTTGACCACGTCACTAAGGGAGAAACATAACCATAACGTGAAACTTCTAACACAGCTATAAAGATGCGTAGAGTGTTCCTTGGACAAAGGGTACTAGCCAAATTTTATTGTTCCAAATAATATCCCTATTCCAAACAGTAATGGCTGCTAAATGTTTAGATGAAATCTCTGACAGAAAAAAAAAGGAATTAATCCCTTTGTTTTGCCCTTAAAAGCCAGTGGATCTGTGTCTTTGGTGTGTAGACAACACTGTCCCCTACTGGACATGCATGCACTGTAGAACTGAGATGCACTGTAAACAAAACAAAAAAGAAGAGCCCGGAAACTCATACTGAAACTGTAAATTCTGAAATGAGTGAAGAGGTTCTTCATTAAAAATATCAGAAAGACAGTGAGTGTATGATTGTGGAAAAATAAGAGAGCACGAATCTCTCCACTATAAACCAAATTGTATTTAAGAACATAATTATATGCAGTAATTCTAATGACCTTATTTACTGATATGGAACCAGTTAGGGTGTAATTACTTTTTCACACAAGACTACTGAATCTTGGCTGTTTTTGTTTGTTTAAGAAATAATGACAAAGTCAAATTTGTCTGTGTAACATGAGGTAAGATATATCTCCTGTTAGGACTTGGTGAGGACATATCAGATGAAGGTCAGATATGTCTTAATATGTAAAACTCTAGATTCTTAAGGGGGCCTACTTTCTTTTTCACAGTACTGTAGTACATGATGAAGTTCAAATTGCATCTACAATATCTAAAGGGAAGGCTAAAAGTCAATATGGAGAAACAATAGCTTTTTAAAGTGACTACAAATATACAGTACAAGACTGTCGGGATTAAACTGAAAAGTCAATGATCACAAAATAAAAGATGAAATAAAGTTTATATGTCAAGTTTCACGATGCTTTCACTCTGCAGCAGATCAATATAGAAATTGCGATATGTAGTTATTGCCAACAACCTTTAAAGGGGAAGTAAAATTATTCCTAGAACTAAAAGAAATTAATTGAGAAGCACATTCATTTCATTACAAAGATGCGAGCTTTAGGAGAATGGAGAAAACATATAAATCAGCATCAATATGTTTAAAAATGTTATTGAAGGTGATCATGAAAAAGTGTGTAATCTTTATATTTTTCAATAATAGGGCAATACTGGCCTATGTACATGCCACTAAATAGGAATATGGACTGAGCAATGATTGCTGAGCAGGAAACAACATATAATTTTGATCTGCAGCTGTTTTACATGTGTCCTTTAATTGGGAATACGTAAGCTGTGGTGTACATATTCATACGGATTTATTGTAGGCACATTGCTCTTCTTAAGGGACAAGTAGTAGGGTCTTCAGAAAATTAATGAACTAAAAGAAAGATGGTCTTGATCTATCCATCCAGTGTTAGGCACTTACTGGTAATGGTTATAAGAGTCTGGAGCATAGTGTGCAAGGAAAGGTTATACTCAAGATTAAATACCAGTACATCATAGTGTGCATATGTACAGTATATGTGCAATTTAGACATGGAAATTAAACTATCCTCTGGGTCTCTGGAAACCAGTACATCTGGCAAAAGCCCAATGAGAATATGAAAACTCCATTCGCAGGATTCAGAAGAATCCAGAATGAAACCGAAAAAAGAGCTGTGAGGTAACAAGGGTAACCACCATGTTGCATGACCACATTGTCTGTATCATACAGTACATACAGTATATACATACTGTACATGTATGTAGTTGTTCATTTGCATATTGGCAGAGAATCATATAGATACTTTCCTAGTTATGGATGTGTGTCAGATGAGGAGTGGCAATTGTGCTGATTATACAGTAAATCTCATGACCCACTTTGGTGTGGCACTAGCATCTCAAAGGAGGTTTTCAGCTTCATAAATGAGCCTGAGTGGCCTAGGTCTGTCAGAAGCTGCCTTAACAGGATCCACATAAATCACTCAGTCAGCAAAAAGCAAGGTTAACTGGCTGGAAACAGAACCTTGTCAAGTATGCAAATCACAGATTAAATGGAGCAAACACAATCGTGCAGAATCTTAGCTGTTTGGGTAAGTTGACACTGCCTGTCTATGATATTTATCTTCTAAAAGCATAGAATGAACTAGAACCTTCATGTCATTTAGATTTAGCATGAGGGGGATGAAACTTCTGTTTAATGTTTAATCATTGGTACGAGAAACAACATTGAACCTCAGAATACCTTTGTCTCAAATCACTAACAATCTGACACAAATCATTTTCAATTAATTTAATTTCATATCACAAATATATAGCCATTGTGGAAGGACAAAAACATATATGACAATTCAGACAAGCATAAAGTAATCCATACATTGTAAAATTGTCATTTCTCCTCAGCATCTAGACATGATTGAGCTGACAGTTATGTTATTAAGCCATGATGTTAGAGAACCTTCGGGAAACCTTTAAGAAACATCTGGCTGAAGTGCTTGGGTCAATTGGCTACCAGTAGCCCAACAAACATGATGCTCTGAATATCCTGCACACAAATGTAACATTTTCAGTCTTATAATATATATTGTATTATTTATTTTGGAGATCTGATGAAACATATAATACATTGTGGTGATCAAGGTGATCGGTGTTGTATCTTTAATAAACAGCACCCCTTACACCCCATAATGTATGACAGTTTCTAGATTCAGCAATCCAGGGTGCATGCATACTCATGTGCAATTATGAATGTTGGCAAACTTAAAGGAGTCCATTAGACCCATCTGTCTCATTTGGGTTTAAATAGCCATGTGATCCAAGGAACTTCTGTTTTATTAGAAAAAATATATAATGGCTTGAGCAACATAGTTAGGTACAATAGTGTGGTCCACATTTCCACAAACTTAAATGTAAAGAGGTGCCTCCCATTACCAGTTTTAAATGCCCGTCCCCCTAATTTCAATTTGCATTAACTGCTTTGTCTTTCACTGCAGATTCTGAAGCCCTCAGGGTTAATTCTGCAAATGCATGTGAGAATCACGTCTCAGATTTCTTTTTGAATCTCAGGTCTGTTTCTTCAAACCTGATGTATTTCACATATTTCTGTTTGTGTTATAAACTGATCATTGCTTTTTTTGTCTCCTCTCACTATTCAGAGCATACCAAGTCTTTCCATACGTCTTTGGGCCATCTGTGGTTTCTATGTCTGTTTGGTATTCACGGAGCAGGTTGCAAATCCATATGCTAATACAGACAACACACATTGGTGAAAGACTTTCTTTTAAGCCCAAATGGCAATTTCACTTTTATTTAATTGCCCAGAAGCACTCTAACCTATTTTTGCTCGTCTTTTCACACCAGACATCTGGGCTATTATGTATGATCAATAAATAAAAAATGCATGAACATACTTAGCTTTAAACGTACTGTATAATTAAGCTTGAAGTCAACATTTTCATTGTGTGCTTAGTGCTAAACACACACAATGCGTGTTCATAACTTTATAAGCAGCACCTTGTTATACTACACAGGTCATAAGTCAATTTCCATCAAATGCATGGTCTGGTAGCTACCTAAGCTTTTCACATGTACAATACTCCATTCCACTAGCAATTTTAAACCAAAGTCCAAGTCTTTAACTTTTTGTGAATAGTGTAAAAGACAATAATGTTCCTTGTCAAAAATGAACATAAAAGTATATTTCATGGATATTAGGAATACCAGTTCAAATGCAGAATATTATAAACTAAGGGCAGTAGACTAATAACTATGAACATGTAATATTTCCTGATATACAATACAGAGCCCTCCATAGTTATTTATACTTATTTACTGTATACTACTGATGAAATAGAAACAGAAAAAAACATCATATAACAGAAAGATTAAGACTGGATAATATGTCATGCTGAAAAATCTTAACAGGATTTCACGAAAACGTTTTATATTTGTTATAAATAATTTAAATCCATAAGAGTCTTATTTATTCACACTCCTGTAGTTAGAATTTTGTTAATTTTCCTCTGGCATGAATTACATTGGCAAGACACCTTCTGTTGTGTGCTACTGTATGAATTTCTGACACTTCCATTGGGTGGATGTTTGACCATTTTTCCAGGCAGATTTGCTTTGCTCTAGGTCCTTCAGAGACTATATGTTCAGGTATATTTATGAACTTTGTGAACAGTTTGATAATAATACTGCACTGTATATGTCATACTCATACTGATACACAATGTATCACTTTCTGGGATTGAGTTGGCACACAAATGAACTACTTTTGATTATATACTTTGATTAAACATGAGAAAATACTGTGCATGGTCTAGATTTTAATTATACATTTTTTTTCAAACAAATTTCCATTTTGTCAACACATATTCTATGATTTAATTAAAAACTATAGTTGTAAACCATCTTTATTTTAAAACTTGCTGTCTTCTCTATTAAATGTTTTTTATTGATCATTCTTCTGTCTTTTATAACCATAACTACCATATGGTAAGCAAGTGATGATCAATGCCAGGATACTCAACAGTACCACTCTTTGTACTTGGAATGAGTGATTTTGGCAAGAAGCACAGAGAAACACACAAAAGCACAGAGAAACTAGGGACAGTACAGAGAAGTAGTGCCCTCTAGATGTAACAGTGACAGGGACCTCCCCCCCCCCCTTCAAGGGCGGCTCCTGACACCCAAAAAACAAATGAGCTGCACAGCATTGGGGGGAGGAAAAACCTCATTTACCTGAAAGGAAACCTCCAGGAGTCCACAGCTGAGAGCTACCCCCTCCTCCAGATTAAAAACATTTATTAAGTAGGAGAAGGGGGTGCCGGAGGAGCATGACAAAAAAACAGACAAAACACATAAAAAAGCACACACAACAAAAAATAAACCTGGGCGACCAGGACAACAAACCAGATGAAAAAGACTCACAACCGATAGGAACCAAGAGTCCAGGGAAACAGGGGTTAAGAGACCAGGGAACACGGAAACCAGGAAGTCGGGAAAACAGGAATTCTGGAAACCAAACACCAGGAGTAAAAAAAAAGGAACAACAACAACAAAAAAAAAAACGGGAACAAAAACTAGAAAAACACCGCTCGCTGGGGCAAAAATAAGCTCAACATTCTGTCACAGATGCTGGGAGTGACATCCCATGGAAAGCTAGGTAAAACAGTTGAAACGAAAGATATAATACACTTTAAAATATTCCAAATTTGGACAACAGTAAATGATTGTATTTTAAGATAACTCAAAATAAATGTTTTAGAAAGAATTGAAACATTTCCTGGCATCATGAAATGTGAGCATAAAATGTGTTTTCTGTAGCTTTACACAATACCAGGGTAGGACAAAGGTACATGATGTCTTCACTGTATTTTAATTATTTTAAAGTATATTATTTGTAGTCTTCCAATTTAAGTTAACTCAAATTAATTAAAACTGATAGCTTAAAGAAATTAAATTTGATTTGCAGAATACTGAAATAGCTTAATGTCACTTTTAAATTATATCCAAACAACTCCCTGTTAATTTAAAGTTGTATTTAATTAAAGATTATTTGCACTTAGCATGCTGTTTAATTTCACATTAACTAAATTCATTTGAGGGTATCTCCCTTCCAAGGTTTCCTTAAGTAATTTTGAAAGATTTCAGATTAATTCAAAATATTGATGATAATAATAATAATAATAATGTGATAATGTTTCTTTATTAGCCCTATACAATTTCTTGCATTCTTGCATTGCAGTGACACGGGGACGTGTTTAATTAAAACTGGGGGGATTTCATATGCATTTTATTAGGAGAATAAACAGTACTGTATGTTAATTACATGCGTGAATACAGGACTTTATTGAAAGTCAATATAATGAAAATGTTCACACTTGCTGCAGTTTATTGTCTTTATATTTTGAAATGTTGCTGATATAATGTTTTTATTATTTCTAGAATGATGGCTAGTACTAGGCACACTGTACACCATAGTTATGAGTCAATTAAGTGAATATTTTTTAGTTTTTTGCCAATTGTCTTTGACTATCAGTGCCATTCAAACTGTAGTTAGACAGTAATCTGACCAGCAGCAATTTGTAAAGAGAGCTGGAGACCACTTGAAAGAGAATACAGAATTTTCCCCCTTTAAACTCAGATACCATTTAAAACAAGAAGGAACCTTGTTATAGAATTAAATTCCCTGCCCTTTTCTTGATTTCCAGTTAGGATCTGTTTTCCAATAATAACTGGAAAGGCAATCAAAACCATGCACTCAAGAAAGGCTATCGTTTGCTCTTTTCTCAAAAGACCATGATCAATGATTGTGTGCACGTGCAGCAGTGTGTATAACTGCTGGATGAAACAAACCTCACTACATACTGTACATTATGTTGCAACAGCTATTAATCCACAGTAATTTATGTATGATAAACCAAAAATCTCAAGAATTTGCAAAGACATTTTACAAGGAGTAAAATCTTTGTATTTACAAGCTTTGTGTAACAGACATTTCATAGTCAATTCACCAGTGTAAAATCAATCACCAGTGTAAGTCAATGCACCAGTGTAAAATCACATTAAGGATTAGAAATGTGAGAAGCCTATCCATGGCAAGACTCTAGCTTGCACTTTCCTTTGCTTTTAGCATCTAGAAAATAATATACATAAAATATTATATTAATAAAAGTAATAGCCACACACTTAAATATTTGTTTCACCCTACTGAATGATAACACTTACAATATACTGTACTGTAAAAAAACATACTGTTATGAGATTCACTGAGCAGAGAGAACCCTCCTATTTTCAGGCCAAATGCACTAATCCTGAATTTCGCATGATCTACTCGAGTCTTAGCTTCACTCTTGCTCCTGAACCAGCTCTGTGGGGTAACAACGTTGGTGTTATATTGATATGGGGGGAATGGAGGGTGAAGGCTTACTTCCTTTATTGTTCCAGATGGGAAATGTGCCTGGTAGGCAGGTATAAAAGTTAACACAATACACAATACAGGTCACTTACCACAACATGAACCCATTCACACATGAGAAACCTACATGAATGATGAGAAATAAAAATATATACAGTACGGTAAATAAAGTGAAACATCCAATCAGTTGTCCAAAATAAGCTGGTTAATTGCTGCACGAATAAAGAATAACTTAGTTCTATTGCACTCGAATCTCGGTAGTCTAAATCAACACCCAGGTGGAAGGAAAGAAGGAGGGTTATACTGTAGAGCCACTTAAATTTCCAAACCTTTGATTTGGGACATGTGAGTGCTGTGTAGGTGGAAAGGTGGAAAAGAGCAATGGGCTGTTAGATATGGATCTGTCCCTGTTTCTTAATTTTATTTTTAAATTCAGTCTCTCAAGTCAATAAAGCAGTAAACTATGTATTTATACAATGGTTAGCTCAAAGTTTTCCTTATTTTTCACATTTTAAATAATGACATTATATTGGTATTTGATATGTGCCTGTATAAAATGGGACCATTTTCAACTAAACCTGTTTCCTTTCCATTACAACTACACTAAAACTCTGACAATAGATGCATTGCTATCAAGGCATTAAAATAACAGGAAAAAAAGGTTGACATGCCTGTGCCATTTTGAATACATCAATAGTACTGCGTTTACCAGACACCTTACTGATATAAGACTGACTATTTTGAAATGTCAAGTGTTTATAAAATGAATGTCAGCTACTTAGGGGATGAAAAATCACAGACCTCCTTAGCCTCTGTTCAAAGCAACACTGCACACATTTTCTGAAAGTAAATTATTGATTTTAGTCCAAAAAGGGCCATTGCAGAAAAACATGAAGATCCTCAGGAGTCAGGTAAAAGTGTTGAGTCTGAGGTCTCACATTAAGCTGTCTTTAATTCTCAGCATGGAATAGCTTCAAGTATTGACATGCTGTCAAAATCCTCTAATACGCTGAATTAGAGAAAATCAAACAGGGGAGACAGGCTCAGTTCTGCATTTTATTTATCCTACATTTCCAGCCATGCACCAACATTCTCATTCTCTTTCCGCGTTTCTGCCCCATTTTATTTCACAGGAACTGTACTGCAGGTTCAGCTACATCTCAATACATCCATATCCACCCCCTCCTCAGCTTTCCACCAACACTCAGAACAAGGTCAATTAGAAATCTGCTCTACCCTTGAGGTGCTCATTGCATGATGAGGTGCAGAGGTGCACTTAAAGTTAGGTGTTCCAATTTGGTCGGGGCCTGACAGGAAACGCCAAACTGAGTGTAGTATTCCCATTGGCTATGTAGGAAAAACCATTACACTTAAAAAATCCTGTAGTGAGCAGATGCCTGTCTGAACTGGACAGGGATCACTGAGCATTAATATTCATCCTTCCAGGGGTGACTCCTGTGAGAATATCTAGTAAACATTGCAGTTTGCATGGATCTTAAGATACGTTTTCTATTTGGATGTGACGAATGAGAAACATCCATCTGCTCATCACATTTGAGACACAATGGTGGTAGTATTTATAACTAGACATTGCATCTGTACGAAAAAAAGAGTAACATAAGAAAAAAAAGCATTGAGTATTTTTAAAATATGGTTGCAAGTCTTCAGTCCAAAATATAAGCCTAATGGTGTAATAAGAAGAAAAGTTTGAATAATGCTTTAGAAACCATGATAAACACGTACTAAGCATCCAAAGTAAATAACCACAACAGATTCAGTTATATGGAAAATGAAAAAAATTGTTGGAGGTGCACTGACATTTTATCGAACAGACGTGACTTAAGTGAATTTGTTTTGCTCATTACCGTTTGTCGTCAACAGGCTCAACAGTGAAAGTTCCAGGCTAGTGGCATAAGGCAAAGAACTGGAAGCTAATACTGTACAAGCTCTATAACTGTGACACATGTTTTGCACCTATTGCAGATGCTATTTTGGGTAATTCTGTCATATTCCTGGACGAGGATATGTCTGTTCACTGGTCTCTGAGCCCTTGATCCTATCAACAAGAAATGTAATTTCTTAGGGTATTAACTAACAAAGTGCGATCCAGCAAGTGACTGGTGAGTGCAACTGTGTCACTGCTCTCTGGTCAGGGTTACTATTCTGGTCAAGTTCATCTGTTTGGAATTTGCGTGTTCTTCCCTTGAATTCCTTCTGTGTCCTAAAATGTGCTGTTATGACTTATTGCCTATTCCAAATTGTCACTTTCTCTGTGGTGGAGTGATTGACTGGCATCCTGTCAAGAAGGAAAGCAGTAATGTACAGTTTTGTTACTTCCAGCATGTGCACCATTTTCCTGGGATTGGCTGCAGTTTACTGTTTATCACTGGAATAATCAAACACTTTATTGATAATGGGTGGATCAACGACTATACATGAGCAGTATGATTTTAAGAACATAAACCGATGATTAACAATAAAAATGAAAATTAATTTGCAAGATAACTAAAATATGTAAGAAGTATTAGAACAAAATGAATCACACTTGAACAAAAATAGATTTTATGGATGTATAGAGAAAACAGAAAATCTGGCAGAAAACATTTTCCAATATGCCATTGTTACTCAGCCCCAATCTCAGTTAGGACTGGGATCTGAAAACAGTCTTTTTCCCCAGAGTGATTGACTCATACTTTATAGAGTAATGTTTCTACCCGAGCTGTGAAATCTTAGCCAATATTTTTGTGCTTAATTTAAAGCTTTTGTGAAGAACGCTGTCCCACAAGAGACATCTGTCTTCCACCTACATCAGGCTTTGAAATGCAAACGATCTTTTTATAAAACTTGCATTTGTCTCACCACGTGATCTTGAAGGAATTTCAAAGTATCTAGTTGTTGTTTCTTGGTGGATGGTTATGCAGCTACAAAGCAACGTTAGATGTATTTCTGGAACTTGTAGTTTTGGAATACATTCACAGTGACTTTTGAAGTTATGTAAGTTTTCTACAAAGGGTAATTTGTTATTTTTAGCTTATTAGCTAAAAATTAGCTTATTTAGCCATTTTGTTAAATTAATAACCATTAATAGAAAGAAAAAAAGTGACTAAAATGTTTGTGTGCATATCACAGCCTAAAACATATAATCCAAAGTCTGTCTGTATGTTTTTTTCCTGATAAGAGCTTTATATCTGAAACAATAGAGTCAGCAGCAAATCCCAGAAATTATGTTACTTCCCTCATAAAAACTGCCATAAATCCAAAAACTCTAAGCACAGCTCTTCCCTCAGACTTATTCAGAAAAGGTTGTCATCATCAAAACGACAGTAAGTCCAAGCTCAATCCTGATTCATTATACAGTCTCTACATAATTTGCCTTCTCCTGCAACCATGCTGAACAGATGGTTGAGTATTTAGTATGGCATCTTAGATTGTTTAATTCTTCACATGCTCCCTCTCAATACAACCATCCTATTACATTTGCATTACACTTGTATTCTACTGTGGTTTCCAAATAATGTATGTCTGGAAACCAATTGGTAGAATAGGAGGATCCTTATGTGTAACCATGAATCCCACAGAATGCAGAGTAGCACAAGCACAATCCAAAAATGAAATCCAAAAGGCATGGTCAAAAGGCAGGATCAAAAATTTGGTTTAGTACCAGGAGTTCAATCAAAAGGCTTGGAAACACACACAAGAGAATTCTACAGGAGGCTCCTCAATAGTGAGCATGGGTTGGTGTGTGAGGGAACTTTAAATACTGAAGGGAAAGAGATGTGGTTGGATAATTGGTCCGGGAGTGAGAATTTGAGGAATCTGGTGCATGTGGGAATGTGATGGGGTCAATTAGGAATGAGATTGTGAAACAGTGGATTTGGGAATGCAATGGCGTTTGTGAGGGAGAATGTGGGGCGTGACAATGTACAGATTCTGTCAAAAGTCCTCCCTGGGCTAACTTTCACCAAGTTACCCACTATTTCAATTGATGAACCAGTGACTCACTTTTCTTTCTGGCCTCCTGTGTAATGAGGCTACAGGTACAGTACATAATAACTACTGCACACAGGTGGATGCTGCACGTCCCTGGTGGAGTATATTCCATTCCTATATTTTGTATGGGAATATAGGAAGTATATTCATTCCTATATTTGTTTACTTACGATGATTTTTAGCAATGCCCTGGACTTTCTCGTGTGGCTCTTTGCTTTGCTGATGTGCCATGTGATCACTGGAAAATCTCCAAAGGTAAGATGCATTCTCTTCTTGCAATAATGTGTCTTTTTCAGTCAAAAGTGTTCACACACCCTCGACTTTAAGTGAGTGATGTGTGCTTGGCACTTGTTAAAATATTCCATTAGGTTTCTATTAGTTATCCTTTATGATTCCAGCATTTCTTTTCAATGTCTCCCACATACTAGTTCTCTGTGGTGTCTCCCACGTACTGTAGTAAATCACAGGGGAGACCTTGGCGGAAGAATGCAACAGCTCTCACACAGCACACATTAGCAGCAGCAAGAGACAATTCCAATCCCAGCCCTCTGCTTGAGCTACTCTTTTCACTATTTACTCTAAAGTCCCCTTGAAGTCCATCAGTTTGTGCAGCTTGTGGATAATACACAGATGTTCTTAGAAACTGAATTTTGAGCATCTGGGCAACCTCTTGAATTAGGCAGGATGTGACCTGATCAGTCACAATCTCACCAGAAATGCTTCATTTGCTGTATTCAAAGAGGAATGTCTTTGGAGTAAGATAAAATTTCCTGGAATAAGGAACAAGAATATACCCTTTCCCTGTTGGAGTATTCCCACCCAGTCCAATGGTACCTTGGTGAAGGGTTCCTCTACGAGCGGTAGAGGCTGTAAGGCAACCTGAAAGGCTTCAGGGAAGCCCTTTAACAACCCAGCCACATGAGGCCATTTTGTTGAGTGTACTTTCTATTTTCCAAGTGAAGCAAAGATCTGGCTGAGACCACTGTTTTAATTAGATGCTGTAGTTCTGACAGCAACCAAAATGACTGTCATAATGTATTCATGTAATTCATTACAGTAATTGCATTTTAATAATGTTCCAGATGTAGCCTAAAGCTGCAAATACCATAGGACACATAAATCCCCCCATTTTGCCTGTTGGAGTTCAGAGAATAGATAATGAAATCTCAAATGCAGAACAGCTGCAATCCATGATAAGGAAAAGAATGAAAACAGCACTGTGGTTTAAGGTCAAGTGTGGGGAGTGAAACCTTCTGCTTGCATAAAATTAACTTGGTGAAAATTGTGCTTTTCCCACAATTGCTTAAAAATGTGCATTAATTTAAAATTCAAGAAATGATAAAAGTGTCATTTTTTGTAAACTTGCGAGGTTTATGTTGATGGTTTGTGAAGGACAATCAAACCTACAAAGAAGACAAAACTTCAGGGGCTAACATTGACCACAAAATAATGTTGTAGTCATCTTCAATACAAAACTTCTGTAGTTTCCACATGCAAAGATGTACTGCATGCTTTGGATATGGATATATTCTATCTCTCTGGTCTGTACTCAAAACATATACAGTACAGATGGCCCTAATTTGTATTTCAAAACAATACTTTAGGGAGACACAGTATTACCTGGCTTAGGAGAACAACAACCTGTCTGTAAGAACATTTCAAATGTATCTAAGAAATGAAGGATGGAGGGTGTCTTGTAAATATGAAGGAAAACCTACAGTAGCAGAGTTTCTGAAAATGAAAAACGTTTACCTTTTGAGGCTGTCAAAGCGTGGAATGGACCACAAGGCAATGCTTATTTCTCCACGGTGCCCATAGAGAGGTAAAGATTTAGGGCTGATAGGTGTTATTATAAAGGTGTTACAGATTATGTTTTTTGTGAACCAGGTGTTGCGTCTTGCTACAGTACTTTAATCACTGGGCAATGATTGCCTAGCACAGAGTAAGCATCATCAAGCATCAGCCCGACAGGGTAATCTATCTCTCGTGAAATTAAGCACCAATTACAAAACACAAATATGTCAGAAACATGATATTTATATATTGGTAGATGTAAGGGGGTGAGATTAAGCTTTGATTTCCTCCCAAATTTCCATTTTAAAACTCCATGGATTACAAAAACCAAAATGGAGTCCAATGAACCATGCAGGAAAAAAATGCATACTGTACATTGAATATTCAGAAAGTAATTTCTTTCTCCAACCCTATAAAATGCATGACTTTCTGTTTACAGAACTGTATATACCACATCTCTAAACAGAGAATTTGTTATTGTGCCTCTGTTAAAATCTTGTATTCTTACTTATGGTATTCTCTTACGAGACGACACAATAATCTGCCAGAAAGTGGGTGGACCCTGTGTTGGTCTTATCAATCACCTTCTGGTTCATGGAAGACAATCATCCTCAGCCACAAGAACACCCAATGGGCGAACAAACAAATAAATAAAATGGCCCTTGACAGGATGTGTATATACCCACACATTCTGCATATCCCTAATTACCGCAGACCTTATAATGAAATCCCTAAAATTGATTATCTAACCAAAAAATAGATTTAACATCAAATACATTGACCAAAACAGTTATAATTAAAATGTGTACACTTTAGGCTAAGAGGGCTTCCTGTAAAACTGACAACAAAAGCCTTTTTGCCACAGTAACATAGTACATACTGTACTTATATATTTAATGGATCGGTTTATTCATTAATTAGAAAACCACATGCTATTTTGACAACAACCTAAAGTAAATATTATAGTACATTCATCAGATAATTCATTGGAGAAGATTGTTTTTCCCTGCTAATTGGTAATAGTTCTCAAATGACACCCCAATGCAGCGCCTTACAGATGTGTAAAAATGTCAATAATGGTTGAAATTTCCTTTCTTTTTGCTTGGCCTGATTGTGTTGGCTGTCAGAAAAAGGTAATGAGAGGAAGCTGCAGAAACACTGAACCTAGTCAGACAAGGCTTGGGCTGGTCCAGACTCACATCTATAGAACTTGTTAAACAAGAAGCATATCCTATTGAGCGATCTTAGGAAGTTATTTATAGAAGAAAAATAGCACCGACTGCCTGGGGACACAATAACCAGCATATATTTTCCTAAGAAGCAGTAATAAATGATGGAACCTTCAGCAAAACTCAAACTACAAAGAAAGATTGTATTGTTTTGTATTCAGCTCAAGTTTTAATTTACAGCAAAGCCCCAAAGCACTGGCATGCATAATGGGCTTCAGTGTTTGTTTCTGAAGCACAAGGGATTTTACTCTATAGTTTAAGGAAACAGTATTTTTTTTCAACGTTTTAGTTGAAAAAGGTAATAATAGATACACATTGATGTACATGCATACAGTGAGAATGCAGCTGTATCTGAAAAAGAATTACAGATGTATACCCATTATATGGCAATTTGTGTTGAACTGTCAATATAAAGACATATTTTGTATTTTGCATTTATAAACAGTACATATATTTTTGAATTTAAAAATGAAAAAAAATGCAGTATGTATTTGTAGCTTTCTGTGTAGTAAGCGTAATTTGTCAAAAGAGTTTGTGAAAGTAAGTAATAAAGTAAAATAATATTATTTGCACATACTGTAGGCTTGGATTAATCTGAAAATTTAGCATACCCCGCCACCACAATTTTTGAAATCCCTGGGTTATTAACCTTACCACAGAAGCACAAATGTAAACAACATTAGTTATTTTAACTTTTATTTTATTATTTTATTATTATTTTGTTATTTAAACTTGACAGGTTAGATTTATTTTGGAAAACAAAAGATCTCTTTAGGTTGTACTTCAAGCAATGGCAAGCAACTACTACAACTACTACTACTACAACTACTACTACTACTACTACTACTACTACTACTACTACTACTAAAAGGGAACAGATATAAATTTCACCTCACAGAGTAATCAGTCGTATGACATAAAGCAACAAAAAGTTCAGTAACGTTGAATTGATCGACCCTTTCACCAGCCAAGCAAAGCTGGTGTTGGCTTTAAGCAGCAATTGAATAAAGCTGATCATTTAACTGTGGAATACCCTTAAGGGAAATCCCTTTTTAGAACTTCTCTCTCAAATGTTTGAGATAGTGTCCAATCACATATGTAGTTTGTTTTTGTAAAGACTCTGCTTTGGAGAATTGGTTCTGTTCTGGAGGGTGGCCAAAAGTAACCACCGCAAGGATAAAGAACTGGAAATTGTAAGCACTTGAGTCCATGTTAACTGAGCCCAAGGCTAACAATATTAATTCAAAAAATCCTAAAAGAAAAGAAATCAATAAACATGTCGACACAGTGGGCTCAATTCTTCAGCCTTTCAAACTGGTGACATGCGTTGTTTAATCTATTTTCAAAAGGCCATCCTTGGCAGGTTGAGCCTCTGTAGATTAGCACTAATGGAGAATCCACAGGTGTAATTGACATCTGCCTGATGGGAGCCTAATTGCCAGAAAATCCACAGAAAGTGGGTTCTTGTTTCCTTCATCCATCAGGGAGATTTCTGTTTCAGAAACAATATGCAATAGGATTTGAAGAAGATTCTTCAGTAAAAGTAAAGTAAAAATAAAACAGTAACAGTAAAAAAAGTATACAATATCACATTACAAAGCTCAGTAGAAAACATAGTGTGGGACACTATGACAAAGCAAAGTGAATGCATTTTGTAAGTATAGTAAAACCATGGGAAAACTGCAAGAGTGAAGACAAAGAACACAATATATTTTATCTGCCTCTTGACTACTCTAGTGCTGAACCATTTAAAAACACCATAAAATATTGTGAAAGCCTACAGTGTTTTAAAGGAAGAACACACAGCCAAACCGATCAAGCTCAAAGTGCCTGCTGTTCACTTCAACTGCGTTCTCTTCTCTGCCAGGAAGCATTCATGATGGATGGCGGCACTGTTTGCCAGTCAGAGGAGTACGTGGTTAGTACAACAATTCCAGGACAACTGCTACGGCAGTGGTTCCAAATTCTGGTCCCGGTGCCCCACACACCTGCTGGTTTTCATTCCATCCCACCTGTATTAGATAATTGGAGCCTTATTTGATCTAAGAAGTTGTGTCAGTTAAATATTTGCTCCTAATCCCAAATCTTGGATTAGGAAATTTGGATAACATGTTGGAACTCCAACATGTTTAAGAGCTGCGAACAAACAGTTCATATTAACTGTATTATTAAGCCAAGGATTTGATTGGGTAACTGAGGGGTCAGATGGAACAAAAACTAGCAGGTGTGTGAGTCACCAGGACCAGGATTGGGAAGCACTGGCTTGCAGTAACAGGCTGAGCTGCAGGTAGTTTATTTCTAGCCATGCACCAGTGTATCCCTATTCTCCAAGGGTGATGTTCTAGTTAGGACTGACAATAGCACCTGTGGAACCCACTTATACTCCATTGTGGTGTCCTTCGTGGTTTGCGTCCAAGACTCTACATGATGCGTCTGTCTGGTGTGCAGAATACAACAGCGGACCTCTTGTGTGTAGGACATGCAGTATGGCAAAGCATCCTTGTCACGTGGCAGTCATTATTTTGGTGGATGAGGATGGCCCTGGGGAGCTACTGCATGCCTCTTCTCTGCTCATGCTCACTTCTTTCCCTTGCTGGTGCTCATAAGGAAGATAGAAATAAAAGGATCACGAGCATGGCAAGATAATACTGGCTGTGGCAGCTGGAGTTTTTACTGATGGTCCACCTCCTGTCCAGCAGGCACACATGGAAACTAAATGGACATGTATTTAAATCTGAAAATGGGAATCACTTCTATACCCAAAGGGTTGTGAGATTATGGAATGTGCCCAGCCCATTTTGGTGAAGCTAATACTTTGGTCTCTTAAAAAAAGTTGATGATATTCTTGGATCAATTAGCTACTAACTACCAAACAGGCTAGATGTGTTTGTAACCTTTCTATGTTTTTAGATGATCATTTCTTACAGACACAATTATGTTCTCTGTATGTAGGATTCATTCCAATCTGAACACATACATTTTTTAAAATTTTCCCCTCCTTTAGAAAGATAAATGTTGTTATGCATCTCATTTCATGCTTTTGCTGACAGCTTTGAAATGTACAGTATATATTTTTTTTTTTCACCAAAACAATAATTTCATATCTTATTTCACAGATAGCTAAAAATAAATATTTGCTGGGATTTGAGTAGGATTTTAGAATCTTTACTACATTACAACTTTAATCCTAGTGTGTCGATACTGCACCTTTATTGTTTGTTTCTGTATTGACTAGGAGTTTCTAAATTTGTATTTTTTTCAATGAAATACTTAATCGAGTAATACTAAAAATGTAATCATGACAGCATCAATGAAAGCAATTAAAGTAAAATGAACTACAAAAAACAATAAAGAGTCTGCAATTAATTAAGGAAATATATGTCTGTTTAGTATGATTTAATGGGAAAGGTTCCAGCTCATAGGTCTAAGCAATTTCTTTGTGTTAAAATGAAAGTAACATAATAAAATGTAGTCTACAGGCATTAAGTTGTTCTAGACAGATTATGAAGATGATATACAGTAGATATATATGAGAGAATAAAATCTGGCTTTAGATGTACCTTAAAGATGACAGACATTTTTAATATCTTTCAATTTCATATTCAAGTCATTGTATCATTGTTTATGTTATCTCTCCTACAGAAAATATAGATATGTATGTTATTTATCTTGATAATTGATAATGCATTACTTACAAGCTAAGGATAAAATGATGTAGAAGAATTATATCGTGAAAATGTTACCTAAGAGACCAAAAGAAGGCATTAATTAAGTGTTCTTCCGTAGGAAATGCAGTGTTCTTCTTGACTGTGATCTTTGTAAAGAAAGACAAAATTAACTAAATGTATTTTGTCTTGGGACTTTGTAATGGAAGTTACCTTCTATTTCACAACTATTCCTGGAGACTGAGTCTTTAAGCAAGGCCTTTTGGTTTAACTGAACTAGTATGATGAATTCTTTTTGCATTATTTTTATATGTGTATTCATGTTCCTAACTGTGGTCTTGTTACATGTTGTGTGCACACAAAGCAAAAATAATATGAGACTTCCTATTTTGCAGTTTATATGGATTCAGGGCAAATTATTTTTTCTTTCAAACAGTTCATACTACAGTACATAACTTTCCAAACCACTTTTGATGGGATTCTAAGCTGAGGATGCTGATCTCACATATTTCTTTTCTGTAGGGACCCTTAACTACAGACAAATAATAACTTGATTCTACCCCCTAGTACACTTATGACATGCAAATACAAATGATGGAAGGTACCCATGAGATAGTGTGAGTGTTTCTGACTCCTGAAATAATATATGTTTCAGGCAAATACTGCATTTTATATGCAAAATGTTTCATCAGCTGCCGGTGGGATATTCAGTAACAAGTTATCTGGAGTACTTTTTAAAAGGTCATCAGAGGACCATACTTATTAATATGATTAAAGTCAACATATTCACAGTATAGTTATTTCCCTCATTTCATGGGGTCACTGCAACATGCCAGATGTATTGGTAACTCTGTGAAAAATGAAAGCATCAGTATTTCAGACTTTTTTTTATATAGTAGCTCACCCTGTCAAGGAAGGTTCATAACAGATGCAGCTTTTATAACACATGATAAAATAGTGAAATGGAATGATTAAGAAAGAAAAAGGGGAAACAAGCAATTTCAATTAAAACTGAGTGGCATTAAATTTACATTAATTATGTAATTGCATTTTTCATTTTTTACAGCATAATTAGAAATAGAAGGTGTTAGGGGACAAGTTTAGATCTGACCAATAACACATGTTAATGTCTCTTTGGGACTACAGTATTCACATTTCAATGTGACCAATCTCATATTTATCATCAGAAAAACACATTAGTATACTGTATATGCTGTAATTGGCTCCAGAATTACAAGGATTTTGACTTACTCATTTATTCACAGTTTTCTGAAGTTCTTGTAAGATCCATTTTTGCAATGGTGGCTTAGCAAATAGAAAAAAAAGAACACAAGTTCTTGGCAAATAAATAAATCAGGAAGTAAGAATTCTTTAGACACAAATAATGGAGAAGACTTTGCAAAGAGAATTCTATGAATAACCCTGTGTACAGAGAATCATCGGAAAAATTGGAGAAACACTGTTACAAAAAATGGTGTGATATTGAAATTTTTAAAACTAAAAACTAAATAAAAATTAAACTCTCATTTGTCACAATTGCCAATGTTGGTGTTCTGCGGGGCAAGGTGCAGTAGCACTGACACAGAACTCGGTTACACCTCTGCTTACCTGTCACTCAGGTTGCCAGGGATGCAAATATGACAGGAGACCTGGACCACCTGGAGACTATTTACAATCACTCCTGCTGCAGGTGGTTCAGGATATTTAAACTCTGAACTGACAAAGCTTGCAGCTCGATCATAGAGTTTGAGCCTTTCTCCATCTCTAGCCTCCAAGTTCTCTAGCTAGTGTTTTATTGGATTCTCGACCTGGATAGTCTTGACCTAGCTCCCAGATCATCCCTGTCCCTTTTTGCTCCTTTATGTTTACTCAGCTCAGGTTCTGCTTTGTATTGGTCCTGACTCTCTGTGTTCATTAAAAATCCCAGGATATTTCTTCAAAAGAGTATGGGTGTTAACCCAGAGTCCTGGTCAAATTTCCAAATGCCTTTTACCAATCATGGCCTCCTAATAATAATACCCATCTTTGAATTCGTTTTATCACTCTGTTCTCTCCCGCACTGATAGCTAATGTGTGGTGAGCATCCTGGTGCACTATGGCTGTGGCTGTATCATTCAGGTGGATGCTGCACATTGGTGATGGTGGAGGGGTGTCCCCATTACCTGTAAAGCACTTTGAGTGGAGTGTCAAGAAAAGCGCTATATACTGTAAGTGTAAGGAATTATTATTATTATTGGATTATTACGTCTAAGAATATGATTTGTGTGTCCGTGTTTTTTTTTTCCGCGCCATGTATTCATGTAACCCCCCCCCCCCATTGGTCCATCATTACACCATTGTTTCCATATTACGTCATCATCAATCAGCTTTTCCACCAATCAGAACTCAACGTCTTCAGTATTTAACTTGGAGGTTTTCAGAATAAAGGAGCTTTTCGCTTTCAATCAGCTTCGGCTTCGTTTTCGTTCGTTTCGCTTCATGTGTGTGTGTCCGTATAGCTTCGGCTTTGGTTTGTGTTCGTCTTCTCCTTGTACTATCGTTTGTTTGTATTATCAATTATTTCGCAATTACCTTGCCCAAATGTGTTATCAACCTCTGTGCTCCTTTGTACCCTATTCCTTGTGTCTACTCTCGTTTTCCCTTATTTGTATTTCTAGTTCACTTGTGTATTTGTGTGAGTTTTTCTGTAAGGGTTATTTTAGGTTGTCGGGTACATTGTGCACATGTAGTTGATCTTTGTATTAGAAACACTAGTTTAGGATGGGTGAGTGTCTTTTGTCTTGTATGGTTTTGGTTAGTCAGGGAAGGTTAGCCAGAGTGTTTCGGGTTTTGTTTTGGTAATTAGGTCAGCTTCCCCTCACTTTATTAGCCAGCTCCATTTTTTTTTCTTTCATTTGCCACTGCTCAAGTTCCTTTTTATTGTTATTGTGTCCTGTTTATGTACCAGTCACTTATTCACTTTTAAAAATAAATCACTTTTGCACCAAACTTGTCACGCTTCCTAAGTCCCTCACCAGAAACCCACCTGCATCCAAATCCATCCTAAATGTTACATGCCTTTACCCCTAGACACTTGGTATACAGTAGTATGCAATTACTTATAAATATAAGGTACAAGAAACCTACTAGAAAGATCAAGGTAGGCTGATAGTTTAAGTGTAATCATTGTATCTATAATGTTTGTCACCATTCCCTATCTTTTTTTTTTTAATGTGTTCTTTGCATATGCAAGCTGATGAGCACAAAGATCTCATGAGACGGTTTTTTAAAAAGTTGCATTTAATTATTATTTACCCATCGGGTGGGAGTTTTTGTTAATGAAAGTTTAAAACTACAGTTATTTTAATTGTATTGAAAACAAACATTTTTTTTTCTTGGGGCTATGGAACTATCATTTCAGTATTAGTTAATGCCTGATACTAAATTCCTGTGGCAAATAGAAATTTCTTGTTTCAGTGTGTACCCACAGGAAAGACAGTACACATCACGCCATTAAAAAAAATAATAATTAGAAAATGGAACAAATACTAGGTTTATTCCATGCTGAAAAGAGAAGAAGGAAAACACAATGTTTCAGCTGTGAAGCCTTCTTCGGGTGTGCTCACCAAAGTAAGGGATATTCTTAACAGTGCCATTTTTTAAATATATGAATGAATGCCTCTGGGATTCTGTGTTGATTTTCACAATCAAATATTGTTTTGAAATGAGTGCATAGACAGCACACAGTGTATCTTTGCATATAGACAGCATAGTGATAGTGCCTTTGACTATTTTCAATGCAGCAATCATGCACCATTTCTCAGAGAACAATGGATGACTAATTGTCACACAGCAGACTGGAAGTAGGGAAGAAAACACTGCCAGCATTTAATAATGTCTTCTGTCTATGTTTTATCTTGATGCAAACTTCAACAAAATTTGAAGGCAAGTCCAAAACATCACTCACAATTTTTAATTCCATTAGTAATAGATCTGTATCATGAATTGAAGTCTACATTTAATATAATCATCCAACATATTTGCCCCAACATGAATTTTATCTAAATATTTTTAAATTTAATTTATTCATTTTAATTGATGTTACAATTGCTTCGTGACTCTCTTATTTTAGTGTAATCTGCAAACGTATCGGGGTCCAGATCATTGATAAAAATTAGGAAGAGCAATGATCACTGTGGTAATCACCTCATTAAATCTCCATAGCCAGAGCATTCATCCATTTTCTATACTCTTTATTTTCTATCATTAACCAGTTGTTAGATCAGGCATACACATTTTCCTGAATACCTAAAACTGTAAATAGAGAAATAATCTTTTATGACTTCATCAAATGCCTTCTAAAAATCTAACTATAACATATTGAATGCTCTTCATGTTCCCAGTATTTTTGTTGCCTGTTAAAATAATGCTATTTAATTTAGATCTACTTTTTCTGACTGTCCTTTAGGATTTATTTCCATATTGGTGACCCTTTAGTTAAGTTCTGATCATTATTTCCATGTCAATGTATGTCACAGAAGTCAGACTAATTTATCTAGAATTAGTTGGTTAGGGGTTCCTACACTTTTAACAAATGGGCACTCTTAATTAACACAATTTGTACTGTGAAATTGTACAAATGGAAAATAATGTTCAAATTATAAGTAGTGCAACAGGATTCTGAACAAAGTATGTAATGTGCTTTCTGTTACATGCTTAACCTTGATGTGTCATACTGTATATTTTATCGCTAAGATTAATAATCCTTTTCCTGCAATCATGCTTTGAAAAAGACCTTTTGTCTGGCTGCTATCATGTTCTTACAGTTTTATTTTTGGATGGGCTTGATAAATCAAGTTCTTTTAGTTGTGTCACAGACTTACAATAGGTTTTTTCAACTAAAGACAGTTTTGTTCCTGTGTCCAGCATCTTTAAAATAAATTACATCTAGTTACATCTATTGACAAATGTCGGTTTAGCCATCAGTGATCACATATCCCTATGTACTGAGATGAGATGGCTGTAAATATATTCGTTACTGAATTAAAAAGTTTTTTTTTTTACTGGATGAAAAAGCCCTTTTTAAATGTGTGAATTCTCAGACAAGGAGTTTCTAGTGTTGCTGATTTAGCATACCTGCAGGTTGCAAAAAACTTTCGCACTTGTACAGTATCTTTTAAACATTGAACTATTGTACTCACAGCAATAAAACATATAATTGAAAGGAATGTAAGACTCCACTAGACTGAACAGAATAATTTCCAGTTGGTAGTGGTACAGCATTATGTATTTTTTATATGAAGCAGATAAAAAAATCAGCTGTGTCTATAACATCACTAGTTGTATGTAACACTGCTCAGGGGCCTCAGGGTGAGTTCGAGAAAATACAGATCACCTCCTTCTAAAATCTAGGCACTGTAAGACTGTGCCAAGACAGAGCAACTAGTCTTGTGATGTGGCATTGTTATCTGATCCCTAAGAAGGTGTGCTGCATACACTCAGAGCCCATGAGCAACCAGGAACAAATCGCGACAGTGAGAGCTGTACTCGGTACACACGTACTGTATATACTGTAGGATACAGTATATAATAAATTGACATAATTCTGTAAATACTTACTAAAAAGGAATAATCTAATATTTTAAGTAGACGTAAAGTACAAAAAATCTTTCCTTTCCTTCATTTGGAGTGGCATATTACCAAAACACGTTCTTCAAGTATTATTAAAAAAAGCAATAACGATGTGTTGATTTTCTGTGTGAGCTGATGAAGAAATGGGGGGCAGAGCTCAGTCTCCTGACATTTTTAATATATGCATTACAGGGTGCTCATAAAGTTAGAAGTTAGAAGGCCTTATTAAACAAAAAAAAAGTGCTGTGGAGCCATGCCTTTTTTTTACAAATTCGAACTCAAATTCACTGAGCTCATGACAGAGCTCTCTGAATAGGCCAACTGACTGTATAAACACAGTGTACTCACAAATGACATAAACAGTTTTCAATTATATTGCATTGAAAAACCAATTGTGATACAAAAATACTGTATATTTCAACAGATGAAGTGGCAATTCAGGTTCAGCAGTGATTTCAGTGTTAAAGCACTATTGGTATGATCCAAGACATATTATGTTTGGAAATAGCCTCTTGTTCAAGTCGTGTTCAGTTCTGTAGATGGGTAATCTGCCTGATAAAGTTGAGGGAAGGAATAAATACAGTACCTGATTAAAGCCTTTTTGCAGGCAAGCAAGAGAGCTATAACATGTAAATGGCTTAAAAGAGATGCCCCAACCAAAGGAAACTGGATTGTTATTGTTTCAGAGATTTATTAGATGGAAAAACTCACCTGTTGATTGAGACTCCAGAAGGGGCTGTTTGAGAGTTTTTGGAAGAGATGGATTGTTTTTGCTATCTAATGATAATATTGAATTTATTCTTCTGAATTGTATGTTCTTTTTCCTCTCCCCTCCTTTCTCTCTATCACTGCACCTCCTTGTTGAACTGAAAGAGAATTAACAGTCAATTAACAGACTTTGTACTCATTAAAAATGTATAATAATAATTAAATTTTGTATTAAGTATTATGAGTCAAGTTTTGTGTGATTTATTAACAAGAAAACTAATAAAATACAAGTAAAGAAATTTGGTAGTGTTACTACTTAATATGAATCATGTAATACCATATTACTGTTCTTGGCTGTAGCTGTCACATTATAGTGGACAAACTTACTAAATGCAAAGTGATGGAAATTTCATAGGTAATACAGAACATAACAGCAAGAGATTTAAAATTTTCAAGCATTAATGAGAGATTCACCTTAATACTGAAATAAAATCCTCATCCCAAGACTTGAGTGTTTCTTACAGTCATATGTCATTCAGATGAAAACTATTAGCTTTTGCTGTCAATGCCATCTGTAAGTCACAAGCTTTTAATCACATGTAAGTCCTGAAAAGGTCTGTAGGAAAGATCTTTATGAGCTTAAGAAGGGAGCTAGTGTCAAACTCACTTTCACAGGTAATATTCTAGCTCTGCGCATTTCATGCTATCTCTTTTAAAAACGAATGAAAAATGTGTTATTACTAGTTTCCCCATATACTTGTTTTACACTAAGTTGTGTTTGTTGTATCACAATTATAAATGTGCATTATTGAACTGTTAATTTGGCTAATAAATACTAAAGGAAAACATTTAGAAAAGAGGGATTGAAAGCAATTTTTTCCCATGCAAGCATTTTAAATATAGACTTACTGTAGGTATATATTTTTTATTTTAAAACTCTTTAGTGCAAAGTACATCAAAACTTTGGAATGAAAAAAAGCTGTAAAATGGAATAAATCTACAGTTTTCCAGTTTTAGTGTATACTGGTACAGTATATAAATATAAATATAAAACTCACGTCATTTGCCAAACCGCTTTATACCATACAGTATCGCAGGAAGCCGGAGCCTACCCAGCAAGCACCGGGCACAAGGGAGGGTACACCCTGGATGGGGCACCAGTCCATCGCAGGGCAAGTGCAAGCTAATCATACATGGGGACAATTTGGAGGCCACGGTAAAGGCCGAGGGGGAAAATTTGGCCTGGACATCGGGATAACTCCCTACTCTTATCCTGAAATGCCCGGGGATCTTTAATGACCACTGAGAGTGGTCCTTGGACTTCGGTTTCATGTCTCATCCGAAAGACGGATAAATATAAATATAAATGGTTTGGATGTTGGATGTATTGGATGTTGGTATATTAAAACTACTGTACATTCATACTATCATCAGGTACTTTCAAATATCCTACTGCAAAGCTGACACTTTAAATAACTTAAAAGCATGAGCAAGGCTGCAAATGAGAGGAAATGGTTTACTTCATCTAGCTTGTGAACCTCTGTATATTTTCTTTAATATACTGAACATAAGATAAGTTAGTGAATGATTAATGATTCAGCATTCTTGTCCCTTTTGTTAATGGGAGCTGCTGTAGAAATTTCACAGTAAAGTGGTATTACCTGATTTGCATGCATGTTGGAAGGGTATTGTTAGTATTCAAATGTATTGAATTGCAACTGCTGTTTCCTTAAGTACGACTGGTAGAAAACCAAAATTTCCTGGAGATTTATCTTATATGTCATTGTCCTCTATTATTTTCTATCATTTTATAAGGTGCTTTCTTTCTCTTTATTACTTATTATCCAACTACAAATACAAACTGTTTTGTAATCTTTGATTTACTTACTCTTAGGATGAATCTCTTCTGTGCTTCAAGCAGAATATCTATAAAATGTGTTTCCATTCTGTAAATATGAGTATGCATTCAAATGGCTATTTCTTTTAAAATATTTTTCTCCACAGGAAGGGTTATTCCAAATTCAGTCTATGCAGTATATAATTTGCTGTGAAGATGTACAGTAAGTTGAAGATCACATCCTTTTTTACCCAATTAGAAATGTCATAAAAGTATAATGGTAGTAAAATACTGTACTGTAGTAACTAGATATTTCACCGCTAACATATTGTAACTATCTGATTTCTTCAATGATGATTTTAGACAGAGCAAAAATCAGATGAGTCAATTATTCTGTTTACTTTAGCTCCCCTTTAACTTGCCTATCTTTTCTCTTCCAACTGACATTAGAGAGAATTGCTCTATTTAAATGTAATTGCAGGTTTACAGCATGATTCATTACCATAGATGAGTAAGACTGTAATGCCTGCTTTAGTAATGCAACTAAGAACATGAAAAAGAAAATACATTTTTTTAAATGTAGATTGGACGCAAAACACTTCTTATAAATACATTTATTAGACCATTAGAGTAGAAAAGTGAAGGACACAGTCTGGCTATGGTTTACAGAAGCCAGTCAAGGATGTACAGTACTGTAGATTGCCAAGACAATGAACTGTATCGTACATCTTGCCTGGTACAGGAGATTAACTGACCTTTTCAATTCTCTCAAATTAGGGAACATGGATGCAGTTAAGTTCAATTCAATTGGATGTGCAGAAGCAAGATGTCCTAGAAGCGAGAGAGCCATGAAAGAAGGTTTAAAAGACACAAGTGTACCACCAGGTCACCAAAATGACACTGCTTAATACCAGTGCCTCACAGTTATTCCTGATTAAACTATGCTAGGTGCAAAGGGAAGTTTACAAGTTTATTTAAATATTAAACCCCTTAAGTATTGGGCGGTCAATGTGTTTCTCTTGACAAAAAAATACAAAAGGAAAAGCTCTGCTTGCCAAATAATGAGTTTAGCATTTAACTACAAACTTCACCTTCAATCCATCTCTGCTTAGACAGGTGCCAAATTTCAAAATTGGAACAGATTCAATTGGTTGAGTTAACTGGGTTGTAGTGATAAGCAAATGGTATAGTCACCTGTTTGTTGATTTGATTGAATGTGCACAAGGGAATTATTATTAGGGTAGACACCATGAGCTGTTATGTCTCACATTTCTGTTGGAAAAATGTGAAAGACTTTAAAAAAGTATGGTATTGTCTCTGAGTGTTGCTAGTGTTCAGTTAGAGACATATGTTTTTCTTCTCTGTCGAGGGTCATTGGTTTTATTTGTGACTTAATGTAAAATGTGACTTAATAAAGCCAGGACTTCCTTATCCACTGTTATTTTGTGTGTCAGAGCGGTGTGCCCAGATCCCCACAACCAGATGAAAAGCTCATGCAGATCTTCTGCAATATTAAATCTAAACAAATTATTGGCTTTTATTTGCATTTTCTTTTCCTTATTATACTACTTTGCAGGTGATTCTTCTTCTTCTTTCTGTCCAAACATATAGGTTGTGATGGACAGGTAAGTAAAATAATTGAAAATATAATTATCCTTACTAGAAGTTAATCCTTTTAATAAAAGTAAGGAATACAGGATTGGATTGTTCTCTGTTATGAGATATCTTACTGAGATCCTGATAAAATCAAATTCCAAATATATATATATCTATTTAGGAAACTGTCAATCACTACATTTTGGCACACAACGTAACAAAAACAGGGATCTTAAGAGAGTAGAAAAGCAGTGTACAGTAACTGAGTTACCTTGAAGGAAGGAGATAACAGAACTCAAAAATACATTTCTCAAAAAATGGCATTCTATTGGATAAATAGTAAGAAAAGCTGATGCGATGCATCATTGAACATCTACACAGATGAAAGTGTCAGAGGCAGAAAAAGTAATTTGACCTTTGCCCCCATTGAAATGGCACAGTGAAAAATACTTCGTACACTATAATAAAGTGATGGGGGATGACTGAATGGGAAAACACGTGGTGATATATTATCAATAAATCAAAGTTTATTTATCAAATACACAACAATACAGCGTGCAGCAGTAATTGCTGGCAATGAAATGTCTTTTCTACAAGCTCACCGGAGGGGGGGGGGATAAAAATCACAAAATTAAAGTTACAAAATAAGGTTGCATACAGTAGTAATAGTGCAATAGAAATTGAATAAGATAAACTCAGACAAAACTCAATATAAATAGAGTTGCTGTGTGTCCAGGGTGTATGCAATACATTATGTCCAAGTAGTGCAGTATGCCGTATACAATGAAAACTGTGTGTCCGTGTAGCCATTACAGTGATTTACTGAATGAACTGCAGCTTGGCTATTTAGCAGTCTTATTGCCTGGAGGTATAAGCTGTTCCATAATCTTTGGCTGAATGCTTTGATACCATTTACTGGACAGTAGGAGAGAAAACAGTTTATGACTGTGATGACTGGGGTGCTTGAGAATGGACCTGGCCTTCCAAAGACATCTAGTTGAGTAGATATCCTGGATGTTTGGTACAGTAGCTCACACCTGGTCATGAGCTGCGCTGACTTTACCACTCTCTGCAGTACTTTGCGATCCCGTGCGGAGCTGTCCCCATACCAGGCAGTGATGGGACTAGTCAGGATGCTCTCAATAGTGCACTTGTAGAACCTGGCCTGGACATGTGACGGCATGCCCAACTTCTTAAGCCTGCGGAGAAAGAATAGGCGCTGTCGTGCTGTTTTGACCACTGTGTTGGTGTGGTGGGTCCAGGTAAAGTCCTCCGTGATGTTAACTCCCAGGAACTTAAAACTGCTGACCCTCTCCACTGCAGTCCCATTGATATAAATGGGTATGTGATCTCCTCCCTGGTGTTTCCTATAATCCATTATCATCTCCTTAGTCTTACTGATGTTCAGAGAGAGGTTGTTCTCCTGGCACCATGCTGCCAGGGTTTCAACCTCCTCCCTGTACGCAGACTCTTCACCATCTGTGATCAGGCCGATGACTGTTATATCATCCGCAAACTTAATGATGGAGTTTGAGTTATGTCTGGCGACACAATCATGGGTTAATAAGGAGTAGGGGAGAAGGCACACAGCCTTGGGGGGCTCCAGTGTTTAGGGTCAGGGTAGAGGATATGTTGGTGTCCACACTCACCACCTGTGGACGGTCCATCAAGAAGTCCAGGATCCAATTACAGAGGGAGGTGTTCAGTCCCAGGTCCTGGAGCTTGATGACAAGCTATGAGGGCACTATGGTATTGAATGCTGAGCTGTAATCAACAAATGGCATTCTCATACTGTATATGTTCCTTTCTTATTCAACTGTGAGAGGGCAGTATGGAGGGCAGTGTGAATAGTATCCTCTGTTGACCTGTTCTGGCGATACGCAAATTGCAGTGGTTCTAGGGTGTCAGGCAGTGACCAACTGCTCAAATCACTTCATGATAACTGATGTGAGTGCAACAGGGCGGTAGTCATTCAAGCAACTTACTCTGGGCTTCTTAGGAACAGGGACAGTGGTGGTTTTCTTAAAGCAGGAAGGAACTATAGACTGAGCTAGAGAAAGATTGAATATGGCCGAGAAGACATCTGCCAGCTGGTCTGCACACGCCTTCAGAACAGGGCCAGGGATAGCATCAGGGCCAGGAGCCTTGTGTGGATTGGTCTTTTTAAAAACTTTACACACATCCGCTCTGGGTATGATCAGTGGGTGTTCGCCCTGGATTCAGTGGGTGTTTGCCCTGGATTTTACTAAAGTCATGTGAAAGAATGTGTAGAAAATAGTGCAAATTGACACAAAGCTAGGATAAGCTTTGCATACTGTATATAGTGTAAGAATAAATGTGCATCATCTTCATTTCAATATATTTATACATTTCAGTTCTTGAGACAGAAAGAGATCAATGAAGCAGAGATTATGTCTCATTGAACTTATTGTGGTAGAATATCATGATCAGTGAAAACATGTTTAAAACTCGAAAGGATCACATAGTTTGGTAACATAAGGTGAAAATATTCAGCATGTTAACCCTTTTCACAATTATAATCCTGTGCAGACCCATGTAATGTATAGTACAGTACATCACACTAGGAAAAGAAACAGAAGTTCACATTTAAATAAGACTTCTTTAAAATGTTGTACTGTGGGTGTGACAGAATTATCTAGACAAACTCTAATCAACTGCATTGATCATTATAAAATTATTTAATTACAAAAATAGGATAATGTGTACAGTACTGTAGCACTTTCATACTGTCTACAGCTCTCAGAAACATCTAGCAGTTGCTGTTGCTTCAGAGAACAGCTGCTTTGGTCTTATTGTTCTGCTAAATACAGACTGGAAAAATGTTGTCTTAGAAAGACATAACATGGAATTAAGGAGAAGTCATCTATAAATAAATGTTTTAGACAGATAAGTAGAGGATACAGACTATACCAATTGAGAAATGCAAAAGTTTTACTCATGCAAAGCTTTACCAAAACATACCCATAAAAATAAACTCATCCCCTTTACTTTGCTTTTTCAAAAAGTTAAATGTAATAAACAAATAAGTGGCTTCAAGTTTTCAATTCTTATTTTGTAATGGAAAACAGTTCATTTTTCAGATTATTGTCATGTTGTGGGAAAAATGACAC
Source organism: Lepisosteus platostomus (assembly GCF_059453375.1). Classification (NCBI taxonomy): domain Eukaryota; kingdom Metazoa; phylum Chordata; class Actinopteri; order Semionotiformes; family Lepisosteidae; genus Lepisosteus; species Lepisosteus platostomus. The sequence goes on from NC_142618.1 coordinate 53,252,629, forward strand.
AACATGAAGTGGAAATTGGTCTAAAATTTAATTTAAGAACCAACCAGTCTGAAATTGTACAGTGGAAATAAGAGTAATAATACTGAGAACATGCTATTTTGAGTCTGTGGAATTCTTAAAATTTACCACAGTGTTTTCCAAGATTTTACTGCTAAACCATTAATGCAAAATGTAATAAGTACATATTTATTTTGGAAAACATAACTTTATAGTATTCCAAATTCATTGTAGAACATTGTGAGTGGATGTGAGTGGATGTTTTAAGGTTCATCCACAAGGCCACAATTTAAGCAGGAGCCTACTAGGTCTTGAGATACTTTAATGTTTGTTTCTTACAGTTTGATGTCCACTCTAGTCTATTAAAACGATATTTTTATTAATAAACTCACAACACCATATTATGTATACAAAGCACCTACAGTATGCAGAGATAAGTAAATTTTACTTTATTTGGTAACACTTTATTCACACTTTACTTTAGGTTTTAGTTAAATACTAGCACTTAACAGATGATAGGCAATCGTTGTATAAAATCTGACTAGGTACTTATTATCTGTTGTCTAATATATACCTTACACTTTAACAAAAAAGATTGTACTGTACATGTATTAGACATTTGCTAACACCCATCAAAGTGTTTCAGTAATGAGAGACTAATTCATGGCTTACAGGTTACTCCTGAAACAAAGCATTACTTTCTGTTTTTAATGCTGCATTCTGTTGGCATTTGTATTATTATTATCTACTCTTATGTGTGAAAGGTGTAAATTATAAAGCTAGGAGAAAGTCTTTAAGAAAGTAAATGAGGACACTGTGCACACTAAACTGCCAGTGGTGCCAACCATAAAGGCATGATCAATTTGGAATTTAGCTAAAGTTAATACTGTCATGGCATCTGCCACATGGCCTGGAATAAATTGACCCAAATATCAGACTAAACGTTTTAATTTAATAATGTCCTGCGGTGTTTTCATTATCACACAATGCTGACACCAAGCTACAGTAGGTTTCCTGCTAGTTCCTGTCCCCGGGCTTTCAGGTATGTCTGCTGTAATTCAGCTAGCACGCTTTACAGAATAACAGATTCCTTTAAAAATATATTATTAAAACAGCAATCTGTTATGACTTTTTAGTCTATTGAATTAGAATGTGTTGTAAATTTGTTCTTGCAATGCTTGCACATGCTTCACACAAAACGTATGTACGGTTATTATTGTGAATGTAATATGTACCGTATACAGTATATCGACAGAAGGAGAATTTATGCATGGCTTTGTTTCTTACGAGAAATATGTTGGATTATTTGTGCTAGTGAGGATTTGATCAGTCCTAGCGTACACAAGCCCTTGTAAATGTGCTAAACACTGCGTCTGGCACAAGAAGTACTGTAATTAATTCCACAGGTCTGCGCTAGTGGGAGGCTCCCGACTCGAGAACCAGCACTTCCTTATTTATAGTGCAAGATTGACATCAGCGGAAGAGAACACCCTTTAAATACCGACATTTACCTTTCTAATCCTGTTAACTGTTTGCCCGCAATAAGCAATCGTTGCAATGCAGTTGGAAAATAGAATTATGTAGCGGGAATAGCCATTTGGTGAGGGTGGGTTCGTCGCAAAGACTGGAAGGTCCTTTTTGAGAAACAAACTGTGCTTCTACTTCCTGGTTATTCTGTTCAGCAACAAGGTAAAGCATACAAGTTACAGGAAGCTGTTGCAGAAAGGGGTTAAACTACACACTTCGCAGGTATTTAGTACGCCAGGCTTTTAGTTACCTTGTATTGACGACTATTATAGAACATTTTGATAAAAATATTAGCGTGATGCGTCCACAAGCGCTTCAATCTGTTGCTAACCACTAAGTACAATATGGGGGAGATTTACTACACCAGGTAATGTAAAGGATCCACATTAGCGTCAGGCGAATGCACACGTATAGTATATTTTGTTTTTATAAAATATCTTAAACACATGTGACACTGTCATGTTTTCCATCTTTAATATGAACGTTTTTCATGTTTTTCTTTTAGTAACAGTGTCCTTCGAGGAACCATATAGTGCAAAACTATGAAGTAAAGAAGTCTGTGAACCTCAACAGTTGTGTAGCCTGAAGCAAAAATAGTTAGAGTAAAAACAATTCATTTAAGAAGATACCCCCTAATAAATTGGCCGGAGAATGCCCGCTGGTAAGCTACCTTTGCGAATTGATTTATGTTGGTTATTGGGAAACATAATCGTGGGGTTACGATATCTTGAACATTGTTGTTCATTGGCAGGTAAAATACAGTGATCTCCCGCTGTGATACTTTGATATTTGTGTAAATGACTTTGCTTAAAAAGGGTTATTCTTTATCTGAGAGGCATGAGGATTTTATTCTTTATTAAGTTAAATTTAAGCTTTGAAATTTTACTAATAAAGGCAGAAGGGATAGGTTAGTCCTTGATTATGATTGTCATGAAGTGACTTTAATATCTGTAGGGCTGAGAACTTACATCTGCAAGGCCTTGCAGTACAATAAGTCACTTAAGGGAGTGTATTTTGTGAGGTTCATCCCTTTATCTCCTCTGTGGTTTTGATGGGTTATGCAGATCAAAGTGGTCAAAATAGGTAAATTGTAGATAAATAATTCTCATTTTAAAATTGTGTTATACCAGTAATACCATAATGCATGAAGCTGTGTGTGTGCATAGCTCAATGACTGCTAAATTTACATAGTGCTGAGTGATACAGTTAAAACTGGGTTATTTTTGATGAAATTGACGCATCCCTGTGTAGAGTTATTCATTCCCAGTGAGGATAAGAAAGTAATATGATTAAGTGGTGACTTAGATTTCTAAAGGTGGTGATGTACTGACATCCATAGAGCTTGCTCCTGGACCATAGCTTTCAGTAACAGAGTTGCTCAATACTGTGTGCATCTTAAAAATGTACAACACAAAACAATAAAGGCATTTCATTACAGTGCTTCTTAATATACTCCAGTAAGGCAAAGGGATCAGTTCTAGTTCTTATAAGGTTATTTTCACAGCTTTCACTTGGAAAGTAGGTTATGTACCTGTCTTAATGTTGAAAAGAGGCCATATTGTAACCTAATTCTGGTCTCATTTGTTGTTTCCAAAGTAGCAATGAAAAGTTTTTTTTTTCCCTTAATTGTGTGATGGTCTTAAATATTAAAGCACATGACTTCATATGCTTGTGCTTAAGGAAAATACATTTTTGTGTTTGATTCTGTTAGTATATGACTCATAGCTTAGCAACGAACAGGCTATGAGAGGACAGTACAAGAATAAACCAAAGCTAGTAATCCATTTTAAAATAAACTTAACAAGGCATTATTTCTGTATCTTGCTTTGTTTCTCTGGTTCTCGGGTTATTGGTTGTGATTTTTGAAGGTCCTAAAGTTTTAGGACTGATCAGTCATTTTTTAATTTATTTAATAATGCGGTTTACCCTATTCCCATACTAAACCTCTCTTTATGATGGCTTTACTTTTATTTGAGTACAGTATACGTTATTACATTTTGGGGAAAAAAATGAGAATGTCTGTTGAACGCAAAACAAATGTACATTCAGTCCACCAGAAATAGCATTTGCTACTTTGTAAAAGTAGTAGAATGTACAGTATATAACCATTTTGTAAGCTGTAGAATAGTAATGTCTGACACTCCGGTACCACCAAATAGCATCCTCTCTCGCAGTTGCCTTTATGCAGTTATTGTGATTTATGACCACTTTTGGTTTTAGTTCATAGCCTTACAAAGCAGTATGGAATCACTACACAAGACACCTAAAATTGGTAGTGTAGAGAAGACATCTTGTGAAGTTAGTGAAAAAAGTAAAGATTCTGGATAACTTGTTTGCAGGCATGAGAATCCTCAGCTTTCACCATTGAAAGACAAAGAGTTTAATCATTTTTATTTAATATGTGTAAATGACATAAATATTTTGTACAATAAAGCATACATGTTTTCCACTTCACAATCAAATTAGTATAGGCAGAGTGATTAATTTGTTTGAAGTACATTTATGTACATTAAGTATTAATGGGTGATGATGCAGCCACACTGATTTTATTACATGAGTTTTTCCTATGCAGATGCTTCAGGCTAGAGGAGCATAACCCCCATGTTAGACATAAATCAGCTGTATTTTATTTTTTTCTAAATCTTCTTATAAACACAGTACATTTGTGTTTTTTCGTTGTTTTATTGTACCACAAATGTAATTGTCTGTGGCATCTTTGTTAAAGTGGTTGTGGGATTTCAGAGGTAGTTCACTTGTAGAATACAAGCTTATTGTTAGTGGGCAATGAACAGATCTGTATATAAAAAATAACACAGGGATTTCTTCTTCCTCCATATCAGCATGTTGACTGGTGAGGATCTCAAGGTACTGCAGGAGATATGCTTCAGGAAGAGTCTGTTTCCATCTTCTGCTAGCCTGAGGGCAGCTGTGACAGAAACTACAGTGAACATATCGTTTTCTTGTTTCATAATTTTTAGGTTTTGCAAATTGTGAGCTCTTGTACAAATTGGACTGATGAAATGGGCTTTTAATATAAGTGTTAGCTTTGCATGTTTGTTAAAGGACTTTTACTCGGCATAAAGCAGAGCCGAAAATAGTGTTCTATATCTCAAATAAACCTTAAAAAGATCGTACTGTTGGGCAGTATGAAGTCGTTTTCCTTTGAAGCTTGCCAACCCTGTTATTTTCTTTTCTTTTTGAAGTTAAAAACTTTCATATAAGCCTTCTTTATAAAGTACTTTTACAAATAATGTTTTGTAGTAGCTGCTGGGCTCTTTTTATGCAGTGTACAGATGATTATTTTGTAATGATCAGATGGTGATGTCTGTAGGCACCAAACTCCAGTCTAATCTACTGTGAACAGATAATGCGTATTATAAGAATTATCTGACCAGCAAGATGTTTCCTCTCATTCCCAGGGTCTTTAATTGAGTAGTGACAGAGTGTAAGGTTTTAGTGGATTTAAGTTACATTTTTAGCTTCTGATCTTTTTTTTTAAATGTCTAAAATACAGTGCTTTTTAGCCCATTTCCTGTTAGCCTGTTTTTGAAGCAGTGTATTATTGTTGATAGACTTTTGGGAGAAAATGGTTCTTTGTCATTTAGTTCGTGTTTGTTTGATTTATTGTTGTTTATTATTCCCTAATATTTGACCTTTAGGTCTGATATACGGTAGGCTTTCCTGCCACTGCAACTTCATGTTTTTGATTTATCACTAAACCTAATTATCACAGATTCCCATGACTTGTGCTCTATTGACTTATTTTCTCTCAGGTTGATTAGGGCCTCTCGGGAGTCACTTTTCTTACTGAACTGACATAGCCAAAAAAGGAGGGTGACACACTTACAAAGAGAGGATTTACTCTGTGTCCATTAGAAGATGACTGTTTTTTTTAAATGTGGGATTTGATTTCCCCCTTTGGTTTGTAGAAAGAAATAGCATTACTGTGCTTTAAGTACTGCGTGTAATAAAGCTTGAAGTACTGTGTATTTTCAGTATATGTTTACATTTTCTAATGTGTGTCTTTTTAAAATGAAAATACTGAATATAATTCTTTATCTGCAGTCCTGTTTTCAAAGCACTCTATATGTGTTTTACCTTGTATTGGTTTTATTCTATGTAATGTACAATTAGCAGAGCTAACTGAAGCGAATTTGTCTACCGGGAAAATACAGGTATTGAATTTCTTCCCATCAGAGTCAGCTCAAATCTTCCAAAAATCTGAGGTGACAATTCTATTTATTGCTGAGAAATCAAAATTTGTTGCAAGTTTTTTTTCTGTACAGTACGTGCAGTTTCTTCCTTGATATTATATGTCTGAAATTGTTGTGTGCACTGTTGTATGAATAATAGTCATATGTAAAAGTTATTTTCCATTCTTTGTTTGTACTGGCAGCATGAATTACAGTTTAATGCATGCGACCAGGCTATTTGTAGTCTGTATACTGTATGTTCGGATTATGCCACTTCACAGTATGCCTCCAGTGCACAACAGTTGTATGAGGACTTGTGAGCCTAGGGTATTATTTCATCTAACAGATCATTTAAGTTGGCATGTGTATTTCAGACAGGAGTTTTGACACTGTACTACAGTTCAGACCCTAGTCATTCATTAAAGATAAATGTGCTAACTGGTTCAATTAAGTAATTATGCAGCAACACTGTTCTATTTATTAGGTCTAGCATGAGATGTAATTTTCTAAAATTGGTACTTCTGGCAATTCTTCACAATACTTCAGAACAGCCTAATGGAGTCCCAATACTCTGGTAGCCATTAATGATTCATACTCCTTTAACCTCATGTTATTTATTCCAGCATATATGCTGTATGTGTAATAAAACTGTGCATATTTAAGTACAGTATACTGCTCACACACACTTACTGTACAAAGCTGGATCTTGCTCACCTCAAATTTAGGTTGACTTTTTTCTTCAACCTCTCCCTTCACATTTACACTTGAGATCTGAGGTGGCCTAGAGTATTCAAACTTGTAACTATAAAGTCATCCAGAATTTCAGAAGAGTGCTTTTCAGGAATGTGACGTGACACAGTCACATACAGTTCATATTATATAGTACAATCACACATGAGCAGATGAGAAGAGGATGGGTATTTTAATTTCTTGCAACATTGTTGGTATTTTCCTTCATTAGAGTACTGCTGCTTTCATTTGCATGCTTTGACAGCTCAGGGTAACTGGTTTTCAATGGCAAGTTGACCAGGGGTGCCCAAACAAGTCAATGACCATTAAAGGATTTTGTAAATGTTATTGCATGCTTTTTCATACTATTGAGTATAAGTTGACTTGGGGACACTTTTCTCTCTTAAAAGGTATTAAGGAGTTTTCACACACTGGAAAATGTATATGACCTAATACCTAATTTATTACTAGTGTATGTGTCCTGGTTCGTCATCTGACAGTGCATTTCCAAATTTTGTTTTAACACTAAAGCACAAGAAATATTTTGTACCATTACATTTTGTTGGCCTGAAGCTGAGCAGAAAACGTCATTAAAAATGCAGCACAGTTCATTAACAACACTCTCTAAAGAAGCCATTGTCTGTTATACTTTATAACTGAAAGCAAATAGGAGCACAAAGAAGAAGAAAGACGATTTTTCTTACTGGCACATTGTGCAACTTGCAGTCATGGTGAAATCATGTAGTTCATAACTGTTTAGGAAGGTAGGATCATTAAAAATCAACTTAAAGACCCTCTATAATTTAAAGGCCTTGTTTTAATTAGGGCATAAAATGATTTGTGGTTGGGGAATTGATAAACAACTAGAAACTCTCGAATCTTTCAAAGCACAATTTAGTCATTTAGAAAGGCAATGTACAGTATTAGTATAGTCATTTCTACTGTCTAAACATTTTTTCTTGTAACATTTGGATACTTGTTCATTCATTGCACATTCCTTTGAGATTTACAGTTGATGCCCTATGTAATATCGATGCTTTTCATATACTGTAGCATACTAGTTAAATCTCTTAACATATTTATTTACTTACTTGACTATATTTCTAAATCACCTATTTACTTATTCTTACTTAATTAAAAAATAATCAGTTATTTTTTACAACCCCTAAAGTAACACCAAAAACAGTTGTGTACATTTATTCTTAGGTAAAGGTAATTCTGTAGCCTAGGTTCAGTAAAATAACGCAAAGATTTTGTGTGCTCTTAGGACTGAGACATTTCTGATTTACTTACAGATTTAAGATTTTCTGGTTGATTAAACATTATTCAGGTTGGTTGAGCTGATTGAGAATCAATGCTTTAATCAATAGATTTGTTAAATTATCATGCATATAGCACAATGACCTTTGTGTCCTGACTTAGCTATAAGAATTGTTTTTCAATAGTCCCAGTACCAATATGGTATGACATCTTCAAGAGGTAAATGACACCTTTTAGTAAAAATATATAATAAATATATAATAAACTAAAAATATAACCGTTTTGACTAAGAAAGCCAAAGTCATTGTTAATTTCGTTAATTGTTAGGGTATTACGCAGGCTACTCTGAAAAAAGGTTTAAGGGCTGTGGTGAAACAGATATACAGTAATAGCATATGAAAATGTAATCAGAAAGGTCAGCTCTTTCTTTGAAAGTGAGTTACGTTTTCATCTGAAATTGTAATTTTGTAAGGAACTTTCACTTTAAATATTCTCTTAAAGATTAAAAGGCGATGTCAAATGTTTAAAAGTTGAAAACATGGTTATACAGTATATTAAGTTTATTGAGAACAGAATCCTGAAAGACAGTTATGACCCAGAAAGCGGCATTGAAGAATTTGAGGAGGCCTTCATTTCAAAATTGGATAAATGAAGTCTGAACATGATTAATGATTGTGATGATATTTTATGATGATGTTTTCTTTTCAAAACCTTTAGTGTTTTTTGCTTATTTGTATTAGATTAAGCCAGCTAATGAAAGGGTATAAAATGTAATTTTGGACATGATAACATGTAGAACAGTCAAAAATGACCTAGATTATTTTTTTTAGAGTGTGGCAGATTCTTCAGTGTTTGAGCAAACTCTGCTGTAACTACAGCTTTAGGCCTTTACTAAACCCAGTTTGTAACAAGGAGGTTAATACCGACTGGTATTAACCTTCTGTGCTTTTAGAAGATTTAGGATTTGAGAAAAAAAAATATAATCTTGCAGTGGTTTCTGAATTAAGTAGCAGGGGTGGAATTTTAAATAGGATTAAGTAGCTACGCTTTAAGAAATCTGGAATTCAGGTTTCATTTTGGGAAATTAGCACAACAGAAAATTTATTATGTAGCTACATGGTGGGGTCTTAGCATAAGCACTGACATTTTTGTAAATTCATGTCAATACATTGCAGAATGTTATATGGAGCAAATAATACTATACTCATTGTAGTAAAATAAAGCATAATTCATTGTGCAATCAGTACTTGTATAAAGAGGCCATCCTTGACTTGCATAAGAGTAGAGTTCTGGAAACTTCCATAAATTAAATTTTCTCTATGTCAGATTTCATGTTTAAGCCATTCTAATTTATATTTTTGTTTTCTAGCTGTGTCTGCTGTGGTTGCAGTGCACCTAAATTATTTTGTACGTTTTCTAATTTCCAACATAGAGATAGCCTTTGCTTGTTCCCAAATCTGAATGGAGAAATAAAAAAATCTTGGTTTCTCTTTTCAAATTTGTTTAGAAGTATTTCAGAGGGAGAGGTGGTGATCTTTAAGAGAGGGGTGGCAAACATGACAAATTAAAACTGTTAGAGAAATTACTTTAGTTGTACTTTAATCTCTTCCCATTAAAGCTTTCTGTACTTTCAGATGCAGATTTCATTGAGAGCTTGAATTGAAATGTAACTAAGGAAATAATATAATTGGAACAAATCGTTTTTGATCTTTCCTTCAGTAATTAGAGGGTAGAAGATGAGAGTGTGTGGGCTACATAAAACATAGAAAAGTTAAATATGAATGCACCATGGCAGATGTTGGGATTCTACGAAATGAGGATTTTGGGGCTAAATATAGCTTCATAAAAATTGTGACTTATCTCTTCCTGTTGAATTTCTTGATAGCTTTTCATCACTTTTGTGTGTTTAAATTACTTTTTTGCAATTTCAGAAAGCAATCAATATATGCCATTTAGAAAGTTAGATTAAATCAAAATCTACCTTGAAGTCTTTTCCTGGAGTTCAGTAGTGTATAATTTTTAACACAGCCATTTCTGTGAATGATAAGTATGCCTGTTGCTAGATAATGTAGTACCTGCATTTAGATGTCTTTTATTCTGCTTTTAGTAGTAGTAGTCCTGACTGGATTTATAAGTCATGGTAGTAAATGACATGTTTTACTCACATGGTCTTTTCAGGATTACACCCCCCAGTTAGCTGTAAAAGTGATGCTGATGAGTCAAGTTGAGATGGCAGGTTTTCAGTAAAGAGCATCTATTTTATTTTCTCTGTAATTTGATTTTTCACAGAAAAGTTAGCTGTAGCTGCTTCAGGAATCTGTGGTTCCCTGCCCTTTCTCAGTATCTCATTACCTTTACTTATGCCAGCTTGTTTTGGTGCTAGTTTATGGTTACTGATTATGCAATGGTAATTTAAGTGAAAAGCAACTCCTTAAACTAACTTTGAAGACCCATTTGTTTCAAATCGACAGTGAGGTTGGCAATACTAGTCAAGTAGCTTCATACTTCTTCTCACATGCAAAAAACGTTATCCAGCTCACATGATTTTCAAAGGAGTTTCTCAACTCTTTATAAAACAAAATGCTAGCGATTCCGCGTTTCGTGCACTAAAGCCAAATGAGGTCTTTGAAGTAAAAAACTTTGTGAAGCCGGAGGTTGGTCTGTGTTCTTCTTTTTTTAGACCTAAAGCCTAATGGTGGGCCTATCATGGTTTGTGGCTACCTCGGAAACCAGACAGGTTGCCATCATTGAACCATGAATTATGAATTAGTTGCTGTATCAACAAATTCTGCAGAAGAATGACACATCATCCATTTGACAGTCGTAACCGAGTCGAAAGTGGTTCATGCAACAAGACATTGATCCTAAACTAATAAGCAGCTCTACAACAACAAAAAAGAAAATTTGCATTTTTGATCATCCAGAACCACGGGATGGAGAAGGAAAAGAATTACGCTTGTTGTCTAGACCTAAAACCCAGTTGAAATGTTTTGGCAGAACCTAAAGCAAACTATTCATGCAAGGGAAACCACCAAACCAAAGTAGTTCTGAAGAATGAGCCAGAATTGATAAAAGCTGAGAGATTGATATATATGGCAGCTGTTTAGTGGATGTCAGTGCTTCTGAAAGAGTTTCTGAGTTTCACATACTTATTCACACAAGAATATTTACTGTTTTTGCTGTCGATCATTTTGTTAATTAAACAATCCAAATATAGCTTATGTCTTTGTGTTATAGGTTAATCAGGTTGTCTTAATCCTTCATTAGGATTTTCTTGCCAATCTAATTACATCCTAGGTTAAATCATTAAAAACATACTTTATCTTGTGTATTGCAGAGGGGGCTCACAAACTTTTTCTCAGTACTATAAATAACACATAGAAGGTGAGAGAGGGAGTCGGTCAACCACACAGTACCTGCAGTGTTCAGCATTCTTTCCCTAAAAAAAAAAAAAAATCGCTGCAAGGTCAAAAATGAAAGCTTCTGGAAACCTAGATGAGGCAATGTATCTACTGGGGGGACTGCATAAAGAAAAACTTGTCATAGCCTGCGAGATGGTGTCAGAGCAAATGACTGTAGGTATGGCGTCTTTTATATTTATCCATGTCTGTTTACTGTGTAGGTGATCGAATAATCAACGTGACTGCCAGGCCTCTAGGAATTCTTGGTATTTTAGTCACAAATGGATGTGCATCAGCAGCTGTTCCGAGCTGCCCTCCTTGTCTGTAAGCTGCTGCAGTGCCTTGGAATGCCACATATGAGGCAGCTCGTTTAAAGATGCAAGATTAGTTTCTGTTTTCCTCTTTTCCGGAAAATATCAATGCTTCTCAAGCCAGGTGTATTGATTCTCTGTGTTGTGCTTTGCTTTGAAGAGCGCTGCCTCTCAGATTAGTCTTAGGAATGAGATCTGGTGTGTTTGAGATGCAAAGAACAGGGAATCAAAGATGGGGTGAGGGTGGTGGGAGGGAGGAGGGGGGTATGGTTCGCTTCTGCTTTCTGGGTGTTGAACTTTTTATTTGCTCAATTCTTTGCACTGACACAGGGACAATTAAAAGGCCTCGAGGCATTTTGATTTCTTTAATTCTGTTCTTTCTGTATCCGTTTCTTCTTTTGTACAAGTACAGATGCACTTCTGATTGGTCATAATGGACATTGTTTCATGCTCCATGTCGTTTTTTGTACTGTTATTTTCAAAGCTTTAAGAGCCGGTGTAAATGGCCTTCTTATGCATCTTTTGTGCATGAGAATCGTTAATACAATGAAGAAACACTGGATAGGTACTGTACACCCAGTCTCAGTCTTTGTTTTGTATTGAATGGGTTTTCCATTTTTGCCCTTTTGTCACTCACAGTTGTTTGTAAGATGAATGTTTGAAGACTTTGAAGAAAGGTTTGTTTCTCTTGGCTTTTTTCGGTTCTGAAGAACATGTTTCACTTTAACTTTGATGGAATAGCACTGTAATAAAAGTGCCCTAAACATTTTCCCTATAAATGATACTTCACAAATAAAAGTAATGTACATTTTTCCTGGACAAAACCCTTTTGTCTGTCAGTATCTATCATTATTTTGTCTCCTTTGCTTTTTTTGTCCCCTTACATTGTCGAACTGTTCAGATTTTACTGTCCGAGAATGTAACAGGATGGTGTAGAGCAAGAATGTCGACTCAAGTCTCTATTCATGGATTATGGTAGAGTAGTTTGCATTCCTTTTGAAAGGCCTGCAACCACACAGACTAGCCTGGTGGTTCCCAATCTTGATGCTGAAGACCGACACATCTTCTGGTTTTTGTTCCAGCCAAGATCTGTTACAGTTTAATGCTTAATTGACTTAATATCTATTAATTTGAACCATTTGTTTTTAGCTACTAAACATGGTCGAGGTCACATTTAACTGGTACAGAGTTGACCACTCCCTCACACCTGAAGAAGACTCCACAGTTTACCCTTCTGCATGGAAAAAACCTTGACCCGTTCATTTTTAATACACAGTACATTTTAACCTGTGTATTTCATTATTAATCTATTTGCAAGATCACATGAAATGAAATTAACATTTGGTTTATGTTTTTAAAACCCTTCTTAAGGGTTGCAATAAATACATCAATGGCAGACAGTGCTTCTTACAAGATACTTCACTTGCAATGTGAAAGAGAAATAGTGTAAAACAAAAACTATTTTTACAGGAATGATGCACTTTGACCTGTGGACAAACCACTATTTTTTATTTACAAATAAATACCCCGGGTTCGTTATTCAGTAATTAAAAATAGATTTATGGAAAATTGAAACAATCATCTTGGGTTGTTACATGTAAAAAAGAAAACAGGTGCAACCGGAACAGATGTATTTTGACTATGAAATGATTTATTTTCATTTGTAATTTTAAGCATGAATTATCTTCTGTAACTCAAAATGTTCTTGTCCTGCCATTTAATGCGAGCACTAACAGCCTGTGACTTATGCCATTAAGGTTTTCTCAGCTTGACTTGATCTATTCTTGAATATCTGACAGAATCCCTTCATTTAAAATTTAGAGTGCATTGAGCAAAGAAATCCTGTTCAACAAAAAATGGCTAAAAGACATGATTCTGTTAGGAGTAAATCCGTAAAAAAGTGCAGTGCTTCAAATTATAGTATATCCGTATCCGTAATCCGTATCTTAAATCAGTACCGTAGAATATCTGTTTCCTTTTTAAAAATTTGATCTATTAAAATGTTGACATCAAAATCCCTGGGTATTCTGGTTAATTCTGTTGTTTATATGTCATAAGCAAGGACTGAAGATTGTTAAATACATGAAAAAAAGAGCTTAGCTGACCTGAAAATGTATGAAAGCTTTTACATGGTATTTTAGTAAATACATTTATACTGGTACATCTTATAAAACATAACAGATCTTGAAAGTTAAATGTCCTTTTAGATACTTCAGAACTTTTCCAAAAGTAAAAGCATGTTTAGAAAAGGTGTGACTCAAAAAAAGTATACAAATCTTACTTTTTTGACTTCTCTTATTGTACTGTATAACAGATATCGAAATTGTTTTATTATATTTAAAATGGAATTGTGCTTTTGCATGATTTAGTTAAGCTTCAAAAATAACCTCAGATGTGTAAATAAATCTGCATTGGATGTATTAAGTTGATGTAAGCACTACCATTGTTCAGTACCTACACCCAAGCAGATCTATTATTGTTCTGCATCACATTTCGTACTCATATGACCTATTGGAACTAATTCTAATGTTCTGCAGTGTTTCAGACCTCAGTTATCTCTTTCGCAAGCCAGGAATTTGTTTGCTTTGTGCCTGAAATGGTATAAATCTCTCCGGCATTCTGCTTTCCTTCCTTTTATATATCTGCCTGTTTGGAGCTGCTGATTATTTCATTCCACTGTTGTAAGACATTTGTGAGCTGAGACATTTAAAGGCTGAGGTCGTACAAGATTGTCTCATTCATCACATCAAGATTTACCACCTTGGATCACGATACACTGTTTAGATCTGGCCAACCCTGCTTAGTTTTGCCTGTCCCCTGCTGTGTCTGCTGTTTCCTGGCCTTCGAATTGTCTTTGGTGTCCCGAGATTACTTGCCCAGATTAAGTAGCATGTGCTTTATTTTATTGGCTCTGTAATTAACAGCTATCTTATCAAATCGTATATACTGTATAATAGCTGCCTCTCAAATGCCACTCCTAATTTATTTGAAGTGTCACGGTTAAACAGTGGTTTCTAAAAAAAATGTCATTGTACAAACAATTTCACGTAACTGAAGTGGTGTTTGTTCAAAGGTCATCCATTCATCCATTCATCCATCAGAAGCAAGGCAGTGAATACTTATTGTGGATTAGGCACAGTAAATGTGTTTTTATTCTTTCCTGAATGACTCTGTATCCACAGGCTTGAAGCTTCATTGTGCCCAGATAAAGGACTTGCAGTTTGTGTTAATCAGCTATTACTATAAATGCACTTCTTTTTCTATTTTTAAAAGCTAGGGCATATTGAAAGTTCAAATTCAGGTTTAATAAGACTCTGTTTAGACAGAATTTCTGATTCACTGCTGTTCCTAAAAAGGGAGTAATAAGCAGGCCATTGCCTGGGACCCATAGATGAATAACAGTGTTGGGCAACAAGCCTGAGCAATAGCAGGGGAACTGGTCCTCCAACAGTGAAGCTGCAGCACATCCCAAGTTACTGTATGTGAAACAATCTGTTATAGTTATGTCAAAATGCAGAAAATGGCATACAAGTTTCCACTATCACCAGTATGGAAAAAATCGTGAGAAATCGGTTCCCCCCCCCCACCTCACTCCTACTGCAGATATTGGAGAACATGAAAATGTGTTTGGCCACCATCAATTCGTACATTAGCCACGTACACCAGCAAATCCAGTGCCTGCCCCGTTAGAAGTATTCCTGTTTGTTTTCCTTCAAATTATTGTAGTTGATTGTGATTGTTTCTGTGAGGCCTTTGCAGTGCTAACCAAAGTACTTGCATTTTCAGAAATATGTTGAGCATCAGTTCTCTTTTATCATCTAATTAGGTAACTGTACTAGACAGGATTCTTCTGGGGTCTCTTGTTGCTACGCTCCAACTTTGTGAGGAAGTGATCTCTGAATTAAACTGACTCCTCTTTTTCCAGGGCTCACTTCCTGAGCATTTGCTAATGAAACAGGAAATGTTGCAGATGATTCGTTTCGGCAGTCTTGGCAATAACCCTGCCCTGAGTCACTGCAGAGTCTTTCCTTCTGAGCTGAAGCGCTCAGCCCTGCACCCTGTTGTGAGGTGTTGAAGTTGGGAGGTCTTGGACTGCCCTCCGATCTGGTGGGCGGTTGTGACATCTGTCAAGGAATTGCTGTTGCTGGAATATAAATAATTTGTTAGTGAAAATGAAGAGCTGCGTCTTTACAAACCAACTGACTTCAGAGAGTAAAGAGGTTCGACTGCTGAAGCTGAAAATAAAGACCTTACATGGAAATAATTTTTGATTCCATGGGTTGTGGCTTGTTTCTGATGTGCCGCTGATTAAAAACTGTTGAGAATGTTTTAATGGTATATGACATGAAGTTGAAGAATAGCAAGTCTGAAAGGCATCAGCCCCTGACTTCACCCTGGGGAGCTTGTGAATCATGCTTTTGTAGCTGGCAAATGTAATTCATGTAAGTAGGTCAATTTCCATCTGTAAATATAACCAACAAGATTCAATTAATACACTGAAAGACAAATAAATTCATCTCTCCTTTTTTAAAAAAATTGTTTAGATTTCCTGCTGGACAACTACAGACAATTTTTTAACATGTTACAAACTACTGTGACTACCACTCGTGAATCGTTGCTTGTCCCAATTTCAAAGTAGTCCAAAAGAGTTAATGGCAGACTGACAGTAAGGCCAGTTCTGGTGTTAAGTGTTTTTTCATAGTGAGAATAGACTATCAGTTAATTGTGAGTTGGTTATAACATGTTCAAGTGTACTAAAACTCGTAACACACAAGTAGGAATAAGCAATTGTGTGACAGGGTGTGAATACTGATTTCTGAAGATGTGTGAAAGTATGTGTCGTAGAACTGAGTATTTATGCCCAGCATCTTAATACAAATTTAACTAGGCCTACACCTTGCTAAAGTGAATGAGTGACGGGTACATTTTCAGTGTAATGTTTATTACACTTTATAAATGTGTGAATTACATTGTTGGAAAGGCAGGGGACCAATACGTACACCTGCAGGTCTATAAGAATGTTTACATCTTTTAATATTTTCTTTTTTAAGTCCTACATATTTGTCCAACCTCAGAGAAGGCCAGTTAAAATTGAAAGCACATGCTTAGTGATCTACAGTTTGCAATTATTCTTGTTACTGTAGAATAGAAAACTGCTTGTGCTCAATGACTCATTTGATGAAAAAGTCATTGATTGCAAAAATATGCAATTATCGTGGTTTTAGAGCATGAATTATGATAAGATTTTCAAACACTTTGTCAGCACCAGCATCTTAATTCTACATAGTTGTTTTAGGTAGAAATTAAAATTTTGATGCAATTAAAGCAGAAATAATAAAGCCAATTAAAAATTAATTCTTTAGTACAGAGCCAAATTGAGTACAAGTAGCAGTCAAATATTTTTTCTTTCATGCGTTAATTACTCAAAATAACAAACCTGAAATTGTCACAATTACTGTTTTATTCTTCATTAAATATTTTAACTATAATTGTCCAGCATTAGAAAATGTTTATTAATGTACCTGGATCAATGGATCTATAAAAGGCAGCTAACCTTTTTAAAAGTAAACAATTACAATTTGCAAACTTTAAAGTTAACTAATAAAGACTATTATAGAAACATGGCACCAAGATAAAGCGGTCATACTGTTCTTAGGCATAAACAAAGTCTTGTTGTAAATTATTACCTGAGACTAAGTGAAACAGCTGGGAAGGAAGAATTGTGCATTTGGTCTGTAAAGCCACTATAATTATGACCCCAAACCACAGCCTGACACACTGCTTCATAACTGATTAGTACATGAATACCTGGACAAAAGGGAAATATCTTTTAATAGAAAATGGAGAAAACGAAGATCAAACTCTGGGGTAAAATGCGATGATTAATTAATTCCAATGTGCTTCACATGATATGCAGAAGCTGTTACTGTATGAGCAAACCACCCAACACATCAGTTGGAGAACTTAAAAACTGCTTCACCATTTGAAGTAAGAGGGACCCTTAGGAAGACCAGGTTACATAAGCCCAGAGTGGAATTTGGTCAGAAAACCACAGTTTAACACTCATGCTCTTCAGTTTAACACTCGTCCTCTTAAGGACACTGTCATGGATCGTAGATTATCTACTTCTGGCCACTGCCATGAATTTGTCATGGATTTGCAGACTTACTTTGTAGTGGTGAGTAATGACTATGTATGAGCTGATGTAATATTCATACAGTATATACTGTTTGTATGTTTTTTGTCACTGTATGTGTAAAACATAGCTGCTTGGATGTAAAACTAATTTCTTAGAAATCAGACAAAATATTATCATATCCTTAATGACCAAGTATTCAGGACCTTGTTTGAAACATCTGAAGGATAGCTCTTCATGTAACAGAGTTTCAGCTTTCACCATTGGAAATTCTGGTCCAGAGGAAAGGGTGTCACCTGCTGCTTCACCACCATTTAAAATGGAAACCTAATTTTTTAGAGTTGTTTCTCTTTTTTAGAGAGTTTCTCTATCCCAGTAGTGACCATGCTTAGCTTCCTGATGAGATCATGTGAGAAAAGGGCAATGCTATTTATCTGTAAATATAGCAGCATATAAGATTTTGCACACATTCTAAAACAAAAGTTTGCTTTCTCGAAATGTTATTGTTGATTTTATGGACTCTTGCCTTGATCTTTGTCTGAGCTGTCACTTGGTTATAAAATTACAGTAAATAGGATTTCAGATAAGCTTTGCTAAGCGGCAGCAATATTGATCCTGCCACTGGAATTACTTCATAAGAAGATAAAATAATCAAATCTGATCACTAAGAACTCATTTCTTTGTACTTATTGCTTTTCTTTGTTCTGCTGCACAAATTCCTTAGTCACTAGCATATCTGCACCAGCTCTTCCTGTCAGCATCGGAAACAAAAGGCTTCAGTGACCCTCTAGTTGTAGCAGATGCAGTCCTCTAGATGAGCTTTCTATTAATGTTCCCTTTAGCATTTATGTCAGAAGTGATTAGTAAAAAGTATTTCTCTAAAAGACATCGTCTGCTTTTCAAGCCTCAAAAAGCATGCTACTCAATAATGCTCATTCCTGGATCCAAACCAATCACTTGGATCTTTTCAAAAGAATGATTTGAAATGATTCCTTTCAGAAATTTTATTTTTCTTTGGTCAGTGGACAGTTCTGCTGTGGTTTATACACAATTCCTGTTGGTTCACAATATATTTTCCAATCGGTTTTGCAGAAGATGTATAGTGTAATCTAATGTAACAAAGGACCATTTTAATTTGTTTTAAACTTCAAAATACTATAATATATAATATAAAAAGAATATTGAGCATGTTATTTTGGACTCATATTGTGTAACTGTAATTGCCTCCATTTATATTGTACATTTCATAATGACGGATCACAAAGCGCTTGACATGTAATGTAGGTAGAGACCCACTTCTTCCAGCATTGAAGTGCAGCATCCATCTAGGATGCCACACAAACATCTTGCTTGCACACCGCGCTAAAATGCGGTGCGCCTGTTACATAGTTACATAGTAGTTCGCTTTGCAGGATGTGTTACTGAGAGATTGAGGAAGTTGCTTCCTAGCTACATGCTATCACTGCACCCTTACCAAATGAAAATCTTGTTCTCTGTAATTTACCAACAAAGAGGTGAAAATAACAGTCCCTTATTATCCCATACCCCTTAATGTCTGAACATCTGAAGCTGCCTGCAGCAGAGACAGAATGTGCAGCAGCTGCAGCGATTATACTGGGTCCAGGGGTTCCCAATCCAGCTGCAAGGCTACACTCCTGAATGTCAAAAGAAATCCCTTTTACCCTAAGTAGGAGATACTTTTAATCTGGGAAGCTGAAGTATGAAACGCTGTTCTCCAGGCTGCTTATTGTCATGCTCTTCTGAAGATAACATGAATCTCAAATCTAGTGGCTCAGCAGAATTTGACCCACTGTTTGTCCCTTGGAGTAAACTGAGATGCGATGGATCTGCCTTCTGAATGTAGGCCCTCAGCTGGGCTTTCCAGCATTTTCATCTTATTTTGTTGTGCTGTTTCGGAGTCTTGCAATGTAAGTTAAAGGGCATGGTATAAATCTGCTGGGAAGCTTAATTGGACCCTGAGGTTCAGTAATCTACTCCATGGACTGTGCTTTCATGAAAGGTTTTGTCATCAGTCAGAAATATTCTTCATGGATTATTAATGACTCGCTGGGCTGCTCACTGAAGTATTTTTTTTTCATTTCTGCATTTTAATCATACTTAACATAAAGCAGTGATAATATTTTCTCATTAGCTGTCAGTGTGTGCCGTGTCATAAACAGAACTATGGTTGAAGAGACGCCAGATTTAATTCTTTATCTTGCTGAAGGTAGGCATGTGTTATATTTGTACTATTGCATCAGATTGGAGGTTGCGCTGAACATTCAAAGCTTCAGGGTGCATGTCATGATTTGCTGTTAAGTGTGTGGTGGAAAGTCAGCTGTTTCAAAGAGGAGAAAGCACTGTAGGACTGAAGTCATTTACGTGACTTTATTTTCAGTGTTTCAAACAGAGCAAAACCATGATACCAAATAAAAACTTGACTGACTGACAAGTTGGAATATCTGATAGAAGCTGATTAACACTATACTGTAGCAATCAAGTGAATGTTGATTTTTTTTTTGTGTACTTGGTTTTTGAGGAGGAGAGAGGCAAGTTTTTTTTTTTTTTTCGGCCAATCAGCATGACTCTGCAGAAGATACATTTAACATAGGTATAAACATAGAAAAGTCTCAGCTGTATTTTAGTTACAAAAACTAATTAAGGTAGATGAGTTCTTACTCAACATTTTGTTTTTGTTGGCTGCTCTTCTGAAGGTGAGGTAAGCTTGTGTAACTCCCAACTTCTAGCATTTTAAATTGGTTGGTAGCTTGGCTTTCTTTACAGATTTTATTGTACTCCTGAGAGCTGATACTTGGGTGGATCTGAAAGCTACAGCAGCTTATCTACCAATGAAATGAGAGAATTGCAGTGCTGTTGTCATTTTCCCTGCTTAGTGCTTCAGACCATTCTACCCTTTGAGAAGGAATGAAATTCAGAATACCAATTCATCAGTCCCTAGACCCCCAATCTAACAAAGCCTACAGTATTAACCATAGTTCTTACAGAACTGTGATGAATGCATTGCATGTGTTCTCCTTTAGAAGGATTTTCATTTTCTTGCCAAAAAGATCTGTATAACTATTTGCTTTTAAATAGTACATCATGGCCTTCTATAAGCACTTTGATTTTAACATTATCTGGAGAAGAGACCTGCACCTTCCTTGGCTGATATCCAGCAATGCCTTACTTGGTCAGGCATCATTGACCAGACATTTGCATTATGCTGAATCACTCTGTAGCTCATTTGCTGTTTTTTTTTTTTAATAAAAAAGCTTCTAAGCAATCAATCTTCTTTTTACTGTACATCTTTCTAGCATCCTTATTTTATAGAATGTCTGTGTGTAACATTCAGTGATGATACTGTACTTCCTTAAATGCCAAGGCATTCTGCAACCTTCTCTATACAATTTGCCTTCTCTCTGTTTCTTTATCTTTTTAGCATTTTTGCCTTGTGTCACATTCTGTGTAATTTTGAATATTTGCTTGTTGCTCACAGAATCTTCTTGGTTTATATGTAATTGCATCTGATTGTCACTCTTGTTATGACAGAATTGTGGATAACAGCTTTTGGTGTGTGATTATATTCAATTCGAACTGCTTTATTCATCCCCTGGGGACCAATTTGACCAGGAATTGATCCTGGAACATTCTAGGTGATAGGTGAGCACTTTACCACTGTACCAAAGTGTCGCTCAAATACTAGACATACTGGTAGGTTGGATGGCTTCTTGGAAATTTGGCCCTGATGTGTCTGTGCCCTGTGATATACTGCTGTCATGTACAGTACCCTGCTTTGCTCCTGTTGCTTACTGGGATAGTATCCTCTGTGAACCTGTGTTGGATACAGCAGATAGAAAGTGGATGGATGGATTATATCTCCGTTCTTCATCTCTGCATACAGAGAAAGACTGTGTAATTGTGAATGCTTTTGTGCTTTTCTGATGTGTCGTCTATTTTTATAAATTGTCTGATGGTATGATTTTATTTTTAATACTGTACATTGCACTCATTTGTCTGCTTCATAGGGGTACATGTAAGATGTGCCCCAGTAAAATTGAATCAATCACGATCAGTTCAAAACATAACACATTTCTGTCAGGAAGGTGGTAACTTCTCGCTTTATCAATTATACATTAACTTTTTTTATTAGTGATAAATATTTATATATACCCAACAAATGCTTCCACATACTGTATACCCAGTAAATGCTTCTTTTTTTCCCATTAAATGTTCTCTTACTGCATCACCAGTGTCTAGGGAATTATTCATAATGACAACCAGTGTTACCACAACATGAAAATGAATAAGTATTTCTTCACTTGTAAAAGTCCCTCACCACCTTTAAGGAGATGACTCGATAATTCTTTTATCAATAGTACATGGAATAAGTTAATAAAATACAATTTCTTGGTATTTTATTCATTCATCCGTTTTCTAACCATTTAATCCAATACAGGATCGCAGGGCAGCTGAGTCTTTCCTGGCAATGGCAATGGGCGAAAGGCAGGCTACACCTTGGATGGGATGCCAGTCGCTTGCAGGGCACATAGACACAAATTTGTAAATACTCACACTAGTGCCATTTTTTCCCAGAAGCCATTTAACCTACTAGTATGTCTTTGGACTGTGGTAGAAAACCGGAGCCCCAGCATAGTGAGAACATACAGTACAAGCTCCACACAAATAGCACCAAGGGAATTGGATCCAGGGCCCTTACACTGTGAGGCAGCAATGCTAAGCACTGCTCCAATTTAGCATTTTGTGTGCATTGCATTTTTAATAGTAAAACATAAAACAAACCATTTTTACAGAATGTTGTTCCACAATATCTGAATAATATCTGATTCATAAACACATTTATAAACTGTCATACTGTGTTCACTTAAGAATATTGTTAATGGCCTTTTCTGAATTTTCCTGTGGATTTTGTGGTATACATAATGTAACATAAAATAGAGCCACATTTTCGTAGTAAAAGAGAAATGTCTGTTATCTGTCCATTATAAATACCTTGTTGGATGTCTCTATGCTGTGTTTTCGTGAAAACGCAATATGACAACTGTTTTGGACTACTATTTTGTCTCCTGATAAGTATGGGTAGTGGAAGTCATTAATAGCTCTATTAGGTTTTTATTGCCTGAATCGAACTACAAATTATACCCATCTCCCTTCTGGATATTAAAACTCTTGGGGCTGCAAAACTTAGAATAAATGACTTCTGCTGTGACAAATTTGCAAGTGCAGTAGTGCTATAATTTTAATTACAGTGTGTTGGAGGCTCAGGCATGGATACTCCATTCATAATGCAACTTGTGCAAACCTTTTTAATTGTCCTTCATTTCCTTTGCACATAATAATCTGAAGAAGCAAAACAAACCTGACAATCTCAATAAATTTTACCCCAAACGTTTTTCCTGCAAAAGATGAGCTGTACGGTATGTTGTACTTTGTGTTCCTTATACAGAGTTCAGGGGAACTACTTTACATCAATATCATTTTAAAGTAGGATAGCGCTAGTTTCTCTTCAATCCAGTGAATTCTGTAAAATACAATTTATATTAACAGTGTTTCCTTTACATATATGATATGGTTATGAGGTATGTTTCAAATCTGACAGCAGTCAGATATATTGGAAAGATAGATGTGTTTTTTTTTTTGTAACCTGGTGAAATTCATCAGCTGCAAAGGCAGAAAAATAGATATTGCTTACATTTTTCATCTTGCAGCATCCCTGTTGTAGTGGATATTTGGCTGCTGCCACTGTTAATCTTTCCATAATGGATGATGCTGAATGGCAATCGAAAAAACTGGGTGACAGATCTGTGTGGCACAAGTAATACCAGGTTCCCACCTAGAAGGTGATGCTTGGAAGTCCCTCTTGGTTAATAAAGTATACAAGTAGAATTGGAGACGTTTGCATTTTGAAATAATTAATTTGGACATTTTGGTACATAGAATTTTGGTTTCTGCTTGGCATTTTCTTTGGCATTCTGGAAGAAACAAAGGTTCACTATGTCCTTTGCAGAAGTCAATTCATTTTAAAACTGGTGTAGTCTGGTAGTGGAAACTTCTTTTTATCACCTTCTAAATGGAGACCATGTACAGTATTTCTGTATGGATTGTCCGAATGCAGCCTGTTAACAGGTCAATATTTCTGGTCTTCTTTCATTTTAGCAGGTACCCAAAGCTCACAGAATGAACATTGTGTTAGTAGTAGTTAAAAAACTTTGTGTTTTAATGTTCTATTATGTCTTTTTCAGACAAATCGTTCAGAAATTGATTTCCTGATGTGGAAACTATTTTACAATGAGATGTGTTTGATCTATCCTGCTATAGTTAAGAAATACAAGGCATTAACCCTTAGATGGTATTGGGGAAAATTAACTAAAATTAGATAGACATATTAAATCCTAATACATTTAGGTACCAGCAGTGAAGACTTGTCTGTACCATCTGGACTGAGATTTATAAATTGTATTATTTTTAGTCCAGGCCATTAAGGTTCACTGATTCAAGAGACATTTGCTGAAGAGGATGCCTGAGTCTGAACTTGAGGAGTGCTGAATAAACCATTATCCTAATAATCGGGGTCCTTTTTCCTGTGTAGGTGCTGTTGACACACTAATAAAGCTGTAGCTGGCATTTATAACACATTTTGTTTAGTTCAAATACCTACAAATCAAGGGTTTCTGTACATTTGACGTTTCCAGTGTGTTATTCAATGCAGATTAAATAAAAGGGTGCAAGGAAAAGTTGTAAAAAATCTGTAGAATAGTAACTCTGTAAATAATAGTATTAATTAAGATGACTGAATTACTGCATACTTCTTTAGGCATCGGGTCTTTCTTGGCTTCAATCTGACTGCCTAACAATGGCCCATTCCATCTACTAAGAAAAAATGTTTTTCAGTATCTATAAAAACTGTATGCATTGATTGCAGATATCGAAACCAAAAATATTAATCATTATTCTTAATAAAACAGTAATTATTATTTTTATAGTTGTTATGATCAACCCAGTTTTTTTACCAGCAGAATACAGAATTTTGTGTTCATTAGTTGCCTTTAGTGAGAGCAGTTCACCATCCACTACAGAGCAAGAAACTACATTTGCGGTCATCCTCATTAAAATGTCCCTTTGCTCTTCAAAACTTTTGGGCAAGAAGGAAAAATGTTCTTTTCTTTTACTTTTACTCTTTATATAACACATCACTGTGAGGTTATAATTCTGCTTCCATTTATTTTGTTTGGATAGATATATTTTGTCTGAGGAATTTCTTTTGCTTATTACCAAAATACTAAACCACCTCACACCACTCACGATGACTACTCTGTGGTCTGATCTATGAAACATCTGCTTTAGTCTGTTATGCATTTCTTCAAATGGTATTTTGTTCATTCATCGCAGTTTTTCTTTCCTTGTGTGTTATCTTTGACTGTTCTTTTCCATCTTGTCTGCATCTAATCACATCTCCTCCTTATGCCCTGTTAGTTTTTCTGTCATTGATGCGTTGTGAAGCTGCCAAGTAAATGATACACTTTTCTGACCAGTTTCTTCAGATGCTCTGCATTGCCTTGACAAGTTATGCCTGAGTGGTTTGATTCTATATTAAAAAGCTTACAAATTAGATAATGCAAGTCTGTTTTGAGAATAGTGCTTGGTTATGTTTAATTAGCACATTTTGTATCTGTTTGTTTTTCTCAGAGAATCTCTGAAAGATGCTGTGTGGTAAGGCTGTACATTATAAGAGATATTCTAAGTAAATGTGTTGCATAGAAGTCACTATTTTAAGTAACTCGGTATTCTGTGTTTAAGGCATTTGGAAAGGCCCTGTACTGTACAGTATGTTCTAATAACCAGATGTTTGTAATTATCTGAGAAAGTTAACTTCATGTAATTCTTTTTAGAAAGAGTAATATATAATTCGTACTACAAGAGCAGTATATTTTCAAATGTGGCTTTAAAAAGTAACAATCTTCTTTTATACACATAAATCTAAAAAATATGAATACTGTGCATTGCTTTTCATGTTTATTTCTGCAAATTCCTGAAGACAGCAGAAAAAAATCAGCATTACATGAAAAACAAATCTTTCTTTTAACTTTTAAAGATCTGATTTTTACTATATACTCATTAATACTGTAAGTGTTCTCCCATAATTTTATGCTCTTATAATGTATCACTTTTCTATTCTATAAATATTTAAACACATTCTTTTTAATGAAGTGTTTAATATCTATAGCAGAAAAAATACTGTAGATTCTTTGCAAAAAAATGTGAACATTGTGTTTTGGAAAATGTGAAACTAATTACTCATATATGTGGGATACTTTACGTACACAGTATTAGGTCACATCATGTTTTCGTATTATGCATAGAGAAATTCATTTTGGAGCAATTTGTTGCTGGTATACTAAATTGAAAAAATAAAGTATACCAAGATTGAAGAACCAGTAGCACTTGATGTGCTTTATAGTCTCTTATAAACAAATTCGAAACTGTAGGTAAGTGAACAAAAAAAACCTAAGAAGCTGGCAATCAATGATTCTTGTTTTCTGTGGTAACTTAACATATTCATTTAACCAGACTGTCTGACCTGCTGTGAAATTGTCTGGTTTGAGTATCTTTAGATCAACCTTTGGCCATAGGGTACTCATTAAATATCTTTTTGTGAGCTTCTCTGAACTGATAATCCTTTCCCCTTTAAAATCATTTATAGGATTTTAATGAGTATCCCGTCTAGCAAGTGCTGTCACAAAATGTGATGCGCTTATTAACATCACAGGAGGATTTTATTTTACCTAATTTTGCTATCTTAAGTAATTACCTGGTTTTTCAGCTTTTCCATGAATCGCTGAATTAACAGCTTGATTTTTACTTTTTGTTCAAAGGTTTACAATAACATTTGCTGATTAATAAGCAACTACTGACATTCCTTTTTTGAGTAAGCAAATTGGATTGGCAAATTCTACAACCTTCCCAGTAAATTCTACTTTCAGGCTTTGTTTTACACATGCTCTGTATTTATGGATGTCTATGTGAAACTGTCAGTTTAACCATTTATTGTCAGTCAGTATTAGTATAGGGTTGTAGAACTGGGCTTAAAAGATGTCTGCTCAGATTCATCAGCACAGAAATGAGAAGCTGTTGTTGTCTTGCACAGCTAACAAAAGTCAAATCGGAGCTCCAGTTTACGACACATTTTTCAGAGACATAACATTTCACAGTGCTAATGTTCCAGCTTGTCCAGGGGTATGATGTTCGACTCTGGTGCCTTGTTAAAGACAGTCATTGAGCTGACCTTGGTGGTATCCCCATCGGCACTGCGGAGATCATTTAGTCTTTGTGAGTTGCTTGAGACAACAGTTATTTACGAGCGCTGAATGCCCTGACAGGGAGCCATATGTCTTGCTGGGAAAGCTGAAATTAAACGTCTTTAATTATTGTCACCAGTGTGTTGTGCTGCATCCAGCAGCCTGTGGCTGCTGACGTTAAGATCCCTCCCCAGTCCCTGTGCATCAGTGCTTAGCACTCCACAGAGGCATGGGAAAATTTTTAGGGCCTATACTGTATATTTAGTTCTATTTCAGATATGACTTTAATCTAGTGTAAATTTGTGTTAACAGGACTTGACTTCTCCTGTACCTAAAAAAAAAAAAAGATGTCTCCTGTATCTATCACTAAGAATAGGTGTTTTCTTTGTTCTATGAAAATTCAACTTACCTGATATATGAGCTTCAAACCTGTGGTGGACTTTTGTAGGTCACAAGTTAGTTAATAATTGTTTGCATATAGTTCACAGAATTGTAATGTTTTCTTGTACATTTCTTTTTGTATGCGGTGGGTTTCTTCATATTAATCGAATTGGCTAAGGCATGTTAGCTCCGTCTCTCTGAAAACAGATGCTAGATTTATTGTAGAAATCACATTTTCTTGTTGAATGTGCTCTGGGACCGAAGAGTACTTAAACGAGCCCCTTGAAAATAAGTGTAGTAAGTGATGCTCTAATTTAATTTTATCCGCCACATATGATATGATATTCTTCCAGAGAGTGAGATGCCTCCAATGGCTCGTTCAGCAAATTACAAGATACAACGAGAAAGAAAAGAAAAGGAAAAAATAGGCAGCAACAGAACCACAACACTTGATTCTGGTTCAGGAAAATTTCAAAGTTGTCTTTTCGCTTTAAACCTTCATTAGTTAATCTCAATAAGCACTGTTTCCAAGTCATGTGATATTGAAGAGGTTGATGTTTAGGAGAAAAAACTGAAAGTCTCATGGAAAACTGCCTAAAAGTAATATAAAGGTATTGCAAAACAAAATTTTCTTTCTAGATAATATTTAGACTAATGAGCAAAATTGTAGGTCTGAAATATGCTTGATTGATGCATTCGGTCCTTGAAATTGTTATAGTAGTAATAAAAGTCAAGCATGATGAGAAAAGGAAATAACCTTGAGTTAATAAACAGCTAAATTCTTGTGTAAAGCAGTCCAGAAAAGAGAAAAACTTAGAATTGTTTTGCCTCTGAAGGAATCTAAACATGTTGTGCCTTTACCTCAAGGGTTTTACATTGCACTACTGTGTGCCAGTGACTTTGTGCAAATGAAGACTGAGGAAAAGCATGCACACATGACCTTGGGCTTTGTTTGAATACTGTATATTGTGCTATATGTAGACTGTGTGTGTGTGTGTGTGTGTCGTTGTGTGTCTGTAGTTAACTGGGAAGTATCCTTTGATAGCATTTATTTGGAATGCAAGTTTTTAGGTTGCTTATTATTACTTCTTCCCAAATAATCATAACGAGAGTATTGTTTATAATCCCCACAAAAAAACATAATAAATATCAAATATATGTAAATATAATGTGTGCCGTTCTTCAAACAGATACCATTGCAAGTCCCTTAACAGGCTTGACTGAAATGAGTAAGCACACCCATGACATTGAATTCAGCCCTGCTTGGGTTTTTACATTATTTCAAGAAGGACACAAGAGAAAGCAGAAATTTTATACTTTGGATTTTTTTCTTGAATCAGTATATTTTCTTCAGCATGACAGGACAACCCATCTTCTTGCATAATGTACACCTTATCTGCAGACAGCTTTGCTGAGGAATCGGTACTTAATGAGGAGATAAATATAGCATGCCATGTGTGCCTTCTCTGATGAACACCAAGTCCTTGCCGTCACATTGTTTAAAAGATGTTGTCAGTAAAAACAAGCTTCATCCATCTCAGGGTAAGTTAAAGATTGAAAGGGTGCGTTTGTTCAACAGTAGTCCAATCTAGAGAAACTCATCACTACACATTACTGCTGATGAGGTTTCTTTGTATGTGCTCACTACCTGTGAACTAAAAAATACATTTAGAGTAAATCATTCATTAACCCACTTTAAAACAGCCTAATAGTTTTTATTTCAACTTGAAAGCTGAAAGCACCAATACAGTGTGACCTGCATTTAGAGTGAACTGGGTGGTTTTAAAAAATAGTGCTTTTCTGCAACACCTATTGATCAATTGAATGAATACCTGAAGTAGTCTGCTTAACCCCTTTGAAAGAGCCGCTAAGTGCCTGTGACACTGAGCAATCCTCCAATAAATGTACTCTTAATTCCCAAGATGTTCAGTTTTTGTCACGTTAAGGTAAGAGGATAGCCAGGGAAGTACTGGTTCACATTTAAAGCTGGAGATACATAAGTTTTTATTCCTTGGGAACAGAAATTAACAATAACATTCTGGTTTGTTGCAGTACAGCAGCCACCTTTTCTAAATGTCACTTTGTATTCATCCAGAGATGCATCAATTTTATAGAACATTAGACTGGACAAGAGGATTGCAAGTAATTAACATTTATGTGACTAGAAATTGACAAAAAGAAAAAAGTAAAATAAGCCTTTGATAAATAAATGGATGAAAGTATTTCCTGTATCAAACTATAAAAAGACTAGAATAAACAAGAGAATATAAGCCAGTATTAGGGTTTAACAAATATTTTTGGAAAATCACTGGAAATAGAAGACAAAAGAACCTTCTTGATATTGTGCTATATCTGTATCCATGGCACAGCCTTTCTTTGGCTTATAGTCAAGTATTTCCATAAATGTCTTTTAACTTATTTCATTTCCTAGAATAATTACCAAAGTGTTATTTTGGGGAAAACTAGCTGCATGTAAAAATGTCTTAAAGTAATTGGCAGACTTTCAGTGTGTGCGTGAGGCATGTTTTGGTATCGGCAGTTCTGCCGAAATGTTATTGTCAGTTGACAATGAGGGTTTGCTTGTGCAGCTGTCCAGTATTGTAAGAATCGTATCATCTCTTGTCACATCAGCATATGCACAGCCATGTGCAAGCTTATAAAGTGCAAATGTTTCTGATGAGAACATTCCTGTTAAAAGAAATCTTTAAGATGGGCCTTTCTTTTCAAACCCCCTCGCTTCAAGGTCCTGGTATCAGATCCCCGTGATCCCAGCATCTGCTAATGTTCATTCCACTTGGACTCGTGGTTGTTCAATTGAAACCTGACTGAACAATGAGATGGATTGGATCTGTTAGGGGTTTCTGCTGTTTTCAAGCGATGTCTGAAAAATTCAAAATCTCTGACTGTTTATAACAGTATACAAATGCAAAGCTTGTGTTCACGGAAGTAATGCATGAGTATCCTCCTTCTGTACTGCTCCTCTTTGTTGTCTGATAAAAATCATGTTGATTTACTCTTCTTACCAAGAGTTGCAGTGTGGATGCATGTCTGGTGAGGATAGCATTGAGTGCTGATTTAAAGTAGGGGGCTCTTTGTCATAGTACAGCATGCTTCACTTCCAGCTGTGAAGTGACTTCACAGGTTTAAGTGACATTTCCGTATTATACCTAGCTGTTGTGAGGAGCTGCCATGTGAAAAATTGCACTTCATAATGTCTGCCTGTACATTGTGTTGATGCAATATGTTAATAATCTGTTGCTGATTAACTAATCTGGAACTACATAATGTTCATTTAGAGAAGAGTATCCAGGAAGTGAAATACCAATCTAATTGGCAATCAGGGTTTTTTTTTACCCCAGTTTTGTTTTCCTTAGGTCATTTAAAAAATACTTATCATATGAATAATGGGAATAATAAGAATGCTTCCACAGCTGATTAGAGACTAGTATCTTGTATTCTTCGGTCAAATTAAGTGTTACTTTTTCCACTCCAAGCTACATCTCACTGGATCCTTTTGTTTTTCCAACTTAGGGGTATTGCTGCAACCTTTCAGTTGATTCAAACAGGACATCCTATAGGGCAACATGATACATTTATGTCTGACATGGGTAACACCAGCGACCTTCTAGCCTGTTAATTAGATGTGCTGAAAAATTTCATTAGCTTAGACTGGAGTAATATAAGTCATAGTACCAGCCACCTAGACAAGAGAAGACAGTTTACTTTTTATAAACAGCCAGCATGAGGCGATATATTCAGGTACCTGCAACGGAGCCAGAAAACACCTTTAACTATAACTGTGCTTTAGAAAGGAGATCTGTCTGGGATTTCGGTAGGTCTATTGCTGATTTCCATTGACACATGTTGTGCTTGTCAATTGTAAAGATGCTGTTTTTTAATTAGACAGGGCAAGTGTATCTTTTTTATAGAATATTTGTATTTGCTGCTCGTTTCCAATGCATTTGTAAGTTCTCCTAGATTCTACTTAATTATTTTATAAAAGAAATGTATATGTTTTTTTTTTCCATTTCAAATTAAATGTTGCAGTAGAATGGGAAAATACATTAACTTTTGTTCTGATTATTTGATTTTTACTGATTAATAATGAAAGTCAACAATTGCCATTTTGTGCACACTAAAATAAATATAGAGTACAAGTGAACTGCAAAAACTCAGCTATAATACTTTAAACTGTTTTTCTCTAAATTCAAAGATGGAGACAACCTCAACACATATTGGGAAGTCAAAAATAACATGGTTTCTTAAAGATTAAATTGTTAGCATAACCTCTGAGGACATATACTTCAGATCTTGAATGACACGGCTGCTACCTTTTTTATTTCTGCTAGAATCATTTTGAATCATTTTCGTCTGCAAGCTGTTCAAAATTCTTCGAGCGGTCAGGTTCAATCCCACACTGACACTACGAGGAGCCTCTTAGGCGGATGAGATCCTCATGTTGTTCCATCTTATTACTCTTTTTATTTTGTGGCATGAGTAATAACTCACAGAGTCCACAAGCTGGTATCACTGCTGTCAAACCAGTTCATGTTCTCATAGGAGGCTTCAGAACCTAGCAGGTGTGGTTGTTTTCTAGTTGTTTGGCTCCCTGTCCCCCACTGTATCTGTTTGAGCGAAAAGGCTGTTCCCAAGAGTGGATTGACTTGGTTATGGAGCACAGGGAAATGTCATAAATAACTTAAAATTTCCCTTAAGGGCTGTTTAATTAATTTAGGCTTGCACTGTAAAATAGTAGTGCCACTTTTTTCCTCAAGTAAATCCTGTAGTTCACGCTATTACGTTTATATAATTTTAAGGTACTTAGTTTACTCTAATTAGCAATATGCCTTTCAGTGCTGTAAGCTGTCCTACAGAAGATTACATGACTTCAAAAGTATAGCTAGTTTTGTCCTCAAGTATTTAGGTTCAGAGCAGAAGGAAGTTGCAGTTGCACAAGGAAGTATTGGCACAGCATTTAAATTTATGAATTATATTTCACATTATAACTCACATGAGTGGGTAGATCTATGTGTACGGTACCTGTTGAAAATTCAGTATTCTTCTTTTAAAATTACATACGTCTATAAACGGTTTTACATTCGTGAGAGCAGCTCTCTTAAAGTTTGAGCCCATAATAGCTGCTGAGAATTTGTAGAGACCAAAGCTTGTACAAATCTGTTGCATTTGCACAAAAAATTCTAGATGATGACCTTTCCATATTTGTTTGTATTGGAATGAAAGTGCTTACACTTACATATGCATACTGTTGTAAATCAATTAATCATAACGCATATCCATTGTCCACCTCTCAATCCTATATAAACAAACCATGTATTAGCCCATCTGGAAAATGCAATGACTGACGATAGTTGAAAAGAACCAAGAACAGATGGGGAAGACTAAATCATTGCACCAGTTGCACATTGTTTTCATATGTATCCAGTAACTGTTTTTCTTCCATTACAGGATAGAATAATTGATTATCTTGATCTTTCTTGTCTTGGTACCTGTTGTGTCATTACAGCAAGTTTCCACATAAATAGTTTCAACTGGCCAGAGCTATAGCAAATGCAGTCATTAGAATTTTGCAATGGGTTAATTGGTGATGGAACAGTCTGAAGAGCTCTGACAGAGTTTAAAAAATGCCACCTATGAGAGAGGAGACCTCCCAGCTATTTGTGCTATGGGAGCATTGGACAGAAAATGGCATGATATTTTCGGTGATGAATGATCAGCACTTAATGCTAACTGTATGCATAGAACTGTGTTGAATAAGATGGGTTTGGTGGAAGAGTAGTGGTGGTGTGTGGTGGTATTAATCCTTAGTTTAATTAGTCCTTTTTCCAAAATTTGCTGTTGTACAGAGTAATCTCGCCACCCAGTTCTATCTGACCCACATATTGTAACTTGTCCTCCACATATTGTATTGTGTCCTTAATGGTCACAGACTTAGTGGTCACTGTCCAACTGAATATTGCTTGTCCTTCAATCCGCTGGGCAACACCCTAATTGTCACACCTGTGATATGAGTTGGATTGACTTGATCAACAGCAGCATCCTTAATGTCATCATAGAGCTCTTGCTGGTTCTGCAGGATTGTTGCCTGATTGCTCTTTCTCAGGCCATAATGAGCACAATATTTAGTTAATGTATTCATGATAATAATAATTATATTTGTCTACAAACTCATCCAACACCAAGAGTTCTGAAACATGGAGAAAAATAAATCATTTTGTGCTCCGTTTCAGTCTATTGGTCTTGGTAGAGATAGCAAATTAGCAAAAATACAGTGAGTTTCTTTATAATGGCCATGTTCTGCAAAAGAATCACATTCTGCATGTGGTTGTGTTTTACCTTAGAAACCTTTTTGCTTTTGTTACTTAAGACCATTTGTTTTGACAATGGAAGATAAAGTAAAATGGAAGTATTTAGGAGAATTAGATAACCTCACAGCATATAGTCCTTGCAACGACAGGGACATATATTGCTAATGCAAACCTTCCTCTTGACTCTAATAAACAATTCATGCTGCTATGTATCATTCTTTAACACCATTGGCTGCATTTTTTGTTACCCTTGTCACGTCTAGAAACTTCTAACCTCCAGTTTTTGTGACTAATGAGAAATGTCTTGCTATTTTGGTGCAGAAATAGGAGCTCTTTGAGCTGGAGCAAGTGGCATTGATAGCCTGCTAATGGGGAAAAAAAAGACAAGTCTCAGTTTCCTCTTCTGTGCTCAGTGTTAGTGAATAATTAATTGGCCATTGAGAGACTGGGGTGTTGTAGCACTAAAGTTAGGAATGTAATATAGGGAAGGAAAAGCAAAAAAGAAACAGGTCTGATGCCATGGTGATAGCGATAGCAATGCAACCCAACACCAAAAATTGTCAAGGAAACAATTTTATTAGGTTTTATTTTTGTTTGAAAGGCTTTACTGCTGGCGAAACAGTAAATCACATTCTTAATCACTAGTAACTGCTCTCAAAGCATTTGGGAAATTAGTTTGTGGGATCAGGGGGTTTCTAATCTGTATTAAGTTAGATTTCATTGTTTACAATGAGAATCATTGATGGAGCCCTTTAAATGTCTTACTGAAGTAATTAAAATAGACGAATAACAGATCTTTTTGCAGGCTAGAGATTCAATTAAACTCACTTGTTTGAGGGGAAACAATGGCAGCTGGAACTGGCATTTTTGGCATGTAATTATTCGTGGAAGCTTTCATTTCTTTATACAGTGGCTGTTTTCAACTGTACTGTTGTATGCACCTACACTATAATGGAGCAGGGAGTGTTGGAGCTGTGCTTTTCTCAGTTGAAAAAGTTGTTAGCTAAATAACCGCTGGCATGGCAAATGAACCTTTTTTTTAACATTTCCAAACCCAATATAACTGTCACGGATGTTGGAAGGGACGAACCGTGGAATGGCAGGAGAGCGGAAAAAGACCCTATGCGAAGCAGCTGAATGGGGAATTAGCCCGGGCTCAGCAGTGCAGGAGTTCTGGAATTGCCATATAGAAACCTACAGTATGCCTTCAGGCCACGGACGGAGCTGCGACCTGGTGCAAGGCGGGTCTCAGGACATCCGAACGTCAATGCTGAGCGAAGGTGAATGAGTGACCCGGAAATATATAGCCCCAGAGAGAGAGACACCAGAAGGACAGCAAAGCACAGGAAACTAGGGACAGGACAGAGTAGGAGTGCCCTCTGGCTGCAGAGGGCGTGGCAATAACATAAACATATGCATTACATTCCCAGTATAGCTATTAAGCAAGATCACCTGACTAGTAGGGAGAGATGATTGCATTTCATGAGTCTCTGATCTTGCAACCACCTTGGTATATCTCTGGACAGATTTTTACTTTCTTTGTAAAGAACCATTTAATATGATGGTTTCTTCTTGTATCACTTCACTACAGTGAGAAGTGTTTTACACAATCATGCATTTTGGAGGTGTTGGTATAAGGGAGTGAGTGAGGTTTTATAACACAGAAGTTGCAATGTCCACAACGCAAACTGTGACTGGAACTTTGGGCCCCTGCTCAAGGAGATGGTGCATGAAAACATCCTTCTGCTAAGCTGTCAGAGAAATTCACCATTCGGGCAGTAAGGTTTTCAATATTAAACTGTGGCAGCTGAAAGAAAGGTGAACTATGTTGAGCAAATAAACACGTTAACCACCGTCTTCAGTTTGACAAATGTACTGACAGGCTAAAACATTCTGGAGGTCAGATGACATTGTCACAAATATCTGGTCAACCTGCCTGAGTGGCTGGAATGTGATAATACTTCCATTTACCTGTAGACTAGAGTTGCCTCATTTTTCCCATTCTTCCCTGTCTTCCTTATTCCCTGTTGACTCCAAATGAGCTCATAGATATTGTTTAATTTCCGGTAGCTTTCAAAGTCCATTGTCAAGCCTCTCTTAAAATAATCTTCAAGCTTCTCTATTACGGGGTCTTTCGGGAATCCTTTCCAATAGAAATACTGTATGTGGTCAACATTGATTTTTGGACGGGGTTATCAGCCAGAACCAAAGCTTCATACCTTTTTGGTAGTCAGGACTAGACTCTTTTCTGATGCGCGTCATAGTATTGAGGTCTCATAAAGGGTAGAAAACCTCTTGTTTATGCCCCCTACAGAAGTGCAAGTCCTTCTTTTTTTGTCCAGGGGTAAGAGGCCCCTCTTAAATAGTCAATTTTGCATGAATGACAGTCCTGTTCCTGAAGCATGGAATGGCTTTCTATTCCCACTTAATGAGCTATTTGAATGTAGCCGGGTCAGAAAGGGAACTGTGTGAGGCTTTGGAGCAGCAGTGGACATCATCAAATTGAACTAAAAAATAATAGAATTTAATAAACCATGTTTTTAATTAACTAGTGAATAGCATATTTGGAAATGGAGTGTTTGGACACTTATGTCTAGCTGAACACTTCTAAAGCATAACATATACATGTTAATATGTACATGTTAATATCTAGTAGATATTAGATCTGGTACAGAAAATGTGTGGGATACCTCTGTATCATCAGTGTATTACCTCCACTATGAGATGGGGATTCCTGAGGGCAGGGAGCTGGTGATTTAATGGGAGAGAGAGGAACAAGAGAAGGTTTCCCACCTGGGGAGCATGTTAATGATGGGGCGAATGGGAGAAAATTGTATGTTTTCTAGTGTATTTTGTATTCTTTGTGCCCCACCCAAAAAATAGAAAAATCGGAAAACAATAGATTGCACAAAATATGCAATCGGGTAATGTCATATAACATTAAAAAATAATTGAAGGGATTTTTTAGGGCATATCGGCACATATGTCAGTAGTGTATGTTGCCTAGTTCATATGCTTCCATTTGCAGTCACAATAAGGCTATTTTTCATAGAGAAAATGAAAGTCTTAATGTATCAAATTATTTGTTTTCATTAACGTTTGTTGTACATCTTAAAATTCCAATTAAAATGAGTACTTCATGTCTGCCACCACCCTAACAGCCAAACAGCTATATTTAAATATCCCAAGTTAATATTATTGTTTGTCTTAAATTGTATTTTTTTTTTGTTTTCCTAACCCGATGCCAAATGACAGGAACTGGAAAATTTAAAGCTATCTTTTGCTCAATAGCAATGATCCGACCGATCATTTTGCTTTGCTTCTAGAGGAAAACAGCATGTTTCTCAGCATTTAAAGTCTATTGCTGAATCTCCCTTTATCACATGACACAGAGATTTAATTTAGTGTCTCTTTTACAGTGAAACTGTTAACCATTCAGATTATTACAACCAGAGTCCTACACTTGTAACATATAGCATGTCTATAACATGATTCTTATATTGTAGAGATTGAAGTAGGCTACAAATTTTAAGTAGTTGCAGGAAATAATGCTGAAATAAAACTGAATGCTATATTTAACACAGTGCAAATTTTAGGAGCATAATACTAAAACTACACCCCATGGAATTTAAGGGAACTGGCATGTTACATACAGTACGGTATATTTTAAGTACAAAGCTCTGTGCTTCTACTGCAATATAGAGTTAGTTAATTACAAGAGATCTAATGAATGTGTTCACACCAGAGCAGTAAGGTCTCAGTGCTTCTGTGAACTCTTAAAATGAACAGTAATATAGCCGTGATTTAAGAGTCCCATGGGAAAAGACGTCTGTATCACAATTACTTGCAAAAACCATTACTGACTATTACAATTGAAGGGTGACCTGAGAAAAAGCTGCATTAACCACTCTTAAGTGTTCAAAAAGTGTTCTAAAGTATTCAGAAACCTTTGTGACTTGAATTCTGATTTCTGACAGGGAAGCCACTGAGAGAGGTTCCATATTGGATTGCAATATTAAATTTAGTTTTGGGTGGAAAACGTTGTAATAATGCAATATACAGTACCACAGTCCCATTTTGTCATATGTTCAGATCCCTGATGTAAAACCTTTCAAAGTCTTACCTCAAGAGGAAACCATTTCTTGTTTACAGCTGTGCTCGAAGTCTCAAAGTAATCTCACAGTTGCAACCCAGCACAGTCTTTGGCCCCTACAAATTAAATGTCAGTAACTGTCCTATAAGTAGAAACAGCACCTTTTAATGGATCTGGAGATTGATTATGGAATTCATCTTCTATTTTATAGCATTCTTCTTTTCTTGAGTTTTTACTTGAAAAATATTTCATGTATTCGATCAAGAGATAGTCCTATTACTTATCATTTTAGTTGACATAACTTAATTATTGTGAGTTAGTTATTCCAGTACAGTCCTTTCTAAAAGTATTGTATTCACACTC
Source organism: Lepisosteus platostomus (assembly GCF_059453375.1). Taxonomy (NCBI): domain Eukaryota; kingdom Metazoa; phylum Chordata; class Actinopteri; order Semionotiformes; family Lepisosteidae; genus Lepisosteus; species Lepisosteus platostomus. Next base: position 53,290,660 of record NC_142618.1, read on the forward strand.
TTCTACTGACATCCTATTTTATTGAATTACAAATGATATACAAACGATTTTTAGTGACTGTTTTTAATCAAAACCCGAGTGCTCAGACTTCATACTTTCATGTGTAAAAGAAGTTAAATGTTAACTTAAAACGCATAGAAAAAATCAAAACTAAAATATGTTGGCTGATGTGAATTAATTGAATAACCTAAAGTATATGTGTAATAGTGGTTTCCAAGATATCAGAATAAATACACATCTGAAGTGTTCCTCATTTTAGCCGTGAATATCAAGCGCACCTTCAACCATGAAGACCAACAAATTCTCATAATATATCTTGGATAAAGATTTAGAATACTGGGCTTGAAGGTAAAGGCAGTGTCAAAGTCTGTCATTTGGAACTGGAAGGTGTATCATAAGACCAAGAAACAATAAGGCCAACAGTTATTTTGAGACAATCTAGAGTTCAGTTTTGGAGATGACCTCCCATCTACAAAGTGGCTATGAAGTTAACAAAGTGCAATGTCCCTTTGTTACAGGAGTGTGTGGCTGCTGTGGTCCCCTGCGACCTCGATACAAACGGTTGGTGGACAACATCTTTCCTGAAGACCCCAAAGTAAGTGTCTGTGTCGGAAAACGTCAAAAATAAAAAGATTGGGCATTGGAAGTACAGTAGCAGCAGATCACAGCTTCAGAATTTGTCTTAAGGCACCATTAGGACATGTGCAGAAAATCAGGTGGTGTTCATTTATATACGATTTGAACTTTGGAATTTGTTACTATGCAGGTCAAGGAAGCATGTTTTTTTATTTATATAGTTTATTCTAGCTTGGGTCTTTCTACTGACTCAACTCTTGCAGTCTTCTAATTAGCGACACTCTGAGGGCCCTTTAGCAAATAGTTTGCTTTTCTGCCTTTTCCAAGAACTCATATTTCATAAACCATTCAGGTTGTCACATGACCTTCTCTGGGTGGAATCTATGAGCAGTCTACATTGACAAACAGCTCGAGAGGGGTGCCATGCAGAGGTCATGTGAATTTATGTATAATTCAACAGATAATTGGCATGGTGAAAAAGCAAAATAACACTACAAATAAATTGAGTTTTAGGAACATTTTAAATTAGAATTTTATAGAGAACAAATTAAGAAAATCTGATCAGTTACAAAGGTCGTTTGTACCATCTAGCCTGTTTGATAGCTAGGAGATATTTGGTCCAAGGATCTCATCCAGACTTTTTTTGAAAGCCAGAGTATCAGCTTCAACAACATGGTTAATCTGATTATACACTGTTGAGTTATAATCAACATCTGCAAACACAGTACCTTTGGAATACTGTATTTAGATCAAAATGTTTACATTTATCATCCACTACAAGTAACAAAGCGTGTGCTTCGTGGAGGGTGAACATGCTTGTAGACCAGGACACATCTAGTACTGTAGGTAAAGAACTGAACACCCATCGGTAACAAGAAATAATTCTGTGGAAAGTTACTGAAAGATCCAAAAATTCCACCTCCTCACGAGTTAAAAGAAGCCATTTCATGGAGCTTAACATCTTGAGTTTTTATTGTCTTTACTGATTTCAGAAGTGTAGAGATATAAACTATAAAAGAGTAGGGGTAAGAGAGTAAATAATCCCGGAGGACATCTGCTTCGGTACAGAAAACAGCATTTTTTATCATCTTTGATTGTTTTAATAGAAAATTTTGTCTTTGTGCAAATAATCTAATATGGCTTCCAGCATCTTTAAATACAGTTTCTATAGAAAGTCTACACACTGTGCAGTTTGCAAAATAACCACCATCTAGATTGTATGGTCCCCCGTGTGGTGCAGACAGCTTTAACATCAAAGGGCTTTCAGAGAGTCCATAGGGGCTTTCGCTAAAACCCACAATAGAATCTTTCAGGAAAAGGAGCTGTGGATCAGATAGTCGTGGTAGATTCCCAAGTGAGCTATCACAGGAAAGTGTCTGCATTTCTAGCCTGTCAGAAAAGGGCTGCTTTTGGCTTTTCTGTTCTTGGCTCATTGTTGCCCTTCTCGTGGACTAGAGGAACTCCCTATATACTGGCTGTCAAACGTATTCACTCCCCTTAGACTTCTCCACATTTTACTGTTGTACAATATAGAATCACAATGAAATTATATGGGATTGTTTGCATTTGATCAACACAAAACACTCTTTAATGTCGAAGTGAAAACAAAATTCTATAGATCCTCCTAAATTAATGATAAATAAAAATCAGAAAATAAGCGGTTTCCTAAATATTGACTCCCTTTACTATGACTCAACTAAATGGGCTCTAGTCCATTCAGATGTCTTTAGAAGTAACATAATTTGTTGAATGGAGTCCACCTGTGTACAATAAGGGTGTTTCACATGAGTTCAGGATATACCCATCTTTGATGGATGAGTACAGCTCCCAACAAAAACTAGTGTACATCATGAAGACAAAGGAACTTTCAAAATAATGCAAGATAGGGTCATAGAAAAGCACCAATTAGGGGAAGAGTATAAGAAACTTTCCAAGGCATTACATATCCCCTAGAGCACAGTAAAGTCCATTATAAAGAAATGTAGATAATATGACACGGCTATGAAACTGTGAAGACTCGAAAACTGAGTTTCCAGGCAAGAAGAGCATTAGTCATGGAGGCCCCTAGAGCCCTGTGAATTACATGGAAGAAACTGTGCATATAACAGTTTTGCCATGGTGCAATTTTGGAAGCGTAAAGTGAATCCCCCTCTGTACCATGAAGCCTGGTGGTGACAGTATCATGCTATAGTATAGGGAAGCTTCGCTGCTTCAGGGCCTGAAAGATTCGTGAAGATAGAAGGAAAAATGGATGCAGCAAAGTAGAGAACAATCCGGGAGGAAAACCTGCTGCAGTCTGCAAGAGTCATGGAACTTGGGAGAGGATTCATCTTCCAATAGGGCAATGCTCCATCAGCCCGTATGCTGGAATGGCCCAGTCGCAGCCTCGATCCAAACAAGAATCTGTAGCAGTTGAAAATTGCTGTTCATCAACATTCCCCATCCAACCTGAGACAGTTTGAAAATTTGTGCAAACAAAATGGGCAAAAAAATGCAGTGTCCAAATGTGCAATAGCTGGTAGAAACTTTTCAAGAAGGCTTATGGCTGTTATTTTTGCAAAACGTGCCTCTACCAAATATTGTCTCACAGCGGGTGAATACTTACTGTATGCAATCAAGTTATTTTCCATTTCATGTTTATAATTACTTTAGGAGGTTCTGTAGAGGAGTTTTTCCCCCCACTTTGATATTAAAGACTTTCCAGTCAATCAGTAGCAAAATCTCCCAGTTAAATACATTAGGATTCCATATTGTAACAATAAAATGTAAAAAAAAGTTGAAGATGGTTGTATATTTCTGGTATTGACTGTAGCCATCTTAGGAAACTGCCACTAACAGGTGCCCCTTTTGATGGTCGCATAGCAGGCACCTGCACACGAGCCCAGCCCTGATATGGGAGATTAATCGACCCAGGGAACCACCTCAGTGTTCCACTCCATTGCCTTCCCTGTAGTCACCCTTCTACTGCACATTTAATTCCCCGGCAAAATTCCACAGTGGCGTAAAACTTCTCATCTGCTCGATTCCATTTGACTGTATTCCTCTTTACCAGCAGGCCAACACAGAAAAGCCGGAGGCTGCTACTTAATAAGAAAAGTTTAAATCTTACTTCTGCTCCCAGTGGAGTAGTCGTAAACCTTTTATAGATAGATACTTTATTGATCCTGTGACGGAAATTGCAGTGCAACAGCAGCTTAACACAGTCAACACAAAACAGTGTAATGAATGATACAATAATAATAATAATACAATACATACAATACAATCAGTACAGTGACAAGTGCACTAAGAAGAGTTACTCACAGTCCAGAACATACAAAGAACAAACCAGAACAGTACACAAAAAGTTGTATTGCACAATATAAGTATAAATATAAATGTATTGCACAAGTCCCTGGCATACAGTATATTGCACAAAAACGGTTATAAACGGCAAAGTCAGATGTGGCAGACAGTTTACTTTTCAGTCCAAAAACAGGTCAATATCAATGTTGCCCCTGCCCAGACGCAAAGTGGATGCGTTGTACAGTCTTATGGCAGAAGGCAAGAATGACCTCCTGTAGCGCTCCCTGTCGCACCGTGGATGGATAAGCCTATTATAAGTTTCCCCTAAAGATCTCACCCTGAGATCATACACTTTCACTGTACCAAGCAACTGTGAGGGTCGGGTTAGACAACCTCTGTCTCCTCAGTGAGTTCCCTCATAGAGAACTGGCATCCACAGGTGCAACCAATTACAGTACCTAATTTTATCGTGTAAGAATGTGAGGAATGTTCCTGGGTGAAAACAGTGCCCTCGAGCAGTTCAACCCCATGTCTACAGTCCCATCCCGGGTGCCCTGTTTCACTGCTGTCAATTCAAATTTGAATTTTGAAACTATTTCTGACAAAAAAAAAAGCTTAGTATTGGATATGCCGCTGTCTTGGCCTGAAGTCACCAGAAAGTATCTGCTGCACATCGCCTATATGTGGCACTTATGTGCTGAACCTGGGGATGCTATTACTTGGACAGCAGTGTTAACAGCTTCTTCCCTGGTTGTATATGAAAAGGTAAGCAAAGCTGGGCCTGTTCAATTCTTGGATGGACACCTCCAAACTGTAAGTCTAAATATGTGACACTATTCCCTCTGCCCCACAAATTCTGAAACGACTGCCCCAGTATGATGAACTAGGACAATGTGTTACAGTACTGTAGGTCTCTGTCCTTTGGATGAGATTTTAAACTGAGGTCCTTCACTACTTATCATTTAAAGATTCCATGGTACTGTTTACAAGAGTATTTATATTAACCTGGTGTCCTACTGTATACACTCTGGGCTTGTATGATCTTGTCTCCCTGAGGGTTCCCCTTAATTCCCCCTAATTCAGTAGGTAGATAAATAAGAAATTGTTTTGCTACCTAATCTGTAATGGAGCTATTAGCATTGGAGTTTAAAGGTGAGTAATCATCACCCAGGTGGGTGCTGCATTTCAGAGGGCAACAAATTGGGTCTTTTTCTATGTGTAAATTGGTTTGGGAACCTTTGCAATGAAAAGCGCAATATAAATAAAACACAGCATATTGCTTTAGGCTTGTGCTTTCTTTTAAGTAATTAAATACTGTATGTTTAGTTCATCTTTTCATTAGCAGTGTTTAATCCATCCTGAAAACATGGTTAAGATTAATTGTCATCACCAGTGCTCTTGGTGGCAGTACCAGTAACCATGATTGGTCTGTCTCTTTGACAGATGCTGCCTCAGTTTTGATCATTTAATATGTTATTCCCATTAATATTTCTGTCCTTCCCAATCCCAGACATACACAGCTTTGTATTTTTTCCACTCACAGAACCACACTGAAGAGACTATACTGTCTCATTGTAGCAGAACAATTCTGGATTGTAATTGGCTTCCATGTGATTTGTGTGATTATGTTTAATGGAGAGATTATCATGTTTATTTATTTAGATCAGAATTTTAACTAAATGTCTAAAGATTTTATAAACACAAATACAACATGGAAATTAATTAACAGTCCAGTTTCTAGGGATGCAGATATTTCAGTTTCATGTTTCATGTTTAATTAGTAGGATAATGCTAATTTAAAAGGTGTAAAAGACCATAATAAAGGATAAATACAATAAGTGGCCATTCAACATATTTCCTGAACATTTGCTGTAGAGTGTCCTAATGTTAAATTGGTCAAGACCCTGCTGATTTGTAATATTTCTGAAATTACAGGTTTTTATATTTCTCAATGGCTGGGATTTTTACAACTAGGATTATTTAAAAGAAAAGTTATGCAATATTCATGCAGAAACAGACCAGAATGACACTTATTATGAAAGAATATAAATGGAGGATATCATTTTAGAATTAAATTAATGCTTTTGTTACAGAATATCAGAAAAAGAGAACTGAACAAAAATGAATATGACACAGAAGAAAAATACCCTCAGGAAAAATTAGCATACCCTTTAAAGAAGTTTAATTTCTGCATGAAAAGGAAAATTCAGAGTGCATAATTTTGACTTTTTCAAAAGAAATGGATTCAGTTCCGTTTAGGATATGTAAGTGGCAATTAGCTTGCCTTGGCAGTTTGTAAAAATAAAAAAATACTTTCTTGAAATATTAAGTCTCTTGAAATATTTTTTCTGAAGTTTTGTTACAACAGCATTGGTCTGTGCATGTTTCTTTGGAAACATTCCTTGACGGTGTGTTCCTGGAAAAAAAAATTAAGGAAGCCCTTTCCTTATGTTCACTGCTGTGCTGTGATAATAAGAGAGTATGATTCCATTCTCTGCTGTAGACTTCTCTCAGGCCACCAGCTCATCCAGCAGTTTCCAGGTGCTGTTTTCTGTTCGTCTACCTGTGGGTTAGCTCTGTCCAGGTGTCGGTGTATGGCCATGGCACAACTCTTAGAACTGTTGTCGCTTGTTCCATTTCACAGTAGTCAAACCCAATAGCATTTTGCTTATCCCACTTTCTGACTATGGCTGTCCTTCCAAAAGAAGGTAAAATGGGAAATAAAATGAAAAATACACACACTTGTGCTTTTAGTTGTCAGAAAAATTTAGCTTAAGCCTTGCAGCTATTTCCAAATCAAAGCTTTACTGCAGTAAGCGTACTCTATAAAAACATATTTTCAGACTAATTAAAAATAAAGAAGTGTTTTGATCTATTTTGAATCTGGGTGCCTTACTGTAATATGAATTAAATCCCTGAAGTGTTTCTTGCCGTTTCCCAGGATGGCTTGGTGAAGTCGGACATGGAGAAGTTGACATTCTATGCAGTGTCTGCTCCTGAGAAGCTAGACAGAATTGGAGCCTATCTGGCAGAGAGGCTCAGCAGAGATGTGGTCAGGCATCGCTACGGGTAAGGACCTCTGTTGAACCCAGACACTTTGACATTCGCTACGAGCACTGCAGAAGGAACAGGCTCCCCAGAGGAGCTGTTTTGGAAGGAAGAAAAAGGACAGCTAAATTAAAGTTATGCCTTTGCAGTCTGCTTCGGAATGTGCTTTTCAGCATGAGGTCACGTTTTTTGAAATATTTGCGTTGGCCATGTGGGGTAGCATGTGGATGAATATTGCGACTCATTTGATTTGAGCATTAGGAAAGCAGTAAATTAGGGAGTTACAAAGGAATGCTGTCCAAACAAGCAGATTTACAGTGTAGGAAAAGGTACTTGTTTACGATCTACTCGCAGAATGATGCATTCAAACACAATTTCTGCCAAATTTAGCATGGATCTCGTTAGCTAAAAAATAATAATGTGATTCAAGAGTCATCTTATGGTAAAATGCCACCAATTACTAAGGAAGCAATAAAATTAATCTATTTAATGGAGTTTTCTGGGCACATCTGCTGTTTTAACTGTTTTATGCATGGTATTTTTATAACCGTGACATTTTATGCTCATTTTGAGAAAGTTCTGTCTGTTCTATGACTGTAACAACTTAATAGCTTAATGTAGTAAGTGAATGAAAATGATCTGTCCCAGTCAAAAAAAAAAAAGGAAATGCAATTTATAGAATTCATTATATAGTAATACTTTAATAATCTCTTACTTTATATGACAAAAACTAAATTTTATGCAGTTACTGAAACTGCCCTTAACTATGTGGGCATTTCTTTTTTCTCTCAGTGCTCAAGAGTTTATTATTTCCTCATTACTCAATAAGCCAAACAAATATAGAATTGTAACATACTGCTCAGTAGATGGGAAAGAACACTATATCCATGTTTGCTTTTCACTTATTGTTGCTAAGAAACAAAGGTCTGCTGTACAGTGTATCTCATTGGATAAGGTTGTATAGAGACTGCCTGGAAGCATAGTTTGTAGCTTCTTCATCAATCAAAAAATATATTCCTGCCAGAATGTGATTAAAAAACATGAAGGGTGACCTGAAAGGTATTTGTTTCATAAAAATATACATGGAACCCAAACGAATTTATTTAATCTAGTGTGAAGGTACAGTAAAAAAAAATAGAAATATTTGAAAGAGGAAAAAAAAAGCATATTTCTTAAAGCTTCAAGAAGAACTCATTTCCATGAAGCAGTTTGTTGTTATCCAACCATATTCTAACCCATATCCAATAAAGGGATCTATCTTGGAAGCAAAGAGCGCAAGACAAGATACACCCTAGCAGTATGTCTTTGGCCTGTGGGAGGAAACCGGACCACGCCTGTTGAACTCAGGAATTGAACCCAGGGCCCCAGTGCTGTGAAGTGTCAATGCTAACCACTCTGCCACTATGCTGCCCTAGTTTGTTACTGTATACCTTGTGAGAGGTAGACGGGAATAATTGACAAAAAGTATCATTACAAGATGACTGAGAGTTTTTCGAAATTAGAAATATTTTAGATATCGCATGTCTTTAGAAATAATTGTGATTGATTATTCATGACTGACTGTGATACACTTGAGTGACATGAGCACTAAATCATTTCATTAGTGAGAAAGGTGATGTGAATTTTTGAAAATCCAATTTTTGACAATTCAAATTTAGTGAAAAACAGAAAAGATCCAATGTGCCTTGATGTTTAAGACAACACTTTGTATCAGCGTCTTTTACAATTATACTGTGAATGTCCTACTCGCCAGACCTGGGACACATTGAATTATCAGTGATCAGGCATGTACTTTCCCAATATCTACAAGAGGAATGGAGCAAAATTCCTACGATAGCAGCTCCACCCTGGCATAAAGAATACATCACAGGTGTAAAGCATAGTATAGGTTTATACAGTATACTGTATCTAAGTTTAGTATAGGCCACCTGCATTTTCAGTTATATTTTTTTCCAACAAAAGTATTTAATCCCTTTATGAAAGAATGCCATTTTAAAATAACTATCTAATGAGTTTTGATTTCTTATACTGTCCATTTGTTACTTTATCCTCCTATGTGAAAAGTGATTGTTCTTTGAAACCCAGTATCCACAGGTATGCCCACGCTAGGCTAGGACTATACATAATCTGAAACGTACTGTACATAATCTCTAGTGTTTCTCGTTCAGCCTCACCAGTCTTTGCAGAGCTTGTCAAATTTTAAGAAATGGCTTAGAACTCCTAGCTTCAGATGGTAAGTGGTGTATCTGGGAATTGAGTCAACAATGCTAATGGACTGTGGATTCAGCTTTGTCTGCATAAGCACTGGAGAGCCCTTTCTCAATGAAAAATTGGCAGTCAAGCATTTTCAATTTGGTGTTGTAGTCTGAGGGAAAGAAAAAAAAACAAGGCTTATCCCCCAGCTTCACAATCTTTTTAATATTGAATTGTAAGCCTTAAGAAATACCTTATCTCTGGTTTGCAAACAGATATGTTTTCATTGCAATGGAAGCCCTGGACCAACTCCTGATGGCCTGCCATTCCCAGAGTATTAAACCGTTTGTGGAGAGCTTCCTTCATATGGTTGCAAAACTGCTCGAGTCAAGGGAACCTGATCTGCAAGTCCTTGGAACCAACTCTGTAAGTAAACCCATTCTTTTGCCTTTAATTAAAGATCCACCTAGAGCCCAGGAGACACATCTTGCAACTTTGAAATCCTTGCATTTATAGAGGAGCTCTGGGAAAGTTACTAGGGTTAAGTGCCACTCTCTTTCCTGTGGAGGAAAGATTTGAAAACCTTGAGCTGTTGCAAGCATATGTTGAAAGCCCCAGCACAGTCCTTTCTGTCTGGTCTTTTATTTTATACCCACAATACCATTTATTGTCACTCTCCAATTCTTTATGATGCCGTTTCTCTGCATCTGTTTCCACTATTTAAACATGATTGTACTGTATACTGCATATTGTATAGCGCTCAATTTTAAAACACTTCAATGTCTCCAACTGTTGTCTGGATATATGATATCAAAATAGATAAATGGATAAAAATGTTAAAAAATGGATCACTATTTGTGCAAACTTTTACTTGACACCAATATAATCGCGTTTTCTGGATAAATCCCAACATACTGCAGTTCTATTTAAGAGTTTGATGGTTAAAGAATAGTGTTGATATTGCAACATTAATAGTGATCTATAGTGTGTGAGGCGAACATGATAACCACTACACTACGGAAATGGTAATAGTGATCTATGGTAATCTACAGTAATTAAAGAGAAGAATGGCAAGAACAGCCAACAGTGTTTCTAAAGCAGTGCTCTGGAACCTTCAGAGAAAAGTTGATTTTCGAAATATTATTTTGCGTTGACATTCCACTGAGGAATGTTTCTGCACAACATCTACTTCTAATATACTTCTTAAAGATTATATTTTCGGACAATGTTTAGCCAGCCTTCAAAGTATTCACCCTCTTTTAATGATGCCCTGTTTTGTTGAAGTACAAATTAGGAATATATGTTTTTAATCTGAATTCTTTTATTTAAAAAAAAAACGAATGCTCAAAATTAACATTTTCCTGAAAGAAAACTGTTTTTTAGATTTTTGTTTGCAATTTTATTTTTAACAAATAATCCTTTTTTCCATTTTTTTAATCTTTTTTTATTGTTTCAGGAATACAACTGTTAGTCTCTCAACTTTCCCTGCGGTGAAAAATAACTTTTTATAAACCATTTTAATGTCCATTTCCTTCTGTTTTTTGCACTTTTTTTATTTGCTTTAGGGATTACTGCTGTACTGTATATACCTTGGTTTTGTTACACAAATCTATCCCTGCATCCTGACTATAGAAAAGAAAAACAAATGAAAATGCACAGTAAAGAAGTGTTGTGCATTGCTGTGCATCTGTTTGATGAAGCACTTGTGATGTAATTTTTTCCTAGTTATTTCCTGGTGTTTTGCATTAATCCACTGAAAGCAACATTGAACATACTGTATGTATGAAACCAAAAAGAAAGGAAATGAAAAGGTTTTCTTGGATAATTTTTCTAAGAAGCTGTTTATAGCTGCCCATTCCTGTCGTTTCCTTGTCAAAACATTTGCTGTCATGCCTGTGTTGTGGTCTCTGCTTTTTCTGATGACCTTATCATTTGTCAGTGACACCTGTCATTACAAAAGTGTTCTGAATGGAGGAGGAAAACTAGTGTTGCACAAAGCCAAAACATACTTTAGCACATATAAATTGCAAATTGTACATTTCTCTGGTAAAGAGAGAGTTACAGTCTACTACTGTAGTAACAGTACAGTATGTCATGGGCAACAATTGTATATGACATTCTTACAGTATTATGATGTTACAAGGGTCTCCATTAACATTCTTTCTGTGCAAGGAATTATGGGTAATTGGAAGTTCCATTTTTTTCAGGGGTGCTCATTTTTATGAATGCTGAATGAAAGAGATATTTCCTCTCAGTTGTGAAATGTTACCCCCATCTATGGATTTTGCGAAGTCTTAACTGAAAAGCTTGACACAACCCCTCGTCTTAAAAAAGTCTGAAGTTGTTGATAAGAAAGACTAGTTTTAAGCATACTCCTGATTGTGGCATGCAGGGCTTCCTTTAACATACAGTATCCAACCACTCATAGTGAATCCATTTGCCTTTTTTGAAGAATGGTTCATCAGAACACAGTGACCTTGAAGTGGGAAATATGGGATACTGTAGCCTTTGAATTAGTTTAATGCTGTAATGTTGATCTGTTGTAGTACATGTACAGTACTGTATATGCAGTACACACATATGTGCTCAATGTTTAAATATGTACTGTCCCTACGGCTACAGCATAGAGCTTTAGTTGCAATAAGTAACCTAATTTTTAATGCAGGAAACAGGTATTTGTAGTGACATTCACTAGTTCCTTGTTTGCAAACCCCGATATCTCTTTAAATGTGAAAACAATCAAAGCAAATTTAAGCTCAGATTTTCGTTTCTCCCCAAAGCTGCCTTTCCGGTTGAAAGGAAAGCAACGACTGGTGTTTGGATGTGGAAGTATATTCATTATTTATGGCTGGTATTTAGATGTGGATGGAGAGCTTGTGCCCTGAAGTGCAAGTGATATTAATTATATGGCCCACCAGATTTGTTTGCAGACATACTGCAATAAAATTAGCCTGCAGTATATGTGTTGAAAGTGTTCGAAGATTGTGAAGTTTTGTTTCCTCTGATCCCGCAGTAAACCTTCTATTAAGAAAATGTATTGCCTGTGAAACTGTGTTTTTCACTTCCTTTCTACTAGATTATCATGTCGAAGAAAGGCTTGACTATCATACTTCATTGCAATCTTAAATGAAAACCAGTTAACTATGTAAGCTAACAGGCTTTATTAAAGTAATGCAACTTAATTTGGGAAAGCAAATGCAAAGTGAGAGGAAGAGAAATGAGTTCTACAATGGACATTTCAGGTAATAAATATTCCTCCAGATCTGTATCTGAAGATTGCTTATTTGAGTCCTTTTTTCGCTTCAAGAAAGAGATTTCTGTATCATTATTTTAAACCTCATTTTACACACCACCACTACACACCTTAACTTTCTTGGTGGTGATGTCTTCATGACTCTCATTCCATTTTTATTTAGTATTCTCTTTTACTCTTGAAAATATAATTTTCCACAAAATCTCAAAATAGACCTGCAAACAATGTTATGTCAAGTTTAATTTTAAATTGCTGATGATATTGGTTTATGTAAGGGAGGGGACACATCCACAAAGAAAATGACATTATCTGTTTAATTGCTTTCAATTTTTGTCCCACTGCCTTCAATTTATACCTCCATGTAAATCTGAAAATATAACTGAAGATGTGAAAAATGGGAAAAACTTCAGTAGCACAAATCTCTTAGCATAAAACATCCTTAAGACTGGGCATAAATACAATCAGAAGATTTCAATGTCAAAACATTCCGTATTTTGTATAGTGGAAACACTTCTGGTTAGCCAACAGATTCATTGGGGCATTCATTTTCTAATTAATTTTGATGCACATTCCAAGACCTTACTTAAAAGATTTGCAATGTGGAAAATGTTCCTAGAGAGTAGTTGTGGGACTGATTTGATATTATATACTCAGTGTGATAGACTCCTACTTTATGGTTGTCACCTATAGGAATTAGCAGTAATTCCTTTTGATAATCTGGCCTTTCACAAAAAATAATGTTGATGGCTAGGGCACCACGCGTTCTCTCACAACGGATTTGTTTATTTAAGAGGAACAGACAACAGACGTACCAGAGATTGTTATTTATAGTAAATGTCTGGAGCTCCTGTCAGTCATATCAATCCCTTTTGATTTATGCTGTTGATGACATGTATAAGAGATTGTAATGTCTGCTTGTTCCCTCTTATTTTTTCTGTCTTGTTCCCTTTTGGTTTCAAAAACATGAATTACAATTTTCAGATTTTAGTTTGTATCATCTTGGTCTTTTTCTTTATGTCCTTAAATGATTTTACCTGATTCACTGTTGATAAAATGAGGCAACCTACTAAATTAAACCTTATATGGATTTTAATTTTATATAAGTAAATGTTAATATTTACCAGAAAGGACCTCTTGCTTCCCAAATTGCCTTTTAATGCCAGCAAGAGAGGAAGTCCATATAACCTTGATTAAGTGGTCTTGCTAATCCTGTCATTATTTTTCCTTTAAGAAATGTTCAGGCTCAGAGAGTCTCCCTGAGAGAAAGTAACTTCTGCCTTTTGTTATTGTGCATTAGACATAGAACATTATTGCAGGGATAAGAAAAAAGGATGACCTTTCATTATAAAGAATTAACACTTTTTTTTCTTAAACAAGTTAGGCTAATAATTCCAGGACAGATGTGAGAATGTTCAATGTTAGGCAGTTTTAATGTCAATAAACTGCCTTCAGAGTTTTAGATGAGAACATGAAATAGTTAATAGTAGTGAATGGCAGGTGTTAATGAATTCCATGAGCACATGAGCAGTGGGTCGCAATGTTCAATTTAGCCAATGCTAGAATGCCCAAAAGTAATGAACCTTTTAAATGGTTTTACATACCCTGCCTAAGAGAGTACTATAAATAAAAAGGTTAGAACACTCAGAATAGCTTGATCTTCATTTGTATTCTTTTGTGTTGGATGTTAAGAGGATGTTAAGAGTAATGGAAATGGAGGTTAAATAATAGACAAACAGTATTGAGTCCTGATACCATCCTGAGTGCAAGCAAATTGACAATTAATAAAACTCCCCTACTATTCATGAAATATGTCACATTTTTTAATTTATTGTGATAACTTAGTGGTAGAGAAATAAACAGGCACCACGTTTTAAAGTTTATTGAAGTTAAACTAATATTTATAGACCAGGTACTACATAGTGCGATTCCAAAACATAGAATCCAGTCTTCCGTACTCAGCTGCCAATGTTAACAATCTCTAATTAGTATTTCACATAAATCTTTATGTGGGAAACAAAGACCATTTACATAAAATAAACAGTCTTCAACAGGAATGTCCACAGATACACTGTATTGTTCTGCCTTAAACTTTCCTTCTCCTGCACGAGTCTAAACATTTTCTAGATGAGAATGCACTGTTGGCAAAAGGACCAAGGAAAACCGTGCACAAAGGATTTCAAATTGCCCGACAAGAAATGCTCTATTGCACTGCATTTTTCATTTCAAATTGATTTATTCTGCCTTTGGTTTTGAAGTGGCCCAGTATGAGATTAAGGGCTTTAATCACGGAAGTCCATTGCTCATGTATATTAGGCCTAGGTGGAAAACAATAGCATCCTCCAGTTTTTTTTTACACTTCTCAAAATATTAACATTGACAGTTTTGCCTATTTTCCTTTAAATATAAATTCAGTTTTATTGTATTTTTGAGTCAAGCCGTTATCAGCTGGGTTTTAGGAGACTTTATAGTGTGAAACTTATGCACCTTACTCCATTTGTTTTATCATATCTATATTCTAGAAGTAATATGTATCTGTTCCAGAGACTTCCATTGCATTTTCAAATTGCAGTATGTTATTGGAGATTTGTTTTTGTTGGATTTTCTGAGAGGTGTATGTAAATAATACAAGTAAATGTAAATAAGTTAAAAAAAGTAAATGAGAAACTTGTGTTTTGGAATTCTATTATTTATAACAAATATGACTTGGCTTTGTGCCGTGCTATTTGTTAAGCTAGGCACTTTTAATCTTTTACTTGTTCTGTTCTGTGATGTACTGTATTTTGCTCTTTTTTCATTTAGAAAGGTAATCTGGGGTGAACTCCTGTATATATTTTGTCATTGATTTTGTCTTTTCCAACCTTAATCTTCACCACACTGACCTAGGAGGACCAAACTAAAACCTTTAGCCCAGGTCATCAGGCTTTTTGGAAGAAAAAATCCACTCAGTCTGTATGATCCTCTTAGAGGCATTCAGAAGGGTTTGTTAAGACAGTGACTCCTTTAGTGGCAGAAGAATGGAAAAACGAAACCACGAGCTGGCGATAGGTTGGCTGTGAAAATGGCATGTTGAAGTTCTTCATGTTGTTTTTTGTGAGCAAGTGAGATTTGAAGATCAAGCTACCAAACCATGCTGAACAAGCTATGCTGTTGTAGCTGCTACCCTGGCTTCTTTCAAGAAAAGGCTGAATGGGATCCTCCAATGAATTAGTGTTTAGTTACCAAACAAGCTAATTTGACTTCCTCCAATTTGTAACCTTTCTTGTGTTCTTTTTTCTTGTAGTGGGCAGTGTTTGGAGATCCCCTTCAGTTTCTTGGGTGGTTCTGAATTCAGCCTGTGAGAGCTGCTTGCTTAAAGCCCTGTTTCTGCACTTTAAGAACTGTGTTTTGAAGGTCTGAAGGCCTGTTGAATTTTGTTGAGCTCTCAGGGGTCAACGCCATATTCATGTCCTGATGCGACTTCCTGTTTCATGTTAGTCAGACAGAACAGAAACAGATGAAGATTTTATTTCAAGAATAGGAAGAGCTGTGCTTGAATCCATGTTATCTGTGGATAGAAACCTGCATTATTTGTTTGTTGCTTCTTATCTCACAATGGATTGGAGGAGTGGAGCCCTTTTTGATTATTCCACTGAGCATGCCAATACCTAGGTGCCATTTGGTTATTAATTACAATGGCTGTATGTAAATCAGGCAAAATTACACAGTTGGCTGCTACATTTGTTACTACTGCGGCTGTACACTCTGTGCTGAATTACAGGGTTTGAAATGGCAGAGTGGTGGGGGTGCAGCAGTATATTGATCCAGGCTTCTGAGTGCTCTGTAAATAAGAGTAATTAAAAGGAGAGCTCTGATCGTGGAAGAGAAACACCGGTACAGATACAGTTGCCCTTGGGGAAAAAAAGCTCCTTTATCTCTTTAATTACCTGGAAAATTGCAAGCTAAATAATACTCTTGATATGCCCTGTATGTGAATCCAGGTTTCTAATTCCACCCCTAATCTGTTTTAATTTGTCTTCACTTTTTTTTCTTTTTCCCAGATGTGTCCTTTTCTACCATGTTGGAATGCCTAAATTTATTGTGTATTGCAAGGCCCCATTCACCACTTCACTAAAGCATTTTCTCTACACTTGTTGCTGTACTGTAGTTCTCCAAGTGTTCTCTTCCTCTTCTGTGAAGGACAGGGGAAAGGTAATTAATATCTTTGGGACCACAGGTCCACTGTTGATAACTTAGTGCTCCTATAAATGCTTCAAATGATCTTTCTATGTCCTGTTCAATCTAACCTATTTAGAACCAGATTAATACCCATTAAAATTCAGGTACATAACTGATGCTGATCTTAATGCATTGGAACAGTCTTGATGTATTTTTGGTATGTACCAAAAGGTTTCCTTTAACCTTTTCAGCTAAGTTCAACAAAATAGTTACAGTAATTATACCAGAATGTGAGTGTACATACATTGGGATCCTAGGAACATTTAAACTAAAAATGCTTACTTTCTGGAGGTTTAGCAGTCAGTCACAATAGACAGATTTCACAGTATATTTCCAGAGGTGTAGAAGATAATCCCTTCTCAATTTATTGTAGATGTTTCCTTATATGGGTGTGGGGATTAAATAATGTAAAGCAGCAAATCTCATGTAACTAGGCTTATATTTTGTTAGTAAACTAAAATCTCAAACAATCCAGTAAAAAAAGCAACTTGCTAGTGCAGTTTAAGGCTTCAGGTAAATACTTAAGATGGGCTGGAATGAAAACGAACAGGTGTGTGGACCTCCAGGATTAGGATGGGAAACTCTTGTCATAGATCAGTGGTTTCTAACACTGGTCCTGGAGAAAAAGTGTCCCTGCTTGTCTTCATTCCAGCTGAACTCTACAGTATATCTCCTATACAGTTCTCCTAATTGATAAGTTAATTGATCTGCGTGCTTGTTTAGAATTTTGTTCATCTTCTTTCTGCAGTCAATCCGAAGTGTCAAAAGTCCCTTCATCAAGTGTACTTTTCCCAACAAATTCAACACAAAGAAATGTACGCATGCTCTCCTCAACCTCTGGCCATTATTTCTGAATGATGAGCTCTTTCTAAACAAATCAATATGAGCAGAGACAGATGGGAATGAACACTGTATCAGAAACTCCCAAACTGAGTAATTTCAAAGAAAATGTGTACATTTTCTTTGAAGCAAAGGTACAAATATGCTGGAGAAAAAGTGAGAAGGGTTGGGAATCTGTGCTGTAGACCATCATTCATGTCTAGCACAATGGTTGTGAGATGGAGACCATTGAAAGAGCCAGAGATTAAAGAAACATAAGTTGCATTCTTATGCTTCAGTTATTAAGCAAATAGCTCATTTAATTCCTTTATCTCAAGGATTTGCTTTGGATACATTTGTATCATTGCTGTTGAAGTTGGCAGACTGTATTAGATTTACTTTAAAAAAAAAAAAAACTTGCTCTAGCGGTTTTACTGACCTTTAGTTTGCAGTGAAGTTTGATTTTTTTTTCTGTTTAAAAAAAAGATTTGAAAAAAAAAGGCATTATATCTGGTGGATGCAAACAACCTTTTCTTGATTTTTAGGTTTAAGGTAAAATGATGAATGATAATGGTCAGATAATGGAGCTAGCTTCAGGACATCCTTATGCAAATGTTTTGAGTAAGAGAACTTTAATATATCTTATAGTTTCTGCACTGATGTGCCTCTGCTGCAGAGTTCTTTTAATTATATTTGGTTTCCTTTCAAAATTTCCATCAAAAGAGAAGCAGTTTGCTTTGTGGTGCATTTAAAATGGGGAAAATAACAAGCTCCTGTTCTCTTTCCATGTCTGTTTTCTTCAGCCCCTTTTGGTGTCTTTTTCTTATTTGTCCTAGTTGGACAGGAACCGAGCGTTTCTGTACCCTGTCACAAGGAGTATTTCACCACTATCAGACCTGGGTTTGCTTTAACAAGCCTATTCTTGTTAAACTGTTTTAATCCTATTTTTCAATGTGCACCCAAGAACTTTGTTTTGAATTGTTGAATGAAAAGTAATGACCATCTAATTAGTGCATTAACTTTGTTTAAGACAGGAAAATAATCTTTTATATCTTTGTAATATTCATCAACATGTTAGAAATGGTACCATGATTTTAATATGAAATGCTTTCAGACTTTGAATAAAAGATAAATTATGTTTGTGGGTTGACGTGTCCACCAGGTTTCTGTAGTTCCTGTTGCATGGCTACCACAGGAGACAGAAGTCAAGCTCCCTGAACCATCAGCAGCGGTCAACCAAATGTGTAAAACTACTCACAGTCTGCTAATGATATACTGTAGCACAGTCTTCAACCAGCAATGTGTGCAGCACGGGGCTCAACTTATCCTTTGAGCAGGTTTCTTCACTGGATGCGTGACTCCGGAGTCACTTCTTTAACAAAGTGTTGTGGTCCATTCCTGCTGTACCAGTTCATGCCATGGCCAATTTGTATATTAAGCACATACGGTGTTGTCAAACCCTCACTTATGGTCTATTGTATTTTGAATCTTTTCAGTTTGTCAAGTTTGCTAATATTGAGGAGGACACCCCTTCCTATCATCGCCGGTACGACTTCTTCGTTTCCCAGTTCAGTGCAATGTGCCACTCCACTCATGAGGATCCTGAGACCAGAACCAAGTGAGTATTCACAAGGAGGAACATACTGTAGATCCTGGCATCCTGCTTTGTGACTGTTCAGCTGATAAGGGTTAACTCCTGCAAGTGCTCTTGGCTGGGTCTGACGTGTACATATATATTACACAGCCCTCCTATTATAATTTGTAGAAAAAACCTACATTTAGAATGTTTAGCTTAATAGTGTTTGGCAAATGGAAGTAACTGGGTCCCCTTGATAGTGGGTCATTTTATAGAACTTAGAGTTTAGCACATGCCTATTATTTTGTCCTAGTTTTTCCTGAAGCATACAGGTCATTATTTTAAAAAGCTTTTTTATTGTTACGATAATAGGTACTTTATGAACATTTTGACACTACTGCATAAACAACACCTTTCTTTTATACTGTATAGCACGCAGACACGGAATTCCCAGACGTAAAGTTGTTCTACATTTGTTAGGAGTCTGTAATTCTTCTGATGTGGCTTGGAGAACGAGAACATTTTTTCCCCTTTAGGTATTACAGTACATCTAAATCGAGCAAAATTAGTCTGGCGAAGTCTGACATGCCAAGTATGTTTTTATTTTATTCAGAACTGAATGTAGCTTTAAATGAGAATGCTTTTTTGAATGTATACAGAGTACTTCCTGCTGTTAACCACAGACACTGTGATTGCTTTTGTTTAAACAGTATTGAACATATTGCTGAAATATCACACCAAAAGTAATTATAAATTTAAATATACATTTTGTGAACAGCTCCATGGAATATTTAATGACAGTACTGTAAGTAATAGATCAATCCTTGGTTTAAAATATCATTTAATAGACAGCAACCCCCCTACACACAACTCGGTTTCATCACACTGGGGCATTTGTTCCAAATTTCTGGTCTGGGCATGGTGCCACCTACTAGTCCACCAGTAGCCTGATTTTCCATAGAGATCTCTTATCAGAGTCTTTTCCTGTCTCTGTCTCACTCTCCTAACATCTGACAAAATCAGGCTCATGGATGGTATTGCTAATAACCCCAGGGCATTCTTTATTCCTGTAATTTCTTATAACTGTAAACCCGTTTTGGAAGATGCTGTGAATTTAAAATCTAAAAGAAAGCCTATTCCTTTTCGTATTAAAGACGTGCTATAGTCAGCTGAACCAAAACCATGGATTAGCACCAAATCTGTGTCACTGATAGTAGATTTTGCATAAAATAATTGTTTTCATTTAGTGATTTGGACATTTTATAGTAATTTAATAAATTTATTACCCCAAAATAATGGGGTATGGATTCTACATTGAGTTGAGTTGCTATCCAGATTCTGGGTAGTTCGGATGGAGGGGTCTTCTGGATTTTGTTCTGTCACTCATCTCAATTGCTGCATCATTGTTTAGTCAAGGTGCCTTAAGAAGTACAGTGCTATAGCTGTACGGGATGGCAAGCTAACTGTGAAACACATTGTCTAAGTAGAACTGGAAACCTAAGCATTGGAACTGCAGTTGCAATGGAAATTGCCAGTAAAACAAAGGCATTAGTCTGTCAGAGAAAATGTATTTTATAGGGCAGCAGGACAGGCAGTCTACATAATCAGTATGCAAGTGGGAACAAGGTAATTGATGTCCAGTTTCTGTTCTCCATTAATCTCCCCAGTATATTAATGAAGAGTGTTAGAATTTATGGACCTAAAAGTTCACGTAATGCATTGGGCTCCTGGAAGAGCAGCACTGAGCCCGATACGTTGTGCAAGCAGAGCACATCTGTTGGTACAAATGAGGGATCTTTTGTGAGATTTTGATTTTTGTGGTTAAACAAGAACCTCCATTGCAAACAGCTGTTCGTCAGATCCATATCACTGACCCCATCCATGAAACCTTTAACCATATACCTGTACATACAGTACACTAGCCATTCACATGGAAATATTCCTGAAGTATTTCTGAAGTTCCTAATGGGGTCTGCTCATAAAATCAAATATGTATCAACTAAAAATTGAAAACATTTTTACAATGATATATGTTTATCTGAGTGTATTTCCTCTTTACTCCTCATTTTTTCTTACTGTAGTACGTATGTAATCTTGCTGACTGTCATTCATTTGTTTACTTTATTGCATTTATCCCTTTGTATTGGCAGCTATCTGTCCCATTTTTTTTCTCAGCAGTATATACCAATGCAGCAATTGATATACAGCATGGAGCTAGCACTCTTGACAAGCTCTAAAGCTTCTGTGAGGCATTACTCTTATTCTGTCAATGAATTCTCATTGTGTTAGCTGATGTTGCTGTGATGCATTTCCTCCCTCTAGTGGAGGGTGTGTTGCAATTTACATACTGATGTTAATTGGATACTGGTGTATCCTCGGAAACAAGCCAAAGGAGAAATGTGTCCTCTTTAAAATTCGTAACCACAATGGAGAAAGCAATTATCAGTTTAATTGTGGCTTACAGATCTGTTCACATTTTTTTTAAATAAAAACAATTAAAGTAGATATGCCTGTCTTTCAGAAATGCTGCTTTATCACCACTGCCTGTGTTACAGTATACATAAGTCTCCTTTATTGACTGGAACCTCTTTTAAGAAACTGCTGCAATGAAATGGAATTTGGAAGAAGTCCAATATGCCCTAATCCAATACCTGGTATATATTTGAATTGACTTCCTATTATATTCTTGACAAAGGAATCTAATCTTGCTAGTGCGAAAACTACTGTAGTAGTCTCATACTTTACTGTGCATCGATTTCCTACTTTTATAACACACCTTAATGGCAATTGAAAAATCATGTAGAAATAAAGGTCTTATTTCTATCTATCTAAACCATGGAAATGTGTTCCCTAGGTGTAAAGCAAAGGATATCTATTGCTTCTTCTAATCATTTACAAGTTTCAACTTTTAAGAATATCTGCAGAGTAAGTAACATTACGGTCTCCCATTGCCCATAAAAAAACATTTTGTGTGTAGTCAGATGCAAAAGGTCATCTGGCTATGTGATATTATAGCAATCATTAGTAAGGAATTCATCCTACTGTACGTGAAATAGTTAATACTGTATCTAGGGCGTTTATTCTAAAATTATTAATTAAGATTACGTTAATTACATATTGCACTCTGCATACTTGATGTGTTCCAAACGTATTTTTATATTTATTTTATTTAAAGGCAATACCACAATTGCAGTGCTGGATTAACACCTGCCATTTTTATCCTTGTAAAAATCAGTCAGTACAATAGCTGTGTGCTGAGTGATTCTTTGAATTAGTGAAGGGGAATTGCTTTGCTATATGGTTCAAATATCCTCCATGTTTCCTCAGAGAGTTCGGACTAATCTTGCATTATCATTAGAAGAGTCGTTGTTTTCTTTCTCTGTCTAGTCTTTAATGAGCTGTTAATTTTCCAGCATTAGCACTGCTTTTACATCATGTTTTACTGCTTAGCTACAGCATATGTCACCTGGCTGTCACTGTGATACACCGTAAAAGTTTAGCAATACTAAATATTGGTTTAAATGTTATGATTTATCTACCTGTTTACAAAATCCTTTTTGGTGAATCGATCTCTTTGGATTGTTGTGCTATGCTGTGACAATGATGTCATCTGTCACAGGTGTGGGCTACCTCTATGGCCAGAGACTACCTGAGGGTTTGGAAGTTGTAGATTTAGCCACAGATACACTATATTATAATATAGGAATAATTCATGACGATTTTGTCATTAATCAATTTAACTCTCACCATTACCCCACCAGCATAAACAGGTTCAAAAATGGAAAGAGAATGGGTTCCGTCAGGAGAGATTAAAAATACATCATTCTGAAATTTGCAGTATGGAAAATGTTATGCTGTAGTTAGTCAATTGAAATCTGTATTTGGGTCTGTTACAATTTAACAGTGAAAAAACCCTTGCAAATGTAAATTGAACCAAATAAAACAAAAATTCTCTATTCTACCGTATGGATACAGTATTTGGGGATTTAGTTTCTATGCTTGATGCTTAAAACTTGGTCAGTTATTTCTGTGCCTAACTTCCCTTTACTTGGTGGAGTAATATTGGACATTAATGAGCTCCAGCTGTTATCCTTCTGGGGTTTTCTCATAGTCAAATGACAGGGGGTCTGATGGCAGTTATGCCAGTGATCTCAAACTTGTTAATGTTGGGGAATTGATAAAAACATTCACTCTGGAAGTCACTCAAAAAGTCTGATATGCTTGTTAGCATCCACTTTTGACACTTCCGAGTATTTAAGCATTGGAAAATGAGTAACCACTTTACTCTTCATTTGATTTGGAAACCACACTAATCTGATTTTGGAGGCTTTGACATTTGAATACAGTTTCTGGATCTCACAAACCCCACTCATCCAGTTAGTAATGCTTATTTCAAGAAAATCATTTCCTTTCCCATGCCATTGTATAAAAATACAAACTTCTCTGAGCTGCCACTCAAACTGCAGCACTTTTCCTAAATTTTATACATTTGTATAAAAAAATTCCTGGTTCTCGGCAAAAATGTCTTCCCTAACTCTCTAGTTCACTTATTTCACTGTTATGTGAATAGCAGGATCGATGTCTAAAACCTTTACGCACAGGAGCCCTTGATATAGTATATAATATCGAGTACAAAAATCATCTTCTTTTACTTTGTCTTCATTCTTTTTACAGGTTTGCAAAACGTCAGCTGGATCACCAAACCTGTGGTCACATTTGCAAGTTTTTTTTCCAGGGAAGCTTCTGAAATTTGAATCAAACAGACTTCATCTCATACAAATCTGATTATTTTGTTCCTTTTACCACTTCCATTGATAACAATTTCTCGCTAATTTCAATTTTTAGGCTCATTTGTCCCACAAAAATCAAGCACTGTGCTGTTTTCTTAATGTCAGTGCTGTCATTGAGAGCTAAGGAAGACATTTTAAGGCATTGTACTTCATTGTTCACCTCAGAGTACCTCAGAGCAACCGCAGCTCACCTCAAAATGTAGCAATCTTGTCAAACCATAACTTGCTTCCTGAACCGCCAACTGTCACAAAAATATTTTTGCTGAGCTTTAATGCTGCAAGATTTTTTCTCGTCCTTCTTTGTTCTTTTCTCACTTGTTAAGTTGACACCATAATTACGATTTTTCATTGTAAAATGATGATCCAGATTATACTTTAGACCACCTCATTCTTTAAAAACCCAACTCTCGCCATCAACTTTTTCTTGCACTGCTAGAAAGTGCACTAGTTCAAATAAGAAAACAGTTGGAGGTTTATCAGCTATACAATACACCATTGTCACTATACGATAAGATTGCTTTATAGGCCACATACAATTTCTTGTATTCGAAATTTGTCTTTTTTCGCATACCCCAACTTGCTCTCCATGAGAGACACAGACAGGGAGAGAAGCTGGGGGTCAGAGCGCAGGGTCAGCCATTAATACGGCGCCCCTGGAGCAGTTGAGGATAAGGGCCTTGCTCAGGAGCCCAATGGAGTAGGATTACCCTGCCGGATACGAACTGGCAACCTTCCAGCCACAGGCGCAGATCCTTAGCCACAGACCCACCGCATCGCACCCGTGTAACGCAATCCACTATGAATAAGAATTCAGTGGACTAAAAGTGTTATGGAGTTGATTAGGCAAAACTTGTCTTAACCTGCCTGGCTGAAGGCTATCCCACTGGCCATAGGATGAGAAGGGTAGGACCCCCGTGCAAGGTGAGGAGTGACCAAAGGTTTGCTGCAAAGGTGTAGATGGGGTGGAGGTGGTGGAGGAGATAGAAAAAGACGTATGCGAGGGATCACGCACAGTACTTGATTGGTTTCATCCTTCCCAAACTTTTCAATTCAATTCAGTTTATTTTTACATAGCGCCCTTCACAACAAGGTTTCCCCGACTTTATAACTATAGATCACAACTACAAATTATAACTTATAACTACATAATTATAACTTTTGTTATAATCTCCTCTATACATTTCATCCAAATGGTGCATCGTGTCTACAATGCTACAACATGCTTTTAGTTAATGAAAAACTGTAAGTACAAGCATCTGTTGCATTTTTTAAAATATTTTGCCGCGGTCAGTAATGGAATATGTGAAGTACTGTTACAACTTAATAAACAGTTGGCAAAAAACAGATGTGGCCATAGGGCCATGTTTTGAATACCATGGTTTATCAGATGATCAGGAAACTCAGTTTTGATTTTTCCTTCTTTTCAGCACAGATTTGGGAAGTTGGTGTAGTTCATGGTCTTGGTATTAATTTTAAAAAAAAGTTACTACCCTAACCTTTTAAACACCTGTTTTTATCTTGGCACAGTGCTTCTTGAGCTGTGGGTGTCGGAGGTCAAGTCTCTCACTGGTGTGTGCTGTTTTTTTGCAGGATACGTGTTGCTGGAATCAAAGGTTTGCAGGGGGTGGTCCGCAAGACGGTGAATGATGAACTGCAGGCAATAATCTGGGAGCCACAGCACATGGACAAGCTTATCCCATCCATGCTGTTCAACATGCAGGAGGCTGAGGACCCTGACAGGTGAGAGGCAACACAGGCGGCTGGAGGGAAGACATTTCCCAAGTGACAATATGCAGTATCTGTTAATATTCGACTAGCTTTTTTATGTGTCAGTATTCCACCTGCAGCATAGAATGATAAAAAATCCTATTGATAAAGTCACAACTACGTCTTTATTTCTTATCTTTAAAAAATGAAGACTTCCATAGAACCATTGATCTGAAATGTTTTTCCAAACATGTTTGTTTTAAACCTCTTAACTGTTGGAGAGATTAACAGTTTGTAATATTTTCACAAGCTGAAAGCTGGTGGACTTCTATAATACATTTGCATACATTAAATGGAACGTTACAATGGTTTCACTCCTGATTAGGTAGCGCTGCATAGTTTTAGAGTGAAAGCGATATGAGATTTTGTTGAAATTTGCCTTTTTTTTGGTGATTTCATTTATTTGATTTGAGAGAAATATTTCTTCGCCGTTTAGTAATAAGTAATAAAATCAGTTCTGCTTTTCATGTTCTAGTTATAGGAGTTCTTGGGTTATGACTTGGGTATACCTGTATTCTTTCATTGTTCCAAAATAATGCCGTTTAGCACTTTGTGATTGCTAACACTGAAAAGTATTCTCACTGATAACTGTAATTGAAATAATTCAACGTCAGCACTTTAGTTAATATTCCATTTTGCACATATTGTCTAACCATGACTCTTCATTCAATTTAACAAAACACACTTAGGCATGTGCAACACGTCAAGCTCTCCAAAAATACCAGAAATATATGTTTTTCCTAGCCTGTGCTTTGCAATCCATCATCTTTGTTAGCAACCTGCTGACTTTTTCTTCTATGACTCACTGGGGGAAAAAGAAAACAAAAACTTTTGTGCAAAGTCTTATAGTATTAATCCCAGTGGTTGTGTCACAATTAAAGGCCGTGTGGAGTAAACTGTCCAACAAAAGAAAGCAATTTCTGCCATGTGTTTCTGAAGGTGAAAATTGATTTCCTTTTTTTAATATATTTGTTTCTCGGCAGACTTTTGTATGAATCATCGGGTTTATTCCGTAGCTTTGCTGACAAGTGCCGCAGTATAGACCTGACAAGAGGCTTGCTCATTGCAGCATACAGTAGCAGCATTCTGCCTTCATGACATTCCACCCACTGCCCCATGCTGCTCTACACAGCTGCCCATCTGGAAACCAGCCTGCTACTCCCCTGTCTATTCGTTCTTACATCTCAGTGTTAATCTCTCATTGTTCAATCAATTGTCTGCTTCGATAGCATTCCACCTCTCCTCTCCAGTTTCCCTGCTAAAATGACTGTGGTGTCATTGAAAAAGATAGCCCGGGTGCCTTTTTGTTTTTGTGTAAACAGAACTGAATGTGCTTCCTGCTAATTATGCACTGACGTACTAATTGATGGAAGCCGATTTGAATAATGAGGAGTGATGAGAAAAACATCGGATCTGTGCTTCAGAGAAATAATTGGGTGGTGCAAGTTTTTCTGTGTTGTAGTTATAGAAGTCATCTTTAACCCCCCGCTAAAGCACTGTTTTTCAAATTGCAGATCTCTGTTGCATCCCAACTGCAGTGTTAAAATAATTAGGCATTTTTGTGGATTTTTGTGGGACAAATGAGCCTAGAGCACCAAGTTTAGCAGTTAAGATCTAAATTTTTGAGTAAAAATATTTTCATTACATATTTATTTTTTTCTTCCAGTACATAAGTATAGTTCCTTTTCAGTGAGATCGGAGAATTGTTTATAATTGCTGATTTAGAAGGGCGCAGAAAAGTATGATTGTTTAAAACAAAGTCGTTTAAGTATAAAAGGAAAGTAAAAAATCATTTAGAATGTGATTTAGATGTACAATTTTCAAAATCACAAGTGGGACCAAGTCATTGATTTTTTGTGTGTGTTACATACCATGATATTTTACTTTCCTTATTTGTATAAAAGTTAAAACTGTTAAACCTGTTGTGGTTTTTACAAGAATGACTTCATGACAATTTAGTATTATCCCTGTCCATTCACACAGTGAGCAGTTCATTAAGTAAAGCTTGTATTCTGTCTCCTACCAGCTTCATATCAATTTAGTCTAGTCTACAGGAGGGTTGAAATTGAATAGAAGACCAACATATCATTTTATTTCTTTTTTGGGTGCGTAGTGATTGTACAGCTGGTGTGATTTGGGTTTAGATTCTGTCAGTAATATCCCTGTCTTTTAAGTTTTGGCCTCAGGAGATAAGACTGTATAAAGAGCTGCTGTAAAGCTGGCTGCACTGGTTCAGAATTTGACAGGGAAATAAAAGCCTTGACTGTCCTTTTTGAAAACACAGAAAGAAAGAGACAGTTTCTGATAGCACAGCAGCAAAGCTTTATTTTTCTTCTGTATGCATCTATAATGATCAAATAGTAGAAGTATTATCTAACTGACAACAGTTTGATACGCAGGAGGCATTCACAATAAATAAGGTTGACAAGTTTCAGAATTTTTTTTTCTTACCAAAAATTTATGACTTTAGATGTCTCTTGCATTGACAAAACACATCCATTTAAGGACCTCATTCGCAAAGCAATTAGGAGTGTGTAAGACAAAGATAAGGGGCTTGTCCCTGGCATTCACAAACCACGAAAAAAAGTGTTTGAAAGACCTGCGTGATGCATGCGGTAAAATGTGCATGTGAATTTATGTTTGGAGTTGTAAATTTTCTTGTGCCCTTTTAATGATGATAATTTATATAATCATGGTTTTCACATATGAAAAAGGTGTGTGTAAGCTGTGTGCACGCTTGCAGAAGTGAAAAGCAGGTTCCTCTTATAAAAAAGCTGCTAAGCAGCACAAGTGGAGGAACAACCATTTGCTTTTAGGATAAAACACCATTTTCAAAGGACAGAGGCAGGAGAAAGGTCCGGAGCCCAAAGGCCAAAGCATGGTGGTGCTCATAATATTTTGAAATAAATATTATTTCAATAAATATTTTAGAATATGTCTGTAGTCTCCAGAAACAACACCTTGCACAGCCTCTCCTTTGCTTTCCAACACATTCTTTGTCCCATCTTTCATGCTGTCTGTGCACATAATCATTACACTTCTACACTTGAAGATAATGGGTGTCTCTTTTGATAAAGAATGTCTTCTCATATGACCTGTATTAATGTGCATGTGCATATTACTTGATAGTGTCTCTACTCGTAATATGCTAATGATTTCCATCACACACATTTACATAATAGACACTTACCTTTATGAATACAGCATATTTTTTATTACATGTGGTACAATACTGCTTACATGTGTCTGTTATTTGTAGACTTTTGCTGAGTAATTGCATATGAAGCCCTGAGAGAGACCACACAGCAAGCGAGCAGCAGGTTCACTAGCTGATTCATTGTTCTAACACAGGTGTCCTCAGCTCCTGTCCTTGACAGCCAGAGGCTGGTCTAGATTTTATTTTGTATGAGCTTTTAATTACATACCAGAATTATTTGCTTAATTGCACACATTTACCCTTTTCCTCGGGGTTGGTATGCAGGTGTTTTTTTGAAGAACCCCGGAGAACCTATGGCCCTTGAGGACCAGAGTTTTAGGATCCTTAAATGCCTTCACTGCAATTTCCATTGCATCCTTAAAATTGCATTCTCATCATTATTATTTCTGATTGTTTCCATCTTACTGTTTTTGGTGGTTTACGTGGTATGTTTAACAGTGTCTCCCAACTGTAAACCTTTATTAGGAAAGTTTCAGCACAATGCCCTCCCCCAAAAAATATTATGCGCATTTACTCTTTCTTCAGGTTTATACCTGCCTTTCATCTGTCTTGATTAAAAAGGATACAGTTTGTCACAAACCTTTGAAATCGGTTGGTAGTTCATAGTCATCATAACAACCTGACAGTTATGCAGTGAAAGAGATGCAGCTTCAAATGGAAATGGGCTCTGAATAAACAAGCAGGCAGATAATCATTATTTGCCTAGGCTGTACATCAATGATATTTTCAAGATGTCTACAAACTTAGGAGAAGTTGTCAAACAGTTCATTTAGTTTTCAGCAAGTTTCACCCAGTTTTGGCATATGAATATTTGAGGAAATATAGCAAGACTATATCCTGCTTTCAGTTCCATTATTATCACTGCCTACCATTACAAACCCACCAGCTCACAATAATAATAAAATGACATCAATAACTAAAGTCATTTTCTCATATATATGTCTTCTGAAACTCAGAGGCTTGTAATATCACTATTCCTTATCCTCAATTTTTAAGGCTCACTTAATTAAAAACAATGAATTTTTCAAAGAAAAATAATGGATTGTGAACTGTGTTTTCACATACCATAATTTTTACAGCTAAATTCAGAGCATTGTGTATGGGCAGGGAGAATGTTTTAAATCACCAAAGAAACACACAGAAGAGAATTCATCTAGTCTGAAGATGCTACTTATGACAGAAAAGTTAAGATACTGTAGTTATGCGGCAGAACTATATGATTCTAGTAAGGCCCATCTTCAGTACCTAATTTTAGAACACCAACATTACTTGAAAATAGAAAGGACAAGGACCTTAAAGTACAGTGGTTCCACATTTATATTAAACTTCTTGGGCTGCTTTCTAATGGCCAGTTTCCGAATCTTTAGGTGCACAAGTAAAAGTGTAGTGTACATACAGTGTATATACGTATTCAACTAATTGTGCATTGGAGAAATTAAAAGAAAATTAGCTGACCAATTTGTGGAACACATGCAGTTCTTCAACAGCAGTAATCATAAATACTGAAGATGATCTTAATCTGTGTATAGCAGGTATAGTGAGTTACAGAAGAGTATAGTGGATTGTAGGACACATGTTTCCCACAGGAATAATGCAGTAGTGAAGTGGTTAGCATTGCTGTATCACAGAACCGGGGCTCTGAGTTCAGTTCCTAGGGTGCTGTCTGCGTGGAGTTTGTATGCTCTTTGTGTGTTCACATAGGTTTTCAGGTGCTCAGGTTTCCTCCCACAGTCTAAAGACATACTGGTAGGTTAATTGGCTTCTGCTACAAATTGGCCCTGGTGTGAGTATGTGAATGTGTCTGTGTGTGCCCCATATTGGACGGATGTCCTGTCCAGGGTCTATCCTGCCTTGCGTCCTCTCCCCATGTGATTGTACTGTATTAGGACATTAGAAAATGGGAGGATGCATGCCTCCCACAAATAGCTCATAATCATGATCAGCTCATGATCTGGGCGCAGAGCACTTCGTAACCACCTGGAACTAACATTCTACTCTGACATCATAACACTATCCTGCACAGCCATTTACATGGGTTTGCTGCAGTTTTGGGTATATTTCCAGCTAAACAGCTGAAGAAAGTCTCAAATGCCATCAACTGTTTTAATCATATAAATCTTCACAACACATTTGCACACAGGGTTAGGGTTAACTATTTTATTTTGGTTAATTTTGAATGCTGCTGTTCAGTGTTTAAACAAGTATAACTGTTCAGATAATTTAGATGTATATACTGTACCAGTTATGTGAGAGATACAATATATATATATCCTGTATATGTCTTCACTTTACCTTAGAAAGCCCAGCAGCAGTTAATAGTGATGGTGTGAGTGGGATTAAAGCCATAGGAAAGACCCAAGGCTACTGTCCCAATGCATTAATATGCAAATTACACATTTTTTGTTGCAGTTACATACAGTCTGTACTGATTTATTTTAAACGGCAAAATCACAGTATTCTACATTTTTTATTCAAATTCATACTCATGTATTTTGCTAGTTGGTCTTGTGATGATAATGATCAGCCTTTACAATTTCATTTTCCAAGCTATGTGCACGCTGTAGCAAAGGAATCTTGTGAACTCTCAAGGTATTCTTCAGTACCAGAGATGTGACAACAGTACTGCGCCCTGTTTTTCAAAAAAAAATCCATCTGTTTTAACAACAAAAAATGCTACATTTTATTTTAATAGTTCACCTTACATTGAAGCATAAAGAATGAGGGGAAAAAAGTGAAAGGATAGCTGTGGTCAAGGGCATTTGATTCTGTTAATTGCTTCTCAGAAAACGATACGTGACTAGAAACCCGAATGTGGATATAAATGTCTGCTAGGGGATGGTTTTATGTCACTAATTGGGCTTGTTACATGTCGCTCTTTGCAAGCAGCGCTATGTGATGGATCAAACAAGTGGATTTTAGAATGACCTTGAGTACATTTTTAATTGCTTAAATATGTT
Organism: Lepisosteus platostomus; assembly: GCF_059453375.1. Taxonomy (NCBI): domain Eukaryota; kingdom Metazoa; phylum Chordata; class Actinopteri; order Semionotiformes; family Lepisosteidae; genus Lepisosteus; species Lepisosteus platostomus. The sequence continues at coordinate 53,322,356 of NC_142618.1, forward strand.
AAATCTTATTCCCTTGTTTTTGATTTCACCTCCAGAGTGTTTTTACTAGATCATATTTTAAGGAATATCTTATTTTCTCACTCATTGTGTGCGTGCACTGTATAACAATTAAGAGGATTAGTTGTGTTTTTTTTTTCATTCTGTTACTTTGCAAAGTAAAGCATCATTAAAATCTGTGTGGGATTGCACCTCTGAATATGTCACTGATTGATAGTTTTAGATTAATTTGCTGTGTGGTGATATTTGTAATGCCTGGTGAGGAGACACAGACATGAGGTGAGTATAACAGATTATTTGTGACATTGGATATTGATCTCACAGCCCATGTCTTTCACGCACCTTAGTGGCCATATCATGCAGTGTCCTTTCATACATCATGGTCTGTTTAACATCTTCGGATTCTGTGGTCATGACTGTGCATTTTGATAGAGCCACTTGCTTTAAAAGTAACCATGCAAGACTATGCAATTGCAGTAGACCATGTGGAAAGGCTAAAGAGCAAGAAAAGGGTTATAGAAAGTACTGTTTATGTTTATGATAAAGCTTTTCATAATCAAGATTTGTTTAATCTTGACCATCATTCTGGAATGATGGATGTTATATTTTTGTATTTAGATTCATTTTTATTTAAAATTTAAATTTTTTTCATGAATGTTTGTTTTGCACTCCCTGTTTTTTTGGCCTACGTTTTTATTATTTCTCTGACTCCTCTGAGTTTTAATTAAATATTTGATCAAGGTCAACAACAGTAAAAAAAGGTCCCCCATAATGTTTTATGTAAACATCTACAGCTTTCTGCTTGAGGAGTAGTAAAACTTTTCCACTAACTCATAAAGCAGTAATTCAGTTAGTTGTATCAAATACATAGTTCACAGTTTCCCATTGGCTGAAGAAGCCTTTTTTAACCTTGCAGCACAAACACTGTCCAGAATTGCATCAGTAATGTTCTGCCTCAAATGGATTCAGGGCTTTGTGTCTGGTTTGAAATTCTCAATTTGTTGCAACCTATAGGTTTATTTATCATCTATCATTTTGTCAGATTTTAAGTCTAGTCTACTTCAACCCAGTAGATCTGCAACACAATATATAGTTATTCATTAATACTGTATGTGTGCAGTACACAATGCACTTCAGGTTGTTTTCTGAAGCTTCTTTGTCACAAAATAGTGTGGAAAGTTAGTACCATGTAATATCTGTGGAGGTCCCAGAGCTTGACTGAAGTATTTAACTCAAAATAGAGGATAACGAAAGATAGGTAGGTATGTAGTGTGGGCAGAAGAAAATTGAATTATCTTCTCTGGAGGAATTGCTGCCTACAGACCATCTGCTCCTGCTTCATGAGGAAGTTATTTGTCATCTAATTGTATCAGACTCAGGCTGTGCAGTAGTTTATTTTGAGCAATCTTTACATGGTTGTAGAATACTTCTTTCAGTTACTTTCTTTTGAAGAATTGGACCTCGGACTGGACCACACAGGGTTAATGTTTGTTCACGATGTTCATCAATTAGATGCCCTGTATTTCCTCTAGACAGGATCTTTAAACCCATTTTCCAAATCTTCCTTTTACCATTTCATAAATAGGGTTATTGTAAATAATGATACTAATTCGTATAAAATGTCACATTAGATGTACTGTATACGAGCTACCTTTAAAGTGTCTTGTTTTTTATTTAAAAATGTTGCATCATCTATCCCATTCTTTTCCTCTAACAAAAACTGTTTGTCTCAGATAGTCAACATATAAGAAATGAGACTTCTCTTTTCAGGATGTGAAAAGGTTCAGCTATTTTAGCCTGCTACTGTATAGTGTGTAGGACTTTCTGGTTACTTTTTGATGGTAAGGTTCCAGATCAGAAAAAATGTTTTTCACAATGTGTTTAACCAACTTCTGCATATTATTCTACAGGAAATCTTACTGGTGCATTTTTACAGTTTTACCATAACATTCTTAACATTTTGTCTGCTATTTGTCTGCTATTTATTGCTTCCCCATATTATCTAAACTATGTAAATGATGTGTCAACATTAACATCTACGTACATCATTGTCTCATTTACAGGAATTTGTAAACGTGTAGTAAGGTCAGCAACTTTTACTTTGTACAGTAATTCTGGTGAAGAGTCAGGAAGATCTTCTGCTGAACTGTGCCCTTGACACTGTGGCCCCACAAAATGTGACACAGTGGAGGATTCCCCAACTAGCTCAATGACAACCCTGTTTTGCTGTCACTTGGCAAATTCTGCACTGTGTTTAGGGTGTTAAGCATACAGCAGGGGATTGTGAGACTACTGCAGTTCAGTATTTTGCTGGTTGAACCATTCTAGGCCCTTCACATTGCTGCATTTGTCTTCAGAGCTTTATTTTGTACAATGAACTTGTCTGATGGCTGTGCAGTTACTGATGTTTTCTAAGGATCTTGGCAGTTGTACCAATCGTACAAGTTTAGTTAAGTGGTGAAAGTGGGCGAAGAGTATCTCCAGAAATCTGTTGCTTATGTGAACGTCGCATCCTTTTTTTTAAATTTACCATTTGCTTTTTTCTGTATTTGTTCCAACTGTTTGGGATTGCCATTTCCTAATAACCTCAGCCGAGTGCCGCATCATCCTTACTAGCAGATGCATATATCCTTCAAAATGTGCCAAGCCATTTTTTTTCCACGCTGCAAGCTCCCAGCACCAATGAGAAACTACATCAAAGGGAAGGCAGATGCATCTCTTGCAATTAACACCTCCAGCTTGCAGGTGTTTGGTAAGCCACAGAGATTGCTGCTGCACTGCAAGCCAAGAAAACATTGCCTGGCTTAAAGCCATCCTGCCCTGGCAGCACTCCTCCTGTATCATGTCACCACTTGGTTCATCTCAGTCACAGCTGGTCAGTGACACAGCCCTGATACAAACAACGTCTGTGAGGTGGTCTTAACTGGATGTTCCAAGTTAGTAAGTTTAAAAGGATACCATTGAAAGAACAATGTGAGGCCGTTTAGATTTAGTTTTCCAAATCCTTCTATGTTGATTTTACCCCCTTCTGTTTTAGAAATTTGGCAGATGTGTTTATTTTTGTTTGGTGTGGTTTTTCATCATCCAGCGATTTGGCTGGCTTATGCTTCTCATATTGTAAAGATGGAGGTGGCGTGTGCACAAATGCATGTCTCATAAGCGTCGCATACCAATGTGCAGGGAGCTTAAATCAAAAGGCTGCAACTCTGATGCCTTTTCTTTCATCTTCTGTATCAGCCCTGGCATAACGTGCTCTGCGCTTTGTGCTCTGCTTCATTAGAGCCGGTCTTCCCACCACTCCCTCGGGCAGAGAGAGAGATGAAAACCCCGCCACCTTGGCAGAGAGCTGTTTCAGAGAGCTGCTGGGACGCGCTGCCTACGGCAACATGAACAACGCTGTGAGACCTGTGTTGGTGTAAGTATACAGCCCGTGGTGAAGAACACAGGGAAACGCATAACACAATCACAAATCCCAATAAAAATCCACATACCTCTTGTTTTTCCTGCAGCCGATACAAATGTCAAAATATTTTGGGGGAGGAACAGCAGCTTATAATGAAAGGCTAGCCCCTTCTCTTTCATGCGTGTTAATACTGTACATACAGTAGGTGTAGCAATACCGAGTGAAGAGCAGCAGTGAAAGTCTATCCCGAGGAAGTGTATTGTGTGCTGCCTTTCCTAGGCTCAGCACAGTTATTCCTCAGCTCTCTAAGCTAGAGCTGTTTCCGTTTGACATTTTGAACTGGGTTTGATGGACTTTGCTGAAACCTGCTTAGCTCAATCTCCAAGGTCGATTTGGTTATTATTCCCGATACCACGTAAGTGACATACTGTATGCAAATAATGCAGATTTAAAGTAATAGTGTTCATTAAAAAATAAGGAGCTAAGTTACTACATAAATCTACAGTTAGAGCCATATTTGCAATATGAATTTCAAGGCAGTTCTGATGAACCCGCAGATGCAAAATTAGTTACACTTGTCATGTCTTGATATTAAATTGGAGCAAGACTAAATTTGAATTTTTGTCCCTGTATAAGTTAATACAGTATGTAGGATGATTTGGGGTAATAAACAGGGTAGAACAGTTGCTAGGAATTAGTGGTTGTTTTGAATTTTACATCTCACACTTTACTGTACATTCCAGCTAAGAAAATTCAGCTATTTAGATAAACCTCACCCTGTCTATGCCGGTAGCTACACTTCATGTTCTGGAGAAGAATAATGTGATCTTAAGCTTTAAAAAGGTGTCATCAGTCTTAAAGAGAGCAGATTTCAGGTTCTTTTGAAAGTCGTTGACTGCTGTTCATTCTGAAATCCTCACTACAGATACAGTAATAATAGAAATTTAACCCAATGACAAACTGAAGGAATATATTTACATGAAATGGCCTGGGTGAAGAAGTCTCCCATTAAGGCAACCTCTGACATTTACTTTTCAGTACTACACAGCATTTTTGGTTTGTTCTCTGGCTTTCCAGGTTATCATATGCAGCATATGCCAAATACATTACAAGTAAAAATAATCTCTTTGAAGACTTCCAAGCAGGATAATACACTTATCCATTTAGTCAATCTTGATGGCTGCCATCTGCAAAATGGCCACAACCTAATATATTAATAAAATACTTTTTTTCTCCTGCCTAAAATTATAATTCATGAAAGGGTTGCCATTTAGCAGCTGTTGCTTATACAGTAGTTAGCATTTTGTGTCTGAAAAATCCTTAAATACAGCCATGATTTTTAGTTAATATACCAAGACTAAAATAGCCTCTGTGTATACTTCACCATGCGTTTCCAGTTCACCCATGCTGCAGTCGCGTTCCTCTGTAAATCCTTAGGCCAGTAATTTATCATCCTTTAAAAACTGAGATGAGAATCGTTCTACAAGTAACTCTATTAAGGAGCAGTGTAGAGGGAATGAATAATTACACACACCTTGTTGCTTTTGTTCTCCAGAATATCAAACTTTTCTAGATAGAGCCAAAAGTCTTTGCAGGTGTTTTTCCACTTACTGCCTTCGTAAAAATATCCTTTAAATGTTCACTGTAGATCTAAAGCTGATTATTGTTCAGAATCTTTATTTTTGTCTAAACATAGCCAAAAACTGGGAAAGTCTCTCCCCCTCCCATCTGACTCCTGGCAAAAGACTCCAGAAGTGAAATTGTGCAGAATTGATGGAAGTATAATGAGGACATTTCGCCATCCACAGAAACTCTCCAAACCTCCACTGTCCTTTCCCCCACCACAGAGAAACAGAGACACTGAAAACTTTGCACAAATAATACTTACAAAAGCCAATATCCAAAAATTCCGGGGTATGGATTACACAGGTGCCCAACAAAGCAGCAACAATCAAACACAAGATTGGTTCCTGCTATTGTGAAAGACCAAGACCAGATCCCACTTTCTGCAAAATCAACTCGTTAAAGCATGATACAGTGTATCTTCTTCTTTGTAATATTGGACAAGGGGAAAAAAACATGTCCCCTGCAATTGCATTTGTGATGCATTTCTTAAGAGTTTAGTCTGTTAGCATAACTCAAGCTATGACTATGCATCAAGATTTGAAACTTAAACATTCCTATTTGTCTCCCAGTGACTGGTTTTAAATGCTGGTGCAAAAACAAATATTTTACTAGGAGTCTTGAGAGGAGACCATTTCAAAATGTAAAAGTGTTTACAAATTATTATTATTAAAAAGCTCAAATGCTTTTTCAGAATGCAAGAGTGATCTTGGAGGCTTTGTAGAATATTGGATAACCTTGTGCTATTAGAATGTTTCTCCGTGTGTGGGCAGTTTGTCATCAAGCTTATTTCAAGATTAAGTTTATTAAGTTTTGTTGGTTTAGAAGTCAGCTGTTCAGTGCCACTACTGCTCCGATTTAGCTGGCTATGAGTGCTTATCTTATCTTATGGGTTTGGGTGGAAAGTACACTGCCGTCAAAAGGTTGTTACAAGATTAACAACAGAAACATGGCACTCTGAACTCTTCCTGCTGTGATCATTCTAGAGTTGCCATCTTAAACAGATCAGATGTACAGAAAGAGAGATCATATGAGACAATGTATCTTATACATCAGTTAGCAGTACAAGTATAGAGTATATCAAAGGGCTGGCTTGTCTGCCAGCATGGTGTCTGATATGACAGTATCCTTGTTTATGCAAATATACTGCATTATGGATACTTGCAGAGTTACAGTGTAGAATAGGTGCTCCACTGGTCTGTCTTGTCAACCAATATTTTATTGATTGGGAAAATAAACCTAGGCATTGGCAGACACACAATTCTGTCTTCATCTTCTTCTTGTTTAATAGGAACAGAATTCTCCCAGGTATTCATTCAGATAATGAATACAATTACAATCTGCTCTGATTCTTGAAAACTAGTACCATTAATTTTATATTTATTGCCAGTAAAGGTGATTTGTACTTTGATCAGTATTTACCAACTTTACCATCATATATTTTCTGAATTGAAATGAGATATATCCACAACCCTCAAAACATTTGCTTTGGTCTTAAAATTGGTCAGCATCAAACTGTATTTCCAGAATTGACTCATCATATAAGCATCTCTGGGAGGATCATCTAATAAAAATAATCATCATAAATTGTATCATAATTTAGTAGCTTGTTTTAAATTGTAGCATTGTAACTGGGCTTCCAAAGGGGTTTGTAATACTAGATATTTCTCCTAAAATAAAGTGCATATTTGCCTTTGTGTACACCTGAGATGAAAACATTTTATGGTTGTTCATGGTAGTAATGGTTAATCCTCAGATGTATTGATATGGAATCTAATTTTCATTGTAACCGTGTCACTACATATTTCCAATTACCCTGAAATTGGCCCAGAACAGACAGCTTAATTTCCACACCTGTACAAGTTATTTGACACTAAATTATTGCCATTAACACAAGTCTGGAAAAGAACATCCCAACTGGAATTAAATTAGTTTCCTAATGTACTTTTCCTATTAACTTACAAAAGTGTTTATCTAGAGAAAAACTCTAGTGATAGCCCAGGGTTCTTCTGAGCCTATTATGAGGCCCACAGAGGATTGCAGCAATTAACGTGTTGTTTTCCCTTTATTAGACTTTTTTGCTTTATCAAAATAGGTTGTAGAAAAATCTTAAAAACAAAATAAAGATGTAAAAAGGTATAAATAACTGGCCTATTTTTTTACCGTCCTTTTAGTTGTGTATACAATGCATCTGCTCTAACACTTTTCATGCAAGGACAATCAATATCAAGCACCATTTTGTATTCATGAAAAGGCTTTTCAAACTCCCATTTGATGAAATGGAACATTAGTGACAGAATTACCCTGATTTTCACTGTTGTTCCCTGTGAACCTACAAAAAAAAATGTTAATTTCCCTGTCCTCCATGTCTAGTGTTTCTGAAACATAGCAATATTGTGCGATGTAAAGTTGATTATACATTACTTACTAAAATAAAATATCTCTATTGAACCAGTTGGAATTCTGAAATCAATTCTTAAACATCCCTTAAAATAAACTAAATAAATGAGAAAACAATGTTATTTATGGCTGGTTATGAGATGAAAAAATATTCTGTATATACAGTAGCAATTTGTGAATTGTATTTTGATGTATAAATGGACACAACAAATTAAACAGGAAACAAAAACATGAATTTCCTTCTTTAAATAAAGAAGGAAACCTTTATGGGCAGGGTTAGAATATCTATTTTTATAGGTGGATTTTGGATTGTGTAGGAGCAGAACATAGCATAACTCCATATTATACATTGTTCAGATAATGCAAATATACTGTAGTCTGAAATTGCAGATTTAAAATATTCTTCAGTGACACTTTCCAGAAGCATGCAATTTCATGAGAGTGTAAATACTTTTCAACCATGCAGTGGTCCTGGGGCATTTCAATACTGCTGCATGTAGTGAGATCAAATTCATTTCAAAAGAAGACTGCTTTTTAATTAAAACTGCTGTTATGTTAAATATAGTCAACTGCTAAAAAAGCAATACTTTCATTGAGCTTCCAGTTACAAGTTACTGACGGGCTCAATAATAAGGTAAAATAACAATTTTATAGTGCACTTGCCAGGAGCTTTATACTGCTTTATTTCTAAGTTAACATTTTAATTAAGGAAATCGGTTATAACCTTAGTTGTTTTGTGATAGGCATGTCATACATGTAAAAGTTATGCCTCTTCGAATTGATATACAAATTTATATGCTTTTTAACATAAACATTCACAGTATATGTTTTTTTTTAATCCCTTATCATTAAATTTAATGTTACTCTTTAAGGATAAGTGTGGCTAGATTATGGATGTATTTTGGATTTGACCTCAATTAAGCAACGTCTTGTAGCTGAATTAGAGTCCCAAGGCTGTAATTCAAAACGATTTCAAAATGAAATACTGTATATTGGAGGCAGAATTTGCATGGATGGCATCTGGGTACGGACAGGGTCAAACCAGAGAGACTTGCAATAGAATCAAAGGTACTCACAAGTGAGCACTCTGATCACAAAGCAAAACAAGCTTTACAGAGATGGCTGGTGTATTCCATTCTGTGTTACAGAATTGTCCAGTGAGTACAAAAAATACAAAAACCTGTCAGGGACTTAACTTTTAAAAATATTTTATAACTTTAGGGAAGTATTTGTTTCCAAGGAACCAGGATAGTCCTGGTTATATTAACGGTTTTGCTAAAAAAAAAAACTGAATAGCAGAGCATATGAAATAATTAAATTCGAAGATTACTTCAGCTTTCCTGACACTTCTCTACATTCATATTATATCAAGCTAAGAGGATTTGCTGGGCTTGCCCTCTTCAACCGTAACCCGATTTTGAGCAAAGTGGTCTGTCTTGGAAATGGAGCTACCTAATTGGCTTAATGTGTCATGAAATATGCATCTGTCCTGGTTTAACACCACCAGCTGGATGCTGAGATGAGGTGTTAAGCTGCTAGTAAAGCACAAAAATGATTGGACATCAATGCTCTTTGAGTGAATTCTATGTGATACTGCGTGTATGTGCTTATAAATGTGCTACTCGCATACTTGTAATCTGTACTTATGTACGACTATGCATCATGCACCGTAGTGTATGTTGTGTTGTTATAATTGTACTTCTGTACAATGTCTGATTCTCAAATGTGTGAAAGGAATCAGAGCGACGCTAGAAGAAAAGTGCCATGATTAACCCTTTCATAATAAAAATTAAGGAAATCTGACTCCTCTGTCAGTTTCAAGGTCACACTCATGACATGTGTGGAATAGTCTTTTTTATGTACATGACTTCATGTAATCCAGTACTGTAAGTGAAACAAACCTCATGCCTCAATTTTAGACCATAAACGATAGTGTAAGGCTCAAAGTGTGAGATGTTTGGCCCCATTCCCAAATTTATTGCCATGGGCTGCTGCTCATCCTTAATTTAATAATATATCCCTAATGCTTTGCAACCAAGCCTGATCTTTATTTTTTTCTAAAGTAAAATGATATCATTTTGTATTTAATACTATAATAGTAAGGTATCATGGGTTCTGGTGTTATTTAAAATTGAATAAAAAGCTGTGGGCTGTAAATTTGTTATAGTAGTCTCCATTTTTCTGTTTGTATCTACCGTGTGCTTTCTGAACTGAGTGGTTCAAGTCAGAGAAGAGAAAATATATTGCAGAGGCGACCCTTTGTAGATTCAATTGTAAGTAGCGAAGTCTGTGTACTGTGGATTCCTGTCAGTCAGTGCTTCAAAAATTCAATTTATACATGAAGAAAAAAAGCTTATTCCCAAAACCATTTTGACAAGAATGACTATATATGGGAAGACAAAATATTCAACATGGTTTTCTGTTAGATTTAGTAATCTATTTAATAATACGTTTTTTCTGCAACAGTTTTTTTCTGAAAACATACTGCTGAACTATTTATTTAGCCAGCATCCAATAAATTTTCAAATCTTTTGCTTCTATTTATTCTTCCACCAAAGTATGCTTTCTATCTTAATCGGAAAGTTGTAAGAAATATACTTTGAACATAAATTATTAAAGTTTTGATAGTGTTTGCATGTTATTTCACTATTGAAGAGTGGGCTGCATTTTGCATACGAAAAAGCTTTTAAAATCATTTTGTAAGGTTTAATGCTTTTTGCAGTTTTTGATTTATTTTTTCACTTCAAATTTAATTCAATTGAATCATTTTATGAACTAACATGGGTAGAAAGCATGGAAGCTTGGGAATTTGCCTCCATATTACTTTAATTGAAATAACATAAAGTGTAGACTTTGTTTAGGTTATTCATTTTTGGTTTTCTTCGAAAAGCTGATTGGTCTCATACTCCCAACCATATATCCCAAACCAAGTTTGAATGCTGAATGTTGTTGGAACAATAAGTGAAAAAATGTGTTGGTTTGTGTAGGTAGATAACTTGATAGATCATTTGTGCGTTCAGTAGTCTTAACAGTGTCTCAAGCACAATTTATGATATATCGTAATGCATATGAAATTCATCTAAATCTTATTATTTTACTTTGTTGCTGAGCTGATCTTTAGAGGCAGGGAAAAGACATTCTTCATGGCTGTCTAAAAATAGCATGAGGGTTTGGCTCTATCCAGTTTGACGTCACTGATGGCGACTGCAGCTTGCATTAGTATGCAGCTAGTCACCTGCTGAAGCTGAAGCAGATGACTAGTTTTTCTCAGGGATGAACAGATAATATAGCTGAGAAATGTGAAGATTGATAGCTACCTCATTCCTACTTGCACAGCTGGTGAAAAGGGGAAAGTGAAATAAATGCCGTTGTGTGTGTATAGCCCCTGTTTTATCTAGATTTCAGCAGAGAACGTACGGGAATATGGTTTTTGTTGTGTTGCTTCAGTCATATAAGCAAAGTACTGTATGTACGTTTTAAAGAGCGTTTTGCAGTTAGGGTTCTGACAAATACATTTCAATGTTGCAGAGTAAAACGTCAACACACATTGAAGCACAAGGATTGGTTATGCCTACAGTATATAGATAATATACATGTTATCCCTAAAACAAGATTATTTTTCATTTTAGATTCTTAATAAAACAGTTTTGTGCATCCCTGCAGATTATCTGTGCTTTTGGCCAGTCTTGCTTATTCTCATTTTGAATTTCTGCAGTTTCAAAGCAAAGTCTACAGCATATTAAAGATTGGAGGTGGATTCTGGAGGTGAGGAAGAAAAGGCCTGTCTTACATAAATTTGAAAGGGGTGAGCTTTGAAGAGATGTCTCCTTAGACGTGCTTGCTAGTGGCTGCAGGGTGATGCTGAGTTACCCTTTACTTGTCACCTGCTGTAGCTGTAGTTTTGCAGTTAGGGTTCTGGCAAATTAATTTCAGTTAATGTTGCAGAGTAAAACGTCAACACTCATTGAAGCACACGGATTGGTTATGCTTATATAGATCATATACATGTTATACCTAAAACATTTAAGATGATTCACATTTTGAATTATGGTGCGGTGGCTCTGTGGCTAAGGATCTCCGCCTGTGGCTGGAAGGTTGCCGGTTCGTATCCCGCAGCCAGCAGAGGAATCCTACTCTGTTGTGCCCCTGAGCAAGGTGCCGTATAAATGGCTGACCCCAAGCTTCTCTCCCTGTCTGCGTGTCTCATGGAGACCAAGTTGTGGTATGCAAATTGCCAAAATTCCTAATAAAAGAAATTGTATATGGCCAATAAAATGATCTTATCTTATCTAAGTCATGCTCTAGAGAGCAAGAGGCTAACAGAGATGCAAGGGCTGCTATAGAATGTTCTGTAGACAGCAGAGTCTTGTGTGTTATTAATAATGACTAAAATCATAAACTTGCCTTTAAGCTTGCTTACTTTACGTGGAGTACATTGGTATTCTAAGTCCAGAATGAAAATTGGCGCGTAGGAAAGAAAAAAAAGAATGTAGTCATTTTAATTTTTAGCCCAGAGTTGTCTTTTGTGTGGGATTTTATTTCACAACAGCGTTTAAAACAATGACGAGATGACACCTCCTTTTTGCCTTTAAAAATAATGTGCTCGCATTTTTTAAATACTTTTTTTGCCCTTGTTTCATTCCTTTTGTCTTTAGTGAAGCAGTCTTATGATAGATGCCTTCTCCTCCTTTTAAGACCTTGAATAGCAGGTTTTAAGAAGTGAAAACATCTTACATCTTCATCTGGAAAAAAAACATCTACTGTAATAGCTTGTCTGCCAGGTCACTGAGCAATAAATGCCTGGAAGCCACCTGGTTTCTGAGGGAATGAGTAGAAAATCAAAGAATGATTCTTAAAGAAAACACTGTTGAGCCACTAAGTGAATACAAGTGATTGGCAGTTTTGACAGATGACAGTGCTCATTAAGTTGTCAGTATTCTTGGAAGATTAGCAGTCATAACCAAGAAAGGGTTACAAATGCTATTTGCAAAGTTAACATCACAGTTTAACATTTGTCATGAAGAGAAAGGACATTACAGGTTGTTATCAGCTGTTGTTAGGATGTTAGGCTGTTGATTGAAATTGATGAATGCAGAAGAGTAAGAGTGCAGATGAAATCTGTAAGGACAAGCATCTCAATGAACCGCTATTTTAAGAGAATTACATAGCTACAGTGATGGGAATACAGTAAACAGCATCTTGTGTGTAGGCATTATGAATGCACAGCATGAAATACTTTACAGTTGGCTTGCTCTTCACTTGACAACAAAAGTCATGTACCTTTTCTGATTCAGTGAAGATTCTCTGATATGATTTGTGTAGAACTCAAAGCAAACCACAGTGGTGCAACATGAAGTGTGTACAGATTTCTAAGAGACTGTAGTGCATTGCATCCAAAGGGAATAAAAATATTTCATTTTATATGAGAGAAGAAATAGTTCCATCTGCAGGTCCAAACCTTTAACCAAGAATCTACTGTAGAAGAAATAGCTGCAAACTGATTTAATAATGGCTAAGCCTTTCTTTCTTTTCAAAGAAATATGCTTACAAAATGTTCTAATTATGTTTATCATTTTGAAACATTTTTAACAGAATTATATATTTAGAATGGTCTTCATTCATATACTCCAATGCCCATTAGGAGATCCACATTGCAGAATGTTTTTTTCTGAATTCAGAAGGAGACAATTCTGGGACAGGCAAGTAAGAGAAAATAATCAAATTAACCTTTTCTATAGTGAGCACTAAAACACACTTACTGTATCATATTTTCAACCAATTCAGAGGTTGGTGGAAAATGACCTATTTTGTAGGTGCAACTGACATTTTATTGAACATGTCATAGGTAAATAGGTATATTCAGGATGCTGCTTACGGTGCAACTGACATTTTATTGAACATGTCATAGGTAAATAGGTATATTCAGGATGCTGCTTACATGCAGTACAGGACAGCACAATCTGCACCTGCAAAATATGCCTTACACAGTTATGCAGTTTTCAGAGATTGTTTTATGGTAATCTGACCAATTTCTTATGTAGTGCCCGGATAAGCGTGTGGTTTTAATTAGTCTCTGAGCCATGGGTGCAACACTTTGTTCCCAGTTAATTTCACCAATGTTCAAAGCAGTTCAATTCCGGCGAGTAGAGTGTCCATGGTATGTACAGTATAACTCTCACATTCCCATCTCCTATGTTACTGCATTAGAAGCGTAAGGATGTGCATTATCCTACAGTTATGCCGTTTACATTGGAAGGAATGCCCAGGAAGGGTAACAGGTGAGTTCCCAGGATGGGGCAGATCACTGCAGCTCTATGCCATCAGATTGCAATCAATCACTGCAAGAAGTCTGTAGTGGCTAAACACCCCTGCCCATGACTTGTGGATCTTTCCATCTATTGGTCTATTGGGCCCAACCATTAGCATATCCGTTCTACATTAAATAATGTTCAGGGTGGTCTATACCAAACCATGATTCATTGCTAAAGGAGACTTGGTTTCATGGTGAGCAACAATGCACTAATTATTTACTCCAGTCTAATCACCTAGTCACCTGTGACCAATCAGATTTGTTACTACAGGATTTATTGTTTATTCAACATTCAAGGTCACTGTACTATATCGCAGTCATGAATGCCAATTAAACTAAATGACATGTATTTTATATTTATTAAATTAACTTTATTTTGCTAAATCCGCTCAGGTACAGTATACATGTAAGTAGAGTGATATGTTTCTGTTGATATTCAGTATATGTTTTGGAAGATTCTGGTGCTCAAGCACCTCTTTAGTGGTTTGACCTTTGTGTTCTAGTCAAAATCAGAGACCCTTTCTATTGGTCTCTCTCCTATAGAGATCTACTACCTTGAAGGATTCTGCCTACTTATAGCTCTTTTTATACATACATGTGGAACTCCTACAGTGTGTTAACTTGTCAATGTTGGTTTTTACTTCTGTTTCATTTTCATTTTTTCCTCTTTTGACTCCAAAAGAGCTTCAGGTATCTATAGAAAGTGAACAAACTGTGATAAAAATTCCAGCTACTGTATAAACACTCTTCCCTTTGTATCTCAACAATTTGTCCTTTTAAAATGGAAGAAAAGCGAACATGTTATTAAAGTCTGTGGGATGAGCACATGCTTTACATTCTACTGATTTCTACCATGGTTTGATGGAATTGCTTCTTTTATCTTGTTAGTGTGTTTCCTGCGTCAAAGGTAAACTCAGATAAAAGGCACGGCTTCCTGTCTCTTCCCAGATTAATTAAAGTGAGGGTAGTGCTCTGAAGTGCTAATTTATCTATTGACAGACGTGGCTGGTTTTAATGAAACCTGCCAGGATGTTAGTCTATCAGTATGGGTTAAAAGGAATATTTTTCTTTCTTTTTGCCATGTAAAATATTTATACAGAACATACAGATACTGTGTATATATATTTATTGTATTTACTTGTGAAGAACGTAAAAGCTTTATTGCATGAATCAATTGTTTTTGAATTGGTCTAAGATCTCAAACAGACCTCCTGAAGCATTCGTATGAAAGGTGTTTCTTACAGTACATTAACATCTGTATCGCTAGTCTAAGTTGGCTAGGTCATGCCGGTGAACCCTAATAAAGGAAAAACACCTGTCATTGACTGCCGATATTTACTGTATTTGTGCAAGAGCAAGAAATGGAAAAAATCCATCAGTATTGTGAAACAGCAACAGCTAAGTAATAATCACAATTCATAGTGACGGCATCCTCTTAAAAATACGCCATATTCCTGAAAGGTGTTCCTTGTAAAATATTCCGATGAAAGTAAGGTGAAATTCTCACCAAAATCAAGTTTGAATTCCTTGCTTCAGAGGTGTTTTACAACTTTGATGGTCCTCAATACATTCACCCGGACACTTACAAGCATTATGATCAATGCCAGTTAGAGCTGAATGCTATTTCAGCAAGAGATTGGTTCACTTGAAGCTGCACTAACCTCCCAGGGAAAGAAACAATTAAAAAGCCCTAGCATGTGTTCTTCTTATCTGCTTCAATCAGCAGTGTGTAGTTTTATTGATCAAATTTAGAGACGTGTTCCTGTTGAGGGTCAAAAAGCAATGCGAAAATTCTTCAGCATTTTCCTAAGTGATGTTAGGGGAAAAAAAACTAACTATTTCTTTTAGTCATTACTCAAATGTTACTTGTAAAGTGAAAAATTCTACTGACCTTCACATCTTAACTACTTGAAAGTATAACTTATTTGCTAATAAATGTGCTTACAAAATTTTATGCAATGAATAAAATAAAGGATTTTTTTGAAATTTCATTCAAACATTTTAATCCCAAGTATAATAACTGAAAAGTACTATTTGCTATAAGGTATCTTATTGATGTTCTAATTACCTATGAAGAATTTTTGTAGTTTAATGTACTTAATGTTTTTGCCAGATATTCAGTTATGATTCCGGGAAATGCTCTCGAGAATACTGCCGAGCAACTAATGCAAATGCTGATTGGACATTAAAATGCTCATAGACATGTTCAAATGCTTCCCCTGAGTCCATGCTACATGAGAATATGCGCTTTATCATAGGCCGAAGATGACAACAACTTAATTTTAGCATGTTTATAGTATAGATTCTTGTCAGACTGACATAGATGGGAAATCAATTAATTCAGGTTCCCTTGTAGTTTTCTTTGTGTTCTTCATCTTAATAAAGGTTGTATTGGCTAATAATTGTTACAAAACACCGCTGTTTTACATTGACGTAAGTGTGTGTCACATGGCCTTTTTCCATTGTCGCTTTGTATTAACTGTATTAAAATACGAAATGATATGGCAATGTACAGCAGGAGAAATGCACCTCAATATAATTGAAAATTATTTTATTAAAAGAGCCCCAGAGCAAAAGAAAAAAAAAGACCTCATTACGCAGTGACTTTAACCAATTTCACAGTTCACAGATTTGTTTGTTTTAATTAAAATTGATTTAAAGAGAAGGGGAGATTCATTGTTTAAAGGACAATACAGCCACAAAACCTTTCCGTCCCTCTTATTACTTGCAAGACCTATAGGTTGTACAGTTGGAGCTGTTAATAATACAGTGATGTTATTTCAGCCAGGTGTGCAATTTATCCATTTTATTAAGGGAGACAAATAGGAAGACTACTCTTAATTAATTTTCTTAAGCATAAGGCTTTTGACGTCTAGCAGTACATCAATATAAAGCATATATATATATATGATTGTTTCTAGAAGCAAACATGTAGCCAACAAAATCTTTTGACCTACTGTATACAGTACAGTGGATTTCAATCACAAGCAAAATATATCCAACCTGTTATATTTGCATGTGGATATCTGTAAGCATGTTAACATATGGCTTCTTTTTATTGCAGGCATTTAGATAATCATCATCTCTGGGATCCTAATGAATTTGCTGTTTCGTGTTTCAAAATTATTATGTACTCCATTCAGGTATGTTTATGCATGCTTTGCTAAATAACCCTGTGTTCACTCTGTCTCCCTTTTTGCAAAGCCAGTACTAGAAATCAAGTATAACTATCACAACAATAATAACTCACAACAAATTTTGGATTGGGTCTAGCAGATTTGTGTCAAGTTTTACTACATTAGTCATAGGCTGGTCAGTCTGGTTCCTTAGCAACTGCTCAGAATCAGAATACACAAAATCATTATAGTGTCTCCATTACTGCTGACACTTTTAGAATGTTAGTTCAAAAGCACAGGATTCTGGTGTGTAGTTTTTAGCATATTTGGTACGAGTTTGACACACAGTGGGTTGCCCTTGTTGTGGGTGATACAAATGTGTAAACTGTGTAATGAAATAAGTCCTATCCCAGGGCTATGTCGTCAGTTTTAACCATCTTAAATCTGCGATATAACTCTTCTCTGCTTGTCAGTGCCCTGTGGTACTTAGCTGCTCAATGACTTAGATCTTGGAGACATTAAAAATGGAAATAAAATGGATAATCCATGTTGTTATTATGTTCAAAGGTCATCCAATTATGCTAAGGTCAAAGTATAATGCAGCCTAGAGGGAAATGTCTTTTGAGTATTTTGGTCAATAACCATTTTAAGAGTTACTCAAAGATATGTAACAGCAGCATTTTCAAACTCTAACATGCACAGTATAGACTGCAAGTTAGAAATTTAAAATGCTGTTTTTACCCTTTGTGTATAAAGAAGTGCCTCCTGTTCCTCAATTTAAATTATTTTCCTTGTAGTTTCCAATTGTGTCATCTGGCTTTCAATTCTGAAGAATTCAATTTGTTGATATTATCAATGCCTTTGAGGATTTCAAATACTTAATACAGGTCTCCTTGTAGTTTTCTTTTTGTTCAAGATTAAAAGGATTCAGTTCTTTTACCCTGTCTATATAGGACCTTAATTGAAAACTGGGAAGGTATTTAATCACTCTTTTCTTTATTTTTATTCCATAACAATATGTTTTTGTTTTCTCTATTCTTAAAAATCATATTATAACAATAATAATTCCTTACACTTATATAGCACTTTTCTGGACACTCCACAAAGCGCTTTACAGGTAAAGGGGATCCCCTCCACCACCACCAATGTGCAGCATCCACCTGGATGATGCGACAGCAGCCATAGTGCGCCAGAACGCTCACCACACACCAGCTATCAGTAGGGAGGAGAGCAAAGTAATGAAGCCAATTCATAGATGGGGATTATTAGATTGGTAAGGGCCAATGGGAAATTTGGCCAGGACGCCGGGGTTACACCCCTACTCTTTTCGAGAATATGATTGTATTGTAAAATTTTAAAATAAGGATGTGGCTAGTTGACAGAGACAGCAGCATCTCGCTAGACAGAGACTGACAGAGAATGCTGAAGAAGGATGTAGACAGGCCGAGATTGGGAGATTGTGGAAGCAAGATGGCAGCTGGGATCTGGCAGGACTGGAAGGCGAGTGCAGCTTTTAGGGCAGATACAGACAGAAGGGCTGCACTGTTGTATTGGAGCCTGGCAGAGATCTGTGCCACAGGTCCGATGCTGAGAAGGCCACTGGCTGCACACAGGCAGAACAGGTTTAGAACAGACTGGGCATCTTGTATCCTGATGCAGGTTAGCAATGCTGAGAGCAGTACCCGGTATGGAAGGTACAGTAACTCAATGACTGAGCACAGGGTCGGTGGCAGATTAAGGTTTAAATACTGTGGGCAGACGAATAAAGCTCCCGTCAATTGGTCGAAGGAGGCTGGAACAATGTGTTTCACATTTTATTTTTATAGTTTTTATTCATAATCCAAAATGCACTTGTGCAACCACAGCTGTGTGCGAGGAGATTGTCTGCATCATTCATATAGGAAGAGTTTTCAGAAATCCCAACCCTTTTTAAACAGTCTCTTTCCACACTTTGAGTCCTACAGTTCCTACAGCAGAACTAGTATCTGGTGGAGATAAGCTGCAGTTTTCTCAGACAGCACTGTATTCTCTCAGGCACCCAGTGAGTCACTAAGATTGATGTATGGAAAGAGGTGGATATCATAGCCAACTCAAGTTCACCTAACCCAAGTGGTGCTCAGTCAGTTGTGCACTTCTACTTGGTAAATACTGATCATTGTTGGTTAGTGGCATAGCCGAGACTGGAACAAATGAAGATTAGATCAGACTTCCTAAACTACACTCTGAGTAAACTGAACAGCTCTTTTTTTTCCCTTTTCTCTTGGAAATTCTTCATGCATTTATGTCATCTGGACCAGGTCATTACTTCTTTCTGTAAATATTGTTCATCCACTTGTGAATCTTTTCCAAGTTTCTTTCTGCTCTCTGTGGGGAATGCTATTTATTTCCACAGCTCAAGTACTTTCCATACCTGAATCAATTTCAAGCAGAAAACCACTGCCCTGCTGTGAATGAGATGTCAGTTAAATGTAGGTAAATGTGGGGTTTTATCCAAGGACATCAGTCTGGATTGGTTCAGTTACTTTGTGTGTGTTTCTGAAATCTTTTGAACATCATAATAAGGTATTTCAGTGAGAACATGCTGTCCTGGAAAATATCAGTGAAAGAGCTTTAGGGGTTCTTTATATTCTAGACAGAGAGAAATGTTATATTGGTTTTTTTTTTACATCCAATAGAAGGAGACCCCAGGGATCAGTTCAGGAGCATTTGATGTTACCTGTCAGATACATTCCCTTTTTTAGTGTAAAATCTGGCATGAGAATCCCTATGCAAGATAATTTGGGACCCCTAAAACGTGTACACTGCCAATTTTATTGGCATTGTTTCTCTGCATCACATCTGTAGCCGGTGGTCACCGTCTCTGGGGTTGAATAGAGCACAACAGAGAGAATAATGACAAATACATCAAGCACCAGCTGTCGGGCCAATAACTTTCCTGCTCCCGTCCATGAATGAATACCACTTTAAAACAGCTAAATTACTGCATGTGGATGACATACCTGTAGTACAAACGGAAACGTTATCCATGAAGAAGATGCCTAGGTTCATAGGCAGGCGTCCATATCACAGCTTGTTAAAATTATCTGCTTGGTTCTTGGATTAAAAGAGAGGGGGACTCTTGCGTGTTCCCACACAGGACCAAAATAAAACCATGACTTCTAACCATGGTGCAAGGCTTCGTGACCACATCAATGACCACTTCAACTATGACACGTCTTCGCTGGCTCTCCAGTGTGTTCAGTCTAAAACTTTACTTTTAACTTTTCAAACTCTACATGTTAAATCCCCACAATACTTAGTAGCTTTCAATACTCCCTGTGCACCAAGCACGGCTTTATGCTCTGCTGAGACATATCTTTTATTAGTGTCTTCTTTTAGGTACAAACATCTCTGGGCGCATGCTTTCGGTCACCTTGCTCAACTCACTCCCTGCCAGTCTGAGAAATGTAAACTCTAGAGGGTAAATCTAGATTCAAGCTATATCTGTCTAGTCAAGCTTTTAATTAGTATCTTCTTTTTCCTTCATGTCTTCATTTCTTTATTTCCATTTAATGTTATTGAAATTTTGATTTTTTTTTGTCTGTTTTTACCCTGTAAAGTGCCCCAAACACTGTGCACATACTTGATGTACAGGGCACTGAAATAAATCCTTGTCAGAAATTGCACTGTACATGTTAAATGACAGTGGTACGACCGAACAAACTACTCTTTCACCTCATACCTGACGCACTTTAAGTTCTCTATTCCGGATGTCTGAAAAAGATTAGTAAAAAAAACATTTAAAAGTGACACGTCCCAGAGAATTCATACCCAGTAACCTCACACGGTTGTCTCTTGACCTTAATTGGCTTAATTATCCAGAGCTCATTATGAGTCTGTTTTTTTTAAAACAGGGAATATGTTGTTCACCTACCTAACACAACTGATCCCTGGTTACTAGATCCACTGAAACGTTTTAAGCTTCAAACTGAAACTTAGAGCAGGCAAGTCTGTTGTTTGAATGCTGTTCAATATCAGGAATGCTTTGGGTGATCATTGCAGTGTGTGATCTGGTGTTATCAATTAAGGCTTCATAAAAAATAAATGGAGGACAGTCAGCTCAATGAGGTTTTCTTAATTTCCAGGCGGGGGTTGTGCAGTATCTGCAGTATCTCCCAGTTATTGAATTCACTACAAAGTGAGCATTATTCACAGCAAAACTGGGGGAGAATGTTGAGTATAAACTTTCTTAGCAAGCAGGGGGCCAGTGAGTCATATCTCAAGTAATAAAATAGCTACTGGGTTTCATCACTTATATAAAAATAAGCATACACACATTGCTGCTGCACTCAGTGATTTATTAAAGACAGCACCGTTCAGATCTGTTCAGATCATTGCAGCAGGACATTCAGATAGAGAGTGTCTGTCCCCAATTTAGTGCTAAGAAAAGTAAAAACATTTGAGCCTGACATGAAAAGTCTCAAAATATCACATGAAAATGTCTGAAACTAAAAGTCCTCTCATCCTCTCATCTTTGGTTCAATCAAGTTTGTTTTGTTTTTTCCGAACTCTGGGAGCCTTCTTATCTACCTTTTATTATTTGTTTTTTTCCCTCCAAGTTCTAATGACGAAGTCATCTGTCAGGCTGGTCATGTCAATTTCATTTCATTCCAGCCGCTTCTCACTTCTCCTTCTATGGCTTACAAACTTGTCTCTTACATTTCCTGTGCCATTTAATTTTTTCACCACCGAGCCCTGTCTTTTTTTTTGTTTGTTTGTTTGGTTTTCTCAGATTTTCCAACAGACAAAAGCCACCACTCCAAGTTCAGAAATCATTGATTGATCCAACTGACCCTTCATTTTAAAAGCGCTTTCATTTAAGATCAGGTCGGGGTTGCTCTGTAATCTCATTAGAGTGATGTTGACTGTAGATGTACTTGTTGGTGAAATAAGCCTACAAAAAAAGTAACTTTCCAAATGTTCATACTTGAAAAGGTCCTTTTAAGGTTAATCTCTCTGTAGTTGAATTGAGATATAATTCTCTTGTCTTGGGAAGTGCCATGGATTAATAGTAGAGACAAGGCAGATGACATTTACACAGTAAGGAACAGAGTCTACTTGCTTTATTTATAATATGTTTGAATTTAAAGTTTATAACATTATTTATTTTTAATTTAAAAGTTTCCAGGATCATGTGTTATGAGAAAAAAATGTTCTTTGGTTTTGACGTTGCTTACTGCAGTTCAGTTCAATAGCAGACAATATGGGAAGATTCTTTTTTTTCTTAGAAACTTTGTTTCCTCACTGAAACTTTCAGTTTTAAGAGCTTCACATGGCCTAGAATATTGAGGATGTTTTCACCTAAACAGCTTCTGGAAAATTAACATATTGGAGAAAGTACAGTAGGACATTGCTGTTGTTTTTATACTTATTTTTCAATTTGTTTGGCTATATCTATTTTTTCAAATTCAACAGTAAAAATTATATTGCTTTGTGAAAAAATATGGGCTCCTCTGATTGTACCCCGCACAAGATAATTCCAAATACAGATATAATAGGAACATCTAGAACCCTTGCAACTTAATTTTCTTTTCGTCACAGAACTATTGTATACCTTCATAAACGTTTTTTGATGAAGTTACAGCAGGTGCTTTGTGAATTATCTAAGGCCTAAATGTAATTGTCAAAATTTCCTTTACCAGTTACTTTAAATTTAAAACTGTATCTTTGTTTCAGAGTCCATCAGGCTCTAGAAAGGAAATAGAAGGATAGAACCCCCTCTGCAAATGCACATGTACTGTACTAAATATTTTCATAATCATTTTATGGACCTTTTGCTGTATTTTTCTTAGAAATATTGAGATACCATGTCTTTTACCAGTTTTATTTGGGATGTATTGTATATTCCATTGCTTGCTTCATAAATTGCCCACCTTGGGGATGAATAAAGTACTTTGAATTGAATTGTATTTGACAGTCTTTCAATTTTCCAGAGTTCTGACTTTCTTACACTCATAGTTGTGGATGTTTGCTTAAAATCTGTTCTTTTTTTAGGCCCAGCATTCCCACCATGTAATACAGCAGGTCTTGGGCCACCTGGATGCTCACAACAAGGACACCCCTCGGGTCAGAGCAGGCATTGTGCAGGTCCTCCTGGAAACCGTTGCCATAGCGGCCAAAGGATCCATAGGTGAGGTTGTTGTGTATGTTCCTCAAATGTCCATAATCCCAATCAGGAAACCCACTGTCAAACCGCTGAAGTGCTTTAGAATTTTGATTTTAGTCACTGGTAACCACTGTCATGATCTGTCCTTAATAGGGTACTGTAAGTGGTGCTTTTCTTTGGGTCAAAATCCTAAATCAAGGCCCTGACCTCTTGGCCATTGAAGATGTAATGACTCTCTTCATTGGAGTAGTTTTGTTAACCCTGACTAAAATTTCCTTTTAGTCCTTTTGTATAGACTTAAAGTAACTAACTGAATTTTCTCCTTTTCTCCAGTCGGTGAGCTATTTTCTCAGTTTTTCATCAGATCTATATTGTGTGGCTGCACTTCAGTAATGGATGAAGTAGGTCCCTAGCTTAAATGTAGATTTTTGAGATCCTTTAGTAATCTCAAAAAAAGATCTATACAGATGTCCCTAATATACTCATTAATGTTCAGTTCTCCAAAGGACAAAGCGTCACGATGTACAGTACTGTAAGTATTTTTCTTCAAGGCCTTGTAATCCAAATATTTCCCTCTGCTTACATTTAATTACATTGCAAGCTTCCTCATTATCTCTTCAAGGGACTAACTGAATAATGGTTGACTGGTCATCCTAATGAGCAAAACAATTTTGTCACAAACATATATATAACTTATATACAGTATTCATCATTATTGAATATGGTCTTCGTTATACATTCATGAAAAACTAATGTTAACCATAACATTTTTAAAATAAAAAATTTGATTAAACATAATTACTTTGTGTGCTACTTTTACAGTCATAATTCATTTTTTGATAACCTTTCAGCATACAAAGCTTCAATTAGAATGGTCTGAGTGAAAGGATGTGAATTTGTAGTACACAAAAGAAAATTTCATTTTCAGTACTTACTGTATGCAATCATAATCGCTTCTTTCCATGTCGTAAAGTTTGAAAACACTCTGAGCAACGCAGCTGGGCAAGAGGAAATGCTTCTGAATGTGTGATGGACATTTTAATTTTGCATTGCCCCCCTACCCACCATCCACCCTGCATTCACTTCTAAGCAGTCAGCATTGAGATATTGTTTTCTGAACGGTGAAACAAAATAATTAATTGAGGTAAAACAAATTGAAGCGAAAGGACATTGATCACAGTTGCTAGAAAAGTGCTTTTTTTTCTCCCGTACTTAATGTAATGAAAGTGCCTGGAGTTTGCCTTTCACCAGAATTAAACCATAATATTTTACTTCTAATTTACAGTGTAGAACTACAAATAACTTTGATATACACAATTAAAATATGTCACTTCAGTGGATGTAACAGTGTGAAAATAGTAACAGCAATTGATCACATGTATACAGTAGCTTTTCATAACTACAGAACATGTACATTTTCTCAAAATGTACGTTTCTTTAGTAATTTAATTGTTTCTATACATTTATCATTTTAAATTTCTGTCAGACCTATCTCTACCAGCTATCATTTATGGGGTTAAATCAGATCAGTGGGCTATTCCTTTCAGATATCCAGATATTTTAAAAAGAGAATGAACAGATTTGCAAAACTGCCTATGCAATCTCTGTGGCATCCCTAAAGTCCACCCCCTGAGTTTTCATGCAATCTGTGTAGTACAGTATGTTTGCCCAATACCAAATGAAGCAATGTGAAATAATAGCATTTCACTACTCTAGGATTTAACAGGTGGAAGAAAACTTTTAGACTGATTTTTTTTTATTGCCTCAGGCTGGTGTACTGCCATCTAAACATTTTTTAAGCCATCATTGACAATCAGTTTCTATTTCAGAGGAATTACCCGAGCACCAGATGTTTTTATGGGCAAAATGGAGATGTTTGCTATACCTCTACTCTAGATTATTCTACTAATATTCCAGTTAATGTGACACCTTTGTGGGTCAGGAAATGAGCCTTTAATTGTTCAATGGGTTTTCTCTTCATCTGTCTGTCAATTGGTTTTAAATAAGAGCATTAGAAAGGTTATATATGAGGAGAGGCCATTTAGTCTATCTAACTTGTTTGGCTGCCAGTAGCTAATTGATCAGAAGACCTCATCCAGCCTTTTCTTGAAAGTAGACAAGATCTACATCAACATTATAGCTGGGTAACTTGTTTCAGACCCACACAGCTCTTAGAGTGTAATTATTTGTGTATCACAGCATTGCAAATTGAACTGGCAATCTCAGGCTTGTCCGTCCCATGTAAATATCAACTGCAGGTTTCCAAAGAAAAGCAAGCTTTACTTTCTTTTTTTAACTTTGCGATGTATTTTGCTTTAGAATACGCCTTTAAAAGTCAGATCCATTAATCATTTGTTTCGATCTAAGCCAGAAGCTTAATTCTTCCACCTAGAAAAAAAAATCTTTACATTTACTATATGCTTTTATATTTTTTCTGAAATTGTTTGCAATTAGAACACTAAACTTAACATTAATACTTGTCCCACATGATTTGACTTGTCATAAAGGGTAGAAGTCTAAGGGACTGATCTGTATAATTTTGTTTACATTATTATGGGCCATATTATTTCAATATTGGCATCTATCACATAGGTATAGCATTTACTTCCTTGAGAAACTGAATGTTAATGTATTGTGCAACACCAACATTAAAGCATGAAGCAAAATCAAGTGTAAGTTCTTGAGCCATCCTTCAGCAGAATGTGCAGAGTAATAGGCTTGAAATCACATAGAAAAAGTGGAGAAATAATGTGTCCTTTCTGAACATAGAGCTTAACTCAAGTTACACAAAATCTATTCTATCCTGGAAAATGTTTTAAAATAATCATTTGGATACACTTCCTTTCAGACCGTTATGTTCATTCTTATATGCAAGTAGAGGATCCATGACAGATCTTTCTAACAGATAGTTTATCATCTTAATGTTTTCGTCCTTTCATTTGTCTAGCTCTTTTTCCTATGCATTATAAATTGTCATAAAACTGTCCTGGAAGAAGGAAAGAAACACACCCACAAAAAAGACAGATTTAAACAAAAGAATGTAATGTAGTGTGGGTCATTTTTCACACTGTTAAAAAGACCTGATTTGAGAATGTTCATTTCAGATTAGGCTAATGGTGGGATACTTTGAGGCGGTTGGCTGGATAAGATTTTTAGCTTTGTTTTCTGGACAATATTTCAACTCCACCCCCTATTTTAATATCACCATTCCTATAACTTGTTTCACCCCTGGACATGTAAGTTCAGACCTGTTCATAAGGGATTCTACTTTATAGTGCATGCATCATTTTAAAAACCCAAGCAATGGACAAGAGAAAAACACTGAACTCAAAAACGACTGTGATGTATCCTATTAACAACGTCCCTGCCTTTTGCTTCTCAGAAATTTGTTTTATCACTACTGTTCATGTACTGTACAGTATGCACCAAAACTATGAAATATAATGTGGATGTTCCTTTCTAGGCCCTACAGTTCTTGAGGTGTTCAACACCTTGCTGAAGCACCTGCGGATGAGTGTGGACTTTGAGCTGGGAGACAGGCGCAACTCTGCGAGCAGTGTGAGCACCAACTCCCGAGAGAGCGAGGAGAGGATAGTGCAGAATGCCATCATCCAGACCATTGGTGAGGATGAGAAAATACTCGCTGGCCCGTCTTATTTGTGCTGTAAAGAGCACAGCCGTGTTAAACTTAGCCTGGGTTTCTCCATGGTGCTTGTTCAGATGTGGTATAAATACCAGGCTTTTGCATGTGTATCAGAATTGAGAAGGTTGAAGGCACACCAGCATGTTTCTGTTTTTCCCATATTGTACTTTACATTTAGTGGAAGTTGTCTTGATAAAGGTACCCATTTTATTTATGGCATAGCTTTGAATTTTGTCCTTCCCTTCAGCAAAAATTGAAAAGGCTAGGCTTCACAAACTCCAAGAGCAATATTGTTTTTTAAATGAAAAAATAGAGTATTAAAAAAAAGGTTGTAGGCATACTGTGCAAAGAAGTATCTGAACAGTTTTAGTATTCATGTCTTCATTTGTATTGGTGTGTATATACAGTTCAATATACCCATAAAGTATACCAATTTGTAGGTGCACGTTTATACAGTACTTTAACATTGACCTCTGCAGAGTGGTAGAAATAACATTACAGAGTGTACCAGTGGTTGTGGCATGTGGCACTGTTGCTATTAAAGGTTAAAACATATTAATCTTCAAATTAAATTGAGTAATAAATGGATTAAAAGTTCATAAAATGAGAACACAAACTCAGAATGAAAACAGGGGGAATGCTGGCTAGTGCTGCTGTCACACTGCTGTGGGGTCCTGGGTCCTATTCTGGGCTTGTGCACTTGTCTTTGTGGTGTCTGCCTGTTCTCGCTGCGTTTGAATGGGTGTTTCCCAGGTGCTCTGGTTTCCTCTGACCTCCCAAGCACAGGCTGGGTAGGTTGGATTGGCTTGTTTTTTTCTTCTTGGGCCTGTGATGGTCTGGGTGCTCCACCCGAGAGAGTTCTGTGATGTGTTTGCCGTCCTTCCTTGCGCTCCATACTTCCAGGTCAGGCTGCAATGTGCCCCAGCTCTTGACTGTTTAAGATGTTTTCTTACAATGACTGGATGAGGTTTGTTGTTGTTTTTTTTTTCCCATACATGCAGGATTCTTTGGAGGGAATCTCCCAGATTATCAGCGGGCAGAGGTTATGATGTTCATAATGGGGAAAGTCCCAGTTTACGGAACACCCTGTCATACTCTGGATACTGCACAAATCGGGTATGTATTGCTTTGTTTGTGAACTTAAACCAGTGGTCTCCAGCCCTTAGATCTGTAACAAGGTTGGATGGATCCCATGGGTCTGTAATGGAGTGTCGAACAGTTGAGCTGAGTCTCATATCTCAGTTTATTTTCGAGTGGGACAGGTTACAAATGTAAACTGTTTTTTCATACCTGGATTTAAAACTTCACGTGCAGACTTGAAGACTTGAAAGGCTAATACAAAGTGAACTTAAGACGTAACAAAGTTTGAACACATTTTCATTAGCATTAAATCATTTAGGTGCCATTTATATTTGGGTTCAAGCCATCTCAGCTCACTGAAAAGTGTGTAGCATGTGCTGTATTTGTTCAGTGCTACAGTATATTGTTTTTATTGAATCTATAGAATACATCCATGGTTTGCAACAATAATGAGTGGTAACCTGGACCATCTAAAATGGTATCAAAGTACTATTTCAGTGTGGAGTGGGAAAATACATTTTTGTTCACACCTGTAAAAGATAAAACTGTCTTTTATGTTATCAGATAGGTATATCCATAATTGAAAGGAGGAATTTGAAGCAACACCACACAGCAATTGATAACATTGACATAATAACAGGACCCCATTCACAAAGAGGATAAAGGAAAAAATGCAACTTATATTCTGAGTATCAAATTAATTTAATATTCTATGTATAGTGTATTCTAAGAAACACTAATAACTTTTGGATATTTTGATAGTGTTTTTGTTATAATTTTAATTAACTATGCATGATTGTGATATGATCAGATTTCTGTGCAAATACTGTACCTCTGTAGTAAGGAAATTAATTGGTCATACAGTAGATGATGTGGTGATTTAACCTGCAGAATGTCAAGCCTGGTTAAAATCAAGACAGGAAAAATGCAGAAAGGTATAAATATGCCTCACTTATGAAAAAAATAATGTCTTTGTGGCATTGATATTTTGGAACAGCACCTCAGGTGGACTCAGTTGTAGTGAAGCAGAATCTTCTTCAGAAGTGAATCAAGGTCTTGTATAAGCCACCCTATTATACTTCATTTAATGTGGCGCAGAATTGCACAACTAGTTTGGATTGGGAGGCCCAAGTGCGATAGTTTTTGCAGGAGACACTGTAGATTTGTGGTTATTGTTGCCAATTGGCCAACTCAGTGATGCAATAATCAAGTCTTGGGATCTTTCTTGCTCCTTCTGCAAGATTTAAGTAGGGAAGCGTTCATTCGTCCTCCTCTGCTCTTGTAGCAACAGTTTTCTTGTGAGTTGAGAATATGACAGCCATGGGTGCCCAGACATGAGTCTCAATTATAATGTGAGGCTAAGCTACATTGTGGAATGTAGGTCTCGGAGACTGCTGAACAGATTCAGGCTCTACAAGATGAAAGGGTAGAATCCATGAACACAGCGTTTTATAAACTGATGCAAAGCCTTCTTCCAACAGTATCTGAGCACACTACTAGCCTGTGAATTTCACAGTTGTCCAACTATCTTGGTGATGAATGTTTAATGAACACACTGTATATTAATTTACCTCTGTCATGTATGTTCAAAAACATGTCTGTGCAGCTGCTACAAAAAGAGACATATTCACAGATTCACAGAAGTATGTAACAGTATTAATTTTTGTAACGTTGATATAAAATGCTGCATGATTATGGTATTAATGAGGCTCCAAAGGTTAATCTTTCTCCAGTATTTCTGAAATATTCATTAATTCCTACTGTTTTTTTCTTTTTTCTCTTATTTGGAAAACAGCAGCAGGTAAAGAATCATGATTTTCTTGACACCAGCCTTCGATCTCATTATTTTTCCCTCATTGCTTTAGCTTTTCTGTGTGCAGCCTTTGTCACTAAGCCTTAAAAGCCAGTAGAGAAATTGGTAATTAGCTTGATAGACTAACACCTTGTTTCCAAAGTCTTTGTTCTACCAGCAGCCCTTCTTCATAAATTTCATTTAATTTCTCCTCTTAAGAAGCTGTCCCCATTTTATTTCACACAGAATGATGGTACTGCAAGTAATCCCTTGTTCTCTGGTGCTTATTTGATTAATCCAAAATCAAAAGAACACTTTTTTTTTCCTCCTTGCACGGAATGGGCATTTGCTGAAAATAAAAGATTTATAGCCTGTCCTTAATTCAGGAAACCTGCTGATAGCAGCATTCACACAGCTTAAGAAACTGGAGCCAGCCAGCCGAGGTGCCGTAAATCATGTTTTTGTCCATTCTTTTTTAATTTCTACATTGACGCAGCTATACAGTACACTAACAGTATGCACTCAGACATGTAATTATTGGTGGTGTGGGGATAAAAGAGCAGCGCTTCACATTTTGTTCCTGCTAATGAGCTCCTCTCATCTTAAGAGCTGACTTTCTAATTCACAGGTACATACTGCTCTCTTGTGAGTTTGTGCGTTTACTTTTGTTTTAGTCCGTTCTTTGTAGAAACTATGTTTTACAGAGTCCTATTTAACCTGAGCAGTACCTGGACAAACTCTGGAAACTGCCAACCTGTATTACAGGCAAATTAGAAAATGCAATACTTGCAAAATATCCTGTTAGATTGTTCCTATGATTGGGGAATTAAAAGGGAGGAAGATTAAAGAATCTCAGGTTGTGACGATCTGCTAACTAAAATGATTGAAATTCAGTGTCTAGTACAATGCACTTTCAAGCTGACTAGTGTTATGCCAGTAAGAAAAATTGAAACAGTGATGTAATCATGCACCAACTATATACAAAGAGCTTTGATTAATTTCTAGATTACATTTTGGTCAAATGCTAATTTGGAATGAGTGAACAGAGGTTGGATTCAAAGTAGGGCAGAATGAATTTGTGGGAGTTAGCATAGATCTTGGATTCTGGGTTTGGCTCTGGATTGGCATACTTTCTACATGCAATTTTATTGTTCCTTAATGTCTTTCTTCCAAAGACGTGCAGCCTAAGTTCATTGGTTTTTCTGAATTGCACTTGTGTGTGGCTTTCTGATATTGGATGGATGGATAGGTCAATTTATAAAACTATACAATGGCATAAGCACTGTTCTCAGATTTTACATAAAATAACAATTGTACATTTGCTTTCATAAACATATTTAACCTGAAACAGGTCATTGTCTGTTTTTTGCAGGGACCTGGGGACTAAACGCATTCAGGTCATGCTTTTGAGGTCACTTATTATGGTAGGTATTTTTTTAATAATGTGACAGTTTCCCTTAACATACTGTTCAGTACAAAACAGGCTGTAGTGAACATGATAGAGGTCATGTGGTAGAGCACTAAGAGTTTCATGTCACATTCACATACAATACACTTTCATTTATTCATTTGCTCCTTTTTAAACTTAGTTTTTAAGTCACTGATGTTTGTATTTGGACCACAATGTCAAATTCTGCATAATTTAAAAACTGAGCTTGCTGGTCTATCTGCAATGTAGTAATGGAGAAATCACATACTGTAAGGTTTCATTCTTTAATTTACTCCTTTTTTCCATTAATCAAGTTGGCATATTGACTTTTTTTTACATACAGTACTGTACATTCAATGTATCAAAGAAACATTTATGCTGTATATTCATCCTACATTGAATTGTGCTAGAGCTCCACACAATTATTCTTTGTGTCTGTATTCACACAAAATCCAAACCTCCCCAGAACTGTCAGAACATATAAATTATCATCCACTTCCAAAAACTGTTGAACAATGTGTCAGGTTAGAAACTGATTTCATTAAGACAGGTCTTCTAATGATAACCATGTTCTGCAGAGTGTGAGTCACCTTTTCTTCAAGGCAAATTAATTACATTCTTGGGGACTTTAACATACCAAACCACTACACAAGAACAAAGAAAAAAAGAATGAAAACCATAAAATATAAAAGATGAGGTCAGGAGTTTCAGTTAAGGATTCAATGATTCATGCCAGTCTGCATATTACTATTGACTATACCTATTACCTTGTCTATTGTTACTTCTTGTATATAATCAAGTTTTTAAAACAAATACACATCGGAAAGAAATACATTTTTTATCTCATTTTTATCTGTTTAAAATTATGATAATCTTTCTGAGAATTTTATTCCTTCTGTGGATTATTCATCTGTCATATTATGGCCATTCTTAGGAGCAATTATTGTCTAGTGCAAACGTGACTGAATTGGTAAACTAAGAAGCAAGCACATCAGTGTGAATTGTTCTTTATAGTGAATTCTGATTTATAAATGTTATCAAGGTGACCCCTTTGAACTAGAGTAGTACTCAGGGTGTTTTAGGTAAGTAATCGGTTTAGGTTGATTGTTTTAGGTAAGTAATCGGTCTCATTTAAGAGAAAATGATTTGATTCTTATAATTTCTTCCATCTAACAAAGGTATATTAGTCTGAATGCTTCCAAACAAGCTTTTGCTGTTCTAGAAGTATCAAAGCATGCATATAAGGTCAGGAGTTTGGCTGTATTCATGTTATATTTGCCCCATCTTAACATGTGGTAAAATAAGGTACCATCAATTCCAATGGCAATGGTGAAAGCAATCTGCACAATTTCCAGAATTTGAATGAACATTATAGTGGTAAAAATGTGCTGTTTTATATTCCTTAACAGAGTATGTTGAAAGGTTAGCCTATTTTTAGCTTACCGCAGCTCCAAGGCGAATCGGAGGTCCTTGTTCTGTGTCCATGGGTACAGTTTAAAGCAATTTACTTGCCTGCAGTTGCTTCCAGTCAAAGCTTAATAAATCCAAGCAGTCAAAAGGTCATCCTGTTTAATCACAAGCCAGACGTCTTATTTCCTGCGAAGAAGGTTTTTTAGACATTTTAAATGTGCTTTCCTGCAGAGCTTTATCTTACTTAAGATCAAATGTTTCTTTTGATTCCTATCACTTTCCACATAGGTACAGATTAAACCCTGTGCCGCAATCGTCTGCTCTCCATTGGGGATAAACAGCTGAGCCATGTGGTTCTTGGTTCAACATTCTCTTTTCATAAGCAGAATGTGATAAAGTTACCGTGCTTGACTACATTTCATATTTGGCTCACACTGGTAGTCTATAATCTGCATCACTGTTGGAAGTAAATGAAAAATACGACGGAAGACTGGAATATTTGTTCTTGCACAGAAGTGTATACCGTAGTATGTACAGAAGCATATAGTAAATGTATCTTTTACAATGGGTATTTTCAAATATGAGTCAGGGTCTGAACGCATAATTTGAAACCGTCTGCTGTCCATAGTAATTCGTGAAAGGCCGCAAATTAGGAAGGTCACAGTAGAAGCTACCGCTTCTTTTTCCTAAGTATTTCTACCTGCCACCTTTGCACTGTTCAATGAGCTGCATCTCTTGCCATGGCCTTGCATGCCAGGTGACCTCAGGTTACAAGGCGAAGACCATAGCCGCGGCCCTCCCCGCGCCCTTCCTGGACCCTTTGTTTTCAATCTCCCTCATGGAGGACAGTGAATTGAGGCAGCTCGTCTTGGAGATTCTGCACAACCTCGTTGATCGCCATGATAACAGGGCCAAGCTTCGTGGGATAAGGTAAAGTTTGTCTCTTTGATTCTGTGGGTCACGGTCAAGACGGTTGTCACTGGCCTGGTATCAGTGTTACCAGGAAGGTAACCCCAAGAAGGGCAGTGGAGCTCTTTATTCTCAAGTTGCGCAATTGTCACACAAAAAAAGTCACAAAAACGAGTCAGCCTTTCTCTCTGTAGCAGAGTTCTAGTGAGTAGTCTTTGTGATTTCCTCCTGGCTGCCTCACGCACCTGCTGAGAAGACAGAAGCCATTAGGTGAGGAGGAGCTCAGCTGTCAGGTTTCAGGACAGGAGTGCAGTAGCCAACAGCTGGCTACTCCTAGGCAGGGACTCGTACTGACTGCCTGTCACGGCGGTTTTTAATGATCCACTTGCAGTTTTGCCTGATCCTGTGAAACATGGGACAGTCTGCTGTCACTACACTGCTTGTTGTAAATGGTGTATGCACTCATCTGTTTATGGATTAGTATTTCTTTTTTATGAGCAGTGCAAAAGCAAAAGGTGATGAATGGTATGACAAAAAATGGAAGCTCAGGAAAATTAAAAATAAGCAAAAGAGATAAATTAGGTGCATTATGAAGACATTAAAGAGTATTTTCTACTATATTTTGTCATATATTGCATTATCCCTGATTGTGGATGAGACCTCTACAGGCTTTTATATTTCTATATTTGAGTATAAAATATTTTATATTTACAAGCTTGCTGCATTCTAATTCTACAGTTACATCCACCGGTATCAGTGCTGATCAAAGTTTTTAAGACACCCAGTAAGTTATAATTAAAGTGAATAGAGGCTATATATACACCACAGTTTATACAGAAGAGTTGTTAAGATGACTTATGGTAACTGTCAGCAATTCTTTAATCACGGCTTTGTTTAGTATGAATATATTACTGCTTAAGAATCAGTAGCACTTCCCCACATCTCCTAACTTCACTGCTGTTGAGTTTTCATTACAAACTGTTAAAAATGTTTTCTCCGTATTGATTGTAGAATTATCCCAGATGTGTCAGCTTTGAAGATCAAAAGAGAGAAGATCTCTAAACAAGATGTCGGCTTCATGAAAAAGGTAAGATCGCAAAAGCCAATCACAGTTTTATAATGATTTTCCACTCAGTACCCTAAACCCTTATTATGTATAATAGTATAACACGTGTATTTGTAGTAAAAGTATGTAATTGTCGTCCGTCAGCTATGAGTCTGTGTTCTACACGTAAATCACTCAGACATCTGGTTATATTTATTATTGATTAGTTGTTGAGAATTTTTTCTCAACAATATTGACTTTGTGTGAATCTAGTCTAATCATTCCCTCTGTATTATCAGAAATTATTATTATTATTATTATTATTATTATTATTATTATTATTATTATTATTATTTCTGACAATGCTAGATGGAGACCTAGGGAGAAGGCCCATGACACTTTGTTTTGCCAGAAAGTTGCACACTTGGTAGGGGATTAAGCTGCACAAAAATGCGATTTGCTCGGCTTCCATTCTCCTTGGCTCTAGAGATGCATTAGCAAGCAGAAGAAATGTGGTGGTCACAGCTGAGGCCCCAGCAGTTTTCAGTAAGGGCATTCGTGCAGTAGGGGGCATTGAAAAGAAAGGAAGCGATAGAGGTACTCTTGCAGAGTTATTAGAGCAAGCTTGCATGGCGCCAGCTGGCAGTATATGCGACTGCATTCCCAGCCATTGTTCCTCACTGTGAGTGGTTCAAGTCCCTCAAGTTCGCTCACAGGTAGATAGTTAAGCAACAGGGAGTGTATTGATCTATATGCCAAAAGCTTTATTTTCCGGTTACAGATCATTTTTGTCCATAACGTTTCTCTTGCGCTTGACGTTAAGTGTTTTTTTGGATGCCTTAACCAAAAATCAGTTTGCATGTATGAACTTTTGCATCTGTTAGCAAATACGCCTTTCGACTTTGTGATTTGCCTAAGGAAGAAAAAAATGTATTTTTCTACTTCTGACTTTTCTTTATTTTAATGTCGGGAAGCAATTTTTTTATTCTTTGTAGTGAATTTTATGGGAGCTTTGTGTGAATGACACAGAAATGTCCACAGTTGGTACCTTGTGCTTCAAAATTCATTTCTTCTTTTTCTTATTAACTTGTAAAGGGAAAAAGATGATAGGCTTCAGTAGTTTAGATTCTAGAGAAGTAGTTAGAGAAGATATTGCAGTGACATATTATTTCCTTTATTTTTTTAGAATGCTTTTTAGCTTGAAGCTTTTAGCTAACATCCATAACTTGTGAAAAATGAGAGCATGTGAAGATAAATTTAATAGCAGTAAATGACAGAATTCTGTAATACACTGTATTATTTTTTACTACTGAGATGTGACCTGTGAATTATTGTGAATTGTGTGACCTCTATCACCGTGACTTGAAGTTTAAAACATAATTTGGAGACAGATGCAGTACTAATAGAATTAAAGATGATTTGCATTCTCAGGTTTACAGTAAGTGGAAACTTTTTGTCTTATTTGAAATATCAATAGCAGAGTTGGGAGCTATATTTTTAAACAATGAATATATAAAAAGCAAATATTATTGGTTTTAATACCTGTTATATACCTCTCCTTGCCTAATGCCCAACTACTTTTCTATACTGTTGTTTTTTTATAACCCTTCCCCAGCTAAATGTCAGTGTCACTGCCTTTCCCAGACTTCAGGAATATTGAAAGAGACCTGTGACTCTCTGTGTGTCATATTAACCTATTTCTTTTTGGATATGTTGAGATACTGTATATTACATACCCTTCAACACATTGTGTCACATGTTTTGGGCTATTCTCTGCAGGGCAACATCCAGTTATAATAATGCCACAAAAAAACTTAAACCTTAATCAAAATGATATAATATCATATGAACTGTATACAGTGTGTGTGTAAACAGTGGTATCTTGGGTGTGAATTAGAAAAAATAACAAACGCATTGACAATCAAAAATGTGGTTTAATTACAGTAGCAAAGGAAGAGATTCTAGGGTGACATCAAAGTTCTTGGCAGTAGAGAAGGAAACAATGGTGATAGAATGAAGAAAAATGGAGGTAGAGAATCATAAAAAGGATTGGAGAATCTGTGATGGAAAACAGAACAGTTTCAGTGGTGTGTAGAACAGAAACTAAACTGGAAGGAGCCAAATAAGGATTAGCCAATACCAAAATGTGCAGTTGTTGTAGAACTGTTGTTTAACATACTGTAAAAAAGAAAAGTAAAGTAACAGGTTGAGAATCCAGGGGAGGAGAGTGTTAAACATTTGGAAAATGTTTTGTGATTACACCAGATAGTGGACTTTTGATATTTTTATAAAAACATACTTTATAATTAAGTACTGGAATGGCAGAAAGTCATGTCTTTAAGGTTAAGATTGTGAAGTAGCAGTGAACAGTGGAAATGGGTATTTGTTGATAGTGACTTTTTTCCTTTCAGTTTCACTGCTTTTAGAGTCTACAATGGTGGTAGCTTGTTATTTTTGCTGTATATTCTCAAAAGGAAATGCCATTTTACTTGCATTTGTAATGAGATCAGTTGAGCTGCATTAGTGGAATATGGTACGCCAGCAGCCATATCACCCTGCAACTCACAACTGGCAACCCACTGAAGCTAAGCAGGTGTGAGCCTGGTCAGTACCTGGATGGGAGACCTCCTGGGAAAAAGACTAAGGTCGCTGCTGGAAGAGGTGTTAGTGGGGCCAGCAGGGGGCGCTCACCCTGTGGTCCATGTGGGTCCTAATGCCCCAGTATAGTGATGGGGACACTATACTGTAAACAGGCGCCGTCCTTCCGATGAGACGTAAAACCGAGGTCCTGACTCTCTGTGGTCATTAAAAATCCCAGGGCGCTTCTCGAAAAGAGTAGGGGTGTACCCCGGTGTCCTGGCCAAATTTCCAATTGGCCCTTACTAATCATGGCCTCCTAATAATCCCCCTCTATGAATTGGCTACATTACTCTGCTCTCCTCCCCACTGATAGCTGATGTGTGGTGAGCGTTCTGGCGCACTATGGCTGCCGTCGCATCATCCAGGTGGATGCTGCACATTGGTGGTGGTGGAGGGGAGTCCCCATTACCTGTAAAGCGCTTTGAGTGGAGTGTCCAGAAAAGCGCTATATAAGTGTAAGCAATTATTATTATTATTATTATGGTAGGTTTTCGTGTAATTTTCATGTATAATTTCCGGCAAGGAAATTATGTGTAGTAATGTGAAATAATAACCATTATAGTAATTTTTCAGATGCTTTTATACATCAGGGCTTACACATACTAGGGGTGAGGGTGGCTATGTATAGTAACAGAAGGTGTTTACAAAAGAGAACAATACAGAGGTATCAGAGGCACAAACAGTAATGAGCACTATCATTTACGTTTGAGAATTCCTTTACAAATTAGGCATATATTTGTTGATGGAGTAGCATATGAAGCACTTTAACAGATTTACAGTTTCTATCATAAACCCCCCAAGATATAATGTGTTTTTTTTAGTTTAGCCTAATTTGACAGTGTTCCTCTCATAATAATTAACCAATCTCAACTTACAGACTATTGGAAAGAAAATGGATGATTATGCCTACATTAAATATTTTCCTAAATATACCATCATTTATTTTTAATGAACAAAATTGCTTAAGAAGGGCATTCAATTAACACATCCAGAATCCCTGAAATTGCTATGATGATTAAAACACTTGTTGTACCGCTTTTTGCAGTCTAATGATTCTTGTTGCCTGGAAGCCGGTAGCTAGAAATAATTGTCATGATGGAGTTGCAAAAGTCAGAAATAATAGTGCAATTTTTTATCGGTAATAATAAGAATTATTCATTTTATGTTGATTTTCATCCTAACACATAATAAAGCATTTTAGATATATAGTAGGGAGGATCCTACACTGTATTTGGATCCATTAATAAGAAACCATGAAATGTTTTGCAGTGTAATTATTGTACAGCAGCATCCACAAGACATATAGGCAATTGAAATGTTGTGCAAAGTCACCTCCAGAATTATTTGCTCCCTTGATAAAGATGATGAAAAAGGCTGTATAAAATAAACATTATGTATAATGTTTATTTTATAAGCATTTATACAGGTTTGTTTATAAGACTGTTTTAAATGGTGGCTTAAGGATAAATGTAGACCTTCCTTTTGTATATTTTCTCTTCTCTAAAATACCTGATACTGTAGCATTCACATGTTCAATATGAATTATTTTAAAAGAATGGGGTCAAATACATTAACTTATTTTTCTAAAGCTATTCTTTGTTCCAGATGGCCTGGTAGTGCATTTGGTAAATGAGCTTGCAGGAAATTTTCAGTAAAGATAAGTGCTGGGAAAGTAACAGCTCTGTATCAATTAAAAAATATCTGCCTTAGCATTCCAGTCTTAATTAATGGATTTGAGGACAATTCACATCCCACGTCATTGAATAATTGTATTCACCAAAATAGTCTAATCTTTTAGTAGATGTGAAATCTTGAGAAGTTGTCAAAACATTGACTTCCAAGTGAGACATTGACACAATAATTAAGTTAGTACAAGAAATCTGAGATTTCACAATTATCTATGTTGGCCTGTACTTTATTACTCTAAATGGATGTAATTATTCTAAACTTTTTTTTTTTCAGATTAAAGCTACAGTATAACCCCTAAAGCTACAGTATAAGTTAAAGCTATAAAACTTTTAATAGTCTGAAAAAAAAACATTTCACAAAATGCCCTGGTTTAACTTGGAAACGATGGGAGTACCAACTGAGAGGCAAAAAAGGACTTTGCAGTCTTTTATGAATGTAGGTTTATAAAAGATACTGAGCTTAAAAAAACACACGGAGTTATCAGAAAAATGACACTGTAGTATTTATGTAGCAGGGATACAAACATTGTTTTACGTAGAAACCACACTGGTAAATTGATTTTATTTTATTTTTTTTATTCATGGTAAATTCACATTGATCAACAGAAGAACTACTGTGAAAGACAAGCTAGTCACAGGTATGGTCACCTTATCAATACATCAAATTGCAAAATTATTGAAATAACTGCTATCTTGTAGGATTCTATACTGTTTTCTCTCAGAGGTTAAAACCAACTTCTGCTCTTTCACAGATCTTTGAGCCCTAAATTGGAGACAAACATTATTCAAATTATGTTTAAGTAATGTTCAATAATGTTCAAGGCGAGTAAGCAACATACATTGTTTGAGTGGGAAAACTATGATGGTGATGTAGCAGGCAATGGAATTGAATTGATTCCTGTCATTCATCAATGACAGGATCATATCCTGTCATTGATGAACTATGTCTGGCTGTAATGAATTGTCAGATTAGAAATTGCTGAATGTGAACACTGCAGATGACGAACATCACTACACTAAGATAGTTCTGCCTTCAACATACTAATAGCAAAAAAGAGGTGTTCTCTGTATACAGTAAGTGGGACATACAGTATGGGTTCCTTTCTGTTTTTCATTAATTTGACCGAACCTGACATCTTATTTCTGAGGTGAACTAGTGCTTAAACCACAAGATGCATTATGGTCAGTTTATAAAATGATCACTTACAGCAAATTACACCAGAAACCTTTAATCAATTTACATTATCCTCAGTATCCCCATATTTAATTAAGAAACACACATGCAGAATGGCATGATGAGCTTTCTTTTAATACACAGTATACAGTATGTTTGAGAAGGAAGCATTGGATTTATTGTATTGTTCTTTCTGTCTGATGGTAAATTGAGGAAACGAGCTTGTTTAGTTTTAGACTTGATAACAGGCCTGCATCTGTGTACAACTTTCGTGCAAAGGGACTAAATAAAGACTGGTCTTATTGGTTGGTGTGCACTAGAAGGTTACCGTCCCTAAACCAAAAATCAAATGATGTGTTGAAAATAGTAAGGGCTTTATTGAAGATAGGCAGGAATGTAAAAATTTCCAGAAATGGACTACCCTTTGATTAAATGCTGTACCGTAATTAAAACAGTCCTTTCACTTCACAGGGCCTCTTTGTTTGTTTTAATGTAAAAACCCTTTTGAGAACTGTATAAAGTTTAGAGAAAAGACACAGCTGTCTCCACTTTGCATCTCTATAGCAAATGACATTAAAGCATTATTCAAATTATAGGTTGCTTTTGAAATCTATATACAGGTAAGCTTCTTTGCAGTTATAATATCTCAAAACGCATTCATATTAGCGCTGTATGGAGTTTTATCAAGAAGCAGAACAGTTCTAAATGTACAAAATCAGGATCTGCTTTTCTTTTTTGTCAAGCAGCTGATCATTTTGTTTTCTTCCTGGTATATCACATAGGAAGTACACTGCAAGTTGAAGTGTATTGTCTAAAATAAAATAAAAACTTTTTTAAGACTGTAAAATAAAATTAAAAAGGATCAGATTGATTAGTCTGCTGAGTGCTCCAGGTTTTGTAATTCATTTCTGTTTGAAGTTGTTTTAACTTGGGCTTCCTTTGCAACCGGGCTCAAGGCCCATAAAAGTAAATGTTGAATTTCTGTCTACTGTATGTGCTTAGCATTCATACTGATAAATTGTAAATAAAATACAAGTGGTGCTTCTAGATCTTGATTCTAAACTACATCTGATGCAAAGCAAATTAAATGTAATCTAATAATCGAACCAGTTCCTAGGGTAGTTATAGGAAAATCTGTCTTTCTCCCTCCTGGCTTGCATATAACAATGTCTGATGGGTTCTGAGTGTAATATACAGTATCTCATCCAAACTCCATGTTTAAAGCACCGCATTTACATCAGCAGAATAACACATGACCATGTGAATTTTATTAAAACCCTAATTATGTGAGAAAAAAACAACCTTAGTCACACAAACCACCAGAAGAATATTCTCACTTGTGGTCATAATGAGTTCTAGAAAACAGCAAAGTAATGAGGATGCTAATGTACAAGTAGTTCAGGTGGGGAGCTGCGTCAGCATGCGTAGCTTGCAAACGAACAAGTAAAAGGTTTATTCCATGCTGAAAAGAGCAGAAAGAAAACACAGCGTTTCTGCTGTGGAGCCTCCTTCGGGTGTAAGAAAGATAGGGCAGTCAACAAACATAATATAGCATGGGAAAACAAAAGCCAGGTGAGAGGAGGAGGCGGGAGAGGGGAGAGGCAGAGTGGACAATTGAGTGGTGTGAGGTCGAGAGAGGTGAGGAGAGGTGTGAAACGAAAACTACAAATGAATGGAGAGAATTAGAAGAAAACAAGTCTTTTGTTGAGAGAAGGGGGAAGGTGTGAATATTCAGGATAGACTACAGAAACTAAAATTTTCTGATGTTGGTGTTAGGATAACCAGCTTTGAGAACACAAAGAGATCAGTGTGATCATGGCCATCAGAGGTGAAATGAGACTATATGGGCTTGGAGAAATCTTTAATCTTCACAGCCCTAACATGTTATCTGAAGCCGTCTCCAAGTCTCCTTCCTGTTTCCCCAGTGTAGATGGCTGGTACATCTACATTGGGGAAACAGATACAGTAGGCTGCTGGAGATACAAGATGTCATTTGAGTGATCCAGAATTGTCCTGAGGGGCCATGTATGACTATGGTGTTAGATGTGTACTTGCAGGTGATACAGCGAGCTCTGTTGCAGGGAAAAGTGCCTGGTGTGGATGGTTACTGAGGGCGGTCAAGGGAGCTGTGAACAAGAAGGTTACACAGATTAGGTGGTCGGCGATATGAGATGATGGGGGGTCAGGAAAGAAGGCCCCAATGGAGGGATCATCCTGTAGGATAGGAATGTAAAAGTACTGCTGAGTTACCTTACACAGTGTCTTAAGTAAAATATCTGATATAGCTCTAAATTTGCATGCAGTCTATGCGTGCAACCCTTAAAAACCTTGAATACGATAATTTTTTACTTCATACAGTGTCTCCCAGATGTATTCAGACCCCTGACAAAATAGGAACCAAAAAACATGTAAATGAATGGGTTATGGATTATATGAGTACAGTAGTTACTGTATATTTTGGGGGTTAAGGGTATGTTCTATACCAGCGGTGAAGAAACTTGTATTTTAGACTTGGACAGAGAAGAGTATGTGGGGACCTGATACAAGTGTGTACACTGTGTGGAAGTGCTTTTTCAGACCAGCAATGCCTACATGGGGTGAATACCTTCCTCTCGTTTTCAGCTTTTCTTAAGGATAGGTGATTTGCTCAAAACAATTCTGTTGTGCTGTAACTGTCATTGGTAAACCTACTACTTCCCACTGCAGTGTTGATTATTGATTAATTATTGTAAGGCTGTTGGTATGCTGGCAACCCTGCCTGGAAGAATGGATGTGTATTTTGGTCACAACAAGTTGTGAGACAGGGAGTTCCCAGGCCAGCCTTGAATCCAAAGGCAGCAGTTGGCGATCTCCAACAAAAACTGGCAGT
Source organism: Lepisosteus platostomus (assembly GCF_059453375.1). Classification (NCBI taxonomy): domain Eukaryota; kingdom Metazoa; phylum Chordata; class Actinopteri; order Semionotiformes; family Lepisosteidae; genus Lepisosteus; species Lepisosteus platostomus. The sequence continues at coordinate 53,365,029 of NC_142618.1, forward strand.
CCCAGATTACAAGTGTTGAAAGCTACCATTCAGCATCACATGCACGTGGTATTAGTGATTAGATTGCAAGTACGATGACAAGCCACAAAAGGAGAACACTTATTGAATGCCTGTTGGAACCATACAGTAGTTATGGTCAGATTAAATGAAAAATAACCTTTTTGGGCATGCTTATAAGTGTATTTTTCCCCTGTGATTATTTCAAACTCTTGATAGAGATTTAATATTTTTATCTTGCACGGTGCCAGAGTAATGAGTAATTCAATTTTTTTGTGAATGACAAGTGATTTCATACATCCTCAAAACAATTGAGGAACTAATTCAGTAATAATAATATAATAATAATAATAAACTTTATTTTATATAGCGCCTTTAAAGGTGGCTTCTCAAAGCGCTTTACAGGATGACAATAACAATAAATAAGAAGACTACAACAATAAATAAGAAAAATTTCACAAGACAGGACACAATTATAATTACAGCAATACAACAATAACAATAGAGGAGACCGTGGAAGATGGTATTAAGAAGAGCAGAGGGGTGAAGAATGGAACCAGTTAAGTAAAGGCTTTTCTGAAAAGGAGGGTTTTGAGTCTGGATTTGAAGGAGTTTAGAGAAGGTGACTCTCTAATATCCTTGGGCAAGGAGTTCCAGAGCTTGGGGGCATAGCAGGAGAAGGCCCTGTCGCCCATACAATGTAGACGGGCTTGGGGGACAGTAAGGAGGGCAGAATTTGAAGGCATAATAAGATGTAGGCATACTGATTTTCTCTTCCATCGGCAGCATGGACAGCAGCTGTACCGTCACATCTACCTGGGGTGCAAGGAAGAAGACAATGTGCACAAGAACTTCGAGCTGCTCTTCACTGCCCTGGCTCTCATCACCATAGAACTGGCCAATGAAGAAGTGGTGATTGACCTAATCCGCCTGGCTATCGCTCTGCAGGTAACGATAAGAGCTTAAATTACAGCACAATACCATCCTTCCTGATGTTACCATCCTTCGGCGGCCAGAATCCTGACCTGTCTTCTGCAAGTGACAACGTTATTCTTATCCTCGAGTCCTATCAGGGTTTGTGTCAACTTGAAAGTCCTCATGCTCCCCTAAAAGGCTCTATATGGCTTGGCACTTTGGTACCTGTCTGACTTACTATCTTCCTACTCTCCACCTCCCAACCTTCATTCGACTGTCTCTGGTCTCAGGTCTTTCCCCAAAACTTATTTGTGTTCCATGGGTGACAGGGCCTTCCCTTGCTACACACCAAAACTCTGGAATTCTGTAAATAAGTATATCACAATGACACCTTCCCCGAGTACTTTCAAATCAAGAGTCCAAACCTTCTTCTTTAGAAGAGCTTTCATTTAATTGCTTTGCTTTCCTATTGTATTCCAGACCATTATTATGATTGTTTAATTCAGCTGCCTTCTCTTTGTTTTTTTCCTTACTGTAAAGTATGTTGAGAAGCCACTTCTATATTGATGCTATATAAAATAATGTTTATTATTATTTTACACTATAATAATGTGCTGACTTATTTCATCTTCTCCCAGACAGAGTGGCGATGCAGATTTGTTTCTTCAGAATAAATATATGACAGAGTTATCAGTGGTTAGAACAGTCTGTGAATTTAACATTTTCCTTTGCAGAATGAGAACATGTTTGTAAATAATGTTTGTCACATCTCTTCTTAAAGAAACACAGCACACTTAGGGGATGCAGTGAGGATAAATTTAAGGCACTCAACATCTCAGTCACAATAAATCCAAGCAGATGTAAAACAAATGAAAAATACAGAATTAATGCATGAATTAATACTTGAGACACTAATTTCAAATTCATTTTATGGGTGCAAATAATGTTAGGTTTCATTTTAGTGCTCATTTCAGATAGCTGTTGAAAAGAGACTATTAATCTCTAAAATGTGAGATGCACTACCCTTGAAAGTGCTGACAGTGTGCTCAGAAGTGGAATCGCAAGATAAAAACTGATTTCTGAAGTTATCAGCTTTAGGCAGGAAAAACTCCAGTCAAATCAAATGCATCCATCCATAGACTCTTCAAGAGTGCTGTTCTTTTTTGGATTTAAGAGATCATGATCTTTAGATAAGTGTGGTTCTGTGATTTATTAGCTCATCCTCCATTGGCTTACCAAACAGTTCTGACCTAGTAACAGTCAATGCTGTACTATAGGATTGTCAGTATTGCTTGAAGACAAATAAATGGACCCACGGGTCTGGATTCATCAGTCTACATTCAGGTGTAGGCTCATGAGGTTTCATTGTAAGTGATTTTGGCTGTTACAACAAGGATAATGGTGCCCTCAGTATAAGCTGATGGAGGACCACTGACAGGAGACTTTAATCTAAAACAAATTTGAATTAGTACACATTGAAACCCACATATCAAAACACATGAAATCAATAAGCCAAAACAATTTAGGATACCGTGGAATTCTGCTAAGAAAAGAACAATACTGAAAGTTAACTGATACATTTAAATCAGGCACCATGAAAGAGTGAGCCGGGGTAGCTCAGACAGCACAGGCATCTAGCTCCTGACCAGAAGGTCCCAGGTTCAATCCCAGGTAGGGGTAAGTGATGTAGCTCGAATTCCTTCCAGACCGCTCCCAGGCCACTCAGTCTCCGTTCCAAAAGAGTCCCATGGGTTAATCCTTTTGGGGGTAATAGGCCGAATCACCTCCATGTCCAGTGTTGAATGGTTGAGAAAAATGGTGGCTCTTTCCCCCCATTTCCCATGAGCCTTTATGGCCTGAAAAGGGGACCTAACCTAATCATGAAAGAAAGTTAAGATGATGTCCATGTAACTCCTATGTTGTTCAATTTTTTAGGAACTACAGTGAGGACAAGACAGGGTACTGCTGGGGTTGCGCGGAAAGTTATTTTTTCTAAAAAATATCCCCCTGATGGCATCATTGTCTCATTATCAATCCATTTCCTTCTTCATAGAGTACCTTGAATATCACCTTGTGTTACTTCTCAAAAAGAAAGATTTAATGGTGGCAGTTCAGTATTCCTTTGAGAGCTTTAAAGTACACCATTATGTGGCTCTTAAACATTGTCTTTCATGGTGGATTAAAATGGCAAGATAACCTGCAAGGTAATTGTTACGTGCTAGGCTAGCAGGATGTTTTTAATGATCCATTTTTTTCCCGTGCATTGTTGGAAATCCAGGTTTTTCTTATTCTGAAGGTTGTTTTTAGTATGCAAAACATGATTAATTCATTCCTCTTTTGTAGAATTTTCTAAGTGGTGGAAGGGTGATATACCTGAAGGAGTGAACAACATTTTTTCAAATTTAGTTACAGTAGCAAAGCATGCTAGTAAATAGAATTACAAAGACATGCCTTCACCACATTCATTATCTATTTTGAATATCATATGAATATGTGTATAAAGTGTTTGGTAGCTGAGGCAGGTTTAAATTTACTCTGCCAGGGCTCTTTATGTCCCATTTGCTTCTCAGGACTTTACACAGTTGGTGAGGCAGGCTGAGATAGTTTGGTTCTTGATGCACAGTGTGTATCTGCATGCTCAAGTGAATTAAAAAAAAAAAACAGCTGCTTGGCAGAAATGACATTCTTAGCGAGAAATCAGGCAGAGACCATGTTTTGGGTCTCTATTTTCTGGCTGTTCTAATTATTGTCATTTTCTTGTCCCCTGAGTATTGTCAGCTGCTGTATTGTTCTACTTTACCATATATTAATGCGCTGTAAAGAGGCAGATACAGTAGCTATTTTTACCACACAGAGTAGAACACCTCCCACATCCGACCAATGGGAGTTTAAAAACAGCAAGCCTGCGAATTTGCTGCCAGTGAGTTGCTAAGGAGTAACATATGTTTGCTGTTTCTTGGATGCTTTAATCAAATCCATACATATTTCATATCAAAATGGCACAGGAGTATACCTACTGTATACACTGGATATAAGGGTATACCATGTTACCCTGTTATGATGGGTATGGGTAATAATAATAATGGGTATCATTCACACAAGCAGTTAGTGAAGTACCAAGCAAACTATTATGCTGTATGAGTATCCAGTGACATCTGTTACTGGTCATTAACAGCTGCGCTGTGGTAAGCACAAGGCATTTGGGAATGTATTTTAATATCAAATTATGGCAGATAGCCCACTTGATAGCACACTCTCCCACTGGGACACTACACTAGTATAGTGTAGTATGGTCATTTTTCTAATTGAGAAGAGTATGTTTAACAAAATACTTTCAAAACAACTGAAATGTGGCTGATACTCATTTTTGTAGTATTATAATACTAATATGCAATACGTACTAAATATACAGTTGATTTAATTGATCAGCAAATTTATTTTAATTTAGAAGTATTCAGTAATGTTCCTTTGGTATAAAGTAATCAGTGCAGTGATTTTTATTTCATTACAAAGGCAAATTGTTGAGAGCCACTGTTCTCTCTGGACCAGAGTCTCCAAATCACTGGCCCAGCATGATGATGCACTGCTGTAGGAGGTACCTTTCTTCAGGTCAGATACAATCTGGCCTACAGAAAGGTTCCCTTTAATTCATAATTCATAACATAATTGCTACCACACATCTACACGTCTGAAATGGGTTTGCACTTCACTGGTGGACAGAGTGGGTCACATTCTGTATGTAAAGCACTTCAAGATTTATAGAGATCAAAAGTGCTACAGTGTATGAAATATGCCATCATCATTGTAATTGTATCATATACCTGTATATGTATCATAATGCAATGCTTAAATTATCAAATGTAAGTGACTACAGCAAATTACTGTATAATGAAAGCATGTGTAGTACTTGATACTTCTATTTGATCAAGGGTTTAGAGATGCTCACTTTCTTATTTTCTTGTTGTCTTAAAGGACTTCACACTTGAGGGTTCATTGTGCACAAAAACAGCATTTTCAAAAGCCAAACCACCTGGTAAACGACATTGTTCACCATCAAACAATCGGCTTAGTTTATATTAGGGAATGGTCTAATGACAATGAATCATCCTGCAGCAAAAGAGCGATCTGGGGACCTTTAGTGGCAGAGCTGGTCAAGGCTGTAGGGTTTGGGTTCCACCAGAAGAGTCTCTGATCATGTCAGATGACTGTGACTGGGATTCCCCAAGAGACAGCATACAATAGACTGAGGAGTACTGGGCAGGGCAAAGTTGTTGGGCAGGGTAGAGATTAGAAAGTCAGGGCATTCTTGGTGTAATGTGACATGATAAACCCTGCAATTTCCTGGGTATGTGCAGGCTTTCAGTAGCCCAGGTGTCAGCTCTGATGTGTAAAATGATGAATAGCTTGAAGCTGGATGGGATGAAGGAGCCGGCCTACACTTCTCATTCTCCCTCATATGCAGTTGCTTGGTTCATAGGTGTGAATTCAATCTTGGAAGGATATATTGCAAAAAATAATATAAAACAATACCTTTTCAAAATCCCATATCTTTTAACTTCTTTGGTGTCAACAGAAGGCCGTTGTGCATTTTCGCTTTGTGGTATTAAAATTGAAAGCACCAGGTGTGCTGTCTGCTGGCAAGCTGATTCCTTGCTTTGGCCCATCTGTGACACTTTAAAGAGTCATTTATATCCTTTGAAAGTTCCTGTTGTTTCATTTCTTGTGTTTTGTATCCAGGTGATTAGGTTGATTTACTGTTGCTGTGTTAGCTTTGACTTACCAACTTTAGGATTGTACACGCAAGAGAAGACAAAACCCAGCAGGATATTACATTCCTGATTAAGGACCAAGAACCGAAATTTGCAGTAGGATTTTGCACCTCATTATGAGTTTATCTTTTTCTTTTAAGTTTTAAACTTTCATTCTTAATATTACTCGATAATTCACAAAACATGCTCAGATGTTCACTGCTTTGAACACTAATACAAACATTATAACATTATCATATCTAGTTTCTATGGTAATCCACCAAGTCAAATGCTGACGTGACTGCAGTTTGCATGCACTTTTCATTGGAAAGGGAAATGTCTTCCAGCTCGCTTTGAGTTGTAAAGCAGAAATGTAATATATGTTGGAGGTAATGTCTCAGATTAAAGTGCAGCTGTGAATTTTTCATATAACCAACAAAAGCATCAATGTTATAGTGAACATGGGTTTCTTTTTTATTATGTAATATGGAAGTACACTGGCAGTCTATCTGTATTTACAAATTCAACTGCAGCATTTCTAATCTAACAATTATAGAAGGTATTACCTCTTAATAAAAACCCAAAGATTGTTTTTCATGGCATATAGTACAACATACTTTTTTAAGCCTTTGCCTAGTAAAGTATTTATAATGGTGTCATATAGTATGTATTCCTTTATAGGGAGAGTTAGGTTCAGGAGTGCATGTTTACCAAAACACTTTAATAACTATATTCAGAGTTTATCGATGCATTTATTATAAGAGATCTATTTGTGTAAGTATCTAAAATATTCATATGTCTTGTTTTCCAACTTCAAACTTCAGTTGTAACCATGTGTACAAATCCTTACTAGGAAAAAATGATTAAAGCCATCAGCCATATCACTCTGCAACTCACAACTGGCAACCCACTGAGCCTGGTCAGTACCTGGATGAGAGAACTCCTGGGAAAAACTAAGGTTGCTGCTGGAAGAGGTGTTAGTGGGGACAGTAGGGGGTGCTCACCCAATGTGAAATAAAAATTGTAAAAATAATTTACATTTAAAAACAGTGCTTTAATTATAGTCATTGCAATAGTTGAGCATTCAAATTGTAGTAGGTTGTATGCTACAACTTTTAGGAACTAAACAAAACATATTTGGTGTAGATCATTAAAGCTAAACTGCAAAAGTTGTGCACTTTTAGAAGAGATAAAGTAAAAAAAATTATTTGATATAGAGCTATAAGGTTTTTTTTACAAATTCAAGATCAACAGATTTCATTAGGACCGCAAATCTCAGAGACACCGTTTGTATATATGGAACATTGTATATACGCATTGCAACCAATGAGTTTTGGAACCATGTGTTTTAATTTTTCTCTGTGTAAATATCTTTCTATTTTTTTTTTACTTTCCCTGCAATGTTCAATTTGAAATACCCAGTTTCACCGGTTCACAGAATGTGCTGTTCTTCATGTTCTCTGTTTAATTTCAGGACATGGCCCTCGTCAATGAAGAGAACTTGTCCATGTTCATCCGCTGTGGAACCATGGCCCTGGTGGCAGCCTATTTGAATTTCATAAGTCAAATGATTGCAAACCCCCCCTTCTGCCAGCATGTCAGCAAGGTAAGATGAGAGAAGACAAAAAGCCTGCTGGAACAAGATGAGCAAAGTCGTGCAATTGGTTGCTCTGTTTGAATCAATTACTTCAGCTGGCATTTTTCATTGCAGCTTTTGATGGCATCCGATGGCCTGCTAACATTTTAAAGAGGAACTGTCACTGTCCCTGGGGCCTCACTGAATTATTTTATGCTTCAGTGCAAACTGTTTGTCTCCCCTCAGAGTCTGCTGCCGCAACTCTGTGGCTGTCAAGTGTTCAGTGAAAACAATCAAAATGGTCAAACTGCAGGAGTCTCAGTTCAATCCATAAAATTCTTAGCGGGTCTTCCATTCACTGTTTGCATCCATAGTTACACATATTTTTATGTTTTTAGATGGCTTTCTAAAACAAAGTAGCCCTTTTCATCAGTGTTTCTCTACTGAAAGCCCCATATGCCATAATGCAAAAATGCAGGAAAACATGCTCAAGACTGTTTATGAAGTTATGGTTAATAAAGTGCTTATATTTTAGAGCACACATTCAATGTATTAGATACCATACTTTATAAAACTTTGGTCTTTAATCTTTAATTAGTTAAGTTAATGCTACAGTATATTTGTGGAATGCAGACTCCAAAAGGCTGATTTTGTTACAGCATTTGAAAAATGCTTACAGTATTTAAGGCAATCAACCAACAATGAAGTTCTCATATTCAAAATGAAAGCATTTGTTTCTCTCAATGCCGGTTGAAATGTTGTACTTCTAAATTATTTTTCCATTTAGAGTCACATTTATTAAATAAATTAGAAATGAGAGTCACTGTTCTACTGTACATAAACTATTTTCATGTGTCAACCACTGCATTCTAGAGAGGGTTTTCTTTAATGTGCTTGGTTTGAACTTTGAAATTGGGTTAAATTAGGATTTGGATATAATTAAAAACTGGAGACCCATATAGCCCTTGAAGACCAGAGTATGAATGAAACTTTTGAATGAATGTTCAGGCAGATTCTGTTCTTATGTTGAACAGAACTTGTACTTGTTGACAGACCAGTTGAAATGTGCCAAATTGGAGAACATGATGCTGTTTAATTTGTGAAAAGCGATGGCTAAATTTAACTTGTTTCTATTTCTATTTTGAACAATTGTAAAAGAAGCTTTGATCCAAAATTTCAGTACACAACAGCCCCATCTCCACCGTCCCCACACCCGGACAGCAGACTCCTTTCATTTCAGACCATGGCTCCTCCAATGTTTTGCATGACCACTTAACGAGTCCCTCTTTGTGTTTCTCCAGGTTATTGAAATGAGGAACCTGGAGGCACCTTACCTTTTACCAGAGCATATCTTCAGAGAGAAGTGCACGTAAGCAGAAAACCATTTTCGATGATATTTAAGGAACAAACAGTTAGAAAAGTTTAAATATGTAAAGAAATCTGCTCATATTTAGTTTCTCTAAAAATGAAATATCCACTTAAAATTTGAAAGTTAATATATAAATGAATTGTTCATTAAGCATGTCTATTATGCAGTTATTTGTTGTAATTGTAGTAATACTGCTGCCTTGAAACACTTGGGTTCTGGGTTCAGCAGTATGTATGGCTGTCGTGTTTGCGTGTTCTCCTACTATCCTTGGGTTATAAGCTGGTTCTCTAGTTTCCTCCCACTCCCAAGCACATGCTGATTAGGTTCATTAATGTATTTACATGTATATTGGCCCTATATGGTGGGGCTCTGTGGTAGACTGTTGCAGCCCAGCCTGTGCCTTGCACTCATGGGATTGGCTATGGGTTTACTGCAACCTTTACCGTTACCAGAAATAAGCAGCTTTATGATTCCGGATGCTTCTTCATTTTTCAATTTTCACAGAATTCCCAAGTCTCTGGACAAGGAAAATAAGAGCCTTTTCTTTTTGACTAATGAAATTGCTGAGTCTTTGGCCGGTCCAAGTTATAGTGTGGACAGGTTGTCTGTGCCCTATGTTCCTCAAGTGACAGGTAAGGAACTGACTTCACTGTATTAGGAACGCAGTTCTCTGTAGAAATATTCTCCCTCTACTGATCTCTGGCTTTTCTCCTCTGTACTTCCCCTTTAAATGACTTTGTGCCTGTACACTTTATCTCCGTGTATTATGCCTTAACTTAACTTTAAACAACCCACCCTCCCAAAAAATTAAAATATTGAAACACCATTTTGAATTATCTGCTGTACGTTTGACATTTTTTTATTTGATTTATGACGGTCACTTCTAAGCAACGTTTCCTCTGTAAAACACATTGTGGGAGAGCAGAAGTAATACATCAAAACACAATTTCTCTTTACAGACTATGTACACAAATAAGGACACTATAGGCAATGCAATCCATATACAGTATGGGTTAAAACTGCAATGTCTGTGAAAACAAAAAAAATGTTTAATTGAGCATTTGAATTTGGGACTGTTCTGGTTTTAGAAAGACGACAATCTGAGTCATCTAGCCTTGAGACTCTCTGCTCCTCCTCACAATAATATACAACAATAAAACAGCAGTAATGGTAAAATGTGAAACAGAATCCATTCACATTCAAACATAATAGAATGTTCCATTCAGCTCTCAGATACTCTCTTTAGTAGAGCATTACAGCTCTGAGTTCCCAATGTAAATGTTATCCACAGCAAATTGAACACATAATAACTTCCCAGGATCGAATCCCTCTGCCTTGTTCTAACAACAAGGACATGGTACATACTGTGTAAGAATTAAGTGCTACTTAAATTATAAATTTGTTGGATAATAACTTAAATAAAAAAAATAAGAAAAAACCACTGAACTTACATTTAGCTTGTTTTCTGTTAAGTTCAGTATAGCTCTAATAGAATCCACCACCGATAGCATACAAAGCACAATGTTTTATTTAAGATGTAATGTGAGGAATGTGACTTTACACACAGTTAGTTGTGGTCTTCAATAACTGCTGTGTTAATGTTTTGTTTGCTGTAGAATGAGAGCTACAGTAGCTGGAGCCAGGAACAAATCTGAAACACCTTTAAACTTATTGTTTTAATGTTCTACTTTTCATTTGCAATATGTGGTTAATATACTGGACTGTTTCAATGTAGTTGAAGTCTTTAGAATGGAGGTATCTTCGCTATTTTACATTGTAATATAAATTTGACAGGTGACAGTCAAGAGAATAATTGTTTTATAATGCAATTACTGTGACTTTATGCAGTAACAAATTTTGGTCTAACAATTGCAGTATTGTCAGTAATGTACAGTAAATTGTGGTAATAGTAACATGCTTCAGATAATTTTTCCAATGAGTTTTGGTTTTTGTCACTGCTCCATTTTTCTGTTTTTATAATGTTGCTTTCTTCAAATTAACTCAGTTTTCGTTCTTTGTTTTTGTCTGTATGGCATAGGACATATTATGTATTTGTGGAAGAAAATCTATACTTGATATAACTGTTTGAGAATTCAAGTAAAATGATTAACCCAAAGGTTCATCAAGAATCAAGAGCATTCCTAATTACTTGATTAATTTTAAGACAATTCAGATTTTAAGCCAAGAATATTGAAGTCCTGCTGAATAATTACAGTTGTATGCAAACGTTTAGGTACCCCTGGTCAAATTGTATGTTTCTGTGAATCTTTTAAGTGAAAAGAAGTTTAGACACACTCTGTGTGGTAGAAAGTTTAGCATGTCATCTTCCTTCAAAACTGAATGCACAATTTCTATTTATTTGCTGATTTTAACAGATTAAAAAAGAGAGCGTGGCATATACAAATGTTTGGGCACCTTTCCAGTTGATTCATTACTACTTTTTTAATTTGAGTTTTTCAAAGGCCTCAAAAGTTGATTGACTCATTAGGCCTTAAATTGAGCCAGGTGAACAAATACTCTTCTAACCTCTCAGTTGTGATTGTTGTTTCGTCTGCTTTCAACAACCATGGGCTCCTCTAAGCAACTGTATGAGGACCTGAAATTAAAGATAATTGACTCTGACACAGCAGGTTAAGCCTATAAAAAGGTTTTCTAAATGCTTCTAGCATGGAATTTCAACTGTCAGACACATCATTAAAAAATGGATGTTAAATGGAACTGTTGAAGTCAAGGCCAGATCTGGAAGACCCAGAAAAATCTCTGATAGAACCATTTGAAAACTGGTCAGATCTGCAAAGTAGAACCCACATATCCCTGCAAATGACCTGCAGAAAAGTTTAACTGACACTGGAAAAGCTGTCCATAGGTCCACAGTAGGTTACGCAAAAATTATCTGCATGCAACAGATGTCAGAAGAAAACCTTTCCTACTACCTCATTACAAACGCTAACATCTAAAGTATGCAAAGCAATACTTAGATAAGCCAGAAATGTTTTGGAACAAAGTGCTGTGGACGGATGAAATGAACATTTAAATTTTTGTCCACAACCAAAGGAAGATATAGTCGGGGAAAAAAAAGTAGTGAAACATTTGAAGAAAAGAACACGCTTCCACCTGTTAAGCACAGGGGTGGATCCATTTTGCTTTGGGATTGTGTGGCACAGGAAATACTATGTTGGTAGAAGGATGAATTCAACTAAGTATCAACAAATCCTAAAAGGTAATGTCCCAGAATCAGTGAAGAAATTGAAGCTGGAAAGTGGTTGAATATTTCAACAAGACAACAATGTAAAACATAATCAAAAATCTTTGAAGAGCGAAAGATTAAGGAATGGCAAAATATATGCTGTACAGTCCTCAGACTTGAAAATCTGTGGGGAGATCTGAAATGTGCAGTGAATGCAAGAAGACCGAAGAATACTTATAAGCTAGGAGAGTTCAGCAAGGAAGAATCGGGAAGTTTTGAAAGCAAGAAAAGAGAGACTTCTAGCTGGCAACAGAAAACATTTGGAAGCTGTGATTTCTGCCAGTGGGGGTGTTGATAAGTACTGACTAACAGGGTGCCTAAACTTTTACACATGCCATATCCACTGTTTATTATTTTGAATATTTACAAAACTGTAAATAAATACTGATTGTGCATTACAATTTTCAAAAAGATCTCATGTTTAAGTATGTACCATGCACAGGTTGTGTCAGATTCTTTTCACGTAGTGAACTGTGAAACATAAAATTTGACTAGGAGCACCTAACCCATTGCACACAACTGTATACACAAATGTTTTTAGTCTACTAAAAGAACATTTTCTCCAGTTACTGTAAGTCATAGTTAAACATTTAAAGTGTCAAGTTCACATCACCCCAGAAAAAGAGACCATAAAATATGAAATAGTGAACTACTGTACTTTCTTTAAAAAGAAATGAAAATTTAAGGTAGCATAGGACATGCAGTCTAAGTACTTTTCCAATTAACTTTAAAATAGAAGAAATGGAGAAATTCAGTTAAGCCTGAATGACAAAAGTAGTAATTAAGGATATACATTGCTTCTGTATTATACGAGAAGTATGCTCAATAGATAGTTATTTTCCATGTTTAAAATCCAAATGATATTTTATAAAGTTTTTCACCTCTGTTCTCATTCAAGAGAGTATCGGTGCTTCTTTATTAAAGGAAGTGTTATTCTTCTCCTTTTTCTTCTTTTCTTTGTCCTTTCGATCAGTCCTTTATACCGTAGGGAAGATCCTGCACAAGTGCAGACAAAAGTCCAGAGGTAACCATTAGATTTAGCTCTGTGTCGTGTAGAGTTGTCAGAAAGGAACCACTCTTAAGTCAGCAGCTGATGCCTAGTGTCCACCCAAAGCTGTGCTCATTTTAAATGCAGATAGCTTGCTTGAATATGTGCTGTGCTCATAGAAAGTCACTTGAATGTGCTGCCTGTACTGTGCGACACGCATTGCAGAGGCTTACAATCAATTTGATCAAAACTTTTAATATTTCTCTAACTGAAGTGATAGAGAAAGTGGGTCCACTCCTGTATGACAAGTGCTTTGGGGTGAAACATTACGAAACAATCATTTCACACTTCTGGGTCTGACTCTTACAATTTATTTGCTATTGTTCAGCCTACAAAGTCTGCTCATGCTTTATTATTAATCTTTAAACTTGGAAATCTGTCCATACACCAAAGTGTATGCAGTTAAACATAAACAGTAGTATGCAGTTTAAATGAGACTGTGTTTGCCTACTGCTCTGAGGTGTTGACGACTTCAGTAGTAGTCTCTACGTTAGTCCACATATTGTAACAACATCCTTTTTTATTATTCTCTAAGAAAAACCGAAGTGTGTTTACTTAAGAGGAAGCCATCATGACATCTAGTGGCTTTGTTTTGCTTTCATCCATCATCTTTGATAAGCTCTAAAATCTCAAAATGATTCTGGAATCTTCGAGTAGTTTCTTTCTAACAGCCCTGCACACGTGTACTATTATCGTATGGTGAGTAGGAGGTTTTATCCAGTAGTAGTTTGGCTGGGAGTGTTTTAAATGTTAGTAAATGTGACTATCTGTGTTTTAGAACCCCCTCCATTTCCTTTGTTCTTTCCTTCTTTTTCCCCGTTTTCAATATAAACCTTTAGGATACTGGCTATTTCACTTGGAAATATTAGATACATGGATTCAATTTAGTAGTGCCTCTGAACATCATCTATCTACTAAAATATACTAACTGGGCAGTAACATTTTTTATCTTTAGAAATAAATATGACTAGATTGTTTGACTTCACTAGAAAATGACATAAGCACGTGTCTTTACATTAATGTGCCTTAATGTGAATCTTAGCTTTAATGACTCAAAATTTTCTCTGACTTTTTGGAGTAGATGGACGGATTAAATTAGTTCATCGGTTAATACGTGCTAACAATTTAGTCTTTTATTAAGACTCCACTAGGGGGCATAGGGGGTCTGCATTCAGATGAAGTATTAGTTTCAGTGAGATCCACATTTATCAAGTCCTCTAGTGAAACTGCTCTTCAGGAATCGGTTGGAGGGTGCATCATTTTGTGTTGACACCTACCATACTAAGCAGTCATATCTTAATTTAGCATTCCTTATGCCTTCACAACAGTGCCTCATTATCCATCCAGAACTAAGGACCTTCTTTATACATTATTTTACATTAAGTTTCAAACTGGATTAGTGCCACTTTATGCAGTGTTTGATTTCTTTGTACTCTTCGAGCTATTAAGACTGCAGTTTAAGCGGGTCTTTGATCACCCTGCAGTCAGTATAAAAATTTACCATTATCACCTGTGTAATTCTTGATGAAGGTATGTTTTCTGTTCTGCCAGGAAAAAATAGGTTTTTATTATGCTTATCTGCTATTGTTTCTAGTACAAAGTGTAACATTTGCAGGACACATTTACTGAGATTTATTCTTACAAGCACAGAAAAAGCATTTTTAGCCATTCTTTTTTCAGTTTTTGTTAATCAGTCTTTCAATTAATTATATGTTTTGATTTGCCTCTCGTGGAATTTACCGTTTGTGGTGTGTTTGTACAGTGTACAGTTTTATTTTATTTACTGCACTTCAGGATCTATGTTTTTTTGTTTTTTTGTGACTTGGATCTTGTTTGTAAGAAGCACTGAAATTTGTTATTTTCAAATATTTGTCATAATAATAACAACATTCATTGTTAACATTTATATTTTTTCTCCTCTTTGTCTTTTCTTTGAGTCAAGTAAAGGTAATGGGCAATTGTCTCATCCATTGACAAAGGCCTGTATTAGTCATACTCTGCACCAGATGTAGTCAGGAGCCACCAGAAGTGCTGTAGATTTGACTTTAGTAGTGGCCTGAAGTATTTTAAGCCTGTTCTGCTAGGGTTCCTGATGTGGACCAGTTAATGCTGGAACTGGGAAGCTGTGATGGAATTGTTTGCTGTTCTCCAGTTTGCTCATCTCCACTGCTGCCATGACCATGTTCAAGTTTGAAAAGAGAGACAGTTTTAAAGAGCACATGGCTGCATCTTTATTTCTTCTCATTTTGAAGTATTATATTTTGTATATTCCTGTGGGATTAATAATAATAATAATAATAATTACTTACACTTATATAGCGCTTTTTCTGGACACTCCACTCAAAGCGCTTTACAGGTAATTGGGACTCCCCTCCACCACCACCAATGTGCAGCATCCACCTGGATGATGCGACGGCAGCCATAGTGCGCCAGAACGCTCACCACACATCAGCTGATTATAACGGCTGAGACGAATAAAAGATGTCAATCAAATTTATAAATTAAGAGATTTGAAAAATGACAATATATCTGGTGGCACTCTTCTCCATATGAAGCATGAGGTGCATAAGCCATAAGAAATGCCCCATGACTGCCCGTTATAATTAAACTGCAATATACGAAGCTCAGAAACAGACAATAAGCAGATCTCAACTTCTTGGTTTCTCGTTTTAAAAATCTACTGTATGTTAGCAAACAACAAACAAGCATAGATTAATTCCACACGGAAAAATAGAAAGAATACAATGTTTTGCAGTGGAGCCTTCTTCATTCATTTTAATAGCCGTAGATACTGTACATACGATTATCATTCTTAACAGATGAAGACCGACTTTCCAGGAGGAAGAGTATAGTGGATACCATTTCAATTCAGGTGGACATTCTTTCCAGCCATCAACCAGACAAGGTACTGTAACATGCTTTTTGATTAGAATTCTTAAGGCAGTAGGGTCCAATGGATTTGCAAGAATAATAATTGACTCTTGGCCTACCCGGGTGCTGCGACAATTGTGTTCACATGAAGTTGCATTATTATTCATCTGACAGTCGAAGATAGCAGAATCAGGATGTGCCTCCTGTAATCAAGAATCTATGGTAGTAGTGCAGATGTGACTTGATTCGTGCTTCAGTATAAAGTCATAGGTCTGTAAACTGGAATTCTATTGTTTTTGGATTTTCTGCAGTGTAATATATACTGGAAACATGTCAATATGAAACTGTTTGAAACTAAGAGAAATAAATAATGTTTTATGCTAGATTATATACTAGAAAATTATTTTGACATTTGATGACACTGAAATTATGACATTTAACCTTTTTTTTAAGAAGGTACGATAGATAATCTCTTCCTTCCTGTGTTTGCCTCCTGTTGTTGGTCCAGAAACAAGACAATCCCTTTATTTCACAGAATTGCAGAATTCCATGTTAATGCATAAAAATAGTATAATTATTTTTAGAAGCTAATAGAATTTATGTACTGTAATTATTTTTAATAAAATGTATTTTTTAAACTACCTCAGAATTTTGTTTTTATTCCTCATTTTCTCTACCATTTCTATTTACCCAGTCACAGAAAACGGAGGAAATAACCTTTGAAACGCTGAAGAAAGCTATTGGTAAGTTGAAAAAGGAGAGTGTGAGGTGGCAGTCCTGAAATGGCTGTGTAGGCACGTCCAAACAAGACTGACTTTAGTTTAGATTGATTGGGTTGAATCTGAAGGCTGCATGCTCTACACTACACTTTATTAGATCAACCAATTTTTACATCACAGGCTTTGTGTGTCACAATTAACTTTAAGAATGGAACTGTTTTCCTCCAGTCCAGGCTTTTACCATGGCTATTACAAGTGTGGATTCTAAACTGTATTTTAAATCTAAAAAATAGTATCGATTTTGTTATTTTAACATGGAGTGAATAAATCTCTGCACCACAAGCCTAGAGTACTTTCTGTTTTTACCTGAAATAATAATTAATTAATAATACATTTCATTAGATACCACTGGTCTGGAAGAACAGGAGAAGGAAAAGAGACGTCAAGTGATCGAGAAGTTTCAAAAAGCTCCATTCGAGGAGATCGCTGCCCATTGTGAATCTAAGGTGAGGATGCAGTAAAAGTTCACAAACGTATTGAAAGTATTTCAGAGATTCAAAGATGGGTGAAATACAGAAATTCTTCCAAGTGTACAATATTACAGTAGTCGAGGAACCCAGATCTGGACATTTCCATTGTCTAGTCACTAGGGCTTGGCAGGCTGCTTAAGTGGTTACTTGTGGAGGTGGAGCAAGAGGTACTTCTTTATGGAAAAAAGTCTTTCTCTTAGTGAGTTGTTTTGGCATCCAGCCCCTGCCAAAAAGCCCGACTCGCATCATCTTTCACCAGCCCCCTGACCTCCCCACGGACATCAGTATAAGTGGGCACCCCCAAGCAGGCTCCTTGCCGGAGTGGAAGTAATCTAGAGTGTCCTTCATCCTCGTTCACCTGTGTTTAATCAACTGTTACTGTATGTCGTTGGTTGTTTTTGGTCTCTCTGATTAACCGTGTCACTGTCTAAGCATGAAGAGCGCAGCCAGCCTTCATTTGGTTAAGAGTTCCTAAAGAATCCATTGACTCTGTTAGTTTCAGTATGTTCTTAGGACAGGTTCGTGACAGTATGTTCGGAAGAATGACTCTTAATTCCTCTATTTCCATGGTAACACGTTGAACATTTTAACTCTCCCTCTCTCCTTTTCTCTCTACACTTTTCACAGCAGTAGTCAGGCTTTGCTGGGGTAGAAGTAATGCAAATTCCTTGAGACTGCCATTTACTGCAATGTCCAAGAGAATATTCTCACCTTCCTGCACAGGCCTTGCTGTGTTAATGATTATTATACAGTAGTTCACTGCAGTGGCAGAGTGGAAGATTAATACAATGATGAATTAAATTGAAGTATAATTTATCGTGAATCTTTTTTACACTGCAAGAATGTGTGTACTTCATCTTTTAAACATAAATATTTAACACACAGATGAAATTATAAGCCAGTAAACTCACGTGGTAGGTAGTATGTTCCTCTTACCTCCTACGTTCTAAGTACCTCATACTCATAGTGTGTACCTCCATGCCTGCAACAGGCACCACTGACAATAAACATAAATGTAAAAACAAAACTATGAACGGTCTAGTTGCAGAAGAGTACGTGATCAAGCCATTTTCTGGATCATTTGAAATCTTGTAGCATGTACTACACTGAACATGCCTTGTAGGTATCAAAGAGTGCCCTGAAGGAAGTAATTGCTTAGCTGAAAGAAGAGCTTTATTAGAGAAGAAAATTTATAAATATTTGATTTATTTTGTTAAAAGCTAAACTCTGTTGCTATTCTTACAGGCAAATCTGCTTCACGATAGGCTGGCCCAAATCTTTGAGCTAACAATCCGGTAAGTGTAAAGGATGACAGAGGTACAGTATGACCCCAGATGACACTGACTTTGCAAATTCCAGCAAAATCTGCAATGGCTCACTCCCATTTTGGTAGGCATGGCAAAAAAAGTACAGTGGTCACTAGAAATACTTACAAACCTTCCTTTTGAAGCCAAGAATGTCATTGGCTCTTAAAACTAGTTTGCCTTTCGTCAAGAACAATAGCAGCTGGCCTTGCACAGATATTACAAAATTATCCTGTTCCTTTTTAGTTTTAGGCAAGGAGATGTTCTGTTTTTTTTCTAAATCTGTGAGACGGCGCGTAACTGACTCTAATTTGTCCAACAAATAGAACAGTTGAATACTTATCTTTGCAACAATTAGTTTAGGATGCTAATTTCAGATTACTACTGTTTTTAGTACTGTGCATTACAAACTCCAGTGTCTGCCCTCTGTATTTCATGAGATTTGCAGATCTTCTGTTAGAAAATATTTCTGGGGCTCCATATTAAAATAGACAAAATTATTAAATGGAAGCTCTTAAACCTAGGGCTTATTTATGTTTAGATTTTTTATATTCTATTATAAGATTTTAGATTTTTTAGATTTTTTTTAAACCAAGTGTATTTTTCTTGTCGCTCTCTTTAACTAGAAAGTACAAAAGGCATGACCATAAAAAAGAACTGTCAGCGTTGGGTGCCATTCACTCTTAGTGAAAGCTATACTTTTTATGCTCTCTGCTCTAATGATTTCAGGTAAAATTATACATCTGTAGAATAAGCACCAGGGGACCAGCAGTGGGAGTCAGGTTTCTTCTTCTCGTTGTAGACCCCATTGTAATCAGGCTTCTAATTTAAGGCTAATGGAATGCCTGAAAACAAGGCCAGCCTTCTCCATTAGTGCTGGGTCATAGGTCAGTGTTCCAAGTAGGAAAAAGCAAGTAAGGCAATCGAAATAAAAGGCCTTGAAAGAAGGTTTTTACGAACTGGATGGCTCGGTGTATTGTCAAGGGAATATGAAGCTTTTAGGAATCCAAAGCCTATAAAATTGCTGACTTAACATGAGAAATGCTCATTATATTAGCCATGAGACTAGATTTTTATGTATACTCAGGCACTTGTGAAATGCAACAGAGCTGAATGATAAAAAAAAACTCTTAACGTGTAGTATCGTGTGAGCCTCAGTCCTGACTGCTGGAAGACTGTATCTGAAGTCTGTTCACTAGTCAGCAGCCCATGTGGATGAAATCAGCCAAAAAGCGTGCTTGAATGTATCATTCAAGTTCACGTTATGCATAGAAACATGGATGTTGGGTGCAGGAAAGGCATGCATGTTCCAACTGTATGCACCACATTGCTGCAAAATCATTCTCATTGATATTACCAGCATCTGTTTAGGGGTGTAGATGATGAGGACATCACCTAGAGATATTGTCAAAGCTTTTAAACTTTGGATTATGCCGGCAGCAATACAACTGGCAACCACTGAAGCTAAGCAGGTGAGATCCTGGCCTGTACCTGGGAAAGCTAAGGTTGCTGCTGGAAGAGGTGTTAGTGGGACCATAAGGGAGCACCCACCCTTTGGCTTATGTGGGTCCAAATGCCCCAGTATAGTAAAAGGGACACTATACTGTAAAAAGGTGCTGTCCTTTGGATGAGACATAAAACTGAGATCCTGACTCTCTGAGGTCATTAAAAATCACAGGGTGTTCTTCAAAAGGAGCAGGGTTGTAACCCATTGTGGTGAGCATACTGTGCACACTGTGGCTGCCATTGCATCATCCAGGTGGGGCTGCTAACTGGTGTTGATTATTATTTTAATAATAATAATAATAATAATAATAATAATAATAATAATTAGTAGTAGCAGTAGTATTAAACTTATTGCTATTAACCTGCCATGCAAACTGCAGCTGTGATTCATCACCATTCAGCTCAACTGCTGGTAGCAACACCCACATCAGGATGATCATATTAGGAGGGGCTAGCTGAAGGATCAGGTCCTTACATTTTTGAAGTGTTGAAGTGTTGTAGTGTACTTTCTATATAAGAGTATTGCAGATTTGATAAGTTGTATGCAAAGTAATACATTTGTCTGTAAGAATGCTTGCTCTTCCCTTAGCTTAAAGGCTCTTTTTTGTTCTTGTAGACCTCCCCCCAGTCCATCGGGAGCAGTTACGGTCTCAGCAGGACATGCCCAGTACCAGTCCGTCCCAGTGTATGAGATGAAGTTCCCAGATCTCTGTGTCTATTAGCTATGGGCCTTCATGATGTAGAAGCAGTTATGTGGTGTTGATCCATTTAGACTGTTGTAATCATAAAGAACACAGAATTAATGATGGGTTTAATTATACATCACAACAATGCAGAAACAAAAAATATCACCTAAAAAAATTAGAGCAAAGAGATGAGTTTTTTTTTTCCTCTAAAATCCATCTGGCTGGCTGACCTGCCAGTTGCAGCCTTAATGTGAAGGGCTGTTACAGTTTCCTATCTGATCAGGCATGAATATTCACATTATCTTTCAAAGGGTAAAATTTTCTTCTATTTCATACATTACAAAAATTGAGTTTAATACATTTTAGATTCATTTAAACAAGTTAAAGTGATATATAATTAATTTGATTAAAATATATTGAACTCTTTACCATACTTCCTCTTCAGATATCCACTTTGTTGCTTTTTACAGCTAATAAAAGCAATATTGTGCTCTGGACCCAACCACATAAAGTTTCCCTGTTTGTCTACAGTATATAAATGACAAGGAACTTGAAATGATTGTTTTGGTGGTCCACTCTTTTTTTACTTTGGTTTGCTGCTTAATTTTGACCAAAAAGTGATCCATGAACCAAAAAGATAAAAATAAAAGATACAAAGATAAACAAAAAAAAAACAAAGATGAAAAAGGAAAATATGACCAACACTTAAACCCCTAAAAAATATAAATTAAAGCTATAATGATCTTATTCTTTATTAAGGATTATAATTTGGACTATCCCCCCAAAAAACTGAAAGATTTCCAAGCTACAACATATTCTTTTCATATTTAGAATGTTTTCATAGTCGTATGAAAGTGACAAGAAATAATTTACTGTGAATGCTTTACTGTCAAATTTGTTATACATTTTTTAAATTCAAATTACATTTCACAAAAGTACACATAAAAGATTCATAGTATTACAGTAGAAAATATTATTTTTCCTTGTTGTGTTCAAACGGTCAAAAAGTTACAAAAGCAGGAGTAAACATGAATAAGAGTAAATACAATTAATAGTTCTTCCAATTAATATTGTGTAGGAATATTTAAATTAAAAAAAAATTAATGGAATAGTACATGTCTTTATTAGGGGTCTCAAACTACGTTCCTGGAAGACCTTGTGTCTTGTAATTTTTGTTCCAACCTGAGTATTAAACAATTAACCTAGTTATTTTCTCCAGGAATTGAGTTTGTGTCACCTGGTCCACATGAATGAAAGGTCATTTATTATTTTGTATAATATAGCACTCCTACTTAGGAGACTGCAGATGACAGGGCTGAAAAGGGCTTGTCACAAATAAAAGAGATCATACCGAATAAGAACTGGAATTTTAAGTTGATTTTAAAATATTGGTTGTGGTTGTTTTACTTAGACAGGTCTCCGGAAAATGTTCTACCAAACGTTTGAACTTTTAAGGCATGGGAAATACTTGAAAAATAATATATTATCCTGTGAGTAAACTCTGTGCCAATAGAAACCCAGCTTGAACTTTTATTTTAAATTTTAGCTTCATATGAAGAAATAATAAAAACATATTGACAAAAATCTAATAGTAATGTTGCGGTACCTGAAATAAGTCCACATTCAATAAGTAATAATTTGTATTTTAAATGGATCCTTTAAGGTGAATAAGGCATATAATTGAGTCATAAGTGCACATCACGGTCATTAAAATATATATAAATTAAGCACATTTTAGAGACCTTAGAAATATAATCTTTTAATATGTTACTTGAACTGGAATGCAAGGTTGCCATGGAATTCACTGAACAAGATAAATGTCTATCCTTGTTGAATGTGGACAGAGAGCATTTGTGTTTTCAACATGAAACCTATTAAAACTAGAATTTACTATTATTAAAATAGAATAATAACAATATAATAATAATATACCCAGTGAAATACCTAAAACATTATACAATTCATGTCATCCCATTAAAGCTTGGTCACTTGTAAAGTCTATTCAGAACTGAATCTGACTCTCTTAAAGAGTTGAAGCTATAGAAAGTACTTTAACATTCAAATTGTCCTTAGAGCTGTGAATAATTACACGGGCAATTAAATTTGTATGGCAATTTGGCTGTATTGTATATGTATTAACCGATAAAATGTGTATCTAAGAAATTGCTTATATAGTATAGTGTTCTAAGATATCTGCTGTAAATTAGTTTAATCATTTAAAAACAAATTTTAATTTTTCAATTTTTAAAGAATTAAGTCAAAATCTAAAGGTTCTGAAATAGGCTTCCTGAAAACAGTGCAATATGATTTCCTTGTTATTTTCAGGTTAAAAACAAAGATTTGTCTGCTTCAGAAACAGCACGACATTGGTCAGTGGACTAATCGCTTGCAATAAAATGCTATGTATTGTGTATCATTATCCTTCCTGCTTTTAAGTTATCAAGTTGTTAAATGTAATAAAAGAAAAGCAATCATAAATGTTTCGTTTTGATTGCAGGATGGCATTGAGCCGTTGATTTCAGCTGATAGTATTATGTATTATTCCGTTGTGTAAAATCACTTATTTTAGTCATCATACGGTATGTTGTCATTGAAAGCACTGGATGTGGCATTGTTTTAAGTATTGTCCCGAGACAGTGGTTGAGCGCCAGAAACACTGCTCCCATTACTGTATTGAAATGTTATATTGGAAATGAAGCAGAGATGGTATATGGCTTTTCTGATTTGAAAGTGTATGTTTACTTATGCTGTGGCAATCGCAATGCAGTCTTCTGTTTTATTGTGCTTTCCAGGGTTAGTGTACTGACATGTAATTATTTTTGTGTTAATTGTGGAGACACGCTGGGATAAGGAGGCTGCTGGATGATTAATGCAGACACAGAGCAAATAAGTACATGGAAGAGCATTTGCATCAGCTGTGTATTAATTAATTGTGGTGATTCTCAAATTTATTTAAAAAAACAGAATTGTTCTTGTTTCCATAAATGTTTGCAGCATGATTTTTTTTTTTACAAAACTTGCATCAATTCTTATTTGGAATTCATTTTTTGCATTATACCTGCATTTGTAATTTCGTGTTCTCAGACCTTTGACTTGAAAATGTTAAGAATAAGAAATAAAAGAAAAAAAACTACAGTTGTAGCATATTAATTTACATGTCCTTTTTAGAACATAGCAGACTTTAACTGAATTCTGCAGTACGATTACACTGTATTTCTGATTGAGTACTTTCTCCGTAGCAAGATACAGATCTCTGCTCTGCTGTTAAATTAAATTTCACCTTCAGCAAGGAAACATTCCATAAAAAGCTTTTTTCCTGAAAAATAGTAAATATAATTCAAATATTCACACTACATTGAAGATATGTAATTTATTACAAAAAACACTAAACACAAGGCTTTGTTTGTACAATTACATTTTGAAATGATGCCTTGAGATGGACAGTTATGCCAAGACATGTTGTGTTAGGTGGAAATTTATTTTACATTATTGTACTTTGATATGCTCTTAAAAATAACTGAGAAGATTAAGACTTATTTCTCGGACAACATGTTTTTGATGATGTTGGTGAAACAGAAATAATGAACCTGTTTGGGTTACAGTTATACAGTATATGGACCATACAGTATAGGGAGTTATGAAATGCTTTAGATTTTTGGAAACTGTCCTGCTCTTTCAACTAAGATAAATGTTTATGCTCTGTTTTGCTATCCCTTTGCTCTTGATTGTCATTTTATAAGTTAAATGAACAGGCCCAAATGCTACTTTACATGGACATAACTGAAGGTTCTGCATAGAGGTAATATCAAGGGAAATATCATGCCCTTGAAGTCGGCCACTGTATTCACTTTAAAATGAAATGTTTATATATGCTCTGTCTTCCACATGCACATGTTATGCACTTAGAAAAAATGAGGAATGTTTACATGTTATGTAAGAGAATTGTGGACTCCTTGTGGGGCCTGTGCTGATGACTTGCATACCAGTTCTATAAGAGTATTACTGTTCAGGTCTTCCAACTTGTGAACCACCAAGATTTCTTGGGCAGTGTTTTTGGCAGGTGTATGGAACACTTGTCATTTCCGATGCATGTACTGTTTTCTGAAGCTTTAATTATGGTTACATTCGCTTTACAAAAGCAGCAATTGTGTGATTGCCTCCAGATATTCAAGCTTTAATAATTTTTCATTTTTATTACAAAATTGTAAACAGAGATATGGGATGTGCAGGTAACAGAAGTCTAGTGTGTAAAAATGTCCGTCGCAGTTCTAGGGTCTGTATTACTCTTCTCTTCCAGCAGCCTTCTTCCCATTTCTTACAAATATCCATTTCTTCATGTACTGTACCAAAGCAGCAGATGATTGTTAATTTATTAAGTACAGTAGGTAAGATGAAATACTCGCAAAAGACGTGTGCAATCGTTCAAGAATGAGTAGTGTATTCTCTATTTTGTAATTATGAGAGCAGTTGGTAGACTTTGGTCAAATCAACAAATTTTAGATTAAGAATGTATTGTGGGTTCTACACATTCACACCCTTATGCCTGGTACAGTCAAACCACAAAGAGTTGTTTGTTTTATGAACAAGGCAGGCAGGTTCATAAATTGATCTGAATGAAAAATGAAGGCAGTGGACCTGTCATGGGCCTGGGCCAAGTTGTCTGATTTTTTCATTTCATTGCAAAAGTCGCATATGTTGTGTGACGGTGATCTGAAAATGAGCATTCATAATAACAGGTGTAGAGTTACATTTTATTGGCAGCTTTCTCAGTTTTATTAATGGACTCATAGCATTTTATAACATGCTGTGTGGTTATTAAGACATGGAATCGTGTTATTTTAACTAGCATTGCTTCAAAAACAAACTAAAATGAAAATAAGTCTCACAAATAGATACAAATTATTTAAAAAAAACATACACAATAGAAATAAGTGTTTTCTTCTAGTGAAAGAATCACATAATGTTCTTCACAAGTTTGTAATACCTGTATTCAAATCTCACTTAAAAAATACAAAGAATTTAAGCACACCACATCCTGGCATTATTGACCTTAAATTACAGTATGTTCTTCTTGTAAATAATTATTTGCTGACAGGCCAATTTAGTTGAATTTACTCAAGCAAGTACAAGATAAAACAGTCACATTGAAAACCAGGCGTGGGATGTCTACAGGGTTCCTAGGTCTTTTCATAGCTGAAGCAAGAGCTGAGGCAATACAGTATACTGGTCAAATTAATCTTATATTGAATAAAATAATTACCTGATTTAGATCATTAATAATTCTCTTGGATTAAAAAACTGCAGATGCATCGGCTTTCCGGGACTAGAGCATATCTGCTCAAAATCAACATTTTTTTTAGTCCATTTGTCCTCGCCCACTTTTGTGCAATATTAACCCTTTTAAACTCGCCTCTTTTTGTTTTTCTGATTATAATAGAGTTAGAAACAGTATTGCATCCACCAAAACAGATTATCAGTGGTGCTGATTTTCCTTGAAGGGAGAGGTGTTCACATTGAAAGAATATCTAGTTTAAAACATAATCACAGCTTCTCACAGAGCATTTCTGTACCAGGCAATGGGTGCTTTTCATGCAATATTAATACTTGTACTTGTAGTGCTGTTTTAGAAAGTGGGTTATTCTTACATGTGGTATAAATTTCAGAGAATATTTTTATTGAATACATTAAGTCTTGACACTTATTTTTTAAATGTGTTTGTGGCATTGATAGTCACTGGAATGTTACTGCTTTGCATATTTTGAAATTATTAGGATTGTAAGCAAAGCCACTGTGTCAAATAGTCTGTGTTTTTTCAGTTGTGTGTAAGATGGAGCATATTGTAAGAAAATTTTAAAAAGCATATTAAAGTTTTATAATGGTGAAAAAGCAGTGTGTACGTGTGTACTGATTTTGGAGCAACGGGCTGTTATGTGGGGAAAAAAATAGAACAATTTTCTGAGTTTGGTCTGTCAGTAGGTACTGTATAGTATGTAAAAGTAGTTTGTTCAATAAATTGGTACTGCTAATTCATATTTTCACTACACCTTTATAAACAGTATATGCAAAACAAAAACAAAAACAAAAATTCTTCTGTACCCCAAAATCCTGTTTTTTAAAACTTTTGAGTAGTGCCACTTACAGTATGTAAACTGGGGTGCACTGTATTAATCAATGGCCAGATGATTTATTTTCTCGTTCTGTCAGTATATTTCTATTGGCATCAAGAGGTTTCAACAAACCCTTCTTTTCCTAAGCATAGAAAAATTGTGTAACTCTTTTGGTAAGCTATTCTTTTTAATGCTGTAGCTACACAAAAGCAAACAAGCTCCTCTTTGTTGCTCACACATGAGAAGGACAACCTTGCAAGAGAACCTGTACTGAGTAATGTGTTGGCTGAGCGGGTTCTCTTGTTCCTAGTAGTGTAAGGTACATCTTGTTCATCCGATTCCTCCAGCTCACCGTTTTTCTT
This sequence comes from Lepisosteus platostomus, assembly GCF_059453375.1. NCBI lineage: Eukaryota > Metazoa > Chordata > Actinopteri > Semionotiformes > Lepisosteidae > Lepisosteus > Lepisosteus platostomus. The sequence goes on from NC_142618.1 coordinate 53,392,014, forward strand.
ATGGGAAAGCATGCCCTTGATATTCATTCTGGAGGTTTAGGGCACCTGCTCGTGTATCAAATGTCTACCACAAGCAGACGGTATAGGTTCAAATGGGAATTTACCAAAATTAAAAAATGATTTGATTCAGAATTCCCACTTTCAAATGCACAAGTCTTTGATGAAGAAGGATTTAGCAGTGTCAGCTGCGGTTTTCTGTGTTTGCTAAAGATGTTCATTGACGAGCTCTGTGCTGAGTGAAGGTATCCCTGAACAGTTTTCCTTAAGTCATTTTCTTGTCCAGCACAATTATGTTTATGATCTACAGGAATATATCATTATTTTTTTCATAATTACTACATTAAAACTTTAAAGTTACATTTAATGATTAGATTTACATTTCCTGGAAACATATACTAAATTTATATATATATATAAAATTAGGGCAGCATTTCTAAAAAAAAACTACTGTTTTGCTTTACTTGAATCCGTTGACAGGTTGTTTACCACAAGGTGTGGTATGATTGTTACTACACTACGGTGGCCTATAAAAGGGGCTTAAAGTGGCCATTCTGTTTAGAATTTCAAGCAGCTGCTGTGGTTTGTTTTTCCAGCTCAGCCTGGACATGTTCGTCAGTCTGCTCTTCGGGTTCCTCCACTCCCTGGCCCACCTCTGTGGTCATCCGTGTGGTCTGGGCTGCAGGTGTGGTGCCAACATTTAGAGGCCTCACAAGGCGCGAGCTAGACTGCCTCCACATTCCCAGTGCTGGCTGGCGTCCGCCACTGTCCTGCAGTACTTCCTCGCTGGAGTCGTCTGACTTTGGGGCCAAGGGCCGACTCCCCAGTGGCCGGCGCCTGCAGGGTGCTCTCATGCCACGGCATCTCTGCTTGTGCAAGACGGCCACCGTTTCGTTGAAATGGGCCCCCGCCATGCACTCTGCACTGGCTTTGTCACACATGCACTGGAGCTTGTCACACATGTTGGCACCGGCACCTAGGAGAAGACAATGAAAGACGAGATTTTATTTTTGTATGAACAGTGTATCAAAACTATCACGTCAGCGTGAAAATTGCTGTTCCACACATCATATTCTGTCAAGAACAGATGTTGTGTGTACAGCCAAAAGGAGCAGAAATTATCAACATTTTTAGTAGCAGATTGGCCTTCTGCCTGGTAGAACACTGTAATTATGCCTGGCACAGCTTGTGTTGTGCCATGTTGTGCCAAGAGACTCTATAAGAAAAATGTCTCATTTGGAGAAGGTGAAGTATCCATTCCTTACTGGAGTGAGTCTGGGCTGTCATTAGTTCATCCAACGAGTGGTGGCAAACATCTGGGAGGAATAAAATCCAACAGAGTCGTTGTCTTTGCTTTGTAGCAGTGACCTCTGTTAATTTGTAGTACCTGTTGTAGCACCTGTTAATTTATAGTGTCACTTTTGCACCCAATGCTGATTCTCCATCTTTTGGAAGAAAGTATGCACTGTCCTCATTCCGTCAGTGCTTTCAAGGGCTCTTAGATTATGCAGGCAGTATAAAATATGGGAGTGGGAAAGTAATGAAAATGAAAACAATTGGAGATTCCAGACTACAAAATAGGAGTTTCATAAAGGGTTAGTGTTTGCGTAACACATACAGCACGTCATTTTCACCACCAACATAGCTAAACGTCTGTGATAAATTCTTAGCACTCTAAATGCTTACATGCAGGTTGCCCATTGTCACAGCTGACTTGGATGTTAAGCTTGCGTTCTGCCCGACAGCCAAACATCCTGATTTGTTCCAGACAACACTGGTGAAAGAAGCAGCACCTACAATTACAGGAAGGGTACAGTACACTAGTTCTCTTTCTCAATGCTTTGACCCACTGCTGGCATGTGTACTGTACATGCATGGAGTATAAAGTTAAATTAAAAGAATGTAGTTTAAGTATGACACAGAATTTGTGTATTAGATGTGTTGAATTTGACTGTTTTTCAGAACATTTGGTATAATGTCTAAGCAAATGACATTACAATAATAAAACTTATGATGTGTTCATCTTAATGGTACTTAATGGGTTTTTTTTATCAGATGTGCGTTATGAAAACATGAAGTCATACAGTACATTTTCATAGGTAGCATGTAATAAAATGGGGATTATTGGAGTATTACAGTATAACAGATATTTTTATGACTAGCACACAGTATACTGTAGTTCTTCAGTTACCTTATAAAGAGAGAAATTAAAAATGTTTACTTCAATGGATTTGACTGAATAAACCTTTTAATTTCAAATCAATTAAGTTTGATATGAGTATATTTTCTTTCTATTCATTAAAGCTCAACTCTTTGCACAACCTTCATCAAAGAAAGGAAAAGTCAAGATGAAGAGAAATTTTATAACCCGTTTAAGTCGTACTATAGAACAGTTTTTTTGTTGCCAAACTTTAAAAATGACAGTGGCTGTGCAATAATCCACCTTTATATTCCTACCACTAGAAGGCACAGAACATAGCCCTAGGACCCTAAGATGTTTACCTTCTAACATGTCAAATTTGGTTTGATTTTACAGGTTAGGATTTTACAGGTTTCAGGCAATCATAAAACATACCTCCATTATTCTTTCATTTTAATCTCATGTTTCTATTCCAGAGTTGTACATTTCCACTCATGATATTTCACAACATGAACATAATAAACCCTCCTGAGGCATAGAAGCCACAGAAACCGAGACTCAATCTCCACCTGGCCTACATGCGTACTGCAGTGTTTGGTTTTTCTGAGTATAAGGGAGTCCTGTCCCTGTTTCAGCTCTTCTAAACTAGAGATACACTGTATGAACTAAAGTCTTTATCATTGGCACCTTTTACCTGTCAAGTTCATCCATGGGTCGACCTCTTCCTTCCTGTCCACAATAACAGCCATACATCTCATACTCATGTGGACACCGCCCAGTCAGGCAATGGAGGATCTCACCCAGAATGGGCATCTCCTGGCGAATCCTGCCACTGGAGCTATACTGGTTAAAGGAGTGACCGCCGCATTCTGGGAAGAAAGAAATTGAAATGTAATGATATTGTGGTGATTTCTTAAATCAACAGAATGCAGAACATGATGCTATAATATACTGTAATGTTGGCTCATTTAATTGAAGAAACAAAATTGAATACTGTTCCAGAAATGAAAGAAAGTGAGTGACATTTTTTTATTCCCCAACCTTTGACTGGTACAACATTTGCCTTTACCCCCCCACGCTGTTCATTAAATGAAAGAGAAAAATAACGAGAAATGCTTGTATTTTCTGTTTCTTTCTTGTGTATGGTCAAACTCCATGAAATTTAAGACTTAACATTTCTTTTACTCTGTGAAATAGAAAAAATAGAAATACTGTGCTAATTCCTTGAATTGTCTGAAACTGCTTAAGAAGTACAAGTATCAATACCAGACATGCAATATACCCCAAATTTACATGAACAGAAGTAACAAAAAATGAGACTTTGTCAAGTAGAAACATATCAAATTCTTCTCTTCAGGAATAGAAGAGGTCATTCTATCTGCTATTATTTACATGTCTAGAATCTATGTTAACAATGAGGCTGATAGTGATAGCGTATTTTAAAACACCAATATTAGTTCCTTTAAATCTGTCCTGATAAGATTGTTTTGCAAATGAAGCAAAGCCCCATAGAAAATGAATCTCTATGCCTCTTTCCACTTTGGCACTGAATTATCTAAAGTCATTAAATGTCTCCTTTACTAAACCAGTTTACCCCCTTCTTGCCACTTCTGAATTGGAAAGATATTTAAGAAGCACTATAAAATCTGCTGGACCTTGGCCCTTAAGGAGTTGAACTGAGGATCACTGAGCACAAGGAATGTAGTTTTAATGCAGAAGCAAGCAAACACAGAAGCTGAGAACATAAGTTTTCACCTTCAATGTCAGGCTCCAGTGGTAAATCAATTAGGCCTGCTGCTTCCAGAAATGAGGTAAAAAATGGTACAGCTTTTGACATGGGCGAATCCAACCCTAAGAAGTGATTAATCAATGTTAAGTTCCATGTAGTAAAATGTTACATTCACTGACAGTATGCGTCTAAAATTAGTAATACACCATATTAATAGTAATTTAAGAAATGTACTTGTTAGACTTATTCATAGACCAAAAAAGCATGTTTTTTTTTTACATTTGGACAGCAATGAACATTATAATATTGAAAAAATCCCAAATTTGAGCAATAAAAATGTTTTCATTAAACTGTATGTTTCATAAGGTAACAAAACATAGTTTTATTTTAAACATAGTATCAAAACATGTTTAAAACAGGTTTAACATTATATAATTTGAATGACTGTTTGTATGCAGTGGCTACAGTTTTCCCCCTTTTGATTTTAAATTAATTTAGTTAATTGCTATTAAATAGCTATTGTTTTTTCATCAATTACATTACCTTCTGTTTCAGATTCCTGTGAACTGTCCATTTCCTTTGTTGTAAGTTTACTACTGCCCTTCGCAGTTTGCATGGAGATCGGACTTGGTGGTGTTGTTGGAGTAAATGTTGGTTTTGCAGAAGGCTCTTTACTTGTTATAGTTGGTTCATGAACTGTGAGAAACCCACAATATTAACACATGACATACTGTATAATGATTTGTACATACAGAAAACTAAATCTAGCCTCTAACAGAAACCTGCTGCACGTTGTTTGTTCCCAAAATCCTAGTTAGAAATAATGACCTACAGTAGTAGCCTAGTTTTTAGTTTCTTCTGTTAATGTTTCCCTGGATATTATTTGAATGCCACTGTCCTATAGACACAGAGTTATCTTTCTGCATGTACTATGTAAAAAAAATACTGCACTATAAAATACAGAAAATAAATTTAGCATATATTTAAAGCATACCATAATTCATATCCCATTACCAGTGTGTTACAACTCTTCTGTTCCGTGCGAACATTCCAGATTGTTACTGTATAATCGCGTTGAAACATTTAGACAGTTAAAGTGATTTACCGCTATACCTAATAATTACAGTAATTTTGTTATCAGGCAGATCTTACTCTCTGTGCTCAACTCCAAAGAAACAGCTGGTGATTGCATGGTTACGTTTTTCCCAGGCTCTGTCACCTCTATGGAAATATCAGTTGGTTCTGTATCACCAGTCTCTGGAACTGCCAATGAAAGAGTTTAAATAGTAAAATATTATCACAGCTTTAACTAGTGTAGATTAGCTATATTTTTACACTTCCTACTATATTCTGCAGAGAACAATGAGTATTTTCTGAATGTTATGACAGTTGTCAACCGGGCCTTGAAGCAAGTAAGCATTGCAGAAGGTACAGATGATCAAAGAAGTGGTACAGTACTAATAGTTAACTCAGGTTAAACGAATTCATCATTAAGTCAGCCATACTAAAACATCAATATTTATCAGTGACAGGACCATTCCAAGTGAGGTCATTATTATGGCAGCCTTCATGGAGATGGGTCATAGGAGAAAAGGTAGACCTCAAGACAGGATAAATATAGTAAACACAAAAAAGAATAGAACAGTCCCCCACAATTCAAAGAGAGTGAAATAGCATTTCCTACCAGCTTCAGTTAGGGCCACAATGGTTACAGCAATGGTATCAGGAAATTCTGAAACACACAGAATGCTAGATTCCTGATAACATCAAATGAGTTATTAATTTACTTATGGTTTCAGTTCATAACGCCATGGCCCGTTCAAGTCTCTTGTATGAAGCCAAAATCCTTTCCTGCTGGGGTTTCAAACTACAAAATCCCCAGGAGTTAGTTTTTTATTCAGCTTTAATAAGCCGCACATTTGAAGTACAGCATAAGATTAGTTTTATACAATTGTTCACTTTAAATAAATTAGTAGTATATGCTTTCATAAGATCTTGGCCTTCAAAAACACCTTTAAAGTTACCTGTTGATGTCACTGGACAAGAGGAGCTGTCCAAGTGTCTCAGTGAGGAATTGTATTGTGAGTGAGCTATGCATTCAATGACAGCTTTGTCACAGAGGCAGAAGAATTCCTCACAGAAATCAGAGGCATCTGTTTCAAAGCAGAAGAAAGAAAAAAACATCTGTCCATTTCTGGCTTGAATTTTAGATGTAGCACAACTTTAATACATGTACAGTATGTCTATGTTGTACAATTTGCTGGTTTGCAAGAGCCATGATTAAGTCTAGAGGCTGCTGTATCAGACCAATTGTACATAAAAAGAAGAGAAGTAAGAACTGTTATTATTTGTACTTTTCATCAGTAGAAGCAGATTTATTCAGATAACCTTATGGGTTTGAATATGTCTATAAATGATCTTGTATAATGAATTATAGTGATATACAGTATGACACATAGCCTGATTTCATGCTTACAGTTGCTGAACATACTAAGATTTTGTAGGATTAAAACTATTTTTTAAAGAAGTAGAGAATATTATTGGCTTAAACACTTCTGTCCTTAGGATCACTTATAATAATAATTCCTTACACTTCTATACTGTAGCGCTTTACTGGACACTCCACTCAAAGAGTTTTACGGGTAATGGGGATCCCCTCCACCACCACCAATGCGCAACACCCACCTGGATGATGGTACAGCAGCCATAGTGCACCAGAACGCTCACCACACACCAGTTATCAGTGTGGAGGTGAACAGAGTGATGAAGCCAATTCATACAGTAGATAGGGACTATTAGGAGACCATGATTGATAAAGGCCAGGAGAGAATTTGGCCAGGACACCAGGGTAATAACCCTACTCTTTTCGAGAAATGCCCTGGGATTTTTAATGACCATGGACAGTTAGGACCCCAGTTTTACGTTACATCCAAAGGACAACGCCTTTTTACAGTTTAGTGTCCTCATCACTATACTGGGGCATTAGGACCCTCACAGACTGCAGGGTAAGCACCCCTATTGGGGCCATTAACAGCTCTTTCAGCAATAACCTTAGTTTTTTCCAGGAGGTCTCCCATCCAGGTATTGACCAGGCTCACTCCTGCTGAGCTTCAGTGGGTTGCCAGTTGTGAGTTGCAAGGTTATATACTGTAGCTGCTGGCGTTAATTAACACTTAATTGCGTTGTACTTCCTAAACCACAAAACTAAAACTTTTATTTACCACAAGTGATGTTTCCAGCTGGGCAGGTGGTGTTTAGTAAAATTCTTCCAGGCTGTAGTTTACAGTCCTTTTCAGCTGCTGCTTTGTAACACCTACGGTGCTGAGAGCAACAGCTTTGGAATAAGAAAAACAGCAGCCAAAGTGAAAATGAGTGATAACATGCTGTTAGGTATGTAAACAAGAGCAGTTCAGAACATTCTGTGCCAATTATATCAATGGAAATCAAATTAAATCTTATTCTGATTACATGCAAAAAAATCATGTTGCAGTGGGTTCAATGATATAGCTCAGAAATGTACTCTTTATTAAACAATATTAAAATAATGTTCATAAATTAATGTAAACCGGTCTCATACAAACAATAAAATCCACTTACATTTATTTGGGATCCAGTCATTTCCAATAGTCTGTTAAGATGCATTTTTAGGAAATCCTGAATGCAGTTACTTACAGTATACAGTATATTTCACTAAGCTGACATTAACTGTGTATCTTTTATAGAATATACTGTAACCCTTTTATATATATATATATTTATATACGACTGCGGTACAGGGCCCGTGGTACATTCTTAACACAAAATCAAACCTGTAATTTCCAAACATGTACTGTACCATGAGCCCCGACTGTCTTCTCATGTTAATCTCACCTGTCTATGTCATCAATAGGCCTGTCTTCCTCTTCGTATCTACATGAACAGCCATAATCTTCCAAATCACTGGGGCACAGCTTCGTCGTGCACTTCAGTTTCTGCATGAAATTAAAAAGGGCCGGGAAGTTGTCGAGCAGCATCTGAAGCCAGGTGAAGCGGACACCGAGGCAGTCTTTGGGAAGAAGGACAGATACAAAGGCCCATTTTAAGCCACAAGCATTGACTCAGGAGAAATTCACATTGGTAATCATTCTAAGAAAATGTTTTCTGGGGAGGGAGACATGGCTGTCTTATATCATAGTAGTGCAGCCTGTCCTCATCATGTTCATAACATTAGAACAAATGTATTTTATCGTATTGCTGTGCTTAGGATGTAAGAATATAAGAGATAGGGCAGTTTGGCCCATCTAGATGTTTTGGATTTTAGTAGTTAATTGATCAATGGAGTTCTTCCAGTCATTTCTTGGGAGAAGGGGTGGTATGTGCCTTCAAAAGTACGCCTGAGTACAGTAGTTTGTTAGACTCTTACAAACCTTGGCATGAATACTGTAAGTATCTGCTGCTCTCAGTTTTAAATGTGCTCCCCCTTAGCTTCCCTGAGTTTTGTTTGTCCTTCTCACTTGTGTTACACTGTCCGTTCTGAGGAAAGCAATTTGTGTTGACTTTGTCAATGTCTTTGAGGCTTTTGAATACATTAATCAGGTCCTCCTTAGCCTTTTTCTTTTCTTTCTTTCTTTGTTAACTAGATATTCTGTTTGGCCTCCTTGGTTGCTTGCCACATTGTCTATATTATGTAAATGAACTCATCTTTAGCATAAACACTTACTGTAGGTCTTTTTCATGAGTATCTTCTTGAAACTTTCTGTTTCCTATTTTTTCGTTTCCCATTTTATATCTATAATTTGTTTTTACTTAGATGTAAAGTTTGCTTTAGGTCTCCAATAGCAACAAGCATTCAACCATTATCCTTACAGCTTTCTATCCCTTGTCCATTTCTCAATTCAAAAGCATGCATTTCCTTGAATTTCTACTGCTGCAATTTCAGAATTAATATTTTATGAGGAGCACTGAGCCTTCAGAGCATCTAAATTATCTAAATCCTATGTTCTGTTTTTTTTTTCCTCCCAGCACTCTGTTTTTCCTACAGTCCAAAGACACACTGGTTGGATTGATTGGCTTCTGGGAAAATTGGCAAAGTGTGAACGTGTGTGTGTTTATCTCTGTGTGTGGCCTATAATGGAATGGTGTCCCATCCAGAGTGAATCCTGCCTTTAGCCTGTTCCTTCCTTCCCCATGATCCTGTATTGAATAAAGTGGCTGGAAAGTGGATGGATAGATTTTCTGTTTTTATCCATTGCTTTTCTTCAAACATTACTTTAAGCAAGACCTACAGTACCTCATCTAAATCGAATATCTATCAGGATCCTCTTTTTATACAGATGTGCCGCTAATTTAAATGTAATTATTGTTTCCATAATTTAAAATCTAACAGAAGACTTATTGGTCTGTAATTACTTGTTTTTTTATGGATGAGTGCTAAAGTATATTACCAATTTTTCCTGTCAATAAATATTACCTCCACCATAGGTGACTGATGGAAGACTTCTTTTAACAGCCTGTGAATAACACTTTTGTTTCTTTAGTTACAATGGGTAGAGATATTTTTCATTCCTATAATACGCTTGTCTTTCCTTTCCATCAATTATTGGCATTTTGTTTAAATTTATAAAAAGTATTCTATCATCGTCTTCTATTGCAGTTAATTGTATTGCTTTTCTTGAATGTTTTAATAAAAAAAACAGGATCCAGTCAAAGTGTTTCATTCATCTTTTATTATTATATATTCCTATATAATTATTTGCTTAATTGATTAACTTAAGCATTTTGGATATTTTTGGATGTACGTTATCTGTACAATGGTTCAGAGTATTTATAGAAAAATGTTTTAAATTGTTGCCTTTCATGATTACATATTAATCCTGCCCTGTTCACTTTCTTCACTCTCTCTCTCATGTATTCATTGTATATTTTGGTTTATGTAAAGTTCTGCAAGATCATCCTTCACTGAAGATCTGCCCCACCTGGGTGATATTCCAGGTCATACATTTGCTGTGCTTCTGAGATCAGTCTACAAAGTGCTAAGGAACAAGTAATAGGTTTATTCCATGCTGAAAAAAAGAAGAAAGAGAACACAACGTTTCGGCCGTGGAGCCTTCTTCAGGAGGGATCCCAACCTTTGTTCTCCCGCTACTTTACCTTTGCCTACTGCCCTGTCTCTCTCACACCTGAAGAAGGCTCCACGGCCGAAACGTTGTGTTCTCTTTCTTCTTTTTTTCAGCATAGAATAAACCTATTACTTGTTCCTTTGCAGCCTACGCATGCTGACGCAGCTACCCACCTGAACTACAAAGTGCTAATGTTGCTATCTTATCTTCCTCACCTTGAAGCATGGGATAGGACTGATATTCCTACTAAAATCAGTCAAACTGCCCATGAACCTGTTTTTAAAAGTTTGAAGGATATTTTGATATTGTTACTTTGTTAATTCAGAATTCATGTGGGAGTCTCCAGGCTTATTCTTTGCTTTAGGATTAAATATCTCAGATGGTATGGTCAGTATACTGCATAACCTTTTTAATTTAGAGGGATTCAGATATACAGGATGAGGTCTGTTTCAAAGAAATGTGAAATAACAGATTGTGTTACACTATCTCATTTTCATTTGAAAGTTGTGAGATGTAACTCAAAGAATTATTTTGTTATAGACATTTTTATTTTTATAGCCATGAGTTAATGTCAAATTATTGAACATTATACAAACCTCTGCAGGATACTCTCATATCAAAGCATAATTTTAAAATGTGTTCTTACCAATTAGTGATTGTGCAGTCTGCAAAATTTCTACTTCGGGATGTGAAGAGGAATTGCTTGCAGAAACTGAAAAAGGAAGTAGAGGAAAATATTAGTTTTATAGGCCTGGATAAAGAACCAATATTCCCTCATATATATGTGTATATATTTACTTGAAAATAATAGTTATTTATTTTACTACAAATATTGTATTCACATGTGTGGATCCAGTAAAATGGTTTTATTTCATTCATTGTTTTAAACTGCATATACAGTAGCTGTCACTTTTGTTTAACTATTTTATTGTACAGTGTCTTAAGATTATGTACTGTGAAAAGTGATATATACTGTACAAAATAAGATTAGTATAAAAGAGCAAGTATATTATAAAAGAAAAATGTAAATTAATTAGATTGGAAAATAAATAAATTCTGAGAACTTACCGTATTGAAGGGCAACTGACAAAGTTATCAACAGTGTTAAATTCATTTTTCTAGAAGCAATAAAAATATCAAATATCAACACAGAAAAAAACATCATAATTAAGACATTGCAAGTATAACCAGTGCCTTACACGGATATAGTTTATATTGAATTAGTCATGTCAGTATGCTTTTTTTTATCTTTGATGTTGATAAATAAGGAGGATTCAAATGTTATGCTTTCAAGTCTCTTAAAAACCTCTTAGAAAAGAGGTACTGTATAAACCTCAGTGTAAACTTTGTTGCAATATCAACAGTCATTGTTATTACACTCAAGATGGCTTGATAAATATGTCTGAGGGACACATTTCATTATTTACAAAATACTGCCTGTGACATGTAAAGATTTGGACTAGGTTGAACTGCAGTGTATACTGTAGTACAAATAAATGACAAAAAGAAAGGCAAGTTTCTGTTTCTACACAAGGATAAAATGATTTAAAAAATCACTGTTAGAACATTTTGGATAAATGTCCTTTTACATCTTCTTCAACTGACACATTACTTTCTAAACAGTTGAAAAAGTAGCTTTCTGAGAAACATCCTGAAACAAATGATTTTCTGTCTGCAGTGTCTCTGTCTATATACCAAATGCTGTTTTTCCAACCAGCCATTACAATATAATGTGACTTTGCTCCTAAACGTTTTACTTAAGAAAAAAGTTGCACAGGGTTCAATTCCTGGCTGAATCTCAATGCATGTTTTCCCTTATTCATAATCCTATTGCTTTACTCCCTACTTTTTAAATTTCACTTTATGTCAAATTAACTTAAACTCACTGCTGCAGACTACCTATAGATGAACATTTCAATACCATTGAAATTTGTAAACGTTCGTTTAGAGTTGTCATCATCATTACTTCATTGTACGGAAAAAAAAACGTCACCTTCCAACACAAAAGAATAGTGCTTTGCTATTCATGTATTTGTCAATTGCAGCTTCAAACATAAAGTTTTAAAAATATTGTTCCTCATTAAGATAATGCCAAATAAAATATTTTATTAATTTACTCTGGCATAGAACCTTGAGGTCATTTCTCTCATCAACAGCTTTTTCTGATGGCTGTCAGAGAACAGAAAAGGTACTGTATGTTCTGGTTTCTTTCTGGGAGATGAAACCCAAAGTTAATGTTTAATGCCTTATCTAACCTGATAGGCTAATAGATGACAAAAGGTCACATAAAATGACAAGCTGAAGAGTATCCATTTGTTTGAGCCAGGACTGTGAGTAATGATCCTGTGATCCAGAGCCTTAACAGCTACTCCACCTTGGTAACCCCAATCAGACAAAACAATTGCATCTCTTTTCTTTATCCTCCTGTGTGTTGTGATGTGGTTTAGTTTTCATTTTGTGAGTAGCTCCTATTCTGGAATTCACTTTCTTTGTACCATACAGTATGTACATTTTGGGGGAAAGCAGCCATGTAATCTTTGCATTTGATCTGAAACACTAATGTATAACCCATTGAAGGTGTACTATAGTACACCTACTGTATACAGTATATAACAAATAATAATAAAAGCTCACTAATAGTAAAAACTAGATACATTTAGAGTTGTATAAACATGTCTACAAGAAAAGAGAGTAAGTCCTTCGTCAAAGAAAATGTCTTGAAGACAGCTCGGAGATAAATTCAATCTATAATTAATTATATTCAAGTTGCAAATCTACTGCTTAATTTGTGTTTTTTGGGGATTTCAGACAGAGATGTCTGGGGGGTGTAACATCCTACACAATATACAATCAACAGCCTGCTACTCTCTATATGGTGGATGAACTAGATTTTTAATTCCCCTGGGAAGGCTAACACAAACATTACTGAGAAGATTGGTGTCTCAGCATAATCATTTCAAGTATCTATTTATATGCCATACCCTCACATAAACATGTCTAATGCTTCACATATGTGATGTATCTATTTTCAGATCAATTAAAATTAACTTCTGAAGTGCGTTCATTTTTAATGGTCTCAAGATACTTTTGCAGAGCTGAACATTGTTAGACCTGCACGTGGAACTTTAACGTGAGAGATATATGATCACAATTAAAATTAATACTGTTTTCATAAAATTGTTTAATTTTCTAAGGTGTTCCAACAAAGCTGATTCAGTCTTTCCTTGCTTTTCTTGTACACTTTTATGTCTGGCATGAAGGCGATGTGATGGTATCTGCAAGGACTGGGATGCCCACAGCTTGGTACAACACGCTAAGTGTGAAAAGGGTTTTGCACTCCTGTCATTTCTGGAGATCAGCATGCAATGTGCCATCTGTTATCTTCTGATTCCGTTGGATTAAACTATATGAGTTTTTCGAGTTTCTTTCAGCTCTCCATAGAAATGAGAAACAACAACATAGGTCTGTTCTGAATTCATAAAATAAGGAAAGGCAAACTTTCAGTTCAGTAGCCAAGTCACTATGCTCATTTTTAAAACAACAGATTTTAACAAAAACTGTTCAGCTTTGCATTTGAATTAAGGTCCAAAATGTTCTAAAGTACATGAAGACAAGCTTACCTTTAAGTTCAGACGCAATTGCAGCTGGTAACAGGGTCAAATATATCCCATCTTAAACCCACACTTTTATAACATCTAGGGTGGGCTCAAAAGCCATGTGACCCAATAAAAAAGGTATGTAATTAAAGAACCGAAGAGGCAACAGTTCGTGCAGATCCTATTAACAGAGTCAACAATACTGAAATAGATGCCAGAAGGTATCAATATTCAAAAGCTTGCTTCCCTGTAGCTGAACTATGGTATGTCAACAATGCTGCAATAGATGCAGAAGGCCATTCATATTCAAAGCCTCTTGGAATTGGCCTTGGGTATACGCACTGCTGCTTCAATTAACTACCTGTTCGCAATGAGAAGACACTCTTGACATTGTCGATTATTCCAGGAAAGACTAACAGTCCTTTTATTAAGTTGAAAATGAGTTTCTGTGTGGAGAAATGCAGTAACAAAAGAGTTGTGAAACTGATATTCTTGACAGAGGTCTAACTGTGACCTCTATTTTAACCCCCGTGGCCTCATCTTATCTTCTAATCGGTCTAATCAATTTGTGTTCTTAGATGATATACCATCAATGAATTGAGGTCATCAGGAAAGTACTGTTAATACAAAGAACAAATGCTTTTGTTGGATAATAATCCTTTTTGTTTCTTATATACCTATTTAAGGTTCTCACGTTGAACTCAAATATACCTACAAATTCTATCCCCATCCTGTCCAGTCATTGTAAAACGAAATACTAATTCGTTTCAAATGTTTACATTTGGTTTTAGAACTAATATAAAATGTAATCTATTTACAAATAAAACCTGTTTAAATTGGAGAACGTAAGAATTTCAAAGCATCAAAATGTTCCAGTTCAAAAGGTTTATTGGAAGTGGGAAATCTATAAAAGTCCAAATGGTTTCAATGTGCTTGTTTTAAGCAACTCAAAAACAAATATTTTTGCTAAATATTATGATCGCTTCTCAGGATGATTAATATGTTGGTATCTCTGGGCTTTTGAGTTACCATTCATCCTTTTGTTAGTTCTGTTTATGACCTTGGCGCTGTCAGCTGTCAGCAGTCTTGCTTACTTTAATATTGTACCTTTTTTTCTGTAACAGAACGTCCTTTATTAAACTACCACTTGTTTATAAAACAAATCTGGTATTATTACCGTACAGTGTTTAATCAAGTACATCATAGTGAAAGCAAATTATTGTAAGAAAAGTTTATTCAATTTAATTGCAGATAATGGTAAAATAGAGCACACACAGTATGTGTAATGTGTTTGTATCATCATGTGCAGTATGTAGTACTTCTATAGTGTACAACTATTGTCCTATAAACATAGAAAACTCTCTCCACCACCCAGTGCATGGAAGACATTTTATTTCTGCATCAATAATTACATGCTGATCTGGATAAAATATCAATACAAATGGCATTCATGTGGATTGAATACTTTTGAACCTTTCTGAAAAAAATTATATCCAAAATATTGAATAAAAATTGAAGATAGAACATTTAACAAACACCCTAGGAAAAAAATGATTTGCATAACATCTTTTAAATGTTGTTGGGACATGTAGATAGTAGCAAAGACAATGTGCTTATGTGAGGCACACAATATAAAGCATATCCACAGACCATCAGACAAAAGCACTTCATCATACACTTCAAAGACGGGCCACACACGAGGCACTGATTCTTGATTGTGTTACTTGGTTGTGCACATCTTTGCCAGACACTTTTGTTTTAAAGCTGAAAAAAATAAACAGGATACTTTAGATTAATTTTGGATCTGTGCATTGTATACATATTGCTATAATATGTTTCTGTTTAGTGACTGAAATAATCTGAAGTCTATATAAAAGATACAATTTTTGTTTTCTTATTAAGAAAATAGATACAAATCACAATACACAAAAGGACAAGGACCACTCAGTCTTCTGCATAAAATATGCTGTCCACTGAGGCATCATATTGTAGGATGTATCAAAGTATTTCAGATTGAAATATTAGATTCTGCATGTAGATTTTTAAGATGACCACAAGCCTTGCATATTAGAGGATATTCCAATATTCCAATAAATCTCTAGTGCATTTTCGCAGCTGTCGATTTAAAATTATGCAACTTTGGTATAAACAAAAGACAAATGGTTTACAATAGATGTCCCTGTATTTCCAGTATTATTTATTAAAAATAAAGCATGGTATTCCTAAACTGTGCCCAAACAATGAAATTACAGGGACACCTCAATCAAATTCTTGACTGTTAAAATCTTATCCAGCATCAACATGATTAACATTCTCTCCGTAGAAATGTTTTCTATGGTAAATCCTCTGAATATTGTCGACTAAGGAGAACATCAGTAGATGCATAAAAAAAAGCAGCAAAACAATTCATCCTGTTATACGCAGTAATAAAGCTTCATTATGAATACTGACAGATTCAGTCAGAGCCCTGCTTGGAAGAGCTGTCATTATAATTACTCCACATCAATAGATGTTTAATTTTTATCTGCCGGTCTAATTCGTGAATGATCTGCAATGACCTAGCACACCTTTTTTGATGATTGCACTTTTACTGGCTGTATTAAAGGCAATATTTAAACAATGCTGTTATTCCCATTTGATTGTAGAATCTGATACTAATCAGCTGAGAATTGAAACTGACATGAGCTCATCCAAACCAACTCACTTATCAACATGCTTACAGCAGGGCGTACCTTTGACATTAAATCACAAACACCTGTTAATGGACTAAAATGCAATTTGTCATTTCCACAGTTTAATACTTTAATATTTAATATTTAACAGTATAAGATTTTTTTTTTTGCAGAAGCATTTTAGTTTCACAACCTGGCAAGCTGAATTTAGGATGTGCAGAACTGTGTAATTACCAGCGGCATGGAACGGAGATGGTGCATTAGGACTGTCCGCTTTTTATAGGTCTTTACATTTTATTTCAATTACTGCCTTCTGCTTAAATGGTCAATACTGTTTCCATGTTCTTGACCAATGAGTATTTCACATTTTAAAAGGAACAACTGCAGTCTCTATACTTGTTTGCAATGATTGCAATGGTAGATGATGCTTAATTATACCTCTTAAAGGCTTTACTGTGCTTTCATCAGGATTTCATTATATTGCATTTTGTTCTGCTTTTACTTTGCCATCCCACATTAGATAAGCTTTTATCTAATGCTGGTATAGTTTTTAACAATTCAAAACTATTTACAGCTCCCCTGCTGCACAGATCAGGGGGACACGGAATAAAACAGACCTGGCATGAACAGTTGGGATCTCTGGCAGTGGAAATTCATAAACCCCCGTCAAGTTTTATTTTGCCTAAAATCATGTTACGTCCATTCTGCAGCATGCTAGAAAATGTGTATTTTTGCTTTTACCAGTCCACAGACTGTCCTTATGTTATTATCTTCGAAATCCAATTCAGAAAGCTTTAATATTAAGCAAAGAAATCACATTCAGATGTTACTTTGGGAATATCTTGACGTTTGAATTAAATTTCTTTTCATTTTCAGGTATCAGCAAGAGTTCCATAGTTGGCAAAAAAGAGGCAGACTGTAGTCAACTTCATCTATAAATAAAAGTCAAATATGTACCACAGAACAGCTGTAGGTCAATGCATTTTAAATGAGTAAGAATGCTGGCAGAAGAAAAATATTCTGGGCTGCATGCATTGCACTGCAAGTGGAAATCTGACCTGAAGCAAGATGATGTTTTATGCAGATCCAAGATAAGAATTATTTAGCAATGGGATATAAACTTTGAAACACAATTTCAGAGCACATGGGAAATCGATGAAAAACATTATACAACAGTATATACTGTACTTCTCCAATTCTGTTTCAAGTCATACAAAATAAAGAGAAGAGTATAACACTGTTTTAAAAAAGAGAGCTCAATGATAAAAATGTGATTTTGTAAAAGCATCCACCTAAAAGCATGTTACAATACATAAAAATACTGCCAAATAATAAACAAATTAAAATCACAAAGTTACATCCAGCAAACACAGAAGATGAAACAATCACCAAAAAAGCCTTTCTAACAATGTTATCTTATTAGAGCCTAATCGGATATCGCTTATCGCTTACTCAGCCTTATCGCATTTAAAAGTAGAAACAAGTGAAAACAACTGTGTCACTGAAATGTCATCCAAAATGTCAGGATAGCAATTTAGTACTTAAACTGGTACTTTAGTGACAGTCTTAGACCATTTCATTTCAATATCATACATCAAAATTAATATGAAACATGAAAATGTAATGTAACCTATATTATTATTCTTATCAGAATAATAATCTTAATAATAATAATAACAATAATAATAATAACAACAACAATAATAATAATAATAATAATAATAATAATAATAATAATAATAATAATAATAATTAATAATCAGAATTATTATTCTTATCAGAATCAATTAATCAATCAATTAATTTTTTTTCTTTCATACCATACTACATGAGCTTCATGTATGAGAGAATGCATTTCTTTCACCAATGAATTGCAGACCTCACCTGAGTAATGTGGTTAGACTAATACGCACCAACAGTCCTATTTCACAGCTGTTCAGTTGCAGAAGTTAGAAATTGCTTCAGAGAGTTAAGAGGGAACTTCAGGGAGGTCAGACACCAGAGATAACAGTCTTTGAAAAAAACTTTGAAAAGTGCCAAGAGTAGTCAGGGACTTGACTTATTGATTCATTTGAAGTACTGTATCAGTACATCACTTTTCCTTGATCATAGGGCATTTTTAAAGCCTGAGTGAAAGTTTATTTGCCATCTGTAACAAATACATTTGAATCCCTATTTGTGGTAGTTTTAGTCAGCCAATACCAAACACCATTGCCAGGGAAGTCATAATTTACAGTATCGTATAGCACTGAGACTAAGAAAATTAGGAAGAGCAATGAAAACAGATGTTAAGAGTTGCCATTAGCAACTGTAAGTAGTTTCACTGCTAAGAAATTGGTTAAAGACAGATTGAAAGGGTTTTGGACATGTATTTAAAGTGAGATGAGTATTCAGTTGTACTGCAGCAGCACATTTATATATTTTCACAGAAACAAGCTTGTTCTTGCAGATATGGACCAATTTTCATAAGGTTAATAATAGATTAATCATAATACAACACTGTACTGGTATTTCACCCTAAGTAATTTCTACTGAGAGGGAAATTTGTTCTCCACAAAAGAATTTCAGGTTATAGGTGACACCACACATACAGTAACTGCACTAGTAAAAGGAAAAAAGGCAAACTCTACTTACTCTTAGAAAAGGCAATCCTTTTCACCTTTCTGCACATCTCAGAATTGTGCTTCACATACCAGGAATAATATTCAGCACAGTATCTAAAAAAAGTTTAAAAAAAAGTGTTCTTACAGAACATATGAAATATGGAATGTGTAATGTTAAACATTGTTGTGTAGAAACAGGTACGTGCTAGTATTTGTTATCACATCAGCAAGACTACTGTATACTTGAATACTGTACATCTTCATGGTTACATTAACCAAACACAATTGTGTACAGATTCTTATCATGTGACATCTAATTTTGATACACCACCTTAATTCCAGCCTCTTTGAATACACACGACAAAGGCATCGCTGGAAGAACCTACACATCTCCATCACACAAGTGTTCAATTTCGGAATGACTGACACAGGGAGCCCAGTGGTCACCGTAGCTTCTGTCACCACACTTACTACTTTCGGCCTTTCCCAGGGACAGCCTAGGAAATATAAAAATCCAATTCAGACACAGCAGTTACTACTGTTCTGCTCCATCTCTGCAGACAAAAATGATAACAGTTCTCAAGGGAAGCAATTCTGAAAAAAAGCTACCTATAACTGAGAGGCCAAAGTGCTGGTGTTACAAAAATCACGTTTAAATCTAGCTGAGTTTAATTAAATGTTTATTTTCACCAATGATGTATACCAGAGGGGTCAAATGTCCACCTCCTGTTTGGTACAGTACCTTTCTTACAGTATGTTATTTATTATACTGGCTTTCTGTTGCTCCAATTGAGTAGTTTACTGATCAGCCCACATATTTATACCTATCAGAATTCATTTTGGGGCCAGTAGGAATACTGTAAATATATTCTTAAAGAAATGTTTGGGTGCCTTTAACCTTAATACCACAATTTAAAAAAAAAAAGCAGAACAGGCAGAATCTGATTTTAAGAATGTCTGTAAGAATGCCATCCAAAGATCTTGAAGACATACATTAATTGTCTAGGCATTAAATGTATCTTATTAGACTGAGCTTCATGCTCATATTTAAACTCACTGTTGTTATTTTTACTTAGACTAGCTAAATGTTAGGTGAACGTTACTTATGAAAGAGACTCAAGTGGATTGAAGCCGTGTTTCATGTGAATTATTTTTCTGTTATTCAGGGGATTACCCCAAAATCCTTTTAAGAATATCAGCTGAACTCTAGGAACTGTGTGACAGAAAATGGAATGAACAGATTAATTGGTCCCGTATTCTACAGATTGCGATGAAACCAGCATCCAGCCTTCTATTATATTATTACAGTGTGGTAATACAACACATCAGGTTCTGCTATCCTGAGGTGAAAGTACTCCCCATATAAAGAACTTCACTATGAATGTTGAGAAAATAAATTCTGACTCCATGACAAACAACAGTGAGCTTTGAGACTTTTTTTAATCATTTACAGACAACATGGTTGTAGGACTTGTCTCATAGGCAGAGCCACGTCTCTAAATCAAATACATTTACCGTATAATCAAGGTTTGGTTCTTTTAAATAAGCACAAAAGCATACAGTAAGTTTGTAGTCCCTGATAATACCTTTAAGCCCAGACCAGGAGAGTTGTACCATATCCATACTTAGCATGAGTATTCAAGTTGCAGTTTAACAGGTCTGTAGAGCCCTCTAGTGGAATGGTGATTTCTAGGATAACAAACTATAAACCAGTTCGCTGTACTCTATGTAACAGTTACTGTCCGGGTAAAGAAGTCCCTGGTTCCCTTTACGTAATAAAGCACACAAACATAACACATAATCAGACTACTGTTTCAAGCCAAGAAAAAGCGGAATGCAGTCATCATTTTTGTGTGCAAAGAAACAAGACACCGCTTTCGTCAGGCTGGTTCTTTTTATGAGATGATAACTTCCTACTCTTGCTAAACGCATGCAGACAAAATAATTGCTGTGGTGAATGATGAAACTAGCCAGTGCACCAGGCAATAATAAGGAAACAGAAAAGAAATTTACAGTACCTACACTGCCAGAGATTGTGCTAAAACTGAAAATGTGTTTGAGAGTTATTTTTATTGAAACAAAGTCAGACTGTTAAAACCAAGACTGTTACTAAAGCATCCCCACAATCAAGACAACATAAAACTGTATTATTTCTAAGGCGTCTTTTGCACATTTGCACAGATTCTGCTTTTTTAGTTTTCTCTATCCAAGGTTGTCTTATTTAATCACAAACCCAGAGAGATTCCACTACTGTACAGTAGGTTCCAATCAAGACTTCTTTCAGGTGCATGCTGCTGTCATTACCATCCAAAAAGTGGGGAGGCTAAATTAGTTTTATAAGAACTAATTAGGAAGGATAAATACATTCCAATTATATCTATTAGTTCTTTATAAAATGGGTCTTTTACAAGGAAATTTCCAGTAGGTCTTTCTTATAAAGAGAAGGCTCTAGCGCTAATGAAACTTAATATCTGCTGCCATCCAGTGTCAGTTTCAGTTGATGCAAATGCAGTAAAGCTTTTGTACAAGGTTTTTTTTTAACATGTGTAAAGGTGTTAGATACATAATTTAATTGATAGGAAGTGCTCTAACTTGTGACAGTGATTTATTGGTTGTTTTACCTTCTTTTCTGCTCTTTCAATAGCTCTCAAAATATCCAAATGTCAGTTTAATTAAAATCAAGCCAGGCAGAAATATTCTTACTCTGTAAACATTTGAATGATTTTTTTTAAAATTTATTTTAATGAGGTTTCAAATGATGCTGAATAATTCAACGGCTGATGATCTCGTCATCTCACTCTAGTAGTTTAAAAAATCCAGAGCAGACTCCCTTGATGTCAAATGCTCACCAGTGACATGAATTTACCTGTCACTTGTGTTGAATCAAATGTCAGTGCACCTTCTAGAAATGATAATAGCTTGAGTCTGCTAAAGCGACAAGTTCCTTTTGGTGTTCAGCAAACATTTAATTCAGTGTTGAAATGCGTTTTATTTTTAGTATTTCTTAGTATAGATTTATTTAAAGTAATTTAATAATACATGAAAACAATAGTATTTATTTTAATTATTAATTGCAATGGACATTTCTGTGCCATGCTGCCAGGACTTGCACATGTGACTTCTCCATATTTTCTATCCAAAAGAATTCCACATTACATTTTGGGGATAAACTTACTAAAAGTATTGGGGCAGTGTACAGTATGTGTTATTTTTACCTTTGCGCAATTGGATTAGAGCTGCTTCTTGCTTTTCCCATTGAGTTCTACTTTTCTCGTGATGCAGCCCTCAAAATGCAGCCATTTCAGCTGGTGGGTCACCCAACCATTCAGGCTTAAAACCCTCTTTAAGGTAGAATCTCTTTCTAGGGAAAGACTTAAACCTGCTCCAGTGAGCTTGACTTTGAACACCTTAAATGGGAAAGTGCATCAGTTTTGATGCATAAAAATGTTTTGCATTAAAGAGTAAATGATTTGCTCTAAAGTCATCCTTTCAGACCCTGGAATATCACTACCAAGCAGACCTCTGACTGTACCATACTGCCTGTGTGCTTTTAAGTTTCCTGCTACCTTTGAGCTCTCTCTGTGCTCTTCACTTTCTTGCCCTTCAACACACTGCCTAGAGAAATCCTGTATCTAAAGACTAAGGTTTCCTTTTAGATGAAGTGTACTTTCAGAAATGTCACACTACAGATGTAGCAAGTTTAATTCACCAAAATGTTTTTCGCATTCTTACCTGGTTTATCCCGAGGAAATACTTTTGTAATCATTCCGTTAGAAACAAAAGAGGGTATGACACTGGATCTCGGTTCTAGGAATGGAATAAAAATGTATATTAAGCTTGGGTGAAACGGCAAAATAGCACATACTGTATGTAGTTTAGAGTAGGGGAGATGTGTCAGCAAGCAAGCTGCAGAGAAGTAGGAGTTAATTCCATGCTGAAAAGTGGAATTGTGAAAAAAAACACAGCACTTTGGCTGTGTTTCCAACTTCAAGTATATGAAAATGAAGATTCCAGCTGAGAATTAACCTCTGCTTATATTTTAATATAGACCTTGTGGTCTGCAGACATTTTGTTGATTAAAACTACTCTCTAAAGACACATGTTATAGTATGCCAGCTTTAATTAATGTCAAGGAGTTTCAGTAGTCTCTTGAGATCTCATTTCACCAATG
This sequence comes from Lepisosteus platostomus, assembly GCF_059453375.1. Lineage (NCBI taxonomy): Eukaryota > Metazoa > Chordata > Actinopteri > Semionotiformes > Lepisosteidae > Lepisosteus > Lepisosteus platostomus. The sequence continues at coordinate 53,415,020 of NC_142618.1, forward strand.
AAGCTATATTAGCTAACCCTCAAATGGCAAACAATACTTTAACTGTGTAAAGTCTGTGATTTTACTTACTGTACATATAGATCTCACTGTTTTTGTATAAAAAAAATATTATAACAAAATTAAAAGAATCTATACCTGTTATAGTGGATTGGGAAGATGTAGTGTATTGCATTTCACTGGGTTTTAATGTTGAAATGCCACTGGTACCTTTTTCTGTCTGATCCCAATCTTTGTACAAAAAAACAAAATGTGTATGTTTGACATCTCAGAACATTATCTTTAAAATTATATTTTAAATATGGGTTTGACACTACAACAAATTTGGTGTTTGCATAATTGAAGTAAAGTACACAATAAAAATGAAAATACTTAGAGGAAAAAACAAAACCAAGAATTGCATAACAGTATGGAAAGTCGAGTGTAGTGTACTCAATTTTACAGAACATTTCAGATTCTTACCTGGTTTGTCTGTATACTGTTGGAATGGCATTAAGTTTTGTTATTGTATAGAAAACACAAAATCATCTGGGGAGCAGGTAGGGTTTGAGAATGTATTGTATTTTTTAAAAAACTGTTGTTGAAGATAGAGAAGAAAAAACTAAACTACATTCATAAAACCTAGTGTTTCTACATAGTTGCCTTTCGCCTTACTTAAACACAGTCCTCTCCTTAACCTACCGTTTCTACGTACTGTAGTTGCCTTTCGCCTTACTTAAACACAGTCCTCTCCTTAATAAGTGTGTTTAAATTCAAAGCGGGTTATGCTTTTGTGTATTCATCTCCAGACTGCTTCTTATTTCAAGTATATTAATTTTTTCCGTAAATTAATCCCCGTCACCTTGTGTTTTTCACCTTGATCTGACTCACAGCTTTGAAATACTGTATCCCAACAGCCTTGGTACGCATTAATGGTAAATTAATAGACATAATTGTAACAAAAGGTGAATTTTGCATTAATTGTCCAGTGAAATAAAATAGTTAGCTGGTTTTAAATTTAAAGATGTTCAATCCCAGAACAATCCTATACTAGTGTGCCAATACCACATCGATAATGCTTACTTTGCAACAGAACAAAATAATAATAATAATAATAATAAACTTTATTTTATATAGTGCCTTTAAAGGTGGCTTCTCAAAGCGCTTTACAGGATGACAATAACAATAAATAATAAGACTAAAACAATAAATAAGAAGATTTCACAAGATAGGACACAATTATAATTACAACAATAAAACAATAACAATAGAGGAGACCGTGGAAGGTGGTATTAAGAAGAGCAGAGGGGTGAAGAATGGAACCAGTTAAGTAAAGGCTTTTCTGAAGAAGAAGGTTTTGAGTCTGGATTTGAAGGAGTTTAGAGAAGGTGACTCTCTAATATCCTTGGGCAAAGAGTTCCAGAGCTTGGGGGCATAGCAGGAGAAGGCCCTGTCGCCCATACAATGTAGACGGGCTTGGGGGACAGTAAGGAGGGCAGAATTTGAAGAGCGGAGGTTGCGAGGTGGGGAGTAGGGTGATAAAAGTTCAGACAGGTATTGAGGTGCCAAGCCATGTAAAGCCTTATAGGTGAGCATGAGGATTTTAAAGTCTAATGCATACAGATATCCAGTACTCTTACCTTTGAGTAGCAATGGACTTGGAGTGTGAACAGAATCATTACCTGTTGAATTATGTCCATATGAATAAAATATATAAAAATACATTTAGGATTTATCTCAGGTATAGGTAAACTTTGTTTTGAACATTATTAAACATTGATTATACAGTATGTACAGTACAAAATATAATATATTACAGCTGATAATGTACTGTAGGAGATACAGTATATATACTGTAGTATGGTTTATAAGTTGTAAATGAAAATACAATATTTTAAGCTAAAATAGAAAACCAGTATTACAAAAAATTTATACAAGTAGCTTAAATCAAAAGTATTTTGAAGCATAAACATGCATTAAACATGATCAGAAGAACACATAATGTTATAATGATCATGTTCTTATACTTCTAATTACTTCTATAATCATCTACTGTACATATTATCAGCATTCATGTCATTCTCTACAGTACTGTTGGTGTATTCCATTTTTTATTCCATTTTGTGGTCAAATGAACCAATCAAGCACTCTCTCTTACCTTTGTCAACATTTCCGATAACGGTGTGACTGAAAAGAGGTTTGACAGATTCTGTCTTCCAGAGAAGAGACAGGTCTCTGTCTAAGTATAAGAGAGAAGAAAAGGATTAAGAACATGAAGGTGCAATAAAACATCATCTTAATGAAACAGGGAAGAAACGTGGCATACAGTATGTATACAATATATGGCTTTTTAAGAATGGACTAAAGTTTTTCTCAGTGAAGTGTTGTAAATATCTATCACAAAAAAACAGCCCATTTTAATTTTTTTATCTGTACTATAAATACTTTCATTGTACATTCACAGAAGAGATTACTTGAATAACTGTTTAGAGCAACTGAAAGAAACAGGATTCATTGTAAAGAACCACAGTGGTTTGACAGTTGTGTCCTAATATCATTAGATGCATAACCTCTGTTTCCTCTTTGTAGACCTATTTTTAAGACACACTGTTCTTCAACTGTCCCTCATGTTCACAAACTGCATACACTGCTCACATATTCATAGAACACATGAATAAAAAAAACAAGAATGGATAATCACAAACTATCAGACCAGTTTCTAAAGAGTACGAAGAGAACTGCTGCAATACATTTCTTACCTGTTTTGCCTGCCATCACGCAGATGAAGATGCAATCTGAGTTGTTGCTTTGGCTCACTTAAAATAGATACACCACTTTTCAGTATTGTTTATATCCAAAAAAAGAAACAAGAAATACACTGAACAGATTACAGATGACTTTTAAATTGTTTTAAAAGCGATTAATAAAAATCTTTATGGTTAACCTAACCTAAAAACCCTTTTTTCATTTTCTTAAGGAGAAATTCTGTCCTGTTTTGCTGGTGTTTTTGCACGCCTTATTTCTTGTGATGTTGCTGTGTTCTCAGGACTCTCGTTGCTGTGTTTGTGTGGTATGTTCCATGATTGTGTTTCAGGTTACAGACCCTCACTCGCCTCTGGTTCGAATGGAATCTTACCTATTCAACAGGGGAGCCAATGGCAGAGTTTAGGGTATTGAACCTGGTGCAGATAGTGTAGCAGTTTGTATTTGTTAAGTTCTGGTTGGAAGCGTAGCCTATCCTTTACTGTGTACTGTTACACATGTTACTGTGGGTCTCTTAAAGCCTGTTTCAACACTGTTAGTGACACTGTACATGACCTGTAGTTTTACAGTTTTGGGCTGTTCCCTCTTGTACTGTATTTCTCTTTTACAGTTTTCTGCAATGAAGTACTTTGAGCCTCTTGGCTTACATCATGGGTTAGTCACAAGGTGTCAGACATTAATATTCATTTACATTTATTTTGGCCTTTCTTTTAATTAAAAACTGCCATTCGAATTCTAACTTTCTGTAGGATTTAAATGTACCCTGTAAATTGGAATATGTTGGTGTCAAGAAAGATTTGTAAACTTCTGCATTTGGCATAGCCCTGTTGTCCAGTAAGACTTGCAGGTGAAAAAAAGATCATTCATGTTTTATTCCTCTGGGGACACAATTGGCGATGCTGTTTGTAGCTTAGAATCCCTATTTAAAGAAGATTTAAATTAATTGGTGGAAAGTCAGTGTGTGCATGTTTAGAAAATAAGTGGTCTTTGACAGCTGTCTTTTGAAATAATGAGATACAGTATACCAAGCTTTGTTTTTCATCTGTGTCATCAATTTGTTGTACGGTAGTAAAAACATAACATGACATCTAAAAATTCTTATTAACACTTAAAAACTTCTACATACTAGAAAACTGACTACTTACCAGATAATATGGAGCTAGATTTAAAAAGCTCTTGAAGATAGCTTGTGGAATTTTCCATTATATCCAACAACACGGCAGTGAAATCTGAAAATAAACCTTCTTTAACTAAGAGTAACCAATTCTGGAGTCATGCATAACTTCTGGACTAGACGGGATTTGGCCGAAAATTAGATAATAGTAAAGAGATTAACATTATAATTAACCTCATATGTTTGACCCTTACACTGTGATTGAGCTATTATAATTTAGCTATTATATATCCGTATTTTTTTTTAAATGTAACAAAAACTCACAATGTAGCTTTTTGCCTTTGTAAGATGTGTTGTGGTATTACTGTACATAACAAACGATTCTATTCCAATCCCAGCGTAACAGGCGATATGTTCTTCTGTCAATTCCTCCAATTTTGAGAGTGGCAGAGGGAGTTGCATATTTGAGGAACAGGGTAAGTATGATAATTATACATGTGAGAATATGTTAACTCAATATGCTTGGTGACAATAGGGCTGGAATGTACCGTGTGTAAATGCAAAGATTCACCTGAGTAAAAAAAACATGGGATCTTAAGACCTGATCCTGACCTGATATGGTTTTGTGTTCGTAGTTCACTTTTATTGATAGGAATCATTAAAAGCAGACTCATTTCACAGGATACATACCGGGTTAATGGAGGATTGTTGTATATATTAACAAATATTTTAGTTTTTAAAATAAAGTCTTAACTTTTTCTGTTTGATGAGAATAAGCTGTCATGACCAACGGATACCACTTACCTGTTAAATCATTTGTTCTATTGGTGAAACAATAGCAGTATCTCATTGGGAACGTGCTTGGCTCAATATTCCTGAAATCAGAAACTTTAAAAGGAAAATGATTATTTCTGTAACCCAAAAAGGTTGATATTTTTAATATTGTATACTGTACGTTTAGCACTGTTTTGATTAATGGATTGTTCGTGACTGAGTTCTTAGTGGCATGTACAGTATGTATGGAAAGATGCACCAATTGTTTAGTATAACAGACAGGTGGATGGGAAGGTAGAAAAATGTTATTATATAAACTCCACAAGTAGTGATTTATGGTAATGTGACTGAATGGCACTGCATTGATCATAGCCTGGTATCATGCATGCTTGATAATTCCCTTTCCAAACTATGCATTCAGAGATGGAATAAGAAAAACACAGTCAATCACTCCTATAGTAAATGCAAATAAAGCATGTGAATAATATAAATGATTAAACAACAGGAAAATTCTAATGACATGACTTAACTAGTATTGATTGCGCAGTTTCAAAAGTCTACATTAAGTAGACTAAACTGTCCCAAACTAACCATTTTACTGTAAAAGAAACTGCAAACCTTTTGTATCACCCATCTGCTTTGACCTTCCAAAATTATATTTTAACTTGCATTTAATGACTTAAGCATAGGGTCTCATTTGCACATTATATTGTGCAAAATACACTATACTGTAAGGTATAAAATGCTAAATTAAGGCAGGAAATGCATACCACACTTACTGTTATACACCAGAATTGTAATTTTATGGAGAGCCAGAGAACTGTGTGAGGTTACACTTAACATTGAAAACAAATAGTTGTTACCTGTGAGGAAGAAAAGAAAAGCTTATTTTAATATAAACTTTTATGACACCAAACTTTAAGATTGAATTCCAATTTTCATTTTTATTAGTATTTTACCATATGGTAAATTTCACAGAAATGGATACTAATAAAGCAAACTATAGGAAGTTTAAAATGTCTTTAAAATGCATTCCAAGCTTTAAAAGTATAACAATACTTAATTCTCACTCTCTCAGTTTATAGTGTTAGTACCTTTATTGAAGTATAATACTAGGACAATAGTAACAATAGCCATCATGCATATTGGAATACATAAAGACTTATATGAAAAGCAGATAAACAGATTAAAATGTATTCCAAATGTGCCCCATAATGTTTTATGTAAATTTCTACTTCATGCTCATTCAGTTTGGAAATGAATTTGGTAATGACTGCTTCATGGCTAGATAAATACAGACCTGTTGAGACACTAAGTACATTTGTAATTGCCTTCTGTAGGCAGTTTGATAAATCCCCAACACTAATTCAGCTTGATTTGCATTGTTTCAGTTGTAAGAATCCACTCATGTAGTACTCTTGCTCCACACGTCTCTGCTGGTACTAGTACATATTATACAAATAGACCTGCTTAATTCATCAAGTGTGAAAATGAGCAATTTAAACAAAGAAACCCAGAACTAGAGATGGTTATTCCCACAAGGAATCTCTTGTGGACTGGTTGTTGCTGATATTTATTTCCATTCAAATTAAGATCAATAATTGGATTGCACATTTGTTATCCCTTTGTTGTTTAAATTGCTTGTGCTCATTCAAACATCAGACTAAAGAAACAGAAATTGTTACTGCTTACCAGTTTTTGATGAATTTAGTAATATATTGACAAAATCTGTGAGGTCTATAGAAGTGGGATCAAAGTAGTTAGTCGAAAATTCTAGGAGAAAAAAAGGTTTTACTAAAATCATGACTGTAATGACATAAAATGTATGAGAAATCAAACTTCGCTGCACTGTCAGTCTGTCAATACACACTTTTATTTATGGGAAAGGACATTATGATGTAGCAGATGTTAATGTTTTTAAATTCTACAATCGGTAAATTTTCTTTATCAACATGCAAAATATTGAATTAACTCTAAATGTTAGACGTAATACTGCTTATGGCATTAACACAGTAAAAAATCTTATTTCTGTAGTGCATTTCACTGTAAGATATTGTTATTAACTGCTGTGGTTTAATGCTTCACTATCGAATAAATACCCTTTAAAGTTGGGAATTAATTGTAGAAAAGCTCTTTAAACCCCTGCTTCTATAAAAAAGCAGAAGTGTTCATAGTCTTTGTTTAACTTCCTATCTGAGAGATAGCAAGTCCTGCAGCATGGGGCTTCCTACTATATGAAAAAATAATTTCCCAGAGACCTACAGTAAAGACTCCAAGTGGTGTTCAAAATCCTCCAAAGCACTGACAAAGTCAATCCAGCGGATCTCTTCAGAATAAACATTGTAACAAAAATCAGAGGACAGCCATGGAAACTATGTGGAAGTGCACTTAATACTGAGAAAAGGAGGAAGCTTAGCCATGTTGTGAAAGCTGATATCTGGTTTCTTTCAAGAAACAGATGGATGAGATTCCTGGGATCAATTAGCTACCACCTAATAGACAAGCTATAGTAGATGGGGTAAATGGCTTTCTCTTGTTTATATCTTTATTATATTGTTACTGCAATCTATTACTCAAGAAATACCTCCCATTAGTGATGGAACAATTAAAATAGGATAAATACTGTATAAACCTTTATATAGTGCCGTTTTACCTTGAAATAATTAGTCAAATTTATGTAATTACTGCTGGTGCTCACTAATCACTGTTGTTAATATAGGTAATGAAATATAGGTTTATTAATGTTTTTAAATCATCCTCTGTGTTTTTTTCAATCCCTGAAATGAACTGGTGTCCAGGTTGCGTCCTCTCCTGAACCCATTTTCTGCCTGGTTAGGCTCCAGCTAACCCCTAAAAGATTACAGTACTAATAATGGATGTCAATGAATTTATTATGTACGCTAAAATCTGCTAGTGAAAACAAACTGCGTAAGCAAATTATGTAAAAAAGAACACCCTTGAAATACCAAATATGACTTAGGAAACTAAGCAGTACGTGGACCTCGCCGTAAATCGTTTACCTTTTGAAACCAAAAGCTCTCTCCTTTCCAGATTTTTCCCAGAATCTTTTCCTACAACTGTAAAACAGCACAGACATTTAAAATTGTCAAATGTAGAGAAGCGTAATACCTCAGCTGTGCTTTTTTGACAATCACATGGGTTCAAAAGTGGGGTAAAAGGGAGGGGAGTGGACATCTCCATACCCTTCAGCACTTGGCATGAGGAGGGGAGAAAATAAAAGTCTAAGGAAAACAACACTAATGCTAAAAAAGTTGATTGTATTATTATTGATTACATTTGAACCAAACAACCATTTTGTGGCAATTCCTGTAGTAACAGCGAAGAAAGTGTTTTGGTATTGTTGGTCCTGGTAAGAATCGCATAATTCCCAGCTAAATTACATTTGGTAAATAATGGAAGGCTAGCCTAATAGGAAAATTATTGAACAGTCTTGAATCACGAGGAATGACAACACCCCAAAATCGAAGCGTAACAAACTATTGTGGAGTGGATATTTGGCTTAACCCGCTTGGCTGAGGGCCGACCCCCTGGCCGTAGGACGAGGAGGCCAGGACCCCCACGCAAGGTAACCAAGGGGCAGCTGCAGAGGTGGAGTTGGGGTGGAGGTGGGATGCAAAAGTCGCACGCGAGGGAAAGAGATTTGTACATGTGCCGTAGCACTCTCATTACAGGAACTCAGGTAGAAAGAAAGATGACCTACCGTGGTTGCAGAAAACAAAGAGCAGAAGCATTGCAGCACGCATTATAACACAGTAGCACCAACGTTTTCTCTGCTCCTGTAACCATGTCATTTTAAATGATGAGCTGGTTGCAGCTATCCTGCAGAAAGTGAAATATTTTTTTTACTTATTACATGTTTCTGTTGTATTCATAATTCAGTTCATTTTGGTTTTTAGAGGTCCTCACTCTAGGTCGAGGTCACATCGATTGATGTTTATGAGTGATTACATAGATCTAACAGATACATGAGACAGAGTTAACGCTAACATGCAAGCTCATATGAGATTTATACTGTAAGTAGGTAGAGCTGGATAATCAGTAAACACCTCATGGAGTAGAGTATTACTTTACCGAGCAAGAACAAACACATAATGATTTAGGGGCATACACATTAAAGGTCAAGTTTTATGTGCAATATCTATGTGCATTTTGTTTCTTTTTTTGAGCAACAGGGTGGCACAGTGGTGAACAATTCTGTCTTGCGGCACTGGGGCCCTGGTTTCAATGCCTGGGGTTTCTGTCCGTGTGGAATTTGTATGTTCTGCCCATGTTTGTGTGGATTTTCTCCTAATGCTCTGGTTTCTTCCTACAGTCCAAAGACATACTAGTAGGTTAATTGGCTTCTGGGAAATTGACCCTGTGTGCACGTTTGTGTCAGTGTCTGCCCTGTGATGGACAGGTTTTTTCTGTACCAGATGTATCCTGCCTTATGCTCATTGTTTGTTGGGATAGGCTGAGTCTTATCCAAGACACTACACTTGATAAAGCAACAAGAAAATTGATGGATTTCAGGCAATCCAGCGGTTGCAGAAAAAATTCAGCTACTGTAAAACAAGACTTTCTGCATGTACATTAAATACATATTTCAAAATAAAATATTAAAATATATATTCAGTCTGTTTAAAACTGCAGTGCTTCAAGAAAGAAAAACATACTACTGCTATGACATACTGTAGGTGTCTGAAAAAACATTTGACGTGAAAAACACTTTTACTGGATTATCACTTATCTGACAGTTTCTTCTCTACAGGACACAGAGGTCAGCACAATTTCCTTCTTCAATGAGTTAGAGCTTGTAATCTGTTTCTGGACCTGGGTCGACTGTGTTTGTTTAAACTGCAGTGTGATAGATCATTAGCTGACCCATTTGATACTGGTCAAACCTAGATGAAACTGCAAGTGTGAAAGGGAAGCTACTATCTATACATTTACCTTCCAGTTGTATCACTGACCTGCATTGGTACAGTACTATCCTGTTTTATTGTAAATTTATACTATTCCTTGTTTCCTTTTCAGCTCATTGGTTCTGATTCTTTTGCTTGGTACAATATGTTGCAGTATACAACATTTACTTTATACATGAATTGTGTACCTACATACAGTATATAAACAGATAATATGACATAGTATGTTTAGATACTAAAGAGATTAAATAAACAGATTATATGATATGGTATATTTAGATTTTCAGAAGGCTTTTGATAGAATTCCTATTGAATGAAATTCGCAACAGACATTGAGGATGCAGATTAAATCCTCACCTATTTCCGTTGTCCTACAGTACATACAGTTTGTATACGTGTTTATAGATTTTGCCTTCTGAACTTTTCCTTGCACATTTCTCTCACACTCCATCTACACTCTTCAACAGGTCCCCTGCTCTTTCTTTGTGAAAGTGAAGGAGGACTTGATCAGCCCCCTCCTCAGAGTCAGACTGCCATTTTGTCAAGTAGCTAAACTATACCAGAAAAGAATTAATATGTTCATCTCTTTATCACATTCATTAAGATCTAATCAAACTATTAAAATAATTAAAACTCAAATTGCAGACAGTAAGCATTCAATGAAATACTTGTATCTGAATTCAGAACATCTTAATGAATAGACAAAGGATACAGATAAAAGGTTAATTTTCAAATGGGGTGATGCGATTAGCAGAATATCAACAGAGTACTCACAGGGATAAGGACCACTGCTTTTCTCGATTTATATCTTAATTCAGATGGGTTTGTAGATGCTCTCAAAATAGGATGATTATCACAGTAAAAGCTACACAGGAAATTCCAAAAGAAAAAATTCAAAATTAAGAGGATTAAAATATCTGGCAGTGAGCAGAAGCAGTAAAAAAGGCAATACCTTAGATATATCATGTTTTACAAAATGTTCTTACAGTTTTTTAACATATTTGTTACCAGATAAACATTTTTTAACTAAAAAAAAGAAAAGAATATAACATAAAAATACGACACATAAAGTATAACATTTTAAGTTCACAAGACAAAATGGGAGAAAAAATTTACTCCATTTTACTATAGAGAATTTCTTAATATATATATGTTATTTAATTATTATACTGTACAGTATATTCATAAAACCATTATTGGCGCTTGAGTGTGGTACATTAATATTTAGATTGTCCTGGAGAAAGTTTATGTAAAACTGTAAATCTGACAGACACATTGGAAATTATATTCTTTATAAAAAAAAGAAAAAAACAAAAACAAAACAAAAGTACTGCTGTAAAATAGCATTCTACATTTTACCTTAAAATGATACTGTGTTTTCATAGCAGAACAATTATTAGCAGTAGTAGAGGTATTGTTTCATATAATTTAATTTTAATTGAAAGAAATAAATGAAAATCAGCATCTATTCTGCTATGAGGAAGACAGGTGTTTTTATTAATTTGCATGTAAATTGAACTTACCTTGTCAGATTTTCCCTTCTGAATTAAAATTGGAATTCCATTTCAGATATGACACCATTAGTCCATGATGTTCTGTATAAACTCTGAATGAAAACGTCAGTCTTATTTAAATTACTAATATCTCATCTTGAAATACTGTAGAGGCTGGAGCTTACACAGAAGCAAGCTCACCAGCATGTGGAGAGCAGTCTCTGTCCTACTTCGCTTTTACAATCACATTATAAATGGCTTAATAACAGGCCAACTTGATATATGAAACTCCTGGAGCTGTAATTATTCTGAGAGTGAAAACTGAATGGTTTCTTTAATGTCACAGTAGCCGGCACTTGGATTCACAAGCACACAATCTTAATTAGTCATATAAAATAGTGCTGAACCATTAGTGACTAGGGAAATTTTTTCTAGGAAAACTGAGACATTAAAAGACCTGAATGTACCTTTATATATAGCCACTGGTTAATTTGCATAAAAAGAAATGACAGCCCTAACAATCAAAGACTGACCGATTAGCCATGAAAAAAAAATTGGTATTAAATTACTAATTTTCCTTAAGAAGTAGTAGTTGCATTCTGGAGCTAAAAAAGCACAAAAGTGTGTGAAATTCCTTCGTAGGAACTAAAGTCTATTGCACTGTAGATGTTTTCCTCTATTTTTGTGAAGAGGTTGTGCAGAATATTTACAGGAATAATTGTCACTCTATTGTAAAAAGAGGAGAAAGTTCAGTTTGATTGGTTTGGAATAAAACAATGATCCGTATTTTATCTACCTCTTTCTTCAACCATCAACTACAGTATCTGAAAGTCATTCATCCTGGTGAGGGTAGTGGCAGCAGAGCAGAAGAACAGGGCACAAAGCAGAGCGAATACTAAAGGATTACTGTCAGTCTCAACAGAACGCAGTCCACCATAAGGTCATGGAGAAAGAGGCAATCAAGAGCCAATCAGACTATCCAGCCTTTGAAATTTCCTATCCAGATCTCACCCGAAAGAGGGATTTATCTGCAGGAGTTGAAAATGTGCTGAAGTTTAAGTTTCAGCAACATATCATTAAAATAGTGTATGCAGCATTCATAGCATTATCACTTCAACTTCCTAAGCTACTGTATGTCAAAAAATATGACTGCATTTCTCAAAACTTTCTTTGTTGTTGTTGTTAACTTAAGGGTTTAGCTAGTCACTCTATTTCAGCCAAGAATGTAACATTAAAGTTGTGAATTTGGATAGATTCATTGCCAAGTCTTTTAGGAACTGTAATACTCCACCATAATAATCAACTGATGGTGGTGTTGAATAGCCTCTCACAGAAAACACGTTTTGTGCTTTTGGATGACATTTTGGATTGACTTGCCTGAATTTGGCTGACCGCAAAAGGCCAGTTGTAATTCTCAGATGTTTGAGAAGAATCTAAGATTTTACCAACAGTATGCTAGTCAGAAAGGAGGTTTCAGTAAAGATTGTGCGTCCTTTCCATTTACTTACCTTACCTTAAGAGGTAAAATGTAACTTTATATTTCTTTCAGCAAAACCATTTCAGATAAGAAAGCCTTAACAATTTTATACTGGATTTTAAGGTGGTGCTTTTCCTGTCATGTAATCCTAATGTTTGTAAATGTAAATAATATATGTGATTCACTTTATATTCCACTCTAAAGTCTCACCAATTTTTTTTTACCTGAACTCTTCTTGCAAAAACCCATTACTTTTGTCCAGTGAGCATTCTTAAAATTGTGGCCGGTATAAGGAAAAATATTCACCTACTTCCAATGACGTCCCATTTTGTTGGAATTACAAATTATTTATAGTATACACATTTTAAATAATCCTGAATATTTCAGAATTCATAGTAAGGACTAGGAAAACAAAAAAACTGAGGAGTCTCCACTGCCCCTCACCATGGGTGTTGAGCTCATTTCAACATTTTACCAGCACCTACAGATATCAGCAGATGAGATCTGCCTTACTGAATTCGATAGAAGTGCACCCTGATAGGCATACAGTAAAAGGTACAGTTGGAAATGGTGGAGAGTGGGCACCTTATGGAGTGATACTGTATCTAAAACATATTGCAGGTGGTGGAGTTGCTATGGGGTTGGTATTGCAGGTGCAGCTAAACATAAGTAGTGCCACTGCATCCTTTATTCAAGACAATGGACTGCTACTGTGTCTTCATGGCTGTGGCAGTGTGGACCTCCTTTCTCACTGTCAGTAAAAGCTTGCAAACGGAACGTGGCCAGGAACCACACATCTTTTTCCCAAGAAGTTGTAGGAGAGGTTGGGTCTGGCAGTCTTGAAGAGGTGTTGTGGAAGGCAGAGAGAACAGAAGCAACACGCAGGTGAGTGATGGAGTTGGGAGAATGAGGAAGCATACTGAAGAAGCCAGGGGGGTCTAAACCATTGGAAATGTGGGGTGCCAAGTCACTTAAGTGAAGAGGTGGAAAGAAGGGAAGCCTCTTTGAGCCAACAGCTGTTCTAAGGGGCCATGTCGACAAAGGGAACAGTGTGCATGTTCTGCGTGTCATCAGGGGTTTCTGACTGATTTCTCAAGTCAAAAGCAGGGTCACTATCGTGTTGGTTGAACAACAGCTTACCCAAGTCCCAAGAGTTAACATAATGCTGCTCAAGAAGAGCAAAGGGAAACTCTATGAGGTCATGTAATAGCTGTATCTGATGCTTCTCTGAGGAATTTCACACTGCAGGATGAAAACCGGAGCATGAGTCCGGCATTGACCCCCATCTGTGATTCATGTTTTCTTACACTCAGCTTCCTAGATTGCACAGGGCACAGTAGGAATTGGGAGCAGGGAAATTGGGTGCCTGGAGAATTCTCTCAAATTCATCTACTGAAAGTTTTGCCACAATGTGTAGGGTGTTAGATAACAATGGCATGGGGACTCAGCACATCCCCAGCTGCAAATCCTAGCTATATGAATTCCCTGGAGCCTGCTCAAAGGAACTATCAGGCCCCAATCATCACACAAGTCTGCAATGGAAAGCAATGTGAAAGACACTTTGAGGCAGCAAAACCCCTGTGGTAGCTCTGTTTATGTATCCATTGATGGCACCCAGAACTGGACCTACTGTACTAGGTGTGAGTAACACAGAACGAAACTAGTGCACATTCCCTTTCGTAGAAGAACCAGAGGGGGGTACCTGTTGACCTTCTTGGACTAAAGCTGGGAACTGGCTTTAACCAAGAACTTTGTACAAAGTGGCCCCAGGGCTGTGCATCCTCTGTGGTAATGGATGTGCTGCTGTATGGGATAATAGCCAACTTTAAGATCCCCAACATGTTCCACTCCACAGTGCCTATTGCTGAATCTGGAAATTCCTGGTCTTTCAGCAGCTGGAGGATCCAGAAGACTCACACTATACCCGTCCATCATACTGCAGGAATCACAGCTTGTTCAATATATAGTACAGTATGTAATTCAACATCGTCTGAGACAATTGCCTCAGTTGTCTCTACTTTATGTACTGTACACTAGATGGATAAATATGTATTTTACTGCACATCTGTCAATACACAGTAAAAGTGTTACATTTTAATTTAAACCTCCAGAATACTGTTGTATTTTGATTTCTCTTTATTAATAACTGTTGCAATTGTAGAGACAAAACATAAAAAATCAAGTAAGAATACCAGTTGCATATTATACCCTTAAATGAACATATTAAAACTGGACAAAGCCAGAATATAAATTACAAGTACTTTTAAAAATTACAATGAAGAAAACCATACATAGCACTGAAGGCCACTTGTAGAAAAGTTGTGTTCCCATTGTTTAAAAATAAAAAAAATGACAGAGAAAGCTCAATAAAGCGAACAGAGAGGAGTGATACATATTATTGGCTATTTTGAGAAAGTTTGAGAGGGCAAGGCACAATTACTTTATATCAGTCATATGCCCCATTTTACAGGTTTTGCGAGGTGTGAACATAAGTGTACTGCACATTTCACTTGAAAGTTATTTTAAACAACAACTAAACCTTAACTACTGCAGCAGGCTGTTGGTTACTCTTGGAATATTAAGTGTTTGATATTTTGTTAATATTTTGAGGGGTCCTGCCAGGTATTTATGGCCCCAAATAACCTGATTTTTAATCCGTCTTCTAAGACATTTATGGCTTTTTCATTAATAACTTTGAAGAACTATGAAGAAGACACTCAGCCGAATTGCAGCAGAGGGAGATACATCACCAATGAAAAAGCGCAATTCATCCAGTCTTGGAAAGCTGGTAAGAACACTCAAAACAGCTCCTTCTCAGACAAACTTGTGGCACCATGACAGGTACTGTAGTTGTGCGACAAAGAGGTGTGGCACACTTGTCTAAAATGTACATAGAATTTTAATTAAAGAGAAAAACACAGGTGAGTTTAGTGTATGTACTATACAAAAAGGCAGTGTAATACAGATATTTACCTATATTAAATAACAAGATTCTATACCATTTTACAGGCTGAAAAAAGTTCATTGCAATATATACTGTTCTGTCAAAGAGAAGAGCTACAATTAAGGTTTAGTTGTCTTCTTTCTGCAAGACATTGTCAAGTGTAAGAAAATTATTCTGTGCCTGCAGAGAGTAGGCTTCAAGATATGCTCTTCAATATATATATATTTGGAAGACCAGTACAAGTAATATGCCAGACTGAATAACATGGTGGTTTAGTAAATTTTGTATTATCTAGGAATACAAGATAGCATCTAGTTATAAAAATGTTGTAGACAATTTTCTTTAGCTGATATTACAAGTTTTGCATTATTAACACCTACATTGTTAAAGCAGAAAAGCCTTTTACTGTACAGGCTAAAAAGCATTTCAAAGGCATCCTTTTTCCAAAACTAAGCCTCTTCTTTTAGCAATCAGTGCTTTATAATTATGAACATGAAATACACAGATTTGCCTTTGTAAATAAAAGTAAAATGAATAAAAGAAAATAATAATACTCCAGCAATTAAATTAATTTGTACTGTATATATTTTATATACAAACAGAGAAGGAGGTTCCAATAATATCCAATAAAGGTATTAAGGTGCTCAGGGAAACATTAGTTTATATTGTATAAGTATAGACAGTAAGCATATGTTTGATTAGCAATGCAAACTGATATGTAAAACAACATGCAAATCTGAATCAAAGCCGTTCAAAATGTAAAACAAATGACATCAGTGTAGATTTGTTAGATTCCTCTCACCAGTTTCATGTAACCTAAGAAAACTCTTCTTTCTTCAGCAAAAACATGATTTTATTATTTCAGAAAGTTCTGGTACATCTGAGAAAACGTGAAAACCTCCTACATTTAGAACAGTAAATGAAGATTTCAATTTTCAAATATGTTTATTCAAATGTTAGGAATTAAACCACTATTTTTTATTTTAGTTGGTTATGAAACAAGTATTACTGTAGATTATAGGTAAAGAACCTTACATCTTTGGATATTTTTATTCTTGGTTTGTTTTGCCTTTTTTAAAAGAAATTATATATTTTAATTCATATTTGTTTTTCAGGTTCAATGTTAAAACTTTGGGGTTATTTGACTAAAATAAATGACAAATTACAAAACAGAAATGGAATATGAATTACAGACTTCCATGGCTTTATTGAATCTAACAGTTAATGCAGATGCAGTGGAATAAAAAACTATAAAGTGCACAGTGATCACTGAAAAGCTTGTTATTACTATTCCCTTTGTGCAAGACAAATTCAGGGAATTCTACGTGACCAGAGCTGGATTTACTGTATGAATTTTCCATTCCTTTTCAGTGCAATTCTATAATTCAACATGATATACAGTATACGCTAGATAATAAAAGGTTGTTAGGATATACTAGTTTCTCAAGGTATTAGAAAAATAATTTAAATGTGTCAGGAAATGATTTGGAAAAACAGTCAATGTACTGTAGCTAAAATATGCCATTCTATCTTATCAACTGCATGACGATCAATAAGGAAGCCTGAAATACATACATGTGAATACATTTTTCAGACACAAGTGTTATCACTGTGCAGAGAGGAAATGATCGCAAAGTAGTTTTCTTGGATACATTTTAAAAAGGTTCACATTTGGAGTATCCTGTTCTGCTTTTATAACATGCAGTATGCTTTTTAAAATATATCTATGTTACTGAAAAATAATCAGGAAACAAGTGAAGCTTTTTGTAGGTGCCTGTGCAAACTAATAACATTTCAAGTGATGATAAAAGCCAACAACTTGGAAGTTACGTTTACAACTTGCAACACATTTCTTGATTTAGGATCAACAGGTGAGAGAAAAACTACAGTCCACTCCAGAAGTCCTCACGCATAATTCAAGCTTTCCAGATGAAAAAAAATGGAATAGATGATATTGATATTGAAGTGAGACAATACAGTAAGTATTCAAGCAGACATGCTTTGAGGCAAACAGTATTTTATTTTCATTGCAGGGGGCACTGCACATCCTACTTTGTTTTTTGACCCACAATAAGAAAAAAACGAGCATCTTGGTTCATTGTTGCCGAGATTACTGAGCTATTAACACAGCAATACCAGCAATAATGTCAACGGAAACAAGAAACCCAAAGTGCTTCTTTGTTTGTCGCATTTTAGTGAGTCAAAGGGAATGCCGTGCCCCCTTAACTGAAAACATAATGCATAGAGAGGACATTGTAAAAGTGCAGTGAGATCACCTTCAAGCTTTCAATGTTAAAATAAAAAAGAAATGTTAACGCAAGTACATGACGTATTTTACTTTGACAGCTGAGGAGACACAAATGATGTACTTTTCAAAACCCTGATACTTGATCTTTGAGTCATACTTTTTTATTTTAGCTTACTTAACATATTTAAGGAATCTTATCTACTTTAAAACCCATGGCAATAGTTTTAACAGTGTGACAGGAAGGATCATAATACAATAACATATGATCCTGTATATATAAAAAATGTAGTTGTCAAATGAATTTGTGCATATTTTCTATCCTATCTTGAATCTGTGTTTCTGGTATTTTCCTTTTCAATTGTTTCATCTCATGTTTTTACTTGGCCATTACCATGATCGATTTGGAGGAGGGGTTACTTTTTTCAAAAACCATCTAATCTCTTACAGTATGGTAACACTCAAATATTCTAGGTACTTAAATACCTAGACTATGTGAGTGTTCATGTGTGATCTTAAGCATAGTTGACTTTAATATAAATTATTGGAGACTGATTTGTAACTGATTTGAGACAAATCCAAAGGTACTGTATGAATGGTTTCTAAGGCCTGGAATTAGCTCAAGTTTACAATGTCTCTTACAATGTTCCTTTTTTAATAGACAGTACCCAAATATACTTCTACTAGTACAACCCTTTCTTGTGGTGTTGGAGACATTTTTTCAAACTTTTCTTTTTTGTAATGAAACAGTTTTCATGGAAGGTGATACTTACTGTTTTGGATGCACTTGGGAATGCACAGAACACCATTTTTGAAATAACAAACACCACAAAGTTGCAGAAATGTTCACTTCTCCCCCTTTTTTTTGTTTTTTGAAATATTATTTAAAAATTGTGAAAATTCTTTGACTGTTCTTAAAGTACTGGAAGTTGCTATTTTAACAAGTGCATACTGCATCTTAACAAAGTTTAACCAAAGTCATGTAAGCAAGGTTAGGAAGTATATAGGCTGATCCATGGTGCACTGAACAGAAAAAGGCACCAAAACTAAAATACACTTTACACGTTGTCTCTGACCCAAAAGTAAGCATCTAAGCCACATGTACTGTATTATAAAGCTGAAGAAATTTGGTTTAACCCTTTCTCTAAAAGGTGCAGCTCCATGCAAACCATGCACAAAAAATAACAAAAAAAGAAACCTTTATTTAAAAAATGTTATGAAATGGTATAGCTTTCATTATTAATGTTACATTTTGTTCTTTTTATTCATTACCTGAACTTTGTAGTGTCTACCACAAAATTTGCATGCATTACATGCAGTGCCGTTTGCTTTGCAGCGATAAAGCTTTGGGTGATTGATTTTAACTTCTCAATGAGGTGAACTGTACAAATTGTGTATACTTTACATATCGTGGTCAGTTCTTTTGTCTTACACCATTTGACCCATGTGCAGCCCTCCCTCACTGACGCCCTGCTAATTGGGGTTACTGGGAGTGGTCCATACTGAATCAGGAAACCCTTCACCCGTGGAGGACAAAGGAAGAGGCCCACTAGGTGTGAAAGGATCAGTGTCAGTGTCTGTTTCACCCTCTGCTAGGTACCGCTTCTCCTTCATCCAACTTGACCCTCCTCCACAAGGCCCAAAAGTCAAATCATCTCTGTCTTGAGAGATACTAAAGCCACTGGGAGACCTTTCCAGTTCTTCATGGTTGACGGACAGCAGTGACAGAGGAGTGTCCGTGTCCCTCACCACAGTCCGCCCCTGCCTTGGTGACAAATAATCCATGAATGGGCTTTGGAACTCACCATCAGAGTCCCTCCTGGTGTCCATCAGTGTGCTAATAGGTAAAACACTGGGTCTCTCCATGTAGGAAGGGACAGTTGATGGAGGTAGCATAATGCATCCAGGCCTATCTGCGGGGAACCTAGTGTCACTTGGCTCCTTCTGAAAGAAGCCATAAGGCATCACCTTGCTCACTGGGATCTGAAAGGACATGTGAGGACAGGTTTCCGCATAGTTGAAGAACACCCTCCTGATCTCTGTGTAGCGGCTGTCCTCTTTTTCTGCAGTGTGGCTCTGGGGAATGCAAGAATCTACTGCCACTTCGTTTGTTACGGGGTCTACTTGCATGTGGTCCATGCGCTGGATGTGCATGTCAACCAGGAAGTCAAGCTTCTTCTCCATGTGCTCCACCTGGAAAAGAAGAACGGTGTACATTTCGTAGACTGTAAACACTACATGGAGGAGTATTAATAAGAATGGAAAAGGTTTCAAGGCTGTTTAGATCTTCTATTTTCTGTTCCAAATGAGCTCTGAAAACCTTAAGTTAAGCCTAAGAGTGAATTGTCTAAAATAGTTCAGATGTTGAAAAGACTTTGAATCATCTGAATAACCATATTACTAGCTTATTAGTGGTCGAGTACCTTTAGCTCTTGTTGGAAAGGAAACAAGAAGATGCTCCACGATCACAATTGAAAAATCCTGCATCATAAATTACCTGTTTTTCAACTTTCACAAATCTTCCCATCATGCTTTGGTCTTCTGCCTCTGGTCCTGATGCTTTGGCTATGTAGGGATCGTGTCTGTGAAAAAGGAACGTAAAATGCATCTACTCTTCCAGTTACAAGGCTAATTAGTGTTGTATTGTAGGCATTTATGTATATCTGCAACAAAAACATCAGCAATGGAGAAACTCTAGCTTGTTTGAAAAATAATCACACCACATAAAAGCGGTTAAACTCTCAAGCAATCTAAAATGAGAGATGGTATAAATGTTTGTCCTTTTTCAATTTTACATTACAATTTAGAAATTCTTTATTAAATCTCCCCGTGATGTGCATTGAATAACACTGTTACGTGCCTGACTACATTTCAAGTAGGTAGCTGTGTCAGCATGTGTAGGCTGCCAAGAAACAAGTAAAGGTTTATTCCATGCTGAAAAGAAAAGAAGGCTCCACAGCCGAAACATTGTGTTTCTTTTCTTTTCAGCATGGAATAAACCTTTACTTGTTCCTTGACTATATTTCAAACTTACAGGACAAATAAAGCTCAATTTCCATTATTCATGAACAGGAACATAAACTACCTTGTCAAGCTGGTAAAAAAGCAGCCATAAACAGAATTAATCCTTATTTGATTTGTATAAAAATTATTTAGTTTATGAAAAGAAGAGCAATAAAAAGGCAGTGTCTTTTGGACCAAGACAATGCAATATTGGGAGCACTTGAAAAATGCACTTCACACAATTTATCTACAAATACAAAAAAACACACAAGAGATTTTCACAGACTTTTATATTACACTTGAAGACATCTATCACACCAATATAATGACTTTTTTCTAAAAGTTTTGAAGAACACAAGAGTATAAAAAATAAAAAGGGGGTTTCCAACAAAACAGAGACAAACCTAGGAGATTGCTGGGAAGGGTAGGAAAAGGGTCCTTTCTGGGCCTTCTTATGTTTTGGGGTTGAAGGGGGTCCAGGGGCCAGGATCATATCTATTCTGGAAGGGTAAATAAAAGCAAGAAACAGTGATGTCATTGACAGGCTTTTGGTTCCCATACTAAAGGAACAGTTTGTTTTCACGCATCACGTTTCCTACAACACTGTGGTACTCATAACCAAACTGACTACTTCCAATCTGCCTGTTCTTATTTATGTAAGCCAAAGAATTCTTGTAATCGTAGAAGAGCACTCGATTTACATAGTCTACAATCCTGAAGTCTGGGGAAACTAAGAGAATTTCATACCTTCTCTCAAGGTGAAATATAACTCGGTTTAGCCCTATAAAGGAGTTCCTGTATTATTTTTTACATGCTGCTTCATTTTTCAAAGACTGAATGACATTCCCATCTTCTGCATATGCTCACCCACACTAATCTTGGCTCTAATCCCAAGCAAACCACACATTTAAGCATGGATCACATTGATTCCAAATAAAATTCCCTTTAGGCAAAACCATAAGATCACAAGAATTATATTCCAAAAGTTTTAAGAATAATAGACTGCATGCCGCATTTCACAATCTGCATTTAAAGGTGTCCAATACCAAATTTAAGATGCATTTTTAAAGGAATAAAAAGTATTTCAATCATATAAGGACTGCATAAACATCTACATCCTGCGGAGTAAACCTCTGGAGTAGACCTCCGAAGATTTTATCTCATACTATTCAGACTAAAACTTAAATAATGCTGGTGGCCTCATCTTTCTGCAACACACAGTTCTATGTTGGCACAACCATAAGCATCCTTGTAGCATGAGAAAGAGGTGGCAGGTAAATAGACTGTATCAGCCCCTTGGGGCAGACAGTGTAGCATTTTACAACAGATTCCATTCTCCATGTAGGCTTGTCCTCACCCTTTCAGGAGTATTAATGCAGAGTTTTGCCAGATTAACATTGAACCTCAGCAATGATAGAAATAAGTATCCAACAGCCTTGAACTGTGCATTGTGTTCACTATTTCAAGAAGAAAACTGGTGTATATCGCACTGGTTCACATCTGCAGAGGGCAAATGAGATGGGGTTGTTAAAATATGGCAGAGCTGTTTGTAACTACAGAAATAAACCATTCCACTATTATCAAAAAGCCACCTATTGCTGGTAAGGGTTGAGGCAACCCAGAGTCTATCCTGGTTGTACTGTGTATGGTGCATTTAGGGGCTACCCAGGGATAGGATGTCACTTCATCACAGAAGGCACACACAAGCACAGGGTGACAATTTAGACACAGCGAATAACATAGCTAGAAAGGCTTGAAAGGGAGGAGTAAACCGGAGCACACTGGTGAAAACCCACACAAAGAGGAAGACCATGCAGATTCTCCACAGTCACCAGGGATGCTTATAAAGTCTGTATTCCAGTCTGGAATAGAACACAGGATCCAAGAGCTGTGATGCAGCAATAAAAAGGCAAAAGAGAGCCTTACCTTGTCTGGAGGTATTTGATTCTAGACAGCATGTCAAGGTGCCCAGCTGAGTACTGCTCTATCACATCCTTCACATCATAAGGCCTCAGAGTCTCCTTGAATCGCTTTTTGTTCAGAAGAAATTTCAAAATTCTGTTGCAAAGCAATCAGGAGTTGTTAAAACACTGCCATTTAAAAAAACACTTAGAGCAAGTCCTTTTTTGAAGGAGTAAGAAAATCTATAAAATGTATCTTAACACAAAGCAAGTGTTAAAAAGAGTAAATTTTAAATGATGAACCAGAATTAGAAGAAGTTCAGTGGCCTTGGAAAGGAAAACTCTCAAATCCTTGCTTTTGGCGGTAATAAACAATGTCACTTTTAAAACTAAACCCTTCGTTAGCTTAGGGAGAACTGACGTGTCTTATGAAGGAAACAGTATGTCTTTCAAAAAGAAAGGGTGCTTCCAAAAAATCCCTGATCTTATGTTATGGAAAAAAAGGTGCTGTTTTGAATGTGGAAAGAAACATCTTGAACACAAAAGCATTGTAACATTTAAACAAGTACCAATTTATGCAGATAGGTACTTAATGGCTGAATGCCTAAAAAAGCTTTAAAAAAAAGACACCAGCATCTTTATGAAACATTTCAAATATTGTTGTTTTTTTAAATAGGAATCAGTGGTCATTTTCTTACCTCACAGCCCTGATAACGGTCTTTAGAGTAGGTATCATCTCTTCCAGTATTAGGTCACTTGGAAAGCCCCTGTCCTCACATGCAGGATCAGGCAAAGCTGCAGCATCTGAGAAAAGTTTTTAATGGTGATGAAATGCACGGGTGCCTGCTTTTCCTAAGGTCAACTGAGTTGCAGTTTTGGCAATTTTCTTTTTCTTTCCAAGGTTAAAGCAGATGCCACCAAGAAAAATCCTGAAACCTAGAAGCTAGGAATATAAATGATTTCTAGAGCCAATATCAAAATTGAACTGCTTCTATTTCCCCCTTTTGGTACAGTATAGACAGTGAGGAGTTTGAACTGAACTATCCAACTGCGGCAGATGTAAATACACAGATTTGAGTGATAAAGAACATGAAAAAGTTACACAGTATCCATGATCCACACATTGCCAGTCACTAGTTACCATCGGGAGTAGGTTTGGGATTAATTGGCCAGGACACCTTCACACCCTAGTGGAATAGGAATGCCTGCAACGTCCAAGGCCCCTGCATGTTTGTGGTGGTGCCATGAGGGATGGGCCTGTTCCCACACCAGTACTGAACCGTCTGGATATTGCAGAGGACCAGCTTGTCAAAAGATGGGTAGGTGCATCAGAGGAGTCCTATTCAACGTGTGGGTAAATTTGTTGCTGCACTGAGGAATCGCTGGCTACTACAGACAGATTGGAAATGCAATGTGTTACGTTACATACCTTCTGAGCTCTGTCGAAAGGCGTATGCTTTCATGCGGAAGGCAGTGCGGAATCTCTCTCTATTACTGAAGCCCCCTGGCTTAGGTTCCTTGGATGGGCTCTCTTCAATGGTGTCTGTGCTCATTGGCATAAACAACTTGCCCTTAATGGCTGAAGCTCTTGGATTAGACTGACGGACACGCTCCAAAAGGCTTAACTTTTGGCTGCTGAAAGAGAAATGTTTTGACTTAAAAATAGCTGAGCTGACCCATTTTTTCTAGCCATTCATGGTTAAAAAATATGTGCCAACTGGATTTTTTCAGAAGATACCCATTTTAACACAATAAACTGAGTCCTGGACTTATTTTCTTAATAAAAACAAAAGCTACAGAGCTTGAATGCAAGGCAGAGTTAGATTTTTCCTTAATTTTTCCTTATTTTTTACAAACCTGAAGGTTTTCTTATTTGGGGAAAAAAAAGTGTAAAAAAAGTCTGTATTCTACACTATGTAGTTTAATTCTGTTATACTGTTCTGAAAGTCACATACTGTAACAACACGATCAATTCCAATTTCTCCTTCTATTCATCTGCAGTACGTATAAATAGTGCTTGGCTGTCCACAGCTCTACATGCTCTTTTTTAGTACTTAGCATTTCAATCCTGTAAGAAACAGAAGTCTTGTGTGCTCAGTATTGCAATTTGCAATCTGCAATTTCCCTCACCGGATCAATAAAGTATCTATCTATTGTTAAGACTTTATATTTGTCATCTTCACCTCCTCCAGGCCTGGAGTGGACTCACTCTTGGTTCTTCTTCAACGAATAACCTCAAACTCAGTTTACTCCCCTCTTTTGGCCATTAACAGTTCCGGTACTGGCCCTCGACTCCTGATTCTCTGCTCACGTACACTTTTTTACTTTCCTGCAGTGATAGCAGCATTACAGTTTTGTCATACTGTAGATGATGATGCACCACATACTGTACACTCCTCTAGTGCTTGCCTCATTACAACAAACACAACTGATCAACATACAAAGGACAAAAAATAATACATTTTAAAGGCCCTGGAATTTCTAGCTTGTGAAGAAAAAATACCATCACAACTAGAGATTTAGAGTCCTTGGCATTTTTGGGGAATGAATGTGACAGGACTGTGTATCAGGGAAGAAGTTGATAAACTAGTTATAACTAGTTATAAGGTATAGTCATGCAGAATCTGCTTCCAGTTGTGCTTTAAAAATCTGTATAGTTGTAAGTAGGAAAAACATTCTGAAGTAAAAATGTTATCATCAAAAAAATGCATTTAGCTGTAGCTGTTTGGCTCTACAGCTTTCAGTCCAAGCAGTAGTTGAACCCAACTATTTGCAGTTGACAGAGCCCCAAAAATTGGTAAAGGAGTATCTATTAAAGGGATAAATATGACAGACGTGAATGAGATTTTTCATCTTCAATCCCATAGACCAAGAAAGTATTGGGGCAATGACACTCAAGATGCGCAAACAGATATGGTTTGAGGATTTTGAAGAACCAGGCCTTAAACGGAAGGTGAATCCGAGGGGAACATCCTTCCCCTTGTTAAAAGAATCTTGTGGTCCTCCTTACATAAGTTCCCTTCTTACAACTTTAATCAAGATACCGTTTCCATTGACCATTCACTACCACCCAACCCCCCTGGGACCACAACTTCACAGAGGTCCCTCCCCACTGGACCATCATGAGTGACTGAAAGGAACATGTTAAAAGGTCATTGTTATATTATTGTTCCCAAGGAAATTCTTTACTTTGGAAGTATACTGTGGTGAGACAGACCAAGGAGACGATGCCGTCTACTTCACAGGGGTATTAGGATTCATTGCTGCACTGTAACTAGATTCTACAATCATGTGGAAGTACAGATTAAAAGGCCTATCGGAAAGTGCCTTTCTTTATTCCAGGATGACTGATGACATTTGGCTTCATGAAAAGCTTTAGTAAAATTAAACCCTGTAACTAGAAAAACATTCTTCAAAGCTTGCTCCCACCATGAACAGACAATATGGGATTTTTTTCTGTCCCAGGTAAGCCATGAAAAGAAGTTAATAAGGTGCTGAAAGTCAAAATAACAGGACGAATTTCAGCATAAAAGAAAAACAAGAGTGCTTTCATTGTACAAGAATGTAAAAATTGGATAATGCTGTTATGTGGACTCAAATAGAATACAGGGAATATAGCCTTTTAAGTGTCAAAAGAGCTGGCCCTTCATCAAAGTCAGCAGAACCACAACTGAAAAACTTCTGGTTATCACAGTGTAATTTCTTCTACTTTTTAACCAGAGCGAATAGGATAGCAGGCATTGTCTTCAAAGAACTG
This sequence comes from Lepisosteus platostomus, assembly GCF_059453375.1. NCBI lineage: Eukaryota > Metazoa > Chordata > Actinopteri > Semionotiformes > Lepisosteidae > Lepisosteus > Lepisosteus platostomus. Next base: position 53,441,392 of record NC_142618.1, read on the forward strand.
TAAAATCTTTGATGGAAAAAATGCAAAACCTGCCTTAAAAATAATGTTTTTACTGCATGGTATTAATGTTTTTTAAATAATCTTGCATCTTTCAGAAGAACATCCATGGTATGAAAATAAGTAAATGTAAAACATATTGTATAAACTATTTCATATACAGTTTGCCTACTACTGTATATAATATATAATCATTTGAACTCATTTAGAATGAGGAATCATTGTTGATTGTGTCAGCAGCCATTGTGGAGGTACTATAATTTACTCCAGGAAGGCAATCACACTAGAGCAGTGCCAATCTAATGAATGGAGAATTCAAAAATTACAATGGAGACTGGGGCATGGTGTTTCAAAAACTAACTTATACAGAATTCTGCAGAAAAGTGAAAAATTGGTAAGGAAAACAGCTGAAAGGCTGCCTTTGAGGGGGAAAAAAATTCAGTTGTTTCTAAGGTTTCCCATTCTGATATGTGAGAAGAAGTGATCCTATGGGTAAGATAAAAAATGTGCCTTTAGGTTAAGAATCCTAGATAAACCCACTGCATGGGGAAACAAACTTAAACATAGTCTAAGTTTACTTAAAACTGAGATGGAGAGGTGATGTTTCTAATAGAATTCTAATAGAAGTGTTAAGGCAGTTCCAGATTTGAACAGATGTTATGGACAAAAGGCTTTCTGAGATTAAGTCAATGCAACATCATAAACTGAGTTGAGGGTAAAGCTGTTGCAGATTACATAGTGAGAGAATGAAACATGACAATTAAACAAAGCAAAACAATTTCAGGTTATCTGTCAAAAATACTGAAAGCATGCTAACCACACATTTCAGCATCCATTATACAAAATACTATAACTTCATTTAGCAAACTTTTCTGCCACCTGCCGAAGTCCACTACCATGGCTTCTGTCTTTAGCATAGTGTCATGAACAAAAAAAACTTGCAGTATAAAATTTTACATGTATTGTACATACTGTCTAACCGTGTTACCATTGTGCGTATGTGTAAAAGGAGACATCTGACCAGTTTTCAGGCACCAAAGAGAATTCAATATTTATTTAAAATAATATTTGTGAGATCTGGAAGACTAACAATATGCAAATTATAATCAATATTTTAATCTTATCGATTTGATCTCATCACTCATGTCCTTAATTTGCTAAAAACAGACAGTAATGAAATTCAGATGAAAGGTTAAAGTTCTATATGGAACAATAAATTAAAAAAGAACCGTATCAGACACTGCTTAATTACTATGCAGTAATTACTTTTCAAATCAATCTTGTTTCAATGGACTGATTCATTGAGAGTTTAAGAACTGCATATCAGGCATCCATAATTGGCTGAAGACTAATTGGATTACAAACATGACACTTCAGAAATGAGATTAATAAAACATTTTTTAAAATGGACCCTTTTAATTTTTTCATTTGAAATAAAAAGCTCAGTTATTTTAATGCATTAATGTGTAAGGATAATAAAGTGTAAAGTGTAATGGCATTTGTATTACTTGGTTATTCATAATGAGACTGAAAATGATCTATCTCAGTGTTTTTCACCAGTGGTCCACAGCTTTGTCATAGGCGGTCCCTGGCGATGGAGTATAAAATGACTCGTTAAACTGGCATACAGTACCTTTCTGCTATATTTTCAAAATTGATCTACAGCTTCAAGGGTTACTAATAACTATATTTAGTGCAAATGATAAAGTTCAGGGTTTTATCACAAAGCTTACTTGTGAAAACAGCTTACTTAATTTGACTCATCTTTTGGATCTGCAAATACTGTATCTGCACTTAATTGGCAAACAAGACTTTCCAGTGTTCTAAAGCAGAACATTTGCTAGCAAAATTATAAGACACTTCTAGCTGACTTCTGGATTCAAATAAAAAAAATATCCAGAGTTATCAAAAATTGTACTAAAAATGTTGAAGCCTCTTCGTATTCGTGTGAATCAGAAATGTTATCCTTAGTAGCAATGAAGAGTAGAGTGCTCAACTGCATATAACATTGTTCATGTGACTGGAGCTAAGAAAAAACACAAAACTAAATATAACTGTAACTATATTCTAAACTGGTCCTCCGTCCCGCCCACAGCTGAACCAGTGCTGTTCTGTGGTCCATGGTCAGTAAAGAAATGATTAAGGTGGGGCGTGGGTGACAAAAGGTTGAGAACCACTGATCCATCTGGTTACACAGTTTGATAATGGTGTGGTTATTTTCTAAGACAGCATGTTTCAGAGATATACTGGGCATATAGGTTTCATACAAAGCTGCCACTGCATGAGAACAGAAGGAGGGCCATCTTTCTCATATCAATGCAAGTACTCTTCTGTGGAAACTGACGCTGGAAGTGTGAACACCACCTTAGGTCAAGTGATGTTATTAAGGTTCTTGTTGTTTCCCTCAATTTCTGCAAATTTAAAAAAAAATGTAATATCTTTTCTTACTTTTAAAAATTTCATAATTTCAGAAGTAGGATTTCCCTATTTTTCCTTAAGCTCATTCACAAGCTTTTGTTTCCTGGACATTTTCTTTCAGAAAAACAAATTGAAATGATTGACTTACCTGGCCACTCCTTCCATCTGGTCCTTTCTTTAGAAATGAGAGAAAAAAAAACTTTTAAACAACAACCTCCCAATGTATGAAATATAGATGATTAAAATAAAGCACTTTTTGTCTGGAAATAGATGTATGTTTCACAATGCCAAACATTTAATTTGATCACCGAGTGACAAAGATATATTCAAAGATTATTAATATATTTAGTGTAACAATTCACTTTATGCATTATGACAAAGAAAAAAATCATGTAAGGACAGCATGTACTGCATATGATTTCTAAATTTAGACAACTAACTACACTGAAGTACAGTTCACAACTATTTTTTTGCCAAGCAAAAGAAATCAAGTGTTGACAATAAAATGTTTCTCAGAAGCTACAGTATTCAATCGTTCTTGAAAAAGTAATAAACTGAACACATTGTATTTTTCTGGTAAATCAAGGAAAATTAGAATTTTAAATGTGCTTGTTTAACTGTATGTAGCTAGAAATGTTAGGTGTGATGCTTATACTGTACTATACCGTCCTTTGTGCTATAAACATGTACTGTATAAGATTAAAATGGTAAAACTCTTAATGTGTAAATACACATGACCAAAGTGGAAAACAAGCTAAGAAAGAAAAAAGGAGACATGACATGCTTGCTCCTATGTTACCTTGAAGAGTTAGTTTTCCTTTTGAAGCTGGTATCCAGGTTTCTATGGAAACTGAATTCTTAGCTGCAGCATAATTAGATCATGCAAACTAAATATCAAAAGAAATAAACACAAATGGTAAAGGAAAATCAAAAAAAGCACACGAAACAAAACAATACACTAATTATACGGAAGACACAAAAATTGAAATTTGAAAGTTGTGCATGCAGTTCTACATGCCTGAAACAAGGCAGGGATATGATGGATTCATAAAATCTCCATGTGGCAATCAGATCACTCCTGACTGGGTTGGTGGCATAGTATCGCCATGCTGACTACAGAGAAGAAGGTAAAAACAACATGTTTTCATTCAACTGTTACCATTACAAAACTGCATTATTATTACTGTACAGTATATTACATAGATTTTTTCATAGCAGTTTCAAATTCTGCCTATCAGCACAGAGTGAGGCTATACAGTATTTAAGATAACAACAGCATTATCTGTGAACAAGAGACTTGTCTTTTCTGAACATTATTCATCACCGCCATCAATGTAAAGAGCCTGTTCTAGTAATATTAAGTCACGCAATGTAATGAGCGCAGACAGATACGGTCCAGTTCATTCTTAGTTACAGTATACAGAGAATGTTTTTGATTAGCAAGTAGATTTCTACTGTCTACAGTATGAACACGTTCAAAATTACAACATCATTTCTTACCTGTATCAGGCCGGCAGCAGGGTGTCTTCGCTTCTCAAAGTGCTTCTGTCTGTGTTGCTCCTGGACTTTCAAAGCCAACCCTGAGCCCAGAATTCCCTTCAAAAAGTGTTAAAATCAAGGCTTAACTTATTTGTTGCAGGTGTTAAAGCAAACTGGCAGTTTACTACTTTGTCTCAGTAGTAAAATATGCTGAAATACAATGGCAATAATGACATGAACAAGCATTTTCAAGGCCACCATCGTACCCGTATTTTAACATGATCATGTTAGCTTTTTGGCTTCCATTAAATATTTTAATGGAATTTAGAGTGCTAGATTATTGGAAAGGGATGGGGTATAGAGCCTAAAGAAAAAAGCTTCATCTTCATCTCTGGACCAATCCTCCAAACTGGACCAGGACGTTCCTCATCCCCCCTCGTGTTTGTCAAAATTTGAATAATCAAGTTGTAATTTATTTTATACACCCCTAATTTGGGCCTACCTATTGTTAATCAACGTGGCTCTCTGTTCCAACCTGTGCATGCGGTGCTGGGTGACAGCTGCACTTTTCAGACATACTGTACCAGCAGTCTTACTTACTTGACATTCTATACAGGTATGTGTCCTACAGGAAAGTTAAAACTCCTCAGAGGAGCAATGCGTCTCTTGCTAACAACAACAGGTGTTGAGAAAGTCTCCCAGTTACACAGCGAGCACACCCTGGTCAGCACTTGCATACCCAACCCCAGTGGTGCTCAGCCGACTGTGTACTGTGTAGTCATAGAATCCCCAGTCACAGTCAGCTAATAACTGCAATGCTTGAAATAGAAATATCTATTGTGTCTGACATAAGTCTCAACCAAACATCTGACATGGTGAGACTAACACCAGTATTTTAAATTCTTGGGGGCACTCCTGAAGAACTACTGTACCTCTGTTCAGGCCCAAATGCAAACCAGAAAGATTTCACTTACCGCTGGCAATGCGAAGAATGAGACTCCAATGAGTGCAAATGTTCCAGCCAGCAGTCGGCCAGCCCATGTCTTAGGTGTTTTGTCCCCATACCCTATAGTAGTTAATGTTATCTACAGAAAGAAGAGTGGCGTGCTCAGTACTTTCACAATCATACAGTATATTCGTCATAAATGTTTCACAAACTCAAATGGAGTGTCTGATTAATTAACACAGGATTATACAAAAGTTAGGGTTTTTACTCATCTGAACCTTGTTTTAAAAATTTCCGCCATTCAAGTTCTCATATTTTGATGCGTTTCATCAGGCACTGTTAATTCATAATGCAGAAGCAATCAAAGGCTTCCATGTGTTGTACCACAAACTTTAGCACAATTAGAGAGCTAGAAATCCATCAGTTTATTATTCTTTCTACTGGAAGTAATGAATGCACATTGTGTTTGTACATTTTTTTTCTGCATTTTTATATCTATCTGCATAATATATATTGCAGAATTTGCTGCGGATTGCAGCTTAGCATTTAGTGAGCAGCTGTAAGGAGAAAACTGAGATGTCAAAGTTGCTGACTATACCAGCTGCCAACTCCACAGTAGCTATTTATGTCATTCTCTGGCTTTGGAACAGGGATATTACAATATTCCAGATCTTCTCGTGCTCCAACTGATAGTTTCAAGCAAAAGTGTAGCTATGCAGTGGGAAAAGGAGAGAGCCTCATAGAAGTTCTTTGTTTGTTTGTATCAGAATTAAAAAGTGTATGAGAGAAAACCACTGGCTTACCAAACCCCACCACAAGGCGTCCGCATATGTATCGAAGTCCTGGGACGGAGGCTGAGTGGTGGGTCCATCTGTCACCTCCACAGTGATGTCATCTTTTTCCACCAGGTATACCAGGAATGATGCGAGGATGAGGGAAAGGAATCCTATGTACCAGGCAGTGATGAGCTCCTACAATTTATTTTATGAAACAGTTTATTAAGCAATTAAAATTAAATGGATATGTTCAGTGGAGGTGATAAAGTTTGAAAGCAAAGGCCTATGTTTAATACAGTAACGAACACGCTCTGCACCTACTATAGCAAATAGAGAAGGATTTTGATAGCCTTTAATCCATGACCAGTCTCAAGCCAGCAGTTTAAAACCATGTCTCTTCTCAAATTGCTCACCAACCAAATCACTCAATATAAATAAATATTTTTCTTCAATCCAGAAACGGACTTGAACTAAGGTCTGCAGGAAAGTACACATTATTTCTGCTAACTGATTCATACAATGCTATGGATTGAGACATTTTTCAAGCAACAATGCTATCTTACAGTAGAACACATTTGTATGCAGTTCCAACACCATGCCATAGACTGTGGCCTTTTATCAATCTCAACGAAGCTGCAATAAGTGTTTTGGTTCATGTCCTTGGATTTACCAGGGTGATAAAAGTCCAAGATTAGCTGTCTATCCTTGTGATGAAGATGTTCCTTAATTTCAACATCCTGTCTGCCTGCTGCATCTGTCTGAGCAGTTCCCAATGCCCCCAGAAAAGGAAACCCATTCTTGCAGAGACATGATTTAATCACACAGTCTAAGCTGAAATGATCAAACTGCTGTTAGTTTAACGATAATATTTTCAGAGAACAAAATGCAATGTCAAAGCAATGGCAGCCTTGGCTCGATTTTTTGTTTGCCGATTTAAGCTACAGCCATTCTGCTTTTGTCTGCCATGTCTTTTTGTGTACAGAAGTGTCTGGACCTGCCTTACCTTGCTGTGCGCATAAATGGCTGAACCTAAAAGCTTCCATGTTCCCCCTCGCCTGTCCATTCGCAGCATTCGGAGAATCTGCAGGAAACGCAAGCTCCTCAGCGACGTGGCCAAGACATTCCCCTGATTCCGAACTGCCACCACTGGCACAGAGGCGATCAGCACAAAGATATCTAAACACAACACAGCAGCACAAAGACATAGGAACTAGGTATCTCCTTTTCGTATTGTGTGAGACAGAAAAGGTGTGACTGATGGCAAGGTGTCATTAACAAAAAATAATAGCAGTGAGGATCCTGTTTGCTAGACGTCAGATTAGATGTGGGATTTAATCACTTAGGCCATTTCTGGGCTATTCCTGCCAAGCTGTGATCTTAAAAAACAGACCTGAAGCAAAGGAAATTCAGACATAAACTACCCCAAACTCCAGGTCAAAATGGAATAACCATGAGCACAGAAATATATTCACAATGCTAAGCTTCCAGTCTCTAAAATCAGTTTTCTTACTATATTGTCCAAACCAAAAGTCGTCATACACTGGTATTGATATTGACCTGAATGCCCAATGTAAAGTCTTTGGAGACACTAAAATAATCCATGGACAAACACCAGCCTAAGGTTGAAAGCAATCCAGAGCGCTGCAATGTTCCATATTTGTAAATTTATAAATTTAAGCGCCCTTCATTCTTGATTGCTAAATACAGTGACCTTTAGCCAGGGCAGGGGTCAGTTGCGGAATGTGAATTTGCTTTATGAACACATCTTCTGAATGTTAATAAAAGAGGTATCATTAAGTGTTGGATTCACAGGGAGGGTGATTGCACAGTGACAGATGCTGCAATCTATAAGCAGCTCAAGGTGAAGTTCCTCATTCATGTCTTTGAGGAGGTAAATTAGCTGGTGAACCGTAAACCATCATACAAGTACTCAAGATGTCTTATCGTTGAGATACTGAATGTGAAATTAGCCACAAAAGAATTACCTACACTAGGAGATTAAAATGAGTATTCTCTTTGATGTCTCACATACCCTTCATATAGTACCTTTTACTTTAATTTAATCCCTGAATTCCTAGGATTTCACTGTGTGGTGTAAGGAGTCAAGTGTGATCCAATGTATCTTGTGTATCATGTAAAAATAGATCCATTAATATGTATATATTTTTCAAGGGTCTTAGGCAATCTAGGGACCTTGAGTAGATACTTAAAATGCTTTTGTTTTTGTATTTCTTTATGGTTAGCTTCATCAAATGTCTGAGTTAAAATTACTTGCTTTCTTTTTTAATAGTCTTCCTACTCTAGAACAGATTCCCTACCTTCTAAACACATGTTTCTGACCAGTGTGCTCAATATAAAATATTGTCATCGGATGGCTAGTATGACTGAAACCAGATACTGATGGCCCTCATCTGTCATTACTTTCTCATTTCCCAAAAATAACAAATGGGAGAGCAACAGGCAGTTAGCTAAACCTTTCAATGTTTCATGGTTTGATTCACTGTATGTGACTCATATCTGAGGAATTCATCAACTAAAATGATGCTGCCTGATTTTTTACCTCCAGAAGACACAAACAATACCTTTTTAAAACACAAATTAGATAGAATGATTTTTAAGCCCTGATTTATGTAAGAAATATCATTATTTAATTTAAATCTACTTACAGTTCATAGGAATGTGTTTTATATACAGTATGGTCTCTGAAAACTGCAAACCAAGACTAAAAACAGTTTTTAGAAACTGTGTAATCCACTTATACAGTATTTCCCATTTTGAAAATATACTTTCACAGAGATTCCGTTTTTTAAGGTTGTGACTATTGTTTTAGGATAATCTAAAAATATTTAGATATAATTGAAGATAAGAATCTGATTCAAATTTTATACATTTGCTCAAACAATAGAGGTCAAACAATAACCCTTCTTGTGAATAAATGGACAAATACAAATTGCCAGAAGTTTACAACAAAATACTATTTTGAGGTTAAAGTCTTGTATAAAACTACTGAAAAAGTGTGTTCAACACTCATCTTCTGGGAAATTATTAATGAAACCAGGGAACATGCCAACAAGGAATTAGTTTCCATACAATAATAATGTGGGGTTTTTTTTGCTTTTAGCCTCTGCAGTTTCAGCTTTCCCTGTTCTTTAATTGTTAAGTAGACCATGAATGTCCTGGTTTTCATTTTTTAATATATATGTTAATTTAGCATCACTATTTATAGTGGGCCTGGTGGAATGAAATGCATCACATACTGTATGAGGCTGTCTTCACTGAAACACATACAGTAGTCGTATACCGTCTGACACTGGAAGACGTAGGGAAAGCCTGTTTTTTCTTGACCTCACCGAATCTCAGAAGGTAAGCAAGGCTGGACCTGGTTTGTATTGACATGGGAGAGCTCTAAGGAAAACAAGGTTGCTGCTGTACTGTACTGTAAGTGGTATTGATGAGTAGGTCTGCTCCTACTGTACATGTGCAGTAAAACACTTTGGGATCATTTGGAATGAACTAAACGCAAGTCATCATAACTTGTAATTACTTCCGATGTCAAATTATATCACATCGTACACATTAAGCATTCGATGAAGTAGTCAGAGATTTTGTAACCAGTCCGCCATGAACAACGGGTTCCTTCTCACTCTGATATACACCGGCTCCTGTTTGACATACTTACCCAAAATACACAAAGGCTTCCGGGCAAACTTGAGACGCCCCCTCCATCCTTTGTATCGACAGCAGCAACCCGCAGCCCAGATTCGTAATGCAAACTCTGCTCCAAATATGAATATGGTGAAGGTTTCCTGTAAAAAGTGCAGCGTGTTCTATTTTTTTTCCTTTGTAGGTCTTTTCAGTCCCTAGGTAGCTTAACAGTAGCATTCCACTTCTAGAAGATACTAACTGCTTCTTCCACAGCTGAGCTTTTATATATACTGTATATATAATGCTGAATTCATTTCAGATTAAACTGAATTATCTTGTTTTGAGAGTATCTTCAACACTTTTCTTTTAAAACGGGAAAACAAAACTGTTTTTCCTTTGCAAAAAGGATGTGCACGTCATTGCACAATATCATGAATGATACAAAAAAGATTAAAAAGACAAAAGAGAGGAACATATGGATGTGTGAGGAAGAATCTCAAGTATAACTCAGAGGTTGCAAAGTCTTTTTTTATATTTCTTCTGAAATACAGTGAAGTTATTGATTTAGGTAAAGTGTATAAATAAGTGTCCAATTCTCAGAAACAGAATCTGAAAAGCATTGGATAGTCTACTTCATAGATTTTGTACACCTTTAATCTTGTCCTTCATTTTAACTTCAGAATTTTTGAAAGTGGCTTTATAAAAACTAAACTCTCGTGGAACTTGGCTTTAATGTGTGAAGCCTAAAAACAAACTCATCTTAAATTTGATGAGTTGTCAAAACAAATTATATAAATATAACAAAAATATCAATAACACTAATGACAATAGGTTTTCTTCATGAAATTTCAATTTTACATTTTTCAATAAGGAAATCAAGAAGTAGTTTCTAGCAGGAATCTCACTAAAATGTGTATAAAATAAATACATATACTGTATCACCAACAACAAACATGGTATACAAACAAGGTCTATATATCCCTTCATCAGCATCATAGTATCTATAATAGTAACATCTTACCAATATAACGAGCCAATGTGCAGATACTTTTTCATGTTCTTTGAAAGTTGTCAATATGGCCAAGATTAAGCACCCCAGCACGATCAGAAACCTGCAAAACAATAAATATACAATAAAATTATTACTCCTGTGCACTTACTGTAATAAACATTAGACTTTAGACATTAAACTGATGACATATGGCATGACCAATATACTATAAAACTCCCAATTAAAAGGATGAAGTACAATACTCATAAAATTTCTGAGAAGTCCAGTACTTTCATTGTGCAATTTACTTGAACTACCACAAGAGGGTGATAACTCATTTTTCACTATCTTAATGTAAAACTGGAAAGGATTTTTTTTTAGAATTTTAATTAGATCTAGTTGTCCAATTCATTTTATTTAGTCAAAAGGAAGATTCAAGATAAGTTAAAAATAAAATTTAGCTAGACTGACTTTGTATTTTTGAGAATCAATGTTCTATCAATAATTATTAGCCTGTGCTTCGGTTAAAGATTTTACTTAGAATTTTTGTGTTAAGAACCAGTGCTGCTTATTATGTTTCATTTTACAAATACAGTATTTTATTACATTTTTCTGGGAAAGCTCAAATAGATGTTATATTTTAAGTACAAACAGTACAAACAAAGATATGTTCAGTTTGTTAATCTGTTTTACATACAGTGTTCCGTAAGTGGAACAGATGATGGCACTTCATTTGAAAGTCTTGGATAGCTAAAACAGGGTGTTGGGGTGGGCAACATCTTTTGACAGCTTGCAAGCTGGCAGCTCCCACAAACCTGTAACCTGTACAGATAAACCAGGTGCCAGGACTAACACGGCCATTAGCTGTGCAACATTTCCAGACTGCCATTAGGGAAAACAATGTAAGTGGTGCCAGATGCAGTTTTTTTTGTGCTGGACTCTAACAAAGGAAAGTCTGGTTGTAGGGAGGAGTGTGAGATCCCTTTACTACTCTGCTGGACTCTCTATCTCACTGTTCTGAACCGGGCTCATAAATACAGTATCATATCCCAGCTTGATCAAAGGGTTCTCAAAAAACATTTTATAATGTTTGCCCTCACAGCATTACCAAGAACCAATGCTACATTAATAACATTTCCCCATTTATCATTTTGGAAGAAAAATGTTTGCAAGAATCCATTTACATTTACAAGCTGTTTCCACAAGAGGGAGGTCCTGCAATGTTTCTCTGCCATAGCCTGCATAGACTGAACCAAGAGCACAGTATACTGTATACTGTATCTTGATGTATAACATACATGTATGATAACTGAATCTAGTGGGTTTTTTCAAAATAAACATCAGCAAACTACTTAAAGGTCTTTACTGAAAAAACGACAATAGAGGAGAGCACGTTTAATGACATGTGAGTATCTTAATAAACTTAAATAGTTTTATAATGCTGTTACATTTTACTAGGGTCTGCATGGTTTTGACATATCACTGTATATACAGAACATGCATCACTGTCAACTTTCAGACAAAAACAAGTCCAGTGCAATGTAAGTATCTTCTAGTTAGATAAGCGTTTAGGAAAAGTTTAATATGTACTGTATACTAAAAATATTTTTAATTTGAAATGTAAGTGCTGCAGTAAGTGGTTTTCTTTAAAAGATTCCCTAAACTGCTATGAAAACAATTGACAACATGCTAACATCGTGAATGTGTAATTAATTAAGAAAGATCAAATAACTATACTAGTACAAGAGAAATTAGGGTATTATTGTAGCTAATATTTCACAGTACTGAGGTATCCTTTTTAAGCTACATCTTATATCACTTCCTGACAGACAGGGATTTGCAACTGAGAGAAATGTAAAGATACTGATTGGTGGTGTTTTGAGCTTTTTCTTTCCTTGTAGAATCTAAGATGTTGAGGTAAACAAATACAAAATAAAAAATGGTTAGTGTACTTTTTTATTTATGAAGTCTGGCTGGTCAAACCTTTGCATTGAATAGCAGGTTGTCCGTGTTTTATTTAAAATAATAGAGGCAAAAGTTTGGCCGTTCCAGCACTGCCTTACATTTTGGCATAAAAAGAGGGAAGGAAAAAGAAAAACATTCTTCGATCTTACATAACCTCTTTAGAATCCTTGCACAGCTGCTTCTTACTTTGTGATTAAATCTGCATTGTGAAAACTGTGACCCTTCTGAAACACTCACACCAAGGTTCAGTGGCTTTTGTGTCTACATGTGGGTGTACCTGAAATAAAGCCCCATAGATACAATTATTCAAGAGCTTCAGCCTTTTCAATTGTCTCTTTGTCTCCTGAGACTTATCTGTCTCCACCAGATGAGCTTTATGCATCATTTCATCACTGGTTTTGTTGGTGCACAGAATAAAGAGGGTCCCACCAGGACAAAGACTGTCACCTGCTGGTCAAATAACTCAGATATAATGTGTCAAATATAAGTAATTTGCTCATTTATTTTGAGGCACAATCCCTGTCAGTAACAAAACTGCACATAAAAAACACACAAAGTTCTTATAGCGATTTCTACAAGAGGACAGTTTATCCCTTTTCAGTATTCTCTCTCTGATTCATCGGACCACAGAGGAACATCAACAATGGGAGTACAATGTGAATGGCTTGTTGAACTAAAAAAACATAAACTTCTATGTTTGTGGCAGACTTTCCAACTTCACAAGTGGAAAACTGTATTATGGTTGTATTAACACTGATAAGTGAAACTTAATGAGAGGAGCTCCTTAAGATATGCAGTATATATCTCCATTTCCTTATGGTTATAACTTGATTGGCAGGACAGAACAAAACTGATGAAGGGAGAGTGTGTCTCCCTTTGAAGATCACCATATTTTCAATGGAGAAAAATCATAATGAAAAAGCTCACAAGCGCAAGTAGATAGCAGTCAGGGACAGGTTTAGAAGCCCACAAAAGAGTCACACATCCCCCCAGACACTGGTAAACCTAGCTGCTAAATGCTCTGTGTTTAAATATAAGATTGTAAGGGATACAGTTCTTTCCACAAACGTAAACACTGTTTAAACGCAACTGTATTGTTTTTTATTTACCTTTATTGAATACTTTCAACATAAATCATCAAGAAACATTTTTTTCCAGAGCAGATGATTTGTTTATAAGCATTGAGCAATTAGGGTATTTTTGTAATTATTCCCTCCTATTAAATGCTTATCAGATTTATCTTATATGGAAGCCATACTCCATTTAGGCCATTTGTTCATTTGTCTAAAAGGACATAAATAACTCTGACTGTTCATGTCATAAAAAACAGTTTAATCTTCTAGAGCAATAACAGAAAGAGCTGAAATTGCCTATATAACACATTTCACATAAACGTTTGCCCTCTGCCGCTGAAAGCAGCAGTGTTGTTTCCGTTAATAAAAAAATTGCAGGAGGTGGCTCGAGGTCAGTGAGGTACGATGAAAAGCAAACTCTTATGAACCTTCCACAAGTTTAATAACCTCTGTCTTGGTCAGGAAACATGACAACCAATAATAAATAAAAATATATTGGAGACCACACAACACCAAAAGGCCACCATTAAATTCTTCACAAACCACGAACTGCAGAACTTTTCAGAACTGCATTGTTGTTGCATTGCTGTGTCAGGTTTTAGTCAAATTCATGCATCATTTAGTTTATAATTTCTTCTAACTGTTATTTCAACTATTGTAAAGGGTTGTGTCTCATGATGAAGAGTTCCTTGTTATATTGTTTCGAAACACACTATAGAAAGCTTTTTAACATCATGTGATTTTCTTTTGGTCCTGTGATCCAAATATCAAACATAAATGCATTTGCATTTACAGTAAACATCTAAAGGGGTTAAATGCACTTAGCAACTATTTCTATGACTCAGGGTTCTGACAACAATTATACTGAATCAAGCGCTCTCTCTAAAGGTTTAATGTAAGGGCTTACAGTATATAGCGATCAAAGGTCTAAAAACAATGAAAGAACATAAAAACCAAACTATGCAGCAAGAACAAGGACCTGAATCAGCTAGCAGAAACAATCTTAATACATTATTTCACCTGGCAACTGTTTTTCAAACTTGTTACTTCCAAAAGTCCATTATCTTAAGTATTCTGCAACAATTATATCAGTTTTGTACATACATTACCAAATATTGCTGATATTCAATGTTTGTCCCACGTTATGTTATATTTGAATATGTCTTTTTTTAACAGGATAGGATAAAGATTTAACACTGAAAAAATATTTTGCAGGTCTAAAGCATTTAAAATATTTATATCTTTTATTATTGTTTGTACTGAAATACAGTACATTAAATCCTGACTGGTATTACAGTATGTAATATATAGTATATCTAATTTTTTGTATTAATTGTAGTAGCATATAAGGGACACGTTTCTACATTTCAGTTAATAAGACCACAGTGATTGCCCACTGTACATGTGTGGACAAAACTATATTAAAAATAGTTGTTTTTAAGTTAATGTTCATAAAACCTTTTTTCCAGTTTACTGTTTTTATGATTTTGTTTTTTAAGGTATGCTAAAGCATACCTCATATTACCATACATAAAAAAACTACTCGTCTCTAGGTCTCAAAAAGGTGGTTTGTATAGTTTGAATGTATCACATTCTAAACATTTTCTTATCCAAGGACATTATAAATAAGTGGTAATGAATATACCATTGGAATCAGATCTGACACTTTGTCTGGAAATCACCCACAGCAGAACATCTGTTACTGAAAATTAGAATTTGTTTTTAATTGACTCACCTGGCAAAATAAATAAATAAAATAATAGGGAAAGCTGTATTAAAATCAGACACCTTTTTCTGTGTTGGATCTAATCGTTTTTAAGTAACCTCAAGTTACTGTCACTATGATTTATTTTTCTTTTGTGGTATGTTTTGTGGTATGCACATCAGTCAGAAAATCAACACACACACAGAAATCTTTCCATCTCATATAAGAGGAACTCATACTGTACAGTTAATAGGCTAATTCAAACAAATGACAACTGCACTGCAGAGAAATGCAAATGATACCATAAGCAACTCAACAGTGGAGACTGATCAGATTTATGCAGTTCTGTACAGTGGCTTTCCATTCATGAAAATACATCATAAAATCACATGGAGCCCTACAATGTGAAGACAGTATTCATTGCTTTGTGGTCACTGTTCATGGAATGGGTCAACCCATTATCCCATTCAAGTGTGTCAAATTTCATTCTTCCACAATAGAGTTTTCACAAACATTTGGTAGAATAGGCCAACTAATTTAATAAGTACCCTGTACAAATTGTTCAGCGGATCGCATTCTATCATTTGTGGAAATAATCAGGATTGGATTTTTCTGCCCACTTACAGTGACAAACAGGAAAGTAGTCTCATGTTACAAATTCTCTTATTCCTGCTTACTTCATTGGAGCTAATAAGAGTACACTGTGATGTGAAACTCTAGACGGAATAATAGCTTTATTCTCACTGTGTAGTCCTGGCAGATATTTTTGTGAATCTGCCAATTAAAATGAAAAAACACAAAATTAGATTTTTCTTTGGAGCAAACTGATAAGTGCTTTCTTCAATGCATTTTAAAGGATTTTTTTCAAGTCTGAGAAAAAGACAGCACCAATTTCTTGTCAGCTCTTTCTTTTTAAATGCCTAGTCTTCTTTGTAGAATGATTTGTCAAAATGAAACACAGAATCAATTTAAGCTACTGTTTGTTGATGTTAAAGCAAACCCAATAAAGTATCTAGATGCTATTCAAAGAGCAGAATGCAGTACTTCAAAGGGGAGGTATTAGTAAAATGGGTATGATATACAGTTGGTAGTAAGGATTTCAAACAAAGTCCACACTGACCACAAGAATAAATCCCAGCCTCCTTTGCGTCGATTGTCAGAACAGGCAATTTAAGGGTAGCACATAACATATGTTTTTGTTTTGTAAAGTTTGTGCAGACAGATTAATCCTTTTTCTTTTTCTTTTTCTTTTTTTGTAACTTCCTTACATCATTATAGCTGTGCAGTTCACATCATGTTAAGGAACAGTATTGGATTTATAGTAATTACTGGAATAATATCAGTGGATTAATGGCAAAGTTTCCCTCCAGTGAATAAAATGTATAATTCCCTTTCTAATACTGTAAATGTAATGCCTTTTTGCTAACAGTGTTATGTATATGTGCATATATATAGTTGGAATCTTTAGAAACCTACAGTATTAATCTTAAATGTGGCTTCCCATACAAAATAAGTCACTATTCAATAACATTTTTATCCATTGTTTTTTAGTAACTGTCTTCAACTGCAATCGGTAGCTTATTATTAATTATTTCAATGAGAAACCTCCTCTTTTTATTACAGTTTGTTTTTAATATTGGCTCATGGAAAGACTATCCTGGAAGTGCCACCACGATGCAGAGTAGCTCTAATATTAAGTATTTGTTCTCCAAAACGTCTTCTGAAATATCATAATTAAAATAACCCCTTGGCACATTGATCAGATCAATTTCTGTGGCATTAGCCATTATGGAAAGTGAGATATGGTGGTCCTAAAAATACCCACCATGGATTTCTGTCCTCAATCAGCAGACTCCATTTCTGTAGTGTAATTATGTAATTCCAATATCTGACACATCAGATTAAGTTCAAGGTCCATATAATACATATTGTTTCTGCTTTTAAATCCTTAATTTAACCAGATATACCAATTGAGAACTTATAGTGACAACCTGGTGAATGCCTACTCTTGAGTATTCTAGGAGTGCCTGTCTCAGCAAGACATTTGAAGGAGAGCCCACAACTCTCTGGTTTGGAATACAGTATCCTTACCACTGCTCCATGCTGCAGTTAAAGCAAAAACAGAAATATTAGGAAGAATAAAATCAAATCCTGGCATTTCCTTAATTTGGGAAACCTTGTTGCTACAATTTATCTTAATTGTCCATCACAAGATTCTCTGTTGAAGTATTGAGGCCAGCATGATTCACTGATATAGGCTTCGCACTATAAGCTTCTGTCTTTAGGCAAAAAAATGTAGCAGATTTAAGAATTTAAGAACTAAATACAATTAGAGTGTTTCTATAAATGCAATTAAGCATAAATATTAATAAAACTGAATTAGCCACCTCATTAATCTAATTAGTGATTAGTGGTGACTCCAAGCCCCACATCTTGGGTTGTGCATATTCATCCTTAATGTATACGTCAATGATCAATGATACTGTATATTTTAATGTGTCAATCGTGGTAGAGAGCACAAAACACTGAGAGTTCAAATTTACTTTTCAGAAGGGAAAATTATTTTCCATAAACACTCAAGACAAAGTGGCTGACCTGCTTGGAAACGATTCAGAAAATTGACGGTTTTCAGGGAGAGTGAATAGGAATTGATCTGTTGTTACTAACATGGAAAAAAAAGCTTAATTCTTGGAATCACACATTGACTGATTCCAATAACAGACCTGTCAGGTACATGATAACAGATTTTATAATTTCAATACTCTGAAGAGGGAGTTGTTACACCTATATAGTATGAAGTAAATCTCCCAGTATTTTAAAAGAGAAATACAGATCAAGGGAAGTTATCTGTAAAATCCACATCTTTCTTGTTGAATGTTGTATTATATGTGTTTCATACAATGATCTTATTTTGTTTCTTCCTGCTTTGACATTTTTTATTAAAAGAAATTAGAGAGATTAGACGAACAATAGACACTATAATGACTTCCCAGACTTGACCACCAAGAAGACATACAAAGGGAGAAGAATGCTTTGTTCAAAGATGCCCGTTATTAAGACAGCCCTCTCAAAACTGCAGAACAGGGACCAATCTAGGGAAACACACTTGTTCAAGCTTCTGATCTCTTCAACGGGCTTTTCAACTTTGCATAAACAGTATTCCTCCCTCAATACACAGCTGGGCGCATAACCCCAGATATGTCAGAATGTAAAAAGCTAGCAGTTTGTTACTGTACAGTATAATGGCAAATTAAATTCTAAGCATAATCAACGAAAGGTAAGTTCCATTCCCAATCTAGTACATATACAATGCTTATCCTGCAAAGGTTTTCCCCCTTTCCAGAGGCCCCAGGAAAAGAAACCTAATGACTCAATTTGAACTGGAGTAGAGCTACCATACTTATTTAATATCCATCAGACACAAAAACTCACTAAGCCCAGATCTTGAAATTAAAAATAGTTAAGAAATGATGTTGTACAACAGCATCCCTAAATGTATAAAGAAAGTTTAAAATGTATTTTCTGGGGGGAGCGGTTAATAATCTGATTTGTCAGGGTCCCTCTAAACACATAATTCAAAATACCGTATACTGAGTATATTGCATGCGAAATACTGTAGTTTCATGAGTGTTACGGGATTTATTAAACCATACTAAATGCATATAGAATGTCCAACAGACAGTCTTTAATAAAATGGGTAGCAGCGAAGATCTGCACAGATTTTCAGATTGTGAATATAAGTGATGTTCTTTCATTGAGAAGATCCATGTCCAGGTCTGTTTATATTCAGTCACCTTTAGTATGAAAAGGTCCCTCTTTGTGCAAAACCCCTTCCAGGATTCAAAGATTTAAATGTCAATATGGTTCGGTGATGAGACCATCATTAGAAGCAAATAGTTGAGAGTTCACACGTATCTAATGACGTCTGAATTTAGTATTTAAAATATCAGAGCAAGGACTCAAGTATGCCTGAGAACATCATTTTAGATGCTACGGTATTTGACATAATTTCCTTAAAAGAAAAAAAATGTTACATCGATTAAATATTTAAAGTCCATGTCTACCCTACAGAAACCACAAAGGACACCAGAATTGAAGCAAATGTTATCTTCAGATCTGAAAAAGCACCAATCCGCTGTGTCTAACATCTTATGTAAATTAGAAAAAAGGGAAAAGCCTTCACTATTTGGCACAGAAACCAAATAGCAGCACAGCTTGTGCTTAAAAAAAAACAATACAAACAATAATTTTACTGCATGTTGAGCACATACTGTAGATGGATCCTGAATGTCAGCTATCTGTTTTTAATTTTAAAAAAGAAAAGTACAGCGCTGTGCTAATGTCTTTTCACTTAATGTTTTTTCCTTCTTATTCAGAAAATCTATGGTGACATTTTACTGAAAATGTACCCATGTTGTTTAAAGATAACAGAGATCTATACTCCTAACTGTAGTACAGGACATAGTGTTTCAGCTATATCTACAGTATGTATAGAGACAAACATGCCAAGTGGTCTATATTCTCCTAGTGCAGCTCCGGAGTTACACCTGAAATTCATTATTTTACTATGTTTCTTATTAGATGTCAAATTGTATATTTTGTGAAGCAGACATTTTAATGACTTAGAAACAAGCAAAGGTATCAAATAGTAGAAATGCAAATTCTGACATTGACAGCTCACCTGCAAACCAGCAAAGAGAACTGTAACTCAAATAAAGAATAAAAATGCCAGGTCTGTATATGAAAAGGGGATGTGATGAGATTAAGGCTATGACAAACCAACAGTCATAATGTGTAATGCTTTTACACTTAACATTTTGTCTTATGAATGACTTTGCTAATTGGAATATGAGAATACTGTATGTAATAAAGGACCTGTAATTATTCAGCTTTTTTCATGTTAAGTACTGTATGTTTCTTTATTATGTTTCTTCTATCTTTTCTAAGGAATGATTACAATGCAGATTAATCCACATATGGTGACACATTTACTGTATTTGCAATATATTGATTCAATCAGATTTAAAATTCAACTGCACAAAAAATCAGATGTGAGGAGAATGTATTCAGTGAGTTTCTCATTATATATAAATATTATAAGGAAATTATGTATATATAACTCTTCAAAACATATTCCAACAATTCAAATAAAGAACTAATTGGTATAATGATTCTCTACTTAATGATATGAGAAGCTTGCATTCCTGAATACAGTTTAGTTTGAAGATAACTGTGCTTACAGTCAGTGTTCCTATCTATCAGTAGTAAGGATGCCAGCAACCCCTAGTTTTAGCACACAAAATGCTAAAGGTACTTTCTTAAAACATACTTCCATCCTTTTTCAAAATGACAAACATATAAGAGCTCAGATATTTTCAATTGAGGATAGACAGATACAGCAGTTGGTCTTGTTTGTCTAAGCTCCGCTGATGATGAGTTCAATCTATGACAAAAAAAAAAGTGTTTTTCTTTTTGGAACTGTGCCACGTACAGTATGTGACTCCGACAACTAAACAGTATAAAACTAGATTTATGTGAAATGCTCACCTAATAATACAGGAAAACAGCAAGCTAGGTGCAGAACTTAAGATACTAACTAGAATACCAGGAGACATGCACTTTATTGCACCAGGACTGAGGTGCATGAATTTATCCAAACAAAATACAAGTACGCCCACATACAACACCCACACTTTTTTTCAACTTATCTTTGGTGAGCATGTGGGTAGATTTTGGGTAGTATCTTTGAGTAGGGAGTGGGTGGGCAATCTCCTTTTTTATGTTTTTGTAACCAACAAATCTCCCACAAAAGGTGTGTAGATTTTCGGATTTAGTTCAATACAATATTTAAGACACAGACAGAAAAAAAGAACAAAGGCATTGTTATGAATTCAGACCTTTTTATCTGTACACCAGTGCCTGCACAGGAAATGTAGCTGTAATGTTGGGAAAGCTGATAAAATGGATAGATCATGATTTTTTTTCCCAATGATAATTTAATGATATTCACCTGAAGATTATCCCTCAAATATAGTGTCTCATCCAGCTCTTCGTGTGTAAAACTGTTACTCACACGTTATAATAAAATTCACAACATGGTTTACAATCTCCCAATTAAAAACAGTTGCTTAAATTTAGGTGGTGTTTTATTATTTCTTAGTAACATGTTTAACTCTTTATTTTGTCTTGAGTGAGGTAATAAATGATTACAGACTTTTCTTCCAAAATTTCTTTTAGTCAAAGCACATCTGTCATTCAATATCCCTGACAGACCATTTAGCATTCATATCATTTCATATCGACAGATCAAGGGATGATGCTTGTATATTGTAATTTGATGATTTCTACTGTCAGAACAGAGGTATAATCTCAGGACAGCACTAAATCCAGCTACAGCCATAGTATCCATAAGAGAAACTATCAAATAAGCAATTTTAGATACTATATAAGGCTTGACTTTCCTTGTAAAAGTAATCAGAATTACTGTCATAAAATGTCATTAAAAGCACAATGACATGCATAATACAGCTTTCATTACTTAGGTTATCTGTGCTGTACTTATTGAAATCAAGCTCAAAATTCATACATTTTTGAGGTCCCTATCTTTCTATTTTGGGACACATTGTACATCAAAAGTTTTAAATAAGAAGCTATTTGCTATGGAAGTGCATTACTTCCTTAAAAAAAATATTCCATTTACTATCTCCTAATTACAAGAAAATCATCTTGTTACTACGAGATAACACATTATCTTGTTATTACAAGATAGCACATTATCTCTTAATTACAAGATAGTACATTTTTGCATATTTTATGTGATTATTACATGGTACATGGTAGTACAATTATCTAGCATTGTCATTAGTTGACTTACAGTTAAAATCAGTGGAATCGATTGTCCAGTATGCACAATTTTATTTAAGGATGAAGAAACCCCAGTTGAAAGTAAGTCCATGCACATTCTGCAGTGCTAGACATTGTCACGATAATTAAACCCACAGTTCCAGCTAAGTTATCAGTGCTTCAAGGTGCTGTACACAATGTAACAGGTTGTTCATACTTACAAATGATCATTGCTATCTCGTACAGTAATTACGCTATCTTGTAATTATGAGATAGCACATGAAATGCTTTCCTTTCCTTAATGGCACAATGTCCTTTAGTGATGTGTATTAAAGATTTTGCCTTTGTTTATTTGCTATGTTTATTAATTGTAACGGAGTTATTAAAGAATCCTATGTAAAAATACACAAAATCGTGATCAATGCCCTGTCTTTATTTAATGCACTTTGCTCCCTTAAGAAATTTATCTTAGAAATGTAAGGGCTTTTGGGTCTTGGCCCTTCTAACATGTGGAACATTTATAAAGAATATTACCTTATATCGATTTGTAAAGACAAAGGTCAGAAAATTCCACATGTACTAGACTTTTCAAAATATATTCCTTTATACTTTCATAAATAATAAATACAAAAGTTCATTAACAAAGCAATTTGCCAAGGTACAGTAAAAGACTTCTTAACAGATGTTTGAGATTCAATTTCACATTATCCTACCAATTAGCATTTTAATGGCCGATAGCGACTTTTAAGCAGTTTTAAGTCTTGCTTTTTGCCGATATTGGCAAATTGGTAGAAAATGCAAATATCCCTCAGAAACGAAAACTATCAAACCACTACAGTGTTACTTTTCTATAGTTGTGTATAGTTGTGAGGTATTTATAGATCAAGATTTGTTCACAGGTGTCTGGCAAGTTAAAGTGGCTGCTGCTAAGTGGTAAGTTAAAGTAACACTAGACAACATCCACTCTAACCCTAGGAGAGAGATGTGGGAAAACCTGATAACATCAGCTTGATGACAAGGTCCCAGTCTCTGGACTAGAAGGCCCAGCCTAAACATTAAGCAGAGGTCTTTAGTTGTTGACCCCCTGAGGACTTAAGTCTGATTTCTGATGGCACCTCTGTTGCTTCATTTTCGCCAAAGTTTTTCTTTCTGATTTGTTTTGTTCCACTTGGAATTGCTTACAAAACCACAGTCACCAAATGTAAATGTATGTGGCAAAGGGAAGAGCGCATCAGGGCTCTAACCTTGGTTAACATCATTAGTCAAAAGGGGCTTGAAGACATAAGATAAGACAGACTTCAACACAGAATGAAGATCTAATTACAGCCTGCGATGTGTAAGAGCTTCATTTTTAATTGCTCTTGATGAGGTGTCTTTGACCACTTCATGATAGTAAATAGAGAATGAACATATAATAATAACTGGTCTGACTGTACTGTACAAAGCTTACTGCACAGAGCTTACTTTGCTTCTTAGTTTCTTACAATGTACTCGGTGGGAATTGTGGGAATTTCTAGAGCCACATTTGCATTATATGGAACAAGGTAGATACAAATAATGCTGCAGAAGCAGTACCGCACTACAAGAGATGTGACAGGAAGGCTGGACAGACCACAGACACAGAGGGAAAGAGTTGCATGGGTAAATAAACCCAACAAGAGGCAATCTACAGGGTAGTTTCTTGCAAGTACAGTAGGTACCCTGGGACACACACATGGCAAGAATTGCAAAGGAACAAGTAATAGGTTTATTCCATGCTGAAAAAAAAGAAGAAAGAGAACATAACGTACGGCTGTGGAGCCTTCTTCAGGTGTCTGAATTGCATACCACAAAGGTATAAATTCCAAAAAATATTTTGTGAGCTACTGAGAAGAAAACACGTGTGTTTGACCTCATATCTTGGGCAAGCAGATCTTAAGACAAAGTGTCTGGTAGGCCATTTTGGCAACTTTGACATGAAAGCTTAGCAGACCTGACCGTCTAAGGCAATCTCCCATACTGTACCTTCACGTTATCTGATGGGTTTCTCAAGATATTACCCAGATCTAGAGCAAATGTGTTTCAGTAATACCCAGCTGCCAGACATGGACAAAATACATTGTAGCATTCTGAAGCACCTTTGATTTTGGAAAGCCATCAAACAGTGCTGTATACACTTAGCTCTCCAGTCATGTCCACCAAACACAATGAAACTGTATCATTCATTAATCAAGCAGGGGTATCGAACAGCCAATGTACTGTATATTTCTGCCATGTGCTGGTAAATCATTTACACGCAGCTGGAGTTTATTGATCTGTTTACCACTGACAAAAACGGTGCATCTCAGCTGTTTCCCAGTTGCTATGTTATAGCCTCAAGATATTTATCAGAAGGAATTGACAGAGCAGATTCAGTGGCAGTGAGATGAATATTCAACACTACCAATTATTTTGCTTTACAGCATGTAAACATGGAGGAAAACGACACCAATAAAACATAGCGCTTTGCAGATTGTATACAGCATAAAGAGCTGAAAAGCTATTGCTTTGATTTAGGTATGGATTGAACTTCGAACATTGCATATTCAAAGATTAAATCTTTTTCTATTTTTTATGAAGTACAAAAATAGTTTTTAATTTATCTTACAAACAACGACAGATCACTTAAGAAAGGTAACACTTAGAACTGGCAATTATGTATGATTGAAATTTTAAAGGAGATTATTTTAAGAACATGAAAAGAACAGAGTTTTGAACAATAATCTACAGTAAATCCACTGTATTCATAAATGATTTATCTCCGAAGAGAATTTAAACTACACCTTTGAATACAATGGTTGCTTGTGACAAGGTGTTAAACACCTTTTTTGCACACAAATGCAAATTCTGAGACACAGTAATCATTAAAGAAATGTAGGCACAGAGTATGGAAGTATGCCGAGAGGAAACATTTGCATCATACTGTATGACAGCAATGACAGTATGCCTTTAGGTAAACTGCATGTAAAGAAATGAAGTATAAAAGTAAGAAATAAAGCAAAAACTTCAAGTCTCCAAGTCTGAGTCTGAACAGGTCATAAAGGATAAGTCTAAAGAATTTCTGCAACATTACCTATGACCTTAGTATCATCCAGAGGAGTAATATTTTCTGAAAATCCAAACATGTACTGTATGAAAAAAAAGCTAAGAACCTGTGCAACCCCATCACTAGGATTTGAATTATGACAAAGTGCAATCTCAGAAGTGAAAAGCAGCCATCAATGCAAACAAACCCTAACCCCTTCATCTATTTTCACTCACTACTTTATTCTTAGAGGGTCTTGGGGAGTCAAAGACTAGCCAGACAGATGCAGAATTCACTATTATTATTTTATTTAAAAAGTGTAAACGTCAAAGTGAAAGCTAGGAAGTAGGTTGTGAAGTCTTTATGCAGACACTTGATTTAGGACTGATTTACAGTCCTGGAGTAAAGAATGTTTTATTCATTTCATTCATGTCGTTTTACCTGAAATCCTTTCTTTTCTTGGCTTATACGCTGTAATAAAAAGGTAAGGCTAAAATCTTGACGGTCATGTAAAATACCGAACAAACATGACTCTTAGTGTCAGTAAAGAAAAATGACTGAGTAAATCACATCGTTTGTTACCCTTACACATTCAAGCGAGAGAGCAATATGAAGGCACAATCTCAAAATTCCAGCCAAACAAATGATCGCACAAACTGCTATGAACAATACAGGTCAATCTTACCGCAAGCTTTTAACGGAATGCTGGTTTTTATACAACAAAGACCTGTACAGGGCAGTGTGTTCTCTAAAACTAACATCAAATTGTGAGAACCATTTGTTTTTTTCTTTACAGATAATTGCATCCAAGAGATTAATTCTCTACTTTGTGGGAACTGAGAGGAAATAAAACTTATTTTGTTAAAATGCCTTTTGCCCCAGAATGTACTTATGGTTTCTTCCATGCATAGAAATACAGTATGTGTTATAAAAAAAAGAACACACATAATTACTAGAACTTTGGATTTTTACATTGTTTTTTCTGCCGTGGAGGATGCTGAAAGAATTTCCGTTGTATCTAACCCTACTACTGATACTGTAAATCTAAAAAACATTCACCCAGAATACCTTATCCTTTCAGTTTTTATTATATTTATTTCACCAAAAAACGTATTCAGTTTGTTTTAATGTTTTAACACATTAGGGTTTTGATTAAAAATATTGACTTCAAACAGACTGGTATGCATGTTATTATTATAATTATAATTTATTATAATTTATTATAGTTATATTATAGTTATAATTCGGCAAAATGAGAAATCATTGAAAAGGGGTGAACAACCCTCCAATCAAATCTTGAGTTCTGCAAATTGAATAATGTTGAAACGCAGAGAAGCCACTAAGTATGTGTTCCAAATAAATCATGTGTGTCCCCTCCTTGTTTACTGGACTGTACTGGCTAAATGATACAGAAGGATAAATGGCTATTTACAATCCAAATCGATCTGAATAGTATTCCCCCCAACATACAATGCATGGAATGAAGTCTTCTTGTCCGGTGATGACAAAGGGTATACTGTATCTGCTGAAGGTGCACAATAATTTAATCCCCATGTCTTCAACTGGATTAAAAAACAATGAAAAATAATGAAAATGAAATGTAGGAAGCTGAAGAGCTCTAAGTACAATATAAATGTATTAAATGTAAAGGTACAAAAGTATTACTGTATGTGGAAAAAGGATTATAGGGCATTATGTATGTTAAATAGTTTAATAAGGCTGTTAAGAATATCATAACATACTATAAGGTATAGTGAATTAGTTCAATGTACTGTACTTCTTGTGTGGACTGACAACATATGGAAATAATAACAGTAGCACACAGATACTGTTTTTAGTGATGTAATCTCCAAATAACACTTGATAACATCTCAGTGAAATATTTACTCACCTCTTACATCAATCCACTTGATTTATCATTGATGTTGCTGGTTAAATAATGTAACTTACCAAACAAACTTCATAGTTTACAGATTCCAAATACAGTATGTTTAAAGGTTACTAAAGAAAGGGTTTCCTATCAATCACCAGGTTTACAGAATTTTAACAGCAAAGAAAAAAAAGATAAATTAATGAAAATATTAATTCTCTGAAACACCAGTGTATTTTTGAAAGAAAATACAAGATAGGACATTATTTTAATAACAACTATGTTGTTTTATAATGTGCCCCCTGGAGTATACTTGAAGTTACATGATCTATGAAAACATCAAATCATCAAAACATAGCAATTACACCAATCAGCGTACTCTACGATTTTCCACTTTATGTACTCAGTAACAGTTTTTTGCCATTTCATCCCTAATTATTTGCCAGAGCAGGTAGTCTTTTACCTGCCTTTCTTTTAATCTCCTTAGAAGCCCAGCTCAACACTACAGCAGGGTTAAGGTCAAATGATTGCAATTGCAATACAGAATTTTAAAACCTACTCGCTCTTCTTTCTGACATTGGGAATTTGGATGGAAAACACTCTTATCCCAGAGGAAATGACATTTCGTTTCCTCATCAAAATCTGTTCTATCCCCAAAGAGCTGAAAGGAAAGCCAACTTTGCTATGATGGCTGATCTAATGGTTTTGTGGGAGCAAGGCAGAGAAAATGCCAAGAAAATGAACCACTGTGTACTGGTGTACATGATTGACAGACCGATGTCTCGGCAGATGTACTGTATCAGAAAGCAAAATAAGTCTCTAATTTACCATTTCACAGAATCCAGCATACTGGACTGTGCAGTATCAAAAAAAGGTAACAATATTGGTAGATATTTCAACAAAACCCTAGTCCAGCTCTTTGCAAAAAACAACGAGACTGATACAACCTACAGTACTGCAACCTTTTTGTCTATAATAGTCTAATAACCCAGAACACGCGATTATATTGTTCCTCCACCTTTTATGGGGAGCTCTGTATCACCTTGGAACAGTTAGCAGCAGATGCTGGCCAACTCACAGTCTGACTAAATGTTTATTGGCTGTCTGAGTAAGATTGTGTGAGTCACCGTCTACCATGGGAAATTAGTATTTTAAGCTCTAAAATCACCAAGCGTTTTGCTATGTGGTATTTTAGGCACTGCTAGGCTTCTCCAAATACTACAGAGAAAATGATAGACTTACTTTGAGCTGACCTGATTCCTTGGGTTACAAATCACTGATCAAATGCCTGAAATTAATTATCTTAAATTACCTTGGCATATAATTAGGGTCATTCTCAAGAAATTACTTTTGTAATGGGTTTCTTAAGTACCCAGTTCAAGCTGTACTGGGAAAACAAAAAGGGGTAAAGAAAGAGCACAGATATAATCGGGATTAAAGAACCAGGTCAAAAGAAAAAAACGCTTGCATCAGCAACAAACGCAACAACTATATTTAAGAAAACAAATGTACTGTAACTTGAGAGTTGACAATGACACTTACCAAATCCTATCTAGATAACTCCCTGTATTGCCTGAAAGCACAGATTATCAAATTGTACTTTAATTCAATTTTATAAGTACAGGATAATACAATAGGGAAACAATACATTTTTATTTGTAAGAATTCAAAGGCCCTGGAAACTCCACATTTTATGAAGTCATATACCTGCTGTACTATATTCACTGTACTGCATATCCTGAGCTGCTTAATAGAATCTAGCTGTAAATTACATTTGTCATTCATTTCAGAGCAA
Organism: Lepisosteus platostomus; assembly: GCF_059453375.1. Classification (NCBI taxonomy): domain Eukaryota; kingdom Metazoa; phylum Chordata; class Actinopteri; order Semionotiformes; family Lepisosteidae; genus Lepisosteus; species Lepisosteus platostomus. The sequence goes on from NC_142618.1 coordinate 53,469,938, forward strand.
AAAGGACCAATGTATTATTTTCCATCCCTCCAATTCCAGGAAGCAATGGGCACAAGGTGGGATACACTCTAGACACAATACCAGTTCACTGCATGTCACACACAGACACACACACTCACACCAGGGCTAAATTGAATTTTAGCCATGTTTGCAATGCTATATTTTAGGTACTGTGATTTAGTTTAAAGAACTGGCTAGTTGCATTTAGAATTGTTCAGCTTCCCAGTGTATGGCATTTGGTTTGCTTACAAAGAAACATTCATAACATTCATTGTCAGAACCAAAAGGTAAATCAAAACAGTTATTTTTTTCTTACTGTTTACTACAGATGATGCCAGTTAGGGTGAAGGTAGATTATTTGGTATCCACTCAATTTCACAAAAATTCCATCTCAAATTAAAGGTAAGTTCATAGTTTACAGTGTTGTTGTATTTTATTTACAGTTCAATAGCCCATTCAAACATCTAAATGTGAGCTTCGTTATCAGCAAAATAAATTACAAATGTTGTCAATAAATGGTAGATAATTTAATATAAATATTCTAAAAAAAATATACCTGACTTTGCCAGTTAAATTTTACCAGTAAACATCTGGGACAGAAAATAGAAAAGAAAATCTGGATTCATAACTTATCCCAAAATGTCATGGCTGATGATATTGCTATAATATTTCAACATGAATTTTAACTATCTTAAAAATCTGTGCAGAAAAATAAAAATGTGGACTTGGACCCAAAGACAGAATATATTTTAAATATATTTACATTTTTTTATCAAGTATAATGATTTCTCACTACAAGAAAAACATGCCAGGCCATATATATTTTGCTGGCTCTGATCTCCATCCGTCTTTGTTATGTGCTGTAACCTACAGTATTCAGAACCTGAGCCATTTTGCAAGCCTTATCATGAAATTCCCACACATGCCTTAGCATCTCAGCCATCAGCGTTTACCACAGAGTGAATCATCAGCTGCCAATGTTGAAAAGAGCTGCTTCATTTTTTTTCCTTACAGATGAATATTACCATCATTCATCCATCCATCAGTCCAGTTTCTAACAGCTTCTTCCAATTCAAGGCAGCGGATGAGTCCAAGTCTAACCTTAAAAGCAACAGGTGCAAGGCAGGATACACCCTTGACAGGAAAACAGGTCTATTGCAGACCAGACAGACAAAGATGCATACACTCCCACCAGGGTCAATTTTCCCAGAAGCCAATTAACTTACCACAATGTCTTTGAACTGAGAGAGAAAACAGGAGTACCCCAGCACTGAGAGGCAGTGGTGCTTAACACTGCGCCAGCATGCCTTCATACTATAATGCATTTTGTATTACTACTGTATATATACACATTATACACAATTTAGATTAGCTAATAATGGGAAATGATCCTGCCTTAAAAAAATCCTGTACAAACATTAAGGAACGCCAAAAAAGTACAATATGTAACTTTGAGGTTTTTAAATTAATCTTTAAATTTAGTTTTAACTATACGTAAAATGTTATTATTCTAGTAGTCTATTTCTATTCTGGTAGTCTATTAATTTCCAAATACTGTATCTGAGGTGAAAGCATATACCGTACTTGTAGCTGGTTCTTCTGATAATTGGTTTTAGAGAACTCCCCCCATATTATTCATCCTTGATGTTGATGTCACCTTCTGTTAACAACAATTGCAGATAAAGGCAAGCAGGTAGAAATGAAATCAGTACAAACCTGTCCTGGAATGAGTACTTCTGAAGGTTCTTTTTGTGACAGATAAACTGTGAACAGGAGTCTGATTCACACAGTGACACATCCCACACTTGTCCCTGCCAAATCATCTGACAAAGAACCGCAGTGAAAACCTCAACTTGTCGTCTCTCTTGCCAAGAGTAGAGACCCATTTTATCCACATACTTAGTGATGAGAGTATTAAAACTGTGTAAAAAAACATTTTGGCCTCAAAACTGTGCATAGTAAATGGAAAATCAAGGAAATAGGAGGTGGCAAGGGCTCCAGAGTTTTAAAGGGTTAATTTTAAAAAGCTCATGTACTGAGAAAGGAAAAAAAATGTTCAATGCTTCATTGTTTCGGATAAATTGGTAACTTTTTGAGGAATGCTTTCAGTGTTGATTATCGACTGGTTACAATTTAAAAGCAGTAAATGGGAATGTTCCGATTGATATCAGATCTATGTTAGACAGACCATTGTACTAATAGGATTAGTCTGGTAGATTTTGCAGAAAGCACTTCTGCTCTTATGGAAAACTGATGTGATCAGAAGGCAAATGTCATTTATTTTCTGATATGTGTACTCTAGTGCTGTCTGAGGGAGCAAAATACTGTAGTCACGTAAATGATCAATGTACTAAATAGCAAATAGGCCAGATTACTTCTCATTTAAACAACATAATATGACATTTGGTCAACAACTGTGAATTAATAAAGTTCACTGTTATAAAAGGGGAAAAAATGCTGTACCCTACATACTCAGGTTAGATTATACAGTACATTCTTACACATTCTATTTTTCAGTTTCAAAGCATTTTATACTTAGATTACACTAAAATATTATTTTATCATTTAAATATTTGACAACAAAATGAAGTAAGGGAAAAATTTCACATAATGTCAGATTTCTGTCCCCCCAAAAGCAATCTCATAAAACAGCCTTTCTGCAATATACTGTAGGATATAGAAATTGAAAGCACCTTTATTGGGTTACAAACCTTAATATGTTACCCTCTCTACCTACTGAGCCCAAGTGCCAATAACTGATTTTAATGTGGTATCATGTGAACTGTCATGTTTGTGACAAATGGCAACAGCTGATTTTGGAAAAGTCAGGTACAGACTGAAAGTAACCCAGCCTTTTCTTAGGAAAGGACACACCCTACATTATATCAGTAGTGCATCTGACCAAAGTTCCCTTGGAAGGTATTTTAAAAGAATAAAGTCTAGTTACTGTAGATTAACTATTTATAAAAGTACTTTTGACAGTGATCTTCTTCCACTGTGAAATTAATATCCATTTTTTGACAAAAGTATGGCACCTCAGACATAACAGAGTGCAGAAACTAAGCATTATGCATACATATTTGTATTTTCATTTACAGATGCCGATTTGTTTGTATTACTGCATGAGTTTAATCAATGACATCAGCTAACAAGAGCAAGAACAACACAATCTAGCAACTTTAGCAACATTTAGTGAAAAAGAAAGTAAACCTGTTTCCATAACTACACATTTCCAGTCCCTTTCCCTGTTGTCTATTTCTCTCACCTGAGAACACACAGATAGAAAAACACACAGGGCCATTGACTAAAATAGTGTGCTTTTATAAACAGGTGCATATACAGTAGATCAGAGAATAAATCCATGTGCTTCTAATTAAGGGGGCATGGGAAAAGGAGCAACAACAAAGTAGAAAATTCGAATGTGTCGTGTACTGCAGTAATTTAAATGTGCACAAATCAAAGCAAATATTATAAATAAAATGTAAAAAAACTAATATAATTAAGAGGAACTGACTGCCTTATAAAATGTACTAAAATGAGTAACTGTTGAATGCAGTATCATCCTAAGATCATCATCTGGTGACCATCATGGTGCGCTGATTTATTACTGTATCTACTGAAATGTTGTCATGATATTGTAGATCTAAACAAAAGAGAACTTCCAACTTCTATCTGCAGATTTGATCATAACTTGTACCCTACAACCATAACCTGATTGTCCTAGGGGAAGAAGGTCACATCATTGAATTGAAGGTGAGTGATGCCATTACATTTTTCATCCTACACCATGAAAAGAACAGGAGTACAGCTGAAATGCAATGTTCACGTACAGCACACATGAATTAATTAACCTTTGATGCGGCTGTTTTAAATTAATAGGAAAAATACCAAACAGAAAATATCTTGAAAGTCTTCCTTAGAAAGGTGTACCATTTTGTAATGGATTCCAAACAGAAGTATGCTGTCGACACTGTAATGTTGTGTGCGGTATACTTCATTTCGCTTAGCAGTACAAAACAGTTAAAATTGTGACTTGCTTGCTTCTTAAAGTACTCAGCTGATTCAACATTTGTGGTAAATATCAGGCTTTACAGTTGTAGCTATTTCACAGCATTATTTTGAATTTTATCTTTGAAATGTGAAGTATTTTTTTCTCATTTCTGTAACAGTACCAGGGCTTCCATGTCAGAATATTACTAGTTACATATACAGTATATACAGTAACAACAAAACCTGAATTGTTACCCTGCAAGCGATCTACTTGCTCAACCATCAAAGGGTGCTGAAATCCAAATGCACTGTCTCTGGATTAATATTGTGTCATCCATTTATAGTGCTTCTCAAAAATGTAAATCTTGCTTCTAGGAGAAAATGTGACAGACCACACAGAAAGTCCCCAGATATATTTTTCTGTCACTTCCTATAAAAACCTCTGCAACTCACACGAACTCTGCTGATTAGCAAGCCATGTATATATACTGCATATTTTTAATGGACAATTCTATCACATTTTCCTCATTTTTCTTGTATGTCTTTGAACAAACAGATTTTTGTGGAGTGTTTGGGGAAAGCAAAAGAAGATCAATACCTCCACCATAGTGCAAAGTTAATATTTCTGCCATGTGCAATGTTAATATGTCAAATTAAATAGCTTGTTAATATTACCCATTAATACACCTCCATAAACACAGTAGATGCTTTATTTGAAAATGACGGCCATTAATTTTTTCTGGGCATTGTGAATAAAATTACTTTTTACATTTGAACTTCATTTTCCAGTTTAGGTACAATATCTTTAACAATGAGTGATATGCACTGAGGGAATTATTCTTAATTCCTTGTCTAATAAGTCTTTATATCTTAAACACTTTTGTCTTGAAACTTTCCACTCCAATGGTTGTGAAAGTATGGAGTTCTGCTTTTGTCTATATACAGTACAGTACTGTATGCTGAATTGTCAACGTATGTGATGTTGCAAGGCATAACAGCCAAATGTTCCTGGCAGAGTTACAAAAACAATGAGGAACTTGCTTGACTGCTCTTCACGTGCACAGCCAATGTCAAATCCCCTTATGGACAAGTTTTAACAACTCTTTGTAATACTTCTTTGAGTCTGGCCTGCAAGAGCTAGGCTCCCATATGCATATGTAATAAAGAAGACTTCTGCTACACAGACACCCAAATTGCTATAATTTGTTTGACACAACAGTACCAATGTGAAATACAGTATACAGTACTGTTACATGTGGATCAAAACAAAATGTTGCAAGTGGCAACATTTTGATCACTGGCAATATCTTGTCTATAAAATAATAACACTGCACTGTTTGATTATGGCCTATGGCAACGACTGGCAGTGACACTGAGGATTCTTTAAATTGCTGTGCAAAAACGTTCAAATGTCACAGTCAGCTTAAGACACAGTTGACTGAATTTCCCACTCAACAGGTATCTGTGAATTGGCAGGTGCCTGTGAGCTTGCACTTGTCAATGAAAGCTGCATAATTCCTTGCTGCTAACTTTCTGGTAGGACCCTGGGGGACTTTCAGCATGTAAATTGGAAAAGACTGCTGACAGGCATGTTTCAAAGGAAGGTGTGAACTGTCATCATCCATAGGGGCTGATAATGTGGAAGCTAAATAAAGGTGTGTAATGTCAAATATAATAATGTTTATACCACACAATGTGTAAATGAAGGTAAAATAAATGTTGATTTAATGTGCCTTGATTTCAGGACGATAGGCCACAAAATGTGTTACTTTGGAAAGGGTGCTCAGACTTTCTATAGGCACTGTATATTATTTATTTCCAGTCAAATGCCAATCTGTATTTTCTTATAATAGATTTTTTTTATAAATCAGCAAGTACTTTTCTTCTGGGTGTTCCTGGATTGTATAACATATTTCCCTCTTAAATGTAAAGTTTAATTTTGTGTTCTTTTTCCTTTCTTTGTTTTCTTCCTAGCTTCTGAATTCCAACCTTATATTTCATTTTATTATCTCATTATCTGTAATCCCAGCCTTGACCAAGTCCTGTTAAGACCATGCCGTTTCAAGAGTCTGGACAAAGGCTTTTTAAAATGAGAACAAATGTTCTTTCATAATAAACTGTATTTCATGTATTCAGTAAATGATACTGTACTGGGCTTAAATTGTTCACAAATACCATTATTCACGCCATGAATGCATTTTTCTATTTTTCATTCTTTAAAGTATTACCAACACAAACACATAAAGGTTTTGTTTCTCTAAAATCAATCTGTATGAGTGGCAGTGCAAATACCACACTATCCTGAAAACAGTCATGTACAGTATTGATAGTCTAAGCTGTTCTTATTGAATCAAGGTTTTATATAATGACATTGGTAGAATTACCACAGCTATTTTAAAGCTACTGAGAAACTGCATTCAAAGGTCTCTTCTTTTGGAGAGCCATGAAGACAATTGTCACCCTAAGCAATATGTATTTGTCCTTGTGTTTCATGCTCGGTAAGGGCAGCATGTGACACAGTAATATGGCCAGTTGATATCTGGATACATGGCTCACGTAATACTACAAAGTGTACTTGTTAAGGTTTACTGTTCATGATAACAAAATGAATTCAGAAACCTGAAGTCGTTGCAGTTACCTTGAAAAGGATAATTATCTACTGCTCCAGCCAACTGTCTGGATGCTTATAGTTTGTCCACAAAAATAATAAATAACAACATCAAACCCTTCTCTTAGATGAAGACAAGCATCTTTTAGAGAGCCTAGGATCAAACTTTGTGTGATTTCCAGGGGCAATGTACTATACATGTGGCAGATAAATACAGAACTGTAGGATTAATGTACCTTCTACATAGTGGGAGAAAACATAGATGTGTATTATACAGCAGTTTGCAGATTTATTTAAGCAATTTTTATCCATCAAAGGACCAGCACCTAGAACATAAAAACAATGTACACGCAAGTTTGGTAAAAGGTAAAAGGTTACCAAGCCCGTTTTGTATCTTGTATTTTTGTAAAGTTTCAATCATGTACAATGAAATATGATTATCACAGAAGAAAACAGAAAAGCCCCTCAAACAGAAATCATATTCAGCTTCTGTTCCCTATTTCAGGATTCTTCAACTGGAATAAATAACCTCAACCCCTGATGCTAATATTAAACGGTAATCACCTCGTTTTCTGATAAAATCATAATCATGAGTAATATATTTTACCAAGAGTAATTTATGTGTTTCTCTACCTGAACTGTACAGGAACTGACATAAATATATTACCACTAGCAGGACAAGGCAAGGGGAGCCCTGATCCAGAAGGAGAAATGGCTTGCTGTCAGCATAACAAAACAACATGAAGGAACTCTAGTGGAAACTGAATTTAAAAGTGAGATTACAAATAGCTGCCAATTACATAGCCCCGCTGTGGTCTTAGCACACAAGAGTAAAAGAAAACCCTATTTCCTTACAGTTGTCATGAAAACTGATTCTTAGGCTGAAGTGATTCCGATGACCTCAGCATACATAACACAACACCTTATCTAGAGGGTTTATTGATCACTAGTTTCTCAGACTCAGCAGCAAACATTAGGAGCCCTGCTTTTTATTACCATTTTACTACTTTCCTTGCTTGTATTCTTCAATTTTTTCATGCATTTTCACGTGTTAAAATAGCATTTCAATTTCAAGTGCTGAGAATGTGGCTCCGAATAGTATGGAGCAAATCTGGACACATGCTGTTTTCATCTGTCCTTCTTGAGCTACTGTACAATATCCCACCCCACTGCTCATTGTAAATGAGTCTTTTTGATCACCACAATCTTGTAATGTCCGCTCTAGTCCTAAATTCTATGAATCTGCATTTTTAATAATAGGGTCTGCATTTTTAATAACAGGGTCAAAGACTGCTGAAATTCGATTAGAAACAAATACGTTATGTGGCATATTTTCACTTTTGTACTCATGTTCTTAATTAATTCTCTGTAATCTCTGTTCCAAAAAAGTCTTACACTTTGCAAACTTTTAAATTAACCATTATTCTTTTTTTTACAGCGCTGCCGACAGCTTTGATTTGCTGTTAATTCAGCTGCAGCTGCTCCTCTCACAACATGTATCACTTCTAGCAGCAACGTGGGAACAGGTGTGGGAGTACAAATTGCTTTGCAAATTTATTTTTTTTAAGACATCCTTTCCATCATGCTGAAGGCCTATTTCCTGTTTCACATTTTGCTAGTCTATAATTATTAGACCAATCATTATTTTCTGTTTATTACTTGGCCAGTGAACACTTGAACATAAAAAAAAGATCTTAATTGCACAGCCGTGTGTAGGAAAGAATATCAAATTATCCTGGTACTACAGAGTACACTGGAAAAGCATGAGTCAGGTTCAGACTTTGTGGTGCCTCCCTTAGTATGGTGCAAATTGCAGTAAACTGATCAATATGCCAATCAGCACGTGCAATACTTGAGGAAGAAAGAATTATTCTCTGTGGCTGGGTGTACTAAAAAGGAATAAGGGCAGTGAAATCTATAAAACCCAAGGCTATATACAGTAGTAATTGGTTTCTTATCTAGTTATTACCATACTGAAGCTGGGTCCTGACTGTCAGCATTTCACAATGCGTCTTTCACTTTTAACCCACCACCTGCAGCTCAAAGTTTCTGCATGGTCTTGGGGCTTCATTATTCCAGAAGACTTTCTCCTGCTCTGCCATCCCAGGCTCCTCTATTGCAGTGGGGAGGTGGTTTCATTTCTCGCTCCAAACCCCTCTCAGTTTTGTACCAAGACAAGGCTTGGTTTTCCACAGTCTATCTTCCAGCATCTGCCTGTTTCCGAGCTCCAGACGACTTCGAGAACGTTGTGCTCTCTGGAGTGCCCCCTGGCTGTCACCTTTCTTTATCTCCAAGCAGCTTCATGTGTCAGGGCTGCACATTTTCTTTCCCTTTGGTCCTCTTCTGGGTGTCAAAAGACTTGAAACCTCCAACACCCTCCAGTTTTGAGAAATCTTTCAGTTATTGAAAGAGCTGAAGCAGAAATTCCTCATTGTCACTGCTGGTTTAGGACCAGGACACTCCTTTGCTTTCAGGTACTGCTTTCCTCCTGCAACCATATGACTGTACCTTCTTCCAAGGCAACACCTCTTTCCATCAGCTGGCCCAGCACTCAGCAGTTCCTACTTCTCCGGCAGTGTCTCCCTCCATCAGCACCAAAACAGAATATACAGTATTTGTCTTTATCATAGCACCTCCGAGTTCTTTCTCGCAGGCATTCTTCCTACCTGAACGTTCTTTCATACACCCGCTGAGTACCTACACACCTGTGGCTACTTCCACATACTGTACGTATTCTTCAATGAACAGCATTCTCTCATGAAAACGCTGCTTGAAGAACTTCATACCCCCCCAGAACTAACCCATCACATCAACTAGGCCACAGTTCTGCCTGTTGAGCTAAAAATGAGTTGATCTCAAATTCAAAGTTCACTTTATCCACATGTGTTTTGACAAAATCATAATAAGGTAGGTATGGTAGAGAAAAAAGATGCTTTCTCAGATAAGGAAAAGTGGTTTTAAATCTAATTGTGTATTCTACTCAATTAGCCATATTGTTTTTGTTTTCTATTCACAAATCAGATCAGACATATCTAAAATCTAACACTGCCACAACATTATCATCAGGCTTTTCTAATTTGTTTTGTGTTATTCTTTTTAGTTCGTGTAAATAATTGCAGATAAAGGGGTATACAATGAAATCGATAATGTTGTAGCTTTTATGTCATTAGCCACCGCCCACTAGCTTCCTGCTGGGGGCATCAGAAAAATATCTCGGTTTGGGGCATAATCAAAGCAAATCAAATGCTGCCAGCCATTATTACACCACATTTACAATCTCTCAAATGAGATTTGGACATGAGCAAGTGCACACAATTTTGTTCCAGAAAATTGTCACACAAAGGAAATTCAATGCAGAAATTAATTTTTAAAACACTTCTGTAGCCAGTACATCCATTATTTCACACAAACAGGTTAGCCTCACAATACTGAATGGGAAAAGTGTAAAATATGTCTTAAACCAACACACTGCCCCCACCATTGAAAATTTGGTAAATGTCTGGCACTCATTCACCTGACCAAACATTTTCAATAACAGCAGACCTTCCCACCTTGGATTTAAGATTTTCCTTAAGAAGTTGTAAAATTTTCATTTGCATTAACAGACATTCTGATTCCAGTGGTGATAAAGTAAGTCCAAAATATTTTGGAAAAGTCGAAAACTAAAACTAATGTCAAGTTTTGAATTCATATATACATATATAAAAATTCTAGACAAATTCAAAAGCAGATACTGTATCTTTGGCCTTACTGAAGGCTCTCATTTTAGCTTAAAAATCAAAATGAAACTACCACCAGACACATTGCATGCAATATACCATTTAACAATGCCTGTATTTCACCCATTATGTCAGTCTTAAGACCACTGGGCACTGGGGCATCTTCAGTTACAATGTACAGTATGCTTAGTGAAGGACAAGGAGGAGCATAGAGACAGCATAGTAAACGAAATTGGATTCAAATCGATACATATGCGTGTTGTAGGGTGGGGTGGGGGGCTGGATGCAGTTACAACTGACCGAAGGGATCAGCTTGACTCCTGAGCTTTAGAAGACAACTACAGTTGTTTTCTGTCTCAGGAGACTATTCCAGGCCAGGTACCAAGATTACTGTTCACCACTGCTCTTTCTTACTGACTCACATTGTTCTGCTTCTGTTCTCCATTAACAAACCTTGCTCCTAACTGCCTTGTCTTGATTTATGGGGGTAGGAAAATGGCTCCATTTGATCTGTTAAAAGCTACTGACGCAGTATACTGTAGATAAACCCAGTAAACTGTGGTGTTTTCTAAAATGAACTAAACAGATCTCACTACATTACCTAATTATCAATCAGGACATCCACAACCAAGATAAGACAATTACTTCATTATGTGGAAAACATGCCTACATAATATAATTTACATTTTACATTTGTTGCTCTACTTTCAGAAGACCCTGGAGTTGATTGCTTCTCCATACTGTATTGTAAGTCAGTTATTGACAATGTTGTTCACTGACACCTGAAATGACTCTACTCAAAAGCACAGATCTTGTGACAGGATGATAAAAACAATTTCAAACGCATCATTAAAGTGGCTCTTTAATTTGTAAAACCTAGAAATTATCTGATTTACAGCTTGCTATTAGAAACCCATTATTGTCATTCTAACACATTTAAAGTATTTAGAATCTCTTCTGTTTATAGCTGAAATAAAATGGCTTTGCTCAATACTGTACATAAAGGCACTCCCATGAAGTTTAGATTCACCCTTACAGCCCTGACTTCACTGGCTTAAGCCTATGTTATTAGCTACAGTATAAGCACCACATATGAGATTGAGTAGGCTTTAGCTGTCCATGGTTTCCTTGGCTTGAAGACCAAATCCTGGGAATTCATCAGAGAGAGACTTGTCTGTCCTGACATAGGTGTTGAAACTGGTGCGAGGAACTAAGAAGTTTGAAACACATCAATAATAAATGACAGGGGGGAACATCTGCACAGGTCCTCATACTCAACCTCATCCTAGTGCGGAAAAGGGTTTTACAAAGGAAACTAAATAACTGGTAGTTTTCCTTTTTTTTTAATAGAGGGAAAAATTAACAAGCGGCCTTCAGAAGTAAGCCTAGCCAATTTCCACTTGACAGTTTGGGTCCTTCTTCTCAGTTCTGGAAGAGTACACTTTTCTGTAGATAGCAGTATCACACAGATATACAGTATCTCTCTCTGTTTATTTCAGCAATTCAGGTGTACTACAGTTCACTCCAAAATGCAAGTCACTTTAGGAAACACTGTAAAAATATATCCAATTTACAATGCAATAAAATGAATTTTAATATGGTTTACTGTATGCTATTATCAAAGACTGAAGGGTGAGTGCTGCAAGAAATACTAATGAATACTGAGCCCACATTTCTGAAATAAGGTTGACATGGCAAGCAACAGGAGTTTTGCAAATATGAAGAATAGCACATCACAGAGTCTGGCTAACTTATGTAAAAAAAATGAACTGACAGACTCGGCTTGCTGCAGGGGAATTAAAAACACACGGTAGCTGCAGAAATTGTGAGAAAGACCCTTGGTTTGATGGGAAATCCCCAGTGCCTCCCAGGCAGGGGTGTTCAGAAGTCACTTTCATTAAGCGTTAATGTGAAAACTGCAGCCTGGCAGTAGAATGTAGCTATAGTTCAGTGTCTCACATCCTAAGGGAAACACATCAGAAAACAAAAAAAGTTAAATTATTTTGTTAATTTGACAGACCATTTGGTCTCACCATTTCAACAATGCTGATTTGTTTATGGGAGCAATTTACCTGACATAGAGTAAAATATATCCATTTATTGACAACTCACACAAAGAAAAATCACACAAAATGAGTTCTGAGGAATAAAAGCACAAATGTAATGTGGTTTATTGAGGTAATGTAGGTTTATTGCCATAGAAGACATAATACTTCCTTCAAACCTAAGGACTAATGACTTCATGTCAGAAAAATCTTTAAAACACCTTTCACTCATGAATGGATATGTAAATAAAAATATATATTGAAATACACATTATGAATTCCATAGTGCCTAGCATATTTTAATCTAATGAATTTTAAATTAATCCAAATAACATTCAGCAAACAAAAATGTCTGTAGCTGCAGAAATGGAAAAATGGTGCATGTTCCCATTTATGATCTGGAAGAAACAGTTTCTTAGGTTTCAATACTGAGCTGACTAATTCAAATTCTTCTGCACATTTCTAAAGTCCTGCTACTACTTATTATTACCACTTCTCCAACATCTGATGATGTCCTTCAAAAAATATTCCTGCATCTTTGTATGTCTGTGCTTTGCATGTGCTGCAGAGCTCTTTAATTCCCAGTTAAATAGTGTCATACAAATACGTTAATTATAAAACACATATACTTTACAGTACAGTAGGTATTGACATCAAGAACTACTCTTCTCTTAAAGTTAATATTGTCTTCTTTCCAACTGTGTTAATGAAGGAATTTTATTCACTTTTATTCTGATCTTATTTTGTGCTGACATCTTTAGCTGGGTATGAAAAGAAAAGATATATTTTTATATAGAGAGTTATCAAGCAAAAATTTAATAACCAGTAGTACTATAGAGTCAAAGCATTTAAGTTTTTTTTAAAACCTAAAATCTGTTAAAAAACAAGTGGTGTTTTTCCAGAGTTTGGATTAAATTTAAGTATGAAAACAAAAAAAAAAAACAAATACTGCCAGCATAATTATTGAGGATGCTTTCATTACAGTATTTGAAAGAAAAAGCTTTTATCACAAAGACCACAAGAATTGTCTGAAATGGAAAATAGAGTACAGCTACACTACATCTATTTAATTGATTAAACCAATAATTTATGCATCATAAGATACATTATATACCATTTTACAATAATCTCTCCAGCCACACACACCTCAGAGAATTGAGGTAACATACTGTATAAAAGTCTGGAGGGCACATGCCACAGATATATACAAAGAGCACAGAAAAGTACTTCTTGCTAATTTAAAAGCAAGTTGTTTTTTTGTTAACAACAAAACATCTAGAACTTATTCTCCAAACTAAGCAATGTCACAGCCTCATCTGTGCTATGCATGAATACAGTATGTGCTATAATATAAGAGCATAAGGTTATAAAAGAGAGGACTCCACTCAGCCATACAAGCCCATTTGGTAGTAAGAAACTCATTTACTGTATGAGTTTGGTTTAGGTTTTGTATAAAGAAGGCACTCTAAAAATAATTAAAAGAAGGTGGCGACTCTCCACAAAAAGGATAAATGGAAGACACTGAGGATGTGGTGAAGCCTTTGTGAGAGAAGACAGCAATAGGTGGCACTTGCGATTAGTAAGTTGCTGTTTCTTTTTTGAGCTCTCTGTGCCAGTGTAGAATGTGCTGAGCTGGTGATCTCCTGCTTGCTGCTTGTGACAGTGTGGGAGTTGTTTCAGAAGGGTGAGGAACAGTGAGTGGGACAAGAAGGGATTATGGTCTCTGAAGCAGGGACGTGGCAGCTATTGCAAAATAGAGATGGATGCTATGTAGTAGGATCAGGTGGTGGGGGGTTTGTGTAATGTGGACATACAGTAATTCACAGAAGAGTAAACTGCAGCGAAGGTATATTCACATCCAGTTAAATGGGAAAGGTTGCAAGTGTACTCAAGCTGGGTTTGGCCTGCAAGAGAAAATAACAACAAAAACAGCAGTCCTACTGAGCATTTCAGTTTTCTCAAAGCAGGGAAATGAACCTCAAATTCACTAGTGGAACCAAAGCCATAGTTGTAGCAGGTCTTTTCAAGGTTAACTCTGAGTGCCATACAGCACCCCCCCCAGCCACTCCACTATCCAGCCCCCGCTGCAAAATTAGAAGAAGAAAATTACTTAGTTTTGGAAAAGAAAATGAAAAACACTTCAATGTTTGGTATGAATTTTGAGAATTCCATGTGGTTCATCCAGATTTTGTAATTTTACACTATAATGCTGCAAAAACCTACTTAGGTCAGTGAATAGTAACATTTCTTCAAGCTCTCTTCACTAGAGCTTGTTGAGCAGAATGTGGTTTGGTATTTGATCCAAGCACAGTCATTCCTGTTTCTGTCTCTTTCACTTCTTCTAAGCATGAAGACAAAAGCCTTTTCATCACCACGAGGCATTACAAAGCAGTTCCGCATCAAATTAGTTGCTAAAGCCACCTTGATGATAAACATGCAAGCTTTTTTGACCAATATGCAGTACATCATCAGTATGAGTTCTTTAGAATCACTTAAAGTAATCAAATTAAAAGCACACTGGTACACATTCACTGGTGAAGCAACTGATTTGGTATTCTGACATTCACCACAGATCACACAACCTGACAACTAGACAACAGGAAGATTTTAAATGAAAATGGAACAGCTAACAGAGACTGGTACTGTAACTTCAGTCATGGCAAAGAAAAACCTGACAAACGATATTAATATCAGGTGATTAATCTGACCTTGATGCTGCTCACAAAAAGGGTATCTCAGTGAGTTTATTGTCTATAATTTAAAAACACCTTTCCCTGCTCAAACAGGGTTATACAAGTACATCATGAAAATCACAAAAGACCGAACACCTCTATCAGATTCAGATTCATCTGTAACTGGGTTTTGAAATTCCAGAGGTCTGCTCCACCTCTCTTATTTATCCAGATGGGCGTTCAGGGTACACGAGTGCTACTTGGCTAAAAATAAAACAAGGACTGATGATATCGTTAACAAAATCAGTGATTTGCCTCACATGGGATAACCCTTACCATTGTGGTGTGACGAGTACTTTGAATCAGTGGTAACTTCAGAAACCAATGAAAACAGTGCCAGGATTTGGAATCAAATATAAAATATGTATTAGGCTGCCATTATGTAATAAGTCACCTGTGGCGAGTACTGTGTTTCAGAAGCAGTAGAACACCACTAGTCAAGTACTGTACCCCCGAAACTGGTGAATCAGAGTATCTTTAACTTGGTGTCCAACAGTCACAAATGTAACTTGTCTGTGAGGTTGTAGTCATGGCAGTGAGAGTAGGATTATACCATTATATTATATACTATGTATTATATATTCTATATTATATATTATATACTATGTATTAAATATTATATATTATACTTATTAGTGCTAACTCCCCTGTTGGGTATCCAGAAATACAGAGTTTAAAACGGCTTGGACAAGGGAGCGTTGTCCAGAGTGCTGTCACATTTAAAGATTCTTTAAACGGTGCATTATCCATACAGTTTTCTCTTTGTAAATATGCTTATTATATAACTATATCCAGGCAATGATTAATCTTGAAACACCTGTTTTGTTTTGGAAACAACCTTGGAAACTCACTCCTGCAAGAACCCTAGAAGTGTCCCCATCACTATACTGGGGCATTAGGACCCACAGAGCGTCCCCTCCCTACTTGCCCCACTAACACCTTTTCCAGCAGCACCCTTAATTTTTCCCAGGTCTCCAGGGTCACACCTGCTCAGCGTCAGTGGGTTTCCCAGTTGTGAGACACAGGGTGATAATTCTCTGAAATCCAGTTATGCACTGTGGGATGCAAATAACTTGTTAAAAGTGGACATCAATGTATAGTACTGTACGTTATGAAATAAACCGAAAAAATGGCATCAAGAGAATAGAAGATTTTTTAGCAAGAAAAATATCAATAGGCATTGGATATTATGGCAGGCAAAGTACAGTATATTCATTTGGCTTTTGGCTTAGCAGCACTAGTTGTGTATGTACAGTAGACAGATATTATCAATCTAGATATTCTTGAGCAGGAGTATAAATTCGTGTTATGATGTTATTTCAGTATGTGAGTACAGTACAGTATGTGTATGGATGAAGAGGGAGAAGTGTGCTTTAATGTGCAAAATGATTATTTTATTCATCTCATTTGAACTCCTGCCCATGTCAGAGTTTTGAGAAAAAAAACTCTGAATTTGTTCTCAGTTTACGTGAAATACATGATTTCCTTGTTTTCTTGTTCCTTTGGAACAAACCTAATGAGAAAGATCACTAAATTAAGAACTCCACTAAATTACTTACTGAAACCAAAACATTTTTCCTGTCCTTTTGTGCTCAAGGGATTTGATTAAATACTTGCTTAAGCACTGAAGTGCTGCTGTGCAATTTATATTTAAACATTTTGAGCTGCAGCTGTTTTCTAAATCTGAACACACACTCTCTTCTATGCTTTGGAGACAATCCTAAGAAAACACTAATGGTCAGCTTTTAATTTGCAACTGGACTAAAGTGCAATAAGAGACATGCAAATCATATTAGTTTTAATTTGACCATTCTCAAAAAAATAAATAAACTGCATCTGTGACAGAGGGTTAGTATAATAGAATCTCAATAATGTGAAATGCCAGCAATCTGGAGAAAAAAAAACAGGTAATTACATTATACTAATGTTAGGCTAACTGGAAATAACTAAAGATAAGCTATTTGGGAAATAAATTAGGAAAATGTTTCAATAAACAAACCATTATTGGAGTTTATAAGGCTTTAACAAATGCACAGAGGCAAAATAACCTACATTCGTTGGGAACAAACAGAGCTTCACATTTGCTCCCCTGCAAATCTTATTGCCATCACCTGAGCGTTCACGCAGGTTAAAGGTTAAATTGACTTTAAATATGAAACATGAAAACTTCTCCTCTTCTGTGTGCTGCACACTGTTAAATTGCTGAAGGACGTTAAGAGGTAAAATATTTCTTAAACTGCTAAACATTTGTCAAAGCAAACGTTAAAAACACCACAGATAAATGCCCCATCGCCATTCCCACACCCCAGGAAATCTATAAGTAAAGAAATTAATATTAATTGAATGAAAAATATGTGTTAAACTGGATCAAGGTCTTTTAGATGACTTCACTTCATTTGAATTTAATCCTGGCTATCAATCAAAGCACACTAAACATCATTTTCATTAATTTACTAGTCCAAATGACACATTACCTGACAAAAGAATTACATCACATGAAGCTGCAAGTCACTGTACTATTCTCTAATAAAGTTATGCTTTTTAGAACTACCATTGCCTTTTCTTTTATCCAGCAGATGCCTAGTTTCTTACTTTAATTTTCTCACATACTATAGAGCTAAAGTAATCAATATACTGTAATGAAAATTGATTTAGCCAAATTTAATAAGCATTTCTTAAACATGGAAAAAAAATGGCAGAAGCTATAATCTCTTTGAAAATACAGTTTGTGAACTCCTTTCTGTCACTGCTTTTTTGTGCTGACTCCTTTGTTTCGATTTCATTTCAAGTTCTATATCTCCATACTATTTCGGAAATAATTTGTCACAGATGTTTGTTTCACTCTTTTTATAGCTAGGCAAATGTTTTTCAAAGAATGTAGGCTTTTGTCTTTTCTAGGATTGATTACTATATTTTAGTGTTTGGCACTATATTCAAACATGCTTGTCTTATCTGCAGCATGTTCAGCTGCTCAGGTTTCAACAAAAATTAAAATGCATGAGAATACTGCATACAGTATCACCTGTTTCAGACTACAATTCACAATACTGCAGCTTACTTTAAAAGACTTCAAGATGAGATTAAGATAAGATTACTTTATTGGCCATGTACAATTTCTTGTATCAGGAATTTGTCTTTTCACAAACCCCAGCTTGCTCTCTGTGACACACAGACAGGGAGAGAAGCTTGGGGTCAGAGCGCAGGGTCAGCCATTTATACGGCGCCCCTGGAGCAGTTGGGGTTAAGGGCCTTGCTCAGGGACCCAACGGATTAGTCCTCTGCCGGCCGCGGGATACGAAACGGCAACCTTCCAGCCACAAAGCCACCACACCGCGGTGAATTTTCAGTCTGGTTCCCGACTACATCAGTGAACTGAACTGTTAAGTCCCTACTGTATATACCTACAGTACATGTCATTGCACTCTTAGCATCGTGTGAGTCAGGCTTTAAAACATCACTTGTGTCCTTGTATAAAATCAGGACTGACCTCCTAAATTATCCATGGATTTTACAAGAAGTGATAACCCTGAGCCCATCATATCTTTCGTCAAATAAAACAAGTTACAACTATTCTGCTCAAGGCGCACGGATATTTAAAGTCAATTTAAATATTGATGCATATACTGTACATTGACTCTTGTGTCTTGACAGAATCACCACTTTCAGGGTAGATTAATAGTCAAATGACCTGAAAGAGTGCAGGTTATCATTAAAACGTTGCTAAAAACAGCAATATGCGCAAGCCATTAAGGTTTCGTTTTATCATAGCGTGACGTGTTAAATGTCCTTGACCTCACCTCAGTCACGTACAGTATAGTCATCAAACACCCAGTAATGGGCCACTCCATTATCAATCTGATATAAGAGTACTCATACCAGGTCATAAACAAAAGATGTCAAGGGCAAAACCTTTAGCTGGCCATATGAAATATTTATATCGTATATCACCGCAGTCAGCATGAGCAGATGGCATCTTTATTGGAATTGCTGTAATTGTCCCTCTGTATCTTGCTGTACAGTAGGTCTACTTCTGAAATAGGCAAAGCAGGGCTGAGAGTCTCAAAGCTGGTTAGCACCTCCAAGGTACAGCAGCACCCTACAGCTCGGCTGAGTGCGTAAAATAGGTCCCATCCTACATTTAAAGTGATCTGGGATACCTTGGGACCAGGGACGTGCAGAGCGGGGTGACTACAGTGGCTCAAGCCCCTGCCCCTTTGCCCTCATTGGCCCAAGTGCCCTTTTTTGCTTGTGGAAAAAAAGCCCAACCAATTTCATTTTCTTTTTTTGCCACTTGACGATTCTGCTTCTTGGTATTTACTACAGATCTCCCTTTAGGAAAAAAGGAGTGGAGAACAAAAAGCAGTGATAAGCAACATAGGCTACTACACCTGTGGAGGTCATGTTGAACATTTTTGAACGGTGAGAAGTTACACAGATTTTTCAAAAGGACTGTACAAACGTAACTCACCAAGGGTGTCATATTGAGCAGTTTGAGTTTAAGAAAGACTATTTTCATTCAACTGTTCTAAATTTGCAAACCAACAAACTCGCAACATTATCGTCTGCATGGCTACTTGGCTAGATTTGAGATTTTCCTTAAGAAAATTTAGTTAACTGAGTAGACAGGCCAGTTTTTTGTATTTAATATAAACAACTAACATTCATATTCTTTGTTGTATATATATGGTTCAGTCACAGAAACAGGAGATCATGCCTTCAGAAAAAAAAGAAGAAGAGGGAAAGAATTTAGGGAGGCAGCTAAAGGGAGTACATACCGTTATTATATTTTAAAAAGTATTATTATAATTTTATATTTTTAAAAAGCTTGTTCTACTTGACTCATTAATCTGTAGATATAAAATCTCCATTAATAATGATAATAATATAATGGTTGACAGCTTCACACAGTCCTTTTCATCTTATTTTGCATAAGGGGAGACCCACTTCATCCACCACTGAGAAAACAAACGTCTACACAATGAAAGGGAAATAGCTGATGTATTAAATGAGTATCTCCACTGGTGCTGAATAGGCAAGCGATTAACAGCATGTCTCAGTCAGCAGGGGGACAAAGTTCTGTATTAAATTAGTATTAGCACAGAAGAGGTAGAAGTATTTCAGGTGACAGAAGCACTTCAGATGAATAAATCCCTAGGGTCTGATGGTATCTCACCAATCATACTCAAGAAAGCAAGGGGTTTTATTCAGAAGCCATTGATACAACTCTATAAGAAGAGATCAAAGTAGTACCCATCCATAAAAAGAGTGACAGAACTGAACCAAGTAATTATAAACCTATAAAATCTGACATCTTTTACCTGTAAGATTATGGAAACAATGAACAGAACCCAACTGCCCTTTCAGGCAGAATAAACAATAAAGAGAAAGAACAAAAAAAAAATAACCTACAGTAACAGCACATCTTTGAAACATACCTGGTTGCACTATATTACAGAAACGGTTCTTATAGAAAGGAGTACAGACAGACTATCACTAGTGTATAAGCTAGTGTTCAACCGGTCTTGGACATTTCTGTTTAATAGAACAAGTAAAGGTTTATTCCATGCCGAAAAGAGAAGAAAGGAAACGCAACGTTTCGGCTGTCAAGCCTTCTTCGGGTGTCACCCGAAACCGAAAGAAGCCGAAGAAGGCTCCACAGCCGAAACGTTGCGTTTCCTTTCTTCTCTTTTCAGCATGGAATAAACCTTTAACTTGTTCCTTTGCAGCCTACGCATGCTGACGCATCTACCTACTCGAACTATTTCTGTTTAATTACTCCTGTTTCCTCTTTTACATTCAGTTTCTTCTTCCCCTTTCTTCTAAGCTCTCCCTTTCCTTATTTTGTATTTGTTTTGTTTGTTATATTAATTTTCTAATTCTAATTAAGATCAATTGTGTTTAAAAAAGGCAGGGTGTTATAAAAATGTTGCTCAAATTACGGTACAACAAAAATCTGAAAGGTGTCAGTTATTTAATACAGTGATGATGATGACTCTCACATTTTGCCATGGGTGGGCGAAGTTGCCATATATATATATCTATATCTTGCCTCCACCTCACTTGGCCAAAATATTGTACCACCCACTCTGTGGAGATTGGGTTAGTTCAATTTTCTTTTCACTATCTTTGGTTTGTATTCCTTTTGTTCAAAGTCACTCTCTTGTGATGAGCCTCTGCATCCAGACCTAGATCAATATTTTCACATGCTGCCCTTCAGTCCCAGCCAGTGGAAGACATAGTACAGATAGGAAATATTTCTATATTTGTAAGATCTTGGTCCACTGTGTCTATCAGCAGCCTTGATTTCTTCTTCCTTCAGGACTACACAAGTGCATCTGAAAATCATTATTTTTAAAAGCCTTTGAACAGCTGGAGAAGAAAATAAAACTACCGTTTTATTTTAATAAAATAAAAAATAAAAATTAATAAAATAAAAAATACAGTATCTCAGCATAAATAGCTGTTTTACGAGAGCTGACAATTTAGAAAAGGAAACAATATACCTGTTTTCTTTTCAATGTTTTACTGCAAACTGCGAGCCTCTTCTTAAAACAAAAATAAATAAAAATGTAGCAACCAGAAAAATAAATCAGGACATTTCATTTATTAACCTAAGTATTCAGAATCGAAGGCATCATTTCTGTAGCTGGAGGGCACAATACAAAGAATGGTACTATAATACAGCTTTGGTCCAAAGCAAAAATGTATATAGTAAAAGTAAAATAAATGTAGAAATACAGGTCTCCCCAGTCTCTCCAGTGGCTTAGCAAGTGAAGGCACCCCACTGGTTTGATTCTAGCTGAAGTATTAGGTAGTTATGCGCCTGTGACTTGCTTGGTGACTGTTACATTTGTTTTGTTATAATACACTAATAATTCCTTGTTTTTGTACAGTATAGTGCTTTATATACAGCCGAGAAGTGAGAAATAAACTCGCCAGTTGAATTAAAGGGGAAATTTACCAAATTTAAGTAGGTTTTGGCCATAACGATACAGAAATTTATTGTATTGCTGACCTGTTATCTGCCAAAAACTAACAACAAACAAAACAAATGGCTGTGGGAGTCTGGAACAAGACTACCAAGCCATGTTATCAAGGCCATTGCTTTTTTTCAAGAAATGGCTGGATGAAATTCCTGAATCCGTTAGCTACTAAAAACAAATAAAATAGACTGGCTGAATTGGCAACTGAGAGGTGCCATCCTTCTCATGCTCTCTTGCTTCCAATGAGAACAGAATTATTTTGTTATGAGAAGGTGTGCGGACCACAGCATCCTTTAAAAGCCCCATCTTCCCTCCCACACCCTCTTCTATTGAAAGCATCTTGTTTCACAATTGTGACCTCTAATGTTACAGAGATTTTGTTCCTGCTGGCAGACAGCAGCAATTTTGTATTTAACCCTTTGAGAATCAGGGCTTGTGCGGCATTCACTCTCTAGGAATTGATGGTGAGTACATCTCCTTTTTAATCTAGAGGAAGTTAACTTATATTAACCATTTACTACCCCCCCTCACAAAAATTAGGTTAAAAATGGTTCATATGGTTTTGTGCTTCAACTTTGGAAAATATTTGAATGGAACTAGTCCTTTCTTAATTCAGATTATATTATATTTTCCATGTTTCAATAGATAGTTTCCATGTTTCCAAACATAAGTTGATTAGATGATTGAAAGCATTACCAGAGCAGGGCTGCAGCTGAAAGTTGGCCTTTGGTTGGTCGAGCATAAGTTTAAAGATCTAAATCCTATGATTGGAAAAGTGCAAATTTTGAATTAATAAATAATTACTAGAAAAACAAAGTACTAATCCAATAGTCTTTTTTTCCTAAACAAAGATGCATTTTATGAAGTAAAATGTGTGATTACAAAGGTACAATTAGACTTGTAGTTCAAGAACAAAACTTTAAATGTTTTAGATATTTTGTTTTAAAAAGGCTTGGGTTAAAATGGAGCTCCTTCAGTTGTATACTAGTTGTATACTAGCTGGGGGGGTTTTCATACTGTAGCACAGGGCTATGGAGCATACAACACACTGTTGTCAATACACGTTGACATACATTGACTAGGACTCAAAGAAGTGCCCCATGCTGAGAGGCTAAAAAAATACATCTTCAGAAGCAAAACTAAAGCATTAGCTGCAGAATACAAGTGGAAACTAAAGTCAATGGCAGTTAACTGGGAACAAGGAGCTCTTCTTTATACAAATGTTGCAGGAGTTTATATGCTGTCTCTCTAACTTTTATTTCATCATCATTTGATTTATTTTTCCCTCCTTACTACACCGCACAATAACAGTAATCTCTACTTGTTCTCACTGACTTGGGGTAATAACAAGACCTAATTGAGTACAGAAGATCCAATACCCATTTGAAAAGCAGGTGTAAAATATACACTATTTTCAAACTGCTTTTTTGGTACCATATACAATTTATTAATGGGCCTTACATAACAATGTCCATTGGTGAATTTTTAAAGACATTATCTCACATTCTGTAGTTTTGTATTCTATCCTGTTAATTAGGTCTGTGTACATTGAGAAGATACTGTACATCAAGTTTGCAATTTGAGAGGTGTGCTAATCAGTATAAATACTGAACAATGGGAAGCAGTAATAAAGACTTCACAGTTGTAATTATGTTATAGCCAAATTACTTGAATTAGGATGTCACATGCTTGAACATTGTAATTGGTGAGTAACCAGTAATGTGTGTTTAAACCTTATCCTGATTCAGCCTTTGGGGATTATAACAATGCTTCACAGCAATGATTCAATTACAATTTTCTGTCAACACACTAAAATACGAGAGACAATCGACTGCTGGCCCATGACCAATGAAAGCTGAATCCATATTATCAGTAGGACAATATGTAAAATTTTACATATCTTACATAGCTTTTCTGGACCCTCCACTCAAAGCGCTTTACAGGTAATGGGGACTACCCTCCACCACCACCAATGTGCAGCCCCACCTGGATGATGCGACGGCAGTCATAGTGCGCCAGTACACTCACCACACACCAGCTATCGGTGGGGAGGAGAGAAGAGTAATGAAGCCAATTCATAGATGGGGATTATTAGGAGGCCATGATTGGTAAAATGGGGAAATCTGGTCAGGACGCCAGGGTTACACGCCAGGATGACTTCCAAAAAAAGATTCCAGTATTAGGTGTTTTATTCTTGAATGAAGAATATAAAACAGGTAAAATGAAACTGATAATATGTCAGGTGAGAACCAACCTACAGTAAATAATGATAAGTCAGAAACTCTCTGTCTCTTTAGCCTCTGCTGTAGAAAAATATTTACTGCAAATCTGATGTGTAACTCTGAATCTCCTGTTCTTTAATGATTAGAAACACCTGTAAGTAGTTGATCAATTAAAAAAGTAATTCATTCAATTAAGGGAAATGCTTGAATACTGAAGTGTCTTTAGATTTTGTTCACTATAATATCTACAGTAAATGAGTTAATTAAAAAAATAGTTAATTTGTCTCATAATGATAAATGATCAAACCTGCTAGACTGTAGACCGTCTGCTTAAATAGCAGTCTTCTATGTCATAAATGTCCCATTCTTTTTTTTCCCCACAGTAATATTATAATATAATAGTCTGCATCTCATGGTTCAAACTTGAAAAAACTTAGGAACAAATAATACCCATCCATCACTTTTCTGAAATCATAACACTAGTATCTTTTCATAGAAATTAAACTGATTTTAAATCAAAGTAGACAAAGACCAAACAGCAAACTGATAAAATCCACTGTATGCCACAGATATATACAGAACACATCACCAAAGGAGACTGCAATACCAGACAGTGATCATGCAGTCTTAAAAATACAAAACAAAATCCTCTATATTGCTGCAGGCTCTACATATTATACAGACTCTTAGAAGGAATTTAAATCAAACCAAATTGTTCTAAAGAAGAAACAGAAGCTCTGCTGATTCAAAATACCGCATAGTTACATAAAACCTTCATATATTTTCCAGAAACCCAAGTGACTGGGCCATGATGTAAAACTTTAATGAAGAAAATTTCTCACTGGGGAGCTGAGGCAGCTGTTACAGCTATGAAAAAGTGCAGGCTTTTAATGTGAGTTAGCACCACTGTCATCTACCACACAGTCACATTAACCCAGCCTTCACTCATCAACAAGGTGAATGCCAGTTAATAACGCACAAAGCATGGTTTCAAGGTCAGAAAATCACTCCTTTCTTTCCAGTCCGCAATATCATTAAGTTACAGTGATTCATGATTGTCATCAGTTAATTATTATTTAGTAGCTTAGGAAATGCCCTTATCCAGGGCAACTTATAATAGAAAAAAAAAACATTAATCTTAAATACCAGGAACAATCTTGCAGAGAAAGTAATGTAATCATAAATTACATTAGCAAAATGACAATAAATCCATAACAAAGTGGAAGAGTAACCCAAGTGCCATACATTCAAAATAAAATATTGAGAATTAAAACGGTACATGCATCAGTAATGTAAACGCCCTGTTGGTCCGTATTCTAGATTTACAGTGAATAGGTGCAACTGGTAAGCTACATTGGTCTGAAAATGAAAACCTTCACTGTTATACAACGTGAGAGTTACAGAAGGATGTGCCTGGGAGCTGACACGTCCCAAGATCTGCTTACGCAGAGGAGTCTTGAGCAGGTGCTGAAAGGTGGTCAGAGACAGCATAGTTCTGATATCTTTGGCTAGTTCATTCAATAGCCTAGGACTACATCACAGGCTCGGGAAACGGAAGAACAGAGAGAGCACAATGTCTGATGGAAAACCAAGGATGGAAAGGGTCTGAGCGTGAGGACTAGGGTTTAGCATCCGATAAAATAACTCAAAGTTTTGTCATACTTGTTTTCCTTTTCCCCCTCCCGATTCCCCAGTGTGAATCTCTCCATTTCTTTTCCTCTCGAGTCCACTCTTTCCTCTCCCCCCTCTTCTGCCATATTCATATCAGCGCTAGTTTCGTCCTGCGCTCCTTTAAACTGCAGACACTTTCTTAATTGAATCAGAGGGTCACAAAGACAGAAAATGTTACAAAGGCAAAATTATTCAGCTGCAGAGCTGTCCAATTAGAAGACAACTTCTTCATTGCAGACGCAAAGACAAATGAGAGGAGCAGCGAAAACACCTGAGACAGTCTGACTTCACCCAACACGTATATTCCAATTGTCTCAAACCCTGTCACAGCAAACCTTACTAAATGCCAGAAAACACCTGCTACCATATAAACTATTTAATAACAAACAAGTCTGTTACAACCCCGGGTGTCTAGGGGTAAAGGGGTGTAACATTTAGGATGGGTGTGGATGCATGTAGGTTTCTGGAGAGGGACCAAAGAAGCGTGACAACAATTTTGGTGCAAAAGTGATTTATTTTTTTAAAAAGTGGCTTGTACGTAGACATGACACTAACGCACAGGGAAAAGGAACATGAGCAGTGCCAAAGGAAAGAAAAT
Organism: Lepisosteus platostomus; assembly: GCF_059453375.1. Lineage (NCBI taxonomy): Eukaryota > Metazoa > Chordata > Actinopteri > Semionotiformes > Lepisosteidae > Lepisosteus > Lepisosteus platostomus. Next base: position 53,496,506 of record NC_142618.1, read on the forward strand.
AAAACCAAACGGATCTAGCTAACACAGTGAGGTCTAACCTAACTAACCCAAAAAAACAAAAATCAAAAGGGTCTTCAGCATCTTCATGCGCCCAAACGTCCCAATACTGAAGTGACCAGAACCAAAATTCACAAGTGGCACACCCCCCTAACCTAGTGTCTAGACAAAAACAAACGTGTGCACAATGCAACCCAACGACCTTACCTACACCTTTTCCCCTGGTGTACAACATGTTCACAGTTAACGATAACACGACACGAGTGAACCAATTGCACGATTATGGGGAAAAAGGGTGATACCGAAGCAAACACACAAGCAAGGCATAGGGTAACAAATGAGCACAAGCAAGGTAAAAAGGAAAGTAACAAGTGCGGACAAGGTCATAACAAAACACAGGTAATCAAAACGAACGAACGTACAAAGCCGAAGCTAACAACGAACCCGAACCTAACCGAAGTTGAGCTGGAAACTGGCCGAAGCCAGGAGCTAACCGAGTCAACGGTGTAATGATGGACCAATGGCGGGGGGGTGGTACCTGAATACAGGAAGTGGGAAAAAAACAAAACCAAACACGGACACGCACGGGGATGTAACAGTGTTAATGAATCAGCAGTACACACTTCAGGATAAATTCACCTTTGCTGAAAAATCTTAGATAAAATTCTACTCATCGTGTGTCTCCTTACTATGCAATAATAATAAGCTTGCTTTGGAAGTACATTATTGTACATTTCTTATTATTGCCCCTTTTGAACATTATTACTTTTGTTCATTATTTCTATTTGGATTTTTTTTAAACTGCCACTGTCCTATATTTACAGTGGTGGAGTTCCTTAAATTTCCTACATGGATCAGTTTAACACACTGTCTTGTTTTGCTCTTTTTTTTTTTACAAACAAAAAATATGGAAAAAAAAATCAATAACATTAAAATAAATCATAGCTTTTCTTTCTCTTAATAGGAGCAATTAATACCCAACTTTTAATATGATCTTGTTTCAATATGGTGAAAATAGAGTTGAAAGACTACCAACAGATTTTCTACAGAAGGCTTGTATCTTCCTTTCACACTCCACGATCCAATGATTGCACAAATTAAAACTGCTTTGAACATACAGTAAAAGATAATTATTTTCAGCTCCTTACCACAGTTCAGAAACATCCTATAATAACATTTTAACTGTGTCTTCTGGGATCCCATTATATTTGATTTAATGACATTGAGTCCTTCAACTTTCTGAAACATTTACATCTACTGTAAATATACGTTTTTAAAATTTTTATGTCTTGGCATTATGTTGGATAAGCTACTTTTGAAACACTTGCAGAAGTCACTTACAGTAAAGAGTTCTCTCCCTACCGAGAAGCCCTCCATCAAGCTTTGCTTTGTCTACAATTATGGAACTGGAACTGCAAGTAGAAACTATAAAGAGGCTTACAAATATAAATCAGCATATTGATTCTCATCTAATGCTTTATTCCTTTTTCAACACTACCTTCCCCTCCCACCCATTCCTAATACAGTACATTGACAAATGTAACCCCCCCACCTTGGTGGATGAAATGGATTGACAAAAGATGTCACCATTTATTGTGAAAAGAGCTTTCAATTTCAAAGGTGTGCAGAAAATACCATAGCAGACAGCTCAGAGTTTCACCTTTCTGTCTCACGAAGCTAATCTATCAATATGATTTTAAGAGGGTGATTTTAAATTGTTGGGAGCTAAAAATGTGCAGGTATTGGCCAACCTGAAGGCTATCAAGCTGAAAGACAAGCCTGAGTAGAAAAGAAGATCAAATCAGAGAAACCCCAGTTATGGAATCACAGTGCTAATTAGGGATGGCTCCTGTTGACAGAAATCTTATCCTTAGGGGTTCAAGTCTTATTTTCAGTTGTGCAAGTTTCTGAAAGCAGGCAAAGGGTATCAGAATTCAGATTTCATAATACAAAAGCCCCAAGAACATGACGTAATTTTACCAGAGATTAATAAAAAATTAAAATACATTAAATAAATGTGTTCATGTTTCTTTAAGGAAAGAGAGATATGAATTATTCAAAATTATAAACTGTCATTATAAAAATGCATGCCTGTAAGAGTAAAAGTGAATATAACCACACAACAATGTTCCGATATAATTTAAAGCTTACCACTAATCATGTAAACTCCCATTTGGTATTTTGTTTTCCACTTCACTATTAGATAAAATGGATTTTTTTACTGCTGTATTAACATCCAATAAAGCCTAGCAGTATTGTAATTACTTATTTCCTGGACATCCAGTTTAAATTTGTAGTCACAGCAATTAAGTACATCTCCTGTAATTTCATCTGATCTCTTCTCTTCCAGTATGTTAAACCCGCGCCTCCACTGAGATTGGTACAGAAAATGAAAATGGGAAATACTGTGTAATAAGAGTTGTATTAACTAGTTTGGAATAGTTCCTGCACTTGATACTTCAAATTAAAAAAAAGTTTAAAAGTAGAAAGTTTAACTGGAAGCCAGATACGCATCACAGCAGTTTTTACAGTAGCTTATGAAATGCAAGGATAAACATTTACAGCAGCTTTTGCACAATGCTCATTTGTATCTATGCAGATGATTCGAGTGAACTCCGTTATAACCTTCTTCTCCCCAAGCAGAGTTAACATATTTAATGTGTTCTGCTACAATTCGGTACAGCACACCTCGTTTTTTTCTCTTCACCACACATATCCCAGGATCCTGCCTTAAGTTCTGTTCCAGCAAGCCCGTCACGTAGTATTTAAGAACATTTCTATTACTCCATCACACTAGCTTAGTTTTTTCCATAAATGGGGGAAATGCAGCATCAGTTATCAAAAAAAAAATCATGACCACAATAGTCACCACAAAGATATGGCATTACCTGCAATACCAGACCTTGTATGTGATCATTACCAAGTGTTACCTGTATGGAAAGGAGATGTAGCACTTCTAACTCCTGCTAATGAGATGCCTGTGCATGGTTATACTGTACATTGGCCTCTGTGTGAATCTCAAAGTACTGTATTATGTTTTCAGGCCGTAAGCATCCACACTGTGCTATTACCATTTTTAATTTTCATTTAATTTCATATAAATTTTAATCCTTAATGTGGACCTGTGTTGTGTGTGCTACAAACAATGCACAAGCTGACTGGAATGAACACCGTCTGTGCAGATGAACGTGGGAGACTTGTTTTGCTTATGTTGCTTGGCTAGTATTTTTGTTCAATTGACAAAAGTTGCCATACACTGCCAACGAATCGGCCTCCTTTGTCGATTTTGTAAGACTATCTCTCTCTGACAAATCTGTCTCTCCGATTTCACTTGTTTCCAAGGTTACAACCAGCTCCATTACAGTTCGGTGTTTTGTGTACAAGACTGAGGTTTATTTCCACTTCCCTAATTCACAAAACATCTTTATATATATATTAATATATTTTGGAATATCTGTAATTTAAGTGTGTAGCGCAGAAGATATGCAAATTCCATATGTCAATACAATCCAAATCAAATATTAATTTGTATGGTTTTATATCACACAGGATTTTTGTTATAAGATACAATTTGATTTCAACATATTAAGCTTGATTATTAAGTATATGAAAGACTGGGTAATACCAATATTCGTGTTTAAAAAGCATAGATGTACTTTAACTGCAGCTCTAGAAGTACCACATTTGCCTACTTGAACAACACTGTAACCATGGGAACAGATCACATCTCATGTCTGAATCCAAAGGAGTGTCTGATGAAAAAGGATTTTACATGGCAACATACAGTACAGATAAGAGAAAACAAAGGAAAACTTCAAGGAGCACCACAGGTCAATATAAAATGGATGTACCTGACTAGATACTGTACAGTAAATGTATTCAGTTTTTTTATAATAAAGAATGGAAAAAAAGAAAGTGCAATCCGTAGTTATACGCCATACTGTATGCCAAAATTGTGAAATAGGTAAGTGGGAAGGCAAAATGCTATAAAAAGAGATGCATCTTGATGTCCACCAATTTCTTTGTGTTAAATCAGCAAGTACTGCAAGTATTGTACAAGGCAGATCTTACTAAAGCCGTATTTAAACTTACACATTGACCCAGCTGCAAGTCAGTAAGCAAAATGAAATTGTTTTCATACCAGACTTTCTGCCACAGTCACTCAGGAAAGAGCAAGACATGCAGATGTGATCCTCTTCCATTCCTACTGTACTGTACCTGTCAAAGCCATTCTTTTGAAAAACAAGTATTGTGCTGCCTTGGCAGGGGAGTTAGTGCCAGCTTGACAAACAGTGAATCTCTCTCTGATATCATCGCATGGAAAGCATGGACAGTCAACTGCCCATGGGCTGCTGCAAATTATGCACCACCACTTAGGAAATCATGACCTTAGTGTCACGGAACCCGGGGGCTAGCCGTGGAGAGACCAGCAGAGCAGGAAGACCCTATGCGAAGCGGCAGGAACAGAGCAAACACGGAGGTTCAGTCTGGGCTCAAGGTATTGGGCAGAGTCGGAACGAGACATAAGCCCTCAGGTAGCAGACGTGGGGCGACCTGGTGAGGCGAGCCTCTCGACAACCAATCCACATGCCGAGCGAGGAGGAAAGGGAGACCAGGAAATATAAAGCCCCAGAAAACAAGACATACTGGATGAACAAGTAAAGAACACGGAAACTAGGAACAGGACAGAGCAGGAGCGCCCTCTAGATGTAGAGGGTGTAACACATAGGGTACTAGTGATATAACTCAGGTTTCAACTAGTAATGCCTGCATCATACAGCTCAGCCTGAGCTTTAATTGAACCAAGTGTCTCTCACAATGCTTTCAAAAGGATATTTTTTTTAAATACAAAAAGGGAAAATACAACAAACAGGGGTATATACTGTACATACAAATATACAGATGTCTGAACATGACACAACAAGGTAGAAACAAGTGAATGAAACGGGAAAAAAAAGAAAGAAAAAAAACCCAAAACAAAAAAACACCTTTTCCCATAGTACAGAGTTGGGGTTAGGGGTTACATTAAATAAGTTTATATGATACAACATTTTTGTGACCAACTGGCAGGGCTTATTTTTTAATATTTTCAGTGAATTAAGAGTATAGCTTGAATGAGTTAGACAGTTCTTCAAAGCTTATAGGATTCTTTTTTACTCCACACGTGTGTGTGGAATGTAGAATTTTGAAACTAGAGAATAACATTTAAACATAATACGGACTTCTTTGTTTGGATTTGAGACACCGAGAACAATATCTTTAAAAGTTAGATGTACACAAATATTTCTATTATAAAGCCAAGAACAAACAGATCGCCAGAAAGTTGTTGAATGGTGACATGAGGAAAAAAAGTTTTCAGTTGTTTCAATATCTGCTTTGCAGAAGGTGCAGGTGTTACAGTCAAAGTTGAACCATTTTCTCAGAAATTCCTTAAAGGGACTGTACTGTATGTTATTCAGTATTTTAAAATGAATATCCTTGTTTTTTGGTGGCATGGGCAGAGTAATGTATTCGGTTCTAGCGGAGATGAGAGAATCCTCATCTATAGCATTAAAAATGACTTTATCCTTGATGGCTGGGAAGAATCTCTCAGCCGTAAAAGTACAGATGTATTTATTATTGCACTTTTTTCCCCAAGATATTAGAAGTTCCAATTTTGATCTCTGGTAGTAGGGAAATTATATAACTTTGGATAGAGAAGTTTTTTACCAAAGCTAGGAGAGAAGGTGGAATTGCCTCATTAATTTCTTTGAATTGCTTTGGGTTGCATTCAATGTCATATTTTTTAACAAAGTCACCATTTATAAACATCTCCATTAGCTTCGAATACAGTAGATGCACCACTGACCAAATACCTTTATTAAACCAGGATTCATAAAAAATGCTCTTTTTCGTTTGCAGGATGTATCTGTTGTTCCATATATGAGAATTATGAGGGGTGAAGTTATGGTTATATAATAGTTTCCAATATTCCAGTACTTGTTGATGAAAAGCAGATAGTCTTTTTGGGAGCTTGTTTATATCAAAATCACATCTCAACAGGAGGTCTATGCCTCCTAATTCTCCCATTTAGCTCCTAGGAATAGCAAACCAAAAGCTTTCTGTATCCTTTATAAAGGAATGTAAACATTTTATCTTTAGGGTACCATTCATGATATCATATGATATCCATCATATTGGCCCCACCCTCTTCATACATCATTTTATACGTCATTAATCATTTTACCTTTTCTTAGATAATGTGTTTTCTTTTTGTAGAAATGTAGGAGAAATTTAATGTATTTATATTTTTAATTATTGCGGTTGGAATGGAGATTGAAGCTGCTGGGAAGATAAATCTGGAGATACTTTCTATTTTAACCAAAAGAATTCTACCAAATAAGAGATATCTCTTAGCCAGCTATTAAGCCTAGCCTGGGTTTTGGAGATGTTGTTAGCTAGAGAATGTTTAATCCTATCTTCTACCTTTTTATTTATACAAATCCCCAAGTATCTGACATCAGATTTAATTGGTATAGTTCGAATTTCTACAAGTTGGTCAATCATGAATGGTCATTATTTAAAATTTTTAAAAGTTTAAAGATAAACCTGAAGCATTTGAAAATGTCTTTCAACTGCCAATGATACCTGATCTTTATCTTTTAAAAATAATGTTGTATCGCCTGCAATTTGGCTAATAATAATAGGAGTGTCCATGGCATTCAACAGCTTTATGATACTGTTTTTGATTAGGATTGCTAATGTTTCTGTAGCCAATATAAATAATAACAGAGAAATGGGACAACCTTGTCTAGCTCCCCGATTGATGAGGAATCATGGTGACATTCCATTACTAAGAGAAACTGAACTGTTAATGTTATTATATAGTAATTGACTTATTGTAAAAAATTTAGAGCCAAAACCAAAATGTTGTAAGGTTTGAGCAATAAACGGATGTTCCAGTCTGTCAAAAGCCTTGTAGAAATCTAAGAATAATATTTAACCGTCAGCCAATATTAAATTTTAATAATCTGACTCCAACTCCTAATAAGTCCAACACGAAACGTATATTATTACAGCTGTTCCTTTCTTTTATAAATCCTGATTGAGTATCACTTATTAGTTGTGATAATCCATTTTTTAATCTGTTTGTACAGACATGTGAGAACATTGTGTAATCTATATTTAATAATGAGATTGGCCTCCAGTTGTCAATATATTTTATATTTTTACCCATTTTAGGGATTAATGTAATGACACCTTGTCTCATAGTGGTAGACAAAGTATTATTGGATATGTACTCCAAAAAGGTCTGGTATATAAAGTCTCTTAAATTTTTCCAAAAGAACTAATAAAATTCAACAGTTAATCTGTCTGTGCCTGAAGCCTGGCCCTTAGCTAGCCTCTTAAATGCCAGATCAACTTCATCAATTGCTAAATCTGAATCAAACCTAGCTCTGAATTCTGTGGTTATTTTTGGTACTATTGTCTCAATTGTATTAAAAAAGAGCTCAGATAAATTTTCTGAGAACTCGAATTTGTATAGTTTTAAATATGATTTAAATACTTCCATAGAAATTTGTCTGTGGTCAGATATAGTTTCACCATTTATGATTAATTCTTTGAGGCTGTTTTTACTCTGTCTGTCACGTTCTAATTTGAAGAAATAGTTTGTGTTTTTCTCCCTTTCTTCAATCCATTTCGCTCTTGATCTCACAAAGGCCCCTCTTGCTTTTTTAATATAAATATTATCCAACATAGAGACATTTACTTAGGTTCAACTTTTCAATTTCATTTAAACAATTTTTAGTACAGTATGTGTTAATGTCCTTAATCAGAAGGACTTCTTTTTCTCATCGTTTTAGCTAATTGTTTGCTATATTTTATTGAAAATTCTCTCATTTTAAATTTTATATACTCACATTTTCCTGTAAGCATGTCTAGATCTGTGTTATTACATATATTGTTAATTAGTGATTTTATATGTTTATAAAAAGTATCATTATTCAGTAAGTCATTATTAGATTTCCAATATTTCTTGGAGTGGTTTCCATTATTTGCTATTAGACTTAGAGAGAGTGCTGCATGGTCAGTGAGTGGGGCAGCTGAAATTTCTGCACAAGATACAAACTGAAACAGAGAATCAGAGACAAGCCAATAATCAAATCTTGATTTAAGATTAGCATTTGGTTTAAACCATGTGTATTGTTTACTATATGGGTGTATATATCATTCTTTACTCATTTAAGCTACTGTATAGAAACTCTAAGTCACATTTGAAACATCTAATGTTTAACCCTAAACTAATGTTTTAAGAATTTGTTTTGAACACTTTTTAAACAGTAAAATGGTGTGGGATTTTCATGAAAAATTATTCATAATTCCAGATGGTTTTATGACTGCATAGAATGAATTTAAATCATTATTTTGTGTTGTGCATAAAGCTCATTGTGGAAGTTGAAAATTAAGAAGAAGAAAAAACCAGCAAAATTCCTCAATTTAATTTTAAATGGTGTAGTACACTAAAAAATACACTCCTTTGTCTCTGTTGTCTCTGCTTAAATAATCTTGAAGACGGCACTATGCACAATTGTGCGATTTCTTTTCACCCATTATGTTCTACATACCACAGAACAATGCTACTTGCTTTTGTCTGACTTGACCATTTATATGTACTGATGCACATACAAACCTGTATAAAGATACAGCAACCATGCAAAAGATACTCAAACTTGGTCACTTAACACAGATGGTCTATGAATTTAACAATGTTCAATATGTTTCTAACATGGGTAAACAATTATACCATAACAACAATGGACCCTATAGCAGCGTGAAACAAGATTGCAGCTTGGGATTCAGTGGCTACTGTATCATACAGGCATGATGAACTCCCAGGCCAAATAAAATTAAGAATAGGAGACACTTCCTTATGTGTTGTGGGAGTATGGAACAAGTACTCAATACTCAGCCACGTTTTTGAAGTCTTCTTTCAAGAAATGTCTATTAGCTACTAACTACCAAACAGGTTAGATGGGCCAAATGGCTTCCTCTTGTTTTTAACTGTTTGTATGGTCTTAAAAAGAAATATTTAATAATCAAAAGGCAAAAAAAAAACTTAAAACTGATTTTACCATTATTACTGTAGATGGCTATTATGCACAAGCGTTTTTCAGATGTACAGTATTACAATACAGCAGTGACAACAGGGATCAGGGATTTAGAAAGGAGAGTGTAAAAGTGAGGGAACAGGAAAATCATAAGCCCCATTTGAACTGATTTGTATGTTAACAAAAACAACCCACAAGGATATGAAACAATTGCACATTTAAATAAGATTAACGATAAAGATGCATGTTCTATAAAACAAAATACTGTGCTCAAGGACACAGCTCTACTGTATGTTTTTCTGCTTTCTGTGTATGGGAACTGGCATCTTTTATTTTCAGTGGCACAGATTACATTGTGAAACTAACAGTTGGTATAAGAAAAGCACTAGGGATTCTGACATCAAAACTGTACATTTCTACTGTACTTTACCCTCCAATATGCAATAGCATTGGAAAACTATCGAAATTACATAACATTTCCAGCCATCCATAACACCTCTACTGATGGCAATAATGTGCCAAAACCTATACATAACCATGACCACTTTTATTATTGTTGTATTTATTATACAACCAATTTTAATGCTTATTCTCTTATGTATTGTAAAGCTTTTCAATCTGGATCCATTCATTTGAATAAATCCAAAATTCTACAAAGCTTTTTGTAAAGAAGTTCTCTCGACTGAATGTCATCTCTCTGCCACAACAGTCCAACATGCTGCAGCGAATTCTATTCTGTTGTGAATATCATTTGATCTAAAACAGGCCACAGCTGTTTAAGTGCTTTACGGGGACTATAACTGAATGACAGGAGCTGTGGTCTAACGCATGGTTTTATTTTCTACTTTAACTATCACATACATTCAAAAAATAATTCTTAAAAAACAAAATACATCAAAACATTTTGTCAAAAGGTACAGGATGAATACTAGCTCATAGGTAAGATTATCTTCTTTGTCCTACTTGTGGTCATTGAAGTTATCTTCCATGCATTTTATAAATATAAATTTATCTTATTTTTTTATTTTTGTTATATAAAATGGGGTTCTCAATGTGAATGGGTTTAAATGGTTGGCCGAATTGCTTGCCAATGCAATTAAAAAGCTTACTTAAAAATCAATTTAACAACACCGAGCAGCACAGAAATTGAATTAAAAATGTGAGAATAAACCACCCTACAGCCTTTTCCCATTAATTCCAATTGAGGTTCCTTGACAGATACCTGGATATTATACTAGGCATTTAATTCCATTCAAGCCGCACACAGTGGCTCAATGGACCAGATTATTCTGGTTACCAGGCACAAAACAATCAAACCCTTTCGGTATGGGACACCAGTCGATCACAGAGCCTAACTCAAGCAACGCTGGCTACCATTCATACAGAAATCATACTATAGTCTCAAGAGTCTAAGAGATAGCAGTTTTAGGAAAGGAAGATCTTGTTTAACTTGCAAGAGCAACACCAGTAATGAACACAAACGAAGCATATGATAAGGTTATTTTAGATTTTCACAAGGCTTGTGATAAAGTTCTTCATACATTTCAGGTACTAGGCATTCAAGGTAATGCACTGGAATGAGAACTTGTTATGCACAGGAAACAGAGGGTCGAATGCTCAAATTCAGTTCATGTAATAAGTAGAATACCCCAGGGGTCTGTATTAAGACCACCATTCCTGATTCAAAGCAATAAACGATATCTTGGCAAACTATTGAAATGTGAAGATACACAAAAAGAAGAACTACCTACAGTAACTACAGTACTTACTAGAAGCTGCAAATGAAATGCAAAAAGACTACTTCAGTACTGAGCAAATACCAGGCATTTAACTAGGTTGCAAGCAAGTAGGAAAGTGTAGGTTATTGTTGTAAGCAGGTAGGAAAATCAAAATATTCAACTTGTGAGACAGATTAGCTGTTAATATAAATGCATCATTTTGATGTTGTAGACATTGTGTTAAAGCAATAAAAAGGCACAAGCTAGGATAGTTAAATATGTGTAATTTAAATCAAGTGATCCAACTGTATGTAAGAACTGAATGTTGCAGTACTAAGACCTCACTTAGAATAATGCAGAAAAATTTGGTACAATAAACAAACAGGTTTCATAAACCAAATTGACTGCCATAAATTGTGAAATCTTCCATAAACTGACCAACACTCAAAAACTGTCAAACTGGGCCTGTTTAAATTGTTACAACTATACAGTATATTGTACACATAGAGTGTCTTGAAAATGAAATAATCCCATTTCAGTAAAGTCACATTTTGTTGAGTTACTAACAACATATACACATTGACCTGAGCACTTTCATGGGTGAACTAAAATGTCAGTAAAAACTGTCAACATTATGTATAGGATTACTCAATATGTCAAAATGCATAGTTTAGGACCCTGTGCAGACGATATAATCCGGAAGGGACTGGAAAAAGACTACTTAGGAAACACAGCAGGAGCAGGACGGGAAGACAGACAGGGGGGCGTGATGGCTGTGATCTGGTGCTCAGAGGGCGTGGCGCAGGCGAACAAGTCCAGTGGGAGTCCAAAAGGGAAAAACAGGGCGCAATCCAAAGTCCAGGTAGCAAGGAGATCCAATCTGAGACGAGACAAACACGGTTAAAACCCAGAACGGGATCCGGAACAGGGACAGGGAACCAGGAATATAAAAACAGTAACGAGGCCAGGCGCTCCGAGCCCCGGACTCAGCACGTCTGTACGCTGATCGGAAGCCTAAGCCCTCAAGCTGCGGACGCAGGGCGACCTGATGGTAGGCAGGTTCAGGGCGTCCTGTGGTCTGTCATGGCGGGAGTGCCTGCCTTAAATAAAGACGGACAAAACAGGGGGCAGGTGCATGAAATGAACTAAAATACGAAAGGGCCGGAGTGCCCTTAAGAGGAGGGATTACGATTGTGACAAATATATTAATCTTTTTCTATATTATTCTAAACATTCTGTAAAATATGGCTCAAAGAAAATGTATTAAGCAATTCTATTTCAATATTAATCTGAGAAAAAAATTATTTCCGCTAGACAGTGGCATTGGTCCAAGGTGGTTAAAAAACCCTAATTAAAATGTTTTCTGTAGTCAACTATCACTCTACGTGCAATACAGAAAAAGCATTCTGAATACAAAACAGCTTTAAAACCACACCGCCAAATGTAATGCAGAGAAAAACTATGAGCAAAACCGCTACAGGCATTATTGACAAACCCAAGTTCAACGATGGGTCAACATAGTTAGCTATGTTAATGTGGTGATCGGAGAAATAAGCTTTGCTTCAAAAAACATTTCAGCAATAAAATCTTCTGTGATTATCATCCTAAAGCTTTTATTTGGGTTCTTTAATAGTCAAACAAACTGGAAAAAAATATTTAATTAAATGGGTAACATCTATTTAATGCACATGTGCTTTTCTTTTATACAAGAACTACAGTATATATGGCAGTGATAATTAGTGGCCACAGCAACCCATATTTTCCTCAAACACAAGATCCTTTCTTCATACTGTTAAAATTCATTATTAAATCTATTTCACACTTTAACTTGTATGGCTTTCCATCTTTCCCTTGAGTAACCAGGTGATATCTCCGAATACTTGGTTTGACAAAAAACAGTTACAAGATGTAATGAAACAGGTATTAAGAAAGAAATCCATGAAACAATAGTATAGAGAATAAACTAAAAGAAAGCTCCTGCCTGCAGGAATTAACAAATAGTTCAGGATCCTGGCCAACTACTGTAATTGATCTGCCATGGTGTACAGTAAAGACTCCCATGATCACTCCCAGTGCACTCTTATGCCTTCAAACTATACAAACAATCTGGTAGTCCCAACATAATTTTAATCAAAGGTACAGTACAGTACTTACAACATGTTTTTTAATGTAAAGGTAATATTTTTGTGAAAGTTTAAAGATTTTTATTGGAGAACATTTTACACTGGGCAAAAACCAATGTCTCTTGTTCTATCCCCCAGACAGCAATATACTGTAGATCAAACGTCTGAAAGCAAGGGGCTGATTTGATTCACCCTGTTAAAATTTCAAAGAAAGAAGCCCTAGATATAAAGGAATGGACCTAAACCCATACACTAAGAGCCATGAAACAGACAACTAAATTGCTTTCAGTCCTGCCTGGCAGTAAAAAAAGAATGCAGTAAGACATATAAAGTGAGACTTTCATAAATCAATCTGTGAAAACAACCATCTCCTGATGTGCGCACACACTCAACTGTAACATTAATCAGAACCCCAGTCCTGTTTTAGATAATCAAAACTAGGATACTTGGGAAAGAGATAAGTAATTATGTAGGACTGTTGGTAATGAGGTAGGCTGCAAATTTGTCCTCCTTCACAGTTCCCAAAAAAGCCTTTTTGTCACATGCTGTGATAAATTAACATCCACCAGCAGCACATGCAGTCTTTTTATAATCTTAATTTTCTAAATATCTGTGTTTCACAGCAATGCTGTCAGGAAATGTATTCTTAAGCACTCAAGACACAGCAGAAGCCACCTCTCTCACAGGAAGGCTGTCTGGTAAGGAATAGTGCAAATCTGTTACTGACCAATCACATAACCCTACAGTACCTGCTCAGCTGGAAAGTCCAGCTGTGAAGCAAAATTAAACAGGTTAAAGGAAACTCAAAACTGCATTTATAATTAAATCAGTTATTTAAGGTCTACATTAATCTGTAGATTCTCAAGGATGTAAATAAGATACAGTACAGTGTTTAAAAAAAGTTTGTATAGTACTCACTGGACAAACGGAACCAGAAAAGTGTCTTGATTCAAATTTTAATATGCATAACTCCATACATACTGTATATGCAAACATACTGTACATAAAATATGTGTATACATAATATATAAAATACATATTATATAATAAATTTGCATTTTCTTCCATTTTGTGTGTCAGATTAACCAGTAAGGTGTGTAAATATATACTGTATATTATACTCAAGTATGTATTTAGTTATTTTGGTAAGGAAGACGGAAATATTAAAAATGTACTAAAAGGTTCTAAAATGTCAATAGTGATCCATCCAGGGATCATATAGAAGGAATTTGCATATCACATACTTTACAGTATAGGTGAAATTATACTATCAAAAGAAACCTATCAATTATAAGTGGAACAAATTCACAATAATTATACGGAAAACTACTGTATAAAACCTTTCCTGTAGCTGGTGCACTGACATTTTAGTGAATAAACAGACACGGAGAATTTCATTATGCTGGTTAACATTAGTCATGAACAGGACTTATCCACAGTAAGTCTACTGTTAAGAGGTTAGGAGTGTAATTGGAAGACAGTCTTGTGCCAGTTCACTTGTCTCTGATCCCTAGATGTGTCACATTGTCTTAGGTTATCACAAATGTTTAATGGGGCTTAGGTCTGGTTAATATGGCACAATGTTCTTATCTTGCATGTAAACTGTGCTTACACAAGCATCAGAGGATTTGGGTTGTCCTTCTAAAAACTGTTGTCATGACAGGATGAGCCTGCAGAAGGGACAGAAAGTGAGATCCCAGGACTTTTTCAATATAGCACTGTGCAGTCAGGCTGTCATCAATCACTACAAGTGAAGTTCTGCATCAGCTAGGCATTCTAGCACTGTCTATCAGACTTGGACCTCCGCATTGATTGGCCTGCTGTACACAATAATTAATATATCATTTTGCATGTCTGAGACACACTCACCAACTTCCATCAGGATGGTCTATGCAAAACTTTGATTCATTGCTAAATAGGACTTGGCTCCACTGCCAGCGATCCCATCTGAGATGTTGTTCCAATATACTGATGACATCAGTGCATTTGGTTCCTTCTGTTTTAATTTGGTCTTGTATTTTCACTGTCAACCAGCAGGTAGATGGTAGATGATATTCAACAGGTTAAAGTACAGTACTTTAACATTGCCTTTACCAAATCAACTCGCTCACTTAAAGAGGTGATTTGGGGCGCATGCAAAATTCAAAGTTACCCCAGTGTCATAAATGATCCTTTTAATTACAAAATTATCCTTTTTATTTATATTCAAAATCTGTGTACATTATATTACTAAAAACATACATGCATAGAGTGAAACATTTCTTTGGATGATCAGTGTATTTATAAAATTAGAAAAGAAAAAGAAAGCACAATTTCTCAGATTTTCAAGTATATTGTGGTGACACATATGCTGCACTTGATGAGTGCTGTTTTTTCCTTTCCTGCATTTCACCCTTTACAGTATTTTGAAAATGCCCTTCCCCCCCCCAAAGCCTTATGAATTTTATTTCAGAAATCAGGTATTTCTGTTCAATTGACAGTGTTTTGACTTCTCATCAACACCATATAGTGTACAATTGATAACCAGATGATACACTTGATCCCATGGAGAAGTCAGCAGTTTCTTTATTCCAGGTCTTATTGTGTTTCCCCATCCCCCCTGCCCATTACTGCTCAGTTTACTTACAGCAAAAGTGATCGGGGTTTTTCCTTACGTTGGCAGATCTTCTTTCCTCTTCCTGTAAAAGCATCCTCCTCTGGGTGTGAGGCTCTTCCCTAAACCCTTCTCTATTCCTGCCATATTGATCTCTTGGCTTTCCACAGAAGAGAGGAGGATGGAGAATATCTCTATATGTTGCTTAGCAGTACAAGGACCAGCAATTAAGGATCAAGAAGGTCCAAGAGAACAGGGCACTTAACCCACTGACCTCAGTCACCCCTTAAAAGCCCACTACAACAACTCTAAGCCCCTCTTACCAGACCAACGAACTAGCAGTGATCGATTCCAACAATCCTCTCAAATTTCTAATTGGTGAGTCAGCAGTTTCCTCTCTATCACCTTACAATCTGTTTAATATTAATATATTGTTTTAATGATTCAAAATGATGCTGTGTCCAGAAAAGGAACATCTTCTTCTGTTCCAAATCAACAAAAACGTATATTTCCACGAATGTTGAAATCGACAGGCATATGTTCATAGAAATTATTAAGGAAATGCAAGGAATTATTAAGGGAGAGTTTCACTTGTGTTTTATGCAAATAGACATATGTGATTATACATCTATGTTCCATATGATTATGAATATGTCCTGGTCAGAACTAGGATAGATATAACCACAGCTTTACTATCCTTTCGTCCTTCAGAAAATCTTGCCTAGAGGGGAACTTTCATTCTGACGGTGAGGACCGACCTCCCATCTCATGTCAGCCTACGCAAAAACCCACTGTATTTTCTCAGAAACCGCTTCTCTGTCAAACCAGACTGGGGTGACTCATTCCATTCCTGCCATGTTTAACATTTCTTAAAGAAACTTGGAAAAAACACTAAAATGCAGCATATACCAATAATAATAAGTGATTCATTCTAAATCAATCAACATATTTGACTGTCAAATAATGTGACAGAAAGAGATGCCTGTAATAACTAGAGCTTGTTCTTTTTTTGTACTCTCTATGCGATTACAGGTGCACGATAAGAAAGTTGGGCTTATGAGCACCCACATGCAAAGGTGATGAGTGAACATAAAAAGTCATTTAAGTTGTGCTCATTTTAATTATACTGAAATAATGACACAGTTCATTCAAAGAGAGCACAAAAGCACCCTGGAAATATTACTGTTGGGAATGTAAATACTGTATGTGATGTTACGAAAGCAGAAAGGTTCCATCCAACCTCAGTCACTAGACTTTAGTAGATAAGAAGTGCTTGTGATTAACTGACACCTGACCAACAGTAGGGAATTTAGAAAAAACAGAAGTACCAGATCCAGAGAGACCCAACGTACAAAAACCTCAAACTACAGATCTAATTAAGCGTTGTCCAATTTTGCATTCAGTACAAAGAATAATCTACAAAACTGAATGTGAAGGGATGAAAAATTGATGATTAAATTTTCAATAGTGCCCAATTTTCCCTGTGGGAGGGTATCAGAACATTGCTGATATAGATGATTTTTTAAACAGTGGAGTGGGCACACAGGAAAATCAGGGACTCAAGCATTTTCCCTTTGCTAAAGAATAATGCAGTGTTTACTTTGTAAAACAATACAGTGTGGTTGTTTTCTGTGTATTATTGTTGTATCAAATGAGAAAAAGAGGTTTACTTCAGCTGTATCAGGCTCTGCCCCTCAGGAAGCACAATTTCAGCACCATGGAGAGCAGATGTTCCTAATGTGTGTCCTGAAGCACACAGGTGGAAAATGGCTAAGAATGTTCTCTACCTGCACTCAATTCTCCAAAAAGGGTAGACCTGAAGAGTGCAGTACCACCCCTATATCCAACAGGCAGAATTAAATGCCATCAATTATTCAAAGAAAACATGTAAATTAACCTCTCAAACATACCCCCCTACACATTTAGTAGAGCATTTCCCTGGTGTTTTCTCCGATTACTGCAAGGCCTAGAACAGTGTAAGCTACAGTGGCATGACATCATTTTCTTTTCCCCAGTGTGCATAATCACTACACAATTAACAAAACAGTTTACAAAGCAAAATAGCAGATAATTAAGAAAATGTGCAACTTCGATGATACAGTTAAGCAAGGGGCAGATAAAAATCAAGTGAGACAGAGGAATAAAAGATGGTTCCTGCTTATCTGTTCCATTAGTTCAGAACAAAACCTGGGGAATCAGACGTAAACAAGTACAGTATGTAAAACTAGCCACTAGATATAGACACACATAGACATAGTACCTGGTTGTTGCCTTCATTGAACACCTAAATATGCGCAGAGGCAGACAGGATAAAATAGAGATTATGTGACCCTGAGGTTGCTTTATTATCAGCTATCCCAGTCAATCTCCCTCTTAAGGTGCTGGAAAAACAGTTTTTATACAATGAGGGGAATGCACACCAACATTATTCCTGGATGAAGACAGCTGCTTACTAGCAGTTTAAAGCTGTGAGGCTAACATAAAAAGTACTTCTTTGCTACTGATCATTCCCTTGATCTAATGGGACCACTGATGTGCAGTTCAATTAGTCCCCAAATGCATGTTTAACATTTGGTTTCAGCTTTAACGTGTCAGGAAAAGTACATAACCTCTCAATAAAAAAAAAGTTTGAAATATTCTTCAAGCAGCTTTCCTTTCAACCACAAATATGCACAGACATAATGATCACCTTATTACAAAAATTATTTTGTATTTATTTATTGTAGCTTTTTTAGTTGTCTTACTGCAAAAATAACTGTTCCAGAACTACTGTACATAGTTATTTTTTCTACACGTATGCATCAGCTGTCACTGTCACGATCGTCATCCCTCCTCTAGAGGGCGCTCCGACCCTTTTGTATTTTAGTTTCATTATTACATTCACCTGCCCCTTTTTCCCCCCATGTATTATTTAAACCCTGTGCCTCCGAAGCTCTGCACTCAGCTTTGGAAGGTGGACGCCCGGAAGCCCGCCTACCAGCGAGTCCAGGAGATACCCGACGGCACAGGCTTCACCCCGGCACCCTGACCATCTGAGTCCGGGGTTCGGAACGCCTGGCTCCGTTATGATTTTAACTTCTGTGTTCCTGGTTCCATGTTCCCCGTTCCTCGTCTTTGTCTCGGATGGACCTCTCAGCTATTGGATTTTGGACTGCGCCCTGATTTCCCCTTTGGACTGTTTCAGACACGTACGCCTTCGCCACGCCCCCTGAGCACCAGATCACTGCCGTTACTGCCCCCATCTGTATTCCCATCCAGATCCAGCTGTGTTTTCCTTGTTGTCCTTCTCCAGTCACTGCCAGATTATACTGTCCACATAGGGTGAGCAAGAAATTGGACAGGTTGTCCCTTGCTGACAGTTCACAGCAGGAGTTTCTTACCCAAACAAATCTATGTGCCCCTGACAACTTCAAACACCATACAAAAGCATGACACAAATGACCAATGCCTAGAAACAGCACAATGATCCATGCCATATACTGTAAAAAAATCTGTCAGATACACAGAAACACATACTGTACATGTGTGAAAAACAAATATACAGTACATGACCTGTAAATGCAAAACGTGACTAAAAGAACTAAACATAAAACTGAATTGATATTCAAGGAATGGGTACTATTTCCCACATTTATGCAATTGTTCAAGTGTAGTTTTAATATGCTTTCACTGGAAATATCACTTAAGGTTTGAATTCTCTTAAGAAATCATTTGTCTCCTCACCCTGGAATTTAAACTAAAAAGAATGCACCCTGTTGAGAAAAAAGAATCTCCATCCCTCGGAAGAATCAAGATGCTATCCTAATTTGAGAAACATTGTGACTGGTCCAGAATCCTGTCAAAACAAAGTATGAAATGAAAAATTCATGATCAAGGATTCTGTGACAGCAACTAAATCTTCTGATTGATTTAACAGCAAGCTTCTGATAAAACCTTTCTGCTGCTCTCTACATTGACTAAAGCAATATGTGGTACACAGCATTATGGATGAGGACATATCAGATGATTAGTTGGTATGCCATCAAACTGAAGACAAGGATAAAGTTTTCACCCCCTGAGGTGATATTATTTTCAGAACTCTACAGAACAGTCCTGTTGCTTGATGTGCTTCATTTTCAGGAAAGTCTAATTCATAATTAACTGTCAGCATGACAAACTCCCCCTGTGTTTCATAATAAATTTTATCATGCAAAAACAACAGTACCTCTCCATCTGATCCATAGGAGGTTTCAAAGGCTGCTGACATTGCATACGTTGTACTGTTAAAGTAGAAAATTAAATTACATGTTTGCCTTTTTTCTGTCAATACACATGTACTAAGAAGAAAGCAACTAGCTTGAAATATGGATTATGAGCTAGCAGACTGTGAATCCAAGTCTCATCCAAGAGTCTTATCTCTCCCCATGCATCAGAACAAACAAATAACTTATTAGTGCTTTTGTAGATGACATTTAATTTTTCTTAATAAAGTCACAGTTCACTAGGAATAACAACACAGCAATGCAGCAATGCTAACCAATGTGCCACTGTGCAGCCCTCATACTTTAATTTTAATATAACAGTGAACATGTTAAGCCCATTAACTATCCACACACACAGTAATTCACTACTGCAGGCTTTGATAAACCTTTCGCTTCTAATGTTAATCATATTTATTATTTCTCTTGAAATACACACACAAAAAAAGACCCCTGTAATCAAGTAAGCTTACAGCTTCTAAGACGAGCTTCTTAGGTAATGAAGTCCATCACCAACTTTGGATAACTAACAACTTTCTGTTCTGTTTTGTCAGTGGAAAATACATGTCCTGAAGGGTGTGGCTGCAGCATATTTAAAACGCGTACTGCCTAAATAAAGAATCTGTTAAGTGTTCCTCTTAACAACAAAGAAACCACAAGGGATGGAAACAAAAACCAAGATTCTTGAGGATCTACTAAGAACAGGTACCTCTCTGGTGCATCTATATTTTAACACTGCTCTTCTCCAAACATACAGTATCTAAAACATTTTTCATGTGTATTCTGAAATAAAGTCATAGTTTTAACCAGCCACTGAGTGTCCTACTAGTATACAAATAGGTTCAAAATATTCATTTTGAGTTTTAAGGACCAAAGAGAAATAGGAAAACCTATAACACTGACTTGACAATTGAATAAATCTTAACATTTTTAAGGAAAATGTAACCCAAATGTAGTGTACGTACTATACTAAAAACACTAATGTATAATTACAACTAATGTATGAGGTTTTGCGTTCCTTTAAGAGACCTTTATTTTTACTATTGTGTGTTAATGGATACAATTTACTGTTCGAATATCCTACAGAACAATATCAGGGAAGCTTATGAGATTGAACAATTTAAAGAACAAGTCAAAAACAACATTTTATCACCAATTTCGGACTTAGATTTATTCTTAGTTTCCTTCCTCCCATCAACTTTATCACCTAATTACTCAAACCGTTTCCAGTTAATTCAAAGATACCACGTATAAAGAATGAAAGTGTATCTTGTATCTCTTTTCCTTTGTAGGATTCTATAGTTAAAAAATGTGTAGACAGTACTGTGTTAAAATGTTTTCAGCATAGAGTTCAGTAAATTCATAGAACCGAAAGGTCTAATGCATTTAGTTATCATTGATCTAAATATGTTAATAATACAATACTACTAGTAGTATTGTATTATACTACTAGTATAAATTAGAGCATGTTTTGCACCGGAAATTTTAAAGTTAATCCAGTAAAGGTTCTTCAAGTGCAATACTGTGTGTGAGAATTCAGGTTTTTTAAAGTTAAGTTCTACTGAGTTTCAAAATAAAAACAATTGCAAAGTAAATCTTTAAACATGACAGAAAATAGTGAAATAAACGGACATTCTCTTAAGCACTTCCGTGATTTGGAGTGAAACAGTATAAACATATATTGCAATTAAGGGACAGTACTGTGCATACACATCATCCATTGAAATTCAGTCTACATCCTAAAAGCAAGAGCCCAATTTCTTGCATGCGAGACGGGCTGGGATGAAAGGTGAGATGTCACTTACACAAACGCGTGGTAGAGCAGAGCCCATCCTCTGGGTCTTTCGAGTGCGTCGTATATCAAGTTCTGAGTTCTTCGGTACCTGATGTTATTCCGCTTTACCGGTCTCGTGTACCCCAGGGGAGTTTTGGCTAGAAGTCCAATTCCCTGTGATCCCCTTTTGAAATCGTCTCGGCTTGGACCCACCAGCAAAAGAGCTCCATCTTTATCAGCCCCAGCCCCCAAGCCCAAAGTGCCTTGATCCAAGTCTCCGGGCAAGCCGGCCTTTTTGTCTCTCTGTTCCACCGAAGCATTACCAACATTCCTGGACTTGATCCCCATTTTCTCTAGTGATCCTCAGCGCCACGCTTGTTAAAATTTGGGATGAGCCACATGCCATGATCTGGGCAATAGATCACATTACCTTTAGCTATAGGTCATTTAAGGATCGGGTCTCGCTAAGAAGGGAGGCGCTCCTCAGTCTGGCTGAATTGAAAACATTGCTAGATTTCAGATAGTCACTGAAACATGAGGATCCTGCAGACTTAATAGTTTTTTTTCCAAAATACACCGCTCACCCAAACCTGCCTGTACTGTACGGAATGGCGAGAGATTTTTATCCGTCGTGTATGCACTAGAAAACGAGGTTTAAATAAATCACATATTTTGAAACATACTGTATAATACCTATCTAAACGTTAGACAAGCTACCGTGTGCTTACCTATTGTGTGTATTACTAATTTGCTCTCACTGCAAAGCCTTGATATTTCTATAGCAACAAACCTCATCTTGAAAAAAAAAATCCCCAGGAGACAAGTAACAGCGTTTAACATTCGTACAGAATGAATCCAAAACGTTTTCACAGATTTCACCCAATCAGGCAGGCAAAAGACCCACGACTACTCAAATCTTATCTCTGTTGGACAAAGAAGCGTTTCAAATCGGAGCGACGTTGTTGGAGCATGATTATTGAAATCGTTCCTGCATCCTCTGCCCAGATGTTGGCTGTAATAAAAGCTACTGTAGGGTGTGGATGAAGCTAGGATAAACTAGACGATGCTGCAATACAAGCTCCACTCTGGAGCAGACTATTGCTAACGCTAGGGAAACAGTGAGAGAGTGAAGACACGTGATACCTCTCCGCGTATGCATCTCCAACCCCACTGCTGTGAATTTAAGTGTGATCGTGTAGGTATGCAATCCAATCCGGTAAAACAGCCACTAATCCCTCCTCTTCTGGAGTAAAAATGCCTTTATTATGAAACGATTTAACACAGCAACGGTTAAATACGTTTACTGCGGCATACTATAGTACTGTATAATCAAAGAGAAAAACAACAGTGAAATCATAGTAAAAGCACGGAGACCCACGATGCAAAGTGTACGAGTGGGAATATTTTGAAAACGCCTTTTAGATTCACCGTGGCTTCATACGGGAAAGTAAGAACATCCATATTGACCAAAAATCTTTTGTAGTTTCAAACAAATAGTAGTACACAACAATTAAACTCGTTAAATGCGATTTACTTTATACATCTGAATGTTTACAGTACGTTAGGTTTTCAAAACTGTGTAACTAATACGAAATATAGTGCTACTGTAATATAACATGTTGGTGATTATGAATTAAAATTAAGATCTCCCCAGTACATTATTCTCCCCAGTCAAAATATTGCTATAAATAATTTATTATATAAGAAAATGCTTTGTACAGTATGACCAATTTCTTTGTTTTCCATTTTGACTTCAGATTATGGACTTAAATTACACAGCTCTTCATTAGTGCCTAATTACCCAACAACGAACACCTGACCAACAAGAGACATCTGTTAGGCAATGGTTCCCAGTATTTTGCAATTGCAGGAACTCTTTTTTGTTTTACAAGATATTTAATATCTTTTCCTAAAAGCCAGGTCATTGCTTAGTGAGGACAGTACAAAAAAAACAAACAAATCTAACAGACTAGCCACAAGAGGCTGACATACATTACAGTAGGACAGGCAATGCATTACAAAAGCCCATGTGTCAAATCTTCAAGCAAAGCAATCTATCCGTCTTATTGTGTGCTTAAGTGCAAAGTGATCCACACTGGTAGCAGCAACACACATTTCACACAGGTGATTTGGACCGGCTTACAGTATGGAGACAGCTCTGGTTCCTTCTCAAGACACAGACACTAAAACACAGTAAAAAAAACAGTAAAAAAGCAAACATGATGCTTGTGTAATTACCATAGCTTGTGTATATACTGTACTGTACAGCAGCAGAAAATGTGGAAATTAAATCCAGTTATATGTAAGGTTTACTATGCACTGGTAAGAACTCACTCACAGAACTCACTGAACTCTCAATATTGTGTTCAGTTTTGGTCATTATACCATAACAGGTATTATAGATTTATTATGCATTATTATTATAAGATTTATCTATTCTATATATTATAGAAAGACATGAAAGAAGAACAACATGAATGATTCCTGGTCTCAGGTGACCCATTCTGCATGGATAACTCTTAATTTTCATACTCCTGTTTTTCATGGTTTTGACTTTCTCTGACAGCTAGAAGGGAGATGGACACCCGGAATCCCACCTACCAGCGGGTCCAGGAGAGACCCGACAGCATCGGCTTCACCACGGCGTCCTGACCGTCTGAGTCCGGGGCTCAGAGAGCACCTGGCCTCGTTACCCTGGTTTTTATTCCCTGTTCCTGTTCCAGATCCCGTTCCGGATTTTAACCTTGTTTGTCTCGGATGGAACTCCCGGTTCCTGGACTCTGGACTGCGTCCCAGATTTCCCCCTTGAACTGTCTGGATCAGTTTGCCTGCGCCACACCCCCTGAGCAACTGATCACCATCGTCACGCCCCCCTGTCTGTCACCCCGTCCTGATCCTTTACGTCCCTTCCCTGTTGTCCTTCTCCACTTACAGTACTTCTGCTTAGGGTCCTGAACTACGCTTCACTGGAGCTTGAACCGGCTCCCATTACAGGACCCATTTCTTTCACCAGTTTCACCAAGCGCAGCCCACCTGGGTGATGTGTGGTGGCCATGATGTGCCAGCAGCCCCACTCCACAGCAGGTCAAATAAAGAAGTGAGAAACTGCTGCACCAATTGTTATTCAGTTGTAGATCATGCAAATCCTGCATGGGATTAAGCCAGAACACTGCATTTACACCTAACTCTTTCAAACATTAGATCATTAATTACCAAGCAGTCAGTATTTTAATGGTGAGCTTCTCTAAAACTCCAGGGTGTTACATCGATCTGAGCCTTTTTTCTAGTGAGTAAAAATGAACTATTTTTTCACGTGATATTTTTAATAATTCTATCAGTGATTTAACGTGCAGTCCTGTATCGTACTGTCCTCTATATAGTCATTCGTGTTGAATATATAAGAGACAACACAGTTTATCTGTTTTATTCAACATTGGAAAAAAGCAAATACAGAAATGCAAATTGCATCAGGACAGGACAGATTTTTGCTCCAGACCCTGATCTTCAGTATTGTGGTGTAGATAACAGATAGAACAAATATGAAACCATCTTTAGAAAATAATCAGACTTAGAACATATCTATTGGAGTTGAATTTTTGATTGAGTATTTAAATGAGGTGAAAGTCATAGGGCAGTGAACTATGAAACCCGCACTGAAGGAGTGAATGAGTTTTCCAATCTTTAACATCTGTGGTAAACATAAGGATCTAAATGACTCAGGAACAAATTGACTGGGTGTACCAAAGATGTCTGGCAATGAACTTGTCCATTAAGTCAGCCTTTTTACTGACTAGCTTGAATGAGGAAAAGGGGTCAAGTATGAATGACTAGCTTAGGTAAGCCATTTCTGTAGACATTATGAAACTGATGACATTTTCTACATGTTTTTTATATTATTATATGTTTTAATATTTTACTTCCCTGCTACCAAGAGTCAAACTGGAACCAAAACTTACTCAAGCTAAAATATGCTGGATTTAAAACTCACATGGATGACTGCTCTGTTCAGTGAACCAGAGACTGGCTGTCCTTGGGGTCCAACTGCAAAGTGGATTTGTTCTTGTGTGTGTTTCCAGGTGTCTTGGTACATGTTCATCCAGACATTGTCAGGGGAATGTCACCAGAGAGAATATTGCAACCTACAGCCTGTCTGCACCATACAGTATGGCACCACTTAAAGGTGTTAAGTGAATTATTTTAATAAAAGTATAAATCCATTGTAAGCATGAGAGGTATGTACTGTACATATTGCACCTATTTCAAATGCATTGTTGTTGCAATAAATGGAGCTCAAAACATATACTGTATGAAACAAAGAAATACTGACTAATGTCACTCAATGTAAATTAGCTCATAAATAGCAGAAGCCAACTTCACCTGGGTTTTGAGAAAAGTCTGTGATTTGAGAATGAATTGTTTGTCAAGTGCCCTGATCTGATGAAAGCTTGCTGATATGTTTCTTAAGATGATTGTCCTTCATTTAGATTTAAGCACATCTCAGTAGCTGTGAAAATTGCAAGCAGATTAAATAAAGGTCTTTACTCTCTGTTAATCGCTGTCACAGTTACAGCTCGGTCAAATGTGGATGATACCATGAAGCTTCCTTGTGAATAACACAAGTAACAAAATAAGCTAAGATTTAAAACCAAAAATTATAAAGCAGTAGCAGTAGGTTTTTAGACAGATTCGTTTTATTTAAAATATATATAAATAGATAAATATGTTTTTTAAATTAAGACAGAGCCAAACTTCCAAAATATATTCTAATATGTTGTATTACTACAAGAAAGAATAATGTAGCATTCTCCAGAAATCTCAACATGGCCAATGTAAAGTATACAGTATACTGTAATGTATTCATATTTTATAACTTGTGCCATGTTCTGTACAAATACAAATTATTTATGTATTAATAGAGTTCACCAGAAAACAATGTTTCTGCTGTCTGCTTATATTATTAAGGACTTGTGCAATTAAAGCCTCACTGCATAGTGACTGTAAATTGTATCTCATGTGCCACTTTGAGACCGCAGGAACAGAAAATGAAAACTATTCATTGTACTAGTTTTGGACAGGAGTCTGATCAACGACGCCTGTGATTTACTCAGTCATCAATAATTCACAATGGTCTTTTGCTATTAATAGAAGTGACCAGTCATGTTTTTGTTCCTCACAGCTTCTCTGCTGTGCAGTCACATCCGTCTCTAATAAGTGTATGATGAACTCAGAGGTTGATTTATAAGTAACACATTCACAAAGTTTTAAGTTAAATTTGCAGAGGTTTACCATGACTTATTAATCCAATGTGAGCCATGAAATGTGTAATATTGTACAGTTACATTTCTGCTTCATCTCAAGTGCTTGACTACCTCCTTGAAATATCTTCATTTGTGCCAGTTCATGAGTACTAACTTCCAGATATCATTTTCCTGTTTCTGCTGCCATTAGCAGGTTAACGTAGACCCTGGAAAATATACATTTGTTTTTGGAGGAACCATTGTACGTGAGCTTCCAGACACCTCGACAAAGTGAAACGAAGATCCGTTGGCATGGGGGTTAAGAACAGCTATTCAGGTACTCCAGGTGTTAAATCATCCACCAGTTCATAGACAGACTAAGAGGGTAGAGTCAATGTTTTCTCTCGGGTGATTAAAGCATAGAGTCAACAAAGAGTGGATTATGTTTCCAAATTATTTTGATTTATTTGGTTAAGGACTCTGGAGGAGGTTCTCATGCTCTAGCATCTTTATTTTAAGACGGAAAAGGAATTATCTACTACCCCCTTCCCAAATCCAAAAAGTATACCCCATAATTGCATTGCTTTTAGTCTGTTTAGCCTCAGAATAGGAAACAAGCCAGCTACAATATGAAAACAAATCAAGAATAGTAATACACCTGGAGAGTTCAGTCTTTGTGTGAATAGAAGTGCAACATGTATTATATTTGGGCAGCTTGCATTCTGATCTCCAGAGGTTGACAGCGGTAACGTCTATTTTATTAAATTAATAATGAACCTAACTGTAATCCTCACCAAGAAAAGGAGATTTAAAATGGATGGATAGAGGAATGAACTCCAATGCTGCCTGCTACATCTGAACATCTCTTTACATTTTGACCAACCTTTAAACATACAGTAAACCCATTCAAGACCAACATTGCTCCTTTTTATTTTAGTGCAGGGTACCATGAGCATCCTGAAACACCTTGCGGTATCTGTATTACATGAAAGCCAAGCATATAATTAAACTGGTTTTGTACAGTTAAGAGACAACCATCTGACAGGCTATTCCTCACAGAAGAGTCCTTGTTTTAGGGAATTAAATACTTTGTTTCATACGTAAGTGAGAACACAGATGAAATAAAAAAAAACAGCCAAACAAATCCTATCTTTTTTTGGATATCTGCCTATAGTTTAGATTAATTCACCCTTCTTAATACAGGAAAGGCTAAGGCCTGTGTTTCCCTCAAAATAAAACACAAAATATTTTCACAATGTTTCTTATTTAACAGTTGGTTAAAACTTATCGGGTATCCTTCTTACACTCTCCATACTGTATGTGCCTTCCTATAAAGGGTTTATGTACAGTACTTCAGGTGCGTCTTGATTTTCATTGCTCACACCTGAGCTCAATTTGTAGGCTGTCAGCAGCCATTTTAGCTTCACTCCCACATACTGTAGGAGCCAAAATGGCTGCCTTCTATGGGGGATTCCCAGGATCACCCAAGGTGAGTCTTCTCACATTCAGGAATGTACTGTAGACAGAACATACTACTAAAATACTAATCAACAGTTCCTCATCTGCTATGTGAATAAGAGGAAATATGATTGATTCAAATATGGATGCAAGGGGGGTTTTAGAATCTGGGGAAATTATAACAAATGATATTGGTTATATTGGGAAATTATCATGGTTCTTGATCTGAAGGATTCAATCAACCAGCTTTGCCATTCCAGTTTGATTTTAAATGTCATGTTTTTCATTAGAAATACATTCGTCACTGAAAATTGTTTACAAAACTATAATATTCTGTAGGTAAATAATGATATTGTCATGTTCTATACAGTATATATTGTAACTTTTAGATTCCCCCGTGCTGGAATTTCCAAAGGACCAATTTCAGTTAAATATTGCAAGCTAGAGGGCACTCATTTGCTTTAATTTTTTAAACCGAGCATGTCTGTTTCATTACTTAACCTGAATAAAAATTGACATGCCATTTATTTTGCTCATATACTGTACATGCACACCTGATGCATTTGGAAGAAAGCAAGATCAACATTTGGTAATTCTGTAGGTTAACATCATAGCTCATAAATTTATTACTGAGTTGTTTTTAAAGACCTTATTTTAAAAAACAATGAGGCAGTGACAGTGTATTCCACTTACAAGGTGATATCAAACAGTCAACAAAACGATGCTTTTGAATATGTTTCAGCATCAAATGGGTGAATTATTTCTCAAAACTCAGGTTGAAATGAGATGACTACTGTATATGTGCATCGAGTGCAAGCACAGTCATGTGAGAGGAAACTGTTAATACGCTCTTATGCAGACAGAAAGATGCATTAATAATTTATCAGTCTTTGCAATAAAAGGGAATCTGGGACTATAGCCTGGTTGTTGAAATGAATTTCTGTAAAAAGACTAGCGAGTCATTAAACTAAATGTTATTTAGGTTAATACTGCTAGGATTTTACATATTCAAAGGAGGTGTTGCACTCAACATTTTTTAAGCACATACTGTATGCCAGTACCACTCTACTGCAGCCAAACAAAGATACCTTGCTGTGCAAATCCTGATATATCACAATTTATATATTCAATACTTTATTTAATTTTATGTAATACTTTAGCGTGGGTGTTTTTTTAACAGTTTTTTTTAACAATACAAACCTGGTAATATACAGTTTTGCAATAGCAATTTATTAAACTTGCACCAAATTACAACAAAACAAAGACTTGGTTTGATTTTATGAACAATCATAAATAACCAAGTAAATTAAGAACAGGTTCTTTAAATACATGTACTTACTCTTGGGCCGGAGAACTTGAACCCTAGCACAGAGAATGGTTATGTTGAAAATCAGACACCCACTCACAATTACTCAGCACAATGTAGTCCCAGCAACTTTCATTACAGTCTGCAGAGAATCCATTTTCTTGTGTTTTAAACATGACAAGTTAAACTTTCTTTTGATGTTATACTGATTATCTTACACAAGAACAGCACAAACAATTTAAATAAAAGAACTGTCAATTCAGTCAAAAAGCATTGTTATACCTTTCCAATACTCATTTAACAGAACAGACTAAGGGTTATAGATGGATTTGACTTATGGTCACTTTTTAGTTTTCTTCATGATGTGCTTCATGATGGTAAGTAAAGTTGACATTAAAAAGTTTAAATTAAATTGCTCTGCAAAATTATGTCTTTTACTGTTTGACCTGCTATCTAGGAGAATAGAGTTTGTCATGGCAATGAACAATTTTGGTGTGCTGCACTATAACCTACTGTATGTGTTATAGGAATTACAATCATGTTTCAAATATTTAATCAGTATATTCTGGTTGTATAACATTAATATTTATATATGTATTCTGCCAGAAAGGTACAAAAGTTAAATCTGTGATTAAAAGTTTTTTTGTTCATTCCAGTGAACTTTTTTGCATTTTTAAAACAGTTTGACATAAATCAAAATGTAGTCAATAATATAGACAAAGGAGTTGTTGTTTGAATCTAGTAAAATTGCATCAAATGATTTCTTAATTTGGCTTTCCGAGAAGACATACAGTAAAAGCAGAGGTTAGAGGGTGAAAATGAAGACGTGTTCTGATGTGGAAATCATGTGGGCCTACTCTTCATGCCTGTGTCAGCACACAAACTAAATGAGCCAAGATTCAGGATTGATTTGTACAAAAGGGCTCTCAAGATTCTTTGGAGCATTACACCATATTCTCCAAAAATGTTCATTTTTATAGCATGGGTATAAAAAAGAAACTAATGTCACTCCACTTTTTGATAGTATTGTTTACTTTAGTTACAAAAGACAGAACACCTGACTTCTGTGTGCTTGTGATTCTGTGCCATTTAGTGTGATCAGGGCAGTTTTATTGAACTTACTATCTCATTATCGCAATTATCTTTACCCTTGTAATCTACTTTCTGTACAATCTTCCCTCTTAAATTATAGATGACACTTTGGCACTGTTTTCTTCCTAGCTTCTCAGTAAATGAATGCACAGAAACAGCTTACTGTACATGTTCAAGCACAGAATGAAATATAGGTTTTAAATTATGTGGGCTGAAGAATTCCTAAGTAGCTCAACCGGTTTTGCAGAGTGGAAACTGAGTTCTATGGTTCAGAAATCGTTAGTTTGTGAATATGTCTGGTGACAGTGTTGGTGGCTAGTGTTCCCCCGATGCTTCTGGGGTAGGGTAGAATTAGCTTTACAGGACTCTGCTGGCTTTAGAGACTCTTTGGACTTACCAGGTGCCTGAAGGCTTGCAAGCCTCCAATTGGCACTAATTGTCCTATTGGGTATTATAGAGAAACTTGTCAAATGACAAATGGCTGATGAGGTTGATGTCTCAGAGGAGCATACCCACATCTCATTCTCTCCCAAGAGGTACAGGAGTCTCGAATTGCAGTTTGAATGGCAATTAGGCAAGTACAACAACTAAAAAATAACCTATTTTATAAAATATAAATACGATTCTTCTCTATATATTAAAAATAGTTTGGGACAACTGGAAGTTTGAAGAAAATTTTAATAAGCGCAAGAAGAGTGTGTGGTCAGTAGCCCATCGTAATAGGTTGATTGAAGCTCATTAGAACAGAATGCAGGATAGAAGCATAGAAGAACAGGTCCATTTCTGTCCTTTTCAATCAAGAAAGCAGAGCCCTGTGCTACACTGTGCTGAGTCACAATAAACACGTTATATTACAGCTTCAGGACTGGGGATGGAGAAGAGCTGATAAAGCAAACTGTGAATCACAACAGCTGAATACATTTTTCACATTGAACGGAAATGACTTGGGTCCTCAAGATTTGTCTTGGCTAGAGTACCTTGCAAAAGTACTCCTCCCCTTGCAATGATGTTCTATGTTGTTGAATTACAAATGATGTGTTGTATACACACATTTACAAGTGACTATTTGTAATCAAAAAGTGAATATTCAAACTGAACTCTTTCATGGGGAAGACATTTTTCAAAAACAAAATAAGAAAAAAAATGTTGATTGCTGTTGATTCAGCCCCCCACCTATCCCAAGTCAATACACTGTAAAAATCAGCATTTACAGCTACAAATCTATTTGGATAAACGCCTTATCTATGCCTTATATCTATAAATGTGCACACTGGAATGGTTCAATTTTTGCCCATTTTGCTTTGCACACCTTCTCAAAGCTCTATCAGTTAGCCGTGGAGATCACTGATGAGCAGCAATAAGTCCAGGAAAAAAGAAGTGCTGATGTACAGTATAAAGGGAAATTGGGGGCCTCCTGACTGAAGTAACTAGTAAAGGTGTTGAGAACAGGATGGGCTTCTTAGTTATGGGTTCAAGCTAAGGTCATGGCACTAGTCATCAGAGACTGGGAATTCCAATCATACAGTACAGTAGGTGCACAACTGGGGGAGATGTACAAGGGTAGGGTGAGTTTAGTCAGCTTGTGTGCCCTTGGACACCAGCAGTGCTGACAGTGAGGAACTTACACTGTACCTCTGCTCCAATCAGACGTGGCATCATAAACTGGCTATTGCTGAATCAGGAGGTTATAATAACAAAATAATCAACAATTCTGAATTTGAATTCAGGGAACTGAAAACTGCACATGGATCCCCAAAACAGGTCACCCTGTAATCTGTCTGTCCCATCTACTGAGTGGCAGACTAGCCTCTGAAGATGATGTCAAAAGGCACAGAAGACAGGAAAAGATGTGTAAATGAATATATTAAGATGTGAACTTTTTCCATATGTAATCGTTTATTTGTAAGTGTACTGTACAAGAGAGCTTTTCAAATCTATTAATTTCTTGTAAACACAAGAACACATATTTTCTAATTTATCGTATATTGCTCATCTTTTTAAATTGTGTTGTGAATAATATTTATTTCACACAATATTATCGAAATACTCCTAACATTCACAGCTGATAACGATTAGGGAGATTAAGTTGAATGAGGCATTGTTATATGGCTCATCTGCTGTGAGTCTCAGTCACAGAGGACAGTTCCGCAGCAAGAAAGAGAACGGTCATTTGTTGCCATAGAGACAGAAAAAGGTGAACCAAATATTTAGCACTCTTTCAGCTTTGTGTTTGAAGATAGCCCTTCTGAATTCCAACAACACCATTAAAGAGGATGTGTAAATGTATCTTACAGGACCTTTTAACTGGTAGAATTTTCAGTAGATCAATTGAAGTTTCATTAATCAGCTATCCCAGAAGTGGCCTGCTCCTTCCTGGCATTGGTTAAAATGTAAAACAGTCAAAACTACATGTTTTTCCCTAAGACAGGTCACACAAACATGCAATAAATACAATTTTCTGCCTACAGGGAAAAACATCTGAAACATGGTTGTATTAAAAAAAAGCTTTAGTTCCATTATTACCTGCATACCTTATTATTTTTAGCCGGGTTCACTGAAAATAATTAATGGCACTAAAAATGTAATATTTATGGCCGGGTTATTTATATGGAAATTATTTATACATACATATTTATACAGTTACATATGTATTGTAATCTTTCTGAACTCCCAATATGAATTTACATTATGCATAAATATATTTAGATCCTTTACCATAGACGATACATAAATCCATTTCTTGTTTGTTTGACTTCACTGGTAAAAGTAATTGTAAAAGCAAGTGCTCCTTTACTTTTGGGATCCCAGGGTCACCTTTAATTTTTACTTTAAATGACACAGCAGCCTTCAGCCAACTGTAACAACATCAATACATATTTTGGGCAGGAAGGCTGATGGGGCATTGTATCCTCAAGTTTAAACGCCCTTTCAGGTCAATAAAAACTGTATGTGAGTGTTCTCTTCCCATTGTGACCACTTATGAATGCTATTATGGCTAACTATAAAGTTTTGAAGTTGAAGGGGAACTACATTAAATGCATTTAAATATTTAATGTTTTATAATGGTTTGTTCCACTTAGATAGTTTCTTTTGATTGTTTTTCACTCTTACACAGGTGGTTTGAACTGACTCAATGCGTTTAAGATCTGAAGAAGCGGTCAGAGCTGGTAAATCAAACACAAAGATGACAAAAATCCATATAAGAATACAAAAGACATTGATCATTGAAGTCTTGGCAGAAACCTGGCTAATTATACGATATACTGTACTGTGATCGGCCTGTGCTTTATAAATATCTGATGGAGAAGGATTGAACTAGAGGAAGCAACCTGTGAAACAGGCAATGAGTTTATATTGACTCATCATTATCTCATTCCAGACGTTGGATGAAGTTATTAAAAAGGCCAACAAAATGCTAAGGAAAAGTAGATAGTGAAATGTATCTTGTTAGATAAAGTGATTGTTTTTAAGATTATTCAGTGCACTAGCTGGACCTGGGTTTTAGTGCAATGAAATAGAACTTTGCTATTCATTCTTTCTTCCTTACTGTATGTTGGCCCCTAATGATTAATAGGAAAGGAAACAAAAACTCTCCCATTCAAAAAGGAGTCCCCATGGCATATTTGAACAGGTGCGGAACCATAATACCATCATCTGTTTCATCATGAGTCCAATGGACAGCTCTTCTTGCCCGTTGTATCACGAAGTAACTGTTTATTAGATGGACATAGAGTATGATGCTGGTTGTATGGACTCCATCATGTTTTGAAAAACACAACCAGGAGAAATCTAACACTTTTGTGTGAAAGGCTGACACACATAGCATTCTGATTAACAAAGAGGGAGTACCCTGTCTTGCTCTCTTGCCAATATACAGTAAGCTCCGATTACTCCACGACACTTTATATGAAGGAGCCGTTAGAAAATGGATTGATGGTTGGATGGACTTTATTGGTATTTTATGAGACTATTTTTCCAATAGAATTAAAATGTCTCTACCATTTTCTTTGAAAGAAAAGTTAATGAAAATAGGGGACAAAGAAATGGAAAAGCTTTAGAAGAACAGACTTAACCAAGATAATGGAATAGGCAAACCTTTTTCCAAATCCTGCACACTGGTGCAGACGGTATCTCACAATAACAGAGTACGATGATGCTGAAGCTGCTGCCTTTACAATCTTAGATTAAATCTATCGGCAATAACCTCAGGGGTGGGGAGCTGACGAAAATCAATCCCTCAAGGAGTCTCC
Organism: Lepisosteus platostomus; assembly: GCF_059453375.1. Classification (NCBI taxonomy): domain Eukaryota; kingdom Metazoa; phylum Chordata; class Actinopteri; order Semionotiformes; family Lepisosteidae; genus Lepisosteus; species Lepisosteus platostomus. Next base: position 53,531,381 of record NC_142618.1, read on the forward strand.
AAGTTCTCCAGATGGAGTGCTGTGAAAGAATAACATCTGATATCCAGGGCGGCTTTGCAGTTGCAAGTCAACACTAGGCCAATAAATCAAACTGTCCCTCCTAAACATATGGGGCATACAGCAGTAAGGAAATCCCGCCCTGTTGCTCAAGTACAAGCCTCATAGCTTTTTCCCTAAGACAGGTCACACAAATAATACTCAGATTTGTCTAATTTATTCATGTCTTACATACTGTATATAGACATGGGAATTTTTGCAATTAAAAAAGTAAAAAAGTCAGATCCTAGATATGACAAATGTTATGTAATGCTCTACAGTACAAAAAGTGACTGAAACTATTGGCCTATTTCTGTTAACATGCGATAAATACAATTTTCTGCCTAAAGGGAAAAACATCTGAAACATGGTTGTATTGAAGAAAAATATTTAAAAAAAACCTTTAGTTCCATTATTTAACTGCGTACCTTATTATTTTAAGCTGGGTTCACTGAAAAAAATGGCTCTAAAAATGTAATCCTCATAGCCTCATAACAATGCATTTATTCTGTACATAATGAGCAAGATTTGAAACACTAGCCACATTCACTTCATGCCCATTTACAAAATATCTTGGTTTGTTACACATGACCTGACTATCTATAGTATACTACATACTATATTATTATTTATTATTTAACTTCCTACTATATACTGCTCTATATAGATAAAAGCACCTGTGGATATATCTACAAATCTAGATGCATACATATTGAACATCTCTGACAGCATTGTATTCCCTGGGTGGGTGGAACCATGTACTGTTGTTGTGCAAAACCTAAAAAGTGATTGGATCTTGTAAAAGAAGCATTTTTGTGTACTCAAAAAGATTCCATTACCAAACAGATTTTTCAGTACTGAGTTTAGAGGGTAGATGATACCACTATGCTTCTTCACAAAGTTTACACTTACTGTATCTAATATTCAGTGTTAAAAATGTCCAAACATCTCTGTCTTCACTGGAACTATTAACTATAGTAGCAGCTGGATGGAAAGGTGCTGTGGCTATCACTGAATTATGTAGTTTAATTTACCTGAAATAATAGATACAGTAGGGCAATCTTGTAAATATGCCTACATACGCACTCTTTTCAGGCAGCATTTTTTAATTACACGAAGGTGGTACAGGAAGCAACAGTACAGATACAGTGCAGCTTAACTTTACCAATGAAAATGTCTAAATGTGGCTCTGAGTCATCATAAATGAATTAATGCGTTGAAAACACAGCTATGTTAATCAGATTTAAAATCAAGTGTGAAATAACTTTATTTGTAGCCATCCAATAATGTTTTCTTTTTTTAATGCAAAATGGGCAGCCACATGTGAAAACACCAGTATTAAAGGATTCCTTTGTGGACAAACTCTTGTTTATTCTAATAGCATGAACAAATAGTAGAGGGTATTTGAGGGTAGGTGTATTCACCATATCTATTTTTTATCATTACATTCATCTTTCGTACTACTGCTGATAATGCAGAAATTAATTTTATAGAAAAAATGTTGCTCTTTTCTTATTAACTTCAAGATGATGCGGACATAACAATTTTGTAGCAAATAGAGAACTGAACTATATTTACTTTCATCACACAGACAACAAATAAACTCTTTAAAATTGCTTGTCCTTAGTTTTGTAACCTTTGTTTTATCACACAGTAATTGTACCATCTGTCATCAATAATAAAACAAAGGCAAAATCATTCCCCGTGTCATGCAATACTCAGGTTTCTCATATCAGAATTGTAATATAGCATAAAACTGCCTCATTAGGCTATTCTGTGTCCTCTGGAACATACCGCTAGTCTGTCAAAAGAAATACTTCTTGGTTAATGATGGTAAAAGAAATCCATATGGCTGAGACTTGATTGATGACTGCAATCTGAAAATGCCATGAGTGGAAAAAAAGAACGTTAGAGTAATTAAAAAATCTATTTGTGTTATTGAAGAAGTAAATGCACATTAAAAGATTCATAACTTTGATAAGAATGTTCATACAGCCTAACTCTTGCTCTTGTTGTATTGGTCCTACTGATTATCAGTTAAATCATTAATGAAATACAGTAGCTTAAACTTGAGTATATCTGTAGAACCACAAGTTGAGTAACCCTCCTTTAGATATTGAAATTAATTCCTTACACTTATGTAGCCCTTTTCTGTCACTCGACTCAAAGCGCTTTACAGGTAATGGGGACTCCCCTCCACCACCACCAATGCGCAGCCCCACCTGGATGATGCGACGGCGGCCATAGTGACCCAGTACACTCACCACACAACAGCTATCAGTGGGGAGGAGAACAGAGTGATGAATTCCAGTTCATAGATGGGGATTATTAGGAGGCCATGATTGGCAAAAAGGCCAGTGGGAAATTTGGCCAGGACACTAGGCCAACTCCCTGGGATTTTTAATGACCACAGAGAGTCAGGACCTCGGTTTTATGTCTCATCCGAAGGACGGCGCCTGTTTACAGTATAGTGTCCCCGTCACTATACTGGGGCATTAGAACCCACTCAGACCACAGGGTGAACACTCCCTACTGGCCCCACCAACATCTCTTCCAGCAGCAACCTTAATTTTTTCCTAGAGGTCTCCCATCCAGGTACTGGGCAGGCTCACATCTGCAGTGCTTAGCTTCAGGGGGGTTGCCAGTTTTTATTTGCAGGATGATATACCTGCTGGCTTGAGAGCAGTGTTCAACATAAACAAATTTCAAGTGTTTTACATGTGGTGGACAATGTTTGTCACCTGGCCACAATTCTTCTTCAATTCTTCTAGGTAAGACATCCTGAGGAACTTTGTATTACAAATTAGGTCTCTTGTCTTTGTGACCTAATGAATTACGGTGTGTACCACTGCATCTCAGCAGTCACTCTTCCAGAACAATTACAGTGCTGTTGTTGCAAAAATTATATAGGATCGAATTTCCCCAGATATTAAATATCAGTCACATTAAGTTTCACAATAAATTTATCCTTGGAGAAACTATGCCAAATATTATGAAAGGAGACAAATCTGTAAGCCAATTTTATATTTCATCAAACTGATGTTATACTAGTTTATTATTTACAATTCCAATACTGTATATATATATATATAAATTATATGAGTGTGGTTCTAACTTTTATAGTGCAGTTTATTCTCAATTTTGCATTGTTAATGTATGGGTATAAGAACTTCTGGATGTGTATATGGTTAATCCAACAATCTTCTAAGAATTGGACATTGTCAGAAAATTGTATACAGTATACACCTATACTGTATATGTTTGTATTTGGAAAACACTGTTTTAGTTGGAAGAAAAGAGTCAAATGTCAGAAAAATATGAAAAAAGACAAAGCTCTTTTAACTCAATAAAGGAACATTGAAGAGGAAAAGGCCGATTTGATTCCACTTGGAAATCTCATCTACTGCCTTGAAGAGGGTCACATTGTTTGAGTTTGTGCAAAACATACCTCAGAAGATAAATGATCTCTCTGTTACACAATAAATTCCTTCAAGCCTTGAGCTTAAAAAAAACCCCAATGTCAGGTGTTTACAGTTTGAACCTATTGCCCTTTATCGGTTATAAACTAAGTATGAGTTCATCTTCAGGTAAAGGGTAAGAGAAAAATACATATACTGTACAATAAAATCAATCAAAACCACAGAGGGAATATAGAATATCTATCATAATATCCACGGACACCCTTGGAAGAAACAGTTGTGGTAGCTGACATGATGTACTGCCACCCCTTGCAACAAAAAGCAGTTTTTGGTCATGTGTCCTAGTGAGCAGGTCACAATTAATGGTATGGGAAGAGACTTGTACACAAATACAGCTATACAGTATGCTAGTGGTACAAGTCTTTAAATTATGGTAGTCCTTTGCAACAACAGTTTTGTTTGTTTGTATGTTTTCAGTGGCTTTTGTTTCTCTTTATTACCCACATGTATTAATGGAGATTTCAGTTACTATTTGTCCAGGTTGCCTGTCCCACACTGTGATTCTGTAAGACATGCAGTCAAGCTGGATATACAGTGTAGTTTTCACAAAGCAGTCAAGAAATATAAGCACCAGAGCTCTTACGCCACCTCAATTTCGCCTGGACCACGCCTCCCCGAGCACCAGCGTACCGTCGACACGCTCCCGTTTGTCTTCCATCCCCGCTCCTAGTCCTCTCTCCCCCGTGTTTGTTGCACTCCCTACCGGATTCTATCATCTGCATAGGGTCCTGATTAACGCTATGTGACAGTTCCCAAAACAGCACCAATATCATTTTAGCTACAGTCCGATGAGGCAAATAAAAATCCATTTCTGCTGCTGCACGTGGTCAAGATTCAGCACTAGGCTAGAGCATACAGTACGTCTTTGTAGCGCACCAAATACGAGCACACGTGGATACATTTCTAAGATAATGAGAGGAAAAAACAGTCTGTATAGTAAGCTGAAGATGTTGCATATCATATCTCAAAACTGCTGTTAACTGCTAATGTTATCACATTAAAGAAGGTCAGTGTACCTCCCAATTATTTTAAACAGAAATTATATTTTGTCAAACAAAAAAGAGGTGCTAGTACCACAAATTACCTTCACCTCTATCAGTAATTCACACACTGGTGGTCAAAACGGGAAATGGTTTACACAGTTATTATGCATACCAAATAAGAGGACACTTCCTGTTATTCCACTTGTAATTTTCAATAACATTAGCACGGTAAATGTCAGAATTACTTCTGAAATGTTCTTAGAACAGAGTTCAATGCCAGTCATATAATTCCATTAACACATACTGTAATTCTTTCCATTGAAGTATAACTTCAAGAAAAGAGTTTTTTGTTTAATATCTGCAATTGCAATCTATTTGACAGACAACAAAGAAAAAAAGTGCACAGTGTAAATAGATGCATACACCAGACTAACCACATATACTGACTAGCATTACAAACACAACACATGACTATTCAATTTGTAGTATTTGCTTTTTAATTTTTATCAGTATACATGTTCCAAATTTTCATATTTAAATACACTACACAATAACTCAGATTCAGGGGGAGATTCTTTTATATTCAATTCATTATATTCATTTCTTTTATATTAAAGGTGGAATATCAGGGCTGTCTTCAAAGTCTTCAATATCTTGTATAGACTCACTCAGTCGTGAGCATTGCAACTTTAAAGGCCCTTGAGAAATTGTCTTCTTTTCTTGCACAATATTAGCCAGATCAATGATTGATTGCTTTCTGGGATCCACTTCCAGCTTTTCCAGTCCTTTTGCTTTACTGCAATGAGAATAAATTAGCACAAAAATCAGTGTGATCCAAAGTGATTCAAACAGAACAACAAATGTTGATTCTTTAGAGGTGATGGAAATTCATTTTTTAAATCAGTAAAGGTTAAATAACCCAGTTATAAAGATAAAGAAAGGTGTACTAGACTCCACTGGCAGGCACAAAATGATAAACACCACAAATATTTTGAATATCGTGAATATTTCAAATAATTCGGTCTCCACTCAGACTGAGCTGGGGTGCACTTAACTTCATGAGATACACACTCAATAATGCAAATGCATCAGCACCCACTTTATCTAGCACTTTAACTTATACTAGTTGAGCAACGTATTAGTACAGGTACTTACATTAAAACAGAAATACATTAAATGGACATTTCCCAAGTTTTTTAACATACTGTATTAAGGATCAAATAATGGAGATATTGTCCTTATAATTCATTTTATTCATTATTACAATAGCTATCATCTTCCATTCTAAAAACAAGTTTCTTATATGAGTGCATCAATGGTGTGAGGCTATAATACTGATCCTAAACAGAGGCGTGTAAAGAGCATCAGACAAAAAATGTTAATATTCAAATCTGAATTTGAAGAATTGCATTTAATAGACAATACACAAATTATATTACTAACTCATTAATGTAAACTATTTGTACATTCTTTCATCCATTTAAATAAAATTACTGTTTAATATCACTGAAATTCTGAGAAACAAATATTAATTTCTTGTACTTTCTGCTTTCTCATCAGTTTTCATCAGTTTCATTAGTTAAGCAAGTTTACTCATAGAATACTGTACAAATAATTCAGCAGATACCATCTCCTAAACCCAGGAGGCATCCCAAGACAAGGGCATAAAATTTCTCTTTATATCTCTTCTCCAATACTCCAAATTGCTAGGCAAAGCAGTTTAGTAAGGTTAAGCAAAACGATGTGACAAGAATGAAGATAAAAATATGCTTCACATATGCATGCATTTTTCACATATTCTTTATCAGAGTGATCGTATCACGGTATCAGTGGATCATGCAACATCATTTTGGTTTCACTAAATACACACAACTGAAATGAAAGAAAGTGAACAGTAAACATGTACAGTAGCTAATTGGAAACCCAATCTATGACCATGTCCCTACACACAAAAAGCAGGGTATTGTCATACAAACTATTTCCTTCCAATGAATGATACAAGAATTAGCATACTCAAAAAGGAAACAACATTCACTAAAGTCTTATCTACAATAATTGCATTGCAGTCTGTTTAAAACAATGAAGTCTTCTTTGTTTTTAACTGATTATCTGAAAAATCACCACAAAAAAACACAAGCAACTTTACCTACAGGATTTGCCTTCTTTTTAGATTTTAAAGCAAGCAAAATAAAATTAGAATACAACAGAGACAGGCGTCAGCAATGCTTTGAAAAACTTAATTGGTCTTTTTAAACCTCTATATTTAGCAAATCACAGAGTAAATTGGAAAATATATATTCATAACACACAATCGGTGAAAGGAAGTGCTAAGAAACATGATAGCACATAATATTTATGATGCAAAAAAATTAAATACAAATATAAAGAAAAAGAAACAAAGAAGCTTCATAAAATAACTTAATTACAGTAAGTGATCCTTTTTTTATCAGTGCTAATATAGACTGAAAACTATGGGTGCCTTGATACATTCCTGTTTGATACTATTACAGAAGTAATTGCATGGTAACTGTAATTGGATTCCTGTTTCTTGCATGAGGACCAGCTAAATTTTCAACCAAAGGTGTAGGCAGATTAAACCAATCTCTCAGGTGTTCTCTCCTTTCTATTGCCCTGTGTTCTTTTTTTATTTGTCTGCCCTGTGATGGAATTGCATCCCATGTGGAGAGTAGACCCACAGTGCGTCCTGTACCTCCAGGATAGGTTACTGAAGCTTTCTGATAAAGGATGAGTAGATGTTTTCGTCAAAATGAATTATATATTTTTGCAACACAGGTACAATGTTATTTTTCATAAAAATATTTCTGTACTCTCGGGTAAATTATTTTCTAAAATCTTAAAGCTTTAGTACTTTCCCTTAATCTGGAGGGAATAAACACCAGAGGGATTCTGTAAAATATAGCTCAGTCTGATCACCCAGGAAACCTTGTCTTGCCTTGAGGTTGTCACCACCTGTTTCCCATTTGTATTCAGAGGGCTCTGTGACGCTCAGTAACATTTAGTCAAGGTAGACATTAGATTCAAATCTAGGTTTTGGGTTTGGTAGCTACATCCTATTGTCTTTTTTTTACAATCCTAATTATCAGAATAGAACAGGACATGATCATTATAAATCAAGAGCGAAGAAGTGTAAGTAATTGCAAATTAGTGTCAGACACTTCTGCTATACCCTAATTCAACTAGACGATTTCTGTAAACATTTTCACTTTCAAAAGTCTACCAAATGTGAAAGTAATTGTTACAATAAAGCATATTATTATATTTTCTGCAATAGCAGTTTTCTTGAGACTGCCTAGAAAACAAAATAAAGTAAGTTGCATTATATCATCTTTATGTTGCATGCTAAATTACAATGTGTATGTGATGTGAAATTATAAATGCTCAATTTATATATTTTATTTCAGTTGATCTACATTTTGTTTTCATGCTGATTTATTTCTTATTGAAAACTTTAAGTTTCTTTTCACAAATTTAAAGGAACATAATTTCTATTGAACCCATCCTGAGATAGCTGCACTGAAAAAGACATGGAGGATTTGTTCATGTAAAGATATATAACACTACACTGACTCATGTGTTTAGAATTCAGGTAAAAGAAAGAAATTCAGGTTGAAGAAAGAAATGTCAAAAAACACATATTAATATTTTAAAAAAATATTTGATCTCTTTTAACATCAGAAATCAGAATATCAAAACATCCAGTTGACCTTCACCCTTTTTAAGGTAACTATTAAAGCCCAGTTCAGGCTTGTTAGCCTTTTGATTCTAAGGTCAACGTATGCCAACAGGATAATGCCAGCATGACATACTAAATGCAACGTTTGATGTACTTGTGCTTCGTTACAGTAATTAGATTCAATCTCACTGAGACGGTCCAATAACAAATATGTCATATCCCTATTAATGATCATTGGTAAGGGCAAGTAAGGAGAAAACATGAAAACAAGGTTTCAGAAAAATGGTACAGTATATCTTGTTAGGTGTGTGCTACACCAACAATAATGCATGTACTGTATGATATTCATGTTATTTTCCTATTTTCAATATCCACTCTTACAAAGAACAAAATATGATTAATTGCAGTTCATTACCAGAGCCCACACAAAATTAAGAACATTTTAAGCAAAGCTTAAGATTAGCTCCCCAAAATACGTGCAAACCTGTTGTGTACGTGTACAGTATGTTGTGAATGAGCGTGCTTCTACAGGCTAAATATTGAGTTTGAAAACTTTAGAAATATGCATTAGGTTATAAATGAAAAAATCACTTTAACCAAATAAGACTACATTATTCTAATTCTAAACCTGTAAAGGTACTAATCACATGTAAGTCAAGGTTATCTTTCATTGCTTGTACTACATTCTCATGAAAAAAACAGGTTTTATCACAACAGGTGTTCCTCTTCAAAATGTTGTTCTGTCTGGTAGCCCTTTTTAAACGCCTTTAAGAGCTTCCAGCTCGACTCCAACATATGAAAGACCTAGAAGACTGTGGCTTCCCTCTTCTGTCCTTGCACTACCTTTTTCCTTTCTTTTCACTTTTTCCTTTGCTTATCTGCTCCAAATCTCCAGTTTCCCTTTTCCTACTAATTTATTCCTGTTTTTATATTATTGTTGGATTTACACAGTTTGCTTAGGTACCAAGTCTTTCATGCCATGATGATTGTTAACATTTGTTCATTATTGTATATGGTACCATGTGATCATTTTTTCGTTTTCCCTGAAAAACCAATAAACAAATTGAACATAAACAATCTATCTTTAATTGAAACGATCACACCTTAAACATAGAATTGTAAGAAAGACAAAGATCAATTATTGTCTTAAATTAAATATGATTTATTACAGAGTTAAACAGAAAAAGTTATTACTAAGCAGGGAACTTAATAATTGTGTATTACGCACAAAAAATATTTTGCTTATGTATTGCACGCTCCTTTAAATAGATTGTTTAAGGTATTAAGATTATTCCGCAGAGGTTCTGAACGTAGTTTAGAGAGCACTTTGTCAAAATGAGTGGTTATACATGAGAGCCAAATCAATTTGTGTTTTACTAGGCATGAACAATAGTAAAACAAGTGTTTAAAGAGATGTAGGCAACTGATATAAAAAAGAGAAAACTGAAGTGGATCCAATATTGTATTTTCTCACTAAACCGCAATAGCTGCGGGTTTCCAATGTCTCCACTGTGTTTTTATTGAAAGCATTTTGAGCTATATATAATATTAATGTTTCTCTTCGGGGTCAACTTATAAAGAAAAAAAGCAGATTTTAAAACTAGTAATGGAAACATCTGAATTGCTTCCACTTAAAATAAAAGCTTATTGGGAAAATTTATAAATGTGCTACAATTGTACAAAAGTGTTACTGAATTGCTTTGTGCACAGGAGATCCAAACCTCATTTGTGCATTGAAAGATACAGTATGTGAGTGCTGCTTTGTATTAACTCTGGTGTCTTGGCTAAATTCAGTTTTAGACGTGTTCAATCAGGATTACCTGAATGTCCCCACTAATTCAAATGGTGAATTTATATTTTAATTATCCCCTCATTTCTGTGTGCTAGCTCTGTTGGTACAGAATGACTGAAGTGCATCAATGAGGCGAGTACTGCACTTCAATGGTAACTGGAGTGGATCACTTCCCTATACTGTATGTTAATAACACTAAGTGCTATGTAAATGCAAGAAATTATTGGCCAAGTTTAAACATTGTGCTTGACTGAATACAAGTCCAATGTAAAAGACACCTGGAGAACTACAGTACATGGTGTGAATTATTTAGATGGTGATATTGTTTTAACATGTGACCAGAGCAGAATATTTGTACTATCATCCGCCCATTGCACTTGTTGACAAGAGGCATATTTTGGAGGAGACAATTTCATCCAATTTGAATGTTGTTTTTCATAAATAAATAATTCCACCATCTTAATTTTCACACCTTATAAACTTGGTATTTATAATTCCAATGAATCACTAAATGAAATTTAAAACAATCGCAGTTGAGACATTTGTAAACATTTTCTGTAACACCTATATTTTAAAAAAAAAAGCTTTCTCTGTTTAGTTTGCAGTACTTTTACTAATTACATCAGTGGACAATTTTTTTCTAGAATTTTGTTTTGTTCAGAATAAGCATAAGATTTAACAAAGTTTTAATTCCAATATGAAATAAAGCAAAATATTTTCTAAAGCACTGGCTGGCAAACATTTCACTATTCACTATTTCACTATTACTACATCTGCTAAAAAGAAGAGACCATTACCTTGTGTTACCAGTAGATGCTTCAATGGCACGTGAGGATTTTGAAACTGGGGATACTTTTGGTTTAACAAGCTCCTGAGCCTGAAAAATATTTTTTTTACATTTCTGAATTAAATACAGACTTTGAAACCTTTACTTTTCCAACCTTGTAAAACACTGTTTAGTTGTCTTTGACAGGTTTTCTACTTTGGTGGGATTTAATCCAGTATACTTCACGTATACTTCAAAGCAGAGCTACAGTATTTGTGCAGTCTGTACTTATAGTATGTGTCCTTACATACTGTATGTGTTAGTGCTGTTTTATCAATGAAAACTGGATTTTTGTACAGAAACATTTTAAATTGGACCTTTCTTTTTAATACAAAACGTTACCGGTAATTGTAACATATATTTATTTACATTCAAGTAGATACTGTAGCTGTGTCAGTGTGCCTAGGCTGCGAAGGAACAAGTAAAGGTTTATTCCATGCTGTTCATGTCAGGTAGTTAAATAGTAACTGAGTGTTCAGTCATATGGAGATTTAGTTACCACTAATTTATACTAAATGTTTTGCATCCTATATACTAAGTGAATGTTTGCTTACAAAGACACAGAAGATACTTTTGAAGTTATACCAATAACTAGACTTTACAAATGCATTTTCAAATACTTATTGGATGCTACAAATTTTGCACAACTTCTTTCTTTAACTGTCTGACTTGTTAGATAAAAACATTTGACATAGACATCTCTCAACTTAATCTTAGGCAAACATTCAACATGGGGAAATACAGTATACAACTTAGGTGAAAGTCAATATACTGTATATACACATTTATAACTTTTCTCTGACTAAACTCTGAGAAATACTTTATTTTATTTCCATCTAAAGTATTACTTTATTTTGTTTTTTTCAAATTTCCATCACTATACAGTCATGACCAAAAACAAAGTTTAAAGTCTGTAATTGCAATCCAGCACAATTGATCAAATTATCAAAATAAATAAAACATTTTGATTAAAAACATTTACTGCTAATATGGGTATTTCTGTCTGTGTAATATATTATTAGTTTCAGTGACAATTGATGGTTAATAATAACACATTTTATTGTTAAGCACTATTAAAAAAACTCAAATATTAAAACAAAAATTAAGCTACTGTATAACTATTAAGCAATAGTAAAAGAAGGGTTTTTAGGCAAGTTTTAAAAAATGTCCACAGTCTCAGCATCTCAAATGGTTTTGGTAATAAGTTCCACAGATCTGAACTAGCAAATCACTAATAAGGTATTGCGCTATTCTGAAGAAATAAGTCCTAAGGTAACCCAAAGACAGAAGATTCAGTTTGTTACATGAAAAGAAGAGACCATTAAAAAACATTTTAAAGATCACAGGGTGCCAATTCAATTTAAAGAGGACATTAGTTACACGCTGAGGCAAAATCACAAAAGTTGCAAACTCACATATTTAAACATTTTTACTACTTTTAGTACATACTTTAGTAGATACTATATGTAATGTTTCAAGTTTAGAGTCAAAAAATAATTTCAAAGCATTTTAGTTCAGCCACAGACACATGAAGCAGTACAGAAAATGCACTGAAATTTAAATTTTCAAAATCATAAGCTTCTGAATTTCCATAAAATCAACAATATCGATTAATATTGACATTTTTTTTTTACTTCAACCATACAAAACAATTTCAATGGTATTTACTTATCACTGCCTCTGAGATTACTGTGTTGTAATGACACATTAAATAAAATGTTGACGAAGAACTAGAGGATTTGGCTACATATTAAAAAAATGCCTGTCGGGAACATCACATTTGTATCAATAGGGCTGACTAAAATGAGCATTGTATATTAGATATAGATTCTATCAGCATTTGTCATATCTACCATATCTATCTGTAGCATTATGTAATCAGCATACGCATAAAGTAAATATGATGTCTTGGCACTGTGGGATGAAGGACAATAATGCCCCCTTTTTTCAAACAATATTTACAGATATGTTTTTAAGTGCACAAAAATTAAGTATTTTTTACATGGATATCGGTGCATCGACTACCTGTACCTTTGGCATTATGACAACCAAGTGCCCTGTGGTTTGAGACCTTTTAGCTATGGAGCTATCAGGCTTCACTTCTTTAGGAAGTACAAGCTGGAAGATCTGGAACACAAAAGCACAGCATTTATTTTGCCAAATGTGCCATTGATACATAACTACAGTCTACAATTCAACTTTTTTTTTCAAATGGACATATTTAGAAACTGAAACAAGGTATCTACTGTACAAACAAGTAATTTAATTTTATAAAGTTGTATAGTCAAAGGTTCTGTTTAGCTTGTATTTCAGTTTTTTCAAAGACCAGTACTGTATTTGAAAATTCATATGGTATGACAAAGCAGAAAGTATCTTCAAGTTTAACACTTTAACGAATGTATTTTGTTTTCGGCCTATATAATGTCTACATGCTCAAATTATAATTTTCCAAAGAAGAGTACTTGCCAAAAAATGACTAGTGTATTTTTTCCTGTTCCTCAATTGTCACTTCTCCTCGGAAGCCAATTTTTGCTCTATTTTTTATTGGTAATTCACAGAAATGGAATCCCAAGATAGCAACTCTCATATTTATCTTGACAAGCTTCATTTTCACTTCACATTTTTATGGCATAAAATTAGATGGATTTTTTTGTGAACAGAAGAAATTCAGTAATGTGGAAAGCAGGTCAGTAAATTTGTTTTTCTCACCATTTCTACGAAAAAAAATGGTTACGAAGCTGTAATTGCATATTACTGTAGAACAATTATACCATGGTTTTAAAATTTAACATGGCAAGCATAAAAGCATAAAAGAGTACCCGAATTTTAAAAGATAAATTTCACATGATTATATGAAAAGGGAAAATTTGAAAAGCCAAAATAATTCAGATTAACATTAACTCATTGTCCAAAAACAAAGAAAACAATTTCAAAATATATCCAGCTAATCCATAATCCAGTTATTTTATGCAAAACAAAATGAGAAAAACAAATTCTGACGCCATGTGATACTCAATTAACATAAATTAGACTATTATCTTAAGAGTTCATGCACTAAAGAATATTTCTAACATAATTGTACTGTAGTCGCTCAGACAATATAAAAACCCTAAACACAAAACATTCTCATTAAAAGCAGGTTAATGGGATGAATAATCACATTCCTTGCTTTAAAACATTGTACAGTATCTTAAGTTATACAATGATCCAAACAGGCAGAAGTAAAAAAAAATACAGGTTTTACCACATTAGCTATTTTAATTCCATTTAAACAGATTAAGATTTATAGCATAATTTATTCATCATGTTTTGTTTTAAACAGCATTAGCATTTAGAACTATAAAACCTAGCTAGTGGTAGAAGGTTATACTGAAAGTTGTTGTTTGAGCAATACAAATTTAGTTGATGACAGATCTCCAGTAAATGCATCTAATTTAATAATTTAGATCCTGTGTGTCATAGGTACATACTGTAACAACAAGCTTGGAAGCTACTGTACATCCGTTAACTAAAATTCAGTGACCTAAATACTAAAAAAAACATTTATTCATTCACTACTACCGCATAAATGTCAAGATAAATAGAAACTTCAGTATGTTAAGATTTTAATTCTTAAAAGTTAATATAGTCATAGAGGTATCTATGGTACATCTCAAATGAATCACGTCATAACATTTCCAATAAATAAGCACTGCACGTAATAGTACAGAATGTTGTATTTATTTGGGAGTAAAATCCACACATAAGAACTGTCTCAGTGTCAGTGCAGAAACATCACACTTTTCTGACAATTTATAACCTTCAAAAAAAGTAGTCAAATAACCAGCAAACTTGCAATTTCAGTTCAAGGCTGTAATAATTCAAAATGTAATTACAGGTCTGGGCACTGTACCTGAAAAACGTTTTTGGCAAAATACCTATTTTTACTTGTAAACTGTACAGTGCCTTTTGTCACATACACCAATTAAAACACTGTCCCATTTTCTTCATAAACATACAGTAAATATGAGCTGTGCATAACACACAATAATAGATGGTATCACAGAATTCCTTAGTCAAATTGAAGTATTCAGGTTAAGTTTTAAAAAATGTGTATGCGTCTTTTTGTAGGTTAAAAAAGAGATACCATAGGAAGGGTATGAATACTTTTGCAAGTCACTGTAAATCATTGTTAATGATTTCATTAAGTTGAATGGAGAAAATTCCTTGATTGTTAGCTTACGATTGAATTAGACAGAAAACTGAAAAGGTACAAAAAGTCTTTGTTACTCATTGTCTTAGCAGAGCATTGTCTGCCCTGAAAGAAAACAAAGCCTGTAGTACCTTTCCTTTAACTATGACTCTAATGTACGTTGGTTGAACATCCACATCTAGAAGGGATGTATCCAAATACCTGTAGGCAAACATAGAAAATTAGATACTTTTTTCCTTATTGTGTTTAATACCTCCTAACTTGACATTTTTCTATGCTAAGAAGTCCCAATATCTAATAACTAAGTAATATAAATAACTGTGGATTGCAACTAAAGTAACTAAAATGCAAAATAACATTTTTTAAACCAGGAAGATTTCATTTAAATAATATACCGTACAGCATATACAATTATTTGAAAGATAGAAACTTAGGCCTTAAACACACTGCAGCATACAGTATGTGAATTCATCATAAAATGCCAGATATATTAAGATGTACCTCATATTAAAATATACTAATACATAATTTTAAGCTATAAGTTGAACACAATACAGAACAAATAATTCAATAGAAGGCAGTCTAGATAATGTTGCTTGTAAGTTAAAAGGTTAATAACAGTACTGTTTAGAAAATTTACCAACCTGTAGACTGAAAGATCCAGCAAAATATTGTTGCCATCCTCATCGTCCGACAAAGAGAAATCAAGCCTTTTATAGATAAAAACATTACACATTTATGCTTAATACAGTTTAACCTAATACAACATTGCTTCAAACACACATATACATATGCAGCAAACACTATTTGTAGAATTGATAGCAGTACCATTATTTGTCCAGTTTTTTTTTTCCAGGACATAAAAGGGCTAAATATTTATCAAGAAAACCAATATTTCTGTGAACCACTACATTTTGAATACCAGCTTTAATTTATAAATCCCTATAGATGTCACTTTATACATGGATTCTGATTTTTAAATACTAAATAAGAATATCAAACAAAACATTCTTCACTCAAAAACAAAAAAAAAGGAAAAAGTTCAGTTTTCATCAAAGATTGAAAGGTTAACAATTTCCAATCAGACTTGTGACTTTCAATCATTTTAACCATGGTATTACAACCTAATTTTTTAGGTATGGCAAAATAACGAACATGCAAGGGAAAGAGTGTGAAAGAGTGACCTCTGATAATATTATACAGGATATGTGATTACTGTGGATTGATTTTGCTTCTCTTGCAGCACAACTGGAGACAGCTTCCACCTACATGTAAGCAATTATGTACTGCTTTCTACTGTCATAGCTTCCAGCCCACAGTCCATTGGAAACAATATACAGACTACAATGTAACTGCAGCTATCCTTCAGTTTTTAAGTGCATCTCACCATCCACTTGAATCAGGTACAGATACAGTTATGAAGTGGCATATGCTTAGATTGACGTCTATTGTCTGATGTGGCACCCTGTTCAATTCTCAGTGATGGTGACTATATGAAGTCTGACTGCATTTGATATGAAGATTATTAGTTCTTTGCTACTGCAATGCTTTAAGGATTATGTGATAAAAGGGACAAAAAACAAGTTATTCATGGGAGGGCATATGTGATGAGTGACAAGCAACAGAGATATTAATGTGCTACCTCTTCAAGACACTGGCTTGTCAGTAACACAGTGTGCAGCAGAAATAACTGGCACCTTTGAAGTGAAAGTTCTTATAATTATTAACATTCCTTGTCGTGCTGAAGCATCCTGAATTGAAACACCGTGCAGTATACTGTAGCTCTGAGATTCTATTTTCTTGTTAAAGGTGTGATTAGAACAAGAAGACTCAGACAGTTATAAAACAAAGGTCATAAGAAAATGTACAGATAATAACATTATTAAGAGGACAACTGTTTAGTTTGTATAACCAACCTATTAATATGTTATTAATTATGTAATAAACAGATATTCATCATTGTTATAAATCAGTCTACGAGCAGGATGGGGCTTTGTTACTATGCAATTAATCTGTAGTACAGTTTGATTATTATAACATACATAGGTTGGTTATCATAACAAATAGAAATACATTCTATTTATAAAATATATCTAGATCACACTTGTAATCTAATATGTTAGGCTTTTAATTATAAAAGGGATTTTCCAGCTTGTAGTTCTTATGATGCATCAATAATAATTAAGAGAAATGACATATTCTTAATAGGTTACTAAAAATAAATCTCTTATTTTATCGTGCTTTACAACTAATGGAAGATATCATAACATAAATAATTATGAAAAAGGAAGACCTTAAGACTGAAATAAATCAAAAATTACTACAAAACTGGTAAGAGCAAATTAGTCACTGAATTAAATGTCTTAGGTGTTAATGATCTTAGATTACTCTGACCCACTCATTAAAGGGGTTGTGAGTAATTGCCACTTATTCTACAAATACATCAAATGATTTCATTTTTTGCCTAGTGCTCTTTACACAGTTAATGCACTGCTTTTAATGTCTACATACTTGGGCTCATTGACATTCAGCACTCGTCCATCTGCTGTGATCAATGTCCTTGCCTTCTGTTTTTTGTCTTTATTCCTGAAAAGAAAACAATGAACCAAATTTTCAAGGTTTGCCTGATTATGATTAAAGTTAAAAAAATAAAGGGCTGCCTCTGTAAGATGAATTGTTTCACTGAAGAGTTAACTGTCAATTGTACTCTCATTTTTTATGGTATAAGCAAAACTGAGACATTTACTCAGATAAAAAGAATAAAATAAGATAAAATAGTATTGTTTTGTTGTGAACTATTTCTATTAATTTGACATTTTCCAAAATATAAGAAACCAACAACAAAACAAACTCCAGAGAGGCCAAAATTTCAGTTCTCATTTTGGCCAAGAAGTGAGAGTGAGGATTACCATTGTTTAGAATCAAGAAGAAAAAAACCTATTTACAAAATTTACGCACATCTGGACATTCCTAAAACGCATAAAGTGCATAAAGGTGGCTCATATGGCGGCTAATATGTCCCCTGGAAAAAATGTACATAAGGGTAAAATGAATCAATTCACGAGTAGGGGTTTTGGAAGTCAAATTTATATTATCCCATGAATTTTTTTTTAATCATTAGAATTTTAATTCCAGTTACAAATAATAACAACCATTAGCACTTCAATTGCAATTATAAATTCTAACAAGTGCTAAAGTTGCTAAAGGTTCTCTAAAAGAAAAAAAAAACAAAACAAAATAGAAGAAAACCTCCTTTGTTTTGTCCCTGAACTTCACGGCATATTTATGGAGCCAAATTGCTATATATATTCTAAGGTACTGTAACCACCAGTACATACTAAAATTTGACGTCTGTATGGATAAACCAGATTTTTTTCACCACAATACAGAATCAAGATTAAAACAAGGGGCAATAATAAAGAAAAGAGAATAAAGCATCAGAAATAACATTTACTGTATAGTTTGACTGAGCGAGGACCCCACTATGCTGCAGAACGGAAAATTTCATACAGCATGTGATCACTTCCCTTCCCACTATGAATTCAGAATTACGAGTAAGCCAAAGGAAGAGAAAGATAATTCATTGAACTAAAAAAAAAAATCAAGTGAGGGAACACATTCATTTTATTGTGGTTCTGAAGACAATGCAACATTAACTGAGTGAAAGAAGGCATCCCTGACAAGGGCCTATAGATACAGAAAATCATGAAGAACATTTGCTGTCTTTTAGCATCATTGCTGAATAGCTGGCATATAAACATTAAAACAAATTAGCATTATTGAGTATTGGAATAAAGTTATCTGAAAGCCCGACTAAGAGACTGTGGACAAACAGATTTTTACCCATAACATCCTCTGCATGCTGTTGCTGGCACCACTGAATATCAAATATTCAAAGGAGATTGACATTATTTTTATTCCTAACCTTTTTTATTCCTATACCCTTTCAAGGTTACAGAAAGTACAGTCTATTAAAAGAACTTCTTGACTATGAGGATTATTTTCTGACAAGCAGCACAACTCATTTAGACATTAAATTTGATTCTACCCTATAGTAATCTACCAGATTTATGGCTTAGGACATTTACAATATAGTACAGTGTTGACACAAATACATTCCTGACAACACTGTAAATGATTGTTTTGCTCATGTATCCTTTCTTATGTGTACTGGATAAGCCCCACAGCCATGAAGAGGCTAGGTTAAAATTTGGTTTACAGTATATTGTTGGTGACTGTTGACGATGATCATCTACTCATGTTTGGCCACACATGACTAATTTCAGTGGGATGAAGTCAGCTGAGGAAACCCAATGTAACTGCACTGCATCCAGCAGACACAATGGTGTCCTGTGACTGCTCAGGATTTCGTTTTTAGTTTTAATAGGGAGGATCCAAAACTGATATCTTATCTCTTCACAATTTAAGTTAAAAAAATTAAAGAAATGTTCATATGTTTATTAGGGAAAACATTTAGAGGCACTAAGGACAATCTTTGCCATTCCCCAATGAGCCAATAACTTCAAAACAAGTTACACTGTGACTGTAGAAGGTGATGTCTAGAAAAGATTAGTATAAAATATGTGTAATTAATGCAAAGGAGTACAGGTGCTTGGAGGAGTCAAGGTAGTACAGGGACCTAATTAATATGATTACTAGGGCTACCTGTAATGCATCTTGCTTAACAGACATACAGTATGGTGTGATGTGTAAAGTGACCTAGTCACCAGGGACACCAAATGTTAGAATAATATCAGGGGTTCATTTATCTGATGATTCCATAGCAACCTTAAGCAAAACAAGATCATGCTGGCCTGAGTTCATGTTTAAAACCTACAGTATATACTGCAGGCTTTAAAAGCATGAAACCTCTCTTAATTTATTCATAGATTAATAAGGCAATGATAAAAGCATCCACAATTTAAATAAAAACATTATTCAATAAATATTAATTAAGCTGAATTAATTAGTGATTTTAAAAACATTTTTCTTAATTGGGAAGCCTCTTCATTCTAGAAAATTGGGTACTGTTTACATCCGGTTACAGAGAAAAAAATGTTTTTCCAACTTGTGCTGAAGTCTGTGTAACACTGCCTACTTGTGGAAAGAAAATAAAACACTGCACTTAAGTTATTTCTTTTTCACTGGAAACAATGGAAAAAGTAGATTGCCTCAACAATGCACCATCTTGCCATTGTATGCAGTTTCTTTTTTGAGACTGTATAACATTTACAGTAATACTGAGTAGCACATGCCCACTGTTTTTCAGGTGATGTTGCAAAATTAACTTGAATTATATTTGAGTTACAGTAGATGTGCTATGGATTAAAATCTTCTAACTGTACAGTATATCCAAGCAAAAACCATACCTTTCACCCTCTTTAGCTTTCCGCTTCTCTTCAATGTGTCTGTGAGCTTCAATCCGGGACTCTGGAGTATAAGCACAAGGCTCTTCCCAAAACTCCTTGTCTTTGTCATCTTCACAGAAGCTTTCCTTTCTCCCGGCCACAACTTGCTTTGCATTACTTTCCTCACTGACAGAACAAAATGCAATAGAAAAGCATGTGAAAATACCAGCTTTGCTGTAAGTCACCTCTTTCTAAACTCCCGTTGGTCAATTATTTCTGTATTAGAATACGTTTTCACAAGTAACTAACGTACAGAACTTATAACTGGTGTTCTGCTCAAGTATTATCAATTCATCATAATAAAGCACAGTAAAAATTTGCCTGCAGAAAGACAGTTTTCTAAAAAATAAATTAGTGGATTTCCATGTATGAATAAAAATCAGTGTAATACAAAGTAAATCTCAGTCTGCTTTCCTTAACAAAAATATATTTTATAAATGTTTAGTTGTCCAAGACGTGGTTGAATTCACAATACATTCACCATAAAACACTTTGTCTCAACAGTACCAGCCATATACTGACGTCTGCATCATCCATCCAAAAAAGACAAGAGGTTTTCATGCAAACCTTTTGTACTTCAATCGATGCCTTCAATTTACACTATTTATATCTAATTTGCTTAAATTAAAACTTCTGCCATATATCTGAGCAACAAAGCATTTCAATAATCCTAGATAAAGATACAGTTGCATATTTATAAAATACTTCTTTATTACACCTTACAACAAATTCTGCTAATGTGAGGTAGGGAAGAGAATTACACATACCGAAGCTGAAATTTACTGTATCGATATTAAAACTTTTTGGTACCTTTTTTAACTTTAAGGTACCTATTCATCCTGTAAATACACTAGACACATACTGTTACCATTTACGAGCAAAAGTCTTAGCATTGTAGTGTTAGTACTAGTATTAATGGAAAGATTACAGTTAGCTTTTATTATGCTCCTTTACATTTACAAATAGTGTTAATAGTGATGTACCATTGTCCATCACAGCCTGGCCTCCTTTCCTGTGTGTCTGTTTTTTCTTTCTTCTGACTTTTCTGCAGCTTTCTTTGGGCTTCCTCCTTCTCCTGAGCTCTCTTCTGCAGGTAGGCCTGCTCCTGTTCCCTGATTTTTTGCCTCACTGCATCCAGACCCTGCATTGACTGAATCCGCTCTGATCGCCCAATCTCTTTGCCATCCAGCCACTACCGACAAATGAAAAACATCACATCCATTAATTAGTCTTGGTAAACAGATCATATCAATAACTTAGCATTCATACAGTGAATTAGAGAGGACATTTAAAGCAGAATGTCATATGGTAGATAAATAAAATAAGGATTATTTCAGGTGAAGTAAATTTATTTTTACATATTTAATGTTGTCACAATGCCTTGTGATTAACAACATGCCAGACAAGGAAATAAAACAGAAGATTTAAAAAGCCCAACTTTAAACTACCATTATAATGCTGAAATACTGTCTTAAAATTATTTTAGTTAAACATTAATTTAAGCTTTAAGCATAAAAGAATTTGAAGTTGAAAGATAGATATGTGATGGATGCAAGATAGTAAACCTTTAGTTGTGGCAGTGTAGCTACCACAAATTGCCTGTAGCCATCAAATTCTGCACAGGGGTTTCCCACAAGAAAAAGCTCTTGTAAATGAATGTTGTGTCTCAGAGTCTCCACGCTGCTTAGTTCGCCAACAAAGTTAACTGTTAAGTCCAGCTTTTGCAGGCTCTCACAACCTGGAAATATACAGTAAATTAAGAAGCAGAAATAGAAAACAATTATAACATATGAAATTATCCAAGGTGTATAAGTATAATCTGTTTGAATATTTACAATTAATAAGTTTCAAAAGAACATCAGCCCAGAACAACTTAGTACAGAAGAATTCAAATGACTGATGCCTCAGAGTAATTAACATTATGCTTGGTTTTACATTAGGATTCAATGTTATTTAAAATTTTAGTTCCAAAATAAGATTAAATTTAATTACTAAATTGTATGAATTGAAACACTGGAAAACAACTTTATTTTTATTTCTATCACAAAACACAGTAACCTTTAAGAGCAACTTAAAACATTTTCAGTTCAAGAACCTGATGAAGAAAATGTTAACATTTTCTGTTGGGTCTAAAAGAAATACTACAGTACAGTACCTGTACATAAAGTACGGTAAATAAGGCTTGCAGAACATTCATTTTCATAATTATTTGATATACAGAACAATGCAAAAACTGACACATAAATGTAAAATATAAAAAGCAATTACCTTCCAGATTTTCAATCCGTTCAATATTGTTTAATGCTAGATTTAAATACTCCAGTTTCTTTAATTTACCAACATGTTCTAAAAAACAAACAAACAGCATCATAGTTAGAATGTGGAAAATACTGATACTGTACATACAGTACAATTCAGTTCTTTTGAATTTATTATTCCTCAGCAAAATCCATTTCAATGTTAGGTAGGGCATTTTATGGTATTGTACATAACAGAATTTAATTTGTGGCATAGCAGCCCCCCAAAAATAATGTCTTAAAACTTTGTAGCAAGATTGTTTTACATTTTAAAGAACCAAGTCTTAGGCATATGCTAAACCACTGAAGAAGTCTACATATTTGCCTTAAGAGCTTACAGTATATGTTTAAATTATTATTAGTGAATATGGGACCATGTAACTAGGTTAGGCTACAAACATGACTCCAGAATTTTGAACCCCATCAAACAGCTGTGTACAGGATGAGAGCTGCTAAAGATGCTAACAATAACAGTGATATTGGCTTTTGGTGTGTAGTTAGTAAAGCTGTACTAATTTGATCAAATGTCGCAAATGCAAAGTTACAGATAAACAGTATGCAACTGCTATGAGGACTCACCAATTTTAGGAATGAGGTTGCTCTGTAGGTAAAGTATTTTGAGCTCTCTGCACCATCTATCAATGTGTTCAATCTTCTCAATGTCCTGCTGGTGGAGAGAGACTTCTTCCAAAGAGAAAATCTCCAGGTTGTTGTGTTCTGCACGTCGCCTGATCAAATCTTCAGTGACTGGTGTGCACCAAGGAGTTGATTCAAATGTATGTTTCGAGAGAGGCAATTAATTTAATTTGATTTCTTTAATATGTTTACCCACTCGTCACATTTACAGTACTAGCACCTGGTGTTCAAGAAACGTATCGAGACATAGGGCGAAATTTGAAAAGAAGATTTTATAAGTAATCGGCTACATAACAAACATACAGTAAAACACTGCTTAAATGTTCCAAAATACGTTTGGAGAAACATAAGTACTCTAATTCAAATTATTTCATAGACTAGCAAACTGCCACTTGCCAGGACGGGGGTTCAATAAAACTAGAAAGTATATCACTATCGAGTGAATTAAATGTATTTAAAACCAATAAGTTTTCATACAGCCCATACTGTACATTGGTAAACGTAACTGCTGGAAATGGGAGTCTGCACCTTACTGCCTGATAGTTCATCTTAACTATTTCAGAGCGCTCAATACATTTAATTTAAAAAAGTATTGATAGATAGTACACACTATACTGTATATCCCATATAGCAGGACGGTTTATTTTCCTTCGTCGCAAAGTTCCCCACTAAAATACTTACTCAGCACCATGTTTTTCTTTGCTTTCCTCTTCAAACTACTTTCAAGACGCCGTAGCCATGGAAACCACGCAGGACGGCAGCCGTCAAGATCCAATCTGCTTCACCCTGGAGAAGCGTTCATCTCTAACTAGAAAAGATTATGTTTATCTTCTGTTTCTTATGCCTAAATAATGCAAGTTTACACTTAGAAGTGATTGCAAACGTCAAGAACATGCCATCATTCATTTAGTTTTTAAAATAGCATTAATCGCGTTTTTCAGTACAGTGAGATGAGATGCAAAAATCAGTAACTATGCCCCAACCAATACATCTTATATTAACACTTAAAAACAATTGCAATTTATTTACATATATATTATTGAATAAGACATATTTTGCGTTTGGTGGGTTTTCTGGGCTCAATAGTAACATATACAGTATATATTGTAACGCAACGGGGCTCAGGCGGGCGCCCTTGCCGCATTAGGTCGGCCCCTGCACCGTCCGGGGCTCGAACCCGGGACTTCCGCGTCTCTCTGCAGCGACCTAGCCCCGTGAGCCAAAGAGAGATCTCTCCACAGCCCAGTAGCTGTGGTCCTGCTATCACAGGGAAGGGCGGTGACGTCACCCGCTCTGGTACGCCAGCTCTTACACACAGTGCTTGTCGGCCGTAAGCGTTACACTCTCCCCCGCTTAAATCGCCGTCCCCGGCAAAGGGCTATCCCACCCCGCTTCTGACACCAATGTAACGCAACGGGGCTCTGGCGGGCGCCCTTGCTGCATCTGGTCGGCCCCTGCACCGTCCGGGGCTCGAACCCGGGACTTCCGCGTCTCTCTGCAGCGACCTAGCCCCGTGAGCCAAAGAGAGATCTCTCTACAGCCCAGTAGCTGTGGTCCTGCTATCACAGGGAAGGGCGGTGACGTCACCCGCTCTGGTACGCCGGCTCTTACACACAGTGCTTGTCGGCCGTAAGCGTTACACTCTCCCCCGCTTAAATCGCCGTCCCCGGCGAAGGGCTATCCCACCCCGCTTCTGACACCAATGTAACGCAACGGGGGCTCAGGCGGGCGCCCTTGCCGCATCTGGTCGGCCCCATCCCGACTGGAGGCTCGAACCCGGGACTCCCGCGTCTCTTCTGCAGCGACCTAGCCCCGTGAGCTAAAGAGAGATCTCTCCACAGCCCAGTAGCTGTGGTCCTGCTATCACAGGGAAGGGCGGTGACGTCACCCGCTCTGGTACGCCGGCTCTTACACAGTGCCTGTCGGCCGTAAGCGTTACAATATTATCTTATATATAATGCTGAATAATAATTCCTTACACTTAAATGTCACTTTTCTGGACACTCCACAAAGCGCTTTACAGGTAATGGGGACTCCCCTCCACCACCACCAATGCGCAGCCCCACCTGGATGATGCGACGGCAGTCACAGTGCGCCAGTACACTCACCACACAACAGCTATCAGTGGGGAGGAGAGCAGAGTAATGAAGCCAATTCATAGATGGGGATTATTAGGAGGCCATGATTGGTGAAGGCTAATGGGAAATTTAGCCAGGATGCTGGGGTAACACCCCTGCTCTTTTCGAGAACCGCCCTGGGACTTTTAATGACCACAGAGAGTCAGGACCTCGAATTTACGTCTAATCTGGAGGACGGCGCCTTTTTTTACAGTAAGTGTCCCCTATACTATACCGGGGCCTTAGGACCCACACAGACTGTTGTGTGAGTGCCCACTAGGCACTAGGCACTTTTACCCAGGAGGTCTCCATCCAGGTACTGACCTGGCTCACACCTGCTGAGCTTCAGTGGGTTGCCATTTGTGAGTTGCACAGTGCGGCTGCTGGCACAATGTAAATAGAGATGAAAAGTATTTTAAATGCAAAGACACAAATGGTGTAAAGCCTACCGTTTGCAACTTAGTGTGGAAACTTAACAACGTAATTTAACTTGGTAATGTGTGATACAATTCAGTCGCTTAGTCACCACTAGAGGGAGCACCTTCCTACTGCAGGACAAACCCCAATCCATTTCAAGTGTCAGTAGACAACTTCCGTTTTGCGGACGTGCGTTTCTGTCAGTTCGTTTTGCGGAATTCTCCCATAAAGAATTTAATGAGACAACGCTTATTTTCTCTTATAATTTCCAAACATGTGAAAACAGAAAAAAATCTTTGTGGAAAAGAATATATAGTGATACTATATACTGTATGACTAATGAATTCAAGCATTTTTTTACATTTTTTTTTCATGTCACCATTCAACAACTTTATGGCGATCTGTTTGTTCTTGGCTATACAATAGTAATATTTATGTACATCTAACTTTTAAAGCTAGTGTTCTCGGTGTCTCGAATCCACACAAAGAAGTCCGTATAATGGTAAATGTTATTCTCTTGTTTGCAAAATTTTACATCCACACGTGTAGAGTAAAAAAGAATCCTATAAGCTTTAAATAATTTTCTAACTCATTGAAGCCATACTCTAATTCATTGAAAATATTTAAAAATAAGCCTGGTGTGTTGGTCTACAAAAGTCTTGTACCATATAAACTTATTTAATGTAACCCCTAACACCACATAACCTCTGTAGTATAGACAAATTGTTTTGTTGTTGTTGTTTTTTTTCTTCGTTTCATTCACTTGTTGCTACCT
This sequence comes from Lepisosteus platostomus, assembly GCF_059453375.1. Lineage (NCBI taxonomy): Eukaryota > Metazoa > Chordata > Actinopteri > Semionotiformes > Lepisosteidae > Lepisosteus > Lepisosteus platostomus. The sequence continues at coordinate 53,558,033 of NC_142618.1, forward strand.
TGTTGTCATGTTGAGACATCTGTATATTTGCATATATATACCCCTGTTTGTTGTATTTTCCCTTTTTGTATTTAAATACATTTTTTTAAATGAATTAAAGCTTTTTTTGTCTTTCAGTTTAATACATCCATTTCCCAATCCACATCCGGCTGACCCCAGCGTTTACTCTTTTTTAGCACACTGCTTAATTAATTACTTAATTGGGCTTTTATTGAACTGATAATTATATTGGTGTTAGAGGTGTTGTCTGTTTTGAGCTACTAAACTGCTGTTTGTCCATGGGCACCTCCAGTTTCTGACCCACAAAACACTACTCCCCAAACAACATTTACAGTAAATTCTGCTGTAGCGAATGTCTGGATCTCCTGCTACAGGTGAATTCAGTAATATCCAGGTTCTAAAAGGGAGAATTTACAATACGTGTTGTAGCAGCCTCAGTACTAAATGAGTCATGTTAAACGTGTGCAATTTTCTGGGAACTAAGTGATCCAAAAATCTTATCCAGTTGTTCTGAGAAAGAAGTCGGGTTATCTTCAACAACATGGTTGTTCTAGCCTTTCACTGCCCTTTGTGTAAATAAGTGTCTCCTTTTCTGTCTAAAATGTAAAGTGAACATCTCTCTAGTGTCCATGTTTGTTCCGTGGTTTGTGTTTTACTTTAGAATCTGAACGTGTTTATTGGGTTGGCTTTCTGTAAACAGCACCTTTAAGGATTTTTGGGATTTACTTGAATCAGGTGTCTTTCTAGGTGTAGAAATTGGTATTGATTCTGAAACTGGGCCTCAAGAGGTGAACGATACAGTAGGATGTGTACTCAAATCATGTGCTGTCTTTGAAATATAAAACAATAACAATACACATTTTATTAAACAATGCACATTTTAGTCTTTATTAAAAATACCTCTCAGTTATTTCCACTCATACTGTACATGGGCATTGTATACAGCTTACATTTTTTATGGGAATTTTAGAATTTCTAACAGTAGAAACAAGAAAAAAAAGACTGTTAACATTCCTTAAAAAAACATCACTACAGAAAAACACCAAAATTAGCATTTAAAAAAGACATACTTTATACCAGCACATTCAGGAGAGCAGTGCAGATCATTTGCACTTCCCTGCTAATATAATGTCTCCTTGTATACATTTACAGTAGGCAGCATGCTCTAAGAAGGGTCTTTTCAGGAACCATTATAATGGACCAGTCATGTATAAAATAAAAAAGAAAATTGCCTAGGGTGAACCAGCAACTGCCCAGTATAAGTGAAAATCAGAAATTTCAGGAAAAATACAAAATGTAAACCCCACATAAATACAGTACACAGTAGATAATTCTACATGAAACATTAGCTGCAACCCTGAATAAATCTACAAGACGTTCCAGAAAGGCATTATTATGAAGGAATCTTGAATAATGTATCTACTACTGCATGTTCACTACCTCCAGGGTTTATACATTCAATAAAAGCAGTATTGCTCTTCCAATGATATCCTATTCTACAGTATGTTATCAAAAATAACATGTGCACAGTTTGTAAAATGCAGAGCCTGCGTGCTCAGATAAACACTTTAAGAGTAAATGAAGTTAAATATCAGCAAAAACAGAAAAAGTTTTTTTGTTCTTAGAAGTATGTATTACTGTTAAAAAAAGAGAACTTCGATAAAAAAAAGTCCCATTTAAGGCTATGATGAGAACAATAACAGGATTTTTATGAGGATGATTTACAGTACTGTATAACACTGCACTTCATTTTTACAAGGAACCCTCATCATGGGTCTTCTTAAACCCAATAACTGAACAAGGAGAGAGCAAACTCTCTAACACTAAGAGCTGCATACTAACATCTCTATACAGTTGAGATCCACAAGATAGAACATAGTCGTAAGAAAATAATATCTACAGTATATACTGTATTTATCCAAGTGAAAATAAACATTTTCGATTCAAATAATCATTTAATAAATCAAAATCCCAAGATTTCTACCAAGTCACTGAAAAGAAACAGAAGTAAATAATAACTAACCAACACACCATCTACTAGCTCCATATAACATCAGTTAGCCAGCCTCTATATAATGAATTACAATTTCTGAACTGGCAATGCTTTAACAATAAATGAGGCCATTTCAAATAAAATAGAATGTACTTTTTTGAAGTTTCTAGTATCCTGATGTATGTGATGTACGTGATCCTTAGTATTTTTAGTTAATGCTGTTTGTAAAATAATTTTCCAATACAGTACATTATCAATGACTCAGTCAGGAATCAATGGAGCTTAGATGATCTAAGTGTTTTGAATATATGGTTACATTTTTTAATGAAAATAATACTTCATCCATCATCACCATCAGAAAGCCACTTATTCCTTGTATGGGTCATGGCAGCCCAAGAGCTACAGTATCTTGGAAGTATGCAGTTCGACACAGGACACAGTTCAGAGCTACAGTAAAGCCTGAACAGGATAATTATCATCATCGATTTACTGGGATGACCTTTTTTTCCAAATCAACTTACATACAGTAGGTACCCATTCATAGAGCAAGGCTTTTAAGCGATATACCAATCTGGGCCAATTAATGTGCTCAAGCGAAAATCAGCAGTTCCTTACCTGGTATTCGAACCCACAACCTTACAGTTATGAGTCTAAGAATCTAACTACTACTCAACTGCTGCCCATTACTTTGATTTCTGGGTCAAACAGTAGCCATCACTTAGTTCTGAATTCAGAGCAATACTGCCAAAATTATTTTTTTAGGACATAGATTCTGTACTTAGAATGAATAGAATAATGTTGTGCTTTCAATTATTGTATTGTTTTTCTATAGCAAAATAAATTAAGGAGGAACCTCAACTGTTCACTAGTTACATAAATATAAAGATTCGGTTACTTAATAGCATTTTATATGATCAACTTTTCGGTCTCTCCTTTACAAAAATAAAATTATTTACAATAATGTTCAAAATGATCTAATTTCCTAAATTTTCAATAATTAGATTACTGCTTTCAACCACAAGGAAAACATTGGCTAACATCTGACACCTTCTGTGCTGGGCTAATTTTACACATTTGTTCTGTAAATAGTACAAGAGAAAGTAGAAAATAACTTTTTTAGCTTTTGCACAGTATAAACCAAATTAACCATATTAAGATAAGTTTAGTAACTCTGTAGAAAGGAAGGCCTTCACTCATCAGATAGCACATATTTAGAAAAACACCTTTAAGGCCTGCAGAAAGAGAAAGAAACAAATTCAAGTGAGAGAATGTTATTAATTTTATAAAAACTAACAAACTGCTTATAACATTTGCAAGTGGGAACATACAAGTGGACATCTATAGGTCAGTGGAAAAGTACAGCTCATGTCTTAAATTTTGTAAAAAGGGAAGTAGAATGTCGTTTTGCAAATGTAACCAATAACGAAAGTCTCAATAAGGAGTTGTTTTCCGTTATCCAAGCTTGACTAAGAACTAATGGTTGGTTTTAGGGATTAGGTAATCTATGTTAAAGGTACAGTAGGAAGTTTGTCTGTTACTGTGTATAAAAAGCGCTGAGCAACATCTTACGGAGAGACTAGCTTTTACAAGCTGCTCTCCCGTATGCATACGAATAAACAGCTCTTCTTTTACCAACACCCGGACTCTGACATTTTAAATTTTCTACACAAGTTAACAGATTTGCATTTATATTGATCCAGTGAAAGAGTTCTGAAGGTTTTTGATAGGATTCATAAGACTTATGACCAACTGAACTGGTTGTTCATGAATGAAAGAATTTTACTTTTAGAAGAAGCTGCAAAAAGCTTGTTTTAGAACTTAATTTTTAAGTACCTTAGAATTGTTTCCCTGTTTTAAGTACTGCTTTAATTTTACTAAAGCCTAGTTCGAGTACATTGTTACGTCCCCGTGCAGGTCCGTGTGCTTTTGTTTTCTTCCGCACTTTCCGTTTACAGGTATTCTGTTTTTCATTGGCTCATCATTCATCTGTTTCCACATTCGTGATGTCATCTCCGCATTGCTCCCAGCCAATCAGCAACAAGACCTCAGGTTCAAATATCGAAGAGGTTCCGACCTCGAGGTCTTCGGCTCAACTTTGAACGCTCATTGCTCGCCCTTCCACTTGTTTTGCTAGTTTAGTTTTTGTGTTATTTGTGCTTGTATTACCTTGCTCGATGCTCCTTACTTGTTCTCATTGTACCCCATTCCTTGCTTTTGTGTCGTATATTCGCGTATTACCCCTTTTTCCACCATTGTGCAATTTGCTCACTGGTGTTGTGTTTAACTGTGAGCTTACTGTAAGTGTTTAAGTGTTGTACACTTGGGGAAAAGGTAATAGGTAAAATCGTCGGGTATACATTTCACTCGTAGGGTTGTTTTCTGTCTAGGCACTAGGTTAGGGGCGTGTGCCACTTGTGCGTTTTGAATCTGGTAGTCAGGGTAGGGAAGTTAGGCGCGTGAGGACGCAGAAGACCTTTTATTTGTGCTTTGGTTTGACCTCTCCGTGTTGGCTAGATCTGTTTGGTTTTGTTATTTTCATTCTTTTGGCACCGCTTGTGTTTTTTTGTTCTCCGAGACCCAAATATTAATATATCACTGCTATTGGACTATTCCCCTGAAGGTGTCACAGTATATAATATTAAATTGATATTCCTATATAGGCTCATTAAGGTTTCTATAGTGCAAGATACAAGGAAGAGAACAGAAGCATCAGCATCACTTTATATGAGGGATGACATCAGTAAAGTTATAACGCTTTCAACATTTTAATTGTAATCTAAATAACCAGACAATTTAAATATTTTCTTAATGAGCTATTTAAAATTATTTTTGTGAATTTTCACTTTATGTCTACATCTGTCTCATTGATTTTTTTTTAATGATATAAACATTTTTTTTAGAAGTAAGCTACTGACTAGCTCTGGAGATGTTCACTTTACAAAAGTGTTTTTTCAATTGGATGCAGATAAAAAAAACAGGAGCATTACAATCAGGTGAAGCAATTCTGACAGATCAATTTTAATATAGACTAAAATAAAGACTTAATTTAAAATCTTACCATTTTTAATTTTGTCTATTCATTTCTTGATGTGATATCCTGTAAAATAATATTGTAGCAGCGTTACAGAATGTTGCAACCAATTCAGGAGCAAATTATTTTCAGTTTTCTTTGTTACACTATAAATAGGAAGTTGAAGGCATTATATTCATAAGACACACAAAACACCTTTTAAACTAGATGTAACTTTTCTGTCTAGAAAGTCTAAAAAAGTCCACTGGAAACATGGACTTACTTCTGTTTTTGTATTCCATGGTCGTACAGGTTTTCCAAAGGAAGATTTTGTAAGAACTGGAAAAAAAGTGCAGAAAATTTAATGCAATTCTAAACGAATGCTGTCTATACTATACTGTATGTGTACAGTATATAGAGTAAAAAGAAGCTGACACTTACAGAATGAAGTGAAAATCAGCATGGAGGTAACCGATGCAATTACTAGTACGGCCAACAACCACCTAAAAAAGAATATATATCCATATCACTTCCTCACATTGACTGCACAGATTTAACATAACCAGATTTTCTTGGCTTCAAACCAATTCAGTTATCATGAAACACAGAAAAAGTGTACCTGGAAAATACTGTTACACAGAAGCACACAGCGAGGATAAGGAGAAAGATGACTCTTGAAATAGTAGAATCTGAAACAAGAAGTGCAAAAGCTTTTAGCATAGTATGCACATTCTCCATTTCTCCACCAAATACTATTTAGACTATAGACTATTTAGAATGGAAATTCCACTTCAATCTGTAAAGAGTAATTTTAGTGTCCCTGGAGAGCTCTGTAAAAGGCCATCATTTTGGCCCAGAGCCAATTTTCATGTTGACACTATTCCAGAACCATAAAATCAGTTGAGAAACAAAAAATAAAACATGTAATATACCAAATTCCAGTTTAGAATGTACCATGTCATTATATGGAAATCATAAACATCAACATCATGCAATACTGTACCATCAAATTCAAAACTCAGTCCTCTCCATATAGTCTTGAGTCAGAAAGACTGTCTTAATACTAGAAGATACACTAGTACTGAGGCACTGTGGTGCATCATCTGTGGACAACTAAACAACTAAGCTGTATAGAAACACCAGCTTTGAACTGAGAGAGACAGGACAAATGCAGTCTCAGTAATCGATGGAAGGCAGTATTCTCTACTGATGTTGATGTGTGCATAGACACAGCAATCTTAGTGATGCATCAAAATATAACCTCACCTTCCACTAGAGAAGGCAATTGCTCAGCAGACTACATTGAGAAGAGTGAGCTATGAGATTAATGTGTTATTAGGAACATTTTTAGATAATTAGTGTAAGTACTGTAAGTAAGGGATTAGATGCTTTAAGTCTATTTGATCGCTTTCTTAGTTCAATGATTTCTGTAGACATATTACCATGAATGCATTGTAAAATTGTAACTACAGTCCTTTGATGTAACACCCTTTCATATTGTACCTCTGTGAATCAACTGAATGCTATGGGTTCACTGAATTACTGTACAAATAAAACAAGCTATCGGTTTGTCAATTTCAATGACTTTTTACTGTTTGGAAATTGAACTGGGTAAATTAAACTCAGATGACATTTATGTTAGTAAATAAAAAAAACCCACATCATTATTGCTTAGTTATTAATCTAGATGGAAAATCTTTGGACAGTCAAACTAAGAAAAGGCTAAGAGTGTCTAGACGTAGCAGTTTGAAAGATCAGTTTATACTCAAGTACATGAGACTCTATTCACCTGATTGCTTGGTCTCCTTATAGTAGCACTCTCTGGAAGCAAATGGGGGTGAAGCAGGAAGGTCCAGGAAACCTCCCAGGGACTGTCTGAACTGTTCATGAGAGAAACAGGCCTCGGTGTGAAGCTCTGAAGGCTGGTCTTCAACTGGCCAGGCTTTGTTACCTGGAAGCACGCTCTCATCTGCAGTGAAGGACACATGCCTGGTCATGCTGTGTCATGGCAGGCTGATGGTCTAGGTCAATGCAGGGAATCCTAGTGCTTCATAAAGTAAGCTATTGGATCTTTGTGACATCATTAGAGCCTCCCTATGGAAGTTTTAGTTTCTAAGCATTTACAGTACAATAAGATCTGCTAAAACACTGTCTATCTCGGTCACTTTAATAACATGACAACACCAAAGCTATAACCCAAAGCTCAAAATCCATCCCAACATGGTCACTTTTCATTCTAAGAAGGTAAGAATTCTCCCTTAAAAAGGAAAGTTTGTTATTTACATAATGCTACTCATTTATATATTATATTCCATAAATGCCTATATGTTTTACTCCATGTGTTGTTGTTTTAATACCCACACAAACATACTGCACAGAGATTACATCAATATCTAATAAGAATGTTAATATTATTTTTGGAAGCCGTGTGACTGCTAATGTGCTGCTCAGAACCAAGAACAAATGAGATTATGATTATCACAGCTGAAGGGGCAGCTCATTTGATGATGGTCTTATAGAATTAGACAATCTGACTGACATACAGTATCCGTCCTGTTACAAAAGGTTTTCTCCCTGTCTTTCTTTCTGTACTGCCTAGTTATCACTTTGATTCTTATGCATACTGTACTATAAATGGTAAATTGGATTTAAAAATAGGATATTAAGGTAAATACACTATTAAACACACAAGTAATATTTCAACAAAATGGGGCTCAATAACATTTAGCCCTCAGTCCAAGAAAAAGACAACTGCTTCCACTAACCATTTGTGCCCATTGAATAAAAAAGGATAGACTGTACACCTGTAGTTTTCAAGGATAAAGAGTTTCATTTTATACTACTCCATTGGCAGTTCTCCCTGAAAATGTACAATGAATATTGATTCTGTCTTGCTCACCATAGGCGGAGCTGCTGTCCAAGTCGGAGTTCCTCTCAATCCAGGAGGATTCTGCCAGTGGGGAATGCACATCCCCAAAAATGCTGCTGTCTAGCCAGGAACCACAGGACTCGCTCAGGTTAAAAAGACTCGCCAGGGACCTGTGGGACTTCCTCCTACGCCGAAAAATTCTGAGGAGGCACGAGAAAAACCAAAATTGAGAGCTACAATTGAGCTCAATTCAAATCAATCAAATGTGTATTTCAGTGGGTCTAGTTATTGCTCTATAATCAAAGTTGTGAATAAGAATAAAATAACAAAAATGTACCAAATAATCCCTGGACCCAGTAATTGTTCATCTTTATAATGTGCCTGCATATCAGTCATGGGTTTTTATATCTATTTAATAAATTCTGTACTTTATAATTACCACACACCCAAATTGTAGCAGTCTAGCTGAGTTAATATTTGTGATCTTCATCAGGTATGACAATATTGCTGACAGTAAGGGGAGGTCAATGATTGATGATGGTAATGTAAATTCTCCCAAAGCTTTTCTCATTACTGCATAACATGCATACAAAAGTATTTTAAACTTACTCTAAACAGGTTTGGTTTTTTTTCCAGTTTCATTTGGTAATTTTCCATGGGTAGAACCCTGGTCTTGCAATACCTGTCTTTTCCCTTCAGGTTTTTACCCATGGGAAATTACCAAATGAAAATGGAAATAATTCCAGTCATATTCTAGCTATAAATAAAAGTGTGAATAAAGTTTCTAAACTTTAGGTACTTCTTCATATCATAGGACACATTTCCTTATACTATGAGCACAAATTAAAATGCTTTCTAATCATAAAACAAACATTTTATTATGCAAGAAGAAAAGGCAAAATAAATCTATGCCCATTACACAGTATCATTAATAGTTAATAATAAGGGCTTACATAAAGTAAAACGATAATCAACCATCCTTTAAAAAAAATCTTCTTTGCTATTATAAAGGCTATAGTTAGAGCCAAACTGAAAGTCCAATATGCCTCTTGCATGAAGGTTTCAGACCACTTCTTCATGGTAGGGTTTGTTTGACCTTGTTAAACAAAAGAGTCATCATATACTACTAGATTTACAGATGGGGTATGGCAAAGCTGTGATTTGAATTAGGCCTGAGTATTTGCTCCATCCATCCCTTTAGGACTTATTCCTGTCAAGGTTTGTGGAAACCTGGAGTCCCAAAAGCACAGGGATACTTCACCTTCTACAGGGCACCTGTCCATTTCAGTGCAGACATTTGAAAAATGTGAACGGAAAAAAAAACCTCACAACCTCTTTCCAGCTCTTTTACTCCAATAGAGAAGAGTAAATAAATCCTTTCTACATTTCTACATTATTTTTGTTAACTGGAAATATGGAAACAACAAACTTTTTCTTAACATTTCTTAATGAATATCCACACAAAAGGAAGCTCTAATCATGCTGGACTGTGAAAGATTAATGTTTAGTAATAGACATTCATTATTGAAAATTTCCAAGTCTGAAAGCCCTCCGGTTACAGATAAATTTCAGTAAATCAGAGGGGTATTAATCTTTAAAGACTTTACTAGCATAAACCATAATCTGCTCTCATTCTTCATCGGTCTTTGAGCAGAAAAATACATAAAATACTGTGTAAGTGTAAATGATTCTCCTTTCAAGGACAACTGAGCAGTATATCGTAAAACCTTACATATTAACATCATCTTTTAATTCCCTTATTAGCAGTAATATCCAGTCTCATTTGTTAATTTCTTTTACTAATATAGAATTCTGTAGTTTTACGTATCTTGTAAAGTGCTTCAATGTTTTGCTACACAAACTCAATACACAAATGTTTTGCTACACAAACTCAATACATTTTTATCTATGACCTACTGTATGAATCGCAAGGAGAGCATGCAAGTGTTTAGACATGGTTGATAGTGATCAGATGAATCCCCATCATTTGTGCCATACCTGACCAGGTTCTCTTTATAGGAGATGTTGGTTTTGGAAGGGGTGAGAGAGAGGTTTCCCTCATCGTCGCACACAAAGCTGTCCTCTGTCAGGACATAGTAGCCGTTGGACAGAAGCCGGGGACTCCTTCGGCACTTGCAGGGGGACCCAGTCAGGGAGTTGACTGAGTAGCACTCATAGGAGCAGTCAGAGGACAGCGGGGACAGGCTCAGGCTGAAAGACAAGAGGAGCAGGACACAGGGCTACTGCCAACAGCACATTTTCAGAGAAACATTCTGACTTACACATGTTGGAAACAAGACTGTAACTCCAAAGGGGCCTTACTGCTATTGAACATGCAGTTTAATACTACACCTGTCTTCCAAGGGTTGTGCCATTAATATTGAGCGATTTACTATGGATATTTTGAATCTGAACATTGTTTTCACAATAACAACCTATAAATAAATCTACAGCATCGAAGAAAAATGAGAATTTCTTTTATCAAAACTACAAATCCAGTTTTGTGCTTTCTGAAAATGGGACTTGCAAATTAAAGGACTGTACTACTGTATATAAGGGCCATGTTTTACTATACTTGGCCATTGTTTAACAAGATACATTTTCTTTTCTGAGATATTCCTCATGTTGAAAAGTGACTGTGCAAATTAAACATGGATTGGATTGAAAATATTGATTTAAATATTTCACAAGTAGCCAGTCAGCCTCTATTATATTTGTAACACAAAAAGGTCAATTACTTTGCACTTGTTAAAAACAAACAAGACCAGCGCAGTATATTACCTAAGGCATGTCTGGTCAGTAAATGGTCTCTTCCTTATCGGTGAACCTGTCAAAATAAAAACATTTTAGCTATTTCTAACAGCCATAATTTAGTAAATATCATTTAATCCATTAACTAAGAGAAATATTACAATTTTGGTAATGACTTGAATCACATGCACTGCCCTCAGACTACAAAGAAATAATGTAAAAATGTTTCTTTTCAGTGAAAGCCTGACATTTCATATGTCTTCTGCATATGTTGACATTTCACATGGCACACACCATAGTTATATGTCTTTGGTGTGTACACATTGATTGGTGGAAGAAGAGAGATGCCTTTTCCCTAGAATCTTAATAAATTTAGTACTGTATGTGATTAAGGCATAAATTTAAAAAATGTGGGACAGAAGTTCTAGTATTATTAAGGAGACATTATTGTTTTGTTTGATTTTGTAATAATAGATCAGAAAACTAATTTTTCACCTCAATGAGTTCATCATTTCCTTGTGTTGTTACTCAAGGGTAAGGCAGCATGTCCTGCAAGTCTGGAATATGTCCTGGAATATTGTTCAACAAGGAAACACTTGGACTGAAAACCCTTTATTACAGTGTAGGATTTCTGTGGTTACATTTTTGTGTGTCCACATACAGTAAACCCATTATTGGTATGAAGTATCATCTGAATTTTTAGCAGGTGATTCTGCAACAGTGATTGCACAGTTCACAGCAAAGAATCCTGTATTTTGGATATACTATAAAACATATTCTGTTACATAAATAATGTTACATACTGCTTATAATTATAAATGATCAATCTAGCATTTTCTGTAACCATCCTATCTATTAATTTATTTAGATCTATAGATACTGTATCCCAGTTCTTGGGAAGTGTTTTAAAATAATTTCTAATAAACATTATTCAATGCTATGTTAAATTAAAAGCAAAGGATTTTTTGTAAAGCAATGGATCATCAAATGCATGATGTTATCATGTACTGTGTGGAAGATAAACAGTGTGTAATCTGAAAACATACTTGCAACTACTTTGGAAAACAGAAGAGACATCCCTGGAGGATCCCAAATGTTCCAGGGAAATCGGAAGATTAGCAACAACACGTCTTTTTTCCTTTTGCTCTTATTTTCCCAAAGCCTAAAAAAAAAAACAGTAACAAAATCATGTAGGCAAAAGCAAGATGACTTTAAAGAAAACGTCAAATTCTGAAGATATTACATTTTAGGATAGATATGAAAATTCAGCATGGGAAAAGGTGAGCAACAGCCATACGGTTCTCTCAAGATAGGAACGGATACCCAAATATGGAGCCTTCAACTCAGCTGAAAGGGGCACTTTGAGAGAGAAGAGGTTTGAATAGAGAGCTGATTCAGCATATATTGGCTGCAAAGGAACATGGAAGGGTTAAGTCCATGCTGAAATGTAGAAAAAAGAAACGCGATGTTTCAGCTGTTGAGGTGAATAGGTGGTTACAAATACTCGGGTACAGTATGTACATTTGTGTTCTGTAATCATCCGGATGGAACTATACGGAGGATTGAAGTAGTTCAGGTGGGTAGCTGCGTCAGCATGCGTAGGCTGAAAAGGAACAAGTAATGGGTTTATTCCATGCTGAAAAGAGAAGAAAGAAATGTGGAATAAACTTATTCAGCATGAAATAAACCTATTACTTGTTCCTCTGTACAGAGGATTGTTGTGTTAGAACCAGATTCTTGGTAATGTGTCGTGCACAAAAAAGCTGACACATTCAAAATTCAACAGTGAATATTTAAACACTAGACTTTACATAAACCTTTCTGAGGGAAACATTTTTGATAATGATAAATGGGAAAAGTAGACTTTTCCTCTGTCTTTCATTTTATGTATTTCCTTCTCTATATATTGATCTCATCTGTTACAAGGTGGTGAAGTTACTTGGAAACAGACACATGCCTTTAAGTCCTAGAGAAGAAATGTCTAGAGAATTCAAAGCCATAAAGGCTAGACATACTCAAACACGTTATTTGAAAGACAACACACACTTTGTAATTTAAACAAGTGCATGCTTGGGAACGATAGCTTTGCATTTAGTAACAGAAACACCCCTAGGGGGTGGTGAATAATCAAAATGGTGAGCTTGGGGCTCTATATCAAAACCTTATCAAAAGTGCTTGCATTAAGGATGCAGACAAACTCTGCTATACTCAAACATGAGATTATTGCTTTATTTTTGTTTTGAATAAAGGCATTAAGGTGCAAGTTAGATCATGAAAAAATAGGCAAATGTATATTTCTGCAAGGTTCCTGTCTACTCTGAAATAGTTGAAGCCCCATGAGATGCAGTATACACATTAAGTGATGCTGTAGAAAGAAAGCTCTAAGAAATGCTGGTTTACACATTGCTGGTTACTTTGATTTGATATGACTTCAATGCATGACTTATGAGAACTAACATAATGCACTTATTTCAACAATAACATCTGAAAAAAATTATATTCACTCGCTTTTCCACTAGGCAATCGAATGACAGACTTTTACCTCTACTGAATGTTATTCCAATGTTTAAAATACGTTTTTAATGTAACAGAACAGGTAATCTGCTCTTTTAAAGAATACTAATAGTCTCCAGGACCAACAAATAGGTCATATGTGTTTCTAGTCCTTTATTCCTCTGCTTAGCCATGATACAGTAAGTGCACAGTCTCTCAGGCTTGTTTTCATGCCTCAATTAATATCTGGAGCAGCTGTACATTCCTGAAAGAGGCCAGCACTTCTATAGGCATCCCTTGAAAGGTTCCCAAAGATATCTTCCCTTCAAAAACAGTCTGACACCACGACACAAAAAGTAGAATGAGCTCACTTTTCCTGTTAACACATTCTTGCCCGTAGATGTTTGAGTTTTCAGTCACTTCAAAGCACTGCTTCAAAATTCAAATTCTCAAACGGCAGAACTGCTGAGAGGAAGTGATATTTAAGATAAGTCATCAGAAGCAACGAGTTTATATAGTACAATACATACAATACATAAAGTATTGGTACCACATCTCATTCCTCGATTAAACGTTTTCGTAAAAAGACCATTTCTTAGGGCACCACTTCACCAATACTCCAATATACGTAAAATATTTTTTCAATTGGTACCTTTTTCCAGTAGGTTAGATCTTTTTGATTTTTGGAAGAATAGCAGCAAGAGAAATGTGCAACACTGATAGACCTAAAAATATCACTTCATTAATTGAACTCACAACCTTCAAAATGTAAAAAAAAAAAAACTGTAACTGTACTTTCTCTGTCTGTTGAAAACTGACATTATTTTTGTTTTCCTATTATGCATTTTTGTGTCAAAGTTTCTTAGCTTGACTGCCCCTGATCAGCCAAATCAGTTTGCTCTGACTTAAATCTCCCAAATGAAAGAAAAGTATTGTACATTTACTAACCAAGCAAAACATAATATATGTTTATTTATTATGTCTAGATAAAAATTATATTTATAGTGAGGATAATATTTGAAATAACAGAATTTTATTTAACTATGGGTTATGCTTGATAACATGTTTCACTTTTTTTTTCTTTTAGATTCATTACTTGCTTTTTGTCATGTACTTAAATTTTCATTAATTAATGTGTTAAGCATACTGTTTGTCACAGGCTTTGTGCATCTGTAAAGGGAATTGCAAAATGTTTTGCCTTTGGTTGGGACAACATTATTATTCAAAGTTGGGTGTATTTTTAAACAGTGTTATCACCTGAATAAGCGGCAAATTCCTTTTAAACTATTTCAAAGACCAGTAAAAGACAAAGACCTCAGCAATTTGGAATCCAACAGCTGATAAAGAAGCGTTCTTTGTGCTGCCTTCTAACGACTGAGGCTGTGGCTTGGATGTTCTCAGATCACGTGGTCAGATGCCTGTTTGTTTTCAAACAGTGAGAGGAGAAGGCTGTATCAGAATTAGCTGTCAAAGAGGCAGAGATCAATGTGGTTTCCTCAGGAAACAAGATGTTATCTTCCTGTCAGCTCTGTTACCAGGCAATAATGCCAATCAGACCGGCAACACATCCTTTAATTAACTTTAAATTCTGTAGCACTAAATTACAAGTTCAACTGCGAGATCTTTGCACATTGCAAATTGATTATTATATCTATTTTGCCTGTCTCCATCAATTGTTCCGGTTTAATCTAGCGCAGCCAAATTTTCCAATTGTTATCATCAAAAAGTGACGGGTATTTACATTTTTACTTGACACATTGTGCTGTAATTGTCCTGTACCTTTCCTCCAGAAGAAAAATGAAACAGGAGATGTTAAAGTACAGGCTTGTACTGTACTGTAAAGTTCTGTACAGGCTTGTCACCTACAGTGCAGGATTCAGAGTACTCTGATTCTAGTCTGCTTTCTCACTACATGACTTTTATTTCAGGTCTTATACAGTACATCTCACAGTAGTTGTGGCAAATAATGTCAGCATTATAATTGCAGAGAGCTCAACTATATACTGTATCTTATCCCCCTGGATGTACAGTATGTTTGCCATACCTTTTCCAGATTGCAGATAGTTCAAACTTAATGCTGTCACCATTGAAGACATGGGACTGTGGGGGCTAAGACATTCTGAGCTGATATGCAGTAACGTAATCTTCGACTCACGGTTTATCCAAGACCACTTAAGATACTGCAATACATTTTTAAAATAGCAAACGATTTGTGAACAAATAATTCATTGTGGTTGTTGAAATGCATTTGAGAGAAAACTGTATCACAACTGATAAATAATACAAACTTTAGTAACAGCTTTGACCACAAATCACAAAGATTGTTCTGTGGTACGTTTGTACAGCACCGGCTTTGTACCGTATGCAGTACATTCTAAAGCAGCAGATGATGCAAGATGCTGTTATGAAATGTAACCGGCGTTTTCAACAGTGCTTTTCATGCTTTCACGCAGATCAATGTAATCAAATTCACGCAAAGACTAAATACTAAAAAACACCGGGAATGTCACTCAGAAATGTAAAACTTACGAAGATAGTCGTTTTTCACATTAAGAGATAAACCAATTTTTCACTCTCTCACCAAAACGTATATTAATGAAAACAAAAGAATACTGTTGCATTGTTTTCTTCTAAACTCACAACTATAAAAATAAAAGTAGTGTTTAATGTCCAGAAATTACACCGATTCACAAAGTATCGCAAAGATGAAAACGTGTGATTCTCTATATACTGTAGTACAGTACTCCCCATACACAGACAACGATACTTTATGACAGCTACAAAAAGTTTCTTAAAAGTTTTGCAAGCACAGAAAAATGGCTATAAACTTACTGCACATAAATAATTCACTTACACTTTGCTACGCTGATTCTGCGTTCACGTACAAATGCCTTCTTTATTTCGTATATTGTCTTCTCCAAAATCATCGAGCTCAATGTTCTATTTGCTACTGTATAAGACTGCTGTTATTTTGTCTTCCTGCAAACCTGACCAGTTTACACCACTGTGAGCCTCTGCTCATGGCATTCCGCTGGGTCCTAATGCCATTTGAAAAATGTAAAAATAACAAAAAAAAATCCAAACAATTTAAAAAATCATCAGTGTATTTAGTGTTTTTTTTTTTATCTGTTTAATAGTGCGGTTCATCAAAGCTTACAGTGTATAGCAGGTTATATCTTAATTGGTATTTTATTGGTACAGTAGGTTAATAGATACTGTAAATGAAATATAAATATATATTTTAAAATACACTACCTCAGCTTAATGACAAATCAATGAGATTGATAGACCTTGAAAATAAACCAATTTTTGCTCCCTCAACATATTTTCTCCAGAACTGTATGTGTGATCTACAGTATATTTGATTCAGAGCTTTGCATTGATCCTGTTGTTACCAACCAGACCTCGTTATCTGTATTATCCAAAGGATCTGGTGTACACGTACAGTATGTGAGGCTATTAAGACAAGAAGTGCGAAGTGTGCATACAGCACACACCCACATTCAAATATACTGTTTAAATCTGCAGAAGGATCTGAGGAATATCAGTTGGGTCTTAACAGACAATAATCCATTCAGACAAAATAATTTCAAGGAGCTTTCCGTTGAAGCTAGGTACTGTTTTTTCTGTGCTAGCTGTATGAAGGTGCATTAGGTCATGTCATACTGAAGTTACTGTACTTGCTATTAATGCATTTGTATCATGTAAAATTCAAATTTACATTTTAAAATTGATAAAAAATGTGAGACATGTATCTTTGCTGAAGGGATTTCTGTAAACATTAAACTCAGCAGGCTGTCAATGACTAAAAAGAAACATTAAACAGTTTAAAAAACCTTTTGCAAATGACTGTTCACAAAATTCATTGCTGGCTTTTTCAAATATTTCATACTCTTATTGTCAGTTACGTCAACAAAGTGTTGTTATAGAGGATCAGCTTTTTTTCCAAAGATATATGAGTATAACCTTCATAAGAAAAAAAATATTCTGTTGATTCTATACCCCTGTGACTAGTAATTGTGATTGACAATCACAAAACATTCCTAGGAATTACAGCTTCAAAACTCAGAACTTGCCATCTTGATAAAGCTCTTTCTTCATTGACTTGGATTAAATCAAAATTGTGGATTTCAAATATATCACTTGATGTCAGCTTTCTATTTTCTAGAAGCTTTTTGCATCCAGTCAAAAATAGATATGCCTGGGTTTGGACTTACCTCAAGTATTTAACTGTGATAGATATTCATTAAAATATACGAACAACAATCTTTACCTGAAGACATTAAGCCTGGCTGAAAGGTATTATGGTTTGAATTCCAGTTAATTTCTTATTCTGCTAACATAGTTACTTGCCTTATTGGTCAAAATCAGACATTGTTCGGGACCGTAGTCACGATTTGTCTAAATGTTCCAATCAAACAGTATAAGACCGAACACTTTGAGAATAAGGTTTGACTACCAAGCTATAAAAAATTGTATGATACATGGCCACACAGCAGTAAATTACCAGACTGTAAAAGACATCCTAAATTATAAATCGCTGATGAAAGGATATAAACCATTTTGGCATCATTTCCTACAGGACAGTGGGTTGGAATGAAGGTAGGTACTCTTCTACCAGTTACAGTATTTCAGCACCACAGTCTGCAGTGGAAGATTGGACAGCTCATCCTAGGCTTTTCCCCCCATCTTTCACAGTTCTTGGGATGCATAATAGTGTGGCGTTACGCTTCCCTGAAGATTTAACCACAACCCTACCTCCACTCCTTTTCAACTAAGCCTGAATACAGCACCTATGAAAAAGTCTGCCCTCTAATACACTCCATTATTTCCTTATCAGACTTACAGTATCTTATGTTATACAAGTGGCTGTTATGCATTTTATACATATACTGTTATGCATGTGGCTTCAAGATAAAAAAAACATTTCTGCCAAGAGACCAACAACATGCTGAATAAATTATCATATAAATATACAGTAAGATCACAATTATTTTAGTTTGATTCAGCATGGATGTGGTAGAATGATAAAAGAGTAATGCAAACCTTTCTCTCATTAAGTAATCTTTGAAATATTTCTCTTCCTTAGAATGTTTGTATAAAAACTCATAACTTTGAAAAGAAACAGTATACAATAGTTATACAAAGTTTTAAATGGCATTCAAATCTACAGTATTAGGTAATTATTTATTTATTTAATTAGTTACTTTTATAAAATTGAAATGGTAAAAAGGCTTCAAAGTTTGTCCTGATTCGTAGTATCTTGAGCTTCCATCCCGGAGTAAAAAGAAACACATCGTTTTATAATTTAACTGCAACACTCTGTGAAGTTGCTTTTGACATAAACCACATGGTATTATTATTACAAATAAAGAAGCTCTACTAATGAAATAGACAAAAATTAAATACACAGACATGTACAGATGTACATACAGTGAAATGCAAAAGTTTCCACTCCCTACCAATACAATACCAATGCCACATTATGAGCAATTGCAAATAATACCTACATTTTTTCAAATTAACTTTTTAATTCAATACTGCAATGATCAAACTGAACACTGTTTAACACGAAGAAGCTTGAATGTCTTCAAAATCTGCAACAATAATATACAAATTTAATCTTATTGATTGCATATTGTAAGTATTAACAGAACCACAAATTTGGCATTTTATCAGCAAATTCTGGGGGAGAAAGTAAGGATATCCTTTCTGTTAGCTAATGTCCAGAAAAAACTGGGTCATGCAGAAAGACAATGAACATGAACATACCACAGATCTACCACAAAATGACAATGTCTGACCCCAAATCCAATTGTAAAGCTATAACAGGACTTGACGTTCAAGTGAGGAAAATCTTCATGTTACTGTTTAAAGCAGTCTGATGAAGATTAGGCCAAAATTAATAAAACTCAAAGTAAGAAACTAATAAACAATTACAGGAAACTTCTAATTGAAATAATTGCTACTCAAGTAGATGCCACCTGTTACTGAATTTAACAATTCACAAACAGGGTATTTACTATTGTATTTTATTGTATCATTTTTAATTATTTTAATTAAATTATATAAATGTATCTAATGTCTGTGTGTTACACAATACGATTATCTTAATTTTTGTTATAAAGATGTAATTACATTTTAGGTCTGAAATAAATAAGAACACGGACCAACCTTCGGTGGGGGGTTCAGATATTTTTTGGAGTAAAAAGTGTAGATTCTTTTATAGAAAATCCTATATGGAAGGGGCATGATTGCCAGCTCAGACAGCAACACAATGTCAAAAGAGGGGAAGAATGTTTCCACGTGAATGGTTTTGCAAGGGACTGCATATTATGTACATCGATAAAAAGTCTTTTTTGTGGTTCACATAATGTGTGAATAGAAAAAACATTGAAAATGACTATATGAATAACAGTGATTTTTAACAGCGATAAAGCATGCTTCAGCTTATTCTACACATGACTTATGGTACAGCTGTACTGATAAAAGGGAGTGCAAGACTATGTACATATAAATGCTTCTGTTCTTTAACTATTTATAAGCGCTATATAATTTAACACTTGGCACAATGGTGCAGTGATTAGTATTCCGGCTTCACATTGCTGGGCCCTTGGTTCAAAACTGTTATGAAGCTTCCTTCAGGACCCTATGCAGACAGCACAATCCGGAAGGGGGTGAGAAAACACGGGGAAAAAGACTAGGTTAGGGGCTGGAAGAAGAACATGGGGCGTGTTAAAGGTGCGCTGGTGTTCGGGGGGGTGTATCCAGGGCAAACAAGTCCAGGGGAGTCCGTAAGATAAACCAGGGAAAGCCAATGTTCAAATCCGGGTGATCCATCCCGACACAGACAAACGGAGTTAAAAGCCATAGCGGGATCCGGCGAAGGGTCGGGGGAATAAAAGGGGGGTAACGGGACCAGGCGCTCCCAGTCCCAGACCCAGATGGGGTTGCTCATGGACTCGCTGGTAGGCGGGCTTCCAGGCGTCCATCTTCTAAAGCTGAGCCCAGATTGGCAGGAACGTCTGGCTTTTATAGCACAGGGGCAGGAACCAAAGGCAGGTGCATGAGATTAAGAATAAAACTGTCTGCCCTGTGCCCTGTTCAGGCTGTACCCTGCCTTGCACCCATATCTTGCCCAGATCGGCTTCAGCTCCGCTGTGACCCTGAATCATGCAGTCTTCAAGAGCTTCTGAAACCATCACTTTTCCAGCATTCCTTCTTTACTAACAGTGCCCTCCTGTGGGCACTCAACATTTCTACAATCCATCAGTGTCATCACTAAAGCATGCATCTTCACTATGAAGCTCTAATCCAT
This sequence comes from Lepisosteus platostomus, assembly GCF_059453375.1. NCBI lineage: Eukaryota > Metazoa > Chordata > Actinopteri > Semionotiformes > Lepisosteidae > Lepisosteus > Lepisosteus platostomus. The sequence continues at coordinate 53,578,467 of NC_142618.1, forward strand.
CTATGTTAAATGCGTCGAATGTTTAAAATAGCCCTACTAAATATTTCAGTATCTTCAAAACTGCCTCCCTAAAATTAACCTCTACATTTTTCATGAGAACCTTCATGAGGCCTTCTATACAAAAATAGACATTTTTTTTTTATTCTGCTGGCAGAATCTTTAGTTTCCTGATCACCAATGAAAAGCCCAGTCCAAAAAGTGTAAAGTCTTTATAAAAAGCTGCACATAAAAGTATAAAAGTTCTAGTGCTTGTAACAGGCCTGCAGTTAACTTTACAAGCTTGAATAAATTGATATAATATGAATTTGTTTGTAACCAAGTGATAGATTTAAATTGGTTTTACAGTATTTAGCAACACTGCACTTTTAATGCATTTCTAATGCAATTGCACATTCATTCTTTAAATATAACTAAGTAAATTTAGCAAATAAAATTCATGGCATTGTCTTCTAATTTTGACAAAGTGTACAAAAAGTATCAGTATTTAGTGCAACAATAGTACATTTATCATTTTTATCATACCCATTAAGCAGTATTCAATGTATTTTTATTTGGCCCTAATAAACTGCAGCCTCTTGTACAGGTTCAGTTTAAACTAAGGTGAGACATTTGACTGCACCTCCAGACTGGGTATCATGCACCTGTGCACTTGCTTTTTTCAACTCATACCACAAGTATAAGGTTCTACCAGATTCTGGCATGGCCAATTAAGAGCTGTCATTTATATGCTCCCTTAACCATTTGTTCACCGATTTTGGTTCATGTTTTCAATTGATATCTGGCTAGATATGTTTTTGCGAGCAAACATGAGTTTCTTAATAGGAAGCACCAAGTACATTTTGGAATCCCTTTGTCTGTCAGAGCTTTTTCAAGGCTGTGGAAACAGAGGATGCAGAACATCCCTCAAGCAGAACAAATCCATCCCAATGCTCCAAAGAAGGGATAGCATTCTTTACCAAATGGGTTTCACCTTTCTAATCAAAATTCAGTGCTTGTTGAAGTGCCTAGAAAATATATATCAATATACTGTATATTTTGTACAACACACACACATTTTCATTTACTGTAGTTGCTGTTTGGCAAATTCACATCTTCTTATGTTGTGGAAGAAATCTACTGTGGATGTGAGATTCATCTGGTTTTAATTTAACTACTGTATATTCTTGAAGATGATGTATACTGACTATGCCAATCTTTACCCTCATAAACCGCTTTTCTGATGGTACAAATGGGAAATACAGTGGTTTTGCATCCCTTTCTTTGTGGGGTAACCAGCACCCTGTTAGCTTTGAACCTCTGCATTGTGGATATCAGAATTGAAGCCAGGAAACTTTTTAAACACAGTAAGCATACTTTTTTTTTAATTGGAATAAATATATAGTACATAGAATCTTATTAAAAAAACTGATTACAATTACAGTACATAGAGATAAACTTACAAAGAGACATACAGTACAGTAGGCAGGAATATGCAAAAAGGGAATTAGAATTTGTTTGGAACAAAAAGAAAATGTACAATGAATTAAGAGAATATGAACAGTTAGTATCTACTAATGGTAGGCTCTGGAATATTGGTGGCATGCATGTCTCTGGTCATGTTGGACTTTTCTTTAAGTTTTGCCTGAAGTAATGTGTGTTCCACTACGCCGATCCGGATGTCCATTTGAACAACGTCTTGTTTCAGCTTCGTCAGACTTTGCTTAATTTTCACTACAGGAGCTGAAACATACAGCAGATACAAAATGAGCTCTTTAGTCTTCTCCTAAAGAAAAAGCAATGTAGCGATTCCCTTCAAGACTTACACGCATAAGACTTAAAAATCATGATTTTCATGATATGAAATGTCATGCTGTATTAAAAAGATAATTAATACAAATATATAAACTGCACATCTTACAAGGAGATACTATCAGGCTTATGGTGTGTTTGAGAATGCACTTGCTAGAAAATATGGGAATGAATATTTAACTTTAGCCATTTAACAATGCTTAGAAGCAGAACTTTCTTAAGAAATGGCATACTGTATATTTTAGAGAATGTTTAATTAATAGTTGCTGCAAAATTGAAAACTATGGGTGTATGGCCAGCAGTTAAGGTTAAACAGAACTACACCTCATATCTTACCTCCATCAGACATACTGCTGCCTTTTTCTTCCATCTCCTGCTTAACTTTTTCCAATTCTTCTGTAATCTGAAAAAAAAAAACTCACTTGTAGGGCATTTCCAAGAAGTAATATAAAGCATGTACAGTATGGTGATTTCTGTAATCAAGACATAAAAGGTGCTTTCTTAATCAAATTAATTTAATATATTACATTCTTAATTGTCCTACTCAAAGACAAAATGGAGATTCGTCTCTTTTAATATAAATATTATTACACAAATAATAAAATAAAATGAAAAATCACAACATGACTTTTTTTTTTCATGATACCAAACTTATTCTGAAAGTGAAGAGCAAATGATACTTGTGCACTAGATGATACCATCACAGAGATGCCATTCCCCATGCCCCAGGCTAATGACAGGAATTGTTGTTTCACAGTTTGCAGGGGATTCCTTTCAATTATCTGTTCCAGGGAATGCTGAAAACATCCTGCTGGCATTGCATCTTCTCTAGGGTATGGTAATGGTGGTTACTCTTCAGACATATCCATATACGTTTGTAAAAAAAATGTTTATTGGAACAGGTTACCAGGAAACCCGTTTCATTAATTAATCACAGTACTTTGGAATCTAGATAGATCTATGAACATAAATTTAATTATCTCAGATTTTGTTGGTAGATTTTTCTGTTTTATATAACTCCCTCACCTCAGACAGAACCCTGCTCCTTCCTGTTACTCCTCCACTTCCTTGTTGATAACGTTCCTTTGCCTACACAAAGAAGCACAGAAAATGTAAAATATGTGAGAGTACTTCATAAGAAAATTATTTGGAAAAAACATTTTCCAAAACTTTGCAAACAATAAACATTTAAGCCTTTTCGGTTTTTTTGTGTGTGTGTGAATAAGAGCTCATATTCTCCAAATATGAGTGAATATACTGTATAATAAAAAGAAGTTTTAAATGAATTTCATAGTAACTTTTCACAGGCCATCAGCAGATCAACTAGATGAAAAATACTGTAGTCATATTATTACAAGGCTTAGAGAAGTAAATTTGTTATTGCTTGATGCATGAAATTATATAAATATTTTTATCAATAAGCAGTATGCTGAGTGTCATATATATTTAAGTGTCCAGGGTTTAGTGGAATACTTTTATAATGTTTTTAAGTAACAATGCAGAGCATTACATTTCAGTTTTGCAAAATGCCATGGCATGATAATGTTCTACTGTTTCTTAGACAAGGAATTAATTTCCTCATGATCCAGTGAACATACTGTAGCATTTCGCTAACCAGCTGTTGTTCCGTGAAGGTGCTCAGAAAGTTAACACCAATAAAAGGAGATATCCTATAAGACACAGCAACACAGAACAATATTGTCACCTCACTGAGCTGTGACTGTGCAGCTCGATATTCTTGAATTAAATGTTCCAGTTGGTTGTTTATGTACTTCTCTCGACTGCCAATTTTTTCAAGAGTTTTACCAATTTCTTCTTGGAGCTTGTTGAGGTAACCCTGAAAAATAAATGGATTGAAAAGCAAAACAAACCAGAGACTTGATTCATGCCATACAATCCTTAAATCCATAAATATACTTCAGTAACACCCAATTTTAGAAGAATTATTTTTTTCAACAATACTAATATCTGTGTGTAAAATGTGGTACTTTTTAAAAACATTCATGAATAAAAAATACCTTTGTCTCTTTCAGAGATGATTCGATTCCATCTCTGTGTTGGTGCATCTGGTCCACATGAACTCTCCAATCCTGCAAATTTTAGACAAAAAGGCTTAACTACCTATAAGGTTGATTTGAACAAACAAAGCTCATTTTGTTTGGTAAATCTTTAATTGTCCATTAAGAACGGACACATAAAACACTTGTATAGTATTTCTACACCATATCATATACACTATAGTATTTTTCTAGATAGGCCAAATGACCTCCTACTTCTGGCTGTTATGTTTTTGCTTTTGAGGAAAAAAAACAAATTTACATGTATTGATAAAAAGTTACTGCATTCAGGAATATTTTACGTCTTAGAACAAAACAACGCACTCTAGCTGCTAGGTGTGGAATTACAGTACAGGAAAGTGTTTTGGCCCCGTTTGGTTCTTATGGCAGCAGAATGCCTTGCAATTGCATACAGTATGTGTGTATAGGAAAGAAATATCTTCACCTTGTTATCAGTTCTGATTGTGACCTTCAGCTGTGGAAGAACACGCTCTACTTCCAAATTCCATTCTGAAGCATCTGTATTGGATTCCAAAATATCATCTGGTTTTAAGGATTCACCTGTTTCCTATAAATTCATAAAATCAATTTAATTAACATACTTTGTCTTAAAACATTTTGTGATTGCATGGAAACTATGAATTCATGTAAGATTCCAATGAAACACTTCAGACTTCAATTATTATTTGCAGTGTTTATGTCAGTTGTATTTCACATTAGAAAAAGTAAAACATAAGTATTAACAGAAATATACCTCAAACAAGGACAGCTAGTTATAACATGGCAAAATATTACATGTTGAAACCATTTTGGATGTTCTGACCTGTTTTTTTGTGTAAATATCTTGTAATAAGAAGACTACTTTAAAGGAACACCATTCTGTCTTAAAGAAAAGCAAAAAAAAAAATGTTTTACACTCTGATTTGTCCTTGTCTTCAGTGCTTCCAAGTCTATGAGATGTTCTTCTTCATAGTCATCCGGTTCAACCTACAAAATAAAATTATCAATGAGGATGCGTTTTTGAGAAATCAGCACCCCATAGTTAAGGTCAAAGCAAAAGAGCAAGCACAGGTTATTAACACAACTATTGTAATTTCATACTATATTCTTTTTACTTGTGATAAGGATTTATTTTCCTCAAATGTTATTTTTGCAGAAGTACAGAAAACCATTTTTTTAAATTATCATCAGTATACTTTATTCAAAAATAAAAGCAGCTAAAAAACAGCTGAGCTGATTTTGTCCTGTGATATACAGAATTTAACTGCCTAGCACTACTTTCAGTCATGGAGGCTTTGTGAACGTCCACCACTGTAACAGCTGCATCATCTTTAAAACCAAAGCTAAAGGGAGGTCTGTGAGGAAATACTTCCTAATACATCCTACTTCTCAAAAGCAGGTCAAGACATCAGTAACTTAAAGTAGTGCAAGATACTCACTATCATTTCTTCCTCCACTTTACTCAGCGTCAGTTCAGCATCATCATCCATCACAGATTCCTCCTCAAGTTCTTCTTTGGGGTAACTCGGCCTGGAACATCATTCAGACAGAATTTCGTTCAATGAGGGATCTTAAATGTTCCAGCAAAGAAAAAACAAATCTTTCCAGGTACTGTACAGTAAGTAGCATGAAATCCCTTGTATTCCATGCATAAAAGTATTCAAGCAGAGAGCTGCATTAGTATGTGTAGGCTGCGAAGGAACAGGTTCATCCCATGTTTCCATGTAGCAAATAAAAAAAATACAAAATGCAGAATAAAAAAAAAATTGCTACTTTCCTTCTCTCCCTCACACCAGAAGAAGGCTCCACAGCCAAAACAAAGTGTTTCTTTACTGTACCTTTCATCATGGGAAGAACCTTGACCTGTTCCATTCCATGAAAGTGTCTAATTAACAATTTGCTATCATTGCTTTGCAGTGCAAAAGATAACTGTTTTAGGTTTACTTCTTCCAGGTGAATCTCGTCCTTTTCAGTGCCTCTTCTGCCAAGCGATCCAGCACGTAGCACACATATTCCCCATAGCCTGTTTTCAACTTGGAAGGAGGGAAATCCACTAATCCACCCTAACATTAAAACAAAGAAAAACCTTCAACTCGACACCTTTCCACTACAGCATAAATGCACAGTTTCAGTCCCTGAAGGCAAAAATCCAGCAGGTTTCCTACTTTTGTTTAAATGAAACAGTTTTAAAAGTGTTAATGTTCCGGCTAAAGTTATAGTTTTTTTTACTTTACTCAATCTTCTGCAGATGTCAGCTGGATACATTTCAGCTAACATACCTATTAAAATGGAATTTTCCCTGCCTTTAAGATATACCTATTTGAAAAGGACATGTACTGTATAACCTGTGAATAGTTGGCCCTTCAGGACGATAGATGTGAACCTCTACTCTAAAGAAGTGTCTCTGAACCTTTTCCACTTTGAGGCACACAAATATGAGTAATTCAATTAATAAGTAAAAAAATAATTATTAATAAATAAATAAAAGTTAGTTTTAATATGGAGACTATGGGATGACACTTTTTTTTTGGGGACAGGAAATGCTGACAGCACCCCACTGAAGTCTACTAGAAATCTCAAATAGTTTATTCTTGTTGTAAGGCAGGCTTTTAAAACTCGTATGTTAAAAAATGGAAAGTAACATCAAGAATGCCATTTGGTTCTGACGCTGATTACAAAATCAGGGAACAATCTTTATCTGCTTTCATATTCAATGGTACATTTATTCATGTGTGATAAAGCAGACACTGGGAAACACTGCTTAAAAGAGAGACAAGCATATTTGGTTAGCCACCTGCATTGCAGGTATACTTACAAAAGCCCTGAGCTCTGCCAATATATTCGAGACCGTAGCATTGGGGTCATCATATTCTTGAGGCTGCTCAAAGGGTCGCCCAGCTTGGTTGATGAGCCACGAGGCAAGGGTGGTAAACATGAAGAACTGTTCTCCTGGATTTGTAGGAAGGGCGAAGTAGTGACTGAAAAGAGAGGGGTTTTTTAAATCACCCTGATGGCTCTGAAAATTCAGCATGCAGTCAGACCTTGGCAGCATAATTAATGTGGTTTATGACCGTTTACCTTTAAAGGCTAGTGAAGTGTCTGTCCTTATCTTATTTGATTCTATGCTCTGTTTGTTTTAGAGGTTTGATATTAGTTATTTCAAAATAGGATTCATTGTGATTATTAACAATTATTCTACCCTAGAATTCTCTCTAAAGGAAATACAATATAAACAAATCATTACTTAAATCTTGAAGGGTATTCAATGAGCTTTAGAGCACTGACAGACTCCGAGATGATAAGATATCATAGAAAGACACATGCACTGGTGCAAAATGAAAAGGAAAGAAAAAAACACATCGCAATGAAATCCTCTATTAAATCACCCTAAACTGGGTCAGTGTCCTTTCAGAGACATTTACATGATTTATTTGACTACTGATGATCACATACTTTATATCAGTTATAATAACTGTATATTCTTCAAACATTAGTTCATTAAACGTGGAAAAGGGTGAAGCTTGCTTACTACAGTTCTCTTTAGCAGTTCTTAGAAAATGCACCATTTAGCTTTAACAGTACCCTGAATTGTGTATAGCTTTGACTACAACATTCTCATAAAATACTACAGTACCAGCAATCTTTATAAAGCACTGACAGCATGAAGCATGATAGAATGTTTTAGTTAAAAAAGCAGACCCCATCTCACGAAGGTAAATGAACAACCTTAAAAAAACAATATGTGGGACAATTACCTTGATGGGCAGAAATGCTATCCCTACAGTATATTGCGCATGAAATTGGTGTACAGTACAGGTACACGGGCCTAGCAAATGACATCCCAGGTGCAGTTTGGTAGAGTCAAGCCAAGGTACAGTATGTACGGTAAGGGCGTCGTGGAGCTGTTGAATGTTTCCCAGGTAGAGACAGAGACAGCTACAGCTACTGTATTACCACAAACACTTTAGAGAGTAACACTGTGAGACCGATGAACAAATGAACGAACTACTCCCTCGTTCATATTTCCACCATACCCTTTAATCTAACACACATTCTCAAATGATGTTCTATAAATATCATAAAAGAAGCAAAACAAATAATATGGTTGTGATTTTTTTTGATTTTACGGGCAAATTTAAGCATTTTTTAAAATGATGTATTTTTTCATGGAGTATTAGAGACTTCATATGCACTTCATATGCACGGTAGGTGACCGTAATTTGACGAAACACAAAACACAAAAAACCGTAACTTTATTTTTCTACGATTTCCACTATAGACGGAATAAAACTAAGATATACAATCTGGGTTTATAAACTGCTGAAGTCTACTTGCACCTTCAGTTGACAGTTTAGTGAAGCATGACCATTAGTTACCGTGATAAAGCTTTCATGTTGTGCTTCCTCAGCACCTCCTCCTCGTAATCCAACAGCTTCAGTTTATCCAGCAGATCCTCCATCACCACAAACATCTGGTAAGCGGCTCCCGGACCCCGTTCATCCTCGTCTCCTCGCCTGTTGTCATCTGCCATCGGCCGTGAACTGTTGTTTTTTCCGTGCTGTGAATCTTTTTTGCCAAAGGTTTTTTGTTTAAATCACAAACTGTCAACCAGTGCTGTGTGCCAGCCACTACCTGTTGTAAACCAAATTGTTTGCTTAAAGCGTCGTTACCAAGGAGAGTCTTGGCCGGATCTGCTCCCACAAAGCAAAAGTAACTGAAGTGAAAATCATTTAATGTGGGACGCTTTTCACAGGTCGAATATTGCACCGACGTTAAATCGGGAGCAGAAATAAATTAAAAAAAAATCGTGGGTATAGAGAAGTCAGGGAAACATGAAACTGTGACATACACCCGGAAGTAAATCCAAAGTTTCCAATCCAGCTCCTTGGTTACGGCAGGTTCCCAGGAAATTGCGTTTGCCATGGAAACATGGTTGATTGATTTTCCGGGAGTTAAATCACAAACAGCTCGTTCGAAATGCGTCTGTGTTCTACGGTGGCCTCATGGCAGTTTCAAATGAGACCAAATTATGATTAAAATACCGAGATTATATAAAAAGTAATCGGCTTGAGGTTGATCGTTTCAGTCTACGGTGACATACTAATGTTGAGCTAACTGCGAACAATTTAAGTACATTTTCAGAGTTTTCAGAGTTTTAATGTCATATGAAATATAGCAGTAGCCCCCACACCCTGCTTTCCTATTGTCCAAGGAATTATCAACAAAGACTGAATGTATTTTAAGAGCATTATGCGAAAACACATTTAGACAGCAAAAAAAAAAGACAACTCGGTGAAGCTTCGTATATGTTATGCAGTATATTTGATGCTGAATCCATGTTTAATGTTTATATATAACATCGCTCATGTGATTTGTTTTCAGCTAACGTATTAATCGTCAAAGCATGTCCGCATTGCTTTTGCAAGCTATTCCTAATACTCTTAAGTTTAAAGATTTAAACTGATGAGTGTTTAATGATGGGTGGGTGCGGGGACTCGGTCTCATATCAGCATATCCTATTCGATAATGACAAGGGAGAAATCTGGCATATCGCGTGTCAATGCACCTCTCAAGGTTTGTTTGAGGTGCTAGGAAACAGCACTACCCCCCTAGAGGCTTCTCTGCAGCCTGACAAAGACTTCACTAATGATCAGAAAGCCTTTATTGGCGGCTCCGAGCAGCACATTACCTACAGGGAGTCAAATATACAGCTATTCATCTACCAGTTACCGTAGCAATGAAAATCTAAAAAAAAAAAAAAATACTGACAAAACTGTACCTATAAATTCAAAAAAGTTTTTTTTTTACCTTACGCTCTCTTGTTTTTTAACTTACGACTCCTGGGGTGACATTTCATATATTATTTGCTTCATCAGTGCCTTTTCCATAAAGATAACTTTGTTTTGATTAAGTCATACACATCATTTTTTGTTACTTCCCTTCTCTTCACCGTAAGAAAATAAAATGAAAGTATTTGCCAAGTGAGCAATACCATCAAAGCACAGCAAAACGTACCAGACAAGAACGAGAAGTATAACATTAGCCTCAAGCATCATAACTAAGTATAAACGCCTTCCCAAATTCTTCATAAAGCAGGACATTTCAACAAAGTGTGTATGTGTGGAATAGACCTGATGCATTAAAGTGGATTCAAATATGTTCAGTACATTGTTGTCTCAGTGGGTTACAAGAAATATATTTTAGTCATTTTAAATGATCATTTCTGTGTTTACTTGTAAGGACCTATAAGACTTCAGAATTTAAAACAAAATGCTGTGCTACTGGTTTTACAACTGAGTATGCCTTGAGCCACTCTGTTGTATGGGGTTGCTATAGCACTGTTTCTTGCAAAGTGTACTGGTTTGAATAAAATTGGAAGAATAACAATGAAAGCAAGGAACAGATGTGTAGAAGTAGGTGTATGCACGTAATTTTGGCAAATGTACTGTACCATCTTAATAGATTAATGGAGCCTGTACTGTAGTCTTTTATCCTGCAACACTCTAGTCAGAGAGTATCAGTAAAATAGTAAATGTTCTTGGCTTGGCAAGAATGGGTGAGCTGGATTTAGTTCAAGTTGCATTACAGTAGTTTCCATGGTAGCACCCAAACTCTGACAGACAGAGGGAGGGGGGAGTGAGGATTTTTTTTCAAACAGAGTTCGCACTTCAGAGGAAAGAGGGTTTACAGAGCTGCGAGAAACAAACACTGACAAAATACTGACAGGTGGATTACAGACAGGAGGACTACTTGAGCTCTGCTTTCTGCAAAGGTAACAACCAAGAAGGCTGAGATAAATGAGAATGTCTTAAGTTTTCTTTAAATTGAATGAAGGCCCTCAGTAATTCTGCATTCTGTTATTGTTTGTGTGCGACTTGGACGGCACTTAACAACTTTTGTTCTTTAATGACACTTTAATTTGTAAACGCTTTTCCCTTCTCATAGAACTTTTCCTGCTTTCTGAAACTGGACATACTTTTGGTTTTGGTCTAATAATAAATAATAGCTCTTAGAATCCATTTTAGCCACAACACTTACCAAGAATAAGCAGCTTGTCGCTATGGAAGGATACTCTATATTAGTTTCTCTTGTGTTGTGTTTGTGAAATGGTCATTTAATCAGGTTATTTCATCAAGATGTCAAGTCATTCTTAGAAAATGAGGCTTTTGATCAGGTCAAGTAAAACAGATACATAAAGTATTCAAATAAACCAAAGTTACTGAGCATATCTCATGATGAGCTTGCCAGGGAAATTCTGGCAAACTATCCTATCTGACATTGCACAAATATGTTACTGAATGTTATCTTTGTAGCAAGTTCCTCCTTGCGCACTGCTTAATGAAGGTTTCTGATAATGGATTGACAGAACCTTGTTACATACTATATTAAGTAAATATTTAGAAATTATACAAGTACCTTTCTTCTTTTTTTCCATACTGGTGAAATCAGATGTCTGTTTTTAATCGTTATAGTCCTGATGGAAATTTGTTCTTTTATGGGTATTTGACTGCATGAAACTGCTGTATTAAACCCTACTGTATATTGCTCTAGGGCAACATGATACTGGGTAGTGGAACCGTGGAAACTACATATTCATTTTTATTTAGGATGTTTACTTTTTTTAAATAGTAAACAGATTAAGCATGAGAATGTCTATTTTTATCATTTTTCCCTATGTTGGCCATTTAAGTGCATAATTGTGTTTTGCTTAAGGTTTAAATTGCATTTATTCAGTTACTTTTCTTCACAATACCTTCATTTCAGAAGGGTGACTAGGTTCTCTTGCTATTGTGAGTCAAGGTCACAATGACATATCTAAGCCATTCTCTGATTGGTTAGCTGCTTTGAGACTATCATTATATTGTTCAAAGGCAAATGGTTTCAGTCCACAATGGTTTCTTAATCCTAATACAGACTGTTTACCTCGTGTATTTTATGTACAAGACAAGGCAAGAAAACATACTACTGAGGTTTCATATTATGCATACACACAATTGTGAACTCACCAGAGTGTGCTTTTTAAAATTTGGCTTTTATGTACATATCATCTTAGATAATCATTCTGCATTTTTAATCACACAGCTCACAACATTTTTATACAATATCAGATACATTTCTGAGCTCAAAGGAATGCTCTACACTGACAGACTAAAAGAACTGAACAGAGAAGACATGTGGACCTCGTTAAAGTACTGTACAATATTCAGAATCCTCAGTGGACCTCTTTAGAAACAACAATAAAACTCGAAGTAGAGGACACAAGTTGAAGCTATAAGGAAGTGCATTTACACCTGAGAACAGGAGACAGTTTTTTACACAAGGGGCTGTAGGAGTACCTTTAGGTTTTGTCAGGAAGTAACCTTTGGATCATCGGTTGATTACTGAAAAAATAAACAAATGAGTTAGATGGGCCTAATGGCCTTTTCTCATTTGTAACTCTTCTTATATTCTTATACCTATACTCTAATAATCATTCCCCATTTTTTTAAATATTATTTCGTTCATAAACATGACATGATGTCTTTCAATTCAAGTTGTACTAAAAGTATTATCATGTTTTTAATGGGCTATTTGTACCACTAATTCAGAGCCTAACCTGCATGCTATTATTATAATAATTAATCCTTATATAGCAAGGATCCTAAATCACTATACTGTACATATAATATCGGAAGTACCCACTTCATCAGCCACTGAATTCAGCTCCACTACATAGCTGAGGGCAGCGCACCTCCTACATCTCAGAGTATCCAGGCACCATATTTGAGCATTGCTTTGAAAACTGTTGTCCAGGGGGAAGAGTACCACCTACTGGTCCATCAACACCCTGGATTTTCTTGGAGGTCTCGTGTCCCTGTTCTGCGCTCACCAGCTTCAGCTTTGCCTAACGTCTGAAAACAACCTGGTTTCTTTTTTCACCTTGAAGACTTGACTTTGCAACCGGCCTTTTATTGCAGTGGCAAATGAAATTGTCACTGCAATACAGCTGTGTAGTGTAAAATATCTCGGTTACTGGAGATCTGTGTTTTTTTAGATCTTTTCCAACATTATTATATGTGGCATACTGATCTTTATGGGGATCCAATATCTTTCTGTGTGTTAAACTAATCAGTTTGCAGATTATATTATGAATTAGAACCCAAGTACAGTGATTAGCCTTTACGAAATTAGGGGTGCAAGTGAACTAATGTTCAATAATATGTGATTACAGATGTCTGACAGTGAGAAGACAGGTCCTGGGGAGGAGCTATCAGGTCCCCAAGAGGAGGGCACTGATGCTGAAGAGAAATCACAGGAGGGCACAGAGGATGTAGAGAAACAGCAAGTGAACACAGAGGCCGGGGAGAAAGAGGATGGTGAAGCAGCTTCACCCAGACTTACAAATGAGGGCATCGCCCCTCCTCTTATCAACATACAGAAAGGTAAGTCCCTGCCATGTATCATAGTTTAGTTTAACTGAGAAAGAAAAAAAAATAGCCAAACTATTTCCACAATGACGTCTGAGATAATGATGGACTAGACTTTCAGTTATATTCTAGTTTAGGCACACAGTATATGAGTGAAAAAAATGATAAGTTCAGACATTTTTTGGTCCTCTTTCTTCCTATGTGAAATGATTGATTTTGTTATGATTTCACACTACAGGACTGAAAATTGTTGCTGCACAATTCCTTTTTTTTCTGTGTCAAAGCTGCCACTCTTGCCTGGTGATTAGAACTCAGAAATGTTCTGTTCTTAAGCATTACAGTTTATGTGGTGTATCCTCATTCATTTAAACATGAAGAAATTATTATTCCCTACATCTGTAGCACACAATAATTAGATTAAAGGGGAAAAGGAAGCCTTTTTTGTAACCAAATATTATCTTCCCTGAGATTACTATGCAGTGCATTAGATTTTACTGTGTTTTTTCTGTGGTAAACTGTCTGGGGTAGCATTATAAAAACATAAGTAATGCCTCAATCACTAAGAGTGAAAGCAACAATGACAAAATGTGATGAATAAAGTAGACAAGAATAATCAAAATGTACGAAACAGTAATTCGACTTTGAGAAAATATTTTGTCATAAAAATGAATAACTTTTCCCCCTACGTACTGTATTTACAGATCAGGGAGCTAAAGGGCACAGGCGTTTAGGTTCCAAGAAACCCAAAGGCACAAGTCACACAGCAGCCTCTGTTGTATCATCTCCTACAATGACCACACCAGTGAGTGCAGCCTTTATGTTTTTGAAACAGCCTCGGCTTACAGATTTTTTCCTGAGTAAGAACCTAAGAAAGTCAATTAATGTGAGGAAGTTAATCAGCACATCTAGCTTCTTTAGTTTTTTGAAGATGATTGATCTAAGGATCTATTGTACTTATGCTAGTTGACCTCAGTATTTTATATCTGTATACTGAATATTCTACTCTTTTCAAACATATTCAACATACTGTATGTTTATGTACAAATGTTTTGTACAAGAGTTTTGTACCCCAACTATTCAGTCTCCAAAAGTTATACTGAGATTTTTTTTAGAGACTGTATGACGGGACTCCATTACAGGCTGATGGTCTGTGTGCTTAAGGAAATACAACTTTATGACACTAAAGGAAGTCAGAATCATTCAGTGGAGATTAATTCTGAGTATGTCTGGTTTCACATATACAGTATATCATTTAGGTTTGATTGCTTATTGCCCTTTCCTGGAAATCTACCTAATGGTTTCCTGCACCAGAGATGAGTACTCCACTCTTCTGAAGAAGGAGGATGAATACTGTTATTTGTTATTAGTGAAATCATACATAGACTAGCCAGTGTGGTAGTCTGTATGAGACGATGCATCTGCACCTACACCCCCCCCGTCAGCTCACATAAACTGGTGACGTGTTTGTGCTTCAGACACCTGGTAAAAAGACCACAGTGCTGTCAAATGAAGCGAGGAAGGAGATGGCCAAACAGGCCAAGGCCACCAAGGATGAGCGCCGGGCCCTGCTAGATGCCCGACACAAGTACCTTATTGTCAAGCTGGCTGACGGCGTGGGCCTGGGAGAGACAGAGGTGGAGGAGGCGGTAATTTCTGATGAAAAGGTATTAAGTCTAATGAATAATTTGGAATCTGTATGATGTTTAGTGAACTGTAAGGTGCTGTTGTTCTCATTATAATGTCATTATATTGTCATAGTGAATATTGTCTATTTTTACGACCTCTATAATACGGTATATACAGTACACTAGATAAATTACTATCACCAGATTTGTACAATACATGTGGATTTCAGTCAGTTTTGTATTGCTTGAAGTTAATCTTTTCTGTTCCACCAGTTTAACATGATCGATGAATTCTTTGCACCAAATGGAACAAAGAAACTCCTCTTCTTCTACCAAGAAGTAAGAATGGTAATGATCCTTTCCATTTATAAATTTATTTTTGTGAAGATTACCACACAGGGATAGACACATTGGTATTCTTGTTTTGGTGTTGTGTCAGGTACAGTATGCAGTACCTTGAAATGGAAAGCAAGGCACCTTAAAGAACAGATATACTACATGATAAATGCCAAGAAGTATTAGTTTATCTTATTGTGCATTTAATTACTGCTAGCTCTTCATGCCTTTTGAATTCTTATGTGTCTTTTTGGGTATTTATATTAAGATATATCTATTTTGAATAGGTATCTTTGCATACAATATCTCTCTAGAAAATGAGCTTACCTACCTGCCAGTTATCTGGGCCGCTTTTTTCTCTGGTGTAGAAATGTTTTTATTTAAAGTCAATTTCTGTCCTGTTTAGCACAAGCAAAGCATGTCCTCCTGGATTGACAGCTCCAGTGTGCACACAGTAGTGACACAGGCACAGAAGAAGCTCTTTGTGACCAGTGGCTCTGCTGAGGTAAGAGAGGCCTGATTCATTTACTCTGTCGCACCCTTTACCTTTATACTAATTTCTATGCAAAACTGTGTACCAATGTGGATACCGAAGACATTAAAACAAAAATCTCACAGGAAATAGTACTTAAAACTGTTGTTGGTAACAGCAATTTATTCTCAAATGTAATATTTAAATTTTAATCTTTTGTAATCCCTAGAGCAGTGTTTCCACAACTTGTTTTTATCAGATATACAGTAATCCTTGGTCATTCCTCATCTTCTAAAACACAGCATTGTTTTTTTCAATTTATCTTCACTTTGTCCCTTTTTTTTATCTTGCAGGGTTTAGTTGGAACATGTTTGTTTTTTCTTAGGACCACAGACAAAGCTATAACAACAGCAAATGTCTCCCAGGTTAGTGCTTGTCTTTAAAAGGGGTCATACATACACAGGATCTGCACCTGTGGCTTGAAGGTTGCCGGTTCAAATCCTGTGGCCGGCAGAGGAATTCTACTCCGTTGGGCCCCTGAGCAAGGCCCTTAACCCCAACTGCTCCAGGGGCGCTGTACAATGGCAGACCCTGCACTCTGACCCCAAGCTTCTCTCCCTGTCTGTCTGTTTATGTCTCATGGAGAGCAAGCTGGGGTATGCAAAAAGATGAACTCCTAATGCAAGAAATTGTATATGGCTAATATAGTGATCTTATCTTATCTCTTATCTTATATGTGCATATGTACAAAGTACAGATATTGTAGTAACAAAGACCTCTGTTAAATTATTGTTGATATTAAAAGAGGTGGTAAAAATCCAAACATTTCATTAAGGTCTACAGCTAACAAGCTGTTAACATCTTCATTTTGCAGATACTTCACTGTTTTGAACATGTATATTTCTAAAATATAGTATAGAATAGTCATCAACATAGTTGGAGTTACTATTACAAGTACAACAGGTCAGAAGAAGTAAGAAGTTTTAACCTTTTCAGTTTTTGGAATTTGTCAAATGTTGGTTTCTTTGCAGGAAGTGAATTTTGGAATGCTGGAGTGCTCCGATGGGAACATACTTTACAGCCTGGAAAAGCTTTTTGCTCAGATCATGCTACCTGCACTTAAATCCCAAGAGGTACTCACTCACTTCTACAGAGGTGTATAAGAAACAGACAGTGGCCTTAAGTGGTTATCTGTAAACACTGGTTTCCTCTTTTTGCCAATGTTTATTGATGTTTTGGAGCATTTGTTTGAGCTTTTTTAGTGGTAGAGCAAACCAAACTCCAGAGCAAACGTGATTGTTCATAGCTCAGGTTAACAAACTTCCAGACAGAACTGTACAACAACCAGAAAGTTCTCATTAAAATATATTCCGCCAGTAAAAAGAAATGAAAGAGACAATGGAAAAGAAAATACATGACTATTAAGATTTTATGATAAGAAGATGGTAATTGCTTTATGAAATCTTGGCTTGTGGCACAATATGCACAAAACATCTGAAAAAGATGGTAAATTTAAGGTAACACCTGAGACATCCCTGCTTCCTTGAAGGGACGGTATGATTACCACCTGGTAGAGTATGTTTCTTCCCTTCTATTTCTAGTTTGTTAAACTGCTGATATTGCTCCACAGAACTGGGGTGCAGTAAAAGATGGTCTGAACAGTGCCCAGGTACAGGAGTTCCTGAGTTCGGTGGAGAAGTTCGTTAGTAGCCTGTCTTCAGCCAGGCAAAGCGTGGAGGGAAAATTCCAGCTACAGACAGAGGATGTTGAATATAACCTGGATGGTCTTCAGGGTCCTTTGGATTTCTCTAATGCTGGTAAAGTATTCATATCTCTTACATTCAAATGCAGTGTTTGCTTTTCGTAAAACGAAATCATGAATGTATCATAATGATGTGTCTTCTGTAATGAAGACCCAGTCTAAGACCACTCTAAAGGATTGCGGGCAGCCCGAGGCAGGTCTTATTCCCGGGCATCCTGACCATCTGGGTCCTGGGCTCAGAGCACCTGGCTCCGTTATGATTTTAACTTCCTTGTTCCTGATTCCTCATCCCCCTTCCTGTCTCTTTTTGGATGGATCTCCCAGCTATGGGCTTTTGGGTTGCTTTCTGGTTTCCCCTTTTGGATTGTTTTGATCACGTTCGCCTGAGCCATGCCCCCCAAGCACCAGACCACTGCCATCACGCCTCACCCCCCCGTCAGTCATCCCGTCCTGATCCTGCCGTGTTTCCCTGTTTCCCTCCTCCAGTCTCTTCCGGATTTACCGTCTGCATAGGGTCCTAAATACGCACTACACGGGAGTCTGATCTGGCTCCCGTTACACCAGGGGTCATCCAGTTGATTCTATGATTGTCAGACCAGGCTCAGCGTGTAGACCTTCTCTTGCAGCTGCAAACTCAGAGCTGGTGGAGGCCTTGGAAGGAGCGCTGCTGCGATGGGCCAAGCAGATCGAGCAAGTCCTGACGGAGGGTGAGCAGATGCGGAAGGAGGCCGATGACATCGGGCCCTCTGCGGAGCTCGAGCACTGGAAGAAGAGAATGGCAACATTCAATAGGTCAGTGGCTTTGATAGAAAAAAGGGTAAACATTTGATCCAAAAAAGAAAATCCATACCTATGTTTTATATTATATTTTGGCTGTACGCTCTCACATTGCTTTAATAGTCATAGAGGGGCTGTATGCATTCAGATTCAATATCTACAAAATACTGTATATGCCTCGGAAGAGGTGCCATAGGATCAAACCAGCATCCATCACAAATCAAGAGAAGGTCGAAATGTGGCTTTATCAGTAGAAAGATTTTGCTGAATGTTAACAACAATGTTTACCTGTAAGCCAACCACTGTTTATTAACTGTTTATTGTCTTTGCACTAGCACTTGCACTGACCCAGGCAAAAATGGATAAAAGAAACGTATTTCATTACATATTGTATCCACTGATCAAGAAAGAGTTTCCCGATGATATTGTAGAGGGTACAGTTATAGAGTCACTACCTTTGACCCCAGATCTGATTCTGTGGCCAGTGGTCATTGGTGAAATGTCCTTCTGATGATGTGTTTGTTTTTGTCAGTCTTTTAGATGAAATCAAAAGTTCCAGTGTCAAAAGGGTCATTGGTGTGCTACAGGTTGCTAAATCCAGAACTCTGAAGATCTGGAAACAGCTGGTATGTTGCAAATTGTAAAATTCCACTGGGTTTACCTTTCTTTATTAAGGTTTTGGCGAGACTGTTATTTCTTTAATCTTTAACCATAAATAGTTCTAAAATCCTATTGTATGAAACTATTGTTAAAAGCACCGCAGAAATGAAATGTTTCTTGTCTGTCTTAATTGAGTTTCTCAATGTGAAGAATTGTGACTGACTGTCTTTATGAATTGACGATCTTTACATTAAACAATGTTAGGAATTAGCATTCTGTAGGGAAAGGTGTTACAGTGGCATGCATTGGAAGACTGAAGAAATGTGGTACACATTTAGATCTTCTTTATATCCTTATATTAATTATTATGCCCCTAATACACAACAGTTGTTACTGTAGGGTTGTGGTAAGTTAGGGAATCTATTTTATAAATCCTTTATTTGATCAAGTAAGTCAATTGAAAACTTCTGACAGATCCCCTACTTCAAATAAGATGCCTCCTGTGATCTCAGCACATGCACTTTTCTGAAAACTGTCAAGCCCAATCTTAGAACAAGATTTAACTGAAATAACAAATATCTTTTCCCTTCCATGATTCTGACTATTTAAACAAAACAGAAGGGTAAAAAGTATATATCGCACAGAACTCTTTTCTGTAAATAAAATCTAAGACATAAGACTACAGTGATCTGAATGGTCTACACTTTATATAAACCAGTAACTGCATTTTCTAATCAAATAGATTTACAGCAAAATAGATTGTGGAAATTCAAAGACTACAGAGAAGCCATCACCACTCTTCCTTCCTAATCTCAACCACACTAATTACACCCATATGTGATAATATGAACTAATAATATGAATAATTAACACATTTGACTTCTTTTGGATGCTCTGTATTAACAAGGGATATAAGCCCATTTGCGGCCTCTAGTGGGGGTTTTGTTGTTAGTACAATCCCCTTAAAGACAGGCCTTCCACAAGAACACAGGAACTCTTCCTTATCTACTACTGTATATAAACCTTGCTCAAGAGTACCCATGAGTCACTGGTTGGGAGCCAATCTGCCTTAATATTCATATATAACACTGTTGCAACACGAAAGAAGAAATGCTGCATAATTTATCATGTAGAAATGTATATTTATAAATCTAGAGTTTAAGATTTCTATAACTATTACAGAGAATGTTTCATCAACATCTCTTTATCTTTACAAATTTGTATTGCCCCAATGATACTAGATAAAATTGCATTTTCTTATGATGTAGACCTAATGTTATTTTTCTAGCCCAGTATTTGCATTTGTATACAATTACTAATGTATCACGCTCTTTGATTATATTCAGGATGCATGCGGTTCATTTACTTCACAGAGCTTAGTTTATTAGTGACTTGGAAACGTATCAGACAATAAAGTGAAAAAAAGAAGAGAAGGGAAAAGAAAAAATTCACACTACATTACACTCATATTACTATACACAGGAAAAGAAAGTTTGATTTTTTTCTTAGATGTGTAAATGAGTAAAAAGGGTATTCAAATAGTAATAAGTAATAAATAGTAAAAAGGGCATCAGATTTCCAAGTAAATGACACAATATCTGAAAACAATGAGGAAAATCAGATATACAGTATGTTTGCTTACATTTATAATAACTATATCTAAAATCAGCACATTAATTGAAATATACAGTATTATTTATTTTTCTTTTGGGAAACACATTTTCCATGTTATCCTCCGCTTCTCTTTCTAAATCCATTTTTTCACGTAATCTGTCAATTTACAGTTTTTGCCAGTTAGTGAGGCATGTGTTTATGTTAAAATGAGCTGTTCCTCTTTCTCGTAGGATGGCAACATCACTAATGCTGCTAATGAAGCTAAAGACAATGTGAAATATCTCTACACTCTGGAGAAGTTCTTCGGCCCCCTTGGCAAGTGTTCACCAGTAAGTGCTATTAAAATGCAGGAGCAGCACGAGCCAAGTTACAACAGTTAAAATCCTTAAGGGCATTGACAACAGAATGAACAGTACAAAATGAACCAGAGGATAAAAGTGGAAACTGTATACAGTACATGCATTTAAAATGGGTTGTCGATGTATGGAGCCATGTTATTGAAGGCAAGTACTCTGGCATTTTTAAAGAAAAGGCTGGATAAGATCCTTGGATCAATTAACTAGTAGATGCAAAATGGGCTAATATTGGACTATAACTGTTCTTATGTTCTTATACTTTTCTCACTGACATTGTTGATGTACCACATCAACTGAAATTGTTTTAAACCCCCCTGCCTGTATTATGACTTTCTACTGAGCTGATCTAAACTTTTGGTAGACCATGGGCACCTATTAGTCTCTTAAAAGGCAACAGAATTCAGATTAACTGAAGTTATTTTTTGTGTGTGTGTGTGTGTCTTAGCCCAGCATGATGGAACACATCCCAAGCCTAATGAACAGCATTCGAATGATCCACAGCATATCCCAGTACTACAACACCTCTGAGCGTATGACATCTCTCTTTGTGAAAATCACCAACCAAATGATAAGCACTTGCAAAACATACCTCACTCAGGGTGTTTCCAAAATCTGGGAGCACGACAGGTAAAAAACAAAGCAAACAAACAAAACATATACAGCACTTATGTATTGATTTGAAAACTATGGAGAGCAGAAAATATGAAGTTTATACACTTGTTATAGTGCAATTGACTAACTTAATATGTATATAACATACTGTAATTATATAATTTCATTTTAAAGACTTATATGACTATATAATTAAAATGTTAACACTGTATTTTGAAATGACTACAGTGCTCATTAGTCTTAGTAGGGTATATTTTTTTCATAAAACAAGTATCAAAAGAATGACTTGAACAGCTCTTATTCACAATAGGCAGTAGGGAAGGACCCTCGGAATTTGAGAGAAAATCTTTAGGTATTCCTTAAAATGATGACATCATTTCTAAACACTGTTTTTGCTTCAGAATCTGAATGATGAGCACCTTCTATTTCAGGGACGAGCTGCTCAAAAGGATCAAGGAGTGCATGGAGCTCAATCATGAGTATCAGCAGTGCTTCCAGCGAGTTCGTGAAAAGCTCAGAGAAAACCCAAATGACAAGCAGTTTGAATTCAGGTACATTAAAGCAGTTGCTTGCTAGACCCAGAAATTCAACTAAAATACAGTACCATGCCTTCAGTTGGTAAATTCACAGCTGGAAAAGCAACTGCTTTATGAACATGTTTGGTCTTTGCATTCAATGGACTAATGAACTCTAGAGTTTATGTTAAAAAGATCAAATGTACTAGATTACAGATTCCTTTTGTAATTTCATTTTTTAACATTTATTTTAATTGATCTAAAGCACCACCCTAATGAGAAGAAAACAAATGACAAATTAGATGACATACACTTAACAATCAACAATGTACTTTATAGGGTTTTAGTAAAAAAAAGGAGAAAGAAATATTAGATAGAAAGACATACAGTATTTTGACATGGAACACAAAATATCACATTATCTGAGCTATTTGATCAAAAGCAGTGTTCCAAGCCTCCAATATGGTGTTTTTTTTTAATAGACTTACTCATTGTATATCTCTCTCATTCAGAAATATGACTTTGTCCCAGTTGACTTGACATCTTGACTCTAAACACAGTTTTTTTTGTGGTGTCTAAGTGAAAACTACATCTTCGGGAAATTTGACACTTTCTGCAAACGGCTAGAAAAGATTGCAGACATGATTGACACTATTGAGAGCCTGTCATCTCTTCAGCAAGTGAAGATTGAAGGGATTGAGAAGATCTATATTCGCTACCAGACCATTGTTACCACTACAAAGTCCAAATCCTACAATATTCTTGACCACCGAAAACAGGAGGTAAAGTTAATCGCATTTTGTATATGAGCAGCTTCACATTTGCTTTTGAGTATCATTTATATATTTTTCTCCTTTACAGAAATCATCATGCCTTTCAGAGCCACATACAGTACTATATTTACAATAAATAAGAGCCAACATAGTATACAATGCACCTTTCTAATGGCTTTGTCTTTCTGTTTAGTTTGACAATGACTACACAGAGTTTAGGTACCAGATCCAAGGGCTGTATCAATCACTCCAAACACTCCTGGATTCCTGGTTTGAGCAATCTTTAACGGTGAGTCTTTTTCACCATTGTGTAACCTAATCTTTGTTCAAATTATGTAGCATGTTTTAGTCACAACATGACACAACATGTGATTGGGAAGGACACATGCATCTCAAAGCTATAATAATATCCAAGTCACTTTTTTCCTTTTAAGGATCACAACAACCTAGAGCCTTTGCCAGAAATTTAGGTTACTAGGTAGGATAAGACCCTGGACAGGACGGCAGTACATTGGATGGAGAAATAAGTTAGTCCAAATGTTACCATAGATTTATATTTTCACCACTTGATTTAACATCAAAATTGAAAATTGGAAAATTGTGACATTCCTGTGAATCAAAAGCTCTCTTATTGCCAAGTGATAAGAACAACAACAACAACAACAACAACAACAACAACAACAACAACAACAACAACAACAATTTAGTATATGAAGAATTTGATTACTTAAGAATAGGGTTCTTTTTCTTTCAGTTGACAAATGATATTGCTTGTTTTTGCTGTTTTTTTTGTCCTCTCAGACAGAGAGAATGTTGGATCTCCTAACCAAATTTGAAAAAATTGCTGGGGATCACCTTGACCTGAGTGACAAGTACTTGGCTGTCCTTCAGCGATACAGCAGAGACTTGGATCTTGTTCGCAAGCTTTACCAGAAACAGAAGGACAACCCCCCCACACCCCGTAACATTCCTCCCGTAAGTACTGTATACAGTATACGTTCTTAAAACAAGGGAGTTTGAATGTATTGTATTGAAGCTTGTTCCAGTTTCTTCTTACAGTCCAAAAACATACTGGGAGGTTAATTGCCTTCTAGGAAACTTGGCCCTAGATTTGAGTGTGTGCGTGTCTGTGTTTGTCTGCCTCGCGATGGACTAGCATCCCAAGGAAGCATATCCTGCCTTGTGTCCTTGTGCCTCCGGTCCTCCCATGACCCTGAATTGGAAGAAGCAGTTAGAAAATGGATGGATGGATGCTTGTAGCTTAATATATTGTAACCCGATGGGCTTGGCAAGGATGTAGGCAAGAATTCACGCTGTTTTAGTACAAACAGTTGGCGCTTTATTAGTTTGGCTCAGCAGCAACCACACAAGAACTAAGACAAGACAAAGCAGGTTACAACACACTAGGGTCATTTCGGGTACAGGTACGTGGGTATAGGGTGGTAAAGTGTGCACCGGTATAAACGGGGGATAACTATTTTACAGTTAGCTGTGCAACCTCACACAGTGTACAGCTGTTCCGATTGGTCAGCAGCGCTGGCCAGAGGCTCCCTAGCCCCTGCCCTGGCTGTTATTCTTGTTCTGCCTTTCACTGCGCACTTTAGCAGGGCGCTCTTCAGCCGCAACACCAGGCGAGGGCGCCACAATGTTTGTATGTACTGTATGTTGGCATTAGAAACAGTAGAAATGAGCAAATCTATTGGAATGGAAAAGCAATGCAATTGATTCCAGTACTCATTACCACGCTTTGAGCAAGATGCAGCTCTGAGAATGTTTTCCTACATATTTTGGGGCCTCCCTTTCAAGGAGAATAGAAGCAAAGCCTAAAGAACCATTAGATATTGTTTTAAAATTAATAATGAAAGTAAAAGGAGTAACTAAAATGCAGGGGCATGACTGTGTGATATTACACGAATGTTTCCCTTTCATGGAGAAAATGGTAAATGGCAGGGGGCAAAAGATTTAATTTTATAGCATATGCTCTCCTTCTTATTCAGATTTCAGTTGTCTTACTAATGCTTCTCCTACTTAATCCTGCATTATTTAACCTTTAGGTGGCTGGGAAGATACTGTGGTCCAGGCAGCTCTTCAGAAAGATTGAATTGCCCATGAAGGTCCTGAAAAATAAACTTGAAATCCTGAAGGTACTGTTAAAGTTTAATGAATGTTAACATAATAATTGATTTTGCCATATGGTTTCTACTTCAGTTATTTGTAAGAGTGGAGAATGACATTTCTTGCTAGATTGTTGGTCTCCAATGTTTGTGAAAATAGAAGCAGATGTTGGCATGAAGTATTAAGTATGCATATATCTATATGTATATTATTTAAGTATACATACTGTACTGATGTTTGTATTTCAATTTTTTTTTATTGGAAGCAGATTTCTTCAGGTGCTTGAAATGAGAATACAGTCTCTCCAATATCTTTTTATTTGCATAAACCATAACATATAGTAGCACTGGCATTTGATCGCCACGGTCACAGAATTATAAATGTATTCCTATTAGTATGATCTATTAAAATATAAACAGCATTAATTTTACAACAGGAAATTGAATGAGAAGCCCTTTTAAGAAGGTAATATCTTGCAGAATTGTATTTTTTATATACACATACAGTACAGTACTGGATGTATTTAAGTACACCCAAATTATAACCTTTCAATACCATTCTTCTTTTAGCATAGTGTGCAAATGTCCCAAAAATTGTAAATAGAACAGTGGCTTATAAGATGTTGTGTTGTTCAGAGTAATTGAGGATTCTAGAAAATATCCATAATTTGTTAACTGTATATAGTAAAGCTAGCTTTGGGTCTGTCTGTATACTGTATATGACAGCTTTCCAAAACTGAGTACATCAGTGTGGCAAGTAAATGTGTTCAGATCAATCATTATGATCTTATCCATGGATATTAATACACCCTCAATTCATTATATTATAAACCGGGGTTATGAGTACATTGAACAATGTCACAGTTCAGATTTTAAGGCTTGTTCTGTCTTAGAGCAGGTATAAAACCCCAACACCTTTTTACTGATCCTGGCAGGTTCCTGAAATGAAGAAGATTATTAGAAACTACAATAAGATGGCAGCTGTGCTCCTGGAGTTTGAGTTGCTGTATCACCGGGGATGGTGCAGGGCAGCTGAGATTGGTCGTCGTGGGCTGAACGCCTCTTTACTTGTCAGGCATCCTGACACAAAGGTATAGAGCCATCCTGCAGAGTGTCTGGGAAAAATGTATCCACTTTATTGAAATTCCAAACTATTTTCAAATTTGTTAATGCTTTACAAAGGAAATGGATGTTAAGGCTTCATTTCCCTGCCTTTCTGGAGATTCATGTTGGTTTGTCTCTGTGTTAGAAGTGAAAGAGTTTGGGGGATTTATATGAAAACTAAGAGCACATGCCTATCACCTTTTCTCTTAATATACTATAGCATCGTTCTCAACCAATTATTCTCCTCTCTCCATGTAGGAACTTTATGTTAATCTAGATCCACTCATCCTTGAAGTCCTGCATGAAGCCAAGTATTTGCACAAAATGGGTTTTGAGGTTCCTGATGTTGTTCTCATGATGTGTGCAAATGAAGCACAAATCAAGGCTCATCAGATCAAGTGAGTAGATTTACTGTAGGAAGAGTTTTCTCCAGATTTAAACCAAGCAAAATTATGATGAAATAAGAGCCAAGGAAATATAAGAGGGAATGTATTTGCAGTAGAACTGAAGAACAGGAAATGCTTCTTTATACAAAGAATTGTGGGAGTTTCTCAGGATCATTTGAGAAGTAGCTGGGTGAGATCATTAGATCGATTACAAACCTTCTCATTTGTGTCCTTTCTTATGTTCTTAACCTGAAAGTACAGTAAGCAGTAAGTGTCCCCATCTTAAATTTACTCACAACCCTCACTGTCGAGTTTTACCCTCAGTTGTTTATAAAGTCTCTGGAATCAGCCTTGTGATCTCTATAATAAAGGTTAGTAGAAATGGCCTGTCCTTAGCAAGCTGATCATTGTACAGAGTTG
The DNA here is from genome assembly GCF_059453375.1 of Lepisosteus platostomus. Lineage (NCBI taxonomy): Eukaryota > Metazoa > Chordata > Actinopteri > Semionotiformes > Lepisosteidae > Lepisosteus > Lepisosteus platostomus. The sequence continues at coordinate 53,605,185 of NC_142618.1, forward strand.
CTGAGTTTCCCTGTGTGTTTTCTCTTTTGCTCTCTGAACCTTTGTCATAAGGGGAAAATCATACATTATAGTAAAGATTCACTTGGCCAACAAGTTGTGGACTCCACCTCACCCCCAAATCAATTTCTCAGGCCCTTCTTCTAACAGGTCCTTAACAAAGTTTTGCATAATGTCTTTGCACCTGTTTTGGGAATTAAAACACTGGACTCATTCTCTAATAATCTTTTCTTACCATTAGTTAAACTTTAATTTGAGGAGTATTTCTTCTTTTGTTGCTTTTCAGGCTACGAGACATGCTGCAGGATTTCCAGGATATTCTCAACAAGACCCCCTCCATATTACAGCCTCTGTTGCAGCCTTTTGTGAGCCATGTTGAGGATGCTCTCTCACCAGGGCTCACCATGCTCTCATGGACTTCCCTCAACATACAGAGATGTGAGGTTGAATTTCTGTTCTAGAGCAGAGAGATACAGATGTTATTTCAGAACTGTATGAGATACAAGTTATATTTAACAGCTGAAATGTATGCTTAAAAAAAATCAATGTAAAGATTACATTATGTAAGCATAAAGTGTAATATTAATCATGCCCAAATTCATGATCTAATGTGTATTATTTTTTAAAACAAATTTTAGGGGAAGTTTTCAATTTTATATGTTGCTTGTTTATAAAATTGAATTTGTTCAGTTTTCAGGATGCGTCAGCATCTGTATTTCTATTAATTCAAAAGAAAAAATGGCAATGTATTTTACCTCTTATAAAAATGTATAACAAAGGCCGTGTGCTTCATAGCATAATTTTAAGTAACCATAAAAGTTTAAAAGTGAGAAAGATAATTCAAAAAGTGTAAAACTGTAAACCTAAAATACATGTTTTGGTTTGAAAACAATTTTCTTTGTGATTATGTTTACCTAGAGGTAACTATTAATTAGAACAAAGAAAACTTTAACCTATCAGTTCAACAATGTATAACACTTTCCTTATGTCCTAATCCTCATCTAGTCATTGAGAATGTGTACAGCACCCTGACAGAGCTGGAGCAGATAGGAAAGTCAGCAGGGGACACCTTGGAGTGTCGTATTGAGAGGAGCCTGCAGACCATGTCCTCCACTCCTCTGCTTGACCTGCCCGAGGAGGAACCTGTAGACGTCAACACCTTTCAGCTCATGGCAGAGAGTGTGGTCACTGCAGCAGGGCAGGCTCTCAGCACGTGAGTCCAATTGAGTGGATAGCTGCGTCTGCACGCATTGGCTACAACCCATCTCTCTCGCTAGCCAATGGTTTTCTTATGTACATCATATTAATATACTATACTATACTATACTGTCTGCAATATTAATAAATGTGGTCAAGTCTGTGGGAAGAGGAAGGTAAACACAGAGACTGAAATGTTAGCTGTATACTGTTCTTTAAAATCAAATTATGTTTTCTTTCCTTAATTGGACATGATGAACATGAACAAAAAGATCTTGGAGACAAACTATATTTGTTCATTGTACATTACAATATTTATAACTTTCGAAATCCATCTAAAGTCCATCTAAAATCCCTAGACTATATTTAAACAGAAAATATAATATCAATTTATTCCTCCTTTTCACACCTGTATTCTTCTTAGCTTGATAGCTGTATTTGTTATTATTAGCTTTAGAAAATTCAGAACAAAGAACATTTCTTTATGTATAAGAAGCAAACATTACATAAGTAAAGCGCAGTCGAAACTTTTAAGTTGGTTGACAGTTTTCAACAGACAATACTTCTAATCCTGGCAAAGACTTTCCTGATGACATAATGTACATCTAATAGTTTTTTTTGGGGGGGCTTTCTGTCAGGCAAAGCCAACAGGTGGAAAGGTCCATGTATGAGCTGATAGAAGATCTCAAGAGAAAGATGAAACCTGCTGAAAAGACTAACTTAGAGGTTAGTAGAGGATCAACCACTGGCAATCTTAGCAGATAATAAAGGTCTTTTCAGTGAAGACAACAGGGACGTTGTACATCTGTGTTAAAAGCACAAAGGTAGAGGTTTGCAAATATTATTTTATGTGGAAAAAGATAATCGTATATGAGTTTTATTATTATGCTAAAAAGATAAAACTGTCCTTCTCAAAAGTTAATTGGAAATAAGCATGCATTTTAAATTTTAAAGAAATGCCTTTACGCTGAATATATTGTCTGTTGATCTCATCTGTAGACTCTTTTGTGGGTTAGCAATATTTTTTGTTGGCCACTTTTATAAAAAAGAGTTTTCACTCAATGGTTCTGTTACAGGGCTTTTATTTGGTTGCCCCTGGTATGGTTTTATCAAGATGCAAACATCTTACCAATGTTGTTGCGTTTCTTGCTCAGGGCTCCTATCCTTGTCTCCACCCTGATGTCAAGCAGAAGACTCGCTGCCAGGAGTGTCTGCCCTGTAGCTTCTACAACATGATGGGACAGCTGTGCCAGAAAAACACAGACTCTCTAGTCAAATGTAAGGCTATAAGGAATATTTTCCTTCTGGATGTGCGATCAAAAAACAGGGTAATCTTGGCATAAAATATATTCAGTCAGAGCCACCAAATAGTCATTTAGCAAATATAATTAATTAGTCATTAGGAGATGTCACTCAGCAGTTGCAAAATGACTTTTAATGCTTTTTGGTACTGGGCAAAAATTATTTTTACTTGATCTGATCCTAATTGTATTTTAAAAAAGTATGTTTAAGGACAAATCATAGTCCTTTGCATACCTTTGTCTTGTCCTGTTAGGCATCTTAAAACTTTTACATTTCCTCAGGAGCAAAAAGCCTTTAAAACATATTCTGTTTTTTCACAGAAAACGTGATACTTAGGCACCGCCTGTTTTCTTTCAGCTACAAAACTGTCCTTGGATGCCCTCAAGCGACGGCTCCATGTAGTCAGCTCTAAATACCAGTCAACTTTGCAGCCAGTAAGACCTGCTGCCCAGGCTCCTCTCTTCAAAGCTGCCTTTCAGCTTGCCATACCCAACATTGTCATGAAACCGAGCCTCGACGACATCCAGGTATTCTTTTAGTTCTTCGGCTGGTCAAGCGTTTTCAGCATCTGAAAGTGAGTAAAGGTGCAAAGGTGATCTTGTGTTGACAAATTCCCCTTTCCTCAGAACTGGGACAGGCAGCAATTATAATAATAATAATTATAATTGCTTACACTTATATAGCGCTTTTCTGGACACTCCACTCAAAGCGCTTTACAGGTAATGGGGACTCCCCTCCACCACCACCAATGTGCAGCATCCACCTGGATGATGCGACAGCAGCCATAGTGCGCCAGAACGCTCACCACACATCAGATATCAGTGGGGAGGAGAGCAGAGTAATGAAGCCAATTCATAGAGGGGGAGTATTAGGAGGCCATGATTGGTAAGGGCCAACGGGAAATTTGGCCAGGACGCCGGGGTTACACCCCTACTCTTTTCGAGAAACACCCTGGGATTTTTAATGACCACAGAAAGTCAGGACCTCGGTTTTACGTCTCATCCGAAGGACGGCGCCTGTTTACAGTATAGTGTCCCCGTCACTATACTGGGGCATTAGGACCCACATGGACTGCAGGGTGAGCTCCCCCTGCTGGCCCCACTAACACCTCTTCAATGTTACCTGCATAAGGCTTGTGGCAGTGCACATCCTGTTTAATTAATAAGCAAATCCCATGTATTATAGTTCTCAAACCTACTATCCGATATTGAAGAATTATACCATTTGGCTCACCAAAAAACGTTTGTATTTATTTCCTGCATGAACTACAGTTATACATACAAATTGCTTTTACTGAAAACAAGACATGGGATGTTTGTGAATGTTAAAAAAATTGCAAAAAAGAAAGAACTCACATAATGCTTTTTCTACATGCATCCCATTCTGCTGGTTTGTTGTTGTTGGTGAAAATACATTCCTGACTCTGTAGGAAAAATGTCTTATATCAGAAATGTAAAATGAATATCAGCTTGGATACTGGATCTTCTATGGGGTGATGCCATTCTGTTTTTCTTTCCCTATATTCTAGAGTACTCTTAATAAAGCTGTGAACACCATACTCTCCATGGCAAAGGATATCCCACTATGGACATTTGCACACTTGCATCACAAACAGCTCGTGGTATGGTCTTCCCTCCATCACATTACATTCATGTTTCAACACGTTAAAGTTGCATTTATTGTAACATCGTAATGGGTTTCATTGTAATGGGAATTATTGTAAATCAATACAGTACTTGTGCTGCTCTTCTATAAAGCACCTGCTGTATCATTACTGTCCATCCAGATAAGTGTACTCTGTTTTCTTATTGAGTGTTTACATTTTTATAACTGGCTGTATAATAAGATTGGTTACATCTGTGCCTTTTAAGAACCGCAAGTGTGTTTCACCTTAGAATTGCCAGACATATTTACATTTGCAAATTGTTTAAAAATGCCCTCTGCAAGAGTGAGAATGTCGCAAAGCTCTCCCTGAGGGTAAAGCTGTCTGGAGGGTAAAGCTAAGTTCCTGTTTCAGATGGAGCAGAACGCCGTGAGGGACGCAGGGGATGATGGTAAACTGACCAAGCAGATAGTGCTCAAGGCCCTGGCCCGGCAGCTCAGTGAACACAAAGACATCAGCAAGGTCGTCATTCAGCTCAGCTCCATTGTATCCTCACTGAAGGCGGATGCTGTGGACGTCCTGGAAGACTTCTCCTGCTTCTCCATCCTCTGGAATCAGGTCAGTAAGTCAATGCATCCATCATGGCAAAATTACTTTTCAGGGAGGTAAATTAAACCTTTTCATACTGTATGTGTCACGGCCTCTATGTCTAGAGGGCGCTCCTACTCTGTCCTGTTCCTAGTTTCCCTGTGCTTTTCTTGTCCTTCTGGTGTGTCTTTGTATGGGGCTATATACAGTATTTCTGGGTCACCCAGAAATCGCTCAGTATTGAGGGTTCAGATGTCTTGAGACCCACCTAGCACCAGGTCATCTCCTCCGCAGCCTGAGGGCATAGGTTTCTACCTGACATCGCCTGACCTCCTGAGCCTGGGCTAACCTCTGTGTTGCCCCTTTTTCCACTACGCATATGGTCTTTATTGCTCTCCCTCCCATTCCACGGCATGTCCTTCCGACATCTGTGAGAGAATGCTGAGCCATACTTTGACCCCACAAGCGGCGTTTTTTCTATTCTTGTTTTCCCGCATTGCTTTGGGCTTTTTTTTCCGGTTCTCCGGATTCTAATCACGGGATGCCACTCCCGACATCCATGCCTGTGAGCGGGTCATTCAGAGGTATGTCTTCCCGTCATCCACATATGAATTCCTGGCTTTCCTTGGGTTGTCACTTCCGGCATCCATGATTGAATGTTGAGCTGGCTCTTCTATTCTTGTTGCGCGATGCCACTCCCGACTTCTGTGCCTGTGTGCGGGTCATTCAGGGGTATGCCTTCCGACATCTGTGTTCAGATACCTGACTTTCCACAGGAAGTCACTCCTGGCATCTGTGACAGAATGTTGAAATTATTTTTTGCCCTGTGTGTGGCGTTTTTCTATTTTTTTTTGTTCCTGGGTTTTTTGTTGTTACGTTTTTTTTACTCTTGGTGTTTGGTTTTTTTTTGTTCCTGGGTTTTTTGTTGTTACTTTTTTTTACTCTTTGGTTTCCTCACTTCCTGGTTTCCGTGTTCCCTGGCCTCCCTAACTCCTGTTTCCCTGGACTCTTGGTTCCTATCTGTTGGGAGTCTTTCTTGTGTGGTATGTTGTCCTGTTGCCCAAGTTTATTTTTGGTGTGTGTGCTTTTGTACATGTTTTTTGTCTCACTCCCCCAGAGCCCTGTCCGCTCCCCCCTTCCTCTACTCAAAGGTTTTTAGGGGGTAGCTCTCAGCCATGGATGTGATTGCTCTCCTGGCCATTCCACGGCATGCCCTTCCAACATCCGTGAGAGAATGTTAGTTTTGCCACCATACAGTTTACATGAGCTTTCTCAGTGTTCTTCTGTTCCTCATGAATGGAACTTTTCTTCATCCAACATTACATTATAACACAATCAGAAGCTGTCGCCTAGCATTCCAACACTACCATTCTAATGAAGTTTTTAATGTTTCTCGCTACTAGTTTTATAACTCATTTAGACTTAAATTGACAGATTCTACAGTTGTATGCTGAAATAGCAAATTGAATCACTCTTCAGCACTGGCACATCCAAGTTTCTACATAAAACATTAAATATACACAATTTACTATTTAAATTTGAAATTTAATCCTCTCCACTTCTTTGAAATTACTTCTGCAATGAATTTGCACGTTTGTTTTGGGGGGAGCAGAATAAGATATTAATCACAAAGATGTCTTGAAGAGACACTAATATACACAGTATGGATTTAGACATTAGTGCAATGGCTGAGACAGAGGTAGAGTCTTTGGAAAAATCGTATCTGTTCAGAATGAAAACTGAACCAGGCAGTGAACTAGACAAGTCTAAGATCAGACTTTCTCTCTTTTGAATGATCAACACTCTTTCAATCCCGAGAATCATTTTGCATGGAAATCCTTTGGGGAAAAGGAATAATGGGAAAATCCTGGATATTTTAAGATATTTGGAAATCTCTCCTATACTGAGCTTTAAGGATTGAAAAGGAGGATATTTCCAGGAAACAATAAGTATGGTAGCCATATTAGCAATACATCGTTGGATCTTCCACATTGGATATTACTGCACAATCCACACAATCCCATATTTTTTTTGGTTTTGCAGGATCCAGAGGACCAGGTAAAACAATTTCTGGAGACCAACCCATCACTGTCAGAGTTCAGTGCTCAGATTACCTCTTACTCAGTAAGTGTTGTCTCTGGTATTTGTCATGAAAATATTTTTAAATGTATTTTAATGAGCATACAGTAGATAGTAAAAGCTGAGTTTGGTGAGATTCCTGGATGTAGACAATATATACCAAATGGTTTTTAAGAATGTGATTGGGGGGGGTGGGGGGGGGGATTGTTACTTAAAAAACATTTACAGTCACCAATCTCACTTAGTACTGTAAGTTGATGGGAGAAAGTATGGAATTTCAGATCTTTGCATGCACCAAATCTAGTATTCACTGAAATAAATCTACAGGATTTTCCATTAATCTTAGACATATCTATGCAGGTTACCTTTTTGTTGAAGACTATCAAAAGCATACACATAATCATACACAATTTTATTTGTCCAAGTGACCGAGTAAAATTAAATATTTACATTTCTTTTTGTCAAAAATGTTATGTTGTCAACATAAAACAATTTGTGCTACATGTTTGCCACCTGCATAATTTCCAACATCATTTCTGTATACAGTATGACAATAGCCAGAGAGATTATAATGAACCTAGGCTTTTTTTATGTCTTTACCATAAAAGAAACTGGAAGCCCAGGTCGCAGAGTTGCCCCCTGTGCGCACAGTAGGCTCTGTGCAGTTTGACACCGAGCCACTGAAGCTCTCTCTGACACAAGAGTGCCGCAACTGGAAGCTGGCCTTTGGGGCAGCTCTGAACCGGAAGGCCTCCACAGACATGGAGGAGATCTACTCCTTCATTGACAGCCTGAGCAAGAGGCTGAACCGCCCCGTCGAGGACCTGGATGATGTCCGAGGGACCATGGCTGCGCTGAAGGAAATCCGAGAGGCTGAGATCCGAATAGACATTACCATAGGACCCATTGAAGAGTCCTATGGCCTCCTGAACAGGCACGAGCTCCTCTTCAAGGATGGGAATGCAGAAAGGGTAGATGGTCTCGCTTATGCCTGGAAGAACCTTAACACGCAGGTTGGTTAAACGTGCTTCCTGTAGTACCTATTATGTGAAAAATAACATGTTTGCTTATTATTTACAGGGATTTACAGGGATAAATTTTCTGCTTGAAAAGGTGTAAAAATATCTCAGTCAACAAAGATGGAGTTTCTTCCTTCTGCTGTTCATTTGTTATAATCTAAAGACAATCTACAGTATGCAATTCACAGTTTGACAATGCAACTAAAAAGTCAGTCATACTTTTAATTTTTATCATAAGATGGGTAGCTGTTGTAATCTACAAAATTTTTTGTTTTTGTTTTGTTTTTGTATTTTTGTTATGTGTTTAATTGGTAAATCTTTGAGAAAATGTCACCATGAAGCAGGAATAAAATGATTCACAAATTAGAGTGTTTAGTCACTGGACAACAGTTAGATGTGCAAGGCTCTGGATTGGATGAAAAAGTTTGGCAAAGTTTTAAATTATAAATATGGCTGTGAGTTTGTTCAAGTTAAAAATGAAGTGTATACAGTATGTTGTAATTTTATTACATTATGACTATATTTGGGTTGTTTTTGTGAAGTAATTTATCACTAATGGCCCAAATCTGGACTGATTTTAAAGATGTTTTTCAGATCACAATAAGAACTGAGACTTGGGTAGAACTTGGTTAGGGTTAGAAAAATATTACATTTTCAATTTGGTTAGTGTTTCTAACTATTGTTTTAAATGCTTAAATTAAGATAATTTGTGAGAGCCAGATTGATTTTAGCTTCAAACGTTTGCATCATCCCAGTTTTGGGTTATGAATATTGATATGCTTAATGCTAAATCTTTCTTCCTATAAAAGTCTGCAAAATCATTTCATGCATTGAAGTCACAGTATACACTGTATACTGTAAGTCATCCTATTCATATTATTTGCAGCATATCTTCATCACTCCTTGCATTCTTGTTCATTGTTAGTTTCATAGTTAAATATTTTCCCTCAACCATACTCAGGTTCTACAAACCCAGAACACACTTGTGAAGATTCAGCCTGCAATGAAATCCGATTTGCTGACCGGTGTGGAATACTTTCAATCAGCTGTGCAGGTTTTTTATGTGGACTATGATGCAAGGTAAATAAGCAGGCAATGAGTACCTATGACATAGGGCAAGACTGTGTTGTGATTTGTTCACCTGTCAGAGAGGAAAAAAACAGTTTAATCTGTGACTTATTCTGCCTTGACACAAAATATAAGAAAAGGGCTTCCTCTGAGGATCCATACAACATATGATATATTTAGTTTCAGAAAATATGAACTGATTTCAATCTGCCACCCCCTAACCCTACTTTTCTGCATTGCATATCTACTGTATGTTCTGATAACTTATATTCAAAGAATCTTATTAAATAACCATGAAAAAGTATTAAATTCCAGATTTGCAGAAAAAGTATTTCAAATATTGTACAGGAATTACATGAATAAGAAAAAGAAAAAGATCTGGCATCCCATCTGCTGGCACAAAGTCCTTCATCATGATAGAAAACAGTGAAAATAAAGATTAAGTTTTGAGACAAAATATTCTCCAAAGCCCAGATGCATTTTTTTAGCACAGTAGGGTTCAGGTGTACTTTTATGACTGTAATGGCAAAGCAGTAGTGTCTGTACCTATGAGAGGAAATTAGAGAGGTTGTCAGGACACCAGTTAAACATTGATGTGGCAGTATTGAAGGTGGGTATATGACAGCTTCAACTCTTATACAAATAGAACATGGATGGATAAAATTACAGCAGACTCTGAAGCTGTCAGCAAGGAATCCCAAAGTGACATTTTTCTTAAAAAATGTATTATTAGGGAAAGTTTTTCAATTACAGATTGCAAAGAAATATGGTAAGCTGCACTGTCTGAACAATAGGCAATGAATATAAATATTCAGTGCTTAAAAAATCACATGTGATAGCATGAAACATGGCAATTTGTGAAAGGAACAATAATGATTTTTGATCTGGGTTAATTACAGGAGAACGGTGTTACTGCCCACTGTTTGCTTAGTTCATCTCTCAAAGAAATTGTGTGCTTCTTCTTATTTGCAGGATAGCTGTGAAATATACTGTAGGTATGCGAACTAACACTAAAACTAACAGCTCAGATACTGTAGGTGTAGCAGAATTTCTCCCAAGCACAACGAAATTAAAACATCTTGGTCTTGGCAGAGGGCCTGGTGTGGAAGGCATCGCCCCCCGTGAAGCCAGTGACAGGTTACAGATCTTTCAGGCGCAGTTTGATGAGCTGTGGCAGAAATTTATCACTTACTCCGGAGGAGAGGAGCTGTTCGGCCTCACGGTGAAAGGTAATTACCCTCTGAGGTCGCAAGCAGCACGCTGGGAGCCATCACCTGTTGTGAATGTGTCTTCTCGAAAAGAAACCATTAACTGAACCCTTGAGCACACTGTGATATTGCACTTACCATCGACGGCTTTTTAAGACCTGTAGGTGATTCTATGAATAGTGACACAATGTACTATTATAAGACTGCAGATTTTCTTCAGTAAACTCTTTGGTTACTGTCAGTACTTCTAAAAGGTTCATTTAATGCTGATTAACTTCATCAGAGTTAAATGAAATCTAACATTTTCTTACAAAACAATGGTATTCTCAGAGATACAAAATATATTTAGAAACAAGGAAGGCCTTGTTTAACTAACTTTGGGCTGGTTGTTTATGCACAGCAGTTTTGTCTATGTCCTGATGAAAATTGGGGAAGCAGTAAAAATGCAAACAGAATACATGGTTCTGTAACAATTCTTAATAGCAATATGTGTGGAATGAATAAAGGGAAGTTATACTTTAGCCTAAATTCAGTTTCAGAGACCATATAACAAAACTGATATTACAACGAAGAGTTACGAAAGAAGAGTTCTGGGTCTCAAAGATTTGTTATATTTGGACAGATTAAGGGAGCTAAATATTTTCAGTTTGGAATAAAGGTGATTAAGATGAGATATGATAAAAGTATATTGGGTATAGACAGGGCTATCCTTTCACAATCAATAGTGAAACAAAGACATACAGTAGGGTCATATTTAGAAACCTAAAGGGAATTTATTTATAATGGAGTATTGGAAATGGTTCTTTATACAAAGAAGTGTGGATATCTGGAACATGCATAGCTTCTAAACTAACAAAGAAGCAACAGGTCCTAATTGGCCTCCTCACATTTTCAACTTTCTTTACATTCTTGTTACCTTAATGGGCGACTATATTATTGTGTATCGATTCTGATTCTATAGATCTACACCGGGTTTGTTAAAATCCACTGCCTTTATAGTACCTAGCAGTCACTTTATAAAAACAGTAAGGAAATGGAGTATGCTCAGATAGCAGCTCCATATCAAGTTGAAGATATATATCTCATGTTTCTGTTTTATTTTGTATTCCCAGAATATCCTGACCTTCAGAGAATCAAAAGGGAGCTTAATCTGCTCCAGAAGCTTTATACTCTGTACAATTCAGTCATAGATAGTGTCAGTGGCTACTTTGATATTCTTTGGAGTGAGCTTGATATTGAGAAGATTAACAATGAACTTATGGATTTCCAGAATCGGTATGTACCCAAGCAAAAGAAATTTGAGCAGCGCACAGTGCCTGCAACAAAATGGAATCGTAAACAAATTTCAGAATGTAATTAACACAGCACAGTTAACTAACGTAATTATAGCTTAGAGTTTAGTCTATAATTTAGTCACAAGTGAACTTGACTGAATGTGAAGTACTGGGATTTTGGTTATGTTTTTATCAATGGCTATGCCTCATTAGTTAACAGTTTTATAAGGTTACATTCAGTAACTGAAGCTCAATTTGTTTTTTTTAATAATATTTAAGGAATTTAGAAAAAATAACTATAAAACAATTTGATATGCTACTATCATCACTCATAAATGTATCCTCTTTATGTAACCTAACCATTCTAAAACACGTTCCAAATGAATGTACTGTATCTGTGCTGATTGTCACAGTAATGTTCCATCCCTTTAAGTGTCAACATAAATTCTCAACCTTTTCGAAGTAATATTAAGGCACAGCTAGTTGTAAATTTCTAACCCCCCAAAAATGACCCGAAATTGACATTAAACTTTCACACTTATATTTGACACTTTAATATTTTTAATTTAATATTTTAATATTTTCACAAACCAAAAGCTTGAAAGCAGGAAAATGGAATCCATTGTGCATATGGCTGATACAATGATGTGAAATGATGTGATTTTTTGTTTTTGTTCCCTCAGAATCCGCAAACTCCCCAAAGCACTGAAGGAGTGGCAGGCATTCAATGACCTGAAGAAGACAATTGATGACTTCAGTGAAACCTGTCCCCTGCTTGAAATGATGGCAAATAAGGTTCGCAGAGTCATCCTTCAAATGTGTTATATACAGTACAGCATATGGACTCTGATAATCTCAGATTTTGAAATGTTTGAACTTACTTTTCTTACAGAACAATATACTCTATGTTGTATATTTTGGCAACACATACTGTTATACAGTATATTATTTGGACCTTAAGGTCAGCATCAGAAAAAATACATGCAAGTAGTGCGTGCACACCTTTTATTGATAAGTAATAATAAGTAATAATAATTATCACCATCACTTTCTGTCCTTTCTCTGCTTCTGTAGGCAATGATGTCTCGGCACTGGCAGCGGATTGCTGAATTAACTGGGCACAAATTTGACGTGGAGTCTGAAAATTTCTCACTCAGGAACATAATGGAGGCTCCTCTCTTAAAAAATAAGGAAGACATTGAGGTACTTCTTCATCTAGTGACTAAGTGTGGAATAGTTTTGCTAAAAACCATAAACAGAATTTAAAAAAAGACCTGTGAATGAAGTCATATTTTTCATATTTACAGTATATTTTATAATGTACAGTACATACTCATTATAACTAGAACTAGGTTCAAGTGAGTGAAATAAGATATAGAAGGATACTTTATATACAGTATTGTACATGAAAATGTTATTATCATTTTAATGGCTTCTAAATTCAGAACATCATATGACTTGTTTCTGTAAGCTTACTAACTAAATCTGGCTTTTTACGGAGGGGCTTCTTCAGGAGGTTTTTGGTTTGTTGGATTCAGAATTTGATCTCTGTGTGCGTCTTTCCTACTAACAAAAAATGATACACAAAACATATTAAACACACAGCCCTCCCACTTTGAATAAGTTTAATCCACTTTCCTTTTTGAATGGTTTTAGCACACCCAACAACTGTCTCTTGAGGGTTGCTTCAGTCCCAATGTAACGAGGAGTTACATTATTTATCTGCCTCCTAGTATTTTCTAAATTCATCATTAAACTCTGTACTTTAAATAATTCAAACTATTTTTCTAAAGCATCAACGGTGACATATTTCTATTTTCGGAGTTTCCTGAAAAAATGCATCTAAAAAAAGAGAAAAATCTTAAAACAGAATGGAAAAAACTTGAGTGTCCAATTGTGCATGCATGCACAAGAGCTAATAAGACCTAACCTTATTTCAAGCTTATTATAATCCTGTAAAAGAAACTGTACTCATTGTGCATATGCAGTAATTACTGTATGTGAATACTAGAGTGATTATGGTAACAGGCTAATGGTCTGATCCTGTGCAGGATATCTGCATCAGTGCCATCAAGGAGAAGGATATTGAGGCCAAGCTGAAGAGTGTGATCAGTGAATGGAGCAGCCATGTCTTCACCTTTGCGCAGTTCAAAACCAGGGGGGAACTGCTGCTGAAGGGCTCCGACACCACTGAAAAAGTGGCCCTTATGGAGGACAGCCTGATGATCCTGGCATCACTGATGAGCAACAGGTACTGTCTGGCAGAGTGACTGGTCATTTAGGGCCTACGCTGTTCCACTGTAAGCAGGCAGTATACAGACTTCTGGTGCAGGAGCCTATAAAGTATCTGATGTGAATCTGTTTTAACTATCAACGATTTCTATGCTTATTTCAACTGTAAGCCTGTTTTGGGCTGTGTACTGGTTAGGATTCCATTTGCCATTACAACTGAGCTAAATGCATTATTTGGTCTAGTTAGAAATGCAAAGATAAGAGATTTAAACACATAGAAAGTGTGTTTTGAAACTTGAGATTTTTGATTGACAGGTGCGCACGGCCGAACAAAAACTGCAAAATTGAGCCAGATTTCTCTGTCAAGGAAACAACAAAACAATACTTATCCTGCATTTCAAATACACCATAAAGTACAGCAAATGCATCACAAAATGTCTAGGTGTTGTGTAAAACTCTAACCCTAACCGTAGACTGGACACTTCTAAAATATCACCTTCAAACACTGTGCTCATAAAGTTGCCCAAATGACCCCAAATCAGTCAAAAACATTTAATGTAGCAGTTTTGAGGTATTTTAAATGTACTGTACCTAGAAATTTGATATAAAACTGAAAAAGGACAGATGTTTCAGTCCTCTAGTTCTCACATGTGGATAATTGGAAGATTCTACAATCAATCACTGTCCTTGAATAAACAAAAACTGGTGGTTCTTCTTTCATTCTGATTGTATAAAACTAGCAGCTAACAGGTGGATAACATGGTTCATTTGGAGGACACAAAGATTAATTTTTACCAGATTTAACAACAAGATATGCTAAAGTATTAAAGTGAGAAAAAAAGAGTCTATTTGCAATGTACTCTATACAGTACACTTCTGTTTTTGCATAAATGTTGTTGGAACTTGCAATTGCTTTGTGCTGTGCTGATTTAATGCACTAGGGGGCAACAGAAACCAGTATACTATTAAGATTTGCAGTTATAAAGTAATAAATGTTAGAGCAACAGCAAAAAGCAGGGAATATTGTCAGTCTTAATTAACTCTTTTTCAAATATCAGTATTTAATGTAATCTAAAATCCTTAATGTCTTTAGAAGCCTTCTTTTAATGTTTTAACTGTACAGATAATGTAACTTTTATCTAGTACTTGTAAAGCAAGATAAATTAGTACAGTTAAAGTTCTAAAAACTGGAACAGATATTAACCTGCAGCAGCATCACCACTTTGTAGCCAGATCTTGTCAGATCTCAGAAGCTAAGTTAAGCTGATCCTGATCAGTACTGTGTACTGTGTACCTTGGAATATGAGATCTCCAAGGAAAACAGGTGGCTGCTGTAAGTGGAGATGATGGCTCAGTAGGTGAATTTTCCAGGAGGAAAACTCTTCAGTGTTGTTCTAGAATTTCCAAACCAATGCCTGACACTGTTCACTGTGCTCTAGAGGTTTCATCCTTTAGATGAGATGTTAACAGAAGGTCCTCAGTGCTTCTTCATTAAACATTCTATGACACTTTTTGAAAGAGTTGGAGTGTTAACCTCAGTGTCCTAGCCAATTTCCACTTTGAGCTTGTATGTGTACATAGCCTTCCTAAAATTCCCAAGTAATTCGGTTGGTGAAGCAGATTCTCCCCTCTCTTTGTAATCTGTGGTGCACTGGGGTTGCTGGCTGTCATGTGTCACCCACTTGGTACTGCACTTCACGTAAAGGGCTTTAGATCCAACAAGAAAATTATTTTACAAGTGACAACTAGAAGCGTATTGAATTATTATTAATCCACAGAACATACATTAATACTGTAGTCTTTGTATTCAAACTTCTTCATCCTTTCTCTTGGCAATGTTGGAACATGGAAGCAAGGCAAAGCTCATATGTGTAATCCATGTTGTTTTGTCATTAAACTGTATACATTTCAATTTTTCCAACAGACTTTAGAAATTTAATTAAAAAATAGCATTTTGTAAACTGCCCTATGTAATTTGTTGAAAAAGTATCTGCATTTTTAGACAGTGGATCATTAGTTCATTAATGTACTTATTGAAGTGGATTTCAGGTACAAAGAAAATGATTTGTGCACGCAAGTTTACTGATAATATAGTACAAACCTTTAACCTAGCAACTAATATAGAATTGTAGAATAAAGCGCTTTTGTTTATGAAGAGGCACATGATGAAGGTACTAAGATCCAGTATTGTACAAATAGCTTAAGCATGGTCTGTGACTGCTCTTAGTCATGTTTTCAGGCAATCAATAAGGTATTCTCTGGTTTCAAATGGACTTTCAAAAAAACAGAATTTAAATTGAAAAATTATTCAGTAGTCATTGTGATGGCAGTGTCAATCTCTCTAGCATACAAGTAGTATTGATTTTGATCATGCAGACAGGTATCTGACTGGATATTTATTGATCATAATAAGTCTTCTGTGACATACAGTAGTTATGAACAGAGCTGAAATCATGCCACACATACAAGGAGGTACTGATACATCATTATCCAAACTTTAAAAAAGTTTCTAGAACATTCATGCACTTAAAATGATATCTATTAAAACAGCTAAACTTTTAAAAACATTTTTTGGAGTTTTGACCATCATGCCTAGGATCAATTATACACCAGGCAAAGGTACTGCATTCCAAAAACATTCAGAGCCTTTCAAACCTGACAGCTCTATTCTTATATAAAGTTTTAGGCTCTCACATAAATCTTTCAGAAGGACAATTTAGTCCTTAAGGTAGGCTGAGAATTTTTCTGATTTGTTAACAAAATCTTTAAAAAAGAAAACATAGCATTTAGAAAAACTTACATTAACTAATCATGTTTCATGACGATGACCAGAAACATTTCTATGGATATTTCTTTTCTTGTTTTTCATATTATTCACTTTGCAAAAATATGTTTTGTTCTGGAAAACGAATTTTGTTAAAAAGAATATAATCCAAATCCATTATCACTTCAGCCTACACTAAAATTAAAGCTATAGAAGATTCAAATTTTTGCTGAACTTATACTACTGTATATCTATACCTTCTATTATACTGTATATACTGTATATCATGTTGGATTATCTGTTTTCACACTGGAAATGTGCAACACCAGTACAACACCAGTTGTGCAGAATTTATAATCCTTTATTTGCAAACAGGAGAGATAGACAGAAAACTTACACATACAGTATGTCTTCTTATATTAATCTGCATTCTGTTTCAGGTACAATGCACCATTTAAGCCAACTATACAACAATGGGTTCAAAAGCTCTCAAACACCACAGAGATTATTGAGAACTGGCTTACTGTGCAGAACCTTTGGATTTACCTGGAGGCTGTTTTTGTTGGGGGAGACATTGCAAAGCAGCTGCCTCAGGTTGGTACATGAAGATCACATTACACAAGTCAAACATCCATGATTTAAAGCAGACCGAAAAGCTTTTAATTATAAACCACTCAAAAGTTACATTTATTTTGTATAACTTAAGTATAGTCCATCTTAAGTGACTGTCATAGGTAATATTTCATCACAATCGTGTTCTCTGTGATTGTGCAGAAAACAAGTTGCTATTGTCACCAGTTTCACCATGTGAAATCCTTTGTGACAAACCTTGACAATAAGTTACAATTTGTATCACTGAATTCCCAATTAAACAATGGTTGTCCTTTATTGGAACATGATATTTTAGGCATTTCTTGTTATTTCTTGTCAAGTTATGGACCTTGGCTATTACAATATGTAAAGAAATATACTGTATATACTGTATATATACTGTATACTGATTCACAAAGAATGCACAATAGTCCGTTACACATGAATAATTCTTAAATACATTTTATTTGCACTTTACAAAGGTTTGTTATTGTTTCACCAGCATTGTTTAAGAGAATAATAAAATATTGAACTCAAGTCAAGTGATTTCATAAGCTGCTCAGTTTTTGGAGTTGGTTTTATTATCTGGGGATAAAGATAAGCATCAATCAATTGATAGGGTTCTTAGAAGCCATTTTCAAATTATTGCAAAACAATATCACAAGAAATATTTTAATTTACAAGAGGATTTCAACAGGAAGATACAGTATAGAGCAAAGAGGCCCATTATTCTGCCCCTTTCAGTATCTTATGTAAGGGTTTACAGCAAATAGAAACTTCTGTGTCCCAGTGAACTGCATAAGCGTGCAGTGCTGAAGTTAGATAAAAAGAAAAATGTTGTCTTCTTTCTGACGTTATATTTGATTGTTGCATTTTTGTTTGTATCAATATAATAATAAAAAAAGGAATAAATTAAAGCCTAGAGTTTCCTATTGCATCACTGGACATTTATAAGCAGTGATAAATACAGTCCGGTGACATGCTTTATGTCAAAGCTGCTGGCTAAGTGAATCTGGTTGAAAAAAAAGTTAAGTTAGTCTGAAATCAAGTGTAAAACAGCATAACTTTGTTTGTTCTTATGGTTGTAGGAGGCTAAAAGGTTTCAGAACATTGACAAGTCATGGCAGAAGATTATCCAGCGGGCTCATGAGATGCCCAACATAGTGCAGTGCTGTGTAGGTGATGAGACTCTAGCCCAGCTGCTGCCTCACCTGCTGGAACAGCTGGAGATGTGCCAGAAGTCCCTAACTGGCTATTTGGAGAAGAAGAGGCTGGTGTTCCCCCGGTTTTTCTTCGTGTCTGACCCTGCTCTACTGGAAATCCTGGGCCAGGCCTCTGACTCGCATACCATTCAGGTGAGAAACTAGGCTGGAAGTGATGCTCACTTGTCCTCCCAGTCACATACACAGAGTAAATACAGTAGCTTCTCAATTTTACAATGATAGAGAAATAAGGCTGTGTTATTATCAGGATGTCATTATTTTCCAGTCTTCCCTATTTGCTCATTTTCTCTTATAAAAACCAAAAGCTCACTACATCATACTGTACTATAACAAAAATTCTTTAGTATGTTAAACGACTTTTAATTACCTACAGTAAATACAATTGTCCTTACAACTAGGATGTGGAACAGTCCTGTGTTTTTTCAGTGTTAAGATTACCACGGGAAATATCGTGATAACTTTGAGATAAGTAGATTTAGTCTCAGTACAACAGGTGTTAGTGTAGGTTTTGTCATCTCTCAAGGACAGTTTAAAATAACTTTAATAATTTAAAGAAAATGAATGCAATTAGAAACTCAGAGAAAAATGAGAAACGGGTATTTGCAGGTGCATTATATGGGAAAACGGCCTATTCTAGATTGTTACTTTCCTTACAATATGTTATGTTATTCTCTTAAGAGTGAATGGAGTCTGTCTTTCTATAGTAGATTTTGTTTTCTGCTCTTCTTGTTAAACCTGCTTGCCTCTAAAATATATACAAAATGCATTAAGACTCTGATGCTTTTCCAGAGGTCTTTTGATAACTGACTTCTGTTCTTTTCCATTCTTCCTCAGGCTCACTTGCTAAGTCTGTTTGATAATGTCAACCGGGTAGGATTTAATGAAAAGAACTATGACCAGATTCTCAACTTCCAATCTCAAGAAGGTGAAACAGTTGACCTAATGGAGCCTGTGATGGCACAGGTACTGTATGTCATGGAGTCAGTGACAATAGATATAAAGACCTCTGTGATATTATACAGTAGCTCTTGTAATTGCACTTGAAAACACACCACAACAAAATGCACCCTGATTCCTGCAGTAAAAAAACGAATATATTTTATGTGATGATTTTGAAAACATTTATGATACTGGATCTCCTATTTTACATGTTTCCTATGATCTATTACCTAGCTATAGCTATATTACCTAGTCAATAGAATGTGTGCTTTATCATAATCTGTCAAATTAATGCCTGTTAAAGAACAAATTATTCAATTATACAAATATACATATTGTATGCATACTACTGTACACATATACATATATAAAGTATAAGAAGAATACTGATATGGATTTCATAATGTTCCATTGCCCTGCTATTAAAAATTGCCACACCTTTTCGCCTAGGGGAATGTTGAAGCCTGGTTGGGACTTCTGCTGGATGGTGTGAAGAAGACTATTCACAATATAATAAGGCAAGCATACATGGCTATAAGTGATCCAGGAGTCAAGCTGTATGAGTTCCAGTCCATGTTCCCTGCACAAATTGGACTGCTAGGAATCCAGATGATCTGGACCAGAGATTCAGAAGAAGCCCTTAGTCTTGCCAAAACTGACAAGAAGGTATGAACACAAATATTCATCCAGTAGATGGGAGGTTAAAAGTAATAGATTTGAACTGGTTTTACAGACTAATGTATTAAATGACCATATTATCAATAATTTATATATTTTTAAATTAATAATAGTAGTACAAAGGTCTAACTACACAGCTTTCTTTCTCCTCTGTGGTTCTGAGTTCAAATAAGGTTTATCTCTCACATGAATTGAAATGTGTTGCTTACCTTAAAACCTTCCAGAGTAATTAATCATACACCCAGACCTCTGTATCACTGTCATTATTTGCCCATTTTGTTTCATCTTCTAACTGTAACTATAGCTAATAATAAGAGCCAACTGTTTTCTGAACAAATACACATATTAACAAAGCTTTTGAGTTTTTTAATATATCGTGGCTGTAGCTAAGATACATTAAGCTCATTTAGAATATTAGTGCCAACACAAATAGTGTTCCCAGTTGTTACAGATGCCCTAGTCTCAAGGCAGATTTTGTTTTTAAGATGTTGTTGGATGTGATATTGAATAAGCCACAGCATACTAAATTTGTGAGGGTTTTTGTTACATTGATTTTGCTGAAATAAGATGAAGTTATGAAAACCTATCATACAGTATATAATACAACTAATAATCTACTCAATACAACTACAGTATATACTGTAGTTGTATTTCAGCAACCCCATGAAATGAATGAAACAAGAAAGCAATAAAGCAGGTCAAAAATTCAGTATTTGTTTTCTCATTTGCATGGATGGAACACAGATTATGCAGACCGCCAATCAGAAGTTCTTGGATATCTTGAATGACCTGATTGACATGACAACCAAGGACCTAACAAAGATTGAACGAACAAAGTATGAGACTCTAATCACCATTCATGTGCACCAGAAGGATATATTTGACGACCTGGTGAGCTTTGTTTTGCTTTCCAATATCTATCACCTTCAGAAACATCTTTCAGCAGTACTCTCTGCTCCATTGTCATATTGCTTTACCTATCCAAAACTCTGAATTAATTGTATAATTATCAGTGTGCAATTTAATGTTGTGTGCTGGACTTCTAGGTTGTGCATCTTGATTGTTAATTAAAATTATTTTTAAAACATAGGGAGCAAAAAAAAGCTCTCTAAAGTAAACAAACAAAATTAAAATTAAAATTGTTCATACACAGTCCAGCGGTGTGGATGAAGCCTTGGGTGTCTTCATTCCACTCACTGCACTTTTAACATAACTATTCCACAGGTGCGCATGAACATCCGATCAGCCTCTGACTTTGAGTGGCAGAAGCAGTCCCGGTTCTACTTCATAGAGGACACAGACAAGTGTGTCATCCAGATAACTGATGTGGAGTTCAACTACTGCAATGAGTACCTTGGCTGCACTGACAGATTGGTTATAACACCCTTAACAGACAGGTAAAGATTACAGTATATCTGATGTATGTATAGGGTGTATCCATTATATGGGATGTCTAATGTGTATTTTACCAAAGTTTTTAGTTACCAGAGTTTTCCTTCTTCTACCTGTATTTTTAGGCAGATTAGTATCACTGTTTTTTAAACCTAAGGGCCTTAAACAAAGTCAGTTCTTTCTTAAATAGTGAGGAGGTTTTCCACTTCTAAAACCGACCGCTAAATATAGAATCCAGTGAAAATCCACCCAATCCATGTAATAGTAATGTTATTACAACTATTATTGTAATTTAGCTTATACACAGAAAGGTTACACACAAAAGGATGCCATTAAGTTTGTGTAAGTTTTCTGGTTGGTAAGCAATGGGAATACATCATTTTCTTCAAGAGGTTCTATGGAGACAGATCACCTATGCACATGAAACCCCTTTTCTATGGGAAAATACAGAAGTAGAGCCGAGGCCAGACTTTCCTAACCCTCTGTAATTGTCCTTAACCTTCCTGTCTTAACCTTACGGGGCTCCTTCAGTCCCACCCACTGGCTGACAGGGATTTGTCCCACATCCTTTATCAACAGAGCTCTGGTTCCTTGGAAAGTGAGCTAACTGGTAATAGCCACTGTAAATCTTTTTTGCAACCTTTTCTAAACCTGAGCCAGCAGGCAGCAACCCTCTCCTGTTTTGACCCTAAAATGAACCTTACCAGAGTCACCATGAGACTGATCCCAACAAACTGCACCAATATAGTCTCACCTTCTGATCTCACTACAAGATAGGATGTGTACATGTGCCAGACCTATTTGTAGAGTAATCTGATAAAGATTAGCTACATTTTATTTATTTCACAACCACCTTGATAAGGCAAGTTTTTCCCCTCTCTGGAATGTCCTTGAGCTGCCCTCTAGTGACTTAAGCCGATGCTTACCCTGAGCTACATTCTTCCAGATTCTCTAGAAGGATTTCTGGATTCAGCTTCAAGATCATGGGCTGACAACCCTTTGTGTAAAAAAGTACTTCAAGAAGTGCTTCTTATTCAACATCTTACATAAGCTTCCTGTAAATTTTCGCTTGTTTCCTCTGGACTGTGCTGCATTTTTAATGATAGAAGTGTAACTTCTATCCCGTGAAGCGTAGTACTGGACCCTATGCAGATGGTATAATCTGGAAGTAAGTGGAGGAGAACGACAGGGAGGAGATGATGAGGATCAGGAGGGGTTGACAGACAGGGGGGTGTGACGATGGTGAACTGGTGCTCGGGGGGCGTGGCCATGGCAAACATGTCCAAGGGAGTCCAGGGGGAAATCCGGGGCGAAGTCCAAAAGTCCAAATCCGGATGATCCAAACGAGACAGAGATTAAAAACCGGAACGGGATTTGGTACAGGGACAGGGAATAAATACAGGATGACGAGGCCAGACACTCCTAGCCCTGGACTCAGATGGTCAGGACGCTGTGATTAAGCCTATGCCATCGGGACTTTCCTGGACCTGCTGGTAGGCGGTCTTCTGGGTGTCCATTTCCCAGTGCTTAGCCTGCAATAGTGAGAGCGCCAGGCTTAGATAAGGAGGGGCAGGATATTGGGGCAGGTGCATGTAATCGGGTAAAATACGAAAGAGCCAGAGCACCCTTAAGAGGAGGGACTACAATAGTGATAAGAAGTGATTCTAAGGTTCATGAATAAGGAGGTTGATCATGACTTTTCCTTTTTTCTGTCACATTAATTATGTATTTAGTCCTTTCTTTGAAAAGAGAATAGAATAGGTTGTGTATACAACAAATATTAATGGGTACTTTGAAGTGTCATGCCTGCAAGCTTTAAAGCAACACTGTGAAAACACTGTGAGGGTCTGAATACTTTTCCAACACACTGTATCTTGCTCAGAGTAACCAACAGTAAGTCAAGGCTTGTACCAGGAACCTGGTTGAAACATAATACAATTACAAAGGAGAAGCATTAATTTGTTTGAACCATTCTTTGAAAATATACACTATAATTATCGATATATTTTGCCCAAGATCCTTTCTGTGAAGTAATGTTAAATAGCAAAGATTAAATTACCCCTGCATATACTTTTAAACATAATTTCCTTTTCTTTTTTATTCCGTGAGTAAAACTAAGTTTGCAATTTAATATGCTGTTTATCACTGTTAAACACAAAGGACTTTTGAAGCAGAGTGATATTAGCATCTCTGACAGTATTATAGAAAACTCACACTTTTATCCCTGTGGTATTAACATTTAAATATTTTAAATTTTGGGTAATTGATGTAGCTCTACAAAGGTGTGAAAAATTAAAAGGAAAAAAAAAGCATTGTAAAAGGTTTCACTGTAAACTTGAAATAGTTATCCTTTGTTTTTATCTTCAGTTACTGACTGTTTGGCACCTTTCCTATCCTCTCCTATTGTGAATATAATGGCTTTTTCTGACTCCTTTACTGCTCCAGAAATTTTAATATATTCTTGCATAAAACAATTTGCTTTTCACAACAACTGTGCGATTCCAGAATACAAACAGCAATTTGTCTGCTTTTCTGTATTCTCTTCATTTAATAAAATTAATTATATTAATAAAAATGTGTATTTAAAAAAATGTCATTTAAAAAGACCTGTTATTTCTTCTCACAAATTCCTGAGGCATGTGTGAGATTTTCACATTTTAATTTAATTTTTAATTGCATTAATCCAATGTTACTGTATCCAACAAAAGTCTAGTGTCCTTTATTCACCAGATTTCAAAGGGTGCACCTTGTACTCTGTTGCCCTGTAAAGTAAGGAAAGACAGGATGAAAAACAATCTGTTGTTCAAGGACACCTTTGTAGTTCCAGTCTCACTGGAATGTCTTTTAATGATACATTTTCTAATTAGCAATAGCCAACAGGGGCACTGATATATATATATACTATTTATTACAGATATTAACACTAAGCCTAGAACCAGAATTTTAATGCTAAGCTTTTTAGTGATTATTAAAACAATTCACATGTTCCATTCACATTGACTTTCCACTGAATGCTGAGGATGAACATCAAGAGGCACATTTTCTATATTACAATCATAATTGTCTAGTTCGTGTTCATCCAGGTCGTGATAGAAAGTGAAGATCTGCAGCAGCCATTAGTGATACTGTTCTCCTCTGCCAGGAGTCATGTTTGCCGTCATTATTGACAGCCACACAATGCTAACATTCTTAGGATAAAGCAGGAACTATTGAGGTATGTGTGTCAGTACATGTGAGTGTGGTGGGGCAGTAGGGCTATATGTGAGGGTGAGAGGAGGAGGTAAAAACCAATGATTAGCTAACAATTGTCATCAAAAATACATTGCCCTCCATTAAAAAAAAAGTATTAGTGCTTTTGAAAGCGCAAGACCTGTACCACTTATGAGAATTTGAATCAGGGCCAAGAAAATACTGTACTGTATATTCTCAAAGCACTTTTATGAAGCACTCTCTGTGTGGATTCCAAGGGACAACTGAATGACAGAGCATGGGATTTTAATTAACAAATTGAAATTGTTTTTTAGTTAGTATACAGTCCCTTGTAGTGCATTTGGCATTGTCAGGAAGGGTTTTGGCTCCACTGCCAAGTTAATATTTTTTTTATACCTTGGGGTATCTCATGTTATTAGTCCATTTCTTTGTTTATTATATTTAAATTATATATGCTAAAAGGGCTTAGGGGCTATCACAAGTCAGTTTATCAACCATTCCAAGCCTACCTGTCTCTGTTTGAATCAGGCCCACTGTACTGTAAATGAGTCCTCTGTTTTGGTGTGCTTAAGTCTGTTCATGTTAGTCAGTGGCTCCATAATATTGGGCAGTGTGGGGGACACATTGGGAAATAAAAATATAGGGCGGAGCGGTGGCTCTGTGGCTAAGGATCTGCACCTGTGAGTGGAAGGTTGCTGGTTCAAATCCTGTGGCTGGCAGAGGAATCCTACTCTGCTAGGCCCCTGAGCAAGGCCCTTAACCCTAACTGCTCCAGGGGTGCCATACAATGGCAGACCCTGCGCTCTGACCCCAGGCTCTCTCCCTCTCTGTGTCTGTGTCTCCATGGAGAAAAGCTGGGGTATGCGAAAAGACAAATTCCTAATGCAAGAAAATGTATAGGGCTAATAAAGAAACATTATTATCACATAAAACCACACAAATACAATTACTGCAAAGCAGTAAAACAGTTAAAATGACATATAGTAAAAGCAGCTGATTTTAATGTTTAGTATGGCAATTGTTTTCTGTGTTGTGTTAATCCTCAGAATAACTGTTATCTCTTCTATCATTATTCAATAAACTAATGAACTGCATTACAAGCAATAACAGTTTATATCTAAATATTACTGTTGTGCACAATATTGTTTTTCTTATAGAATTCTAAAGTCTTTGCTTTACTTTTTACTGAGAGAACCTTGGAATTATGCATTTAGCTCTAAGAATTTGGTTAAATATTTCAGTATATGGGGGTGATTGGAACATATGGCCATACTAATCGCAGGAATGAAATATGAGGAATGGAATACCATTAAAATGTAAAGTTCACTCATTTTTTAAATGAGTGGTTCAAGTGAACACTCGAAAACAGCAGAAATTATAGAGTGACAGGTAACTGAATATGTTGTTTATTGAACTTAATTTACATTGGACACCAGGCTCAAGAGCCCAAAAAATAATACAGATTGTAAAGTGCTTTTACAACACACTGTCACATTCCAATAAATCATGTGGAGGAGCAGGAAGTCAGGCATTGTTCTTGATAAAGCCAGTTAGCCTATTGGTTGTGCTCTTGTCTGATGTCACAACTATTTTAGCTTCTTATCCTATACCGTAAAATGTTGAACAAAAGTATTAGTATTAGGTCCATTTTAAACAGCTTTTACGATAACCCATTTGGATGGAAAAAGCTAAAGCAAAAGTGTTATTTTTTTGTAAAATATAAAATGGAATTAAATTAAATGGAATTAAGATTTTGCAGAGGTGATGGTACTGTAAACAAGATTCGACATGGCCTTATTTACTATTTAACTTAATAAATGATGCTATTTAAATAAGTACATTTAAAAATAACCTTAAAAAAGATACAGAATGTTGTTATTTATTATACGATGGAGATCACTTTCAACACTGCCAGCATATCTAAAACTAACTGCAAAACTGAAGGGCACATGGAGTGCTCTCTGCCACACAGTCTGCGGTCTATTAACAGACCGCACAGCCTGAACAGAATTGATCCTATATTAGCAGATGACAGGCATTTTCACCTTCAGAGCACAGAAAGTGAAGAAAAATTAGGCATCAATTTTCCTGCAGCAAATTAATCTTATACAGTTCTTCTGTCACTTTCAGTTGTTTAAAGCTGGCAATCGAAATGACAGAGAAATTCTGTTGATTATACCAAAATAGGTCATTCACAGGCATTCACCAGTTTGCATCCACTTTTAACCTTTTCTCTACCACCTAAAGTACTTTGCAGGTTCAATTTATTTCCTCAGATGAATTGTGTTCTTCTCAAGCCAGGGAATGGTATCAGGAATACTGACCATCACAGTTGTTGTGTTGCACCTTGGAAGTGGGTTTTAGTCAGCTGTTGATTTAGCTGAAGCACCACTGTAATGTTCTTTAAATCCCAATATAACAGCAATACTGTCCATAAATATAAGGAGCTGTCTTCAGTTAAAAACCTCAGTTTCAGTTCCATATTTGAGCCTCGTTTCATTTTAGACATATGCCAGTGAGATGTCAGATGGATCTGTGGCAAGTGTATTATTAAATCTTTACGAGCCCTCACAGACAGCTTTCCTTTTTTTATAATAAGGGCATTTCATTGTTTTGGATCTAAATTTTAGTAAATTTCTGTGCCAAAAAAGTTTTTTTTTTATCTAGATCTTTAATTTCTAAAAAAATATTTGGTAACACTTTTAATATGTGCCTATAGTAACTGAAATGATATACAGTATAAAGTAACATTTCTTCCTGTCATGATTACATGAAATGCAAGCAAAAGTAGCACATAGTATTATATATGTCTTACCTTTATTATATTCATATTATTAAATATGTACAATAAGCAAAAACTTGCAAAGCTTTATCAAAGATCCTTAGTGAAACAGTGATTCTTATGAGAAACAATATTCTTTTTATGCTGTTTTGCTGTGAAATCTGGCTTCTGCCACTGGGTTTCCTTCTCCACAGGTGCTATATCACTCTTGCCCAAGCCCTGGGAATGAGCATGGGAGGTGCCCCAGCAGGTCCAGCTGGAACAGGCAAGACTGAGACTACCAAAGACATGGGCCGATGTTTGGGAAAGTATGTCGTGGTATTCAACTGCTCTGACCAGATGGACTACAGGGGGCTGGGCCGAATATACAAAGGTAAAGAGGGTTTGTTTTAGTTATTAGCCATTATTTCTGGCATTATTCCTGGCAAAGCATGAAATATAACCATTAAACTGTATCAGCAAGCTCCACTCACACCTTCAGTGACATGATATAATCTGACAGATTAGGACAGTCATATGCACCTTTTCCACCAAAAAAGAATTACTCTTCTTTACATCGTTCACATTTAATTTCAGTATTTTCTTTTAGTCTTGTTTTTATTTTTCACTAAAGCATGTCACAACCTATAAACCCGTTTTCTGTCTATTCATACACTACCATTGTATTCCAATGTTTCCACTGATTTGAATTAAGCAAAATGTCCTGTTCTTTTCTGGAGGAAGAAGATGAACATGACATTACATCAATACCTCTTTGTTTTTACATGTGCCTGACATTTAGCATACTATGTTCTAAGAGTACTGATCTGTATCAAAAGGTAATTAATTAAAGACAAAAAGAAAGCAAGAAAACCAAAACACCAGTGTGACTGGTGAATATAGACAAAGGAAAGGTTCTATGTCTATGTCTATATTAATCAGATCCTAAATCAACTAAAGACTGCACAAATTAAAAGGTGTTACTTCAAAATTATACTAGGCACATCTGAATATTATGAGTTTTGGAAGCATTGCCCTAATGGCAAATATTTTTGCACAGTTTGCGTAATGGAGTTGACATATCCTAAAATGTTATTTTATTCTTTCTTATCCTGTCATATACTGTATAAAACCATCAATAAGTAAAACATTGAGCAAATATTAACTGAAAAATCATTTTTTCATCAACATACAGTTTACGTTACTTATTTTGGTAGTGTCTATAAAGCAGATCTTAACATTGATCTAACAATTCAAATATGTACTGATGTAAATTTTGCTTTTGAATGCTAGCTTTAAAATGTAAGTGGTGTTAGTGGGGCCAGCAGGGGGCGCTCACCCTGCGGTCCATGTGGGTCCTAATGCCCCAGTATAGTGATGGGGACACTACTGTAAAAACAGGTGCCGTCCTTCAGATGAGACGTAAACCGAGGTCCTGACTCTCTGTGGCCATTAAAAATCCCAGGGTGTTTCTCGAAAAGAGTAGGGGTGTAACCCCGGCGTCCTGGCCAAATTTCCCATTGGCCCTTACCAATCATGGCTTCCTAATAATCCCCCTCTATGAATTGGCTACATTACTCTGCTCTCCTCCCCACTGATATCTGATGTGTGGTGAGCGTTCTGGCGCACTATGGCTGCCGTCATATCATCCAGGTGGATGCTGCACATTGGTGGTGGTGGAGGGGCCCCCATTACCTGTAAAGCGCTTTGAGTGGAGTGTCCAGAAAAGCGCTATATAAGTGTAAGCAATTATTATTATTATTATAATAAATGACAAAATATTAAAACTGTTAAAGCAGTACACAGACAGCAAATATCACAAAATATATTTAATTCAGATGTTAGTGAATTAATTAATGATTTATGTTCATTATACATCAGTAATTAGTCAATTATTTTCTGAAAGTACCTATCAGTTCTTTTAAAACAAGAACTTTTGATCTGCATTCACATGAAACCATTAGGTGGCACTGAAAAGCAAGATTTTGAGTTGAGACCCAACTAATGCAAATGAGAAAAACGTCTTTAAATTGGTGTACTTTAACACTTTCAACTTATGTACTATTTTATTTTTTATTATTTTTAGAAATTTCTAGTTTGCCACATACCCTTTTTTAGAGCTACTTTTTTCAAGTTTACCTGATGATTTCATTAATACCAGAGAAATAAAACAAAACAGCACATTAATATTTTGGAACTTTCCCATTTGCTTCTGTTTAAAGAGAAGAAGACTTAAATTCCAATGAACATCTCATGTGGGCAAAACAAATCTAGAAGCCATTTAAAACCAAAAACAGTACAGTATAGAAAAAATATTTGTGAAACCTTGTGAAACTATTAATTATAGTAATTACAGTTTCTTACCATGGTACCCTTGTTTAATCCAAACCAGCATTTTAAAAACATGCAAACGTAACAAACGTTAAAAAAACAAGAGATGGCAATTTGGCCCATCCAACCTGTTTGTTAGATTTTTCTTAAATACCCAACAGGGTTTAATTTTCCAGTTCATTTCTTTTTTGGATGCGATGGTGTATGAAGTAGAAAAAAAGTAATTGCAAATCAGTGTATTATAAATAAATAAAACACCTATTTTTCTTATCACAATTAAGGGAGTAAACAGAATCAGGTGGTTAAATAATTGGGTAACAAACAAGAACTGAGTTTCAGCAGCCCTGAACTACTGTATTTAATGATCAGAAACTTTGTGAGTTTGGTCTTCACCATATACAGCTGATCAGTAGAAATCTCACATCAAGATCAAAAGAGATTTCTGAGGATCTAAGTGAATTAGTAGCTGAGTAGTCTTTGGGTTACAAAGCTATAGTATGTCTAAATTTATGGAGTTCCATTCATCTACTGTCAGACAGTCTACAAATGGAAAACATTCAAGATCAGAGTGAGTTTACCGAGTCCTGGTTAACCTGCCAAGATCTCCTCAAGAAAAGCTGGAAAATCATACAGGAAGTGACAAAGAGCTCCAGAATAACATTTAAGCATCTGTAGGCCTCTCTCACTGAGGTTAATGTCAGTGTTCATGCAACAGCCATCAGGGAGATGTCTGAATGTCAGTGGGTTTCATGTAAGGTAACCCATCTGAAGTTCAGTAGAGAAATGTTTTCTGTGGTGAAAAGCAAACACTGCTTTCCAGCAGAAGAACTTCATCCCAACTGTCAAGTATGGTAATGGGACTGTCATGGTTTGGGGCATCTTTGCTGTCATCCAGGTGGCTTGTCATCATAACAGCAAATTGTGGAGGAGACAGGCCATCTGTTCGTCAGCGGAATCTGACCTGAAGAAAAAGGACTTTTTGCATTTTAGATTGGAAATTTGGACCTAAACTATACTGAAATGCTATGGCAGGACCTGAATGAAATGTTTATCAAGGCAACCCTAAAATGTCATTGACTTGAAACAGTTCTGTAACAAAAAATTGGCCAAAATTCCTAAAAGCCAATGCAAAAGGGCAATAAATAGTTACAGGAAATGTCTAGTTAAAGACATTGCTGCTGAAGGAGGTGCCAGCAGTTGCAGAATCTAAAGGTTCACATACTTATGTATAGTGCTGGATCATTTTTTAATTAAATTATTTAAATATATCTTATGTTTCTGAAGTATATATTTGATCTTGGTTTTTTAATCTTTTATTAAGACTTTCATGAAGGTCTGTTTGAATTGTAGTCCTAAAATACAGTATACAACAATAAGAACAAACTGAGTGTTCAAAAACATTTTATCTGCACTGTGTTTTTGTCACGATTGTTACTCCTCCTCTTAAGGGCGCTCCAGCCCTTCCTCGTTCTGTCCCATTCCCCTCACCTGTTCCTTATTCCAGCCCCTCTTTAGTTCCACCTTTAAAGCCAGACGCAGGCGTTTGCCCGAGGCTTCTCATTGAATCCTGCTTAGTGAGAGCCCGGGGTCCTGCTGCGTCTGGCTCCGTCATGGTTTAGTTTCCTGTACCTGATTCCCTGCCCCGCCGGTCTCGACCCGGTTCTTGTTTTAACTTCGGATAGATCCCCTGGTCTTGGACTCAACCTCCCGTTTTGGATTCCCCCTCTGGATATACCCTTGGATTGTTCGCCCTGGATTCACTCCCCCTGGACACCTGCACCCACTCCTGCATGATATTTTTCCCTATTGTTTCTTCACCTTCCGGATCGTGTCGTCCGCATAGGGCCCGGAAGGAACTGTTCGTGACAGTTTTACATTCAGCAAATCAGAGTTAATTTTTCTTATGCCCTAGAAACAGTCCTTTGAAATAATTTGAAAAGCTGTGAAATGCCTTAAAGGTCCTCAGCTCAGTATGGGTTTGTTCAAAGGAGTGCACATACTACTGTGGACAGTCTGTCACACAAACTGTGATAACGGGAAATCGTGAAAAAATAAATGAACGTGGCTCTGGACATGAAATCCTCCTGCATTACACTTCCCTTTTTTACTGTAGTATCAAAGCAATGTGATTTTTTTTGAGGAAACACTGAAACTGTTTCAATTTTTTATTGAAATCAGAAAGAGCAAAGAAAGAGGATGAAATATTTAACATGCTAAAATAACTACTGTGGAGAAAGCCTGTGTAATA
The DNA here is from genome assembly GCF_059453375.1 of Lepisosteus platostomus. NCBI lineage: Eukaryota > Metazoa > Chordata > Actinopteri > Semionotiformes > Lepisosteidae > Lepisosteus > Lepisosteus platostomus. Next base: position 53,636,889 of record NC_142618.1, read on the forward strand.
AAGGAATGAACCGATTTTCTAGAGGGCATACAGTAGGTAAAAATATATATGCTATATAATAGAGTCCCATTTTATGCAGTAGTTAAGTTCCTGACTTTGTGCGTATACCCCAAATCCCGTATAATCACAACACCCGTTTAGACTCTCTTATTCCCCTCCTTTAACCCAGTAAAATCTGTCGTAAGTGTATTAATATGTACAGAATTGCATTGCTGCCACTAAGGGAAAAAAAATTGCCTCCTTATCTCGTAATAATGAATTAACTTGTAATTACGAGATAGCAACGCTTACTTCAGTGTATGTACAACCTGTTACATTGTGCACTGAAAGCACATAGAAGCTACAGTGAACTTGGCTGGCACTTTCGGTTTAATGATTGTGTCCAGCGCTACAGAATTTGAACAGATTTCAACTGGGGTTTAGTCATGAAATCTTGAATGAAATCTTGCCATTCTTAGCAAACATGAACAGAATCATTACAGGCATGAGGACCTGTTTTGTGGGATTAAGAGATCAAAGCAATGATGGTTCTGTTATGAACAGTTACAATCATGTGCAATCACGTGTAACATGTAACTTAAAACTGTAAGTCCGCATGTAGCGATGCAGGTATTGTAACGGACACGGCCGACATTACAGGTTGTGCGAGCCAGTTGCCAGCGTGGTGACGTCACCGCCCTTCCCTGTGAATAGCAGGGACCTCAGCCTGGAGATCTCCCTTGAGCTCAGCCAACTGGTTCCCTGTTGACTGAAGCCCGAGACCCGGGTTCGAGCCCCAGCGGTGGAGAGCCGACCTGAGGCAGGAGCCGCGAGGGCGCAAACCTATGAGAACCTGAAAGCCCTCACAGCCAAAACGTTTCTTTTTTTCTCTTTTCAGCATGGAATAAACCTTTAATGTGTTCCTTTGCAGCCTACGCATGCTGACGTAGCTACCTACTTGATATAGGTATTACTGTATATAACAATTGTACTATTGCGTTTTCAAATAAAGTAGGCGAGAATTACGAAGTCATAATTACCAGATCATTTTCTCGTAATTAAGAGATAATTTTCTTGTAATTATGAGATACATTTCTTGTAATTACGAGATAAGGGTGAGGATTTTTTTTCCTTGGTGGCAGTGATGCGCTTCCGTAAATATGTGTATGTATGCAGATCAAAGTATTGTGACAGTAATACAACAAATACAGTAATGTGCAGTATACAAAATAGATCAGATAAAATATAATAATAATAAAATGCAGGGAGAACAGCAAATGCATAGGTCTCACAAATAACCTTCTGTCTCTAATTGCACAAATCGAAGATTCATTCTTGCCATACATGCCAAACTGGTCACTTTCACCCCACCCCTTAACTTGTTTAAAATCTTGATTTTTAACTCTTAACCAATCACTTTTCTTGACCTTCCCCTTTTTATACTTGTTTCTTTCCCCTTCGCACTTGTTTTCGGTTTACAAGCCATATTGATGCCGCACGGTAAAGAAAACACTGGCCCTGTAACCTGTTCCCAAAGTGTAGCACAGTGTGAAAATTGCCATATTATTTAGTTTTTCATTTAATTTTTTTGTCGCTGAATGCGACTACATGAATTAGCATAAAAACATTTAGCATAAAAAGCCGAGTCCACTGTGCTACACAACACAGGATTTCCCATTCAGTTATCCTGCAATTGTTACTGTATTTCCAAAGTTCAGCATCTGGTATCGCTTCTCATGCTCGATGAGTTTCAGTACTTCTTTTGTCAGTTAAAACTTTTCTTTTCTTCTTGCTGACAGTTTTTCTCAGTCTATTTCATAGATATCCACAAGGGACACGTTTCAGTCTGACAAAACCTTTCTTGCATTACATATGCATTATATGATATTTTGAGCCTGGAGCAGCTGTACTGTATAACTATTTCACTTGGAGCAGAATGAGTGATCCATTAGCAGTCTTTATGGAAATCTGAAATAAATCATGCCTGTGGCACATATGTCTCATTGCTTACCACATGTATCTGTATCTCAGAGGTATTCCAGTTGCTTCTAAGTGGAAAGTAGAAAATGTTTGATTAATGCTCTGTTGTAGGTCTTAAAGACCGCATTTTATTCTGAACTAGTCTTGCTTCCTCAGAAAGTCATTCTAAAAAACAATTAATGTGATCAAATTGTTGGGCTAAGAACCATGCAATTTTATCAAAACATCAACTCACTGCAAGGTATATTTTGTGCAGGTTGCAAATAACAACCCAAAAAAGATCAGTTTAAATTCTGGAATGTCTGCAATGTTTTCTTTCATCTGCATTAAAGGGAAAAAAAGGCTACACAAATCTGTACTGTTTCTGACTATATTTTTCTTAGACCTTATACTGACAATTTAATTGGAAACTGATTTCTTATGTCTAACCCCTGAATATTGTGTTTTAACAGAAAGTATAACTATCTTTGCTTCTCTTTACTGGTAGCCAGGAACTATATGTCTATTTCTATTTCTATGAAACTGTACTGTATTAGCATTTTCACATTGCATCTCACCCTGGTCAGACGCTTTGCCAAAGTTGTCTTTTTAGGACCTGTTGGCATTCTAGTTTACATCATTTTGTGTGTACAGTATTAGTCCAAGTGGTTTAGGTAGTGTTGTTTAGTTTGTGCTGTACTGTAATTTGGTTGACTGTAAGTTGTGGTATTTTAGCAGATGTATTCTGAGGTTGCTTGGCATCTGTGGCTTTGAGCAGTGAGTTTTAGGACTAGCTGACTAACTCCTCTCCGGCCTAATGGACATCGGCTTTATTCCGCCTTGCACACATTGTGTTATTTTCTGTGAGTGAAGAACATTTTTGCTGAACTTTGTGTAAATGGCCACTATTGGTGTTTGTCACAATATGTTTAATCCTTTATCTGTATGTGTATCCTACACCTCTCTGTTGTATAGGGCAGTGGGTTGATTTTTACTTGAAAGTATTTGAAGCCAGATTTGTGTATATGTACTGTATGTGGGGGACTGATATTGAAGAGTATCCTACTTATGGAAGCCTTGCGTGCTGTCTCCTTCACTGACCTCTCTGGGAGGTCAGACTCCTGTTTGTTATATATTGTTATTAACAGGAGTTTTCTTCTGGAAAACCATATCTCTGGTTTTATCCAGATTGACTGTCAGTGCACAGGTCTGTCAGCGCTGCTCCAGGTCATCAGTGTAGATCAGGAAATTGATTTCTGTGTCATTTACCATAGAGCTAGGAGCTGCTGACTGTTCACTGCTGATAATTTGTTGATAAAGATATTGAACAGTGTTGAGATCAGGCTGCAGCCCTATCTCTCACTATGCCCATAAGTGAAGATCTCATGACAGTGGTTATAACATCACATCATACCAAGCTATTTAACAATGTACAATGTACATGTACAAATTATGTAACATATAACATCTTATATAATATACAGTAAAACAAACAGCAATACATAACAAATTACCGTATGTAATAGAATCTGGTGTGGCAGTTATGAAGCCATTAGGTAGTCTAGTGGTCTAGTGGTCTAGTCTAGTGGTCTAGTGTACACAGCAGCGATGTACTGTAATTCAAACTATTCCTTTGATCTTGCTGACGATTCTATGATTGTTTCGGTTGTTTAATGTACCCACTGCTTCAATCAATTCTTAACAGCCCTGTTAAGGCCCTCTGCAGCCCATTCAGTAATGTTATTCCATGGATTCTGTCACGAACCGCGCACTAATTAATCAATTGTCATTCCTCACGCTCTTCCCTATTTATACCCTCTCACTCCACTCACTCCCCGCTCACTATTGAGAATAACCCTTGGCTTTCTCTGGTGTGCACTACTACTCTCGACCTGACTTTTGGCTACCTGATCTTGTTTCCTCCTGCTTCGACTTTGCCTCGCTTCTCGTTTTGGATTTGGGTCCACTCAACCTGACTCTTTCGGCTACCCGACCTAGCTCTTTGTTTCGACTACGACTTCTGCCTTTTGCTTTTGGGATTTGGATGCCAGTTGGTTGCAATCACCTGCAGTCTCAGCGCCGCATAGGGTCCAACCTGGTGCTGCTAACGCCATCCCCGACAGATTCATCATTACCATGAACCTAAAATTGCTCAATATTGTCTCTCTTTTATTTTTTGTATACACAGATTATTTTTACAAACTTGATTTTCACAGAGAGATTTTGAAAATCACATAAACACCACCATTTAGTATGACTTTGGTTAATTCTCACATTGTATTTCAAAATCTAAACTGTGTGTATTTGGTTGGCACAGTTACTGTGTCAGATATGAGGAGATGCTAAGAAAAGATTTCTCTGCCATAAGGCGTGAAGGGGGATAGTCTTAACATAGACAGAAGCTTTCATTTTCAGATATAAGATAATTAGTTAGCTGGGTTAAAGTGCAGAGTTATTTTGAGGCTTAGAAATATCTAAAATAAGGTGGTAAAAAGAATACCACAAGGCAGCAATGTCTTTTTTCAGGGTAAAATATTTATAATCTAAGAAGCCTTGGGAGTTTATCATGGTGAAGGCAGATGGCAGTGACTCACATGCTCTTTCTGTCACACACAAAACAAATCTTGCAGGAGTTTCTGGCCAAACTCCTCCCAGACGCATCCTTCATGATTATTCTGTAAGCATCTTGGCCACCGAGTTCCTGTATTGCATATTGCTGTATAAATCCACTCTGAATACACAGAAAATATGAAGATATTTACAGTATGATTATATAAGATATGCATAATTTATATAACTAATTATATAGCTAAAAGAAACTAGAGAAATTATTACTGCTTAGCCTAGGATGTGTCTGCACCAGTGTGAATTTCTCAAAAAGTAATTTTTAATAAGACCCTTTTTTGGAAGAAATGCTTATTTTCTTTATATGACATCAGAAAATGCAGTGTCTGTCCCAGGCTAACAGTATACTTTCATCCATCAATTTTCTAACCAATTCAGGGTTGCAGGGGAGCTGGAGCGTATCCCAGCAAGAAAGGCAGGATACACCCTGGGTGGGATTCAAGTCTAGTCTAGTTCCATCACAGGCCGTACACAGACACAGATATACACCCACCAGGGAAACCAATTCGCCTATCAGTATGTTTGGACCATTGGAGGAAACCAAAGCATCTGACAAAAACTCTCATGAACACAGGGAGAATGTATAAACTCCACAAAGATAGCCCTCTGGGTCTCGAATTGAGCTCATAGCCCTAGCAGTGTGAGGTAGCAATGCTCACCACTGCACCACTGTGCCACACAGCAGTATGCTGTACTTGTGGCAGAAACAAATGGAAAAAATTCCAACAAATCTTAATGTTGTTGGCCAAAGTATGGTCTATAGTTAATTAGATTTGGATGAAAGCCTTTGTTGAAGAAGCTTTCTGGGTATTGACCAGATTCCAGTGTCAGACATGACCTGAAGTTCCTCAAGTGCAAACTTACAAGGTCTGTATGAATTAATTACTTGGACTGTGTAAAATGAAACCTGCTGTGCAAGAATGAAGCCTGTGAAAGTGGGATTCTGGGCTGGTAAGTAACATGTCTGCTGTATTGTGCAGGTTTGGCTCAGGCTGGTGCATGGGGCTGCTTCGATGAGTTCAACCGTATTGAGCTGCCAGTGCTTTCAGTGGCTGCCCAGCAGATCTACATTGTGCTACAGTGCAAAAAGAACAAGAAACCACAGTTTGTCTTCACAGATGGGGATGTGGTAGACATGGACAGAGAGTTTGGCATTTTCCTAACTATGGTAAGCACAGTAATGTTTCTAAAACAGTCATTTTTTGTCAGTTCTGGCTTTAAAAATAATTTATTTTTCTATAACTCCAAATTTCATGCGGTAGAAGTGTCCATATGGTTAACTAGGCTAAAAGCACTAATTCAGCTGATAACACACAGAATGCGAACAACAGAGTTTCCAATGCTTCTTCCATATTGCTTAGCCTTGTGCTGTAGTTGTCATGGATGTCGGAAGGGCATGCCATGGAATGGCCAGGAGAGCAATAAAGACCCTATGCGTAGTGGCAAAACGGGGGTTAATTCGGGCTCAGGAGGTCAGACGTTGTCAGGTAGAAACCTATGACCTCAGGCCGCTGAGGAGATGAGCTGGTGCTAGGCGGGTCTCAAGACATCCCAACCCTCAATGCTGAGCGAGAAGGAAAGGGTGACCCGGAAATATATAGCCCCATACAAAGACAAACCAGAAGGACAAGCAAAGCACAGGGAAACTAGGAACAGAACAGAAAAGGAGCGCCCTCTAGCCATAGAGGACGTGACAGTAGTTGTCATTGCTGAGCAAAGAAGTAGTTAACGGTCATTTTGAATCCTATAAACTTTGTAGCCATTACATTCAGCTTGTCAATTTCCTGAACACTCTAGGTCTGGGTCTGTTAAAAAAAAGGAAAAAAGGAACAACAAGCATCACATTCCTGGCTACAGGTCTATAATTACCAACAACACCTGTGATACCAGATTTATTATGTGGTGGTACTGAGATCTTGGACTCTATCTAGGTTTAGAAAGTAACAATCTGTATGGATGTACTGCAATCTCCTTTTTAATTTTGATCAAAACCCTGCACCATTGTTGAATTTATTGCTCTTGGGAAGGATGAGTACCTGTGAGGATAAAGCACTTTGGTATCAGAGAGGTACAGTATGTGAAGCTCCCTTGCATAGGAGTGCCATGTACACCTACAAGTAACTGCAGTACTTCTGTGTATTTAAACTACCCTCACATTTCAAAAGCCTTTACCTTAGCAGATACTTGGCATTCATACTGTAATACAAAAGTAAGGAAGGTATGAAACAGATCCTCAGATTTGGAAAATATCATACTGTATTATTTTTAGAATACCATCAGTGCACGATAACCATTAACTCATTAAACATAAAATAGCTTCTTGATTCCCAATGAGCAGTATTGTTTAATTTTAATGGTTTTCTGTGTTTCTCCTTTGACTGCTGTTCACCATCTGATCCAGAAAGGATTGTGTTGAAGAACATTCCCCTGTGCTGATCTTTTTGAGCTTGGCATTATGTAGCACAAGTCTGAAAACCCTTGAAAAGCAGGTTCCAGAAGAAACTTTTAAGCAAATAACTGCATTTGGTGTTTTATTTGGTTCCACAGCATAGGATAAAAATAAAGGAAATCAGAAATAGACCTGTCAAGTTAATGAACTACCTCCACTTATGAAGGAATAAAAAAAGTCATATTGTTGATGAGTAAAAGTGAAAAGACAAATCTGGTCTGTCTTGGGTTTATTGACATTTGAGCTGTGTTCATGAATTTCCTATAATTTGTTTCCTATATTACTGAAACGCAATATTTATTTCCATTGCTGCTTTGCAATAGTGAGTGAGATTTGCAGTAAACAAAGGTGAATAATCTAAAACATTTCTCCAGCTCCAATCAAATAAATAAATGAATATAACCTAAATAATAAAGAATTGCACTGCATGGTTTACAATGAAAAAACGCGCAAATTCTCATTACGTTTAAGAATAAATCTAATTCAACCTGTAGTGTCACACTGAATTGCTTATTTCTACTAATGACTTTTAGGCAGTGTCAGGAGCATTGGCCATGCTGCTAAATTTCATGGTCAAGGCACATAAAAAGATTATCCATTGTCCAAGCAAACACAAATATGCAATTTACTCTTTAAGGCCTTATAAAGAATTACAGCACCTACTCCTTATTTGGATCATTGTTTAAAACTCTCCTAAAATCTGGTTCGTAAATGGAACAAAGAATATTTCTCTTGCACCCTTGAGTAATTTCATACCTATCTGCATAAAAAGCATGTCCTGTGATCAGTAGAACAGATTTCGATACAATTATTTGGATTAAAATTATTATTGCCCCACCTTGTCATTTCAATCCCGATCCCAATGTACATATACTAATGGACAATGAACCTATCTATCTATCTATCTATCTATCTATCTATCTATCTATCTATCTATCTATCTATCTATCTATCTATCTATCTATCTATCTATCTATCTATCTATCTATCTATCTATCTATCTATCTATCTATCTATCAAGTTTCTTTCAAACCAGCATTTTGTAGGAATGATGTTATTTGCAGTTAAATCTATCATTGGTACAGTGGGTGCCACTCTGGTGCTTTGACTCAATGCAATTGTGTCTTTCTGGACTTGTCTGCTCATTTAGAATCCGGGCTATGCTGGGCGGCAGGAGCTGCCTGAGAACCTGAAGATCCAGTTCCGCACTGTAGCCATGATGGTACCTGACAGAGCCATCATTATGAGGGTCAAGCTGGCCAGCGCTGGTTTTCGTGACAACCAGATTCTCAGCCGCAAGTTTTACACTCTGTACAAGCTTTGTGAAGAGCAGCTTTCCAAACAGGTATTCCTTATCAAGAGACCTAGGCTGTGGGATTTCAAACATATTCCAGTGAAGGAAGTTTGTTATATAAAGTACTGTATATACATGGTTCAGTATAGCAAAGTAAAAAGAAAGATAAAAAATAAGAAAAAATATTTTATAGAACAAGCTTAAAATTAAAAGTAATGAAATTGAAGGTTGGTCTCTAAAAACCAAAGGTTATTAAAAAGATAAAAGAAATGTTTTTTTTTATTTTAAAGATTATAATTAAAATGGGGGAAAAAAAGAAAATGTTTAATTAAAGGAAAAAGAAGCACTGAAAATATTTTTAGCTTTCCAAGCTACATGTTCCCTTACTCCTACTCTGTACTCCTACAGATAAAGTGAACCTCAGAATGAATGTTGCTTTATTCTTCTCTTATGCTGAATTATTAAAAACATTAGAGTGATTGAACTAGCTTTGGTCCTTATTGAAAAACCCTGTGCCTTTGATTATCAGGGAGATGTATTCTAGAAAATCAATATGGGAAGAGCAAAATCTCTATCTACAATAGCTTCAGTAATATAACAGTCAAGAACCAGAAATAGAAATGACAAAGTTTACATTCCTAGACATTTTCTTCATTTCAAGAAACACTCATTTTACTTTCATCATTTTAAAGAAGGTGTTTTTACTTGTAACTGTAAGACAACTTTATTTAGACTAGCTGTTTGCTAACTGTTTTAGGTCTTCCTGGTATTTATATTTGTATAAATTTGTTTAAAAACAAAATCAGAAATAGAAAAGGGAACAATTAAGTAACAAATAATTTTAAGAAAAGGGACTTAGGGAGAAGATGTCTAGACAACACCACCATAATAGAAGTTGTACTAAACAATATTGTGTAGAAACAATAGACACAGATACAGTAGACAGGTTTAGACAGGTACTGTAAAGTAGGTGACAGGTATGGTGTGAGACAGTATGAGACAGGTGCAGTATAAGACAGGTAGAGTATGAGACAGGTATAGTTGGAGAAAGGTACAGTATGAGATAGGTGGAGTATAAGACAGGCACAGTGGGAGACAATTATAGTTGGAGACTGTTGCAGTATGACACAAGTACAGGCATGAGACAGGTGCATGCATTACATGCCAACTGTATAGCATATGATAACTAAACGTCTGGTAAAGACATTGCAATTTATGTGGTTCTGCTTGGTACTTTACAGCATTTGCAACATATAAGTGCAAATGTAAATAGCATCTAAATATCATTTCAAAACGTCCTGTCCATTAGCAGCCATAAATGTGGGAGTGAATTAAAACTGTAAGCATTTCACATTATAAGCAAATAGAGAAATATTCTATTAAAAAGTACTTACAACCCAGACAGTCAGGTGGCGATGATGAGACAGCACATCCCTTTCATGGTTGGTTAAGGGGTCATTCTGAGGAAGAGCTGGGTGCTAAGGAATGAAATTCTACAACCAATGAAAAAAAACAACTCTCCTTGAATAAGAACCTCGTCCTTCCCTGCTTCAAGAAATTTGTAATCTGGCTGCCTACAATATTCCAGACCCACTTTTTTGTGGACGTTTGTTGTAAGCATAAGACTGAATGTAATTACAACAAAGTGTTTGCAGTTCAGGGACCACCTCCTTACAGCAAAATGATCATGAATGGTAAAATCAATGTGTAATTACAGTGTAAGTGTCATACAGTAAATCTCAAGGAAAATAATGCAGCAGAAGAATTGCAACATTTTTTGTATGGCAAACCAATTTTTGGAGCTGCTCATTGTATTTTCCTGCATTTATCTACAACGCCCTGTTTTAATACAATTTGAAAACCTACAAAAATAACATTGTAAGCTTTTGAATGCAGTTTATTTTACACTGACTTTTACCTATAGGAAAATTTGTAAAGTTTTCTTTGCTTAAGTACACAATTTGCTCTCCACTTTCTGAAAACAATTTTAAAACTTCACAATTGTGAATCAAAAAATAGAAAGAAGAAAAAGAAGAAATGGATGTCTACTGTATCTATCTGTTTGGATATATAATTTCACTTAATGTAAATGTGCAGAATTTATGAGAGTTTATCTGAGAAAGGATTGACTTTCGTATTCATTTCTTTCATATGGTTTTGCAGAAGCATACCTGAAACTCAACTTCTGATTTTTTAGTTACAGCCAACTTGACAAGATGAATACATACCCTAACTGTGTATCAATATTAATGTTGGTGCTCAGCAAGATTGTCTTTCTATATACCAGTAATGAAACTGAACCATCTGATGCTAATTCAGCCTTTTATAGGGGCTGAGTTGTGGGGGAGTTAAAGAGTTGCATTATAATACATTTGCTTAAGATAAACGTACAAAACATACATTCTAACTAAATCAGTTTGAATCTGGAAAATATTTGATTTATTGTGCTATTACACGATGAAGCTTCACAGTCAATAGGTTAAAAAAACATTTTCTTGCTCAGGCTGACCCTTATGCATTTTAATGCCTAGCACTTATAAACATAATTCCTTTAGAATTCAATACAATCTACATACAATATTAATCCTTAAAAGTGTGATCTGTGCTGTGTTAGCCTGAATACAGATTATGCTGAAAAAGATCCATTGTTTCCAAGTATTATTTTGTTGCACGTTTCATACTGGCTTGCTGTTATTTTTCTTTAAAAGTAATTAAATTCATTATATAATAATATTATTATTTCAGCTTAAAAAACAACAAATCATCCGATTTCTAAGTATATGATAACATAGTTTTTTCTTTCTTTCAGTACAATACACCATCTTATGGGTTTTATTAAATAAGTTACCATTTTGTAGTCATCTACTCATTATTTTAAGCCAGCATAAATCAGTTTGATCAGTTTTCTTCCCCCAGGAATTATTAAAAGGTGCAGCAGACCCACACAGTAGTTGAATTAATTCCGGAACCTTTAACAGACTGACAGCCAAGGGAATTTTGTAAAGTCCTTTGAGTAGTATAGAAAGAAACCCTATCTGAAATTTGATCGACGGATCATGCATTGCTTAGTACAGTAATATATGCTTTGTGTTTTCTTTCATTTTCAGTATAGGGTTTATTGAGGTTTTAAAAACTGCTGAGTTTGAACATTAGTTAAACAGAATTCAGTACTGTAACCCTTAAATGTCACTAAAGAGATATCTGTTCATGTTCAGAAAGAGGAGTATATACTGTAGCTCCTTCATAAAATAATTCTATACATTAAATTAATTGTTTGTTTTTTTTCTTGCCATACAGGTTCACTATGACTTTGGTTTGCGCAATATTCTGTCTGTGCTGAGGACACTTGGTGCTGTGAAGAGATCTAATCCAACAGAGCCAGAGAAGACAGTGGTGATGAGAGTGCTGAGAGACATGAACCTCTCAAAACTGGTAATGGATTCCTGGACTTCCTCCAGCCTTATCAGAGTTTTCTAGAGTGATACAAATTGTGTGATTCATTTGTAAAAAAGTCCTTAATTGGTTTTTGTATATAAATAAACAATGTTTCATATAAGCACGAGGCTATGGCTGTCACGCCCTCTACAGCTAGAGGGCGCTCCTACTCTGTCCTGTTCCGAGTTTCCCTGTGCTTTGCTTGTCCTTCCGGTTTGTCTTTGTTTGGGTTATATATTCCCGGTACACACTTTCCTCCTTGCTCAGCATTGAGGGTTCGGATGTCTTGAGACCTGCCTAGCACCAGGTCATCTCCTCTTCGGCCTGAGGTCATAGGTTTCTACCCGACATCGTCTGACCTTCTGAGCCCGGACTAACCCCTGTTTTGCCGCTACGCATAGGGTCTTTTTTGCTCTCCTGGCCATTCCACGGCATGCCCTTCCGACATCCGTGACAATTGCTCTTGTTAAGATTTTGGAAACAATTAGATTCATAATCTCAGTCGATAAGAAGGCGTCACACTCCCCGATCAGCACTACATTTTGATTTAATATGCAAGAAAATAAGTTAAAAGAAACTAGCATTGTTTAGGATAAATAAAATAAATGGAAAAAAAAACACTTTCTTAGTGTAGCACTTATTCAGTTATTAACATAAAATGCAGAGGTAACGGATTTACATTTTTTCTATAGTCAAATAAAAATTTGCATGATTTGATGTATGAGCACAGGGTCAAGATAAAAAACAACTTGATTTTATACAAATATATTATACGTGGATAGATGCTCTATAAAAACTATGGTTATTCAACAAGGAGAAAGAATATTACAGCTGCTTGTACTGATTTATTTCTCTTGCAGAGTTTCAGTGTCCCTTTTTAGTAAACGGCCACTGGATTGTATACATTCGTCTTAATTTGTAGCTGATAGCATGAAAAGAGTAAAATTCGGTTCTTGACTGTACTTGCCTTGCAATGTTTTTATAATTCACCGGAGAATGAATCTATTTCCTTATAATGATATATTAACCTTCAACACTGTGTGGTCCTTGGGCTCTTGTGATATTTTCTTTGTGCTCTTTGCATCTGATGAACCCATTTGTTCACGTATTGTGTGGTTCTTTGTTTCCCTTTTTTTTTGTCTCCACAATTATTTGAGAAGGAGCTTATGCATTCTGTTTGAAGTATACTAAGCAAATAGTATCGTACTAATTAATTCATACAAATGTCTATGCAATTATTCTGAAAAAGAAAATATGTGCTGTTATATCTAAATTATCTACTGCAATTGAACAGTTCTTCTCACCAAGAAACAAAATAACATAATGTAACATGGCCTCCAGTCATCCAGATTTTGTTGATTTTGGTTTTAATTAGATTTTTGTGCTGCAGGTTATTATCATCATCATCATTATCTCACAAATTCTATTTTCTTGTTATTTGAAAAGGGTTTTTTAATGCTAAAAAGTATTGTTTAAAGATGCATGTCATTACACAGAACGGTCACTCTATGACCATCGTGAGCTCTTTTGGCCCTGATGCCATTCACAGTGTGAAGAAAAGAAATATAAGCTTAAGATGTGGGAAATAAAGCAAACTGACGACTGCTTTTGCAATCACAATAAATCATCCTGGTTAGAACACAAAGTAATTACAAGATCCTCTCTCATCTCTGTTGTTAAAAGAGGTTGGAAAGGTTGCAAAAAAGAGAGAAAATAATCAATGGGGTGTGCAATCATAATAAATGAATGTGGACATGTCCATATTTCAGTGGAATAACCTTTTTGTCTTTTTTTTCCATTTTTGTTGCTGTAACTGCAGGTGGACGAAGATGAGCCTCTGTTTATGAGCTTAATCAATGACCTTTTCCCTGGAATCACTCTGGATAAGGCTGGATACCCTGAGCTAGAGGCAGCCATTCAGAAACAAACTGAGGAGGCAGGACTAATTGCACACCCTCCATGGACACTCAAGCTCATTCAGCTATACGAGACGCAGCGTGTCCGGCACGGTGAGTGGTCTGGGTTATTCTGCCCAGGGAAAAGCAGTTCAAACACAGCAGCATGTAGCAGGCTGGATGATATATGGTGGACAATTTTTCATGCACAACATGACGGAGGTAATTTTGTATTGAACGTAAATTAATGTGAGACCAAGGACCATCTGGAGAAGAGATAAATGGCCCAGTGAGAACATGACTTCTCAAAAGCCTGGTTTCGACATTAATGTTTAGCAGTGTGCTTCTTTTCATTGCTTGTTTTGAGAAAGTTGAGACAAAGCTGACCTTCAGTATGCAAAGGACGCTGCTGGGATTATCTATTCAGCTAAGTTATTAGGAATCGTTAATATATACTGTACTTCTTATGTTAGCTGTGATAACCTGCAGCCTGAAGCTTATAAATTAGGTATAAATAATGACCTGGCATGGTGATGAAATGTATTCTCATTGCCTAAGGTTTATGATTTAATGTCTGTCAGGTTTAAGTCCATGGGCAGATGCACAGGAGAGCATTTCACAGCCACTGACTTGACAGCACTAAGTGAATGCAATTTCTTCCACAGCGTTTCTAGTTGTGGAACAAACTTAACAAACTTATTTTTGTGCCTTTTTGTTTGTGAACTTCAAGCAATTGAAATCCCTGCTTTAGAAACCTGTACAAAACAGTAAAAACTGGAAAGCTGTACAAAACATATAGTACTGTTGTACCACCGAGGAAACAAAAGACTGATTTTTAATAAAATCTATTAATGGAAGTTTTTAAGAAGAGAAAGTTAAATTATTTTTATAGTCTTTGTGTTAACATTTGTAGCTTACATTATTCATAACATAACCAGTAAATTACCATTGATTCACGTAATTATTTTCCAATGACATCTACAGTACAGTACCATAATTCCTCCATATATATGTCCAGGAGCAATAATAAAGGAGATGTAAGGAATACTGTATGATTCAAAACAATGAAACTAGAGCCCAATGATCACAATACTGTGTCACTTCTGAATGAAATGCATAATATTTCCACCAGGGACTGGAAATATGCTGTGACAGTACAGATCAAATTAAAGATTCATCAGGCTTTACTTCTTTTACTTTTTTCTGTAGGGCTTTGTTCTTATTTTACTAACTTCTGAAAGGAAACAAGAATGACTTATACTAACTCACTAATTATTTAAGATGGCTTTATTTGAACATAGTCCATCAATAAACAAAAACCATGAAACAGACGTTCATAACACAGACTTGAAAGGGAAGCTCTTATTAAAAAAAGGGAGAAAATATCTGCAAGCGGATACTTATGCAAATAGTCTCAGCAGCAAAGAAATAATATAAATATAATAATATGAATAATGGAATAAACATACAGTGACAACCAGAATGTCCCTGTCAGTCAGGTTTTCACATGCTTTAACTCTTTCCATGAGTTTGACAGCCTTTCTTTCTCCTGCACACAGCATGTGATCGTTTGACCTACATCAGTGGCTACTTAACAACTGACCATGCAATGAGAAGTCATTCTGCCACAATGTGCAAGGAGAGTAATCTGTGAAAAGTAGCTATAGATGGTAGGCATCAAATCATGAAGGAGAGCCAGTGCCTTTTCACAACTTCTCACATTTGTCAGTTATTTTATAGGTCTACTATACGTATTAGTTTAGGAATGTGGTATGGCAGGGCAGTGGTAAGCATTGCTGCATCACAGCACTGGAGTCCTGGGGTCAGTTTCTGGGGTCCTACTGTAAATGTGTCTGCTTCATAAGCCAGCAGCCATATCACCCTGCAACTCACAACTGGCAACCCACTGGAGCTCAGCAGGTGTGAGCCTGGTCAGTACCTGGATGGGAGACCTCCTGGGAAAAACTAAGGTTGCTGCTGGAAGAGGTGCTAGTGGGGCCAGCAGGGGGCGCTCACCCTGCGGTCCATTTGGGTCCTAATGCCCCAGTATAGTGATGGGGACACTATACTGTAAACAGGTGCCGTCCTTCGGATGAGACGTAAAACCGAGGTCCTGACTCTCTGTGGTCATTAAAAATCCCAGGGCGTTTCTCGAAAAGAGTAGGGGTGTAACCCCGGCGTCCTGGCCAAGCCATAGTGAGCATTCTGGCGCACTATGGCTGCCGTCGCATCATCCAGGTGGATGCTGCACATTGGTGGTGGTGGAGGGGAGTCCCCATTACCTGTAAAGCGCTTTGAGTGGAGTGTCCAGAAAAGCGCTATATAAGTGTAAACAATTATTATTATTATGTTTGGAATTTGTATGTTCTCACCATGTTCGTGTCGGTTTCCTCTGCTCCTACTGTATTTCCTCCTACACTCCAAAGACATACAGTTCTGGTAGGTCATCTGGTAGGAAAATCAGCCTTTGCCTTGGAATGACTGTGTGGGTGTTTGTGTGTGTGCCCTGCGTTGGACTGGAGTCCCATCCAGGTTGTATCCTGCTTTGTGCCCATTGCTTGCCAGCTCCCCCTGAATTGGAAAAAGCAGTTAGAAAATGAATGGAAATATATCTCAGCATATTTGCATTTGATTTCTACTTGACTCAAATACATCTTCTTAAAAAACCCTTTGATGCCTGGAGAAAAGCATTTAAGTTGCTGAAATTAAGATTGTTTCGGAAATTGAGAACTTGCCTGGAATAAAAAATAGAAGAATTAGATGGCCCTCCAGGAACCGAGGTTAAATGCAAGAACTAATTATGGCATTGTATAAATGGTTTCAGAACAGAACCCATAATGGTTTCTGTATCGTACTGACCTTTTTTATTTATTTTTGAATGTGTGCAAGTAATTTTCTTTTCTGCTCATAATTTAAATACTGTATAACTTGGAAGTCCTCTCTATCGTGGTGGTTTTTGTGCCAAGGTGAGATAAACCAGGGCTTTAGATTGGTCTAATTAACACTAGAATTTATGGGTTTAACCCTTCCCTATAGGTCTGAAGATCATTTCTAGAGACATCTGGAAGGGCAGAATTGAGGACCCCTGGTGGAAAGCAACCTTTAACCTTTTGTTCTCTTCTTTCTGATCTTTGAGGATAACAAGAACACCTTAGTTCAAACAATTCTGAAGGGCTAGAGTATAATGTGGATTTGTTAGCAAAGCGAGTCAATTCTAGCAAATTTTGAGAGATCACTTTATTGGCCATATACAATTTCTTGTATTAGGAATTTGTATTTTCGCATACCCCAACTTGCTCTCCATGAGACAGACATTTCTCAAGAACAGTATGTGATGTCTTCTTCTGAGCTTACAGTAATGCTTGGAGAAACAACAAAGTGTTTGCTCGAAAATTAACAGCACGTTAAATCATGTATGTATGCTTTTTCATCTATTAAAGTATTGAATTTAGTATGCAAAACCTAAAATAGATGCATTTTATAATACATAATAACAATAACAATATTTTACATGTAATGTTAATTGACTTCACTATCATAGTCACTGGTTACCAGTTATAAATTTTAGGTGGATGAAGTACGATGGAATTGTAGGTAGTTTTGTAACAGGAATCAATTACATAGTGTGGTGCATAATGTGTTAAGTATCTGACAAAATTTAATTAAATCAAATTAAAAATTGCAGAAAGGGATTCTACACAGCATCACAGCCAAATTGCAGACAACTGTGAGTCCTTAATACATAAACCTGCTGAGAAAATTCCAGACTTATAACACAAGACAATGTGTGGTCTTCATTTTAATTGTAAAATACGTTTATAAATGTTAAAATATGCTCATCATCAAGACGGAAAATCTAAACTGTCAATAAAAACAGACAGTGTTTCACTTTTAAGTAGAGTCTTATTCCCACTGTGCAGACTTTCCAGAACAACTCCATTTCAGACTGGCATGCTAAGTTAAATCATGTACCAAGGGATGATGCTTCTGAACCTCTGGCCCTGAGACTGATTAAAACTTCACCTCAATTCTAGTTTAAATGTGTTTGCAGTGCTTTCGCATTATATGCAAAAACATTAAAATCACAATCGGTTTTGAAAATGGAATTTAATTAGATGGCACATGCAGAAGGGGAAATAATCTGTAAACTGATTTTAGTTATCAAGAGATGCAGGATATGAACAAAAAAGATATGTGTATGCAAATCTGTCAGCTGACATTACTTCAGAAGAATAAAACTGTAAGAAAGATTATTTTGTGGTAAAAAGATGAACATCAATTAATTTAGGAATACATTGCTTATCGTCCCTTTGATAATGTGATTATGGTCATCACAATAAGAGCCTTATGTTAACAGCTTTGAATAATGAAGGACAAATGGAGGACAGCTGTCCTTAGTGAGTTCCTTAATGAGAGCAATGGGAAATCAGGGAGACATGAGAACTTCTGTTGGTCAAAGCAGAGTAAGAAAGGCACAAGATTTGTATGTGAAGAGCTGTAATGTAAATTTGATTTTTCTGTGGCTGTGAAAGTTTATTACATACTCTTATCCAATAGACTGGACAATGGGCCTGCAGTTTAAAAGGATAAGACCTCTGATTTGAAGGGATGCAAATACCAGGACATGTACAGTATCTGAATATCCCCTGTAATTAACACAAATACCGTACAGACCAACAATGGTTCAAGGAAGAACCAAAGAATGCCCTCAAAATAGATAATATAGATTTCAAGTCATAGTCTGTGATATTCAGACTAAATTTAAATTTTGTCTCCATTAGGGTTGAGAAAGCAAGAAGTAGTCCAATGAGAATTGTCTGTGTAAATTTCGAAAAGCTCTCCCCTAGAATACAGAAAGGCAATTTCAGTCCTATTGGTCCACCTACTGTATATATACTGCTGTATGTTCTGATCTTATTAGTATTGTATACAGTAATTCTACATATTCAACAATATGATATGTAAATTAATCATTAAATTAACCATTGCTATTATGAGGAGAAAGAAACATGTTTTGTTTGTAGGGTATGTGAAGGAGTAGCTTAACTATCTCCATCCCTGGAGAATAACATTAACTCCTAACTAGAAAACTAGGTTTCAAAGCTAAAACATTGTTTATTTTACTCTTTACATTTGAACATACAGTAGAATTTACCTCTACCTGTTCATATTGGACAAATGTTAAATTTAATATATTGAAATTGATTAATTTCCTGAAAGCTTGTCTCAAAAACAGCATGTGCATGTTGCATGTCTTGAAATTCAAATTTAAAAGAAGTAAACATTGAACATTTAAAAGAAACAAACAATCATCAACATTTCTTCAAGTATAAAACAAAGAGAATACACCAGTGCAAGTATACTGCTGAAGTACTGAAGGCAAGTACAGTAGTTGTCATGGTTAGATTCTAATTTTAGTTTTTTACTGGGACACCCACAGCCGGATCATGGGGATCAGAGTCTGCATCCTGGTTAGATCAGAAAAAAATAATTAAATGAATGAGTCATTACAACAGCATTGCATTCTGCTTAGGTGTCAAGCAGTACTCAAGCCCTGTTTCTCAAGAATCTCTTAGCCCAGAAAACATACAGAACCTCACAGATAGTGGTGAATTCTGCTATGCCAGCAGATTTTCCAGAAAGACAGCATTTAAGGCAATCAAACTGTACTGAATTATATGTACAGTACAGAGTGGATATATCCACACAAAGATCTGCCACATCGGCCTCTAGTTTCAAAGTGATACCTACTTATAAATTATTTTAATTTTATACATACTGTTGAACTCATAACATTTGAAATATTTTTCTGGAAATTAAAATATTTATTTTTTCTTTGCCATAGTGCACATATACAACAATATATTGACTGCCAGAGTCAGTTTCATCAAAAATATCAGGTGCTCCAGGTACTGCGTCAGGTACGCCAAAAGGCATGTCTAATGACCGTAAAGAGGATGTACAGTATTTCATTCATTGACAGTGAGCTTTTATACAGGAGTTCTGAAACAATTATAACTCTCGGTCTGAACAGCATGCTAACCAATCACATGTTTTAATTTCAATGTGATTGGCATGTGGCTTTAAAATATTTGATCAACATTTTGTTTATATTGCTTTTGGTAACATATTTTAGTTGTATGTGTGCTTTGATATTTCTGCATAAAGGGCACGGTATATCTGTCAGCAAGGCAAGAGATGGATACATGGATCGATTAATTGGAAGTCACCTGCCTTCCTTGCAGGTATGATGACTCTGGGCCCCAGTGGAGCAGGAAAGTCGAAATGTATTCTCACCCTTATGAAAGCAATGACAGACTGCGGGGCCCCTCATAAGGAGATGAGGATGAACCCCAAAGCCATCACAGCTTCTCAGATGTTTGGGACACTGGATGTTGCGACCAATGACTGGACAGATGGTGTGTTCTCCACTTTGTGGAGGAAAACTCTAAAGGCCAAAAAGGTTAGAGGATTTTTTTTTGTTACAAGCTTGACACTTGTGATTGAAGTTGGGTCTTCATCGATAATCTTTAAACACATTAATGTGGAATGTTGCATCTTATTATTAATTAATTGTTGTTTGTGAATTCAGGAAATGCAACGACTGCATAATCCATGTTTTTTCCTCCATTGTGAAAAATAACTGATTAGAGCATGTGGAGTATGGAAATGCTTAAAATACATCAGTAACAGGGCAACCAGGTTTAGGAGGTGGAAAAAGGTTGGAGCCACCAGGGGGCAGCGATGAGACATTCCTCACACTTCATTTGCATGAGGGATTTGGGGAATTTGCTGCAGCTGTGCACAGCCTCTCGTATAAAAGCCATACACAATAACAAGAGGGTGTCTGATTAGACCCTCGCAATTCTTTCAGAGAGAGAGTCAAGTAAATCTCTGGATGGGAACTGGAGTCCCAATTTCTCATTAAATCTTGATAACAAAATAAATGAATTGAGGACATCGAAAACTTTTAAAAATTTGAAATTTAACAAAATTGTGAACTTTTTGAAAGTACCGTTTAGTCACCATGTTGTTGAGAGTTCACGAGAATTGTCACTGTGATGACTTTATGATACATAACGTGATGTATGACTGAATAAGTGCAGGTTCTGCAGTAAACATTTCACCTCAGAAATGTTCCAATGTGATCTGCATGCAGAGTTAACAAGTAATTAGTATTTCTCTGCAAATCTGTCTTGAAGTAGAGAACAATATTTCTATTGGATTAAAAGAGCTCAATTCACAAGCTTGCTTGTCTACAATATTATAGGGCTGCTTCGAGTTTTGTTTTGTTGCCTCATTTTTTTTGTTTTGTCACAGACAATGTTAGCAATATGGTGCTGCATATACAATACCTGGAAATTTAATCTATTCTGTGATGTAAATTGGATGTTACTCTGTACATCTTACTTTCGTTGTGGTTTGAAATGCACTTATCAGTGCCAATTCTTTCTAACTGCGAAATATAAAAAGCGTAGTAGTTCTTTTTAAAAGAAAGAAAAACAAATGAAAAACAAATTCAGGTTAACATAATAACAATCGTCTGCATTCTTAGTAAAATCCTTGGTCAGACACTGGTAAAAAAGAAGACATTATTTAGCGTACCAGATGGGTTCAACCTGGTGTGAATTGTCTAATGGGAAAAAGCAGGGGCCTACATTTGGCTTGGATGACTACTGTACAGTACATCGTTGTGTTCGGGTTACTGACTAGACACTTCTATAGGGACAAATGTTGTGCAAATTACCTTGCTACCAACTCAGGGAGAGATCTGTTACAACATCATTATACAAATCAACAGTTTCTTCCTTTATTTAATGATTCTAATCAAATGACGAATATTTTTTTCTAATGGGGAGTAAAAAGTTTAAAGCAAATCATTTGTGTTTTCTCAGGGAGAGCACATATGGATAGTACTGGATGGCCCAGTAGATGCCATTTGGATTGAAAATCTGAATTCAGTACTTGATGACAACAAGACTCTTACCCTGGCCAATGGAGACCGCATCCCTATGGCGCCAAATTGCAAAATAGTGTTTGAGCCTCACAATATTGACAACGCGTCCCCCGCCACGGTCTCGCGCAATGGCATGGTGTTCATGAGCTCCTCTGTGCTGGACTGGAGGCCTATTCTGAAAGCCTGGCTGCAGAAGCTCCCACCGCTGCAGTCTGAAGTCTTGTGGAACTGCTTCAGCAGCGTCTTCCAGGTTAGAAACCTCTCTAACACAAAGCGCCATTCTACCTGAGACATGCACATCAGTGCACTGCAATTTTATTGATGAAAAACGTCTTCAGTCTTTCTTATATCTGTTTTAATTCATATCTGAAGCTTTGTCACTTGTTGAAAAATTAATGGCCTAAATCTTAACTGGCCATTCATTACCTACTGGCTCTTCAGAATACTAACATCCAAGGAACTCCGTAATTATATGGTCCAAACACTTATTGGCAATATTCTACTGTAATAGAGTTAAATAGTAATTTAAAGAATACTTGAACTTGAACTTGAACTTTATTGCCATATGTAACCGGATAATGCACTCCCTAATAAAGTCTTAGATTCTTATACATTTCTAAACATTTATTTTGTCACTGTTTCTACCAAAGGAAGAGACTGAATGCTTAAAACGTGACAATTTTTTCAGATTGTTTTTTTTTTCTTATAAAATACTAACAGCTTTTATCATTTCTGTATTTGTATGTATTTTGTTACCAGATTAAAAAATACAAATGTGGATGGGGAGCATTCAGCTCATTCATTTAATAAGGAATAAACCTGGTAAAGGTTTAACTCTTTTCATCTGTCCAAGAATTTTTGTTCTAAAACTCTCCTGGCTCATCTTTGTACTTTGAAACAAATTCAAATTTGGCATTTCTGTTCCTGGTGCTGATGAGAGGTTTTACAATGTAGCCTGAATTACAGGCTTTTGGGATTCATTTTGACTTTCTACTAGGGACTCCAGACACAAAAGTATAAGCAAGACAGGGTTGATAAGATGCTCACAGTTCTTTTATGGGTGTCTAATTAACTAAGAAGAGACACCTGTCAGCCAATTGTCCCAATTGTTTTATTCCTTCCAGATAAAGAGATCCACATCAATTTATTAAATTGACCCTAGGTGGCAGAAGGGAATGGCTATTATTAAAAATACTTTGTAGCTGCGCTCAAAACCCCATAAAAAAAGCATTCATGGTTTTCATGACATGATACAGTTTTAGGAAGAATCAAAATAACAGAAATCTAAAAGTGTGCTTTTCTTGTTGCAGGACCTAATAAATTTTGTTTTCACTGCTGTTTCTCCAAAAATGCAAATCCTAGAATGCATGTACATCAAGCAAGCCATCGACCTGTTACAAGTAAGTAAATTGCAGAGAAAGTGATCAGGATGTTTGGTTATAGGTGACTCAAAGCTAATAGTGTCTTGACAATGTATTCTAAATGCAGGTGTTCATAAAGAATTATGTTGTTCTGTCTTTAATTCCAGAACTTACTGCAGGGCCTCTTCACTGATTTCAGACCTTGCACATTTGAACACATGGGTCTTTTCTCTGAAGCTTTTTTTTGCCTACCGAAGTCTATAACCATTTATAGATGGCATTAAATCAACATTTTAAAAAATTAAAATAGACACTTGATATGAAAATTCTTCTGTGCTAGTCATATTATATATGTTATTAGTTCAGGTGGGTAGCTGCGTCAGCATGCGTAGGCTGCAAAGGAACAAGTTATAGGTTTATTCCATGCTAAAAAAAGAAGAAAGAGCATTTTCAGCATGGAATAAACCTATTACTTGTTCCTTATATATGTTATGATTGTCCTACTTAACATTTTCAGGATTAGGCCATAGCTTTCTTCTAGTTTTCAGATCAACACTTTATAGCAGGAAATTGTTAGCTGCTAATGATGATGGCCTGATAATTGCAGGGCCTTTTGCCAGTCACTGAGGAGAAGCAAACCAGCCAAGAGCATGTGGCAAGGCTCTTTGTTTTTGCCGTTATGTGGTCAATTGGAGCCCTTCTGGAGCTGGAAGACAGGACAAAAATTGAGAATTTTCTTCGCACCTACTCTGCAACCTTGGAACTTCCTGTGACACAGGGTGAAGAGACTATTTTTGAGTTTGTTGTGAATGAGAGTGGAGAATGGGAACATTGGTCAAAAAAGGTACATGTGCAAAATGTGCATTAAATATCTTTTCATATCACATTGGAAGCAAAGAACAGTGTAGCAATAAAAAAATCACAAGTATTCAAATCACAATGCATTGATAGCCCACAGCTTTAGATGCTGCATATTGTTACTGCTGTCAGAAAACACCAGCATTGTCTTCAATCATGTTTGTTTTAAGAATGTAATTGAACTAATCTCTATCTTTGTTACCTAATTATTGATTCCATGTATATAATTGTGTTTATAGGTGCCTGAATACATATATCCAAAAGATTCAGTTCCTGAGTATGCTTCTATCCTGGTCCCCAATGTGGACAATGTAAGAACAGACTTCCTCATGCAGACCATAATGAAACAAGGCAAAGCTGTGCTGCTCATTGGCGAGCAAGGAACGGCAAAAACTGTCATGGTGAAGGTTAGTATACTGTAGATGCAGCGTTTCTGAAGTATGCTCTTGAGAACAGGTAGCACTATAAACCCTTATTCTACAGGTGTGTGAAAACTGTGGCAAACCTGAAACGCCATAAAATGTTAAATGTGTTCAATTTTGTAAAATCCTAATTGTTTATAATAATAGAAAATTACATATTTGGTCTATGCTACTAGTATTGTCTTCAATCATGTTTGTGCATTTCATTCTAGGGTTACACAAGCAAATATGACCCTGAAATCCATATGACCAAAAGCCTGAACTTCTCTTCTGCCACCTTACCCAACATGTTCCAAAAGAGCATTGAGAGTTACATTGATAAGAGGATGGGCACCACTTATGGTCCCCCAGCAGGCAAGAGGATGACGGTCTTCATTGATGACATCAACATGCCAGTGATAAATGAATGGGGAGACCAGGTAGGTGCTGAGGTCTACTGTTGACTACCTTTGACTAACAATTATAGGTGAACAATGTCAAGATTCATGAACTAATAAAAGAACTGGCACCCACATTTAGACATGGGCAGTTTTGGTCTTTTCTGAACAATGCAAGTTGCATGAAACCTGATTTATTGTTCAATTTTAGGTTTATGATTCAAAGAAGCTATTGCTCATACTATATTTATTCTCTATGGCCTTAATTGAAATTCATTTATTCGCTTTGAATTTAATGCATACCCCTCACTGTAGAAAAGGTCTTCATGGATCAAAATTTGATTGTCATCCAAAACTATTCCGAGGCTAAGCAGAAGCTTCTTCGTGTATTTAGTTATGCTTACTTCCTAATCCTCTGGAAATACACACCGTTATTAACAGCCTTGACTGTGCCACAAAACCATGCAACAAGATGACTGCTTGAGGCTAAAGCTAAACCTTAGATTTACTCTTGTTTTTTACCAGCAAAGTTTTAATCAGTTTCTTTTATAAAAATAAAACAGAAGAAAAAAAGTACCCTACACACAATTACATTACATTCCTGTTGTTACACCACCATTGGGAACGATAAAGTAAAAAAGAACTGATTACTGGAGCAGCAAATATCTAAAGCAGATACCTTGTGATGTGACTTACATAACAACATTTGCCTCAATATTCTGTCGGAAAGGAATCAATCTGTTTTATTGTTACTGAAGAAATAATCTAAAATCTCAAAACTAATTAAAAATAAAATACATGAGCAGTTCCAGACTTCAATACCCTGCAAAGTATATCAAATAGTAGCCTACAGGCTATGCAGGTTTAAATCCAGTCTAGTTTCCTCTTCTTTTGTGCACATGGGTCCCTATTAAAATGGGCAAGTTTACACTGGTGTCAGATAAGGTCAATGGGGCAGATATGGAAGTCTTAGCAAGCCACACCATAATAGCCATTGCTGAACTCTGTTATTCTTTCCTGCCTGAGTGACTGACTGTTGATAACATAAGAAAGATTTCAAACAAGAGGAGCCCATTTGGCCCATAGGCCTGTTTTGTGAGTTAGTAGCCAAAAGATTCAATTATCTCTTCCAGCTGTTTCTTGTACGAAACCAGGAAATCTGCTTCAACAACATGGCTGGGCAGCTTGTTCCATATTTCCACTGTCCTTTGGGTGAAAAAGTGCTTCCTATTCTCAGTTTTAAATGCACTTCCACATTATGTTCCACAATGAGTTGCCACTTGTGGCCTCGGTTTCATGTTTCAGTGTTTCGAAGAAATCTGCTGGGTTGAGTTTGTTAATGCCTTGTGAGGATGTTTAATACTTGTAATCTTCTCTGTCCAAGACTAAATACAGTAGGCTCAGTTTGTAAAGATTGTCGGTGTAGGGCATTCCTTTAAGCCATGATTGATTCTTTAGTGTCTCTGTACTTAGGACATGCAGTATTTCTAATGCCATGTTTGAATTTGATGTGAATTATTTCAATCAGTTTCTCTGACAAATCGATTATTTCAACCAAAAATATGGATTCATATGGATCAGAACAAAGGTTTTTCTCATAACAGTACACCTCATAAACTAAACAGTATAACATTATTTTTTTGCTAGCATGTACAAATGTCCAAAATCTATAATTACCAAAATCAGTCATTTTCATTTAATCTGGTTTTGATAAAATACTTGATCTTAACAATTCACATAATTGCTCTTTTCACTTCATTATTAGGATGCACAAGGAAATTGAGTTTATCAAGTACGATTTAAAGATGTGAAGAATACATAATTGAGAAGTGTAATTCAAAGAAATATAATGAACATATCCAAAATAATTGTATTATTTCATTTCTTTTTTGTAGATTTATTCTAAAATAGTTAAAATTAGTTGATTGAAATAGCCTACTCATAATTTACAGCCTACTCATAATTTTTGTTTCTGCATAGAAAAAAGAAAAGCAAATGCCCAGAAGCTATTTAATTTTATTTATTGTGGCTCTGCTGCAAAGTCTGTTGAGAGACTAGGAAATGTAGACATAAATGTAAAATTTCTTGAAGCAATTCCAGATCTAATACAGACAGCTGTGCTACTGAAAGGTTATGCCCCCATTTTGGTAGTTATCTTTTCTCAGGAGGCTATTTTAGAAACAAAACAAAAAGTTAACTTAGTAAACACCAGATATATCTCTGGAGCCCTAACATTTCAGGACCTTAAAATTCACAGACCTGTTTATCCTGCTTATCATCTGTTTTTAAAAATGTTGTCAGCATTTTTTTACCCTACAGATGCATTAAGTACAGTGCTTTATTTTTATTTTTATTTTTGATTTTTTAATTTATCTCCCAAAAAAAACCTCTTGGAGATGTGCTCAGCGCAACTTGTCTGGTTTATTATTTTGATGTGACAGAACTAAACATTTTATTTAGCAAACAAATGCAGTTTTTTATATGCACACCTTTCTGGAGAAGCTAAATGTAAGACATGTGCTAAAAGCATTTTTTTATTTCTTTCTTCTTTCCTTTTTATTTTCCCCCTTAATTCTTAATAATTAACATCTGCTTGTTCTTTTGCACCTCTCACACTGATGCAATCAGATAATATCTTGCAAATACTATTTTGAAAAATGACTTATCATTAGTCTCACTGGCATGGGCATCTGTAAGCACTGTGAGAACAGTTCACTCTCCTTTGTATAATGAAGAATGATGTGCTACCTACAGTAAGATCCATGATGTTCTAAGTTAAGACCAAAAACTAAGACACTTGGAACATGCTACAGGTGGATTTAAGCTAAAAATACATGAGGAAAATTGGTTTAAATCATGTAGATTCCATGTGCCATCTAGCCCTGTTAGAACATTTTTAAAAAAACAGTCAAGCAGTAGTAGATCAGAATGGTAGAGGTATTTTTTTTACCAAGAAAAGGCTTTTAACATTGACAGATACCATATGAAGCTGCACCACAGTTGTAAATGTGGTATCCAGCTGTTTGGGCAGGTTTTCACTTACAGGGAAGCAGTTGGAAAAATGAAATATAAAATGCTATTTTCTTCAAAGAAGAACAAGGTAGAAGAAGCAGTGTGTGATTATTTACAAAATGAATGCAAGATGTCAGACTTCTCTGTGATATGGTAGTTAGTACTGCTGCCGAATAGCTCCAGGGTTCAGGGTTCAGTTTCAACCTCAGTCTTTATCACTGTGGTGTTTACATGTTTAAAATCAGAAATGCCAACAACAAGAATAGATAATTCGACCATTTATGCTCACCCTGCGGTCTATATAAGTTTAAGCAATTATTATTATTATTGTTATTTGAGCTCACCTGTTTCTCTACCTCTGCAGTCACATGAACAGTACTGGTTGTACTGGGAACAAATTCCTGATGCAATTGAGAATAACTAATCAAATCCACACCGCATGTGCTGGGGAGGTGGGAGAAAAGGGGAGCTTGTAAAGACCCATTCAAATATACTGAATATACATTCTCCCATACTGTGTTCTCCCCGTTTTTCGTTTGACAGATGCCCTGGTGTCCTCCCATTTCCCAGAGAAAGACTAGCTAGGATTTATTAGGCATTTTAAATTGATCCCCTCTCCACTGTCCTCTAATAGACTGGGATCCCATCCAGAGAGAGCAGTCACTTGTCCCACCCCGTGACCTCTGCTCCCCATAGTGAACTCACCAGGCTTAACAGTAAATGGATATACAGTATAACCTTCAGACCCTACATAATGAAGAACCTTCACAATGAAGGTTAGACATAAAGAATAATTTTGATGTAGTGCAGTGCCTATATGTATACTTCCCCTTGTCTATCATGTTTGACAGTCAAGATGGAGCTCATATTGTCTGGTCTTTTGACAGATCACTAATGAAATTGTCCGTCAGCTGATGGAACAAAGGGGCTTCTATAACCTGGACAAGCCCGGAGAGTTCACCAATGTGGTCGACATCCAGTTTGCAGCGGCCATGATTCACCCTGGAGGGGGGCGGAATGACATCCCCCAGCGTCTGAAACGACAGTTCACCGTCTACAACTGCACGCTGCCCTCCAACTCCTCCATCGACAAGATCTTCCGCACTGTGGCTGAGGGCTACTTCTGTGAGCAGAGGGGATTCCCTGCTGATGTCTGCACTCTGGCCGGTTCTCTGGTGCCCACTACTCGTAGGGTGTGGCAGGCTACTAAAACTAAGGTAACACTGGAAGGAAATCATGTCCGAGCTAAAGCCACTTGTTATTTGGTCCTACACCAGTTTGTGTGCTCTCAGACCAGAATCAGTGACTGATTTGTAACCGTTGTTTGTAACATTGTTACTTTTTTAATAAGGTCAACATAAAAGGTGACATCAAATTATAACATTCAACACCAAAGCTAAAAATTCAATAAAATGGCATCTCAGCTACCCAGAATACCGGTGCTTAAATCAAGAAATACAATAACATATGTAAATAGATGTACTGTAGGTACTGTACATGTAAAATCATGAAATATTAGATACATGTGCAAACAATGTATATTAAGTGAAATTCAATGGAAGTAGGTGCTGTATATTAATTATGGTCTAGCCATTATATCAACTTACTCTTCTCACATCATATAAGTAACTCAGAGGGTGTAGGCAGGGAATCGGTTGCCAAAAAGCCTGGATGCTAAGCCAAGGTGGAGACTCACACCGTTTAATTCAAATTCGTTTCATTATAAAAAGTTCTTTGTTCTTTTTCTATTTTTTTATACAGTTTTAATTAAGTTTTAAAAGTCACATTTATACTTTTTTTTCCCATTTGTTTTAACAGTGCCAGAAAATAAAAGTATCCCTTTTCTTATGTAATTTGAGTGACACAGCGACAAAACATTTGGGTGATATTGAAACTA
Organism: Lepisosteus platostomus; assembly: GCF_059453375.1. NCBI lineage: Eukaryota > Metazoa > Chordata > Actinopteri > Semionotiformes > Lepisosteidae > Lepisosteus > Lepisosteus platostomus. The sequence goes on from NC_142618.1 coordinate 53,666,409, forward strand.
CTGATATGCTTGGATAACCTGGCCGAAAATAATTAAACTAAGTTAGTTCCTTATTAGCATTTTGTCATTCACTTTAATTGATTCTTTATTTCACTTATGCGACTGTATGCTATATTGTATGTGTGTATCGGTAAAATGTTACATAATTTCTTTTCATCACTGTAGATTGCTAATACCCACTCAAGTGGGTCATCATTAAAAAAAATAAAAACTACCGCTCCCCTCATAGTTAAGCAGTTAAGCAGTTCTTTAGCATGGAGGATTAGATTCACCATAAAATCACCATCATGGCCAGTTTGTGAAAAGTTAAATTACATATCTCATTTTTATGATATACATACCTTCAAATGGTTACTTGCGCCACTTTGAATTTACTCTTATTTTGAGGTTTAAAATGTTCTCAAAGGAAAATTTAATTAGTTTACAAAAAAATATTGTGCCCTTTTTTTCTGGATTTTATATCAGCAGGGTTTTCATACCAGAATTGCCTTCTGTGATAATTAGGTCTGTAATAGTAAAAAAATGCTAATATGTTTCCTAACTGCATTTGCAGAGTGTGACTGTAAATTTGTGTTTTTTTCTAAATTTGTTCTGACCTTGAATTAATTAAAAAGAAGGTACATTTTGGCTGTGGAAAGTCTTCAAACAGTATCATGTTCCAAGGCCATAGAGAAGATAAATGTACAGTATATTAAATTCTTTAGCCTCTTACAAAATTACCTCCTCACACAACTCTAAGAGGGACCCTAAAGAAGCTCTTGAATCACAGAGTACTTTCTGCAGAAGGCAAAGCTACACTTCTGTGTCAAGGGTATTGCCAACACCACCCTCAGGCAGTTAAAAAATGTGACAAAATAAATTGAACTCAATATAGTGAAATTCATTTCATGTTTTATTTCCTATTTCGAATTGTGGTTTTAGCACTTAACCTTGGACTGAAGTACCTTTTTATACCAGGTATTAACAGTGATAGAAATTAATGGAAATACAGTATGCATACACAGTAGATATTCTTTTGCCAAAGTAAAAATATATACTGTACAGTATATATTACAGTAATATTGTGCACCTGAACTAATTTGGGCTTGTGATATCATAGGAGGTTAATACTTGTGATCAACATAATTTAGTTTTCAGTTTTTCTTTGTGTTTTTTGCTAGCATTTACATTTTCACTCATTAAAGTGTTTAGTTTGTGCACTCACATTGGTATTAAAAATCTTCACTTTAAAAATGTGTATGCAAAAGTAATTGTTTTGTAAATTCTTGCAAACGTATTCCATCGCTGCCAAGATTTCATTTCACACTGTATTATTGCACAATTATATTTTTCCCAATGAACTTCTTTGTTAAAGAATGTAATGATCAAATTGAACATTAATATATATGATTGTGATTGAATGTCAATAAAACCAGCAAAGATCTTATACAAAAATAAATTTACTAATAGTACTGTATAAGCATTTAGCCACCTAAGACAGTATTTGGTGGAAGCATTTTTTGCTGCAATTACTGCTGTCAGTATTTATGAATAGCACATTGCACAGTAGGATGGTGTAATTGTATCCATTCTTTCTGGCAATTTTTTTCAGTTCTGACAAGTTCCTGGGGGATAGTTGATCGACTGCAATCACCTAGCCTCGCTATAAATTTTCTATCAGATTCAAGTTGTGACTTTGACTGGGCAGCTCAAGGACATTCACTATCCTCTTGTCTGACCAGTTTAGTTTTGCTTTGCCCTTGTGCATCAGGTCATTTTCAACCAAGTTTTAGATTTTTGGTTGATTCAAGCAGGTGTTTCTTTGGGATTTGCCTGTACTTTGGACCATCCATTTTCCCATCAATCCTAAATAAGCTTCCTAGTTTTTTTTCCTAAAGAACTTACCTAATCTAGATAGTATCTTGTTGGTATGATGAGCTTCACTAAAACTGAAGGAGTAGTTACATTTCTCCTCATCTGTGCATCTGTTCCAATTTATTTCTGATTTCTTTCAAAAACACTTCCGTCTTCATGGTTAGTTTGACATATCACTGTGTGTCTTGTGGCGTGAATTCTTAGGAAATTTACAGAGGCAGATGCATTTAATCTGAAGTCCAGTAAAGCAACGTTAATTACAGACAGTGAAGATTACAGTAATTTTGTTATCATTCAAACTATTATTTTGCACCTGAACTGATTTGGGTTTGCTGTAGCAAAGCAGCTAAAATGCCTGCAACTGAGAATCTTCCCATTTTCTTTTCAAATCTATTTTATTTACAAACTATCAGCTTTTTCCTTATGTCAGTATGGTTTAGATTGTGTAGAATCTAGATATAAAGTCCCATTTAAAAATATCATGACCGCAAGCTCATACAGCGACAAACTGTGTATTTACTGTATAAGTAAATGTGGAGTGTTTCAAAACATGTAACGTTTCTTCAACATGTAAACGTTTCAGTAAGTATTAAAATTCAGACCATTATATATCTCCTGTCTACTTAGATCACCAATCGCTTATCTTTATTAAAATGTACTCAATGTATCTCCACAATTTTCAATTAGAACTGAGAACTTATTTCTATATGTAGTGTGCATATAACAGTCTTATAAAGGTATTAAGGCATTATTCTGAAGACTGTATTTTTCTGTGCTTCAGATGCTGCCAACGCCTGCTAAATTCCACTACATCTTCAACCTCCGAGATCTGAGCAGGATCTGGCAGGGCATCCTTGCAGTCACCTCTGAGGTCTGCCAGAAAGAAGAGATACTGGTTGCTCTATTCCAACATGAGTGCACTCGTGTTATTGCGGATAGGTTCACCAACCCGAAGGACAAAGAATGGTTTGAGCAAACCATGGACAAGGTAAGTGCTGTGTCTACTGTATGCATGCCTCGATTATGTATCTCTACTTTTTTAGACTTGGTAGTCCAATTTTTATTTTTAAATTTCTTACTTTATTGACAAAAATGTAATTATTCCAATATTCTATTCTTGCCTGAAAGTTTGGATCTATTCTGAAATGGTTTAAAAAGTTTTTTTTGTGTGAGTCTTAGACAAAAATGTATTACAGTACATCTACAGTATAAGCAACACTACAGAAACAAATCTAAGGGCAAAAAAAAGCAAGAAAAGCTGCAATTACAAGCAAATGAAACTGCATTATTAATAGAAGACATATTGAAATGTTTAACAAATCTATAAGGTGCCATAGCTACAAGTGAGCCATGTAGAAATGTACAATACATACAGTAATTCGTTTAAAATTAATTAATAATTTGTTTTGCCAAGAAATAAACAGTTAATTGATTTTCATGTCACAAAATGTGTATTTCCTTCATAAAAGGAGTATGCATAGAAAAGATGCAATGTTGACTTTAAAATATATTTGACACACTACATGATTAAAATTCATTTTGTGCACAAAATAAAACATAAATAAATACAATTCTGTTATACTTTCATGGATAAAATGTGATGTGTCTGTTTTTAATTTTGTAGGACAATGTGCTTTTAGTAATGAATGTCACATACAAAAATCATCTTGTACAAAAATTATTCTTTTTATAAAGTCTTTGGTAGCCATTTTAACCCTAACTTTAGATAGACCCTAATTTTTATACTACTCTCATGTTTTCAGTTTTGTTTTTTCCTTAAGGAACCATAGGCAGCATGATGAAATATCAGATACATTTTGTTCACATCCCAGGTGGGAATATTTGATCCTGAGATTCTATTGCATACTGACCTATGTAGGAGGATAGTTTGATGTTTTTTTAGATCTTTCTGTTCCCCTTTATTTTATGTGGAGCAGCAAGACAAACATCCATCTTGTGAATAAGATTATCAATCTCTTCCTGCCTGTACATAGTAATTTCTAGCATTAGGAACTAGTGGTTCCCCTGCTATTGTATCAAGTTACAGATATCTGAAAAAGTAAATGTTGCCAAATGTGCTGTCAGACTTGAGTGACAGATGGTTACGATTGTGTCTTCATGGAACTTTTGCCTTTGGGGCTGAAGAAAATGCCCAAGAGCTCAATAAAAAACCCAAATACACTCAGGTATATTACAAGCCTTCAAGATCAAGGTCTTTGATGCAGCCAGCGGTAAAAATCTTAAAGAATCCAAATTAAAGTCAAGTGGACCTTCAGGTCCCTCATAACTTTGAAATGTGTGTCAGAAAAAAAGCTGTTTGATATATGACACTATTAAGCTGTTCTCCCACAGTCAGGGAGGTATCACATTAACAGAAAATGAATCTGAATTTTTTAAATTTATGACTGTATAAGGAACAGTATTTTGGCTAACTTTCGCATTGTAGTGCTGTGCTGTGTTTCCTTCACTCAGTGTGCCTGTTTTAATTGACTGAGCTTGACAGCTTTAACAGAGCATTCTGCAAAATACTATAAATATACTATACTGTACATACAAGTACATGGACTATACTATACACTCCACATATTCACAATACACACTACACATACAAAGAACAAAGTTGTCTTGTATTGTGATACAGTATATATTAATTCAAGGAATGTGGCTGAAAACAAAACAGTAAAGAAATTAGCTATTTAAGAAAAAGAGCAATGTTTTGTTATTTCCTGAAATTGTGAATGAAGATCAATGCAGTCATCAGAGTAGTATAATTGGGTCTACCTAGGGTTACTGTTAAAATGTTTACCAAAGTTTTAATGAAAAGAACCTCATTAATTTCTTCCAAATGGCCAAATTAAGTCCGTTTCAATGTCTTTATGAAAACAATTAGGAAATTGTGATAAAGGGTTTTGTGCAGTAGTACATAGTCTAATAACTAATGTCACTACCAGGTAATAACTAAAAAATAAAAATGTAACTAAAAACTTCTATTAAAACATTAACTCTACTTGGACAAGAAAGTAATTTATGTTATTTATCAACATCTGGTTTCAGTGATTCTCTAACCCCAACCTTAGCTTGGTAGATATGAATGCTGAAAGTAGTTACAGCTTCAGAAACAGTATATAGAATTCATTTTGCTCCATTGCTAACCATCAAATCTGTTTGAGTAAAAATGTAAGGCATGTTTCTGTATATGCCTTGTTGTGTAGATAGCCATTGAGGACCATGGAGCACCTCTCATAGAGAAGACACCCAAAGAAGCCTATTTTGTTGACTTCTTGAGAGATGCCCCTGAGGCTACAGGGGATGAGCCTGAAGATGCAGACCTGGAGGCTCCAAAGATCTATGAACCCATCCCTTCTTTTGAGGCTCTGTGTGAGCGCCTGGAGATGTTCATTCAGCAGTATAATGAGGCTGTTCGGGGGAATGCAATGGATTTAGTGTTCTTCAAGGTAACAGTCTTTCATTTTGTTTACTTGTTTTTCTCTATATGCCATAATATTTTGAGGCAGAGCATAAATTACAATCCATATACAGTATTTACAATAATCATGCCTGGGAAGAGTTTACACAGGAAAGGTCCATTGACAACAGCAGTACTTGACTGGCTGAAGGCATTACAGTAGCTCATTTCTGATAAAGAAAATGAAAAACATTAATGTTCATAGCAGCAGTTGGACGTTTATTTAAACAAAATGCTCAGTGGTAGAGTGTGCTGTGCCGAAATCAAGTCCCCGCAATAGGCTGGCTATTTATCATAAAGATTTGCTGAAGTATCTTTGTGGCATTATTACTGAAGACCAAATTCTTCACAGCAAGAGTTAGGTAATCACCACATGGTTTTCTGGCACTCTTTTTTACATGCAACTGTCAAACATAAGAGGGTCAAAATTGCTTGAAAGGTAATAAAGACAACTGAAGAAATAAGTAGCTATATGGAACCCTTTTAGTATCAAACTCAAAAGCCAAAGGAAGCACCTTAAAGATGTTTCCCCGATACGCTGAGGTTTACTTTGTCAATGGAAGCACCTGGGTAGAGTAATCATTCCTCAAGTCAGCCACAGAGATAAATAACCCATCTTCACCAAAGAAATATAATGAAGTACACCAGCTAAAAGGGCTCCATTAATCCACAATTGTGAAAGTGCTTGTAATTTGATTGAATCAAGCTGATGCCCACAGTAGAAAATGCCAACACATAGAAAATATTCTGGCTCAACATCTGTGCCAAATGTATGTTGACACAACATTTGTTGTTTTTTTTCTTATTTTTATGGAATCCTGTGAAGGTGATAATATGGGTTTGGAGTTTGAGAAGCTTTCTCAGAGGTTTTTTTCTGGCTACAAACTGTCCAGTGTCTTGAATCTAGGGGGTATTTACCTTACCCTATCTTCTATGATACATTTCAAAACATCTATTAGAAAATATAATGAATCACCATAAGCAAATTATAAGTTCTGAGTGTACCCCTTTCTGGTTTTCAAATTTCTGTCTGGGGAAGTAAATTTATTATACATATTTACCTTGGCTACCTGGCAGTGTCCAGGAAATAAATATTTTTTGCAAAGAAAGCACTCAAATAATCACAGAACTTACTAATGTGTTTGATAAGAATAAACTTCACCATTGCTATTAATTATTTGTCACACACATACTGTATAAAAACCTTTCACTTGTTATGAGTTAATGCCTAGAGGACATTGTGAACTGCCTATGAATCAAATTGAAAATCAGCTGCAAGCAGATGTATTGCTAGTACACTGGTATTCATTAAATGACATCTCTACATATTATTATCACAATTATTACTATAATCTCAATTTTAACAGAAACACTTATTCAGGGTGACTTTCTTTTTGTACCTGCACTTACTGCAAAACTTTATATACTTTATATACTGTACAAAGTATATAAAGTTTTGCAGTAAGTGCAGGTACAAAAAGAAACATCAGTTAGGTTTTAATTCTGGGGGGACTCTTGAGGAATGAATAACTGCTTGTAAATACACAGCACTTAAGGCATCCCTTTAATACTTAAGAATCTTGTGAATATGAAGAATATGAATACCTCCCATTTTTCATTTTAAATACACTTCCCCCTACAGTACTTTACATTAGTATAATTTAGGTCATGTTTCATTAATAATGTAGATGTTAGTAGATTTCACTTTGACAATATCTTTTTCTTTTCAGGAATAAATTTATTTTGTAGCGTTGACAGTGTTTTGCCTTGCAATTTTCATAAAATAGTCTTCTTCTAACTTGACTAGATTTCTCACTAGACCAGACCCAGGATCATTGGTTTAAATCAGAATAATAGTGGACCTAAAACAGAGCCCTGTGGTACTCCGCTCATTACAGTACATACAGTACACTCCAATTTTAACATTTTCTCCTTATCTTATAATTATTTTCTATCTATTGGCAAGTTCTGAAACTCAATGAATTCATTTCCTTAACTGTCTACTACGTACAATTTGACATTTAAACTTTTGTGAGAAATTGGCTGACCTTAAGTAAAAAAAAAATTATGACTAACAAAAATTGTTTGATTTTTTTACCTACTGCATATAACAAATCTGCTAAACCTGAACAGATTAGGTTAATCTTACTTTAGATATCATTCACGCTGCAGTCACAAAAGCTATTATTGTAATATTTGGAAGCTATTAAATTAGAGTTTCTGTGCATAATGTAATATTGTCATTAAGCATTTGAAATGAAACTAGGATATAAATTACTAAAGAAATCCTTCATGGATTCTTTTCCAGCATTTAAAAATATATATATCTTGGTAATTTATGATGCCTTCCAGAGACAGAGCATGATTGGCAGTGTCTTTAAGAAATCAAAATGCAACAGTTCTGCTTTGTTACCCAGTTTTGTGTTGATGTCAGTAGTAACAGACTAAATCTTGCAGAATAAATATTGGCTTCTGAAGGAGGCTATTCATATATTAAAGACTTCATGTTATACGAATACTAGTGTTGATCTGCCTCAAGCTGTTTGGTGCTTTTGTTCTTTTAATATAGGGAAGTTAATCCAAATTATCAATCATGCCTTTAAAATGGTAATAGGAAAAAATGATAAAGATCATTTTCCCACTATCAATCATGCCTTTAAAATGGTAATAGGAAAAAATGACAAATATGATTTTTCCAGATAAAATGTATCATTACAGTGCATGTTTTAAGTGAAAAGTCATTGACAGTTTCAAGAGTTATTTGTATTTTTTATTGAGAGTGGTGCACAATGAATTTTTATGTACATTTAGAACTATATAGAAGACTTTTTTCACCTACAATGTTATATTTGATGCATTTATAGACATGCAGCTGTGTCAGGCTAATTTGAAATACACATTTTATTCCTTTGTAAAATACTTTTACTGGCATATGAATATACAGGTTCTAAAGATTTGCTGGAACCTTGTTTGCATTATTATGGAAGAGTAATGTCATGGGTGCAGTTGCTGAATGACCAAACATACTGTACAGTATGTAATGAGAGAAATTAATGCAGATAAAAATCCAGAAAAGATGTAAAATATTAAATTATATTCTGTACCTTTGTCTATACTCATTGTAATCTATTTATTATCGCGACATTCATTCATATGACAACAGAAATGGAAATTTCTGTTTTGTGAGATGTTTTGTATATAATGCAATAAATCGTTTTAAAAGTTTACATGTGAAACTAATTCACATTTAAGAGCAAAGTAACATTTTCAATGGTCATGGCTTGCACAGTCCATTTGCTATAGTGAGACAACCCAGTACTTTGAAAAAGAAATCTGAAGCTATACCTGGGCAGTCTGCAGTGATTTACTGGCTCAGCCTACAGTCAGCCATTCTGTTTGTTTTGGCAGGACGCCATGATACATCTGGTGAAGATCTCTCGAATCATCTGCACCCCACAGGGGAATGCTTTGCTGGTGGGAGTGGGAGGGTCAGGAAAGCAGAGCTTAACCCGATTGGCTTCCTTTATTGCTGGATATGAAATCTTCCAAATAACTCTGACAAGGTAAATCAAAACATCTGGTAAGCAAAGATAACCGTGGTTGCTTTGTCAGAGAGAAAGACCTCCCGACATGCGAGGCTGAACGTTGAGGTGTGTCCCAAATTAAAATTAATATGCACATAAAACATTTGATAGATTTATGTGAAAAATAATCGATATTGATAGCACACTATGTTAAGTATTACCTGTTAAGCAATTGTTATTATTATTATTATTATTATTATTATTATTATTATTATTAACATGTAGACCTGTAAGGTTTTGGTTCTACCTGAAAATAATTTTAAAAAACCTAAAGAATTGATTACAATTGATTAAAGAATTGAAATAATTTACTTGTTATTTAGTTTTACACAAAAATATCTTAAAATGATGATTGAACTATTCCTTTAAGTCAGTGCATTTCAAAAGGCAGGTATTGCACAAAGACTCTATGAAATGTTTTGTTTGTGACTGTACACTATATTCACTCATTAATGTCTTTATGTCTTTGATGTCTGTCATTATGCAAATGTGAAACATTGTGATCGAATTTGACTATCATGCACCATAAAAGTCATACAGTATCTAGGAATCATGGAGCACATACAGTATGATTTAATCATTTTATATGTGTTGTTATTATTTTTACTATTAATAATCATGTGATTTTCAAAACTATTTGCTGAGCCGTGCTTAATTTGAAGCAAAAGAGATAGATGGGAATGATGGATTCTGATTATGGATTTATGGGTATTTATGGGTACAGTATGTTGTCTTTACCTTTTACCACACCATCTTTTCTTACTTGATGATCCAAACTGTGACAACCCACCTAAGTAAAAAAAAAAGAAAAAAACAAACCAAGCTCTAATTTGTCCCATCTTTATTTAACCTGAGCACGGGTTTTTGTTGTCATCACTTATGCTCAATTAACTCATCAATTAACTCATCCCTTCTGAAGCCAACTGTGAAATGTAGTTTTTCACTCTTTTTTTTTTAAACAGGGAAAGTAGCAGAGGGTATGGATTGTACCATATCCTAGAGTAATAACAGACATTGCCTACAGCCATATCCCAGATTTTGTCCAAAAGCTTAAAACATTCCCACAGTACAACATCTACAGAATGCAATAAATTATTTCTGGTAATTCTTAAAGGAATCCCCTTTGTCTTGTTTTCCTATGTTTGAAGGACGTACAACACAAGTAACTTAATGGACGACCTGAAGCACCTGTACCGAACAGCTGGACAGAAGGGGAAAGGCATCACCTTCATCTTCACGGACAATGAGATCAAAGACGAATCCTTCCTAGAGTACATGAACAATGTGCTAGCATCTGGCGAGGTATCCAACCTCTTTGCACGAGATGAGGTGGATGAAATCACTCAGGACCTCATTCCTGTTATGAAGAAAGAATATCCCAGGCGGCCTCCCACTGCCGAGAACCTCTATGACTACTTTCTGTCCCGTGTGCGTAGCAACTTGCATGTGGTCCTCTGCTTCTCGCCTGTGGGGGAGAAATTCCGCACGAGGGCACTCAAGTTCCCTGGCCTCATCTCTGGCTGCACAATGGACTGGTTCCAGCGCTGGCCCCGTGATGCTCTTGTGGCTGTGGCCCAGCACTTTCTGGCCTCCTATAAGATTGAATGCTCGGCAGAGGTGAAACAGAGTGTAGTGGGCTCCATGGGCAGCTTCCAGGACCTGGTGGCAGAGAAGTGTGTAGAATACTTTGAGCGTTTCCGCCGACAGACCTATGTCACTCCCAAGTCCTACTTATCCTTCATAGAAGGCTATAAGATCATCTACACTGAGAAGATCGCCCATGTTGGAATGCTTGCCGACCGCATGAAAACAGGTGGGATGAAGCTTTTCTTGAATTTTCTCTATAACCCCAATTTCTTTTGCATGAGGAGAGCAGAAAGCAATAGCTATCTAACCTACTGTCTGACAGCAATGATACTATAGCAGTAAGTCAACAATGAACTACACTAACACAGAGTTAATACCTTTTCTGGTAAAATAGTAAAATGTGGTTGGTCTTAATTGGTTCTTAATTGCTTAATTGCTTAATTGAAATTCAGATTGTGAGCACTTTTTCTCGCCCTAGGCCTTGCAAAGCTGATGGAAGCAGAGGTGTCAGTCAGTCAATTGTCAAAGGAGTTGGCTGTGAAGGAAAAGGACCTAGAAGTGGCTTCCAAGAAAGCAGATGGGGTCCTGCAAGAGGTGACAGTCAAAGCCCAGGCAGCAGAGCAGGTCAAAATGCAGGTGCAGAAGGTGAAGGACAAGGCCCAGGCCATTGTGGATGAAATTGAAGCAGACAAAGCTGTGGCAGAGACCAAATTGGAGGCAGCCAAGCCTGCGCTGGCTGGGGCTGAAGCAGCACTTCAGGTGAGTTTCCAATAGAGGAAGCCTCTCGTTTCATAGGGGTGTGATGATGAGGGTGCTAACCATAATGATCATTGATATTTTTGCCAACAATATCAAGACAAAGGTCCTGGTTTATCATGACCTGTTAACAGAAGGAGCTAAAAAAGGTTAAACACTTCAGTCAACAGTCTGACTAAATCTCAAGAAAGCTCACAGACAGTGCAGATGATACACAAATGTATGCAAAATAACACACAACATCATGTGAAGTAATTGAGCGAATCATTCTACAACATTAAAAAAACATATGGTCCTGTACAAAAAGGATAAAATGCTTTATGAGGAAGTTCAAATTATAATATAATTAGGTTCATCGCATAATTACTCACTTTTTGTTTTATTGACTGTCACACAAAATGCAGGGTTGATAGTCTTTTGCTTCTAATGAGCTGCATCTAAAAAAATTAGTGTTGCTCATTTTGGAGAGCCATACTCTATTTGTCCTGAAAATTACTCTTGGGGGAAGGTGGTCTTTGAATTGCTATTGAACACACCTGAGAAGGAAGTACAAAACATGCTCTCTGGGCTACACAGTCACTGTTGGTCCTGATTGTACTAGTGTGTATTTGCTGATGCACTATATAGTAGATCTGAAAGCTTGTTTACACAACACAGATGGCTGCCAGACACCATCTGCAAGTTACTGTATGTGAAACCATTTATAGCATCAATGATGAACTTTGTTGTAGCTACAGTATGCACCTTAAATCATCAAAGCAACAGCAGTAGAAGGTGACATAAATCGAGAATAGAAAACAAGAAACAACCTTATTGTAATAGCAACTGAAATAATTGGTGTATTTTTGCAGCATTAAAACAGCAAAAGAACAGTAAAGAATTAACTCAAGTGTTTCAAAGGTTAACATGGAAAAGCTTTAGATAATGAATGGAAAATGGCTGATGTACAGTATTAAATTAATATTTTACTCAGGTGTTTACAAAGAAATAAAGCAACACTCTCAGCTGTGAAAACACAAAATTCTGTATAAAATCATACTGTATAAGCGTAAAAAAGTAAGTTTTACAAGTTCTATAAGCCTAAAGAATCAGTAGGGTCTGTAGGGCTAATTGTGCTTAAAGAAATGGAAAATGTAATTCATAGAGGCCATTAGTAGAAATGTCCTAACAGCTTCTCAAGACAAGGGTCCCCATTGACTAGAAATCACTAATGTGCTGTAGCACCCATCCATTAAAAGGTTGACAAAGGAAACCAAGTAATTAAAGACCAATACGTAAGTCCTGGTTTCATTACATGTATGCTTATGAAACAATTAGAATTAAATTTACAGGATCATTTGTAAGGCAATAGGACTTTACAATGTAGTCAGCATGGAAAAGGTGAGGTCTTAGCATAGGGTTCTTTGAATAAACAGCATTAGTAATGAATACAAGCATAGCATAGGATGTGCTTATTGTGTCTGTGAACCTTCATGAGGTCATCCATTTGCCTATTTATCTGCTCAGGTGACTTCTCATCCTGAGCAAGGGTCATTCATCTGTGGAACTGTCTTATTCTGCTGTGGAACTAGGCAGTGGATCTGTGAGACATAAGGTGAATCTGTGTGCTGGGCAAGAGAGAGAAAAACATGGAAGCTTCAGGCAGTGTGGAGTGGTAGCAGGCTAGGCACACAGGCAGGATCTGTATCCAAACTAGTGAAGGTTGAAATCAGGAAGACACTGTAGGGAAGCACAAAGGGAATCCTAGACAAGGTCCAGAAACAAGCCAAGTCCATAACAACAGCGATGGGGAAATCCAAGAGTTGAGGTCGGGGACAAAGGAAATGCAAAGCTAGAAAGATGAAATTCAGAGCACATGCTAGAGAACAGACTCTGTTCCAGAGCCCCAAGAATTCTGAGAGCATAACTTAAATTTCTGTATCACCTGTGGTGAACATGGTGTAATTGCCCACAGGTGATACAGGTTTCCTGTCAAAACATTGCAACATTTTCCATGGCAACTGGCCCAGAGAGACAGGTGAGAGGTGTAGCCAGCAGCCATGGAAACACTAGCTCACTTTGTAGAGTTCCAGCCTGACAGGAACACTGCAAAACGGGTATGGTTCCTGGGCATATATTGTATATACTGTACAGTGGGTATATACTGCATAAAACAAAAAAATGAAGAGAAAACTTGGTCTTACAGTATATGCTGAAGGTGTGAGGTTAAGCATCCTTGAACAGAAAATATTTGTGTTATATCACACAACTTAAATTTGGATAAGTTTGAATAGCAGAATACTTTATACTATACATGTTTAAGTGACATTGTAGAAGTCCAAAGTAATGTAATGAACATGTTTTTTTGAGAAAAAAAAATAGCTTAAAATAAACCAAACAGCTTCAAAATTCTTATGTGGTATCATACCTAAATCTATATGAAGCACAGCAAAACAGGGAGGTCACTGTAAAGATTTAATAAATCAATTTCTATAATGAATAAACACAAATGTTGGAAGTGTAAAGAAAATTGTTTGATTGACAGGACAAAGGTGGTTAAGTTTTTTTTTTTGTTACATCAAAGATTGACTGCTTCGGTAGTATGACCTTTTGGATGACAACTGTTAAAGTTACCAGCCACAGTTAAAATCACAGTATGCCATCACTCTAGTGGAATCAGCCATCTGGAGCATACTACACAAAAGACTAATGCACAAAATAAACATTACTGCAAGGACTGGAGAAGAAAATGTTGCTTACCATGGTCTAAAAATTAAAACTAATCTTTTATAGTCTTAGTAAAATAATATGTTCTCCTCCAGTACTTGTTTTCTCCGTAATCTACTTTACCTACTGTAACTGAACAAGAGGTCAAACTTGCACTGTTTTTGAACATCCAGTAATAAAAAAAAAACACATAAATTCTGTTTCTATTATAGAGACATTTCTAAATCTGAACCTGTGTATTTTACAATGCATTTCACTTTAGTAACAAGCCAGGGATTCCTGTCAGTTAGTGATTAAAGTGTTCTTTAATGTTTTATTCATGCTCTCAACACATGGATGCTGTCATCTGAAGCATATAATTCTCATACTTCCAAAAATAAAAGTTATAGCATATAATTATGTGGAGCACTGTTCTCAGGGAAAACAATATGATTTGATTTTTGTAGGTCCCCCTTAGTGAATATACCTGCACTTTTTTTTTCTTTCAAGAGAATTTTGAAATGTTTTTATAACGAAGATTTTGTTAGTATGCTAGGATGACAAATACAGTATATTGTTTGTTTCTAAAACCACAACAGGTTCATTCTCAGGAAAATATAAAGCAGAATTATCTCTTCAAAAAGGCATTGTAGTTAATTATTGTTGTTACTGCTGGTATAATTATCACATCATAGTTTTCCAATTTTTATGTTTTTTTATCATATTCTGCTTCAATGTTTTGAATTTGAATAGCATTCCTAAAACTTTAAGCTATCCGAATGTTGCAGGTGTGTCACATTGCACATCATAGTGACAAACAAAATTACCCTCTTTTGGGATTTTCAAAGCTATTTACTCTTGTTCTAGAGCAGATTTAGCTCCTAGTTTGCTGAAACAAGTATGAAGATGTCAATCAAGCTTGAGACTAGTTATGGTAGACAAAAAGAAAAAGTAGTTTTTCATATAATCAAAAATTAAATTGAGAGGGAAGATTTTTCATTTCTGGCATATAACCAAAGTAAATACTGTATCTTTGTAAAAATGGAAAGCATGGACCTTTTGTAAAAATGAATGTTTTCTATACAGTATGTACCCCTTAGTTTTGTTTTAACCATACAGATAATTCATGCTTGACTTTATGTTACCTTGACCCGTCACTGTTGATTTTAAGCAAGTCATAGTGTACAGAACATAATAAAACACAGTATACTAATTAACACATCTCTCCATGACACATGCAAACCATTAAAAATATTAATTTAATTTAAAAAATTAAAAGATGCAAAAGTTTTCTCATTTGGTGATGCATCAATGCAGTATTTTCATGGAGTGTGCATGGACATGCATTTAAATACAAATGCAATGCCTGTACAAGGAAAAAAATACATTAAAAAATTCTTGAAAAATGCCCGTAGCTTGATTTTGACTTATAGTTGTGATTAATATCAAGGGACTAAAACTACTTTAAAGTAGACTGGACTAACTTCAAATGTCTGTTCATGTGTGTGGGAATACCATAGCAAGTATTATGAGGATTTGAGGTTGAAGGTTGTGAAAAGATGTTTCCTTGCCAAAAGCTAGAAAGTTAACCTTAGTTCTAGCTGTTGCTAGCCTAAGGTAGATTGTATTATTCATTGTCATTGATAGTAGCTGCTGTTTTTCTTCCACTCCCCCCTTTCCCAATTGCATCACACCTTGCTGATACGAGTTCTTCCTGCCTGAAGGAGAGCAAATTAAATTGGCAGCTTTTCATTCTGCAAGTGCACAGCAGTTTCCCAGTTGGTTTGTTAATATGACTAGAAAAGCCGCCTAATGCCAGATTCCTTTCCCCTGCACTGAGAGGCTACTTTCATTGTTTTCCTAGTATACTGTATAGTTTTCTGGTTAAGTTTTTCCTATAAAAGTCCCTGTAATGTATTTGGCCAAGTCTAGTTCATTTGGTAGCTAATTGATCCAAGGATCTCATCAAATGGTATCTAGAAAGAAGCTACAGCTTAGACTTCAAGAACATACATGGGTAGCTTATTCAATACTCCCACAACACTTTGGATAAAGAAATGCCTTCTGCATTTACTGTAGTTTGAAGTGCTCTTCCATGAAGTTTCCGCTTGTGTCTTTTGTTTTGTTTGTCACTGCTCATTACTTCAGGTCTTCATAGTGGACTTTGATGTGGTGTGTCTGTGTGAATGCTGGTCAGATATCCTTCCCCTTAAAGCAAAGACATCCTGCGAAGATGTGATGGAACTGCTTGATGGTCCTGCATTTGGGATTTCGGTGCAGACCCCCAAATGGTTTCCATCTTTTTATTTAAGCATGGATGCCATGAAATTTCACAAAATGTTGCCACAATGCCAAGAATTATCCTAACATTAATTGCCCATAGAGCTATGGAGCTTTCCTTCACTTGTTTCAATGGAGGAATTTGTTTAATATAATATTCAATATTTGATCCCAAGATAAAGTAAACAAACATAAAATGCACATGGCCTGTGAATAGATTTTTACCCAGTAATGCAAAACTAATTTCAGTCATTTATTACAATAGATCATTTTTTTAGTCTTCTTATAACTTATAAAGTGTGTTTACTTTATTCCAGAAATTATGGTCAAAAGCTTGACTTCTGAAATTAATACAAAAATTGTAATTCATTTTTATGGGAGATTAGATTGTTACTTACCCCTGATGGAATGATATTGTGTAGGGTGTAGATCTTCCTGAGCCCTGTGCTTCAAAGACGTTTGACTTTCAGATAATGGATGGCTTGTTAGATAATATCATTATTCCTGACATCCTAATAATAATTACATTTGCTAAATATTGTTTAGCTTCTTTTGTGCTCTTCCTACATGCTGTCAAAAAAGCCTCCAGAAACTATCAACTTAAATGTGTGGAAGAAATTAAAATGTAGCATTCATTAAAACAGCAAAGCTTGTGAATCCCAAGACATGGCATCTCACATATGCTATAACCTGCAGTGCAATTAATACTTTATGATTTATTTAGATGTTGTTTGTACAGCATGACAAAGTACTGCTCACAAAATACAGTTTCTGGCTGCGTATACTTCTGCTGTAGGGAAATATCTTTACAATTTTATGTTTTAGTTTTAAGATTAAATTAAAGTAGGGAAGAGTATGTGCAAAAATAAACATGAAAGTAATAATTAACCTATAACAAAGCTACTTTAGTGTATTATAAATATTATATTATTAATGTGTCACTTTTATAGTAAATTTAATAATAGGATACTGTTATACATGTATACAGTAGGCTTGATGATCACATACAGTAGTAAGAAAAGCAGTCATGTTAAAGAGAATAATTGTAAAAGAATGCAGTCTACCATTAGGGGGCAGGCATGAATTGTATAGGACATGCTGTGTAGTGTCCCTGCTTACTTTACTCCATACACGAAAAGCTTTCATGTTATCTTGCTTGCTGAAAATCTAACTTCATTTTGTAACACTAGTTTAAGCAATGAATCACATTCCTCAAGGCATTTAACACAACATCACTAATTTCTAGAGCTTCCTGACTGCTGTCCAGACAGAGTAATAAAATGTAGTAGCATGTAGTTGAAATTCAATTTCTCAGTATTACTGTATGCTCCTAATTGTTGCCTTTCCTGCTTTCTTAGGAAGTGAGTCATTTTGTTTATTCTGCATAGCTCTTATTTGACGTATTTGAAAAACAACTGACCACAAAATCGGTTAGATTGCACTCCCATGTAACGCTCTGTCTTGGCTAAATCTGAGCTCAGTTTATGAATAAAGAACTGGAATATCTGCCTGGACTGAATATCTAGCATTGCTGCTACCAGAAGAAGGCATAGAAATTAGCCATTTATAATGTTTAATGAAGCACCACATCCCATAGTTAATCAAACGTGCAATTTATTTATGGAATTTAACATCAAAATTTGAATCATAATACAGTTATATTTTATTATATTACAGTAATATGGCATTAGGGTGACTCATCCATTAAGGATGTTAGCTCTGTCTGTGTTTTCTGCATTGCCACAGTGAGAAACAAGTATCCCACCCCCTTAATTTCCTTTAGTTTTTTAAACACACAGTTAGACTTTATTTTAAAAATGGTAGAGAATAGAGTTCTCTGGTGGATTTTGAGCTAAATATTGGGACTGGACTAATGTAGACAACACATGCCAACCAACAAGGTCATCATTTAGAAAAGGTCTGCATGTCCTTCCTGATGCCTTACTGTGTAAGTTAATGCCTTCTAACGTGATCAGGGTATGTATATGCTGCATTTTTAAAATGAGACAATGTGAATTATTCTATCGCATGTCTGAAATAAAATATTCTGATGTCAGTGAGCATTATAAAAAAGAAAAGGTGATTTGATTGGCCCAGCGTGAGCAGCATTGTTTTCAAAGTCTATCTTGGCACCTCAAATATCAGTAGTATGCTGCAGTGCTTTATGAAATATGCTATTGTATTTTCTGAGCCGTTAAGCTCTTTTTAGTCTTCTCTTGACGTACAATCCATAGAAGATCATTGCAGCGAAGAGCAATACACAAATAGGCAGCAGCTGATTATCATGAACCAAATCCATGCATATCTCAGTTGGAAGTGCATGTGTTCTTTCAGAAGAATTTGAACCAGTCATCATCCCCACTGCCTGTCCTGATTACTAGGCCTGGTCATTCCTGCCATCTTAACATTCTATGATAGTGATGACAAACCAAAGTACAGCAGGTTTTACCATTCTCTTTGACGAAGCCTTGGGAGGAAAAACTGCAGAATGATCAAATAAATCTTGATGTCTTCAGTTGGCCATTACTAGCATAACTGATCTGCCTGGCAGTGCTGTGAATGATTTCTTTGTCCACATAGCTTTCTGGTTTTCTTTTCATCTGAGCCCTCTTTTAATTTCTGCAATGAATAAATTATTAGTTTTTCTTCTAAGCCTGTAAAAACGTAGAAGTGCTTTGGGGGTTTAATTCCATTTTCATGAGACTTGATCCCATCCTGTAGATGCTACAGTGAAGAAAAGACCTCTTTTACAGTATATTCATTGGCTTAGTGTCTTCCACTGGATTCACTTTAGAGTCAATCCTTGTCCTAATATACTGTATAAAAACAGTTGTACCTGAATTACTCAGACATATGAAAACATACATTGGAAGCATATACAGTATGTATATACTGTAAGTGTCCGATATTTCCTGATTTGACTACGGGACACATATTTGTCAGTGAACTAACACAGTCGGCCCTTCATCTCTTGTAGACTATCAAGCCAGCGGACATTGCCACTGTAAGGAAACTGGGAAAGCCCCCCCACCTGATCATGCGCATCATGGACTGCGTCCTCCTGCTGTTCCAGAGGAGGGTGGACCCTGTGACCATGGACCCAGAGAGACCCTGCCTGCGGCCTTCCTGGAGCGAAGCCCTCAAGCTCATGAACAACTCTGGGTTCCTTAGCATGCTACTCACTTTCCAAAAGGTATCTGCAAGCAGCCATTTAATGTTCATTACCTAGCACAGTACTGAGCCTCATTAGTGCAGAAAATGATGTAGTAATGACACGGAGCATAAAACTAATACAAAATGATTTATGTGCAGGGATAAGGGGTAGCGGGAGTGAAGAGGAGGACTGCAGTCAGTGTGTGCAAGGCAGCAGCAGATAACTGGGTTTGTGAGTGCAGTCTCAACAGGGGAGTTCTGAAGAGGTGACAGAAGGTGGTGAGAGATAGCGCAGCCTTTATGATTGTTGGTAGCTGGATCATCCACAGCTGGGCAGAGGAGATGATTGGAAAAGAGCAGAGAGCAGAAGAAAGAGGAGGGAATGATGGGGGGGGGTGTAGTAAAAGACACCTTTCCTTAATAATGGGAGAAAGGGATTAAAAGTCCAACCCATTGAAAATGTGTTATACTCATGGACTTGTCAAACTGAAGACTTACAAGCTCCCCACTGATACAGTATGAGGAACACCTTGGTAACTTATTCTGTCATCTCAAAATATTGAATGACAGCAGAATATATATATGATTTTAAAACTGTTTTAGTTAAACATTAATTTCTGATAGTTGATAAGGTTTAAGAAAAGTGCTGGCAGCTCATATGTCTTTACTGAATAAAGTTTTTCACCATGTGAGGTGATAAAAATAAGAGATACAGCAGAGACAAAATAAAACCATTCAGCCTAAAATAATATGATGATCTAGGGGACACTATCAGTGGTGTGTATTAAGTTGTTTTAGTTTATTTCCAGTAGTTTAAGTGAAAGGCAAATAAATGTTTTTCTATTTGATTAGGGATGTACTGTACTTGACCGCACTGCTCTGACGAAAACACTCTTGAGATTTAACACTCAACATTTGGCCTGACTGTGCAGCCATCTGAAAAGATGCCAGTTTGTGTAGTAATTTAATCAAGAGAAAACAAAGGGTTATTAGGGAGATGAAGATAAAAAATGCAAAGAGAGCACACATGGACAACGGATATTAATGTTGATGTTTTCACTTACCTAGATTAATTAATTTAATAGCTAACTGAGAACACCAAACCAGGAAATTGATCTTATTCAATGCAGCTTCGTACTTTGAGTCAAGAATTTTTATTCGCATGAAATGGCGTTCCCTTTGCATGTACTGTACTTACAGAAGCATATTAATTCAACTGCAGTCATGCATATTTTAAACGTTTAATGGCAAAATGAAAGACAATTGCACAGTCAAGTCACCAGCGGAACTCGCTCAGTAGAAAATCTATAAACTTTATTAGTTACACATTTTAACATCAGACATTTCCACCAAGCATTCAGCCTTATCAGAAATAATACAACATTTATGAATGAAAATGATTTTCAAAAGTTTGACAGTGAGCTTCTTCAGTTGTTTCATCTAGCATTTTTATTAAGTTTAAATTTAAAAACAGATGACAGGAAACACGTTGTCTCACAGAGCTTATCCTTGGTCTATAGTGTTAAGTACTTTGAATCCCCTAGAGGCAGGCAGCTATTTATCCAGCAGGCTTCACTAGAACAATTGCTAAAGTGCAGTAGATTGCTTAATTATACAAATCTGGTCATGGGGTCCAGGACGAACCCTAAGAACTATTTCACACCACCAGTCCCATGTACTATATACTGTATGTCTGAAAATAGCAGATTCATATAGTTTAATATGGTGCTGTTTTAATAACATTTTATACTAGATTTTCTTGTGATTTGCTTGTACAAATGTATTGAATTACTAAATCATCCAAAAAACTACAGTAGAAACTATAAAACATCTTTCCATAACTAAGTTCTAGAATATGTGGTAAGCAAAGTACACACTTTTCCATTTCACTTCCATTGATTAAGAAAATTCTAGTTTTTCTACTTTTTTTAAAATGCTTGCTTAAAGTAGCAAATAAAAAAATGTAAGAGGTTACAAAAAAAGAGAATCACAAACAGTATATATAAGATATACTCTACTGTATATTACATTCACTAAATATGAACACCACAATCAGGAGGTTATAAACTTAACTTAGCTCAAATATGCCTTGAGGAAAATCCCACAAAAACAATTTTCATCAAGATTTCAAGGTAAACCTTATTTTCCCAAATATACCACCTAGCTTATGTTCAGTATAACAACTGGCTTCTTCAAATGGACTCAAAGACTCAACAATCTTAACCAGTCTTCTGAATTGTTTTTTTTTCTGTGATGATTTCCATCTCTCGGGATTTTGTCAGTATTCGTTTCAATATTAAGGCATACTGTACATAATGAAATAGTAAGCATGCACTTGTTCGAGGACTGATTCCATTAGCTTATTTTCTTTCATGTACAGCATTTTGTGCTCTTTTTACCCTGCTCCTTAACTTCTCCTATTCAGTATTAGTGTCACTCACAGACTTTCCAGTGAGTTCCTGAAATCCATGTCAATGTAATTTACCCTTCCTTAAAAAAAACCCAACAAAACATGTAAATATTAGTTATCACTTCAAAGTGAAAAGAAGTGAAGCAGTCTGGAAGCCCAGTGGGAGTAGGAACATCAGAAAATGTCACTAGCTGAGGTGTCACACAGCAGTTTAGTCTGCACATACAGTAGGCAGCAGCAACAACATTTGATGTGACTTGAAGGGGATATTTGCAATTCTGATATCATTAAAGCTGAGACTATTTCTTTGTCTGACATTTGTATCATGTGGTGAGAGCTAGAAAACGTTTGTGCTTTTTAACGCAGAAATTTCAGAACTTTTATCTGCTTTACACCTCAGAAGACTGACAATTAATCAGACTCTGATCAAAGAAGAGAATAGGACTCACTCCTGGATGCTCTCAAAGGCAAACAAACATATTTAATGAACTTTAGACTATCTGTATACAGCTGTGGGGGATATAACTCAGGTTAATGTCTAAAGGTCTTCACACTACTAGAAATTTGATACTTCAATTCAATGCAAAGCCAATATTATATTTGAACATATCACAACAAAAAATATTCAATAACCAATTTAAAACACATAAACACCTCACAATGAAATATAGGGCATGTGAAAGATACAGAAATAATTATAAAGGGATTTCTGTGATGCTACAATGTAATGGCAATGTGTTTTTACCAAGGTGGGTCTTGGACAAGGCATACAGTATGAACTGTATTACACTCTTTCAGTAGATCTTTCACAGTGCTCTCTGTTGTGGATATGGGATTAATTTGTAATCTTGGGATCTGGTATTGTACGAAAAAAGTTTTATTTAGTAAAATGTTAAATTATCAACGAGACAGCTGGCAATATCATATCAATGGTATAGTGGTAATTTCATATGGTTGGCTTTTTTCTGCTCATCACCTGCAAAACTGATTCTTGTTTCATGTAATGAAGTGGCTTCTGTTTTCTGTGAGGGGCAGTGGTCAGCCTTTGTGCTTGAAGCAAACGTTGAATGATAATTCGATATCTTTGAGGTGGTGGGACCGTAATCCCAGGATGGTCTGAATTTGGATCATGACTCATGAAAAGGCTTATCTGTATCTGGGACTGTGTGTGAAGGACTGTTTACTGTAACTGGAGCTATCACACCCATCTGTGAGAGGATTTCTCCAGTTATGTTTCATGTGTTTCAGAATGGAGGCCAATATTGGGAATTTTGCAATTTCTTAAATCTCCCAATTCCTCAACTTCAGTACATGTGCAGTAGTAAATAATATCCATATAGTAGCAATAATTCTACAAAATGCTTTAAACCTCATATCAATTCTTACTTTAATCTTCATCACATACCAAACTCAAAAATTCCCATTTGCATCTACCCCTTCAGTCTGATTCTCTCCATCTCTCTAATTTCCTCTCTCTATCAGTGTTATCCATTTACCTGCACTCAAAAACTCATAGTAATTACCAGACTAAAAATGAAATAAGACTTTGTGTCTTATCCATTCATAAGTGGTAGTAAATAAACAGTGATTCTTGCTATTTTTCCTTCTAGTGTATCACAATTTTTAACCTTAATTTATTAGTAGTATGGACTATCCTGGCATAGCTGCTATACAAAATAAAAAAAATCTAACACACTTTAGCTCCTGGTTTTCAAACAGCAAGTTAAAAATTGCCTTTCATGAAAGTAATGCAAGGTTGAAAAATTTTATTCTTGTTTTCCTTCAGCAATCAGAAAATCTAAATGGTTTTGAGGGGAAGGTTACATGATAGTTGTCTTCTTTCTGCAATCCATATTGTTATTCTAGGTCTTTCTACAAGAAACAAAACATGAAGACATCAAGACCCTAACCGATACTAAGCACTAAAAAGAACAAAATCCAGTTTCTATTCCAGAATATCTGCACTGCATTAGTGTTGAAAATATACTTACAACATTGTTATTATGTGGCGGGATCAGTGCTGGGACAATGTATTGGCAGTACTGTCCCTGAAGCTGTCCATTATTTACAGTAGTTCCTCTAGGAAATGAGCAAGGAAAACCCAAAAAAATAATGATGTCCTCTGAGAATCCAAATGTCATTGTGTGTTTCATATTGTCTTACAGAGCTCCTTAAAAACTCCTTGTGTGGAATTTGGAGTCCCAAAGTGCATTACGCAGGTTTAATATAATTATATAATTTTTTACAATATGAGCGGGGGCTTTATTTCTGAGGGATGAAGGAAGGGTCACTATTTTTGTTTGCGTGTAAGAAAACTTCAAATTTACACAGATAAAACAGTATACTCCTGAAAACTACCTTTGTGAATAACAAAAAATGTAAATACATCCAGTGCCTGAAATCCCTGATCATAGTAGAAGCTTGAGCCTCAAAACCAAAGTAGTTATAGTTTATCTAAACAGAAATTCCATTATATTCTGTTTTTCTGTTTTTTTTTCAACTGTACAATTTATTACTGTTAAATTAAATTCATTTTTAATTTGTCAATTGCATAGTACACAATATTCTTCTTCTTTTCCCTCTTCTTATTATTCTTTTTATTGTTGTTTTTATTTCTATTGTTGTAATTTGAATTTGGATTAATCAGAATAAACTTACATTAGTTAAATGTCCATAACAAATGCTGTAATGTTTGCATAGTTGTGGAAATGCAGACAAACTTGTGTATTTATTATGAAGAAAAGTAAAAATTAAACAAAATAATTAATCTCCTTCATAGTAAGGTTTCATATACAAATTATGCATATTCATTAAAACAAAGCAGGGAATTTTTTAAAACAGAACTACCAACAGTTTAAAATTAATGCCAATTCATGATGAAAAAAGAAACAATAACATGGGGACATATCTGGCTGTAATTTAACCAGATTGGAGAATTACTTTCTCTTTTCTAAGGGGGCTTGAGTGCTGATGTCAGAAACATTCACAAGCTCTTGTTGGGCTTTTGAATTAACAACCAACTCCAATTTCCCTTGGGATGATATTACCTTTGTCTGTGTAAAACAATACCCCCTGGGAGTCACCAACCAGAAGATCATTTATAAGGAATAAAATCAAAGTCATAGTTCTACCCTTGGGGAACCTCAAGGCGTACAGTTAGAAAATTAGATCCCTTCATTATTTTACCAAATCAGCAATTTTCAAACAAACATGATCTAATTCCATCTCTGTTTAGCACTACAAAATGTAATGCTCTCTTGCATATATATATGGCTTCCTCTAACTGTTTTGTTACAATTTTAAAAAATAAACAAATGTAGACGTTATCGATTGAACTCAAATTTGATTGTTCAACAGCATCCCCTTCTTACGCCAATTAAATCTGATCTGGATTTCTGAAACCAGGAGAGAATGTCTTTGTTCTTCTGAAATCCTGTTTTTTAATATTAGGCATTTTCTTCAATTTCCAACTTCATTTTCTTAGCCGTATTTTATACCAAGGTTTGACATCTACTTACATGTATATATATACTGTAATGTATATTGTATACAGTATGATATCCCAGGAGCCATAATCTTCAAGATCTATCACCGTTTATACAGTATGTATGCTTTGAACCACTGTGGAACTATATTAAGGATTATCTGACAGATAATGCCATTTTAGCACATCATTATAATACTGTACTAGGAAACATTTCATTTTAACACACAGACTTTAAATCTATAATGAGTAGATTTCATTGTAAATCCATTTTTTCCTTTGTTTCTATAATTTCATCCAGTACTATATACTGAATGCTGTAAATATACAGCAGTATTGAAAGGTGTTCCTTAGCTTCTATAAGGAACACCATTCAGTGTTTTCATCAGAAAGCAGGAGGTCACAATGAATTATGGGAAATGTGAATGTTAATTATTACCT
The DNA here is from genome assembly GCF_059453375.1 of Lepisosteus platostomus. NCBI lineage: Eukaryota > Metazoa > Chordata > Actinopteri > Semionotiformes > Lepisosteidae > Lepisosteus > Lepisosteus platostomus. The sequence goes on from NC_142618.1 coordinate 53,692,109, forward strand.
CAATGTTTAATGAACCATACAGAATGAACATCCAGTTGTGTACTGCATATAATAAGCCAAAGTTAGCAGCTATGGACAGCTGTTTTGCCCTTATTAAAGCTTATCTGTACAGCACAGCTATGTGTTGAACATAGAGATTAAAATGGGGAACTGCATTAGTATACTGTACAAGCTACAAAGGAAGGAAAAGACCTTATTTCCTTTCTGACATAGCATCTCTCCCTCTTTACCCCATATTCCTGAAGAAGGCTCCATTGTTTTTGTTTCTTTTTTCCTGTATTTATACTGTTTAGTTCAAGTAAGTCAATACAGTTATAATGTATTACTGTATTTACAGTTATACTGTTTTCTACATATACTGTTTATATGTAGAAAACAAAGAGCAGGTTGTAATCCTTTGATTGGTAAGTTTACATCTCTCCCTGCTACGCTTCATCTAATCTTGGTTGTAACTGCTGTGAAACACATCAGAGAAGTTCACGTATCCATGTAGATCTGTGTTTTATTGGAGAGTTATGCAGTATGATAATATGCTGTTTCACTTTTGACTGAGCTGCAGTCCACAGTGGCAATGACCGAGAAATACTGTATGCCTCTAATTGTCCAGTTCAACTAAGCCTGAGAAAAGGCAGTTATAAAATGATAAATGATGTAGAGGTCTTATAAGGCACCATATTATTCCCCATGGACTTTCAGCACGTGTGTGCTTATAACGCTTCGAAGATGTGTATTGAATTTTTAGTTGACATTTTTTCAATGCATTCACTTTGAACGTCTGTACTTTGTGGGTGGATGGGGGCGATTGGCATTTTTAAAATGTCAAACATTTTAAGCGTGGTTTTACATGAATAAGGACAGATCAATCTATAAAAAACAGATGTGTGAACATCCACAGTCACTTGAGTATTGGGGTCCAAAATTAAAAGGTACACTTGTTGAAATGTAAAAGAATTTGCTGTTAGCTGTTTTATTTTTAGAACCAAAATTTATCATGAAAGATGAGATTTTGAAATAAAACAAATCAGCTGATGAAACATTTAAAGCAAACTACTGTATAGTTATGAGTGTGTCTTACCATCTCCCCTGTTACCCCATTATGATTACCTGATGTGGAGAGAGGCATAAAACAGAAGCAATAGGTTAGGGAGCTAGGGCTACAGAATGTGCGAGTTTCAAAATGAAATGTCTTTTTTGTGTCCCTGTTGGACCAATTTCTATTACATTCATGATGAGGTACCTTGTGTGTTTACGTGCTTTATTTCTAGAATTTCCTGGTATTGTAGATCTGTAGTGCATTGCCAGAAGAAATAAAATGATAAACTGGATGGGAAAGCACGGTTGTCATAGGTTAATAACCACCTTTGAAATGAGTTGTTGTATGACATACTCACATAGTTCAAGTTTTATGTGAAGAACAATAATTAGGGTACAATAAGGTACAAATCTAACTTGCTGTTCTAGCTGATTTGTTCATTGTGTAAAAAATATCAAAACATCCCAATAAAGGCACACTGACAATGTGCTGTTCAAACATCATTATAGAAGCATTCGCAGCCTTGAAATATAACTTGATCAAACGTGATGTAAACTGGCTTTTGTTCAGTTAGTGTATGTATGTGTTGAGGATATTTACACAATGTAAAGTTCCTATGGTAACACTTACTCGTGACAGCAAGGTTACTAGTAATACAACAGACGATAGAGTAAAATAGCTTTCATTTCTGAGAATATATTTAAAGGCAAAGGTTCATGCAAGTTCTTTAAATATAAAAGTTCAATGATTTGTGATTATTCTGCAGGTCCACTGAATCATACATTAACCTACAGTATAACCATACACATACAGTATGTATACTGTATGTACATGTAACAGTAAAGACATTAAACTAGGGATTTTGTAGAGTTTAAAAATTCTACAAATTTTTATGATTTTAATGTGACTTATGTTCCATACAACAGCAAGTTATTGTAATATTAAACAGCCATTTCATGACAGTAAATTAACAAATAATTAATTACTGTATGTTTCTTGTCTGTAATTGATAAGGTTCATGGTATTTCTGCATATCGCTAAATTGTGAGAGCAGTTGGCCATATATAGTTAATCATATCAATCAAAAAATAAATTGAGGTTGTATAATGTAAATTAGAATTGCTTTTAGGTAAGGGCAACTAATAGATTAAGGTTGTGCTATGGCTTGAATAAATTCTTGATACTCTTGGATTTTTGCAGTCATTGTTGTTTTCAAGGCAACAACAGAATGATTTGAACTGTCTAAGGAATTTATTTGGAAGAATAACACCCATGCTGTTTTAGAAATTGCTGTGTGCTGCTATCTGTGTTAATCCCATATCTGTGTGGCCTCCCACTCCGTAAATCTCGTCCATCCCAATTATAGAGCACCTGCTGAAGAGTCCTTTTGGTGGACAGATAGCAGTCAGAGATAGGACTGTTGCAAGGTAAACAGCATTCTGAAGTGTTGCATGTGTATCACACTGTTAGTCTCTAAGTGTCAAGATGGCCTTGCCTTATAGAAGATGACCTTGGTGTTTCTGAATCATGTCAGACTTGCTTTACTACTGACTTTTAATCTGTCTTGAACATGGCAGTGCAAATGAAACCTTTAAAAGACATTTAGAAAAAAAACAACTCTTTGCCCCCACAAACAATTGTTTGCTGGATGCCCTCCAGAACAGACTATGGCTAACAGATAAGTTACTTTGTCTTTCATTATGTGCTCTGTGGCTAACAACAATCATTTGTTACAGCAGTCGATTGTCTTTCAGGTATTGTGCAGTTTATCCTATGTCAGAATAATCCCTACTGCAGTGATAATGATAATGGGAATAATGGATTATTTTCACCTCTTGAATTCCATCAGTTTTAGTAAAGTGTAGTCAGCGGTATTCACAGTGAAAATACCCAGTCGTAGCAACGATACTCTGCTACTTTATTCAGATCCACACACAGCTGCAGAAGAACTTTACATGGTTCACCGTTTAAAACAAATCTGACAGAAGAAACTATTCTACTCTTTATTAAAGTGCTTACTTATAAACTTGGAGCTAAATCCCCAATACTGACAAGAAATAGCTATCTTCCATTTAGTGTATCCCCAAAGGGTCTAGGGTCATATGAAATTAACAGGTTAAAAGGATCATTTGTCCACCTATAAGGAATGTCAATCATTATTTTTACAAGGAAAATCCAATTTGGCACCTTAATCTATTTCATCAGACACGTTGTCTTTCTGTTCAAGGTTATTACCTTAGTCTTGCACCGATTCTCATTCTGTTTGGGCTGATTGGGGGGATCCCTTTTACTTAATTTGTTCATTTACATTGCTCACATTGTGTGTCACACTTACTTATTGCCTTTTTGGGTTTAAACATTAATGGCAGGTATGACTGCACTCTAGAGGTAAGCCGCCTCTTTAGTAGGTTGAAATGGCATGTCACTAATAATATGTTTTTATTATTAAGAAGAAACTTGTCATCTTATTTCAACACCTCTCAAAAACAGCAGGCAGTAAAAATCACACACAGTATGTAGGAATTCAAGGTGAGATCGCTTTAAGCAATTCTGCTGCAACATTTCTTGTCAGGACACCATCACAGAAGAAGTTGTTGAACTGCTCACCCCTTACTTGGAAATGGAAGATTATAACCTGGAAACAGCCAAGAAAGTCTGTGGCAACGTGGCAGGGCTATGTTCCTGGACTGAGGCCATGGCATACTTCTTTGGCATCAACAAGGAGGTCCTTCCTTTAAAGGTATATTGTATTTTGGTGACTAGCTCTCACATTGCATCCTACAGCAGGTGTCTTCAGCATTCAAAGGTAAGAAAATGAAATGCATGCGCAGATGTTTAAGGTAAGTGTTAAATACAAGTACACATATTGTCACGGATGTCGGAAGGGCATGCCGTGGAATGACAAGGTGAGCAGTAGAGACCCTATGCGTAGCGGCAAAAGGGGCAACACAGAGGTTAGCCCAGGCCCAGGGGGTCAGACGATGTCAGTAAAGAAACCTATGCCCTCAGGCCACGGACAGGAGCCACCTGGTGCTAGGCGCGTCTCAGGACAACCGTACCCCAGGAGCAGAGACAGGAAGTAAATAGGCTACACACCAGAAAGACATGAATAATCACAGGGAGCAATGAACAGGACAGAAGTAGAGCGCCCTCTTGGAGTACAGGGTGTGACACATATATACAATCATTTGATTGAATTAGTGCAATAATCACCAGGTAAAAAGGACATCTATTTTCAAAAGCATACTATGTGTTTCACTGTTTGAATACTGTCACTGTTTGACCTTATGTTACAGTAGCTACCTGAATGTATAATTGTTAAGGATGATTTAAAAAAATAAAAAAGATATTTGTAATCACAATAATGCTTACACTTGGAGGGAACAGTATTCCACTGGAGGGAAAAGAGAGGTTAGGGTAGTCCTGTTCATCCAAAGTGGTCTATAAGCAGTGTGTCTCACTTTGCTGCAGTTTCTGATTACCGTCTTTGCTCAGTGTCAGCCCAATGGGCACGGGCTGAGCCAAACCTCTGACTTCTCCTCCACAATGTGACAACGCCTGCCCTTATACAGTATTATTCAGCACGAGTGGGTCACATTGGTTTTTTTTTCTGGCAGGACTGAGCAGATTCCTCCTCCTTCATGTCTTTCCTGGTCAATGTTTTCATACACATACCTTCAACACATCACAATCTTTCACACTAGGCAGTTTCTATATTCAGGTGGGTAGCTGCGTCAGCATGCGTAGGCTGCAAAGGAACAAGTAATAGGTTTATTCCATGCTGAAAAAAAGAAGAAAGAGAACACAACTTTTCGGCCGTGGAGCCTTCTTCAGGTGGGCTCCACGGCCGAAACTTTGTGTTCTCTTTCTTCTTTTTTTCAGCATGGAATAAACCTATTACTTGTTCCTTAGTTTCTATATTCACTTAGTTTACAGTTCTTGATCCTACTTGCTCCTTAATGGCCATTTCTCTTTCCCTGTACTATTTCTCTGACCTCTAGCTATACATCACTATTCTTCCTGTCAGATCCTGTTTGGCCAGGGACTACAAGATGCTTCTCTATACCAAACCACCTCTGACATAGCATCACCCAGTCACCCATCACCCATGCTCTTTGTATGACTTTCTCTTTACTACTTTTGTTCTCTCTGCCTTACTCCGTCTCTCTCTCTCTCACAGCACCTACTGTATTTGCTCGTGAGACAGAGAGTGCTCTTGCAATTCAGTGTGCAACCTAGAATCTTTCTTTCCTTTCTGTGGTGTGAAGATATGCTGGTACCTTTCCAATGGTAATAACTCACTCCAGGTGATAATATCTCCTACAGTATATCCCCTGGTCCTCTGAGTCAGTCAGGGGAACTTCTACACCACTTGGCTTGCCAAATGGGCTCTGCACAAACCCCCCCTATTCAGGACCTGTATGTCACACCTCAGTACAACATTCACTAGCCACGCCATTCTTCAAGCCATCCCACGTCTCTGAGCCCAACATGCCTGTTAGCCAGCCCAATCTATTTCTACTAAGAACCTTCAGCTGTGGAGACCTCATTCTCTCTCTTCCTTGTTGGAACCTAGGCACAGACCGAATCCCTTTCTTCCCAACTGATCTCATAAAGCCTCATAACCTTTACAAGGCTTATAAGCCTCCAGTTTTATAGCCAACACACAACCCAGAGGTTTTGCTAATTCCACAGAAAGCTTATGTTTTCTACTTCTTCCTCTGCAGTGTAATTCCATTACCTCTCTCAGTATCACACACTGACAACTGTCATTAGCATAGTAACAATTATGAAGGTGGTACATTCAAAACCATTGGGTGCAATAGGGATTTAATTGCTTAACAGAATTGAATAGAGGGCCAAATATCCAACAAAACATTTTATCTATTAAGATACAAGAGGATCACACTAATTTGTTGTGCTGTAAGTTTCAAACCCTTAATCTATCTTTTCTTAAACATGTTCACAGGTAAATAATTTAGGAAATCAGCACAGCCAGGTGATTTGACACATTTTACTTTTCACTATTGTCCTTTTTTGTGTATATTTTGTAAATAGTGCTTTGTGAAAATTTATAGTATGTCACATTCCAAATAAATGTTTTCAAATGCTAAAGTAACTGCTCAAAAACTGTAATTAAATTGAAGTAGTGGGATCTGTGAAGCGATACACTATATAAAAAGACATTTGTAGCAATCTGGACTTGCAATACCATTTCTGCCTCAGTTCATTATGCCAAACGTGACGATCTTACAATGTTCTCCATCCCCATAAATCATATTTAGTGCATAAAGCAGTTTGCAGTTTGCAGATTTTAAAATGTTTATGGATTTAACATAATGACTTTATGCCACTTGCTGAAAGAAATTCATGAATTTTAAGTCTAAAAAAGGCTATGGGGAAAAAGTTCTTGAATAAATTGAATCCTAATTATTATAATCAGTGCCCCCATGGTTTACTGAATTGCAGTGCAAATATAAACCAAGTTCTGGACCAAATTATGTACATTTAATCACAGGCCTGTTTTTATTTCTTGGGGATTGGCTGTAATTCTCACAGGAATGAATTATAAAAACTGAAAAGTACTGCATTCATTACAAATAGTAAGAAATAAAGTTTAATGTTTTTAGTGATTATTATTCTAAAATTGTGTCAGGTTCAACACAACAGGAATTCACCCAACTCACCAAATACAAAAAAGTGTTCAGACATTTAATTTTCCTGTTTTGAATATGTAGTGATATCTTGGAGGATTGTTGAAAATGCAAGAAAACCATACTGGGATTCATTCCTCTGCCTTTTGGCAATAGGCAGGTCTCAACTCACTCATCTGAAGTTTTAAAAGATTTGCAAAGACACATGATGGAAACTTTTTTTAAAACAAAATATGCCTGGAAAGCTTCGAATATGATTTAAGGCAGAGGCAAGGAATTTATGATACTATAACCACCTGAAATCAGGTCGTTTTGCAATATCCAGTACGGATGGTTTAAAAATCGCTCCTGTTTTCAGTTGTGTATGTGGTAAACACTGAATGTGTACTGCAGCATGTATTTTTTTCAAAACTGTTCCTTAAATGATTTGTTGTTCTTACTGTAGGCAAACCTGACTCTTCAAGAAGCACGTCTGGGTGTGGCTCAGACGGAACTGAAAAATGCCCAGCAGCAGCTGGACGCCAAGCAGAAGGAGCTGGATGAAGTGCAGGCCATGTACGATGCAGCCATGAGGGAGAAGCAGACCTTGCTTGACGACGCTGAGGCTTGCCGGAGGAAGATGAGCAATGCCACAGCTCTCATTGAGGGGCTGGGGGGAGAGAAGGCAAGAACACAGCACCTATTAATGATGCAAAGGAACAAGTAATGGGTTTATTCCATGCTGAAAAAAGAAGAGAGAAAACACAATGAAGCCTTCTTCAGCCGAAACATTGTGTTTTCTCTCTTCTCTTTTCAGCATGGAATAAACGTATTACTTGTTCCTTTGCAGCCTACGCATGCTGACTCAGCCAACCCACCTGAACTACTCCTACCTATTAATGGTGTCCTGGGCAACAGTTCTAAATCCCCCCAGGACAATTAAAATAGTTATGCTTGAGGGTAATTGAATTGGCCCTCATTTTTTTTTTGTCTACAACACATGGAGAGTTTCTCTATTATTTAATGGGCTACGATTTCAGTATTAGTAATACAGCTATTCTCGCTAGATCCCTCAGTCAGTTAATGAATGTCAAGAAAAGATTGAACCATAAAGGCCAAGGAGCTTTGAGCATGATGAAGTCGATTGTTAAGGAGTGGAAGGCTCTCAGTCTGTGCCTAGGTCAGGCTGTTCATAGGTCTGAATACTTACACAGTTGACATATTTTATTTGTTGTTTGTTAGTTTTTGGTGATATTGACGGTAACATACTCTAAGTCATCCTCAGTTTAGGCATTTAGGTTCAGGAAAAAATAATAAGTGAAAAAATGTGCATACCTCATTTTGTAATTTCACAAAATAGAACTCCATAGGAAAGGTCGAACTTTTTTCTAAGACAATTTATAGCAGTGTGCTGTTTTCTAAAGAAACAGAAAATCTGACAAGATATTGTAAACTATGTCTCAGCAGTGCAATGTACAATTTTAATATAGCATTCTTGGATTTAAATTCTAACATAAATAGATGTTAGATATGTTAAATATGGAATGCATTGTAACAAGAGGCCTCATTTCACAGAGAATGTGAACATACAAATGGGCAAGGTAGTAATTAATGGGAAATAAAATTAAAATTCCTAAACTGCAAGCAGAATTCCAGCTTGAAAATTGGAAGCTTATAGAGTTCAGAATCAATGGGAAGAACTGTTCTCTGTTATTTGCAAAGATTAATAAATAAATTGTGTTTTCTGTCAAAAATAAAGCTACTCCTTAAACTGCACCTACCACGTGCATTTCTTTGCTGTCACTAACCTACAGTTAGTGTAACCTACAGTACTGTGTGACTGTTCGTGGTGTCTTGACTTCTATTTTACTGTATGTTTTTCATGTCTGTCTACTAGATCCGATGGACAGAGAGCAGCAGACTCTTCCAGGACCAGATCAAGCGGTTGGTGGGAGATGTGCTACTGGCCACTGGCTTCCTGTCCTACTCAGGACCGTTCAACCAGGAGTACAGGAACCTTTTGCTGCAGCTGTGGAAAAAAGAGATGAGCATGTACAAAATCCCCTATAGTGATGTACGTCATCAAATCCCTGCATTTACAGTACAGTATATGGACAATATTCATGTTCATGGTGATGTGAAAAGCTATTATCTAAATTTTGTTGTTGTATTTAGTATTTTAGTTTTTAGGGATAAGCAACTTTTTATTTTCCACTGCATCATCTTGTCTTGTTCATTCATTTTTGTGGATTTTGATTTACTCTTGTATTCTTAGGACCTTAATCTTATCAGTATGCTGGTGGACAATGCCACCATCGGTGAATGGAACCTGCAGGGTCTTCCCAACGATGATCTGTCCATTCAGAATGGTATTATTGTGACCAAAGCTTCCCGCTACCCACTCCTCATTGACCCCCAGGGCCAGGGCAAGATCTGGATCAAAAACAAGGAGAAGGCAAATGAACTGCAGGTAATAACAGGTTTTCGGTGTGTATGTTATGAGCCTTTTCAGGCTCTCCCCCAATCAGTGGTCCAGTGACCAATGAGGCTTAGGCAATTAGATGTGACTTTTTTCTTCCCTACCATAACAATAATGTTGATATGTTTTTTCTTAATTTAAAAATCATATAAAATAGCAAGAAAAAAAGTAATTGGCAAAGATATAAATCATTATAAACATAGAACCAAAGAAGAGGCGTGATATCAATGGCCATTTCCAAACAGCTTATGGAAAACTACATCATTTTATTTTAAGCATAATGACAGAAGTCTAATTTTAAGATAATCTATATCCTGCCAAACCACAAAGCAAATGAAGAGCCTAGCATTTTTTAGTTCTGACTAACTTCTTCATTGCTTTTTCAGCAAGTAGCCAGACAATAGAGCTGTTTACCAGCTTCTACAACAAGTCTCTTTTTCGATAAAACCAAAACTCTTTCGCAAAGCTCAAATAAATCTCCAAAGCCTGATTGCATCTTACCCATTGAATTCAAGGAAACAAAGAAATTCTATTCTGAACCTATTGATGGGTTCTTCCAGCAGTCATCTATCGCACTTATAGATGGAAAAATTTCCAAAGTATTGCCACTCCCCAAGAAGGTGGACAAAAGTCGTTCAGGTAATACGTTTTTTACCCATCACTGAGGATGTCCTACTGTAACTAGATTAGATTGGCTACTCTAAATTATCCTTATTTCTGTGGAGAGCAGGAGGGTGCTTTTAGTGTTGTCTTGCACTCTTTGTCTCCTGGATAGACTGCCACTTCCCATTATAAGTTGATAATGGATGGATGACTTATTGATAATGGATAAACCGACTGGAGATTTCAGAATTCAGAACCTTTGAACAGACACCTCTTGTGACAAACAGAGGAACAGTTGAAGTACCCCATTACAACAAATGCACACACAGGAGAGAATACAGTACTTCAACAGTAACAGAGCACTAAATGAAGAGCAGATGAAGGAAAATTCTAACCAGTCAAATAAAATAGTGCACTGTTTTACAGTAAACAGCAACAACAGTTATAAGGATAATCCTAGTCCCGGGTTTTTTGTAGTTTAGTTTATCATACTTGTCAGGTTGAAACATGTGCTTAATTTCAGTGACATTACCTTAAATTGTTTGTTGTGGAATTAAAGTATTCTTTGAAATAAATTTGCTGTACCTTACTTTTCCTGTATTATAAATCCTATACTTGTCTTGTTAAGGTGAACAATATAACTACCTTAGTTGTTTATTCTGTTGTTTTATTTTTTCAGATTTTACTCGTCTTTCCTAAATGCATAACAGGCATAATGAAGGAAAAATTAAGAATTAAGTAATAACAAAAATTTAGTCATTATTAGGAATGCTTGCATCTAAGACAGCTTTTTTAAAAAGCTGACTTAGAGCAAAATCTTTCAGTTTGTAATAACAGAAAGAGAATTTGCTTTTAACAAGGTAAAACAAGGCAGAGTCTGAACACTTTTAAAACACACAGTTACTTGACTGATGACCTGGCTTTATTTTAGAGTCAGCCAGCAAATCCTTTGATAAAAGACATTTTCTCAGGTTCACCTTACCGAGTTTTATCATTTGCACCCATACATCTCCTGGTGAACATCTTTATTGATTGCTATTTCACCCAGTGTTGTGCAACAATCTTAAAGGAACATTCTGAATCAGGTTTCGTTTTAACACATGAGATTACTTAAAATCAGGCTTCTGTCTGATGTCTTTCTCGTGAGTTAGGCTATGGAACCATAACTGCTGTAAGAACAGTCATTCTTCATAAGTTTACATGGATGTTAATCGACTCTCCTCCTAAAGGGTTCTTTAAAAAAGCATCTACTGTAGGGAGAGCTTGTGTGGTTTGTAATAAATTGCGCTAGCTCTCTAATAAAGAGCAAACACTTTTGATCACCAGAATGTTAATATTGCTATCCATGACATTATAGAAATATATATTTTATTATATAAGATATTGCTGATACGGTATTTGTCCAGAGAAGAGCAACCAAGTACATTCCCTGGCTCAAAGGAATGACCTGCGCTAACAGTATAAAATGACAAAATCCTTTAAGCCTTAAAGAGGCTTAAACTTAGAGGCTCTAACCTTCAAAAGGCTGTTTCTGCACTATGAAATATCCAATACCAGACTGTTTTGCAGGATCAGAGATCAAGATTTTAGAAGTTCTGACACTCCCATATACCTGACACAGATGCAGCCATTCTTTGATAGCATAATGCAAGGATATTATTGGCCAAAATGCAATAATACTGTATGCAATGTTGTGTCATCTGAAATTTTAATCGTTGAATTAATATTAAAAGTATTGAGGCATTTTATGTTTTTAGGGAGAAAGTATACTTGTTTTGATACAGATTAAATATTTTGAGAGGGCAACAAACCCAGGCATTGTCTGTTAAATATAATGTCAGTGCACCTTCTGCAAAAAAGAAGAGTTAGTCATTTTTTCTTCTAATATTTTTGTGAATTTGTTGCAAATGCACAGTAAGTGATAGGTTTCATTTGACCTTTTCTTTAGTAAATATGTACAGTATAATGCATCCCCCTTTTCTTTGTAAAGACCTAATTCCACTATTGTTTATGAACTTCAGGTGACATCTTTAAACCACAAATACTTCCGAACACATTTGGAGGACTGCCTGTCCCTTGGAAGACCTTTGTTGATTGAAGATGTTGGAGAAGAGCTGGATCCTGCACTGGACAACATATTAGAAAAGAACTTCATCAAATCTGGGTCTACATACAAAGTAAGAACCTAATCTATAGATAGCATTTCCAAAGAGGTCTGGTTGCTCAAACACCTCACTATTAAAACATATTTTAAACATGCTTCTAATAAATTAACTTAAAGCATCCACTACAGCTGAATCTGCATGCTGCACAGCAGACTGGGAAGGAGTGATATTTTGTAATAGTTAAAACCGTGTGAAGATTCAGTTTTCTCTTTCTTTAGCAAACATTGGTACAGTATAAATTGTGGAAACATCCCACAACAAAATAAAATTGCCAGGTTTTAGTCTTTACTCTGTTAGTCTATTACATGTATGTTGTAATTATCAGTTGCCTATTTAACAAAACTGGATAATTAAGTACTTCACTGAAAGCATGCAGGTTTGTTTTATGTCTTATGAATGAACAAATGAAACAAAAATAAACTATATAATTTGGCGGAGGAGATACTACTGTTAGCAAAAGCTTTTCTGTGCAAACTGGTCTTTGCAATGTCATTTATTGGCTACAACATACTGTACAGTTCCTTTTAGTAACACTCAAGTAAGATAAATCTTTTAAACTAGAATATTTCTATGTATATGCACCCCTAAAAAAATAAATTATTACTTATGTGTCAGTTTCCTCTTGTGTGTCAACTCCCATGTGCAAACTACAGTACATACTATAGGCTTGAGGGTTAAATCTTAGATAATTTGTAGATATTTAAATCTGTTTTAAATATATCAATGTCACATTTGCAAGACACTAGCGAAATGCATGGCATTACATCAACTCTTGGTTTGCCTTACCTGAGTGCATGCCACAGTCAAACCTTCCAGAATATCCTTTCACTCTGCTAGACATAGAAGTAACTCTTCTTAGTCTTTCAAGAAGTCAATGATTTCTGGTTGTTATTCAACCCAACTTCGCACTTAATGAAGCGAACTCCTAACTGAACAAATCAATTGCTTAATTAAACCTTTTTTGTATTGTTTTCATCACACAGAGTTAGATTTTGAGATTTTATAAATAATGTTAGGTTGGCAATTTATTAGGAGTACAATAAGGAACTATTTCAAAGGTTTAATTAGGATAATGATCAGTGCTGTTAGGGGCTCCATTAAGTAATTCAGGAGCTCAGGAATAACAAGGAGCAGGACTCAGAAGCTCTGCCCTTTTACTATAATTTCTCAAATGTGACATTGATAAATGTACTTCTCACAGTAGAAGCATTTGAACTAAATTATCAAAAAAAATGTACTATTGTTTTCAGAAGTGACAAAGGATATGAAAATAGATACTTTTCATATGGGTACCCACAAAATGTCATACCCCTTTTTATTAGTCTTAGAAAATAGGCATGAAAGCGTATCAGTCTCTTTTGCAAGCTCATATATTTAATCCATTTTTTCACTAAACATTAAATGAACTAAAACTATACCATTATCAGTCTCTTGTAGCCTTGTGGTTGCATGAAAAACTTAATTACAAAGGAAAAGAAGAAAGTCAGTGGCCTACAGTAAATGACTTACTTGCAGTACTGTAAATACTCTTAGAAGCTTCCACTAGGGGCCACCACTGCTTTAACCAAATTTTCCCTCTACTGAACCTTTACTGGCCAGATAGACAATGGATGGACAGACAGGAATCACTATTCTGTGGGCTCACTATGCAATGCTTATCATATTACATACAGTATGATCAAACAAGTATAATCTATTATTTTCCAGTTGGAAGTCCCATTTGAAAACTTCTTGAATTTTTGTTTTCACCTGTCATTTAGGATTCCATCCCTCTGTTCATTTTCTAACTGCTTCTTCCAATTTAGAGTCGTGGGAGAAGCCCATTCTGGCGAGCAAGGGGCACAAGGCAGGGTATAGACTGGACGGCACACCACTTCATTACAGGACAGCCACACAGACACAAACAGACTCACACAAGTACCAGTTTGCCCAGAAGCCAATTAACCCACCAGTATGTTTGGACTTTAGGAGGAAACCAGATCACCCAAAGAAAACATGGTGGAATGTGTGGAGAACAGACAAACTACACGCAGACAGCACCGCAGGTCCTGAATTAAACCCAGGGCCCCAGTGCTTTGAGGCAGCAGTGCTAATCACTTCACCACTGTGCCTCCATCATTTAGGATTCAGTGCTGTTAATTAATGAAAATTATACATCTAATATTAATGTGTTCTTGGTCATTAGATCTTTACTCAAAGCATACAGTATGGTTTCACATGTAGCCTGTTATTTAATGAGTATTAGTAAAAGACTCCCTGCTTCAAAATAATAAACGTGCCAAGATGTAAAACAAAGAGTCATATGCTTGGTTTTCTTTGTTCCAACCTTAAGAGGGTTACTGTGTAACTAGGTGAATAATGGCAGCAAGATACTAAATAAGAACATTGTAAAGTAAATTAAGTAAAAATGCTGTACTGGGAGAGCTCAGACAGCAATCAGCTTGTTTCAGTATTTTGTCATTAGACAGTTATGTGTTACAATCTTAAATAAGTAAACATTGAAATATTTGTCACCATATGTAATCAATAAACTATTTGTTGTAGAGTATTTTCTCTACTTCCTGAATTGTAGAAAGTTACTCTTGGTTCTAGAAAACAGGTGATCAAAGACAATAGACTGTCATAAAGTGCAGACAACCCAACAAAAGAAAATAAGACTATACATGCAAACCAGAACTAATTTCATTCATTTCCATAGGGAAACATTGAATAACAACATATATCTAAAGCATTTCCATGCAGTCCTTTCAAGTGTCAAGACTTTTAATGTTTTCTTAAGATCTCTTGCTGAGAGAATGAGGTTTAGATTAACATGATATTAGCAAGTGTTACTCAGGGGTTTTAAAGCAACATATAAACAGAATAAATTCACATAGGATATTGTGGTAAGTAGGCCTACATTTGTAACTTAACAATAGAGTGGAGCAGTTACTGAGGAACACCTATATCCCAGCTAACTACTAAAGTGGTGTAATTATTAGGATTAAACACTTTTTACAATATTGTGGTTTTGCTCCACAAAAAATAAAAAGAACAGTTATTATTATTATTAAAGTAGGAGGTTCACAACTGATGTATTATTGGAGGGGGAATTATCTCCCCCTCCAAACCTTTGGACACAAACCTTTTCCTGACCACTATTCCTGTTTTTTGCTGCCATTCCCAGGTTAAAGTGGGTGACAAAGAGGTTGACGTCATGAAAGGTTTTACTCTTTACATAACCACCAAACTAGCCAACCCAGCCTACACCCCTGAGATCAGTGCCAAGACAGCTGTGATCGATTTCACTGTTACAATGAAGGGGCTTGAGGACCAGCTGCTGGGACGTGTCATCCTCACAGAGAAGCAGGCAAGTCCTTCATCAGAGCCAAGCTTCACTCGTTCAAGCTTCACATTGTAGCCTGTGATTCCTCAAATCACACACTGCTCTGGAGACCTTTAATCTGGACATTGACTTCATTCTAAACAGCCTGACAGAGACTGTGCTCAATGTGACAGGAGGAAACAATTCCTGTTTAGAACACGTATGAAATAAAAATGGTATGGACATTGGTATTTTGATTGATATTCACATTTTGCCTTTTGGGTAAATGCAATTTATACAGTATGTCTTGATAACTTTAAGGTTTGTTATGCCCTTGTTTTTATCCCTCTTTGTCCAATATGGGGTCATGGATTTACTTTTATTAAAGCAACAAAAAGGAACAGTACATAAAATTCTGCCAAAAAAAAAGGACTTTTCATATTCCTAGGAATAGCAAGCAAAGTGCACCTTCAGTGCCTTGTGGATGTTTTAGATTAAATATTAGTTTTATATGAGAACAAGCTATTTGCCATTTTGCATTTCAAACAAGCACAGAAGGTAGGACTGTAAATATTCCTATTTTATAACATGAATATAAAGTTGTGGGAATAAACAGTTATTCCAAAATGCATTTGTGGAGGATTTCTTTCATCTTCCAAAATGTTAAGCAAAAAAAGCTGATAAAATCTTGGTTGCATCAGCCTAAAGCCAGATGATTTTCTTAAACATGACAGGGGTCTAATATTGCAAATATTAACCATTTGGTCTTCACAATAATTTCAGAAACAGAAGAACAAAGAACTTTGGGTGGAATTTTTTATGCATAAAACAAAGTGTTCACACATATTCAGACTGCAGACAGCATGTCTAGTAAATAGGCAGATATATCATTCATTATCTTGTTCTGTTTCTATGGTGATAAATACAAGGTGACCTTCACTACCCACTAACAAATTCTGGCTTTCTCATAGAGTAATTAGATTTATTGTAACAATAACACCACCTTAGTTATGGTTTACAGAGAGGGGATTATATACAGTGCCTTGTAAAAGTTTCCACACCCTACAGTACCTATGATGTCTTATTTTGTGAAAGAACACATTACACATTCATTTTAAGTTTATTTTATTCAAACTGAAAAGTAAGGGTAAGGTAAGTTACAAAAAATATCAGAAAAAAATAAAGAAACATTTTAAAAAATAAAAAACACCAGTATTTAGTGGAAGCACCTTTGGCAGGAATTACAGCAGAAGGTTTGGGTCTCTACCAACTTTGCCTGTTCTTCGTGGCATATTTGCACAATGTCACAAGATGCATGAGGATACTGTAGCTTATGGACAGTAAGATCAAGTCCTTCCACAGATTCTCAATAGCATTCAAGTAAAGACTTTGGGCCATTCAGAGATGCACACTTTTTTATTATGACATCCAGTGTAGCTTTGGCCTTGTGCTTTGGATCAGTGTCCTGTTGAAAGATGAGTTTTCTTCCCACTTCTAAGACTTTAGCTGGCTGAAATAGATTTTCATCCCATGTTCACCTATATTTTGCTCCATCTAGTATTATTTCTATTCTGAAAAGCTTTCCAGTCCTTCCTGTGGAGAAGTGTCCCCACAGCATGATGCTACCACCACCATACCTGACTGTAGGGATGGTGTTCACTTGGAGATGTGCTACAGTATGTTAGGTCTTCACTAAATCTGTTCTTATCTGACTACAACAAAGTTGCCGGGCCTAGGCTTACTTGCCTAGGCTTTGATTAACCTGACGTTTTTGAGAAAATGTGCTACACAACTTTTGTTTTCAAGGATGAATGTGCAACTCTCAAGTCAGCTTGGCAAGGTATCAAAAATATCTATAATATTATAGATAATATATATATATTGTAATATTTCACTTTAAATGCAGCTGTGTAACAGTGCTACAAGTGGACATAGTTTTATGTGTATACAGTGCTGTTATATTCAACTGAGTGTCATCTGAACTAAGCCAAAAAATCCACTGTGTTTTCAGGGCATGCTTAAGGGTTCTTGCTCAAAGTGACCTTTTATTAATCCTCAATTTGAAAGAGTGCTCTTTAGAATTGCACCAGCCAAACCTTGTTTACTTTTTCCAAACAGAATGAATTGAACAGCTCATTTTTAATTAGAGCAACTCCTGCTTGCAGTTGAATTATGCTCCAGATTAATTTGTCATAGTTTTTTTTTTTGTTGTGTGAATTGAACTCTTTGCTTGGTGCAGTGCCTAGTCAGCCACCTGGGAGTACTTGAAAATGGGATACTTCATCACAGTCGCAACATACACAGTACAAGCTGTGGATAAATGTTGACACAGAGGCAATGTAATTTGGCATTGGTTGATTACTGCTGTTAGTTGCATTTGAAGTTGATGATAGAACTTGCTACTGCTTTCTTTTTCAAAATGTTTGATCTTTGTATTGCACATGATTACTAACTATGTAGCAATATACTGTTAATTTGAAAATAAAGTTCATCTGCTTTGAGAATATTCCCAATATTGAACAATGCATAAGAAATAGTTACGTTCTTGTTATGACAGCCATTTACATTTACAACCACATAAGTGGGCAAGAGATATTTATATTACTGTCCCTGAGTTGACCCTTTAAATCCAGTGCTTTGATTAAAGGATCCCTAGAGTTTCATATAAAGCTGTTTTTTGTTCACTTGATTAAGGAAGGGCCTATGTATTAATGATACCCTCGTTAAATGAAGAGACTGATATCTATATGAAAATGCTGTAGTCCTAGATGCAGATAAGAATAACTCCAATCATACAGAGGTTATCATATGGGAATGCCCAGCTGACACCAAAAGCAGAGATAAACTAAAGCCAAAAACAAAGGTGACAATTACTTTAAAACAAACAAACACAGGCGACCTACTTTGAAGTGTAAAATTTAACAAACGTGGCTATAGGGTCGAAAAAGTAGACTCTTTATTTTCCAGTTTCAAGGGTGTGTTCCTTCAGCTTCTGCATACAAAATACTGAAAATGCTTTATACTGGTAACTTTGGTAAACCTTTGGGTGGAAAAATATAGAATGATATTATAGTATCCACTTCTATTTTAACAGGAATTGGAGTCAGAAAGAGTAAAGTTGTTGGAAGAGGTGACATTCAACAAAAGGAAAATGCAAGAACTAGAAGATAACCTGCTGTTCCGCCTGACTAGTACTCAAGGCTCCCTGGTGGAGGATGAGTCCTTGATTGAAGTCCTCAGAGTGACAAAGACCACTGCAGAGGAGGTACTGTAAGAGCACAGCACTACAGCTAGAGATCATGTTTATGTTATAAACGCAGGGATAAGTCATGTGGCTTTGTTGGGGGGGAGGTGTGGTTTGGTATCATCCTTATATTCTATATTTCTTTATATAAATATTCAGTCTTCTGTTACTTCATGCACAGTAACAGTTACACCTGAAAGTTAAAAGGCTACTTTTGCTTTTCCCTGCGGCATGAAAAACTTTTTAAAAAGTGCAATAAGTCTGCATTTTTCGCAGGTCAGTGAAAAGTTAACAATCGCAGCAGAAACAGAAGTGAAAATCAACTCGGCTAGGGAGGAATATCGCCCTGTGGCCACCCGTGGCAGCATCCTGTACTTCCTGATTGTGGAAATGAGCCTGGTGAACATCATGTACCAGACGTCTCTCCGTCAGTTCCTTGGCCTGTTCGACATGTCAATGGAGAAGTCTGTCAAGTCACAGATCACCTCCAAGCGAATAGGCAACATCATTGAGTACCTCACCTATGAAGTCTTCAAATACACAGCACGTGGCGTCTATGAGGATCATAAGTTTCTCTTTACACTGCTCATGGCCCTGAAAATCGACCTGCAGGCCAAGAAGATCTCCCACAATGAGTTTCAGACCCTGATCAAAGGTAAGCTCAGTTAGTGTTGTAGCAGTGTTTCTCAATGGCCTGGCCTTGGTAGCCTCCTGGGTAGTCTGTGATTTCCTGAAAAAATATTTTGAAGGAGAAAAAAACTGAAAGCAGTTTTATGTTTAATGAGTGTGGGCAGTTGAACTTTACGAAAACTTGATCAACGCTCATGCTAAGTTTCTAAGTTTATAACTTTGTTATTGTGTCTCCTTCAGCATTAGCTAGAATGAGATGTTTGTAAAAAAATAAGAATTGATTAGCAGGTGTCAGATGGACACATCTTGCGGGTATAAAATAGTGATTTAATTTGAGTTGCTTATAACAACGATCACCAAAATATCTTGTGTAACTTGATCTTTATTTATAAGTGAATCCTCTAAAGGAGATGTTCTGTGCAATTATGTGGCCATCTTTTTTGAAGTCCATAAAGAAATAAAAATGTAACACCGCAGACTTAAGGTTTAATGGAATTATGTAGAAGAGGCGAGCTGCATCAGAGCACATTGGGTTTAAAGGAACAAGTAAAGGTTAATTCCATGATGAAAAATAGAAAGCAGACACACATTGTTTTGGCTGTAGAGCATTCTTCAGGTGTGGTCTAGCACACCTCAGTAGATGAAATACAAGATCACAAATCCATGAAGTTAAAAATTACAGTGTCATTTCAGTTGGGACACACTGACTATGGGCCGTCCTGATGTACTGTACAGTATGTGCAAAAATGTTGGATTTGATTAAATGCTTCCTTGATTTGATTTCTTCCTTAAAGGAAATTATCCATGTCTTGCTTCAATTGGCAAATGCTGTTCAGATTTCTGCTTACTTTATAAATTTCTAAATGCAGTCCATTAGTATGCTTACATCTCCTACACCATGTAAACAGTATAATTGAATTACATTAATCACCAGTGGATCCACATAATGGCATTTTAAAAGTGTATTGATGCATCTTTTAGTCATTAGTAAATCGCAATAGATCTTTACTATGTTTGGTGATTTCCTGTAATAGATGGACTGTTGATATTAATATATATTCAGCCAGGTAGTGAAGATCTTCTGTATATTAGTATAGCAAAATTTAAGATTAGATGAATATTACATTCCATTACTTTTTGTGTCAGTATTTATAGCAATATAGTGAACACAACATTCAGCATTCAATACAACTTGCTACATTTCTACAATCAGAAAAGTGTCTAGGAACAATAATATTAGTTGTTAAGCTTTTTACAAAGTTCTGAACAGTTACTGATTAATTGATCAATGTGGCACATTTCTGTTAATTTGTGCTTTCATAACATTATGGTAAATCCTACTTATCTCTTGCTGTTTTTCCCTACTTTTATTTTAAGTGCAATTTATCCAATTTTTTATTTATTCATACAGTCATAATTCAACTAATGGAATGATCATTTTCAGCTCTATTATCATTCACAGTAAATGATACAGAAGTGTGCTCTGTGTTACAATGCACTGTTTGGATGTTAATGTAGCATAAATCTTCTGATGATCTACCAGTGCCAAAGGAAGGAATTAAAGATATTAGTTTGCCAAATATTTTGGAAAAGGCCCTTCTCAGCTTGGCTTTGCTTTTAACTTAGCTTTTCCAACTGTTTACTGGCATGCTTTTATTGTTAATGGTTCATTCGTTCTTTAGTATATACAATTATATGTTATATGTTTGCACACAAACCTATAGTTGTTACCAATTACTGCTTGTGATCTTCAAAAGCTGGTAATATTAAAGTGGCTTATCTCCTGACTGCTTTGTTGCCAAGCTCCCAAATTATGTTGTAGAGAAAGCTGTCAGAATCATGTTTAGAAAAGACCTCTGAGTTCACAAAGGCAAGCATATTGTAGATTCTTTTATGTTCTTGTTTCCTGCTGCAGCACAGAGTTGACAGTTTTTCTAAATATAAATGACATTCCAACAATAATTTCAGTCGATTTTTCGATTTAGGTACAAAACAACACACTGATTCCACAGAATAAAGCCGAAGGTTTACTGTGACCATGGCTGGAGTAATAAGTACTAATATAATAAGAGAATAGGGTTTGTTTGGTGTAGTTCTAGTTTCTTTTGTGATGCCCCTGAATCCAACAATTGAATATTTCTATATTCTTTCTAAGGGGCTGTGTATTTTTAAAGTGCTGTGAAGACTGCTACAGAGACGGTGTAACATAACTTAGTCAGCATTTTTCCCCCATTCTTGATGGATATCTTTGTTGATGCTATCTGTTGCTAGGTTACCAGACGGCTTTCAGGAAAGTGAGTAGGCATGCAGAAAATTGCAAAATAGTTAGAGCAATAAAAATCATTGCTCTCTGCTGGATATTTTCCTATGCTTGTGAAGCCCATTTTGTCTTAGAGCTCAGTGGGGAAAAAAAAGCTTTTCAAATCGCACCTTTTAAAAATATTCCCTTCTTACCAAAGCTGATTTAAATACGTCCTGGGGTCATATTGAATTTCTGACTTGACACCTAATGCAGTAATTAAGTTAACTGACTTCAGTTCACAAAGGAGCGGTGTGTTCAGTAGAGGCATGGGGGGAAAGCAGACTCATTATTAAAATTACAGAAGAATACATTTTAAAAAGTTATGGTTACAATGTTGTTCTTGACTTGTTACCTCACAATGCTCTGCACTTGCTGTCTCACAAAAAGTTTTGGCCTTTTTAGTGCACCAGTCCATACAGTAACTGCTTTGTCTTTTGTTTTTTTAGCCATCCAGGAGGGTGGGAAGATGTGGGTATACTTCTTTCTCCTATAAGTATACAAACATTCCATTTTTTTTCTCTCACACCCATATCTATCTCAATACACATACCTATTCCAAGACAACTCATTCATACACTAGCCACTCTTGATACCAAACTATGCAAATATTCACTCCGTCTTCCTCCTTATCCTACTAGACCTATCTTGCGTTAGATCACAGAGTATTCACTTCATATTCACTCACGCAGGGAATGTTCTTCTTTTCTATAATGCAAGATGTGAAATGATGCCATTGTGCAGATTGCTGGGAAATCTGATAACTGATTAACTGATTAAAAAGTCCTTTGAGGAGTAACCTTTTTAAATGAATGAAATCTAGTTAATGAGAGTTAAAGAACTGCATTTTAAATCGGAATGAGGAGCTACAGTACATGAAGATCCAGGATTCTTATAAGACCTTTGAATTTGCAAGGGAACTTAAGGGTGACATTGAATAAAGTTCATATATCAACTTGAATGGAAATCATCTGAACTACTTCATACTGAGACACGCCTCTATTCTGCACGTTTGTCTCAATTTGACAATTTTGCCTATGGAAAAAAAAACATTTATTGGATTAAAGAACCCACATTTCTCTACTTAGTATAACAAGCTTTTAATTATTCCACATCAATTTATCTTATTCACGTGACCATTTGGTCCTGTTGCAGTAATCAGGGCCACACAGGATTCTTTCAACAGCACCCTTCTCATCGCTACATGCTTATTGCTCCACTAGTAATGAAATACTGAAGCACAGACTTGATGTTCCTTTGCTGCATAGGTCTAAAATCAGAAGCTCTCGTCTCACTTATGTTCAATGCACCTTCCTGAATGATGTGAATAAATGGAGTGGCTAAGGAGCATACTTTACAGTTCACAATTTAGTCTTATGGTGTCTCTACAACTACTTTGGTACTGGATTTTTAGGAAGTGAAAGAACCCCTTAGTTTCTCTTCACCCTCTGAGTCACATTTTCCACTTTAGGTTTTTTTTTTCCATCATACAGATGTTGCCTGTGTCTGTCCCCACAACCATAAATCAGCCCTCAAGATGAATAATTATATCTACCTTTATACACTCCACCCAGGAACTTTTCAGCATTTTTTTCACTTGTCTTCTTACTGTATGTTTGAAAATGACTAGGAAATTCACAACCATGTGTATTTTGACTGGCGCCTTGTTACCCGATTACCTGACATCAGTACTAAGTAGTCCTGACCGCTCTGACTTCCAGTCTTGTTCAACAATATGTCTAGATTACTCCTAATTGAAAACCTTTGTAAGGTCCTTTTATAATATCTATCTTAAAGACCTTCAAGATTTCATTATTTACTTACACTAAAAACAGGATTTCCTTGACACACTTCTAATTAGTTTATCTTCCAAATGACTCCGTTCACTTGGTTTCTACCATTTATGTACAGTTAATATTATAAACTTCTAAGGCTCCATTTAACCCCTTTGTCCACAAATATGTTTACAGTATATTTTTAGATATGAGTGCACTGAATAACAAGAATCCAAAAATATTTATTTGTATACTTTTCTTAATAATAAAGGATAAGAATAAATGACTTTGCCTTTCAACCCCAACAGCTGGAATCTGAATCTTTATATAAAGTGATGACAGTTCATTAAGCCTACAGAACACCAGAGCTATTGTCAGTTTGAATTGTAATGTTAAATATCTTGACTTTCTTAGTAAAAGTTAACAAGGAGCATCAAAAAGTCAGTAGGTATTGTGGAAAATAACATAAAACAGTTACAAATGAGTAAAGTTTGTTTGGCCCATCAAGTTCATTTGGCTAATTTAGTAACAAATTTATCCAAGAATCTTATCTAGCCATCTCTAGGAAGAATGCAGGATATGAATTTCAACAACATAGTTTGGCAGCACATTCTGTACTTTAACAACCATTTTTGTAAAGAAGTTCTCCTTTTTCTCAGTTTTAAATGCATATAGTTTCAGTGTTGATTCTAATGAAGTTTGCTTGAGTGACATTCAACTGGCTTTGAGGATTATGAATACTGTACTTGAAACTGGTTGCCTTCTCAGTTCAAGAGTAAAAAGGTTCAATTCTTTTAGATTGTCAGTGAAGGACATTTATCTGAGCTTGGAAATGTATCTTGTTGCATTGACTGATTCCAGGGCAGCAAGGGCACTGAGTTTTCATTACAGAGACCACTTTTGTATTTACAACCATCTGAATTTAAATTAATTAAAAAAATAACTTCAGACAATAACAGGAAATGAGAAAGCCTTGATTCATATTGCTATTAATGTTCCTGTTATATCTAGCTAATCATGTACCCCTCTCAGGATTGCTTGACATCACTAATCTATTTATTCTCTTGATCTCCACCCATTCACCACTTGTCAGCGAATGTCCTTCAAA
The DNA here is from genome assembly GCF_059453375.1 of Lepisosteus platostomus. Taxonomy (NCBI): domain Eukaryota; kingdom Metazoa; phylum Chordata; class Actinopteri; order Semionotiformes; family Lepisosteidae; genus Lepisosteus; species Lepisosteus platostomus. Next base: position 53,716,382 of record NC_142618.1, read on the forward strand.
TGTAAAAAATGTTTTTTTTTCTTAATATGATAAAAGGAGTCAAAAGCAATGTACATATGGTAAACTTCAGAATCTTTGATGAGCATTTGGAAATGTGTTTAGCTGAAGTGCTTTAAATTAGATTATAAAGGGTAAATGAAACTGAATTAAAGTTAAGGCCAGGGTGCATTTTATGCCCTTCATTAAAAATCATCAATTGTGATATTTCTTCTTATTTAAATGAATGTTTTGTTATTATTTTTTAATTAATAATGCTAATTATTTATAAAGAGTAGTCCAATGATCCATTGTTATTTTATAACATCCCACTTTTGACAATCGTCCAATTATTTCTCTTCATTTGATCTGATTTGCAAATGAAGCATTTCTTTTAAGGAAGGAAAGCATTGGGGTATTTAGATTAAATCTGAGAAAAATAATTGAGGTGCTGATGTATTTTTTTCCAAACCTATTGGCAAGTAATTCTTTTCTATGTAAAATAGAAGTGTGCACAAAATAGTTGTTCATTGCAATTTTAATGGCGCATGAAATTATCTGGATTGGAAATAAGAAACATTATAATTAATCTAAACCACCCAAGTCCTATATACAAAGCAATGACCTCAAACCAACTAAAGCCATACCCATAATAAATTAATGAACAAATCATCCTAATTTTAAGTAGTCATGTTCTTTCTCACTGTTTTCAGGTTACTAGCTCTTATTTGTTGGTTAATTACTGTATGTAGAGTAGTGTAAAAATCAAAAGTAGTCATCTAGTAATATACATAGCAGTAAACCTTTTAGAGATTTTAAAGTTAAGCAGATTCTAGTGATTCTGATTATTTTGTTTGATAAATACTTAGGATGGTTTATAAATCAGACACTTCAGCAGAGGCAGACTTAATTAACTGCCTGAACATTTGAACCCATAATATATCAAATCTTATGCTACATGTATTTGATAGGTTAATGAAGAATAATGATAAAAAAATATCATGAATCATAAAAAGCATTCGTTGCTTTTTGTACCCACAGGATATTTATAAAGTTCATAGGACTGTTTGAAGGAATGTTGCTGTTAGAGTGGTGCACTGCACATACAGATGAAACTACTCTGAGCAGTAAAGTAAATGTCCAGACAGGGCCATAGAGACATAAAGGTCATTGGATTTCAGCTGGATGACATCTCAAAACATAGCAATCTTATATTTTCTTGGAAGAATACCAGAGGTTGAGATTTATGACTATAAATACAACTGAAATAAAAACTTTGTCTTAAAAGTTTTTTGGCATCAATATGACTCAATGATCACTTTTTTATTATCTAAAACAAAGAACAAGGATAGAAGATATTACTCTACATACTGTACATACTGTATCAGAGCTGTATAAACAGTACTAAAGTTTTTAAATGCTTTCTACTTATTTCTCATATCAGAAAAGTAATGACTCAAGTAATGACTTTCAGCTAAATGAGTAGAAACTACAGTATCTTGAGATGTTTTTTAGAAAATGGAAGCACTCACAATCCATTGAAGAGATAAGAAAAAAAGGTTACAAATTAAGGGAAGCCATTTCTCGCAAAGGAAGATCCTGACATTGTAACACCTGTAATGTCACTAAACAGCCTTTACTTTTTGCTAAAAGTGCTCTTTTTATCAGAGAATTAAAGAAAAATAAAAACTCATAACCTGACTGGGAATCAAAATAAGAACATGGAGAAGCAAGAGCTATCTAGACCCATCATGGTAGTTACAAGGCTAAAAGAGTTGTTCTTCAGGTAGTTTAGGATATTTTCAAGTGTCCTGATTTGTTGTTGTTGTTTTTTTGTGTGTTCAAAAAATATCTTACTGATTTGGTGTGAAAAATATGGAGAAGCAACAAGGCCCGTCATTTGAAATCCATTTTATGTTACTGTTGTTCTTGTTTTAATGTCAGACAGCTCATCAACAGGTTTGATTTATGTGCAGGTGGGGCCTCTCTGGACCTTAATTCTGTGGAGCCCAAACCCCGAAAGTGGATCCTTGACATGACTTGGCTGAACCTGGTACAGCTGTCCAACCTGTATCCCTTCACTCAACTTCTGGGCCAAGTGGCCAGGAATGACAAGGCCTGGAAATCCTGGTTTGATGAGGAGGCCCCAGAAGAGGCCCCAGTGCCTGATGGCTATGACAGCTTGCTGGACACATTTCGGAAACTGCTGCTAATAAGGAGCTGGTGCCCTGACCGTACAATAGCACAGGTAAGGCTTGTGCCCACGCCGCTCCACCCCGCCGGTTTGCACCGCTTTGAACAGCAGAGTCCAGGCGGGACCCCACTTTATAGGGAGAAAAAAGGAGCGTGCAGCTAAAACAAAAAGAACTCAAGCTATCCCAGTGGGATACATGGCGGGACAGTGGAGGAAAAATTCAATCAAAAATTGAATGCAATTCAATCTCCCGGTGGAGATACACGATGAGACAGGAGAAAAGAAAAATAAAATAAAATGAAACAAAAATGAGGGCCTTACGCTCGCATCACAACCCCCTCCGGGACTGTCACTGGAATGTTCTCCCCTTGCGGGGTGCTCAGTGTGTCTTAATGGGTCCCCACAGCTGCGGCTCATCCTTAATTATCCAGGCAACGTGTCTCCCTTAATCCAGGGCTCTCCCTCCACACTGAACACGTCCCCGCATTATGCCACAATGTATATACAGAATATGAACACTTCAGGGAGCTGATTTGCAATATTGCTTAAGTTATTTTAAAATCTTTAACTCTAGACGGACTGAAAGAATGTGCCTGGTTTGAATATCGTTAAGCCTAACATTCACACTGTGTTCCCAGACTTCCAGTGACATCGTTAAAAGTGTTTCTAGATGCTTTGTGAATGCAAAATTTTAATTAATTTTAAATTCTATATCCTGTCCTTGAAAATATCGTCAGGTGTAGCCTTGTGGAGGAGGATTCCTGATATACAGTATAGCACTTTCCTACAAAAAAATGGATATCTGAGTTAGAATTATACTGTAGGTAAAAGTATTTTTAAATCTTATTTTAAATTACTTCATTTTTAGCTATTTCCATACATGTAAAAAAGACATGAAAGTGCAGAAAGGAACAAGTCACGTTCTTTCAATCCGAAAGCATTAAACCTGCTATTCTGATTTTTTTCTTTATGCAGTATACAACAGTCATGAATAACAAACAGCTCACACAGCCTATTGTATTTATTTATTTTAATATCTACAGTAAAACATTCCAGAGCACTCTCATTTCTTCTAATTATTTCAGGCAACTCAAGTAGTTTAGTGTATGCAGCCTACAATGTGGTTTCTTTTTGATTACTTGAACAATTTAGGAGTTGTCAGGCACAGGTGTACAGTAGCTACAACTTTAGGTGCAGACAGCAGTCTAACTGCTATAAACGGTAACTAAACTAACTGCTATAACTAACTGCTATAGAAATGTATAGAACTGCTATAGTTAACGTTACAGATTTAAAGAGAGCTATTAAAAGAATTTCTAGATTTAGCATGGAAGTCTGGCAGCCTATAAAGTAGAGATTATGCATTTTAAGCGCACTTTGCTGTGGATTCCTATCTGCACAGAGTAGATACAGAAACCTTTAATCAGTGAAAAAATTATGCTCAGAACAAAAGCAGGGATGCTTCAATATTTACAAAGGAATTATGTTGTAAATGGTACATTGTATTGTGAGTCTCATTTCTGCAGATCTGAATACTCTGTTGTATACCATGGTGAAAACAGTACAGTGCATCTGCAGTAGAGTACAATGTGTCAATGCACAGTGAAATCCTGTTTTATCTAAATAGGTAAAGACAATATACAAACAGTGGGACACCATGGGAAAAAATAAATAAATGTATTGCACAAGCATGGTAAAAACTAATGAAAATGATAAACATCCATACTGTATGTACCACAGTAAGGTTTCGTAACAGATTCTGTGTAGAAAACAATACATCCAGTATGTTACAGCGCTGAATCAATAGTTTCTGTGTACTTCAATGCACATTAGAGATAATGCCATGGGACCATGGCACAGTAAATACAGAGGTAGAAGAATACTCTGCAGCTTAGAGAGCAGCAGACAGGACACAGATGCAAAGGAAACTTAGCAATTGCTGACAAGCCAGTGTAGAAAAATATAAGCTTTAATTGAAACATTTCTACAAGGTAGAATTTCAAGTAGCCCGGGCACTGTGAAATGTCTTTTTAAATTACACTGAAGCAGCTGGTAACTAATTAAGAGAAAGCACTCTACCAAGATTGTACAACCCAAGTGTGGGTTTTAAAAGCACAAAAAATTGAAATAAACAGTAGGTTAATACAGGTTAATAAATCAGAAGTGAGGTGTGTGGCTTTGATGCTCTGTATATTTTAACATGAGTTGTTAAACCTGTAAATTGATTGTCCTAGTGTCAATTTTATTTTAATTATAAAACAAAGGGGGGAAAAGAATACTTATTCATGATCTTGAAGATTATCTGTTTGGCTGCTATAAAAGGAATAAAACAAATTAAAGATGATACTATATGTGTCATATAGCAGTATTAATTCATTGTCTGATCCCACACACTACAATCTACTGTCGTTTAGACAAGCCAATACATCATATAGTATGTTTTTGCACACCTGTCTAGCTACCTAAAGTGTTTCTGACATTATGGTCAGGGCCCCCTTAGGCAGGGAAGGTGTAGAATGACTGCTAGGCATATATGGCCAAATGGTTTGTGTGTGTTCTTTAACCACTATTTATACAGTAGAAGCTGGCAAAATTCAAAGATTCTTAATTCAATAAAAATAAATTTCATCCAAGCCTCCAAAATGTCTTGAGTCTCATTATGTCATAATACCAAGATGTACAGTACTAATACTCCACACAAGCCTTGCTCTGTCTTGCCTTATTGTTTTAGAACCAGTAGGGTCTGTTTTTTTTTGTGAATGCCACTGTTTACATGTGTTTGTATTAAAGATGTGACAGGCTTGCATATCTTCCATCCCAACTATATACTGACAAATTTTCATATCAAAGTTTTCACTATGCAAATTCTAAGTTTGATGAACCTTCATTCCTTCTTTCGTATAGCTACTAAGATGTTCTAGTGAATGACAAGTTTAAGATGAGTTACAGATAGAAGATATAAGTATTGGAGCACTTCTATAGCCATTCGTTGACCTTATGTTATTAGGATTTGTGTTTAATACAGTACCAAAATGAAACATTTAAGTTTTGATACCCACTAATTGATTTCCCAGTTTGATTAGAGATTCCAATTTGACCAAAGACTGGGAACCTCTTAATCTTAATTTAAAGTGATAACTTAATTGCCCGTTTACTTTAATACTGTATATGGATTAATCTTAAACGTAATGCTGTGTTGAGATGCTTCTTTTATCATCTTGTGAAAGATAAGTCTGTTTTGCTCTAAGGAAGGGATGTGTTGTCAAATGCTCATATTTTCTGAAAAATATGTATGTACTTAATGCATTTTAGTTCTGTCATTAGTTTTAAAAGGTGCTGAATCTGTTTGCCAAAAACTGTGTGTATACCATAATGTTTGTCATATCAATTTTAATGAGGGAAGAGTATATTTCAGCCAAGAGATACAAGTGAGAAACTGTGCAGGAATATTGGAATGTCAGGCCATCCTCTAATCAAGTATAAATGGAGAGAGACCATTTTCAAGCTGTATTAATCAGAAAATGCCAGTAGCCCAGTATATGGTCTACTCTATGTACTATACAATATGTGGACTGACTGCTTTTAGAAACAGGCGTGACAAGGATGTTGATTCCAATAGTTCTAAAACATTACTGACAGCTTTACTATAGATATCTCAGTGCTCCTGAAGATTGTCAAAAGGAATTGAATGAGGTGTCAAGAGATATTGGAAATGGTTCCTTCAGCCACTGAGAGTTACTTTCCTTCTTCCCTGGTGAGGGCTGAATGTCCGTATTTTATATAATGTTATTTTTAAGTATTATATTTTTTAGAATCATTTATTATTCGTATCAATTCTCAAAGCTTTATGCTGTGATGCTATCCACAGTGTTTCCTGAATGTATTTTACATCAAAGTATTTAGAAGTTTATAACTGAAGTAGTGTGGAGAAAACAGCACTAATTTGGGCCAATTACTCTGAATATCAAGTTTAAATTTATATCACTTTTGAAATGCTAGCTCACGAGGTTTCTCACAAGGTTTCTTGTATGAATTCAAAATGCTTTGAAAATAATATCTTGCTTGTGGACAATTTCATAGTCAATATATCCTTCTCAAAATTCAAAACCTTTTTTCATAATAAATAAAAATGAAGTTAAACAAAATAATAAATTAAAAGAAAAAAACATACATGATGCTTTCAGGTTTCTGCGACTGAATTCACCTTGTTATTTCCTGATGTAGGATTTTCAATGTATTTTTTATTGGCCAATTGATTGTCCATCGCACCCTGTTGGAAGTAATGAATTAATCACTTCCGTCAATGTGATACAATTTAAGCAAGCTCTTTAAATTAAAGGTCAGCTGTACAGGCAAGAAAATCAATTGTGTGCTTGTATTCACAGATTTCTTCTAGTTTGATTTTATTTAATCCTTTATTTAGCCACATAAGTCAATTGTGAACAAATTCCCATTTACAATGATGACCCGGAGAGTACCCATTTATACAGAAGGACATTTACTGGATCAATCTCAGTAAAGTAGAAGGATTTGGACCAATGACCTTCAGGTCTGGAGTTCAGAGCCCTAACTACTAGTCCATGCTGGATCCATTTGTTGTGCTTTTCCAAGGTCTTTAACAAAATTAAACTGACAACACAAATTAGATTGATTTATTCATAGCCAGGATGTGAACATTGGCAAAGCAGAATGTCTATGGGCTATTACTTATAACTGTATCTTTCCAAACCAAGAGAACCCTGCCAAATGGACAGTTTGGATATGTTTGTGAGTATGTATAGGCAACTGCTTCCAAATGCAATAATGATTTATGCAGCCCTAGAGGATGTTTAGTGAAGACTGCACCTTGATAAATAAAGATGAGTTATGATTCCATCCCAGATAAATTTCAAAACTTATTTTGCTACAATAAGCTTTGAAGCAATAAGTAATTGCTCAACTGAATTATGGTCACTGGATAGCTTCAGACCTATTGACACTATACATATTGAAATAATTTAAAATAATTCATTTAATAAATAAATTAGTCACTTAATGTATTTTCTTGCAGTCAATATGTGCTTGCATTCTCCTCATACTCTAAACCATGGCTGTTTCTGAATAAAAATCTGTAAAGTTGCAAAATAAGAAGACTATACAGTGTTCACTGAAAGTATCAGGACAGCAAAGTCTAAGTTGTTGTTGTTTGCTTTACAGTCAAACTGTTTGTATTGGTAATCATGACATTATTGCTTTGTCCATCATAGCCACATAGTTTTCCCAATTTACTAATACAGTGATGAAAACAAAGAATTAAAAGTCACAGTTTAATTTCAAGAAATCTGATACAGTACTTCTACATTTATAATATTCTATTCTATTCTGAATGAACAATAAGACCCTCTCAAATTCCACTGGCGTTCCATGACTTGTACTTCAACATTCTCTTCCTCTACTAATTGATTCCTTTCATAAATAAGTCAATGCATCTGCATCAGTTAGTGTAATATTGTATATTTTGTTATTGGGAAGAATTGTAGGAAGAAAGGACACACCTCAGCCTGTGATGACTGTATGCTGAACTGTAGATTAAGCTGGGCTGTTGAGAATGTCTATGTGGTCTGCAGGCCCGTCACTATATCGCAGAGTCCATGGGGAGCAGGTATGCAGAAGGACTGATCCTGGACATGGAAGGAATGTGGGCAGAAAGTGACAATCGAACTCCAATGGTCTGCTTCTTGTCAATGGGCTCTGACCCCACAGAAAACATTGAGAGGCTTTCCAAAACTAAGGTAAGAGGCCAGTTTTAATTTAAAATTAAAATACATACAGTATGCTGCTTAAAATTGTGATTTGACAAGCAGTGTAAACCTCTAACTACACTTAATGGTTCCACTTCCTGACAGAAAGGTTTCTATGTTAGTGGCATTCATAAATTCATCCACCTGCTCCTGACTCAGTATTAATAAGTTCATTTTCTCTTTCCTAATTTCCTGTATGGCAGAAAAATGTAAGCCTAACATACCAGTTTGTCGCCTCTTAATTGTGCTAAATGCTTGGGACTAATCAAAGCCCTGTGATGAATGCATTAAATTAGAGATGTGATCAAAGGAGGCTGAGTATGTGTTCTCTAGTAGAGGAAAGACTGATGGTAGACTGAGATCAATCTACCAGAAACAGGGACCATGGCTCTGTAGGAGATATAAAATAAAAATCAAACACGCATCATGAGATGGTAGAAACATGATCCAAGCTGCAAGGCTGGTGTAAGATATTGTTCATTAGAAAATGTCAGCCATGGCAGAAAGAAAGGAAAAGGTGGGCCTTAGAATTTAGTAATAAACAGTTGCACACACTGTACGAGCACTGTGTTTTCCACAGCAGCTGTGGGAGACCTAATGTTGTGGTCCACTCTTCTTCCCCTATATACAGTATGTTTAGACAAGTGTAGAAGGAGGGAGAGACACACAGCAGAGTTGCAAGCTCACAGGGGTGTTATTGACCTTAATTAATATGCTTGTCACTGAGAGCGGTAGAGAGAAAAAAGGTACAGTATAGCTTTTTTCCCCCCATGAATAAAGGGGTAAAGGAGAATCACAGTCCTGGTAGTCCATCTCAGAGGAATGGAGTGGTACAATACAGTACATTCATATAGATGAGATTCAGCTAGGGAGTAGAAATTAAAAAATAGCTGTTGAGTCTTCTTCAATAACCAAACCTTTGTGTTGTACTTGTTCATCTAAGAATACAGATTATCCAGTGAGTAAGGAAAACATATTTGTTTTTTTATGCTCTGCTTCTACCACTGACGTATTGTTTGTTACCCTGAGCAAGTTACTTCACCTCCTTGTGCACTGACCTTCAGCCACAGTCGATGCATGTTTCACCTTCTAGTCTAACTTGCTTTGGATAAAAATGTCTATTAGATGACTTATTGTATCTGTCACATAGAGGTGACCAGGAGAAAAGTTTTGTCTTTAACTGCCCCTCTGTTACAACTCGTCTATTAGATTTCCCTGAGTATAAACTGTATGGTGGCATTATGTGCAGTGCCTTGCAAAAGTATTCAGACCTATCCTATGTTGTCCCATGTTGTGAAATTACAAAATGATGCATACACATTTTTTTAAACATATCATTCACCTAATTAAAAAAAACTGTCTGACATTCACACAGTGTAGAAACATTCCCCCAACAATCAGAGTGTAAAACTGCTTTCCCACGATGAACTGCCTGGCAGGCCAGGGTCAGTAGCAGTTCAGACAATCCATTTGACCTGCATGAGGGGCCGACCAGTGACTAGATTAGCTGTTGATCTGACAGAGCCTAAGGCAGTCACACAGGACTGCTCAATTGAAATATGGGGAGAGTTAAATTTCTGCCTACCAATAAAAAAAAGCTTAAAATGTTTTTGTCAGAAAAGAAAGTCATCTATATCACTGGGAAAATGCTTTTGATTTTTTCCAACCCATTAACTATAGTGATTCGGTCTTGTGTATTCTATGCAAGAGGAGAACTCTCAATGAGCATGTACAGTATGATGCAAAGGGAATTCTAAAAACAAAACAAACATTAATGTTGTATTTTAGTTAATCATTATTTTTCTTTAACATGGAACGATCTGGGTCCAGTAGCTTGGAGTTACTTACTTATTAGGCTGTGTGGATCTGGTAAACTTTCATTAATAATGTTTAATAATGCATAAAGCTACAGATGGGTATACAGTACATGTAGTCTTTACTCCTGACCTGTTAAAATGATAGTGAAACTATAATGTTGTCCATATTGAGTTGTAGTACTTTTGGCCATATACAGTTAACCATCTATCCCTTATTCCATAGCGACTTATCCTGGCATGCATTGTTATGCACACTCACATGAGTTCCTCCCTTTAGAATGCACCATGTCGTGCCATCTCCATGGGTCAAGGCCAGGAGGTGCATGCTCGAAGGCTGCTCAACCAGAGCATGGCTGATGGGGGCTGGCTACTCCTGCAGAACTGCCATCTGGGCCTGGACTTCCTGGAAGAGCTGCTGGATACTATTACCATTGCTGAGGGCATGCACGAAGGCTTCAGAGTGTGGATCACTACTGAGGTGCACCCAAAATTCCCAATCAACCTCCTGCAGTCATCCATCAAATTCACCAATGAACCCCCACAAGGTAAGGCTAAATAGAAGTTGTTAGCAGTTTGCAGAGATGTTAGCAGAAGTAATTGTCAACAGTTTTAACAGTAACAGAAGAGAGCCTTCTGCTGTACATTCTTCTGCAGGTTCACATTCAAACTGACATATAATTTACTGTGGAAAATATAGACAGTTTCATTTAGTTTTGAGTGTGATTATTTAATATACTGTAGGGGTGTGCATTAGTGTCAAAAGAACTATTATCTAGCATAAAGACTGTAGAGAGCAATAGCAGTCGTAGTGAGAAGAACAGACATAATTAAAATACATTTTCACAAACCTGCTTTTCAAAATATTAAAATTATTATTTGCTTTGCAGATGTCCTTGAATTGTATTCTGTTCATAACTAATTATGATTTATCTTAACTCTGAAAATAAGTATTCAATAAAATGTTTCCCACGTATGCTTATGACTCTAAATATTATAAACATGAACAGCATGTGATCACATTTCAATATGTTTTGTCAGTCAGATGCAGTGGGATGCAAATATGGTACTGGAGAGTTCAATTCTTGCCTAGCTCTGAATTATTTAATTGATCCAATTAACTGAATTTGCCATGACTAACATAATTTTTATAGACACTATGAAAATGGAAGTAGTTGGACTCTCCAGGACTAAGGATACAGATTGATGTACTACTGGAATAAAATGTAATATAGCACTTTATAGCTTTAAATGGATACTGTGTGTGTACAGGAGTGAAAGCTGGTCTGAAAAGAACCTACAGCAGTGTGACCCAGGAGCAGCTGGAGATCAGCAATTTGCCTCAGTGGAAACCTCTGCTGTATGCTGTTGGCTTCCTTCATACCACAGTGCAGGTGAGAATCAGATTTTAGATCAAACCAAACCTTATACTTGGGGCATTCCAACCCTGGTTCTTGACACTGCAGTTTCCCCTACTTATTATTTCATCTGAGATACTGTTTGCTCAAGTAAACAATTATTTGGACAGATACAGTAGCTTGATCCTTTTAATTAAATTACCTCTGACTCTTATGTAGACATACTGTAGTTTGCAAGTTTGCTATTGCTGAGTTCAGACTTCAGGGATAGATACTGTATGAGGAGACCTACCCTACCTACTGCTCCTATTTTCCTCCACCGTTTGGCCTAGGCTGTCTTTGATATGCATTTCAGTGAATTTGAAGTGAGAGATTCCAGTACTTCACTATGAAAATAGCTTCAAAGCTATCCATTGTCTGTCCACTTTCAATCACCAGGCTTCACTATAAATAGGATGTGAAAAGCAACCTTTTATAACTGTTAAATATTTATGAATCATACTAAAATAAAAAGCATGGTCAGAATTAAATAAATTAATTTAATACAGCAGAAATGAAAGTATCCAATAGTCTAGACTCTGATACCAGCCCTTATGATGGGAAGATCAATTTGAAAGGCAACCTCAGTTCCAAAATCAAACCATTCCTGGAGTGACCTCTGAATCAGAAATCCAGGTGTACATGTTACTAAACACAGCTGGTACTGAAAACTGACGTTTTAAGAATACTGTGAGATATACTGTAGGACTCTGATTGTTTCAGCGTTCTGATCATATACCAAACCTGTGTCATGTTTGCCCTTTTCCTTTTTTTCCAGTTTTTAAAGCTACAGGAAGTTCATCACAGTGATTTGTTGTTGCCTCTCTTTTAAAACCAGTGAAGTCTTCAACATTTTTTTCTGTTTGAAACTTTGAAGCACACTCTCTAGTCTAAGTCAGCAAATCACTTTATCTTGTAATAACAGATTTATTTTTCACTTACTGTCACTATTTAGTAACAAATAGATGCTTTAGCTGCACTCACCAGCCTTTTATGAGTGGAGATTAATAACAGTATCTTTATTCAGGGAAGGATCACTGCCAGCCAACAAACTGTAAATAAAATATCTGTTACTTTGCAGGAGAGGCGCAAGTTTGGTCCCTTGGGCTGGAATATTCCCTATGAGTTCAATCAAGCTGACTTCACAGCCAGTGTGCAATTTGTCCAGAACCATCTGGATGATATGGACATCAAGCGGGGCGTTAACTGGAATTGCCTGCGCTACATGCTGGGAGAAGTGCAGTATGGGGGGCGAGTCACTGATGACATGGACAAGCATCTGCTCAACACCTTTGCACGGGTTTGGTTCGGGGAAAACATGTTTACCGACAAGTTTTGCTTCTACAAGGGTTATGTCATCCCCAAGGGTAAGACCGTGCAGGATTACCTTGTGCACATCGAGATGCTCCCTCTCGTTGACACTCCAGAGGTAAGCTGCTGATGGTCCTTTTTATGTGTACATCTCGCTTTGTGCAAGGGGGGTCTAAAATCAAATTCAATAATTTTATCATTAGGAACAAGTCAAGGTTTATTCCATGCTGAAAAGAGAAGAAAAGAAACGCAGTGTTTCAAGAAGGGATGACACCCGAAGAAGGCTCCACAGCCAAAACATAGTGTTTCTTTTCTTCTCTTTTCAGCATGGAAAAAACCTTTACTCATTCCTTTGCAGCCTACACATGCTGATGCAGCTACCTACTTGAATTATATAATTAGTGTCTTAGGAAGGCAAAATGGAGTTTGTTCTTTCACCTCACACACCATTATGTATGGGATGCTTAGATAGAAGAGGGTATGAAAGTGTTTACACAGCTGCAGTTTTATCTAGCTCAGAGCCAGCCTGATCTGAGGAGACCAGGTATCTGGCTGGAAAGTTCCAGAGGGCCAGCAGCTCACCTGACAATGGGGTATACAGCAAGAAATTGAAAAATAATATAGAGAAAAGATCATGAGAGAAACATAAAGCCTACTGTACAACCCAATAAAAGCCCCATTAAAGTTAATGGTTTTCTATTTGATTTAACTGAACTGAAATCTACTACTAAAGACTGATGGGCATTAAATGAAATTTAGGGAAGGGAGCTATTTTTTTCATATTGGTAATGTCTAAAGTTCTTTTTTTAACCTTCTAAGAAATTTCTTGTACTCGAGCAGATGTCAGGACTGATAGAATTAGAAAGGTTACAAAGAACAAGAGATTATTTGGCTACTTTTAGCATGTTTGTTATCTCACCCAGACATTTCTTAATGGACATCAGGTACCAGCTTCAATAACATGACCTAGTATCTTGTTCCAGACTCCCACAAACCCTTGAAATATTTTTTACTTTCTGCTTGTAGTTTTTTAATACATTCCACAAAGTTTCTACTCATGTCTTCAGGTTCATGTTTAAGAGCTCATTATGAAGAAATCCATTTAGCTTTCAGTGCCTTTGAGAATTCCCCTGTTCAGAACTACATAGATTTACTGTACCTTTATTTTTAACCTATCAAGTATGAGATTCGATAATATTTGTTGTGGTATTAAGATATTTACCTGATGTGAAAAAATCATATTTCTGGAAACATGCCTCAAGGAAATTTGTACATGAACCCCCCGCCCTTTAACAAAGAATCAAAGTCTTTATCCATACTTTTACAACAAACAAAAATAAAATACAAGGTAAACCTCTTCACATTACTTGTCTATGATTATAACAGGGAAACTAAGCTCCTTACCAGCTTCTGTTAAACCCAAGTTCTTTGCCAGGAGACCTTTTCCAAAAACCCACAATTAATTGTCCACACTCTTCAATCGATCACTTTTTCTCTTTTCCCATATTCCTCTGGTGCAATTGCATAACAGAGATTTTGCTGACAGAGAACGATAGACCGTCGAAAGCCTCAGCTTCCTGGTTTTAAAAGTCACTCGACCAATTGTATTCCATCAATATGTCAGGTGACTGAGGACAGCGGGTCTTTTCTCATTGCCTTCTAGGAATATAGTTCTGACAAGAATCTCCATCTTGTCTGAACCTACCATTTTTGCACACCAACCACATATTTTATTGATGGCACCCCTTACCTTTCTTTTCTTTTATTGATAGCACCCCTTCCTTTTCAATTTATTTACAATAAAAGTGCAAAATATACTTTAAAGCCTCATTTTGTTGATAATGTAATTTTTAAAGAATTTATCAGGTCTTAAATGCTCAAACTGAAAATCAAATATCAGTTAAAAGTATTTTATTTTATATTTGTGTTTTTGCATATGTATTTACAGTATATATTTATCACTTCTGCATTGTAGATCAGGGATTTACACTTCAGCTAGAAATGTTTTTGTTCTAGTTTATGATGCTTAATTAGCCAAATCATACTGTATACTCCATTAGTGCGTGTACTGTAAGCTGCTTGTGAAAAGATGTGAAGTATAATCTCTGACTCAACAAGATGTTCACTTTTTAAAGTCTTATAAGTATTGTAAGCAAATGCAGATCAGTTTTGAGGTCTGAGGATTTTATTTTATGTGTGTTGATGTTGTTTGCATAGATAAGAGAGTCCTGCTAAATTAATGCCCAATATGTTGGACAGGTGTTTGGTCTCCACTCCAATGCGGACATAACATATCAGACCAACATGGCAAACGAGACACTGAACACCATAGTGAACATCCAGCCCAAGGACAGTGGGGGTGGAGGCGGGGAGACTCGGGAGGCCACAGTACAGCGACTCGCTGACGAGATGCTGGAAAAACTTCCTCCTGACTACATCTCGCACGAGGTTAGGCTTCAGAATGATAAAATCTCAAGAGGACTCCTAACAGTGGATTGCACTGCCTGATAATCTGCCAATAGCTGTTTCAGAAAAGAAAGTTGTTTCACAGTTTTTATACTCTTTGTGGTAAGGGATGAAAAAGAAATAGTATGTAATATATTTGGTTTGGTGGAAAAAACATGATTAATCACTTCCTTAAATTAAGAACATTGATGCAGAACATGAGTGTAAAATGGTAGAGATTCCATTAAATGTTACTTAAAAGCATCAGCATTTATTTAGTCAAATTTGACTCTTTTTTCCTAAAGAAGCTCTAACCATACACAGAGGGTTTTCTCTGCTTACCACATGAAGAGTCTTTGCTCTCCTTGGTCTGAAGAAAATCAAATAAAACAGCTGTAGCCTTCTGTACGTTTATCTTTTTATTTTCTTTTTCTAAAATCTAAATTTGAGAAAGAAAAATGGCAGTAGCACAGCAATCATATTTTGCCAAGTCATAAAAAAACAAATCTTCCTTGTGATATTTTTCAGTTTAACTTCATTGTTCACTAAGTGCATCATTCACCAATGGTTCTTACATTTTGTCTGTCACTTACTGTATCTGCAATATGATATCCATTGTTACATGATATTGCTTTCTTTGTAGTTTGTAAATAATACATATGAAAATAAAGTCAAAGTTAGCAGTCACAGACAGCTGTTTCACACTTACAGTATTAGTGCTCATCAGAGTGACATACTGTAGCTGACTTTGACCAGCAACACAAACTTATTTATGTATCTTGGAATAAACAACTGTCCATGGCTACTAAGCCTGAATTAATATGCACAAAATATGGAATAATTCATTACATCTGTTTCTTCTATATCTTCTGTGCTAACAGAATTAAATTTATTTTACATTTCTAGAGATTATTGCACACTGGCGTATACTGTAGTAAAGTACACAATTATAAGAAGGGCTTAATTTTGGAAGTGAGATTAGTAGCAAATACATTTTTCTTAAAAGTTTCGTAATTGTTTTGTGAAGCTCACTTTCTCATATAAATTTGATTTGATTTTTTTTTAATTGAGTTCCAGCTTTCATAATGGATGATAGATTGAAAGCAGTGGTGCAAAACACAGTCCCAGCAGCTGCTGTGTCCTCAGGGTTTTAAACCATCTAAATTCTTAACTAAATTAATTGATAATGATCAGTTTAGTTGGACTGGTCTAACACATTTCAAAGGTGATGGCATTTTAAAGAGACCTACAATGTTTTATGGATTGAGGCACTGAAGGGCTGGAGACATGTAGAACTCATTAAATATAGGGAAGGAGAGAGGGTTTTCTGCTTTAGTGTTACCAGGCTGTGGAACTGTTTTTTTTTTCTTTAGAGACACTCCATCTTCGATTATTGAAGGCTGAAGACACACTTTAATAACGCAACAATTTAAAGACAAATTTTAACAATTTATTTTGTTTCTTGTTTTATTTGTCTGAACGATTGGAATTTGTACAATTTCTGATCTGTTTGCAAAAGGCACTTCAAGGGCGCTTCTGTGGTAGATGTTATGGAAATCATAGTATCCACATCAGCATTGCATGCTCTTTATTTCTTCTTGTGTCAAGAAGAATTTAGAAGAAAAGACCTTTTGTTCTGCTCCCCGTGTTTTGTACTTTAGGTGAAAGCACGCCTCCAGAAGATGGGCCTCTTTCAGCCGATGAACATCTTCTTGAGGCAAGAGATTGATCGCATGCAGCGCATCATCGGTAGAGTTCGCACCACTCTCACGGACCTCAAGCTGGCAATAGATGGTGAGGTTCGGAATCACTAAGGGGCTTGCAGATGCGATCCAGGCAAAGAAAGAGCCTTAAGCTGTGGATTTCACTGATATCTTTCTGAGTTCATCAGTGTACCCTGTTTTAACTTAATTTTGCAAACCACGTTTTCTAATCATGCAATTTACCACACAATTATTTTTTTTTCTAAAATGACATTGTCTAGTCATGCAGATTTCACATCCTCTTCCCTTTATATTTTATATACAGGTAAATGCTTGCCGCTTTTAGGCTACGATATTGTCTTCACCCAAGATAACAATGGCAATGAAATGTACTGTACTCTGTATTCTGTGTTAGGAAGTACTGTTTGATCATTAAATTAAGTCGTCATCATCATCATCATCGTTATTGTTGCTTTTGTTGTTGTTGTTTCCACTGGCAGGATCTGCTGTGTATGATCATTCTTCCTAATGCTGCTCACTGAAAGGGTAGAAATCACTAGTTCTAAGAAACATGTCAATGTTTAACTTTTGTACCAGTGGTTTTAACACCATAGCTATCTTCTTAAATCTGCTTAAATATCAAAGATGGATTACTTTTAATAACTATTGTATTGCTGGTGTACCAAATCAATAATGCTTCATATTTTTTAATATCTGTTGACTTCATCCTTTTTGTTGTTTTCTGTTTTGGGATAGACTTGAGTTGTGCTGTTGTATGGAAAAAGTCCTACAGATTACTAGAATTGTTTGTTTACTAATATTAATTATTTAAAATGCCCTAATTTATAATAAGTTAGATATGCAAGACCTACATTTTTAAATTTACATTTAAAATCCTATTCAGATACAAATGTTCTGCCCATTTAATTCTAATTATTTCCATAATCTTATATACTGTATAATAAAAGTCAGACTTATTAGTCTATAATTACTTGTTTCACTTTTGGTACACTTTATAGATGGGCACTGCATTAGCGATTTTTCAATTCATGGGTGTACGTGATAAAATGAGAGTTAAATTTCTTTAAATTGATCATTTTATGTGGATTCATTACTATAGATTGAACTAAACGGTGGATTTTACTACTATTATGTATGAAAGATAGTCATGAGAAATAGGCTGGGATTCCTGAAGGCTGAAATCTCACTAGGAAGAACAAAAAGAGTCAAAATCTAACAGGCTATTATACAGCATGTAGAGTATTTTAGTATGTTCTCTCCAAAAAGCACTTCTTTAAAATTAACAGCTTATGCTCATAACCCATAATATTTTAGATCTTCTAATGTCCCATAGACTTAGAGCTTTGAACAGTTAAAGGTTTGTCTCCAGTCAATCATAAAAGTGAAATAACTAGGATGATCAACACTGTACTGAAAAGCTCAAATATAAGGCTTCTAAACTCCTAGGTAGTTTGTTTATTATCTTACCACTATGTTGTAGCTATGTGGTGTCATAGCAATCTGTACTATTATTTGCCATCTGAAATACCATTGGCATTGCTCACTTAAGGTCTTGTTTCAATGCCTTTGCCAACTTGGCAGAAACCATCAAGAGAAAAATTGTGCCCTGAACATTAACGCTGTCCACTCAATTCAAGTCACAGTATAAACTCAAGCAAAAAATAAAGGAAACAGCTCATCCCTATCCAATATTTTAGGAAGGTATTACTTCTTATTGGTTGGTTGTTCATTATGTTGAATGCTAAAGGAACTGGTGTGCGTTTTGAATGTATTTTTTCTTATTCTTTACTTGTTGAAAGTTTCTTTCTTTTTGGTACAATTGGAAGGTATATTTCTATATTTCACCATAATCTGTATTTGTCAATGTATATTGCCAATTTGTAAGTGGCCATCCCACAATTATGACAATTTAACTTTAACAATAGAGTTAAAAGAGACTATATGCATGTCATTAGTAATTAATCGTTTGATGTTCTAGGTACTATTATAATGTCTGAGGATTTGAGAGATGCCCTGGACAACATGTATGATGCCCGAATCCCTAAACTATGGCAAAAGATTTCCTGGGAGTCAGCTACCCTGGGCTTCTGGTTCACCGAGCTCCTGGAGAGAAACCAGCAGTTCCATACATGGCTTTTTAATGGCCGGCCTAATCAGTTCTGGATGACAGGCTTCTTCAACCCTCAGGTATGAGGAAGAACAAAATGAATGATACATGAGTTTGTGCTCTTAACAGTTTAAAAGAATAAAGATGGGCCCAGATCTTGACGCCGTGCGTTTGCGGCATTGAGGACCAGGTACAGAAATGTAAATATATATGTCAACATTAGTAGCCAGCAGCCATATCACCCTGCAGCTCTAAACTGGCTACCCACTGAAGCTAAGCAGGTTTGAGCCTGGTTATTACCTTGATGGGAGACCTCCTGTGAAGCTATGGTTGCTGCTGGAAGTGGTGTTAGTGGGACCAGCGGGGGCACTCACCCTGTGGTCTGTGTGGGTCCTAATGCCCCGGTATAGTAGCAGGGACACTATACTGTAGTGAGCGCTGTCTTTCGGATGAGACGTTAAACCGAAGGTCCTGACTCTCAGTGGTCATTAAAAGATCCCCGGGCATTTCTCGATAAGAGTAGGGAGTTATCCCAATGTCCAGGCCAAATTTCTCCCCTCAGCCTTTACTGTGGCCTCCAAATTGTCCCCATGTATGATTGGCTTGCACTTGCCCTGTGATGGACTGACGCCCCATCCAGGGTGTACCCTGCCTTGCGCTCGTTGCTAGCCGGATAGGCTCCAGGTTCCCGCGACACCATATGGTATAAAGCGGTTTGGTAAAAGACATGACATGTCAACATTGATCTCTTTGTATTTATGCCTGTCTAATTTCCTATCTTTATGGCTTTGCAAATGTACAGTATGCAGTCCTACATTAATTGGCCAGATGTGTAGCCATTCATAGATTTAATGCAGCTGTACTGATAGTAAAAAGCTGTTTGTGGCAATTCTCTATTTCATGTTTCATCTGAAAAAGTTTTGTTCATTGAGCTTCTAGCTCAGGGTTATTTCCATTCTCCTTCCTGTCCACTCCATGGTACAATGGAATTACAAAAATCTTCTGCATTATTAGATAATTTACAGGATTAATATAACAATAACGGTTATGGCTGAAGTTTCATGTGAAGTAATATTATAGTATAAAATAATGAATGCAACATATTGGTTGCCCACTATTAATATTCAAAGCCACATTCATCAGAAAGTAAGCTGCTTAAGTGAAAAACGTGAAATACAACTCTATGTCCACTAAGTGTGCTGGTCATTTTCCTGTTTTCAGTTCTAATGTTTAACTCTTTGTACACACTCTTTTAAAGGGGTTCTTGACAGCAATGAGACAAGAAACAACACGAATGAATTTGTCCAAAGGCTGGGCCCTGGACAGTGTGATCTTGCACAATGATGTCACCAGGATGATGAAGGAGGATGTCACTGCTCCTCCGCCTGCCGACATTGGAGGAGTCTATATCTACGGGCTCTTCCTGGATGGAGCAGGATGGGACCGTCGCAACACGAAACTAATTGAGTCTTCCCCGAAGGTGAGTCTCTGCTACGAAAAACGGATCTCAGAATGTTTCTAAAAAAGTAGAGAAAGCTTGTCTTTCAAAAAAGGGAGCTGTTCATAGCTAAATTACATTTTAGGACAGGAAAACAGTGGGAATCTCATGGCTACAGACAACCCTGTGAGGGCTTTTTCTTTTCACAGAATCAAAAACCATTTTTGAAATACCATTTCCCTACAGAATGTGCTAGATTCTCATCTTGATCATGTTATACAAATGGGAAATTCTTATTTGTTACTCTTAAGGATTGTAAGATCCTTTCATCCTTATAAGGCTTTAGAATGGCTTGGGAAATGCATTTGACTATGAATCCTGAGATGCGGAGCTTGAGGTAGAAAGAGAGACATGACGTTGGGGATTTCTTCGGTTATAGAACCTTTTTCAGCATGTAAAATATATGCAAAGGTTTATTCCATGCTGAAAAGAGTAGAAAAGAAACACATTGTTTTGGCTGTGGAGCCTTCCTCAGGTGTGAGAATGTTCTCAAAGAAGGGTTTCTCAACATCTATTGCAGAAAGACATCTGAAACCAAAGTTACCCTGGAAATTAATAACAGTATCTTTATTCAAGGGAGGATCATTGCCAGCCAAAAAACTATAAATAAAATATCACCTGAAGAAGGCTCCACAGCCGAAACGTTGGGTTTCCTTTCTTCTCTTTTCAGCATGGAATAGACCTTTACTTGTTCCTTTGCAGCCTACGCATGCTGACACAGGTACCTACTTGAACTACTTCATGTAAAATACATGCTCAATTGGATTTCAAACTGGAGTTTTAACTGGCCAGTCTAAGAGTTTTACTACTCTTAGTTCTAGTACTCTTACTAGTTTTACTAGTTTTACTACTTTTTTTTTCTGATTCCTTGGTCCTTGTCCATTCATTCTGGGTCATTATCATACTGCATGGTATAGTGGCAATATGTATGGGAGGATTATTAATGCATACAGTAAGCAGACAAAATGTTTCTGTAAACAGATTTTTTTTTCTGTGGCTGCCATCATTATTTATATCATTAATAAAGATGAGTAAGCCAGTTCCAGAGGCAGACATGCATGCTTCGTCCATGATATTTCCTCAACTATACTTTGAAGATGAGGTGCTGTTCTGTGAAGTATTTTAGTTCCTTTCTCTTTCCACCCCTTAGCCTTTTCATTACTGAGCTAAAAGGTTTTAGCCTGTTCCAGAATTCTTCCGCTCCTCTAATTCTAAATTGGTTTTGTAATTCTGTTCTACTGCAAACTAAGAATTTTAATACCATTATCCCAGTACTAAATAATTTCACTGACACTTGTTTTAGGGCTTTCTTTGACAGCTCTGGTTAACACCTGCACCTGATGATGAAAACAGTCTTGACCAACCCAGTCTTAGCTGATTAGTAATATTCCAAATTGCTGATTTTGGTATGCCTAATTTCTGTGCTGTTTAAGATTTCTTTACTGAACTTTTCTTTAACAGAAATCTTTTATTTACATTTTATCTTTGACATCATAATCCAATTAAAACCAATGGATAGGATGTTCACTGCTCCATTATGAGTGTCTAACAACAAGCAGTGTACTCAGTTTGATTTGTGAGACAACCACCTGACAATTTCTTGTGGTGTGCTTATCTTGTTTCCTACCATCCAGGTATTGTCCATGCACATGGCATGTGTAAACTGAGACATAGTCCTGACTTTGATCCAAGCAAAGCAGGCTGAGATAAAAATATTTCCTGGCATTTTCTAGAGAGTTACTTTGCAGAACATTTTATTGTCAGTAACTCAAACAACACCACGCTAAACGTTTAAAGCAGGAACAATTTGGTATAATAAATAAAACATAAATAAAATAATAAGAGATAAAATATTAGCATTGGAGTCAATAATGGTATATGGCTGCATACTGTACATGGCTTGGGCCACTACTTGACATCCTGCAGGATGTACAGTAAGATCTAATTCAGCACCGTGAAGCACAGGGGGTCCTTTAAAACTCTGTGTGGCATATGGCTGCTGTGCTGAAGTACACTGTTAATCCTCAATTTTGGTTTTGTAGGTCCTTTTTACTCCTCTGCCAGTGGTCCATGTTTACGCCATCAGCACCTCATCCCCCCCAGACCCAAAGAGACAGACGGGGAGCATGTACTCATGTCCAGTGTACAAGAAGCCACGCAGGACTGATCTAACCTACATCTTCTCTCTGTACCTGAAAACAACACAGGTTCCAGACCACTGGACACTGCGGGGGGTAGCCTTGCTTTGTGACTCGAAATAAGATATCACCCCAAACCTCCACTATTGCCCAGACCTACACTGCTGACAGAAGCATTTTTATAACTACTTACTCTCTTACCCTCCCTTCTGCAGAAGCACATTTATAGCTACTTACTCTCTGGTCCTAATGACCATTGACATGAATATATTTTATTCATGTACAGATACCAAAAACATTGTATTTGGTAGTGTAAATACATCTTCTAGTATTGCTTTGTGGAAAAATACTGTATTACTTTCCCTTGATATTAAGGTTGTAATTTAATGTTTGCTTATATACTTAAGATAATATTAAATGTGAAGCTGTAAGAAGTTAGCATTACGCCAATTAATGGAAATTTAGTTGCACTTATCAACTGTAATACCTACAACAGAGTGTCCAAATGGTATTATTATATACATTTATACATTTAATAACTTATTTGTTATTGGAAATTTTCATTTTATTGTGTTTCATTCATTAAAAAGTTCACAGGTACAGTATGAAACATGCTTGTTATTTGTCAGCAGCAACCAAGCACTTGTTCAGGTTACTATGTTATAAAGTACTCTAAAGATAAGTACAGTACTGAAGTAAAGTTATAAAGTGTGCTAAAACTTAAGTTTTAAATAGTGGTATCATGTATCATGTCTGATATCTGGTTCAGAAGGATGTAGAAATTGCCTCAGTCTGCGAGTCACACTATAATCTATCATTTTGAAATATAATGTTAGCTTACTTTTCCTCCCCAGTCCACATGCTTGTAAAATTATTGAAAATGTTGTCTTTAATAATTTTTTTACAAATGTGACTCTAATTTCAGAAATACAGAATTTCTTTTGAAAATGTAAGTGAATTATAACTTAATAAAAAATACACCCTAAGCAGAAAAACAGCCCAAAGGCACAACCTAATGTATTTTAGCTTATGTTGAGCCTTTGCAAGGACAAAAGTAAAAAAAAAAACATGGTGTTTATGCATTGTTTCAAATATGCTACAATGCTGTTGTGTCATCTTGTGAAACCTGATGCTTTTAATTTTGCAATACTAAACAATAAAAAATAAATGAAAAAATAAACAAAACATATAAACTACAGTATAACAGATGAATAACAAAGATACATACTGTATGCACAGCTGAATTTCTGTTCCACATAAATTTATAGTTGTCGATAAAAAACTGAGGTACAGTAGATACCATGGTATAGCAGAAACCATAAAATGCACAGAACCTGCCTCCTCATTCTTCTGTGCTGCTCACCTGACATAAAGCAGGTGTAGGAATATGGAACATGTTACACCCATGTGGTTGGAACGGATACCCAGGCGTTTTTCAGGAAACGGCTTGATAAGTGCCTCCGATCAATCAGGGAAAAGCTACCAATCTGTACTATTAATTTTCAATGCAACAAAACTTTTTATTTGGATTTTAGACAATTGTTCATTTAACTGTTTAGGTATTCACAAACCAGTCTTCCCTAAAATGATTTGGTACACTGAGACAAACTACAACTATTTCAAAAGAAAAAAGTGATCGTTTTCTTACACTCCCAAATACTTTTTCTGAAAACTTTTTTACATTCTAATCCAGACACTTGTTTCCATAGTAGTTAGTAAAGGACAAGATGTGTTGTGACAGAAAAGAATTAAGAATAAGATGGAAAAATAAAAAATTGCCTATTTGTCAATCCATAACACAAACGAGGTTTCTTTGCTCTGCATACTGTTTGAATAATGTCTCTTAAGCACTGTAAACGAGTACAACTCACATATGTTAAACATATGTATGAAGTATGAAACACAAAAACAAGGACATTAGGCTAGGACATTTTCCACAACATCTATCTATACATCTTGTACAGAATGAAAAGCTCACAGCCAATCTATTTCTAATGTGTCTGGTCAAGATATATTGTATTTGGGCATAAAGTGAATAACAAACACTGCTTGCAGATAAAGACAATTGCATTTTCTAACTTTTCAGAACCAGAGAACTAAAATGTGAAAAGCAAAAAGACATAGACATAGAATCATTAATGAGCTTGGTACCTTTTCAACATAGTAGTATTTTAAAATAGTGTATGTAAATATTTTAACATTATTGCGTTAATATATTTTAATTTTTGGGCTGCCTTTGTTAATGTTAAAATAGTTGAAAAATAAATAGATAAGTGAGCTGTCACAGTATCCTGTCACCACATAATTGTTAAATTTATACAAATACAGAAACAAGTACATTGTTTGCATTTTTTATTCCCGTTTTATAATTTTACAAAACAATGAATGGTTATTATTGGAATGGAAGATTAAATTTGCTACTAAAACTTTTTTTTGTCATTCTAATGTATTACAAGTATCATTAGTGTTGGTGATATTAAGTGTAATACTGCTTGTAGTGCTTAAGTAATAATAATAATAATAGTAGTGTTCAAAAGACTGGATGAAATGATTGCTCAGCTAATTCAATGCAACTTATTTCAAAAGAAAAAAAATCTAAGTATACTGCTCTTATCAAAACAAAAATATACGTATATCATCGAGAAAATCACTGGGAAATAAACTTTAATTGCAAAGTGATTTACAATTCATTTTCCAAGGACATTTGTTATAATTTACAATTAGGGGACAATATACAGTATTTGAGCTAAATATAACTAAGTCATGCATAACATCACTCTGTATTGTAGTAAGCAGGTACTATGTTTATAGCAAAATGATTTCTAACAATGAAAAGCACTACTGGTATATTTTCTGAAACTTTGACTTCTACTGCTTCATAATTGCCCAGAATTTCCACAACAATTTTAGGACAGACAAAAAGTACATGAAAATACAAAACAATAAATTGAACACACAGTAAATTGAGAAAATGAGTGGATTACAGTATATTTACCTTACAATAATTTCCATAATCTGTGTTATTAAGAGTAGATTTACTATTTAGCTTCTTACACATGCAGACAAGGGCCTTAAATATTGCTTTCCTTTTGAAAAATTTAAGTTAACAAAACCTAATCTAAATTTTGTATTATACATCTTATTCATCAACATCATTTTTAAGATACTCCTCAGAGACCAGCTGATTGAGTTCTTTTAAAGGTTATGTCTACCATGCCCAATTTTGTAAGAGTGGTCAATTCGTATACCAATTAATTCTGAGGCTAGACTTTTTAAACATAAAATAAAACTTACATAAAAACCTGCCATTTGTCAAACTCCTTTTAAAATGTATTCATGTCACCAAACTTTACTTCCATTTTTCCCAAACAAGACATATTGTAGAACACTGCTGTGCCATGCAAAACCTGTTTAACCAATCTGTCAATGATGCATGATAATACCTCTTTGAATTTACCATTGCTAAAACATCCTAGAATACCAAAAGGTTTACACAGACTTCAGCTACCAATGGTCATGTTTGATTTCCTTGGTTCTTTACCAAAAACCCCCAGAAACTTCCATCTCAATCTCAGAAACTTCCAACAACATCCCATTTTATTTCTTTAACAAAGTTTTCTTTCACTATTCTGTATTTGATGGTTTTGAGGTACCAGACAATCTGCAATGTAAAAAACAACTATACTGTTATAACAGCAACAACAAAAATCTTCCTCGTCATTCAAAAACACTGTTGTTCCCAATAACGTACACTACAATATATATTGGGGAAATGAGAAGTGTTTTTGTATTGATACTATAATTTGGACATGTTGCTAACAGGCCTGTAACTAGAAACCTCTTACTGCTGACTCTGCTCTGGTCTCCAATTTGCAACCAAAAAACGAATAAAAACTTCTATTGACACAGCTCCCATGAAAGTTCCATATGCATAAAAAAGAGGAAAAGGATGTAATAGTAGATTTGCAAAACTGAATTTCTCTCAAATGGTACAACACGTGCAAGGTGTCGTTTTTTTTTCCCTCTCACGGGATGCACTAGACTGCCTGGGAGGATTGCTTTATATCATTCACCACTCCCTCTGCTTGCTCTCCCTTGCCTTCTTCTGCTGCTATCACGATCGTTTCAGTGTAAGGAAGTTTGCCATCTTCCCTCTGGGGTGCTGCCAGCTCTATGACACTGGTCTCCTGCTTCACCTCCGTCACCACCTCGGTGTAGGTGACGTCAGGGTTGGGTTTCCTGCTGGCTTTGGGTGGTGGTGCAGAAGCTCCGGACTCCTCTGCTGCTTGTTCTGCGTGAGCCCCCTGGGTTCCCTCCTGGCCCTCTGCTACTGTCCTCTCCTTGTCCTTCTTGATAGAAAACTTGAACGACTCCTTGGTTGGAGTAGCTTTGCTGATGCTTTCCTTCAGGCGCTCCCCAGAATGCTTTATCCTCTCCCCGGACTGGCGGATCTTCTCCCTGCGCTCTGGCGTCACGATCCGGGTGCTGATCTGGTTGACCTTCGTACCCAGGTTCTGCTTGGTCTTGGTCATGTTCTCCTTTGTGAAGGCCTTCTTGATACTCTCGATGCGCCTCATCCCTGACTTCTTGAGGCGGGCAGCGGTGGAGGAGTCGGCCTCCTCCACCACCATGTACTCCTCGTCAGAGGACAGATCCGCAGGGGCGTCGTAGGTATCTGGCTCGACCGTGCTCACCCCTGGAGCTCCTTTAGGAGTTTTTGTCACAGCCACTGAAGGGATCTCGGTTTCACCCTGTGGAGAAACAGGAGAAAGTTCTGAGTGACAGTTTCACACTTTTTTTTTGATTGAGCTGCAAAAATATACAGAAATCACAAAAGCATAACCATTCCTTTTTTTGTTTGGTAACAATCCCCAAATTCGGGTATTTCCATTTCAGAGCACACTGCAATTTAGTTCACAAAAAGGTTCTGTCTAAATTATTTTGATACCTTTTTACATTTTTGGGGGAATGGATTACTCCTTTTTTTCCTGAAATGTCTAATTGATTTGTAATCTGATACACAAAAACAAGAATAGTAATGGAAGATGCATTCATGAAGAACCAGTGCAAACTACCAGCACACTCTCATAATCACTGCAAATATGGTGAATCCATTAATTTAAACCCCAAAAAGCTGAGTATTTGTCAGACAACTCAGTTTCTATATTAAAGGTGAGGAAGAAATACTTAATTCGCCTCTTTTTTCGTAAGCATTACCCACTGACATGAAAGAGCGAGCACTTGTGTTTAGACCGTCCTCTGACATACTCTTCAGTACAGTGACAGGAGTTATACACACATGTACTTTTTTGTTCCTTTTGGTCACTCAAGAATTAAACTCTAGTCTACACACTGTCATGACATACAGTACAGTTCATGAGTAGAGGTGTAAACTAGCAGTCAAAAAGAGAGATCTGGGATTAAATTATTCAAAACACATGCAGCACTGACTTTCCATACATCAGAAATAATAAAATTGTGAGTGTACTAATTTTTGCTCCTGTAGTAGTGAGTTGAAATGCAGCTTCTTACACTCTTTCCATATAATGTAATATATCGAATCATAGAAAAATAATAATTCAAATAAGATTTATTACACTTGAGAGATGTAAAACTCTTTCCTTCAATAAAAAGTAATAAACCATCATTAAAATGAAATACTGACAGAGCAAATGAAAATCTCTGGCAATATTTTTATATTCAGTGTCCTACCAGTATCCTTAAAGTAATATCATATAACTTTGAAAAAGGATATGGTAACTAATTAGTGAACCAAATAATTTTCTATTCAGGCTATTTATCCTTCATAGAATTAGATATTATTTTACAGAATGCATTTTGAGGGCACTTGCCTTGCAAAAAATGTTCCTACAGTAAATGACTTGTGAAATTCAGCTGTACTCTGTGATGGGTTAAATGGGTAATTTTGAGTCCAAACCTAATTAATTTCAATCTAGAATCTAAGACAAGTAAATAGTACACTCATCAATCAAAGCAAAATGACCTTCTGATTAACACTCCCTAAAACTGAAGAGATGATCAAAATTTGAAAAAGTATTCTGAAAACAATGCCTTGGCATTCACCGTAGCTGTGGTTTCATCTTATATTGACTGCAGATAAGTTTCCTAATGTGAATATTTCAGAGTACTGCTCCACATTTGCAAGGACAACACTGTGTCAAGTATGATTAATATTTTGAAAAAGAGAAATTGGGCAGTCATGCTAGCATAAAATGAAAGCAGTGGTTAAAGGAATAGATTGCTTGATGTTTTGGCTTAGATTTCATTTACTGCTTCATTAACTTCATTTACTTTTTTAATTACGTATTGTTGAATGTAATATAAAAGTGTATTACATTTTAGTAAAGTCTTAAAGAAAAAATCTCAACATTAAATCTTCCTTCCAAATAATGTAAAACCACAGACAAGGTGCCTTTCAAAGCTTTTTGTCCCAGAAAAAAAAGTGCTATCCATTTCCTAATATAGCTTTAAAAGTTTTAAAAGCACATGAATTTAGAGTTGACAAGCCAATGGACAAGACACATTCAGATTTTAGTTTTTTAGTCATAAGATTAGGTATTTCATTAAACAAATTTTGGTCTGAAGCAAACTCATTCTGAATGTGGTTCTATTATGCCATTTAGCATTTATGATGCCATGATATCATTAGATAATACATATAAATCAGAAACATTACTGTAGTTTCCACAAATATGTAGCAGCAGGCATACATGTTCATAATAACATTTCATGAGGAGAAGTTGTTTGAAAAATAATGCAAAACATACTGAGTTGTGTTACTGGAATACACACCAGCAAATGTTCTTAAGATGTCACAGTATATGGGACTGACTTTATTTCCTGTTTTCAGTCACACCATATCATATCACATTCCACTTCTGTACTAAATAGGATTATCTAATTATTATTTACCTCTGATCATCTATGTACAGAACATTGGTTTCTCTTAATATCTGCCAAGCAAAAAATATAGCCTGTCAAAACAATTTACATTGTGGGATTTTGTTTGGTTTTAGAACCACTTTTTATGATGAATTACATTCCAAAGCAATAAACTCCTTACTGAATGTTTAAAATATCTAATAAGGAATTAGATGAAAATTTATCAAAGAAGTTTTAGAAATACAATACTCCTCCGGGTGTTGCCCCACTCTTTAGTAGGCAGTAATGTTTCAAGAATGGCCATGAGCTCAATTTCCAAACACTCTTTGTTACACTCAAGTAGTTATCAGAAGCCCCCTGACACTTGAAACAGCAGAAATGTAATTATATTTTAGTTACGGCAAGTATTACTCATGGAACCTTGCTTTATAGTCCAGCAATAGCATGTCTAATCACTAGGGATCACTTTCCGAAAAAAGTTTAATGACCCGCGCAATAGCTGCAGAGTTAAATACGATAACACTATATTTGGAGATCTATGTCTTGTCCAAACAGGGCCTCAGAATAACTGCTAGCCAATCTGTCATCTAGCAATATTTTGCCAAGCCTGGTTCCTGTCACACTTTCCCACCTTTACTGCGTATTCTTTTAAAAGTTGAAGCCAATTATGTAACAACAAAGCTCTTTTAACTTTGCCACCTTCCAGGTTATAACTATCAATTGCATTGACTTTTACTCTACATTTGTGAACCGCTCGTGTTCTCCGTCAATTTCGAACTCCTTAAATTTATCTTTTGTTTTGTATTTAATTTTATGGAGCAAATCTGCATGTAAAATGTATGTGATTCAGAGTGAATCACTTAGAATTTGGACATAAAGCTGTTTTTTCATACTACACTCATCAACCTTACTTTTCAAATGGAATGGAACAAAACATGGACGCATTCTTTGATTACCATAGTCCCAGTGTGTTTTAGATTTATTTATTTTTAATCTGGAACAACCTAATTTAATCCACTTTTTTGGTTGAATTCAGCTAATGGAAATCTATCCAAGGGCAGAGCACAATAGCAGCTGCTCATCTTCATAACTATTTAAGAAAAAAGTAAATGTTAGATGTTCCATTACAATCAGTAAATGCCCAATAGCTGGCTTAAGCTTATATTCTCTCCAAGCCATTACCATTGCACTCTATTTCCATTGAGAAATCTTAACTTTGAGATTTAGCTTTGTGTTTCCCTCTTTGGTATCGCAGGTTATAAAAATGTTAAGTGGGAATGTTAAAACATTAGGTCATGCTGTCCTTCCTCGATTTGCCCTCAACTTCAGGAATATATTAGCTGCCGTCTCCGAGGGGGTGTTGAGGTGGAGGGTGCTGGGAAGGGAGATTTCACTTGAAATCAAAGCCCCTGTGGGTTCCTGAGAGCAGTTATAAAAGGACACCAGTGACTGACAGGGTCATCCTGAAAGACTGGCGGGGGCTGTCTGCTACATATTACTTTTCATAAGGGCAGCACATAACCTTTCTCTGGACAGCACTTCATCTTGTGTTCCTCTCCTCTGTGGGGCATGCCACACACTAATAATAGCTGAGCCATCATGGGGTTCGCAGCTGCTCTCTTTGAAGACACGAAACGGCAGGGATCAGCTCTTTACCCTTTTTAAACGGAAAGTGCTCGATCTCAAGCTCTCAGTGATACAAGCCCTTACACCTCCTACAATGCCTGCCCAGCCATAATCCTTGGACACACCCTTTAACCCCGTGGGAGGCAGGGATTTTGGGAACTCTTCTTGCCACATTCATATTCCTAAGTGGTATGACCTATGCCTTGTCACCATGTGGTCTGTATGAATGAACTTGCATATGATTGTCCTTGAACACAGCAGTGGTCCTGTATCACAAAACTGAACTGAATCAATATACAGCTTACTCCCTTCAACATTTTAAAAGTTGCATAGCGTTAGTGCTAGGATCTGAATTTTCATCAATTTATTTGAAAATGATTGCTTGGTCTAGAATTGTTCTCTTTGTCTCAAACCCATCATATTTTGTATAGCTTCAGACGCTCTTTGGTTAAGAAAGGCAAAATTATAGCTGTAGTTGCAGGCAACAGGAAGTTGTGGCCATTGGATATCTAATAATAGTAATTATGGAATCTCTGAATGGGAAAGAAGAAAAATGTATTATAAATGGGGGATTACGGGCTCTGAAAAAGTACTTTAATGTTAAAACGTACAGGTCTCTAACATCCTATGTGGTGAATTTGCATGTTGGTGAATGACTGAAAGGTGACGGTGATGCTATATAGTAGTACAGTATGCACTCTGTTACCTGGTAGATGACAACTCGGAACTTGTTCCTCATCAGCAGCTCCTCCTGGGTGGCTTCTACCTTCTTAACGCGAATGTTTTGCTTCTCCACACGCTGGCGCACGTCCTTCACGTTGGAGCTGACCTTGCGGGTCTTCTCCAGCAGCTTCTCCACCGTGTTACCAGTGATGGAGTGGTCCTTCGCCAGCTTGAGTACATCGATCTGGATGGTTTTGATGTTGTTCTCCAGCTCCACCTGCCGCTCCTCCATGCGCTGCTGGCAAGCCTGCACGTTGTCGATGATGCCCGCCACACGCTCCAGGAGGGAGAGGATGGTCAGGGTGCTGATAGGGGCACCTGCCTCATCCTCCCCGGTGCCTGTCACCTCCAGCTTGTCTGCTGCGACTGCCTGGAATTGCTGCTGATCCATTATCTGAACAAAAAAGCAGTACTCTACTCCAAAATCTTACAGACCTACTGCCTGTGTTTCAAGGATCCCAAAACTTGATTGTATCTCAGGGGGCTGAATCCTGGAACATGAAGCCGCAGCAGCAGGAGAAGCGACGGCAGAGAGTCTGTCCCACGAATGCACCCGTACCCAGGTCTGGAGCAGAAGAACGTAGAAACTCCAACTACCCTCTGGTGGGTTGCTCAGACATTTAGGATCAGACAGTCACACACACAGTGCAAAGATAGAGAGAGAGAGACACCCTTTTGCACTCCACAGTTATAAATACTTTTTCTGTAAGGTGACACTTTTACATTTTTGGAAGATGCAATACTGGGATAATGGAAATCCCCCTTCACACACACCCTTTTCACCCTGTTGATTCATTCATATTTCAAGTATCTCACTATTTTTATATATGTATATATGCAATACACTGCAGATATACATACTGCATATATATCATGCACACATATATATATATATATGTTTGGATCCTCTATCATCTCTCCATTCTCACACCTGTATTGCTTTTATATATCAAGGATTACTAAATGGAGACCCCGCCTATAAAAATATTTATTGCATAACAAATACTCATAGCACCTCATTTTATTGCAGTGGCTTCTAAAATAAAACCTACTACCTGTGTCCTGGAAGATCTTTTTCCTATCTCCCTACTCAAAACTAGCTTCTCTGCTCTCTGCTCTTTGTCCTTTTGTTGCTTACCTCACCAATGAGTCCCTGATATCTAGTCCTGTTCCTGTAAGATTAAAGTCAGCAGCAATTTTAGAAAACCTAACCTGGAATATCTAAGTTTTTAGGTAGTAAAAATATTTCTGTTAGATTAATAATTTTATGAATTGGAAAGCAATTAAATAATGCTCTAAGGAAAATAATGAAGGCCAGGTTCTTACATCAATATTGAAGCTTAAAGATTTTTCATATTTTTAAAATAATATTCTTTATACAGTACCTTTTTCTTGTCAATGTAATTGTTTAAAAAAAGAAAGATGAAGCCTAACATATTTTTGTGTATACAGTATATTCCTCACCTTTATTGTTTCAAAGATATTTTCCTGTTAGGCAGTGCTGTTTTAGGAGGTCTCATGAACATAAGTATTGACTGTTACATTAAACCTATCAGGTTCATTTCTAGTTCTGTTTGTGTGGAGTTTATAGATTCTATCTTCGTCTATGTGGGTTTTCTTTAGGTAATCTGATTTTATTCCACATTTCAATGATGTACAGGTATCCAGGTTAATTAGTATCTCTAAATTGACTGCTGTATGCGGCTCTGCGCCTGTGGCTGGAAGGTTGCTGGTTTGTATCCTGCGGCCAGCAGAGCAATCCTACTCCATTGGGCCCCTGAGCAAGGCCCTTAACCCCAACTGCTCCAGGGGCACCGTATAAATAGCTGACCCTGCGCTCTGACCCCAAGCTTCTCTCTCTGTCTGTGTGTCTCATGGAGAGCAAGCTAGAGGATGTGAAAAGACAAATTTCTAATACAAGAAATTGTATACAGCAAATAAAGTGATCTTATCTTATCGTATGTTTGGGCCCCGTACCATCTAAAGTGTAATTCTGCCTTAGACCCTTGCTTGCTAAATTGGGGCTCACCCTGACCCTCTAAGACTGTCACTGGGGTATCATTGAGTTAAAATTTTTGCTTTCTCATAGCTTTCTAAACAAGCGACTGGGTATCAGTGATGTATTTACACAGACTGTGTCAAACACTCAGATTAGAAATATGTTAGATATGTATAGACAAGTTGTTAAATTCTACACTGACTCAATAGACTAATTCTAACTGGAGCACGTCCTGAAACCTGCTGTAGCATTAGACACAGGCATAAAAAGCTACTTCCCAACCTCCACTTTCTGTTTAAGGATTGATTCCTAAAAGCAAGTGATTGAGTTAAAGGGTCAGTAGGCTTCAGAAGTTGTTTGTAACAGAAAACCGAAGTCACACAGGCACTCCAGGGCCAGCACTGCGCAACACTGCTCTGAAGCAGGAGTCTGTGTCTTGGGAGGCCCTGTGTGTCTGCTGGTTTTCTAGGTCTCCTTCAAAGCACTGGCACGTAAAGAGTTGGAAGACACATTTCCTGAAAATAAATTAGTCTCTGAACAATGTGTTTCATCAATTGTGACTTTTCAACGAAATATTTTATGCATCAGAACTAATTTAGGTCAAGCATAGCATAGGGGGCATCAACATTTTTTAGCTCTGATTTTTCTTTGCAGTTTTTGCTGACATGTAGGTTTTCACCCATCCCAGTGAAATGTTTGAGTACTCACGTTTTAATGTTCACATTAAAAATGTGCATTCATCATTTTGTATTTCAGCATATTGGGACATTTTTTGGAAGAAAATCAATATTTTTGCAAGACACTGCATTTATTTTCTTATCATTGCATTTACTTCTAATCACTCGAAAAAGAATTGTTGTCTAAAATGTTCCGAAACATTTGTTTTAAATAAACATTTAAATTATATGCAATACATTAATTATTTAAAAAAATATTTTTATGTGCAACATTACTGGTTTGGAGGCTTGGAGAATGACTTTGTTCTGTTATATTTTCCATTTCAGCAGCTGTGAGGACCTTTGTCATGAGAAATTTGAAACAGCAGTGAAGTCGAGTCCCACCCTTTCTTATTCTTGCCTTTGTCCTTTGAGCATGTAATGCATGCAGTACAATTATTTATTGCTCTCGTTATTCTTTTCTGAGCTATAACAAGGTGCTCCAAAACTAGTGGTGTGGTGGAAACAGTGTGAAAGGTAAAACATGCAGTTCTCATTTCAACGATCAGTGAAAATAACGTTGGGGGGTGCACGCAGCCCAGTCCTCCATAGGCCCTGGTAGTTTTTTTTTAGAATATGAAAAGGTCAGGATCTGTAGAGTCCTGTCACCTAGCGACACAGGCAAACTGATCCTACGGCAACGAGTGGCATGCATTTCCCTGAGGGGCTGGAGAATCTCCCAAATTTAAGCCAGCAGCTGTGCTACAGGCCCTCTGGCCTTTTCTATAATTACACAGCAGAGGGCAAGCTTTTCTCATTTACATCAGGTGCCCTAAATAATACTAAATGAACCTTATTATTTCATTTTTAAACTTATTTTTTTTTAAGGCATTGGCATTTCCTCAGTGTTTGGATTTTGGCAGTTTCAAATGACCAGTTTCTTTTTTATGTCTAAATCATGAGCATGCTCTCTTTTGGCTCTGAGCAATTTAGGAGTTACAGTTAGGGGTGAGTGGGGAGTTGTTTTTAACGTTCAGTTCTGTCAAGAGACCTCATTTCTAGTGAATAAAAAATTCATTGTGTATTTGATTCCATTGCCTAGTCTGGCCTTTAGGCCCCATCCTTTAAAGCAGCTCTGCCTCTAATCAGCCCTCGAAATGTCTACATGTGACCAACAGACTGAGTGGGAGACATATCAGTCTGCTGCCGTTCCTGATTGGACAGAGACAGAGACGTCTGTGGAAGCTGTAGAAGAGAAGGCAAGTCCAAAACAGTCAGTAGGTGTCTTTAAATACCTTTCCTTGCTGTTAATTGGATGTGTTTGATTATTGACTATCAGGGGAGTGCTGTTTATCTGTGGAATGAAACTTTTTAAGAAAAGGGCAGTTACTGTAGGTGGCATGAGGTGCTTTGTGTTGTAAGGTGGCAAAGATACCTCAAACATTACTGTGCTAAATGCCTGCTGTTTATTCGTAGTACATGTGGTCTGCAGCAACACAGAGCCTATTGCATAAATATGAAGCAAAAGCTGGGACAGGATGCCGGTCCATTGCAGGACAGGCACATACTGTAGACACGAGTTTGGAGAAAGCAATTGGTCTACCCAGGAGGTTGCTGAAATGTGGGGGAAAACCAGAGTAAAAATTGATCTGAAGATAGAGTTCACTAAATGCCATTTTTTGAATATGGTAATCTGTTTGCATGGAAATAATTAGTAACAGATTCTTGAGGCACACAGTATAGTGCATATAACAACAGTTAACAGGAGTAGTTTCTTTTTTCAATGACATCTGTAGTGTATAGCATAAAGCTCTTTAAAAATGCTGTCTTTTAAAATAGTCTCTAACAAATTTCAGGCTTATTTTTAAAATGGCTCTCAGGGGAAAACTTTTGCAAACTAGTAATTATCTTATGCACCCTCATTGTGGCCTTTAATTAACTATATGTGCTTTTATCCACATTTAAGACATTAATGAAACATTTAATTAATAACTAATTTGAAGTAAAGTATTGCAATTTCTTTTAATCATTATATTTTTCCAACTGCACTGAAAACAAAATTCCTACACAACAAATTCAGAACAAAGAGAAGGAGTCATTTGAAGCAAGACCTGAAATCAGTAAGATATTAATTAAAATGCAGACTCCCTTATTTTGAATTATTCCCAATTACAGTAATAACCATAGTAGTCCATTATGGTACTGCCACATTTAATGTTATATTAGCATTTTTCAGGTGCAATATGGAAAGTCTTATTGCAGAAGTACTGCTTAACAGAATTGTCCATTTGCAAAATAAGAAAAAAATGAAGATACTGTATGACAAATTTTATAATTAACAATTGTTTTGGGGTTCATGAGGGTAGACTTACCTTCAGATTACTCATCAAAAGGGAAGTTAGAGTACCTGAAACCCAACTACTGGACCTTGAATTCAATGAATCCATATGTATTTCAATTGTGATTAAATAGTAAAAAAGTGATACTTTTACTACGTATACTGAATACTACATATAATGAAATATTGGATCTGATGAATTACTGTTGAAAAGCAAATGTCAATCACTTTTGTAATCAGGGTTTTCTATTTTTTCTTTTGTATCCATATCAGTGTATCAGTATAATAACCTCATCTATTCTTCCAGAGAAAGGTTACAGGTTACCAAGAAGTGGCTTCCTGACATTAGGTAAATTTATTTTCTTTTAGAGTTTAACTAAGCATAGCAGTAGACTTTAATGATGAGTACTTGAATTCATTACCAGCACACACTTATTATGATCTCCTGAGGTTACATAAAACGTGGCTCCCTTCTGGTGTTTTTAGCGCGGAGAAACGTCTAGGAAAATGTTCAACATATTTTCCACGAAGCTAACAGGGAACAGAAAAGAATTCAGTCAATTCCATGTCTTACTCTTACTTATTTCGGCATCACCTATAATTTCAGAGAACCCCACTATTGGAACCTAAGGAAAATAAAAACCTATCCATCATGACAATTTTCAATGTACAGTATTTATACTGCACATCAAGTTAAATCATTATACATCATCTGTTATGCATCTGTTCTCTGAAATACTCTCTCACCTTCATTTCAGAATCTGCATACGATCTAACGGGAATATTAAACCGTTTTTGATTCTTGGTAAAAAAACACAATTTTGCCAAGTCGTCAACAGAGCTGTGTACCATTTCTGTTCTACCAGCATCCACCACAGGGAAACAATAATCTGTGAAGGACTTTAGGCTGTACTATAGAATAGCCTGTGTCTTTGTGTCCCCAATTATTCCTGAAATTGTAGAGCAAAGCATTGGCCTGTCTTGCCCAGTATTTTAAATCAGTTCATTCACTAGACTAGAATTACCACTTACTAAGATATATGTGTGTCACTTTGTTTGCTGGACCACTAAATGTTTCCACAGCCCAACAGAGCAATGCCACGATAAAAGTTCTGAATTTGTCTAATAATGAAATAGTTTTGTTTACATCAGTGTTGCATGAACAACTATACAAATGTTCTGGTGAATGTGTGGGGACAGGGTTCCTTCTACTTGCGCATTATCAATAAACGTGAGTGAGACAGTTTCAGAGTTGGTCGATGACCGAACAGCTGTGACTCCAGAAATCAAGGATACAAAACACTTCACGGGGTCTTTATGTCCAAAACTCCCATCTTCACTAATTCATCAAGAAGTTTCAACAGTGGGTCTGTCATACAAGCATTATCTGGATTTGAGACCCTCTGTTTTAGGCCATAGTATTACTATGTTTTACATACTTATGTAAAACATAGTAATACTAATGCTTGAAGAGATATAAAAAATGCAACATAAAAAGCCAAATTAAAGAAATGGGCAGGGGTTTTTGAATGACCCATGTCAATATCTTCCTTCCCCTAAATGGTGTATATAAAGTGCTCAATAATGTAAAAAGAACAGCATTAACAGAAATAAGCAATTCACAAATACATGACATACATTAAAAAAGCATCTTTCTTTTTTATTTTTTATTATTTTGGACAAAAAAGCTGACTATAAAGTCCTACATGCAGATTTCTTAATGACATGTCAAACAAACACATTCTACTCACATTTTTAAGTCACCTCTGGATGGTTAATAACAAGTAGAAGACTACTTTCAAAGAACTACATCAGATGAAATCAGACAAAGACCCTTTAATTCTGGATCAAACAGTGTTCATTATATGTCAGGTATTACCCCTTTCTGTCTGCTCAGCCAGGTGGCTGTGACAGTTCTACGGCAGGGTAATCTTTTCCCCTCAAACACTCCTATGCAGTGTCAGAAACTGGAAACTTCCACTTGGCTTCTTTCTGACAGTTACTTCTTGGAGTAAGCATTATAAAGTCATCACTTCCACTCTTTTTCCCCTGCCTTGCATCAATAATACAAAACATGGATTAACACCTTCTTTGCCACACATTAACATCTTACTCTGAGAGTTCTGAAACAAACTCCAAAACTCCATCACTTAAGACCTTGTTCGTAAAAGCAGGGGATTCTTTTTTGATTTGATGAGTATTGTAATGTTTTCTAAAGACACACCCCTTGCTTTCATATTCCTCACATCAACAAGCACTACCAGTCACATTTCAAGGGTTGCTAGTTGTACACTAAGGCCTATTCGAATATCGATACAGTGCTGGAATTTCAAAATGGTAGTGCTCAGATGTAAGTGACAAAAATGCCTGAAACATACAGCATTTCATTAGGTTAAAACTACTCCACAGAACACAGTTTCACAAGTCATGCGATATGCAGTGTCTAGAATTAAAGAAATCATAATTATAACATAAAAACATAAAAAGCTACGTATTTCCAAAAAACATTTAAATTATTAACTAGTCAAACACAGTGTGTTCTATTTATTGTATTTCATAATAAAGACAAACTGTAAACATCTTCACCTTGCTGGCTCATGCCTTGTTCATTAAAACTGCATTTTGGTGTTCAGCTGCACGTCTTTTGCAAATAAAATCTGGTGAAGTTGTTGAGTGTTCCCAATAAATAGCACATTCCATGAGTGAAGCAGAAGTCTATTACATTACCATGGGATTCAAGTTAGGTAGGCCTAAGCTACCACCTTCAAAACGCAACGATAAAAAAAAGAAGAAAAAGTAACATAGAAGAAAAGAACGGAATACTTTTTTGGACGGTTTCTTTCAGTCTGTAGCTGTTAAAAATGTTACTTGCTGCCAACGGCAGAAGTTTCAAATGTTCAAGAAAAGAAAAAAAAATAAGGCCCCTGAAATAAATATCTTCATTCTTCTTTTTTGCCTCAAAAAAAGCAAAACTAAAACAGGAAAACAACAAACCATAACTGAAGAAAGTCTTCCACATGGTAAGAAAAGGTATCAAAAACAGCAAACTACACCATTCTAGAAGATGTGTCTGACGTAAAATGTCCCAGATTTTGCTTTTGCCTGCGTCCCCGATTGTTTTTGGGGCATTTCCTGCAAGAGAAACAAAAAGTGAAAAAAGGAATAACATTCGTCTTGAAATTCTTAGTATCCTTCGGATTGCTCACTGCGTCTAGTACTGTATATGAGCACTTAGTAACCATGGAGACCGTTAATACTTAATTGGAAAAAAGAGTACAAATAACTTCTAAGCAGTGTGACTGATTTGGCTGTGAGACCAGCACTAGACATTAACCTGCCACAGACAGTATATAACATTACAAAAAAGCACTGTAATCTTTGTGAAGAAAATAACACTAAAAAGGGCATTTTAGATATATAAAAAGACTAGCACAGTTCACCTGACAAGTGATACTGCAGTAAGAATCACAGATTATTATTTGTTCTTTAGAACTGAAAATGTTAAGAGAAATAATGAAATGACACCCCACACCAAAAATACATGACATACTTTTTACCTTCCTATGCTGTCTTCTATAGATCAAGTAGGGAAAGGTCACCTATGGTTGTGTATGATTTGCTGTAGTATATTAGTAGGTGATGTACTAGATGATGGATTGGTGTAGTCTCTCTGTAAAAGTGAGATCTGTGCAAACATTCAAGCATGGCCACAAGATCATAAATAATATGTTAAGGGGTTAATATTGCCTACAACATTTTAAAAGATTAAGCGTTATACAAGTGCAAGTGCTAGGTAGCAAAAAATTAAAAATGATATAGTTTTGTGGAGTGGCGGTTAGGACTCTGGCTTTTTAATTAGAAAGTTCAACTCTTGGGCACTGAAGTACCATTGAACATGGTGCCCCTATAGCTCCAGCACCTACAGTGCTAAGTTATATAAATGGGTGTTTACCAGTTTAAATGTTTTACTTAATTGACTTATCTGGTTAAAATGAAGATTTAGCACCATATTATTAGTGTAAGCATTTATAAACAGAGAACTCAACTAGGATATGAGGAGGGATGTATTGTATATCAACAACCTGCATTTCAACACCATTCAGAAACAAATATGAACATTTCAGGAAACTCCTAAAAACAAAATAACTGCAACTTCTTTTTTCTTATTGGCATTACCATCTTCCCTGATATTACAAGAAACTGCAAAGATTTACTTTCTGATTCTGATTTTTTAAACTGACATTGTTTATATCCAATACACAGAATAATAAATAATGATATACAGAAATATATCAAAATAACTATCAATGTAGTAAAAAGATCATTACGGTATTGCTTTGATGAATGGAAGGTTCCTGGGTTAAAAAAAGGCAAGAACTTATTAAACTTTCAAATGTGACAGTTTTTTCTTTACAGTATTCTTCCTCTTTTTTCGCACTACTGGAGCTGTAAGCACATAATTACAGTGAAATGGACCGAATCACAGAGACACTATAAAATGACATCAAGGGGAAAAAAAATGCCGGTCACAAAGCTAATTCCACATAGATACAAAACTGAACATTAATCACAATCACCTTCTCAGCAGCACTGCAAGATAGCTCTAGTTCTAATTCCCTCTAATATATACAGAATAGAGGCATTTAAATTATCCACACAATATAGATTTCTAGTAGCCCCGAAATGTCGGTTCGAAACCTGTTCCCTGGGTATTAATAGCATTAGACTGTGATTTGTTTACCCTTCTTCAAACACAAGCAGCTTGTCTTTGAGGGTAGGCTGCATCCATAGTGTTAAATCAATTTCGTTTACCAGCTCTAATCAAGAAGAGAAGTATTGTTCTGTCTTTATTTCCCCTTCTGATGTTGTACTTAGCATGGACAGTGTAGTTGTAAATATTTGAATAAATAAATATAAAAGCAAGAATCAAGCTAAAACTCATAGAAGTATCAATTATATTATTTTTAGAACAAAGAAATAAGTGGCTTGTATCCATAAATGCACAATGGAATAAACTCTGACTTCATTTCAATTGGATAAGCTACCCTTTCCATCAGTTTGGTACCAACAAGTGATGGCACACATGAAATATGTAATATTCTTTTAAGACAGAGCTGGAGTTGCATTTTAAACAAGATGCAAAACATTAAAATGCAAAAGCAAAAAACAGTAAACTCCACCTCCACAGTACCAAACAATCACTGAAATAGGATCAACAGTGCAAGAACATAACAGGGAATTACTCACTTGCACTTACTCTTGACTTTCTGTAATACATAGTATTTTCTCATTCAAAATTATGAGTACGATTTGACATTTCAGTGCTTTGTCTGAAATGAAAAGAAATGGTACTTCACCTCTGCCAAACTGTAGAGCAAAAATTCAGTTTATGCTCTTAGAAAGATAGGCCCAACCTCCAGATAAACACACACATTCTAGGCAGTAGGCTTGCCCTCTACACAGCAATAATTACCTTGTGATGCACATCACTACGGCAACTATGATAGCTATCTGCACAGCTCCAATGATGGCCGCAATCAGAACGTAGTGAAGCTTCTGTCCACTGGGGACCACATATAGGATGTTGAAGTCCTGGGTTTCGTCACACTGTGGGCCTTTGTATCCAGACTCGCACCTGGAAGAGTCGTGAAGTGCTCATTACAAGTAAATCTCTTACATACCTCCCTAATATTTCGGGAGGTGACACCTGCCATCAAGAATGTGCGCCATTCTAGAAAAGGAAATGGTTTAATTTCACCAAATGTGTTAAAACTACAAAACACATATAAACAAGGGCCTCATTTATTTGTATGATTTTTTTTTGTGTACAAATACTTGAAAACAGCTAAAAAACATTTTCACAATCTGAAACAACAAGAGGATGACAAACACTCTTTCTAGTGTATAGTACTTGAAAGATTGACTGTACCCCCTCCTCAGTATTCAAATAAACCGCTTGTGAAACAAATTCTGTCTTAACAATTTTCAACACTGCATTATAGTCTGTAAAAGCAACAATCATTAATAGGAGACAAATGAGCTAAATGACACATGGGTTAATGAGTCATACTTAAGCAAATTAGTTGAGAAGGTGGAATTTAATTATAAAAAAATAGTCTGCGAGCCCATCCCTGAAAAACAAAATTATTGGCTTTTTTGAAAATGCCTTTTCTTTACCCAAGCCAGCCTTTGATATACAGGTATAATAACATCAATAGGATGCATGACCTCAAGGTTCCAGACTTGGCAGGAAACGATTTCTAGATAAAGGGGATATTAACATTGTTTTAGATAAAGGAGTACTTATTCATA
This sequence comes from Lepisosteus platostomus, assembly GCF_059453375.1. Lineage (NCBI taxonomy): Eukaryota > Metazoa > Chordata > Actinopteri > Semionotiformes > Lepisosteidae > Lepisosteus > Lepisosteus platostomus. The sequence continues at coordinate 53,759,323 of NC_142618.1, forward strand.
ACATTGCCCCAGTCAAAGAAAACTTCACAGAAGTGAAGCAAGGAATTGGATCCTCCAATGTACTTCAGTATTGGAAAGTTGTATATAAATGAAATTATGAAATTGAAATTTAAAAATGAATTAAAGTGAAGACATTTTGCAAAGGATGGGAAGTATTTCTGTCATGGCAATATGCAGGTAATTAAAATAATACAAATTAGTCTGACAATTTACTAGATTTTCTAGATCATTTCTTCATTAAAAGAGTTGTTTTTCCTTGTACAAAACTTCTATATATTTTTGTTATGTACATATTTTTTTAATTAAAGTTCATTAAATGTCTCCATTTCACATCATGGTATTAACCAAACCACCCCTTGGAGAACACAAATGAGGGGACAGAGGAGCACAAATTAACAAGTCAGACCCACAACTTGGTAGACTACATTTAATTTTTTTTCTATTCTGAAAGCAATAACATTTCCACGCATTTTCACTAAGTAATGAGAACCCTTGTAACACACATATTCACTTATACTGGAATGTTACTTTCTTTCAAATGCAAATTACTTAGCTTCATAATACAAGGAAATATAATTAAGGTAATTTATTTGTCAGAAACAAATCAGTACACCCACTTTCAATCTTGCATCCAAAAAGCAGAGCTCATATTCAAACTCACTTGTGTAAGCTCGTTGCCCTGTAAAGGAGGTTAACAGCACTGTGCTGCCGACAAGACATGTTCAAGAGAAATCACATTATCTTATAAAAACATGAGAGTAAGAGTTTAACTGAGACAAACACCTCAAACTTGCATTTTAATTTCCAATAAGCTTGTTTTAAATACAAAGAATTAACAATTCTATACCCGCGTATTATGATCTTCATAACCTGGCTGTTTGTATCAATCTTGCTGGTGTGGAATCCCTGGATTGTGACTATGGCACTACTCTTGGCTATGGTGCTGATGGAGTATGTGACAGAAACGATGTACAGTAGTTAATAACAAATAAGCAAGTAAAGAACAGTTCTTACCGACAAGAGGCCATGTTATATTTAATTTCACACTTCCCGTGGATGCAGAAACCTGCGTAGTTCTCAGAACAGGGAACAGACACTCCTGTATACACTCCTTGGTCGCCAGTCTCTGCAATTCAAATGAGAAGTAGGAGGTGAAGCAAATGACATGAAGCGAGAGCTACTACCAAGGTATTTAACTCAAGCAATTGTGTTATGAAAGTATCATTTACCTATTTTTTCTCCTAAGTTAAGATTTTCTAGATATCTTTTGGGTCATATTGGACTTCTGGTGTCACACCAGTTTGCATTGTGTTTTCTGTATCAATATTTTAAATTGACACAGGTTTTGTTTAAAATGGTGTGTTCACAGTGATCATGTCTAGCTTAGAAAGACAGTCAAACAGTCATTCATGGACTCCCAGATCATGGCTTATCTCCTTGATCGTTTTCACTGTCCTGTTTCTACTGCATCATAATTGTGACAAGTCATCCCTCAGCAATTCTTTTGAGAGCAGATGTCAAAACAGTTATCAGATGACCACACAGGGGCTCAGTGCTCTCCAATGTTCACCAACGCACCAGACCAGAAGGAGGTGTTGTGAGCACCAGGAGGCGAGTGTTGCGAGTTGGTCAAGGTGATTGAGCCGAGTCCACATTTGGCATTGAATCAAAGTTTGGTGTGGATCACTCTGAAGGACATCAGCAAGTGTTTCTTTCTGCAGATTTGCACCACGTGAATTATTGTATACACCAAAACCAATTGATGGGGGGGAGTAAAAGTATCTTGGTCTGGGAAGGAGTCTTTAATCATTGCAAAACTTCACCTGTCAGCTTACCATCAATCACTTACACATTACCTTGACACAATGGCATTCCAAAATTCCAGCAAGAAATGAACATCCTTATGCTGCTTATATAACGATATATTTCTTGTGAGATAAGAATGTGGCACTACTTGCCATGCTTTAGCCAGCTAGGTTGACATTTAGCACCTATGGCTTAGAGACCTGTGAATAGATCCATGGGGAATGAGTTAAATCCCACAAAATAGCATCTGCAGCCTAGTGCTAAGCCTGTGTTTCAGTTATACAGCGTGTGTTGCTTCTAGTCTTGGCCACAGCTGCTTCTAGCTGAGTGACTATTGCAGATCTCCTGATGGTGGTAAATGTTAATCACCATAATGGAGTTGCTTGCTGGTATCATGAATTAACTAGCTATGCCTTTTCAATAACAACTCAGTGCAAGTATTCCAAAAAAGATGACCATTTCGCTTTGTGAATCTCCTGCTTTTATAAGTGCCTTTTTTTCCAAGCTCAGTATAATTATGGACATTTAAGTGCACTATTATTATTGATAAAATACAACTCAAAAATAGATAATTTTTGGTAAGTAATCCACATATTATTTTTGTGTGAATAGTTTATATCTGCATTAGTCCTAAATTTTGGCCAAGGATTAAAGGTTTCTTATGAAAAAGACAGTTTTATAATTCTAAGAGCAGAAGTTGAAGAACTCTCCAATCTTGATTAGCATTTCTACAGTGGGTATTGAAATTCTTAATTTTAAATATATAAAATATTAATACTCGCCATTTGGATCAACATTTGGGATTTGGGGTTTTCCAGCTGGAGTCACAATTGTTTTTTTTTTTTTAGTTTTATGTTCTGTATGACAGAGTGAAGACACTTAGTTAGAAACGTTTTAAACGTTTTTGGCCCACGGGCCAAATCCAGCCCGCTAACCTTTTCTGAGTGGCCCGCAGCTTGCTACAGTTTGAATCTTGAGAGTTACTTTTTGCAACAGATATTGAAACTTTTCCGCCAGTGGCCTCTATTTGTTAGCTTTGCTGCTCTATCAGCACTAATGGTCAATTGCAGAACCACATCTATTGCACAATGCATTTTACTTTTAGACTTTTACTTTTCAGACATCTAAAATTCATTCAAATTACCAAAAATTCAATTGGATTTTTGTTGCCTACTGTGATTGGCTCAGTCACGCAAATGACGTCTAGGGTATCCTGTCTTGTTTGAAAGCAGGTAATGATTTCAAACGGTTCTTAAAGTTATAAATGACAACAGGCTAACTGTAAGTTATTCCTGCCATGTCGAAAAAGAGAAAGATCGTAGAAAAATCAACGACAAATGGTCAGAAGAGTACTTTTGTGTCCCTTGGAAAGAAAAGGTAATGTGTCTTATCTGTCAAGAAACCATCACCATGATTAAAGAATAGAACATTAAAAAGGCATTATGAGACAAACATCAGGCTACGTTTTCGGAATACACCAGAGATGGACGGAGGGAAAAATTAGAACAGTTGAAAAAGTTGCTTCAGGGACAGCAAAAAAACTGTTCAAGAGAAGAAAATGTTGCGACTTTATTAAGCAGTGTATGGAAGAGCTCGCGGAGGAGATGTACCCAGAGAAAAGCGACCTATTCCAGTCGGTGGGTTAATCGGATTTTTCTCAGATGGCCCAGCAAGGTTAGTAAAACTTTTTTAGTGGCCCTTGCCCTAAAAAGTTTGCTGACCCCTGATCTAGACCATGCAATATTACTATAGTATGTTGCATTATCAGATCCTGCCTCGGGCATCTTGTTTCCACAGGTCATGATTTTCACCAGGTCTCTCATGACCTGCCACCCCATCATGTCACCAGGATGGATTTCGACAGCTGTCCACTTGATGATAAATGGAACAGGGCATTGAATGACCTCAGCCTTTCTGTTTTCTGATCGTTTACATAATGCAACTGCTACTTTTCCATTAGCAATCCAGTCTCTTAATGTCCTAAGTGTTTATTTTCTCTAATTATTAAGACCTTCTTTAAATAAGAATATAATTTCTATTCAGAATGCAGTATTTAAAAACATTTACTGTATCTCTTTATTTTAGCGTCTGAGATCCTTGAGGTAATTAAATAGTACAAAACGTACTCCAACATTAGCCCTTATCAAAGTTTTACGATATTTAATTATTTAGCTAACAAGCTCCCATAGAAGGTACAGAAAATATTTACTATAAATGTTATTCCTCTTCTGAAAAAGTAAAAAATAGTACAATAAACAGTAACATATTAAATGAGCACCATACTGTATATTGACATATGAAATATATAAGAGAAAACCTACAGAACTAGTTTTTGAGATTCTCCAGTATGCAGCAGGTTTGGCAACATTAAGCTGTGATCAAAGTACAAAAGCCTAAGAAACACTTTCTCGAATCCTATCTATGGATCTCAATAGAATGATGTAAACTACGTATATTACATAAGACTTGCAAAACAATTACAAATATATAAAAATGCAAAACATAATATCAACTTTTGTGAAATGTTTCTCAAAAATCTATAAAGAGCCCTTGCTTCCTGCAGGATGTAATGTCACTGCTTTAGAAAGGATATATAGAATGCTATAATTCCTGGAAAACCAGACACATACTGTACCGTATGTCCTGGAGAAAGCCCAAATACTAGATGCAGCTCTAAAAGAACTGGGGCTTCATGAATATTATCTGAAGACTGAGGCCCAAATAAACCCTCTACATTTTACTTCACCTGAATGCTGATCATTGTTAAACATAAAAAGAGAGCCTGGCACTTGTAGCTGTACATCTTGCAGAGTACAGGAAAAAAAATCGAATACAAATATGCAAGTGGATCAATTATGTTGACACAGGAGAATAATCAACAATTCTGGAAGAGAGCGTGTGCCAATCTGTAGCAGTCTAGAGGGACCACCCAGGACTGTGGTAAACAAACTGGTCTTCAGCTGTGCTTTAGCTGACTACACAGGGACAACTGTTAGCATTAAACATCATATACAAGGAGGGTGGAGTTATCCGACACTAATGGTTACCTTTTGTTGTTTGCTATTCACACAATTTAGCATAAACTGTAGCCCATATCAAAGCATGTCTTCTTTACTATACAAAAAGCACCAATATATCCACAGACACTGTAATGGAATTTTCAGATATGAGCTACTGATTCCCTGCTAAAGTATTTAATATTCAACATGTAACATCAAACATTAACCCTCACGTGTAACAAAGATAGTCACAAAAAGACTTAGTATTCATCCGTTCTAAATTGGCTTTCTGTTCCATTTGGTTGATCATAAAAGGTAGATCCCAGATTACAATGTAACCATATGTCCTTGTCTGTCTTGTGGGTCAAAAGAATTTTCCTTTTCACATTTATTGCGTGCTAGAAACCAGTAAAACACTTCTTTACCTTCAGGCATTCTTTGAGCATTACCAGATTCAGAACAATTTTTATGTGTTCTCCAGGCTGTAAAAACACTAATCCAAATATGAACTAGAAAATCTTATTCACAGAATTGCTGTTAAAAATCAATACTATAAACTTAGCAATACAGTGTGTGCCTTGTGACTACAGACCCCGATCTATGAAAGAAAATCAAAGCAAGACAAGACAGAGACTGATGCTTTGGACAGCTTTTTAGGAAATAGTCTTTCTTACCTAAAATATCAGGCTTAAATGATCCACCCTCTTCTTTTTTCCCCAGCAGGACTTTATTGTCTTTGTCTGAGAAGAAATGAAATCATATAATTAAAACATTATTAAAAGTTACAACATTTGAAACATTTTTTAATCTTGCCCACTCGCACAACTTTTTTCTCTTAAAAAAAAATGTATCAACTCAAACATGAATTTAAGAGATGAGATCAGTCTTAATATTTGTTTTAAGGTAAAAATGTAAACCTTTTCTTGAATGTTCCTTTGGATGCTTCACAGAGGTCTACAATGAATTATTTTTCATCAAAAACAAAATATGTCCTTAAGGGCTATGTAAGGATACATACTTCTTTTGTGGTCCAAACTATCACATATCATTTGAAATTTCAGGTTACTTTTATTCTCTAACACATGATTAATTTTTAGAGCTGTTATACACTATTTACAATTATTTTATTGCTTTACCCAGATCCAGTTAGGGTCATTGACTCTGTTTGTACTTCTCAATGATTAATCTTTCTGTAATACCATGTTTTTTCTGTCACCTTTATCTACTTCTTTCTTAAATAGCCTGAATTTCTGCATTCAAAAGATATCTTTTGAAGAAGTGTAAACTTACAAATGTATTTAAAGAAGAACAAAATACTTGCTGGCTCAGTTTATATGTTGTTTTGCAGAAACAATCTTTCAACTATAAATCAATTAATTGCTCACATCTATATAAGATGACCTCCTCTCATTTCTAGCTTTTTAACTTTTACATCCTTTATGTTAATTACCATTGTACGTAATTTGTGAGTTATTTCAAACTGTTTCTAAATTTGATATTACTCCTGGATCATGCCTACTGTGAAAGTTACAGCTGACCATGGGGTAATAAATATATATATATATTCACGTATATACAGTACAGTATTCAGTTTATTTCAAGAAATACCAACATTTAACACTTGCCTTGTACAGTACTTGCCAACCATGTAAATGTAAATATATGTGCTATAACTGCAAAGTGGTTTTTATTTATTAATTAAAATCCAACTGATTACAGAAGTAAGTGATTTGTGGAGAATTAAAGGCTATTTTAATATGCTTTCTATGGTATCAGCTTGTTTTGTATTTACATCACAACTTTCAGCTTATGTAACAAAATACATTACTTTCTATATACCTACTATCCTTTACTTGTTTGTCTCATCATATCAATCATAGTATTTTTCCAGATCTGTCAGAAGAGACCATATAAATGACACACATATACTTGTATAATTGTTAGACTTAAAATGTTTTTAAACTAATGTATCAAGACACCTGAAAAAAATAACTATTAAGAAAACAAAAGTAGTATGGGATAAACCTACAATACGAAAACAGAGAAATAAAAGATGCCTCCATGTGTTCAGAAGGACTTATACATTAGGTTATGCTGTATATAAAAGTGCAGACATACTGTAGAACATTACTGTGTTATATGCCATTCATTCCCATTGCAATGCTACTTTGCACTTTTTGGCTTTTGGCCTAATGCTTCATGGGACCTCTGGTCCTCCAAATAGCTTGTCAAGGTCCAGCTTGCCCATTAGTAAACCCCGGGATGCCAATGTAACTGCCACTCAGGCAAATCCACAAAACAGGTGGCCAAGGCAAATCATGCTGGATAGAGCTAAACGAGATTAATAAAGGAGGTGGAACTGTGTGTAATAAGCTGTACTATAATGCATAACAAATTTGTTTTTAAGTGTTCAGAAATTATCTTTAATGGGTTGAAAGTGAGTTCCCTGCCTGAACTATCACTTGATTTTACCACTCACTGTTCATTTTCACAGATAAAAGCCTGTTCCTTCATTAATAAAGACTGTATTTACAGTCTCAAGCATGTATAATCTCTGGTAGACAAAGTGCAAGATCTTGAATAGTTTCTTGGTACAGTATTTCCTTTGCTTTATGCACTTACTTATGTATATGTTCAAACTCAGTGAGGTTGAACTGATTGGAAGTTTGTGATGTAATTCTTGAAGAGACCTTGTCATTACAACATCTAACTTTGGAGCCCGTGCATTAGACTGAATCAAAGAACTTACTGTACATTTATTCTTGCATTTGTTTGTTTTTTCAAAATGCACCCTATGACGTTTTCACAAGGTCTTCATAGCAGGTTTTATTTTCATCTGATCTACAATGTATGTAGGCTTGATATTTAAATCTGTAGAGACTTTTAAAGATTGTTTATTGATGAGCATATTGCAAATGCATCAATAACATAAGACAAAGGGAAACAGACAGATTTAGCTCCCAGAAGACCCAATTTGTAGTGAAAATGGAACAGTAGCAATTACCAGGACTTTCAGAACTGTGACAGACATTTTAATTAACAGAGTCTAACATAAGGCTCATCATGAGAGATCCTTGAAACAAAAAGGAGCAAGGCTGACATTTGAAAATGATGTTTAAATTGTTTCTTTAGCTGAAAGGTCTTTCAGAACAAGCTATCTCTTGGCAAAACTGCTTAATTGCTAAATCATTGATTCAATAAAGCGCTTAAATACACAGTGGAAAAACACCAAAGAAATAAACAAGTAAAACAATGGATACAATTACTGTATATACACACAAGGCAAGATTGTAGTTCTTCACATTCTGTTGGGAAAATGATCTGCTGTCATCACTCACTAGATAAACTGGAGAAAGATAACTGGTCTGGTGATGGTTAAAAACCAGGAAGCAGAGGCATCTAGGGCCCAGCAACCTCTAGTCTCTGCTCTATAGGAAAAGAGCAGAGCCTTCAATACGAAGAACTGAGTGAGGAAGCGACTGACCAACAGGCCTGTAGACATCTTAGTGTGAGTTTCTGGTTTCACAAGAGGGGTTTTGATGCCAGTAAGCAGCTAAGCTAACCGGCTATTTATAGAGTGGGTGGCTGGAGAAGATCTGTAGTCAGAGCTTAAAGAAGAGCTAAGGTTTTATCTTTTTTTGTTTTTGTTGTTTGGACATTTTAAACTCCCCGTGTTTATAAAACAGCACAGTTTTAACTTAATGGCTATCTCTCTGAGTCTGTTTCCTGAAACCCACCTATTTAAAGATCCCTGTGACTGACCCCAGAAGTGTCACAATATTGGCATACATATAATAGGTATTATGTAGGGAACTGTTCTAAAAAACAGTTAGCTAAATAACAGCCCTTTAAATATGACCCTTGCACTAACACAGATTTAAGTCACTTCTACTACAATCTTCAACTTGCACAGATGGAAAGGTACTCTTGTGGAGCTGACTATTATAAACGTGCAAATTAAATTCCTTGTGTATTCATATTTGCTCTTCTGACTTGCTAACACCAGACAGTGAATCCTGACAATCTGTAAACTCTGATCACAGGAATCATCTATAACTATCTCTACATCACCAAAATATCCTTCCCCGAAGAGAAACAGCAAATGTTACACAGTTTCTAAGAATGAACACATCTGAAAAAATGTCATACATTTTTAAATTTTAACTACATAACTTTATTCCCTGCAGAAAAATTCACAACATAAACAGCAGAAGACAGGATCCCAAGGACACCGAGTCATACTTAAGATTGTGTGATCAGAGCCGCTTTTTGACCACTCTCAGTCACATATTTAAGTGTATTTAATGCGTGAACAGCTGTGCATAATCTGTGCCGGTCACCTCTAGCACGTCACAGTTTTAGGTCTGTCTGTGCTATGGGAACAATAAGCACAGCACCAGCATGTCCTTGTGACAGACATGAATAAATTAACATGCACGTCTTAACAATTTATAAAAATAGTCTTGAAGAGGAAAAAAACATAATGGGACACGGAGCAATTTGCTGACAACGGACAACAATGGGCATGGAAGAGCTGCGGTGCATTCTGTGTGGAGTCTGCAGCATATTCTCCTTCTGGTTGTGAGGGTTTCCTCCCACATTTCCAATGACATCCTGTCTATAGCAATTGGCATATCTAAATTGTGGCATCCAATCTAGGATATACCCTTCCTTGCAGCCACTGTCTGCTGGGTTAGGCTCTGGTTCACTATAACCCTGTATTAGACACAGTAAGTAGTTTTTGCAAATTAATGGATAGAGTTGGAGTTTGCAAAATAATTACAATGTATTATTGGTTAATGGATGTTTTTGCAATCTGTCAGCTGTCTATACAGCTATTGGTTTAGACAGAGTTTACCTGCACTGTAACCATTTAATACCAGTTCATGGCTTTAAAAACAACAAAAAAGCTCTCCCCTTTCAACCGAACTTGCATGGGGGACTTATTTGACAACATTATTTTATTCCAAAGGAACAAGTAATAGGTTTATTCCATGCTGAAAAAAAAGAAGAAAGAGAACACAACGTTTCGGCCGTGGAGCCTTCTTCAGGTGTCATTCTGTTGGCTACTTCAGGTGTCATTCTGTTGACACCTGAAGAAGGCTCCACGGCCGAAACATTGTGTTCTCTTTCTTCTTTTTTTTCAGCATGGAATAAACCTATTACTTGTTCCTTTGCAGCCTACGCATGTTGACGCAGCTACCCACCTGAACTACTACCTTATTTTATTCCAGTTGCCTTGATGACCAGAGAAACATATATAAGACAAATACTCCACTTGCTTTTTTTTATCAGCTGATCAATATGTCATTAGAAAATCTACAATTGAATGGGCCCAAGTGTCAATGGGTTGAAAAGCAGAAGAAGCTCGTTTAAAAGTCATTATCGGACATTCTATGTAATCATGTAATCATTCAGTGACTGTATCCATTCAGGAAAAGTATCAGTCAGAACCAGAAACATCTGTCTGAGGAACAGGGGAAAATCTTCTGGCTAAAGACCAATGAAAAAGTATGACTGGACATGTTTTTGAAGCAAAGCAGGCTGTGTCAAGATTGACAGATTCTTTCATTTAATGGAGCATGATATGAGTCCTAGCTTTGACCGCAGTGACGTTTCTAACATTCCAAAAAGCCAGTGAGTTTTAAAGAAACTGAAGAACAAAAATAAATAGAGTAGTAACACTGCTAAACAAACAAACACAGGCTGAATATATAACTAAAAGAGAATGACAGAATGACATCCATATGAAAATGACAGTTTCCATCCATTTTTAACATTTTTTCTTACTGTTACGTATTTATATGCTCCAATGATGGAAGGCCCCATCCCTCTCGCCCTCAATATTTTATATTTGTTCTATTTCATTTCAGTTCATTTTCCCCATGATATTGTATACATGTGTAAAACTGTCAGTTACTCTTCAAGAAGTCTTATTTGAAATTTATGGTTTTGTCACTCATGGAAAAGTGTATTAACAGAAGGCACTGAAATATTTCAGTCAAGTTGTTGGCCTATATAAAGCCATAGACATAAGAAAGGTACTGAATACATAAAGCGACTTGTCAAGTCAGATAACATGCTGCTGCAATGTTTTACAGTCTTTTCATCAAGCAAGGAAAAGAGACCAGATAGACACTCACAAAAAGGGAGAAAAGTTACAGCGAAGCAAATCATACACCCAGTATACTGCACAGCAATAATGAGGCTCCAGCTTTGGGACACCACTCTTAAGTAAGGTTTGATTTGGTGCCAGTTTTATTCATTGCTTTCTGAAAATCTGAAAAGAACATTGTCCCAAAGTTTCCAGTTTGCATTTACTATGCTTTGCCATGCAATGCATACTGCAGCAAATCTTTACAAGGTTATATACTGTACCATAACATCATTATCACCATACTGTAACATATAGGTATTAAATATTTAACTAATCTATACTTTAGTTTAGGGTGTATTTAAATTTAACATTAAACATATGTGCAATCGAGCACATATCAAACATGTATTTTACAGACTACTATACTGAACTGGATGCCCTGGTGGAGATGATTACACTTTGGGAAGGGTGTTGCTTCTTGGAGGCCATGTTTATCATGAGGTACAGAAGAGGTTTATTAATAAGGACAATATTTGCATACCCTTATGCAATTTGTAAGTCTGTATTCAATTAGAAGTCCAGCTCTATTTTACCCAAGACTACCAATTTTGGCAGGGTTTCATAATTTCCATAAACATGAACAGCTGGTTGAATGGGAAACATTTAAGGCTTATTTTTCTTAATTTTAATAAAGACAACAACCCCGACCATTAGATACATTAAAAAGTACAGCTTGAAATTGGCAACATACAAATAGAAGAACAGAAGAGAGAAAAAATAACCACACACCTTGCACCTTTAGAAATTTACATTATGAAATATAAACACAAAAACTATGTGTGTAAAAAATTTGGTATGGTAAAAAAAGGTAGGGTGTTGAAAACGTGTTGGCATACAGTATAACAGCATGTCCTACGGGATTTTCTGTTGGCTGTCTCTAAAGTTAAAAGGATTCAATTTTTTCATGGATCCACCACGGTTCTCTGAAAGTGAACTTTGAGCTCAGAAAAAAAATATGCTGGGCTGACTCTGCAGGGAGGGACACATGCATTAGTGTGCCAGGCTGGTCTCCCAGTGCATCTTCCTTTGAAATCTACAAGCACAATAACAGCAGCCTCCACTCCCTGCCTCTATCTTCTGATAGTCTTACAATCACTAAACTACATTCTCTCCTCAGAAGCATCTCCACCAATCCTTGATCTTCATCCTTGATGAAGAGATCTTCTCGATTGACTATCAGATACAGTAAGGACCATTTTTTAAATACACAAGCTAATGCTAAATGAAACAATCAAATAAAGAACTTGTGTGCAAGATGTGGTAAATTATAGATTCAATACATGGCAAAAATGGGATTAAGAATCTATCGCATACAATAATTGCCTCCTGGCAGTACCTATAACAGTGAACATAGTGAATAAACATACTCATCTAACAAGTTATAACAGGCAATCTATTACCCCTACTTTGACCAGTGGCAGTGGGCTATAGAACTACATAAAACCAGGATATCCACTGGATTTTCTCTTTAAAGCACCACACAATTGCTAGTAAACTACAGTACCTCCTACTAGACAGAATCATTGTCAGATATTTTGCTTAATATTGCTTAATATTTAAGAGTGAGAACATGCAACTTTAGGAACTATAACTCTACCTACTGTTAATTCAAACAAAAGAGATTATTGCACACAGAATCAGGCAAGTTCCCTTGAGACATTAACTAAAATTGCTCCTCAATGCCTGTATCTTGAAGTAACACTTTTGATATGTTCGTGCTTTTCATTGATGTTCATCAGTCTGCATTACTGACCAAACGTCTCTGCAATGAAAGTCATTTCAGCCTAGCAGCAACTAAAGTTCCCTTCAAGATATATAATAAACCTTTCGGGCTAGAAAGGAGGATCAGATGGATTGATGGGTTTGAATTGTACTCTGACATTTAAATACAAAAGCAATTCTGCCATAGGGAGTGTTTTAAACGACATGATGTATCATAATATTTCTTCTGCTTTGGACTTAATGTGCCATGTAAGAGCCACAACTATGTTGAGCAACAAAGAAGTAGATATCGTAAAGCAAGCACATTCCATGCACAGACTAAATAGACACTAGATTTAAAGTTGTATTTATTTTAATTCCATGAGCAGTAAATGAAGCATGTTTTTAATGTTATAAATGTTTCTAATCTTATACAGTTTATAGTACTTGTGTGCATTGATGGCTTTTCATTTCCCACTGATGGTTTCCCATTCTGCAGCAGCAGAAAGAGTACATTTGAAGAGAAAGCTGCTGTAGCAAATTTAGTTCTATAATGAAAGGTATTTTTAACTGTATGTGTGCTTTGTTTCCAACAAATGCGCAACCTCACACAACAAAACTGTATGCCTACAGTTGATCTTATCTATACAAGTGTATATAATTTTCAATTTTTTGTCCTTACAAAAAAAAAAGTTAAACCATATTTAGGGCATTACCTATAACATCAAGACGTGTTATATTTTAAAAACAAATTTCTACAGTGTACTGTCTGCTCTGTAACTAAATATGAAACAAGAAGGGAATACGTTACAAAAATCCAGCTATCTTAAAACAATGTGCATGACAACCTTTGCATAATGAGTAAGGGAGTGAAGTAAACAGAGCAAAAAGACCCAAAGTTGGATGAAGTAAATATGTACTGTATATACAATATGATCAATGGACTGACTTTGAAACTACGTCATTGAAGCAAAGCTAAAGTGTCCCTGTGTCACATTCACACAGTATATACTAGACACCGAAATGAGCTACGGGAGGATGAGAAGACTTTTATAACTCATCGAACATGGGATAGAAGATCTCTCTGACACTTACGATAATCTGATGAGTAATCAAATAGAGCTCTTACATGAATCAAGATAATGTTCCTGTAAATGGAACATTGGAGACAGCAAGTCCAAAAGAACATTTAGGTTTTGTCAACAAACAAGCCAATACATATTGAATAAGTTTTATCTCTTTGCCTGCCACAAAAGGTTTGCACGCTCATGCTCCTATTCTATTTAATTCCAATCAAAAGAAAGGACATCTAACGGAACTGTGATGTGAGCGTCCCTTCCTGCTCACTAGTCACTGTAATGACTAATGTAATGTGATGTACGAGCAAATAAGTACAGGTTGTGCAGCAGACATTTCACCACAGAAATGTTCCAACATGATCTGCATGCAGAGTTAACAAGTAAAATCGAAAGATTTCAATTGAATTAAAAAAATGTATTCACCAGCCTACGTGTTTACAATGTCTTAGAGCCACACACGTCACCAGAAGTTTTGTTGCCTCATTGCGAATCACAAAACAATGTGTGCATATACCAGGAAATTTTGTCTATTTTGTGATGTAAATTAGACGTTTTACATGTTATTGTGTACATTTTATTTTCATTGTGGTTTGAAATGCACTTATCATTGCTGATTCTTTCTAACCCAGAATACAAAAAATAGTGTTGCAGTTCCCCTTTAAGAGAACTACTGTATTTAAATACTTCAGACAGCTCTGAACTGCATTACTTGTAAAACATACAACTCACAGGGTACCATAATCATTTTCTTATGTGTACTTGAAAAATAATCATGTTTCCCTAAACAAACCAACTCTGACATTTACCACCTGAAGCCAGATTTAAAAAAAAATGTTAAACTCGGAGTACATCCATAATAATTGTTATACAGCAAAATCCCAGTGACACCCATGGGAGGCAAAACAGCATGTTTGAAACCTGACTGATTCTTAGGTCAACAATAAGCTGATGGTTGGGAGCAAAGCTACAATGTCAATATATTTCTGTGTTGGTGTACCTGCATAGCTGTTGTTCCCTGAGCTTTCGACAAAAGTAGACAAAAGCAAACATTTACTTTCACACAGGAATTTCCCCTGAAAACCAAAAAACAAAAATCTATCGACTGGGGGAAAACAATACTTGGTTGTGGTTAGCACTTCTAAATAACAAGTTTTCAAATGGATTACAAGAATCAACAGAGCACCGACAGCTGTTTACAGCTGCAGTTAATACTCCAGCAACGCAGACTGTCAGAATTTGCTAGTGTGCTGCTAATAGCAGTTTTAATTGCATAATTATTATGTAAAAGAAACTGTTGCTTGCAAATATGATGTCGACAAGCTATTAAAGGTACTTTATTGAAAGATGCAAAATAAATTCAAAAGGGGTCTGGGTATGGGTTTTTGTTTTTCAGTTTTTCACAGGTTTTAGTTATATGCCGCTTGAACAGTGCATTAAACAGCTATATTAGGGAAATGATCTGTCCATCCCAGCATTAACTGTTTCTAAGTGAGTGATGCAACATACAACCTTTTAACTTATGCAAACATTTTGTTCAAGTCACAATCCCATTTGGTTGGTACACAGACTGAACTTATGGTTGCTAATTGGTCTCCATGGACCGAAGTGCTACCTTAGACAGTTACAGTATATTTCTTTTTCATCACAGAAGGCTCCAAGAATGATTTTCTTCTAAATCCTTATTTTTTTCTGAACACAGTCTGTTTCTTGTTAACACGAAAGACCCCCTCGGTCACTGTTTCACCGCCAGCAGGGCTCGGTAGACTGATGAACAGCAACGTGTGGGCTTCATTTCACTTTGCCAAATACAGTATGTTATAGTCAGCTAAGCCACTGCAAAAAAACAACAACAGTGAAAAGGTCTGTTCTGCAAAAATAAACTACAGATTTATCTTTTTAGTAGATTTTAAAATACAAATGGACACAATATTATTACACTCAAATATCCAGATCAACTTTAATTACTATCGCCTCACCCTCCAGCATATTTTGTGATTTAATGGATGTTAAGTTACTCCATGGGAAAAAAAAACGAAAACAAAGCACACATTTTAGATTTGGTCACTTTTGCTAGGTATTGTGTTCCATGTAGCAATAGTTGCAAGTTTTAGAAACCTGCAAATACTGTTTGTCTGTAATGTTATTAACTTGGTCCTTTGATCCCAGGGTTGAAAAGGTTAAATTTCAAAATGAGAAAAAAAAGACTTAAAATATGAAAATGATTTGCAAAACCTATATTTTTAACAAGTTAACTCTAAGCAGCAGCAAGTGAAAGAAAAGGCACAAGATGAAAAAAGCAAATTCTTAATGTAAAAATTCAGTGATGATTGTTATATACATTTTATATTTTTGTCTCAGACAAATATATATATATATTTGTTGCAGAAAACACCATATACAGTATACATATTGAAACACATATACGTACTGTACATGGGCAGTTTGATAAAAATAAAATACCACTTTTTAAAATAACAAGACAATATGCAGACACCAGCAGCCCTATTTTAATCAAACTGGTGGTGTAATTGTCGTGTCCAATGGGAATGACATTAAACAAAGAAATCTCTGCAGGCAGTGAATATGCTGGCTAACTGTGAGCCATGAACATACCCTTTAAGAGGCTGTTTATTACAGAGACTCGACATTAAGCAATTAGGGGAGGAAAAAAAACTCTGGCAGCACCATGCCTTCAGCATCCTGCAGCAATGCTGAGGAGGCACCATCACTGCTGCAGGAATCTGAAATATACTGTACATCTTTCAGATTAAGTTAAAGGATGGGCTCAGCCCACCTGGCTTGCATTTGAGCTGTGTGTATAAGGGGATGGAAGAAAGGAAAACACACATACGGCAGATGATGCTGCCCAGCCACTGCAAAAACCATCAAAGAACACTACAGTATGTTGCTGTCATCATGATTATTATTTCCTATTACAAACACCCTCTAGACGTCTGTCCCATTGTTAGTAGCCATCACCGCTTTTACATTATTGTCTGATTGCCTTTTTTGTATGTGTTGGTCTTTTCTGTGTTACTCATAATGAGTAAACAATACAACTGCATGTAATAATAATTATAAAATGACTCCGTAATTATTACTACAGCAGTGTGAAGCAGTGGTTACGCTTCTGGACCTATAACTAGAAGGCTGTGTATTCCAATCCAAGGTGAGGCACTACTGTTGTGCTCTGAGCATTGTACTTTAGTTGAATTGCTCCAGCAAAATACCCACTCTATAAATGGATGCAAATATAAGTCACTTTGGATAAAGGCATTAGCCAGTCGAATTAGTAGTAGTAATATAGCACAAGCAACTACCACCAATGTTTTACTTTATTGCTTAGTAAAAATAATATGAGCAGTTCAGGTGTCTCTACATTAACAGAAAGTTGTTATTTCAGATATTCAATCCAAATTATAACAAGATAAGTGTCTTTACTGAAATATTTAAACAGAACAATTAATGATGAAAGAAGATGTTTACTTGTATAATGCAACTCTGTTTTACAGCTAGAAGCAGTCTTAAGAGAATCCATGACTTTGTGATTTATGCCACATGTAAAGTCCTTCTAAAGGTACCTCAGGCAGATATTGGCAACACTTTCCTTGTTAAGCTGGAGGGGATTTATACACTCTCAGTCTGTGTTTAGAAAAGAGACAGGGGTGCAGAAACCTCGACAATAACTCCTTCTTCTGATGCTGGTTTATTTTGTATATAGTATCTAATTACAGATATAAAGACTGCATGCAGGCCAGATTTATCAATTAGCTCTCATACAATCACAATGCTATGGGAGAGAGAACATTTTGACAGCTTCTCATTCCATATTTTTATCCATATACAATCAGAATTTATCATCTTCTAAAGCGTAATTATTCAAAGGCCTTACATAACCTACAGATTCATTAACAGCCTGCTCATTTCTGAGGAATATTCATCCTCATGACTTTTAAAATGTGCTCAGATGTTACCCAGGCCTCTGTAACGAAACTTCTCCATAAATATTCCTGTATTTGTTTTAACAAAATCACATTAACAGTAAATCTAAACAAAAAAAATGTAGAAAACAGGAAAAATCCTGTTTTCAATAAACAGCTCTGCCATTAAGCAGAGTGTCTAATGACATGAAAACAGATGCAGCAAAAACTCTTTATGCGGAGAAAAGCAATCATGTATGATCTCTAAAAAAAAAGCAAGAACAGATCAGCAGATCAAAAACAAGATCCTTATTGCTCAGACACAGCAAAAGAATTGGAAAAAATAAAACGAGTTCAACTAGTATTTTTGCCTGCAAATGTTGATTCCAAATGCAATTTAACTAAGCATCACACAACAGTGGCCACGTTGTCTCCGATATGCTGATTACAAATCACAAAGCCACGCTCAACTGAGGGTGGCAAAGGAATCTAATCATTTCCTTGCTTGTTGTTTTGGCAAAGTTCTGCATCTTGGGCTGTTTACGCCAAGCGATAATTGCCAGCAATTAATGTTTTATTCTCCACTTGGCAGCTTTTTGAAGCTGAATATTTTAAACTGTGTTATTTAGTGTCGATGTGGGTAATGAAGTCTGATTCTCAGTTACAGTCTATGGCAATGCAGCACTTGCAGGAAAAATAAGAGCTTTGATATCTTCTTTGGAAACATTTTTAATGTATTGTTTTAAGACTATATTATTGAGTATAAATGTCTGGAAGATTACCAGGGGAATTCGGAAAAAAACAATATGTATAGCACAAAAGGGTACAGTATTTGCATAATCTTACCTAGACATTTCCCTAGATGTTTGACATCTATTTGCTCTTGTTTCATACAAGATGCCTCTCTAACCAGGCAAGGGTTGTTGTAGGAGTTCCCATCAGTTGCACAAACAGGGTTTTCGTTGTGCCCACTGCAGTCAATGTTGCATATGCACCTGTGCAAACAAAAGGCAAAGGTGGATAGTTATTTCATTGGCTTGTGAATTTGAGCATGATGAACATGATATGACAGGCCTTTGTTATTTCTCAGATGCCAATCTTGTCAGCAGGCACATTCTTGAATTAAAACTTGAAAATGCCTCTGAAAAAAGCATTATAATAAAATATTCTGTTTTGCATATTATCAATGAGACAGGGATGACAGTCAGATTGAGATTGCCTTTAAGTCAGAAACATCTGCATATTGTAAAATTTTGTTCATGATACACCACACACTATTCCAAATCAACAGGACACCTAAAGAACGGTTGTTTGAATACTTTTTTATATTTAATTATGTAATAAAGTACAAAATGTCAATATTCTGTTTTAATTGTAATTAATAATTTACTGTGGAATGTCTTATGACATGGACAAAATAAAAGAAAGTGAAATGATTCTGTAGAAAGTACCAAATAAGCTTACTTTTGTAAGTCCTCGAAACCTGCTGTAAATATTATTTTAATTCTGGAGTATTAGTCAGATTCCTATTTAAACAGCATCCAAAGCGAAAACCATTTAAGGAAAAGTCATTAAATCACAGTGTTCATAGTGAAAGTATCTGGGACAGAAATAAAAATGCAAATTTTTCTTCTTAATGAAAAATGTTTTTAAGCGGGATTCAAAAGTCCTAAAAAGTCAAGATAAGGATGTGCTACATTTCCAGGGACGTGAATATATTAAGTTTTTAAACTTAAGTGTGTATGGTATTCCCATGTTTCATCAGAATTCTGTCTTATTTACAGATCAGGAAGAGTGAATATAGGTAGTGGATCAGTAAAATTAATAGAACCTGCACTATTGATCAGTAGCATTCGAAGTGGATGTGAGATGACAGGTGCTGCTGTCACTGATCCTGCACTCTAGTGACTAGAATTGATTTTTACAATTGAGTTTTGCAAATTCATCGCAGTCCAATTTTGAGCACGTCATGAAAGAACTGAACCTTGTCTTTTGAGGGGATTGTGAAGGACCTGAATACAAGTATTCAAAATCTTCAAAAGCACTGACAAAGTAAACCCAGTGGAATTATTCAGACTAAACCATGATACATGAACCAGATAACACAAGTGAAAACTGTGAAACTGCACTTATAACTGAGTTGAGAGAATGGATTCTTTCTCATAGATCTTTTCCTGTTATTACTTTTCTGTCTGTCACCAGTAGAATGAATGGAAAATAATGGTGAAAACCTATTTTTCCATCATATACAGGTTCACTCAACTTGCAATAAATAATTTTAAGGTGGAAGAAAATTCCCCCTGTTTAATACTTTAAATGGGTGTAGATTATCTGTATTCCCATCTTTTCCCTATTTGCAAGTCCAGTCCCCGATTTTAGAGATTATGTTCTCCAAAACCTCATTAAGTTCATAGTCACATTGCTAATAATAAACTCATTGCAAATATTTTAAATGAGCAGTCAGTATAAGTTAAGGGTTTCAAAGCAATACTGTAGGTTGTCTGCAATAAAATTTAAAAGTCATTGAATAGTTATGTTACTCTTGCTTTAAAAATGCAGACATCTTAAAAATCTGTTTCTATGGTAATTACTTTTTGCCCATTTTTGCTGTTATAAATTATTTTTCTTTAAGGTCTTCTAGCAGCAAAGGCTAGATATTATGCAAACTGGTATTGCTGTACCACCAGTTGTAGCAGTAACCTCAATGATCTCAATTACTACTACAGAAAATGAAAGAAAAAAAAGTGTTTACAGCTTCCCTTGCAAAATAACTGTCTTCATAAAGAGTGCCAACAGCAGTTTATCGATGTTTATCCATTTTAAAGTCCTAAACCAGAATATATTTCCAAGAAATAACTGAAGTAACTGGAAAAAAGTAATAATAATACAGCTTTTAAAAATACTACTATTAAGCATATGCTATTGCAAAAATAGGACTCATTTGTATTCTGACTTCAATATGATATTGCATATATCATCCCCAGTTTAATTTTTTTCCAGCAAAAGTCCTAGACTTAAGCCTAAACCTACCTACCACTAAATAATAAGTACACTGTTTTAGAAAGCACATTTATGTTTTCAGGGATGCCTACTGTTCATACCTAAGCGTACTTAAATTGTGTAAGTCAAAACCCCTCTCCCTGTCATCTGGTGTCCTAATTCTTTGACGTGGATGACAGGTGATGCAACTATACTGGATTGAACCTCCTAACCTAACCAGCCATGTCTTAACCTAACCCAGCTACCCTTCGCAAGAGACAGCTGTTAACCTTCGAGCCGGTAGCTCTAAGCAGAGACTGATGTTACCAGGTGTCTGTTCTTTCTGTGGGTCTTTGTCTTTCTCAATGTATTTAAAGAAACCGCCTAATGAGCAACAGCTGCAGCAACGTGCTGTGCAGTTCCTGTGTGCAAATGCATGCATCTAACCCAACTGTGCTATTGCTCCAATTTGCAAAGACCTTTGTAAAACCCTTTAAAGCAACCATCACACCTTAGTATGCTTCTTCTCATGCCCCAGCTCCACAATGATAGCTGCCCTGTTACAGTGTCGAGACATTGAGTTAAATTCAACAGAAACGTTCAATCTGTACCAATGAAGGTGTTTAGAGCTGTGTTAATTCCCAAAAATCTTCTGCCCAGTTCAGAATCTTGTCTTTTGAACCACACAGAAAGCTTTCAGTCAGGACTTCCAGGAGAGAAATACTAGGAACTTCTGGAAGAAGGCATTCCCTTTCTTATCTGTGAAGAGATCAGAGCTCAATATCAAGCAATAAAAAAAAGACTTGCCACACATCTTCTGAGTCTTCATCACACTCCGCTCCATATTTGCAAGTACCACACTTTGTGAACTTCCTCCCCATGTCTGAGCCTGAGCCTTCATACTCTGTGGAACAACAAAAACACAACATGGATAATGTACATTATTAAGTACTCGAAGAAATGCTATTAAGGCACAAAGGAATACAGAACTGAAGAATAAGGACAATGGCATGGTAGGAAATGAGCTTTTGTAGGATTTCTATTGGTAAGATGTAGCAGAATCAGCTCTGAGCATTCAACACTATATTGTGCTTTAGTGGTTTACTATTCTCCTCTATCTCTTTGAAGCAGCTGTAATGCCATTATAAACTGAGCTAAGCTGCTACCTATCTGGATAATTTCCCAAACCAGCCCAGCTATCCCCACTTCTTGTGTCACCTCTTCATATCATTTGCTAACTACTTATGTGGCAAATATATACAGGTATGTTTTTATAGTGGCCATATATAACGTATATGGAATAAAGTGGCCATTTTCATTTGTAGCAACATGAAATGAAATTCTGTCCTAAGCCTGACAGTATTTATCAATTTCAATATCAAATTTAACTGCAATGTAACAAAAACAGATTCAATACACAAACTCAGTGTCACTATGTAGTTTTGTGTTATTTTCCAACTTTGTTTAAAAAACAATAGTATACAGTACATCCTTGCAGCTAGAGATCTTTGCTGCAATTTCTTTGACAAAAAATAAGGGAACTCACATTTAATGCCACCAAAAACTTTAAGTAAAAGGGCTCAATATTTACACAGCACAGAGTGAACACAGGGTTAGGGGTCATTATTCCTTGGATAAAAATAGAAAAGCGGGAAAGTTACATCTATTTTTAGCAATAGGGTATATGCTTTTTCATAATACAGGTCCACAATTTCAGAATTTATCACTGTGTTTTATGCATTTTTTATATATAATATTTTGCATTTCTGTTTTTAAACCCTAATAAGTTAGAAGTGAAACATTTACACAATGTAATATAAGGTCTCACAAGGTAAAAGTAACATTTATTTTTTTCTCATCTAGACTTTTCCAAAACTGATCAACTTAAATGTTGATAGTATTACCTGTATATTTAACATTACATTTAATATGATGTAGTGCCTATATTTTTAAAGCATACAATTCCTCTTTATTTTAAGACTGGAGCTATGGATATTATTACATTTGACATCCATTCTTTAGGCAGAACATTCAGATATTGTACTTTCCTGCAATTCAGGGCAACAATAGAGAATTAGCATTCGTTTGATGACTTTATTATATGACTTGAGCAATAGCTGAACAAAACATAAAAGAAGAAATGATTCCTGATACCATGATTGTTGTCACTAGAGAGCCAGGAGTTTGCTTAACAAGAGATTGGCTACGTTCTGCCGACTGCCAAGTCGTAATATAAAAATTTCATTTGTTTGAGAAAAGGATTACTATTGACCTCAGTGTGTAGCTTGTCAAATTAAAGTTGAATATCGCAGCAGGCTTAGCAGTAAAACACAGGAAAACTGCCACCCTGAAAAACTGGCCAAGTCATTCAGGAGCTGACTCTATCACTGCACAAAACAGGAATTAAACCTCTAAAAATAAATCTCAATTTTACAGCCACCTTGTGCAATACATTAATATAGCTCCTCATACTGCTGCTCTCTCCTTCATTCTCCCACACATCTGAAACACTGCATTTCTTCTAACTCCTTTCCAATCAGGAATTAACCTCTGCTTATACCTTTGCAGCTTGCTACTGTCAAAGGAAGAAGACTACGGTGGTATGGCCATGTAATGAGAAGAGATCAAGACCTAATAAAAGAAGCAGCAGAAGAGAAAATTGAGGGAAAGAGGCCATGAGGAAGGCCTAGAATAAGATGGCTTGACTCAGTGAAAGAAGATGCCGGCAAGGCGAGATAGGATGTGCTGGAGGAGGCTAGCAGGCGAGGAAATGTATCGGCTTCGGCTCGAGATGCCACCTCAGTAAGTACTGCTCTCTATTCGAACATTTGTAAAAAAAAGCTACCAAAAAGCATGTGTCTCCGGTTATGCTGGTTATACTGAGAATTGGAGGCACAACTTTACTGGAATCTGGGTTCTGGGTTGCTGGAATCTGCAACAAGCTACCCAGCTGTGTTGTCCAAGACAACTTCTTTAAATGACTGAGTGAAATCAAAGCTACTAAATAACACTCAAAACATGGGCCAAAAGGCATCTGCTTCTTTTCTAACTTTCTTATGTTCTAGTTCTTTTTTGGCTTTATATTTTTTCTACTCTTTCCAGCCTAAATGCCATGAAGCAAGAAGGAAAGGCTAGTTACTAAATGTGAAGCAGTATCCACACGATTCATTCCTATAACAGTTATTATAATTGCTCTTCCTCCACACCCTCAAGACCCAGGACATTCACATTGTTCTACTCTGATCTGAAAAAAAAAATCTGCTAATGATGCTTTGGAGGCATATAGCCTTTAGCTGAAATATTCCATCGAGCCTTATAGTGAGAACTCAAGAGCGATTGCTTCCTAAACACTCTACATAAGGACATGCACATAATCAAAAGGTGGGAAGTGTCGTGATGTTCTTATTAGATCATCACAAAAGTTTAAAACGCTGTGACACTGTGGTCAGACTTTTAAATTCTCACCGTACTGATCTGTGTTTTTGTGAAATGTGTCTCCCTCTCAGCTTCCACCTCTTGTTAGTTAATATTTAACACTGACAGCAGCTGATTGTGTTATCTTTTCTTTCCCTCCCCAGAGATGATGGCCTCGGGCAATTCCTTCTCCACAGTGACACCTGCTGGGAAAACTGGCGCTAGAGCAGCTGCAGCTTCCCCTTAAGCTCCTGGCTGTCAGACCTCAGGTCAGCAGCCTGCACAACTTCAATGCTTCCCTTTCCAATCTGCCTTCCCCATGAGGAACTGTGTCCCTGCCTAGAGCAAGCTCTCCCTTTTGTTGCTCGGCACAGCTTAATTAGTGCTGCTGCACCCAGACACACACACAGACGCACGCAGCTTCTCAGCACTTAATCACAACTCTAGGAGCCCTTCTCTTTCACCGCTATTAGAGATTAGAGGCTGGAATCACCTTGAAAAGTGGTCATGTGCTTCTTCTTTAGTACTGGCAGAAATGAACGCGTAACAGAAATACAGAACTATGAGAAGAAGCAGGAGGGGGTTATCCTGGGCTCTGTTATCGTTACAGAAAACGTTATTTTGGTTTATTCAAAATGACAAATACAGTATGTTGCCAAGGAAGCTTTATTTTTAATGCACCCTGGATGGGAACCAAAACTATACAGCCTAACCTAGAGATCAGAATTTCAGGTATCAAAAGGTATAGAAAAGGATGAGCACGTATCACAGTGGGACACTTATGTTCAGCAAAGACATCTGCGGTGTTGTTATTGTCCTCCTTAATTTAACACACATTAAGCTTTTTCCTTGGCATTGTTACTGGAGAACGACAAATAGAACAGGAAAACTTTGATCTCAAAAACATCAAACAAGATTTCTCCTGCTGGCAGGTACTGTATATAGATCAGCACACATTTGGAAGAGAAATAACTGAATGCTAAAAACAAGTATGACTCCTTCCTTCTTTTCAATATATGCAACCAATTAAACTAGAAACAAAGTTGAAAATATTAACATACTCATCTAATTTTTTCAGTATTGTACATATCATTCTCTTCCATTAAAACATTTAATACCAATGGGCATTGCTATCAGAAACTGCTGACATTAGACAAAGGCTTTGTACATCTGTATTCTAAGCCCAGTGTGTCATCATTAAAGGAATCAAGCTTATTTTTAAGCAGAGTATCGGCCATCATTAACACCACCTACTACCCCTGAAGCCCTCCATATGGTGATCACTCTCACTGATCTTCAGCTTTCACCCTATAGCTTCCCAGAATCACTCTCGCTGCGGCACGAGTGCATTTTTTATTAATTTATTCATCATCTGTGTAACCGTTAACACCATGCCAAGTTTAATATTCATAACAATCATAGAGAATACACAATAATCACATAGGTTGTACACAATATATTTGAAAACAGCTGAAGACTATGCCACATGCCGTACTGTATAAGACTGATGCATGGGAATTTATTCCTGGACAGTAATCAAATGTAGCTCTGTATTCTCATTTATAATATTAACAAGCTAATATTAAGTATAATATAATAACAGCTAACTAACAGCTATAACATAATAACAGTTAATATAATATTAAAAGCTATGTCCGTTTTAACTTCTTTCTACAGAACTGTGAAAAGGATCTGGGCCAGGGTTGCTTATCGGATCAGGTCCAAAAGGTGACATTATTGAATGCACACACGAAAAACATTTTCAGATTTAAAGCAACTGAGAAATCTCATTTCCCTCTTAGTTCTGCTTTGTTTGCTCTTCAACGTCTCTTTCAGTCTGTTGGAGGATAAGAACATGTCGGCCCACCTCATTCATAACTTCAGGTGAAAGACAGTTACAAGACTTTCTGATAGTCACTTTCATGCCAGGATGTTACATTTTTTAAAGCTTTTATTCAGGTTTCTGAACAAACTAGTGACCAGTCACCATTACTACTGACTTACAAAGCTATTATTATGTAGAGAAATCAAATAAATCAACATACCTCCTTCTCCTGAACCAGATCCATTATCTGCAGATAAATAAAAATATTATAAATATTAGCTACACATTCTGAATTTTTCCAATTTTTCCAATATTTTAGCTTGTCAAAAATATTGAAAAAATATAGATTCTGCTTTTTTAGGTGCTGTGGACATAAACTGAATCAACACCTTTGTTAGGCTCTTCACAGGCAGTGATTTGAGTCAAACCGGCTATAGGCCTTCCAGCATTTATCTTTCAAAAGAGAGAAAAAACAGCAAAATCAATTTTTTATTAATAATAAATGGATATCTCTGCCCAAGCAGCTTCTCTTGCAGGTGCTTGCTCCTGTGGATGTTTATTTACCCCAGTGAGCCAAAATGGAGCAAAGTATCTTTGCCAGTGGGCGTGCCTATAGTATTTTGCATAAGATATGCAATCGAGGACTTTATTTTCAGGAAGAAAGGGACCTCAGAGATTGAATAACACAAGCACTGTTCTGTATGACGTCCTTAGTGTTAAATGACAATAGATGTACACATTTGAAACAGCAGAATACCTAATGGAGAACGAATTAAGAATGAAGCTTTATATCCTACCAAAAGTGAAAGCACAGTGAGGAAGAATGGAGAGCAAAAACACATCAGCAGGAGCAATCCCTGTCTTCAGAGAATCACTCTTTACATTTGATTACAACCCTTTGAAACTGCACTTGCTATAATCTACAATAAAATTGCATCTCTGGTACTAAACTCAAGATTGTAATAATTTTGTTCTTTTACAGAAAATGCCTAAAGATTAAATATAAAAAAACACCTTTATGCTAAACTTTGTTTGACATTTGCCATTTTTAGAAGATCATGTCGACAAATATTTTTAATGCAAATAGCTTTATATTGAATTTTAAGCCTTGATATTAGGTAGCAAATTAACTTTGCATAGGATACTGTAAAAAGTCTTTTCTCTGCTTTACACGTTTCTGGTAGTGACTCCAGAACTCTCTTGAGAGATAATTAACATGTGAATATACTCCTTTGACCACCTGCAGAGCCATTTTTCACTTGACATGATGCATGCTCCATTGTGCTTGATAGGAGAGTCTGTGTCAAAAGGCGCAGTGTCGCATATTTTACTGATGTCATGGCAAGCTTACAGGAAACCCAGAAGGGCACAGAAGTTGCTGTTTGCCAGAAAGCCAAGAGTGCACTTTCTTTGATCATTCCCAATCTTACTGCAATGGTGCTTTATCAGTTAGACAATACTGCCTAAGTAATTCCAGTGACAGTCAGCTAGCTACTTGACCAAAGTTTGAACCAGTGAAATCTGAATCTTAGTGCTCAAACTCCTTTTGGAGAAGCCACTTAGGATTGCTCTGCAATGCCTTTACCATGATTCTGCAGTGCTATACTTTACTTTTGTTTTAGTACTCTTGTATACGTTTGGTAGCACTACTTAGAGTATTTTATTCTTTAGTAAAAGGACAGAAACTTATCTTTGCAAAAAGGCAAACTATTCGAATATGTCAGTAGTATTCTGTTCACCTAAAGCAAAATAAAGAATTGTGTTGACTAGTATATCTTATGATTTTAACTAGTATCCACAATATATAACACCAGTGCAAGAGTGATTTAGGTGCTAGCTTGAATTGTTTCCCACTTACCATAAAAAGTGGCTGCCCCTCAAACAACACTTGCCTCAGTTACAATAACAGAGTAAATAGTCTTGCTAAACTGAGACACACCAGAATGCACTAAATAATA
Organism: Lepisosteus platostomus; assembly: GCF_059453375.1. Classification (NCBI taxonomy): domain Eukaryota; kingdom Metazoa; phylum Chordata; class Actinopteri; order Semionotiformes; family Lepisosteidae; genus Lepisosteus; species Lepisosteus platostomus. The sequence continues at coordinate 53,787,161 of NC_142618.1, forward strand.
AAATCTTTGACTATATAAAGTATATCCAACTCACCAGGGTAACATGGACCTTCTGACACCACTGTTATGTGCTTTTGGTGTTTGCAGGCTGCTTGTCTTAAATAGCACTCATTTTGGTAGGTATCTCCATTTGATCCACACACAGGGATGTAGTTTTTGTGGCACTGGAAGAAAAATATAAAGAGTATTTCATATACTTAGCAGGACAAAGTATGTAGGAAATGCTGACTCTAGCTTTCTTCAACAGGCTGAACAATTGTTACACAGCCAATTCCTTAGACATTCAGATATATATTTAATCATCTTCGACTTAAGAGTAAGTAGTACCAGTGGTTTCCCCAAACTACTTTAGAACAGACAGATCAAATAAAAGAACATAATGTAAAAAAATACTGAGGTTTATATATTCTGCCTTCCTTCCTTACATAGTAAGTCTCTGAACTTCAAAGAACATCATATACATCGAAATAATTTACCATGTACCATGTACCAATCAAAAACGACTCTGTACTTTCTTTATTCCCATTTACAATTTAACAACTAAAATAATCAAAAGAGAACATGTCTGGTAATGCTGCTCAACAGTCCCCTACGATGCATTCTCCACTCTCCTACATTTAGCATATGTAAGACCATAATATACAGTGCACAACTTAATTTATCAACATTTATTAAGAATTTTTTGCATGCTGAGTTTTCCTTCTACCCCGTACTGTATATATAAACTGGTGTACAGTGTGCAATTTATTTATCATAGTATTAAGCTACACAAGTAGAGTACAGTACTTTGCAAAGAAAAATGATTCAAAGCTGAATTTCTTAGAAAAGAAAATGCAAGTGTACATTTAGTACTTGTATAAATAAAGGAAATCTGAAATGTCGTGAGAATATTACTATTGAATATTGCAAAAAACAATCTGTCAAAAATAATAGCATGTTTTTTCTTATTATGCAATGTTTACTATTATCTGTACCCACGCAATGATCTCATTGATCATCCTTTGGCTTTGATAACATAATGACAGTTCATCCTGTAGCATTTTAATAGGTTCAGGCACTTATCTGGAGGCATTTCTCTATACAGATCTATGTTCCTTCAGAACTCCTGGGTTTGCGTTTTGGGAAGTTCCTGTAGTTCATACCACAAATGTTGCACTGAGGTCTGGAGGTTATCATTACCAAATAAAAAAATTGATTTTATAATCCTTTTAATCATTTTACAGATCTGGAGCTGTGCTTGAAGTTGTTATTCTGCTAGGATAACACATTTAAAATCAACAGGCAGTGGACAAAAAATATAAACAGTAAAGTCACTTAATAGGGTGTTGGGCCACCATGTGTGGCCAGCAGCATGTATGTGCTGTGGCATAGATTCTGCCAACAACTGGAATTGTGCAGAAAGGATGTGCACCACTCTTCCTTGAGAAAGTCAACTCAACTCATTCCTGGATGAAGGTACAAAACTCCATTCCAGAAAACACCAAAAAAGCTAATCAAACCACTGGCCGACCACATGTGCTCTGTGGATGGCAGCACAGTCATCCTGGAAGACACTACCCCACTTGGCACAAATAAAATGCTATAACATAGGATACAGATGATTGTTCAGTACCATTAAATATGATTAGCACTGACCTTGCCTTCTAAGGGAAGTGCCCAAACTATGCCAGGAAAATGTATCCCAAAACATTACAGAACCACCAAAACCCTTCACTGTTGGGACTAAGCCCTCAGTTCTTTATGTTAGTGCTGCAAGTGTACTCATCCTATTGCAAAAATCATGATGCAGGATGACTGATCTGACCATATTACATCTCTCCATGACTCAGTAATGCACTGCCTGTGCTTTTTGCACCAGTGGACCTGCAATCCTACATTCCCAGGTGTGATGAGTGGTTAGTGCATTGCAACATAACTACAGTCTCCTGCTCTGTGGAATTCTCAGAGGGCCTTTCTTTAATGTAACTGGCTGCTCACCCCACAGGATAAAATTACAATTTACATTTTGATGAAAATGTACAAATGTATAAACAAAAAAGTATGAATCTGAGTGAACACAGATGCAGATATTTAGAAAAGGAGACATTATTTAAGTGATATCCAATACTATTTTTCTTACGTATTGTTACAATTTTTCATAACTTCATTCATTTATGCAACAGATACTGAATGTGTACCAGTAAAATGCTAATTATTTGATACCACGGCACAGTCCATAAGGAAACTAAATTCTACTCTGGCACAACGTAGCCTCCTTAAACTTCCCTTAATTCAGCTGGTATTTCATTTCTCACTTCTCCAACCTATCTGTTGTGTAGAGAGGCTGCTGCATGTCTCTCAAGTGGGATGTGCACATGATTCGAGTTATTGTAGACGTGGAAGAAACTGGACTCCCTCCTGTGTGCTTTGCAATCCTTAGGGATGGAAAGCACTATATAAATGCAATGAACATATATATATACTGTTATTACTTTTGCTAAACCCAACTTTCAAGTCATGTTGTATCAAGGGTATGCACAATTTGGAAGTCAACTGTTTATAGGGTTGATAGCTTTGATCTTTTTTTTTTACTTTTTTGTAATTGTTTTTCTTTTTTGTATTGTTGGCTCCAGTGGAAACTGTTAAACTACACTGCTTCATAGCAGATGCTGCTTTAAAGACTATCACATTTTGTTCTTCTGCCTTTCTTTATCCCCTTCAACTGACCGATGAACATATTGCTCTCCGCCATATCCCAGGTGCGAACATGTGCTGCAGCACAGTAATGGCCATGGACTATATTGATATGAATTCACCGCAGAAGTGGAAAGTACTAATCTATAACTTTAAAACTGTAGATACGTAGGATAGTATAAAAATCACAAACTCATATTTTGACAATCTTAGATGCTTTTCCAGGTTACGTTTATAACTGTGCAGAGAAAAGAAAAAGAGAACAGTCACATGGAGTACCAGGTCCCTTATTCTTTAGGACATTCAATTAATTGATTAAATAATTAGGACAGATGTGCTTATACGTCAATGAAAGAATTAAAGAACCAGGAAAACAATATACCTACTCTACATGCTTAATAGCAGTAGCAGCTACTCCCAACAATAAAACAGTTTAATTCAACTGTATTTAATCCTATGTTTCTTTTCATACTGACTGAACCAGGCTTTAACGACTACCTGACCAAGAGAAATAAAACTGATTAAATGCTTTTTCCAACATCATAAGATAGTTTTGCTGGTTGATTGGCTTAAAGCATCCGACAGAGCAGAAATAATGCAGCCACCAGCTTAATATTTTCCATGCCTCTTTAAACCATTTGCCTGCACATGGCTCCAATGAAATGGACAGCATTTAGTTTAATTAATGTGTTGTCCAGGCTTCTTCAACTCATGCAAAAAGGAGGCACTTTAAAAAAGTAATTTAAAGGGGCTATCCACAGCACTTACGTATCAAATAAAAACAATATGGAGAATTACCAAGAAATATGTGGCTTTGTGACACATCTTGATTTTTACATTCTATTTTTTTATGTGCCACACAATATTCATTGTTTTTTCTAATACTAGCTTTTTTTCTGCTGCACAATAGCGAAAAGCTTGAATCTAACTCTTTACAAAAGGACTTTGTCTTTTCTGGATGAAATTCTACATTATGGTATGTATATGCAAGAGTATGGTATTCACATTCTATCAACATTAACTGCCCACAGCAGGATATTTTCAGCGGTATTGGCAGCTATTGTCAATCTCATCAAAAAGACAAGACATATCTGAATACCAGGTTATCTTACTTCTTGTATCCCTCACATTAAAACGGTCTCTTAATTCTTAACATTTTGCAGCTAAAAATTAGATAAAATATTGTTTTAAGACTGCAAAATATTAAATTGTAACAATATGGTTTCTTGATTGCATTATTCAATGTCAAAATTAGAAATTGAAAAAACGAATTGTAAGTTTGAAAAACTAAGTGTAAGCAGCTGTATGACCTGCTAAGTAGCACAGCCCTTTTGATGTTTTCTGTAACAAAGATTGGATGTAGACATCTTGATAAGTCTTATTCAGTGTTCTCTTTTTGAGTTTTTATCAGCTCCACATTCTTGATTAAAAAAATACACTTCCTTTCATGGTCTTTTACTGTACATATATGAATTTTGCCAGAATGCATTTTTTTGTTCAATTCTACTTTAAGATACAGGGATTAATACGGGCTTGAAATGTCAACATCTAGGAATAATGGACAAGAAGCTGTCGGCGATTACCGCGTCCTAAAGGGAATACTTTTGCTGCATCACGAATAAAGCTAAAAAGAAACGAATTACTTATTTCCGTAATGATTACTTGTACTTGTTAATGATTATCAATGAAATATTAATGCAAATCAGTAAACGTAGATTTTACTATATGATTTGGAAATGTACAGACACCTGCTGTTATTAAATAGATAAGATAATTTATAAATCCCGTGAGCGAAATTGCAGCAAGGAATGGATAGATTAAATCCAATAGAAATAACTTTGCTGGAATTAAGTCACTATCAGATTTACAAAACCTGCAAAGCATTAAATGACCTGTGTGTTTTATAGCCAGACACATTTGACATAAAATTACATTCACCGATTAGTTAGTTAATATGAACACATGGTATGTTACCGTCTGACAGCTCTGTTTTTCAAATATACATTTTATTTTGCCAGCCAATAACTGACTGCCCTGAAAGGACAATAACAAAACAGAGGTGCAGCTCTCATTTATCATCTTAGAGTGCCTGAATTAAGTAACTGAAGTCCTATGATGGAATCTGAAAAAATCTTCTTTCTCTCAATTAACGACTAACTAACAGGCTAGATGAGCCAACTGGTTTCCTTTCACCTGAAAGTTCTTCATATAATTTGAAGGCTAACAAATCTCTTTAGTTACTTCCAAGTAGTGAAGACCTACAGCGATTGTGAGAATCTCACTTTTGAAACCATTCATGTTCAGAGAATGAGCAACCAAGGAAATCCATATTGGCAGGTGTACTGGAACAGATAAGCCATTACCCTTGGTCCAAATCTGGGGTAAACACCAACCACGATGACATCCAGACCTTTTCAAAATCTAAAACCCTTTTCAAAATCTTGTGAACTGCAACATCAACTGAATGGAAAAGTTTGATTCCATGGTCAATCAAATGTCAAATGTACACCTGAAAACTGCCCATCATAATTCCTATTCCTATTCCCAACCAATTTGTGAAATGCAGCACATAAAGCAAAAATGCTCAGTTGTTTGATCTGTAAAATTTAGCAATCTCATTCTAGTACCTATAAGAAGAATAGTGGAGTCCAAATGGAGTTTCTGTGTAGACCAAGATTGACACCTTATTTCCATTACTTTTGTTTTGATGTAGATCCGCAGCTCGTGACAAAACCCGTTGTTTAGAACTTGTTTGGACAATTAACTCCAAAGATGGTGAACATTTTGCTCGTGAGCATGCTTTTAACGTATGATGCACTATCAATTCTGTACATATCAAGATGGCCAGGTTATCACACATTCTTTGGAAACACCAGACATACCTAACTGGAATTTGACCAATTTCATGATCAATTTAAGCTGTTTCTGATTTGCACCTCAGAAGCTTAATTTAGATGAATTTTCTCACCCACTTTGGGTCATCCAACTGCTTGCACTTTCTTATACAAACTGCTCCTGTTCAATCCTGTTCAAGCCAATTAACTCAAAGCTTGGTATTTAACACTGCAGTGACAGTGCAGTTAATATACAGCAAATTGTGGATCTTGCATTAACAACAGTCACTGACTTGCCACCATTTTATTTGCAAAATTCAAACTTCTATTGCGTTGGCAGAGAACCACTTCCTTGACTGAATTGAAACTTGGCAGGTTTTATCACACTAAAGCTTATTATAGCCTTGCACCTCATATGTTGCAGGCTGCGTGGTGAATCACGCTTCATACTATTAACTGCTCTCCTTTCAAAAATGTCGGGGCAGTGTTTTCCAAATATATTATCAGTTTGACACCTTTCCTGATACATCTTATTTTGTACAGAATATTAGAAATATTTACAGACTTCTTATTTGTACTGAAAACTTTCTGATGCTGAACTATATGGAATCTCTTACACTGCCAGCATATTTTTTTAATTCACAAGTGGCATTTTCTTACTTAATTAAACTTGGGTTAGGAGTCAAAATTTATTTTTACAAACACTGTGGTTTACACAAAAATGTTACATGATTGTTTCAGATTATTTATGGAGTTATAATTATGAAAGTGCAATTTTAATTAGGTCTTATTTTATGTATGATGAAGCACAGTGAAAGTAATCGTCATATTTTAGCGTGTCATTTTCCTTGCAGTTTTTGCATACATTTTCATTTCATCAATAAAAGTGTTCTGTTTGAGCATTCACGTTTTGATTAAAAATGCTTTAAAATCATGTATACTTTCACAAGACACTGTACAGAACATATTTATGCTATAATAAGCAATTCAAATGAGTTCACCCACTGCACAGACCAGCTCAATATTTCTCACATAAATTACATATTATGTATTTGTTCTTTCCTTAGGGGAGGCAGAACAGATATAGATTAGGTCATATCTTGGCCGCATGCAATGTAAAACTGAGATATTGCTGTAAATTATTCAGAGAACTCTACTGAAAACAGTCGTAAGAAAAAGGCTACCATGTTAAAATGACAGGGCACTTAAACGCTGTTGAAGACAGGAGCCCTACATCTTCTGACATGCAAAAGAATGGTTTTGAATCTGCATAATTGACTTTGAATTTCAATGAGTCTATGATTTCCATTTCCTATCACACATGGCTTTGCTGCCCGTGTGACAATACCTTACCTGAAACTGGCACACACACTTCAGATCAGCCCCATCATCCCTGCATGTGCCCCCATATCGACACGTTGAGTCGTCACATACACGAAGGTCACTCTTTTTCTCCGACAGATCTGTAAAAGGAAGCAAGAATGACATGGCATTAACCCAGCTTGTCATGCCACGCACCCTGGATGCCACTGAACATTTTACACAAAAACAAACCCCCGGCCAATATCACGTTATCTCCAGTTTCTACAGAGCACAATCACCTTTCTTCAAATCATCCGCTTTATAAAACCAAGACTATGTATCAACACTGATTGCAAGGACCACAACACTAAATGTAAATCACATGAAAGGAGGAAGAAAACACATTGGGCTTCATGCAGAAAGAGAATCTGCAACAAATTAGAGCACCAACAATTCAGGGCTATTCACAAAAAGAAGCAAAGAATTGTGGTCTGTCTGCAAAGTGTTGGCAAAATAACTTATGCACCAGACAACAAGCAGATACACATCATGGTGAAGAAAGTGTGTGAAATAGATTGAAAATTCAAAAACCAGGACATCAAAATTCTCATACAGAAAGTTATAGTATATGAGCAGAGATTGTAATAAAAAACTGACACAGGCAAAAAGAAATGCATCTTCTACAGCATCCATGCCAAAGTAAATGTCCAGGGAGTAGTTACAGGGAACCATATAATACTTTGATATCAAATGAGCTTGGAAGATTTATTATTACACATTAATGGAAAGGAAAGAATATAACATAGTATGTAAAGCATCATATATAACTGCACAATTCACAAAACTTATCATTATGACAAACTGTTTTCTGTAGCCAGTACATCAACAGTTTAGTAAACAGACATGACATATAAATACATACAGTAAAGTATATGCTGTTTAACATGTTATCAAGAGAGGGCTCTGGTGTGAAAGTCACGGGCTAGAAGCCTGTAAGAAAGATCTGCAGGTGAGGCCCGAGGACTTGACCAATGTAGCTCTGAGCAGTCACGCCACAGATCACTACAAGTGAAGTTCTGTAGTGGCTAGACACAGGTTAAATCAGGTAACTTATGTCTATTCAAGTGTCCATTTACACATATTCAACTCACTAATAAGTGTTAAAAATATTCAACAAAGCCACTCAAGTATATCACGATCAGTGATGAAATAAATCGATTAAAATGATGCCAAAAAACATTCAATCAATATCCAAATGCTATCTATTTAAGTTTTCCAAATACAGTATATAGGTGAATAAATAGGCTTCTTCTGTTGTGCTGTATGCTTGAAAGAAATATACAAATGTATTAGAAACTAGAGAATTACCTTAATTCCCAAACTGAACAAAACAAGAGTGTTTAGGAGCTTCTAAAAATTATTTATGCCATTTTCTTCAATAAACGTACTTCAGGATAACTACGGCAGTAAAGCAATGTGGTTACTGGCCATGGACATTATTTGCATTTACTACTAAACACCCATGTTTTCTGTCCAGTGTGATCAAGAATACAGCTGAATTGCAGTTACAGTATAATTTTCTCAAGTGCCAGACAATTACAGCTATAAATGTGAGTGGCAAGATTATAAAATAAAACATAAAATATTGTCACCTGACGTTGAAATAGATCATTACATATCTTTACGTCATCACAACACTTTAAATAATTCTTTTATTCTTACCAGAGCACTTTATCATACATTTATATGGGTTGTTTTTAATACTGTAAGACTCCTGTGAAACATTTCCGAACATGCTGTGATGAACAGCTGTCGTGTGCTCTAATGCAAACAAATAAATAATTGAGGTAATTTACAAATCTGACTGAGTTTTAAATCATGCAGGAATAGCTGTAAACAATGAAAGCCTATGTGGTTTACTGCATTAATATTATTCATATTTTACACTAAAGAACATCAGTGAAGCCATATTACTGTTCCGTATCTGTTTCAGTCCTACACTGCTGTGTTCCATACTCATCTATAAAGAAGATGACTTATCACAGAATAGAAACTGCAAAGTTTACAGTTGGTATAAAAAATGTAACTATGTCCATTCAATATACATACAATACTAAGGTTTATCAATGAAATTGTATCAATGAATTGTTCAATTTTGTAGTGTGAGTGATTTGGAATTAGCCAGTTCTTTTTTTTCTCTACACTGAAGTTCTGACTTTAACAGATTAGGAGAACATAGATCATTCCATGAGAATCCAGACTAATTTTGGCATTACCATTGCATGATGTCCAAAAATTCAACTATTTATTCATGGGAGGAAGGATTTTAGACAGAAGTTTACATTGTCTCATTTTCTCAAATAGCTTTTAAGATGAAGTCTTTTAAAGTGGTCATTTTTGTACCTATCCAGTCTTTCTTAAGGAGATAGTATCTTCTCATCTATAAATGCTATGCTACATATACAATTTAGTGTGTTTTTAAACATGTTTGGTTATCCAAAGAGATTAACTATCATGAAAGTTGGAATTGAATAATAATCTATCATATCTTTAAATATATGAACATGTATCATTATTCAATTGATTACACACAGAAAGAACGACAAATTATTTTTATTTAGTTTGCCATTGCAGAAGCAAAGCAGCTACTTTTCAACCTAAAGAGGTTATGAAAGGCTATAAGCAGGTCCACTATGCTTAATGATGGAGCATTAAGCTATTGTAAAAATGAAATGTTTCATGGTGGTGATTTAACAAATCACCTCATACTTTCTGGCATGAAGTAATATTCAGCACTCAGGTAAACTTAAGTATGAATAATAGTTTTGTCTCAAGGAACACTGGTAATGTGAAGTTCTGCATGTTGAATGGATCTTGTAGAGCTACAGGCTTTTCGTTCACACGTTCAAAATTCATCAATCTTGAAATGTAGCTGTATTTTTGTGTATAATAATAATGCCAAACACTTTCACAGTAAGCAGCAAGTCTATCTTTTACAATGGCTGTTTACCAAATTTAATTTCTTTACTGTAAATCTCAGATTTAAATCTCAGAAATAAATCTCAGCAATATAGTCCATTACTTTTTATTCAAAACGCTCTGTGCCAGTTCAAGCTTGGGCAATGAAATACAAAAATTTAATCTTAGCTGTGAAGGGCTAGTGAAAGCTTGTCATGCTTTAACGGCACCATCTGTCCTTAAATGGCATGTGATAAAACAAAGGGACCTGTAGATCACTCAGATCTGCAGATTTTCCATTATTTAAGAAACATCTGTCCCAGACTGACCTACTCCTTTGCAGCACATCATTTGACCTGCTGATGGCTGAACAAAACCCAGATCTCATGAAGACCTCAACCTATGAATCAGAACTTCAAACCCACCAACATACGAAAATAGGTGCTTTTACTAGACTTAGAACAGGCAGAATGTAATGCATTTCTCAAGATTGCTCTTCCAAGGCCAGCTGATCCCATCATGCCTGCAGAAAATCATGAAGGTTGTTGCTGCACTCATCACAACAGTTCATTCCCATGTCAAGACTACTCAATAGTTGTACATGCATCACGCATTTCTGGTCTGACAGTTATCACATGACTTTCATAATCATTCACATTTGGTTTCTACATTCATACAACTTGATCTATGATGCATGCTTAACCCTTTCATGAGATTTTATAATATGATGTGCTCTTTCGGTCAGCTTTTGTTTCAGGCAGATAAACATCTTAAAATCAAAATATCCATCCTCGATTAAACTAAAAAAAATACAATCCAAACTTAAATGCTGCAAAGATCAAAGTCAGCTGACAATTGGGAAAAGGAGTAATGGAAGCATTTAACATTAAGTATTAAAGGGATAAGAAGACAAAATTTGAAAGTCAGAAGCAAAACACTGCAGTTAACAGCCTGATATTCCCTAGTGGACAAATGCAATTTATTCACTCTGGGGTTTTTTACAAGTAAAACAAGAATCTAAACATTGTAATGATCCCACAATATGTCAAAGACTTACTTGTCCTCTGTCACCATCACTGTTACCACCTCCTTGCCTTGTCTCATCAGATTTCAGGATGCTATCTAAAGCTAGGTTTGATCAGTGTTGAGATGGGACACCTCCAAGGAAAACCAGGCTGCTGCTGTAAGTGGTGTTGCTAGACCATTAGATGGCACTCTTTCCTCTGGGCCACAATTATGGAAACCAATACCCCGGCATAGTTACTGGGGATGCTGTGCTGTACGAAGTGCAGTCCTTTGGATAACACATGAAACTGAGGTCCTAACACCATGGTCTTTAAAGATATCTTGTTACTGTACTTTAAAGCGGCGGTTTTAAGCCTCCTGTCCTGACAAAATTATACTTTGTTCTTCAGAACTTGCCCTACTTCACTACCTTAAGGTCCCCCTTAACTTTTATACCTGATCAGGTGTGGTGTGGCTGCTGGCACACAATATGTGCGCAGTGTGACCTAGGTGGGGGGCTGTACCTCATTAATGAATTAAGAGGACCTTCGCCTCTCGGCTGAAAACTCCAGAAATTAAATTACAATAATTATCTTCTGCTTTTACCAGTGCTCAGGCCCATTCTGTATCCCTGTCTGAGTGTGTGTTTGTGAGTAAGGTGACGAAGGGAGCAAGGCTGTGCCTGGAGACTGGCACCCACATGGGAATTAGGGGTTTGAGCTGGGTGGAAGTCTCTTGGATTGGGTGAAGGGACTCAATGCCCACTGGCAGGAAATGCCGCCTCCACTGGACATCACAAAAAATAGTGGAGACCTGGGTGGGATTGATGATGCCAGAGAGAAAGTGTTATTGTGACTGCATCTCAGTGTGGCAGCTGTATGCACTGTGTCTTGTAATCAGTTAACTGCTGTTTTTGTCAAAATAAGGGCTGGGCACTAGCACTGCTGCTTGATGCAATCCTATTGCTCAATACTCTCTCAGATGCTTAGGTGAATTATAATGTAATATATCTAAAATAGCACCTGGTGGTAACAGAGAACAGTACAATGGTCAAATTCTTCATTAGAATTGTCAGAAATCCTACTAACATTAGAAGATGGATTGAAAGTCTGTCCTTTATTCTTTTTTTGAAGTGTAGAGAAACTATTAATAATAGTACCAGAAACAATTTAAGTAATGATGTTAAATTATTTTCTCCCAATGGCAAAAATCTGATCCTAATTATGACAGTGTTTTAGAAGGACCTGACAGAAAAACAAAGACCTTTTACATGAAAGTAATCAAAAGCTGAAAATTTCCACAGCTTCCTTAGAGGAAAAAAAAACCTCAGGTGTTTAAATTACTAGCTGTTACAAAGTCCAGACCATGGTAATTGCTTCACAAAATACAGCTTTTACCAACTCCAGATTCAGCATGTACCTGTGCTTAACAGCCTCTGTGAAACCTCTCATCAGCCAGTAATTAGAACCTTCTGAAGGCTCTAAAATAAAGGTTAGACCGGCTGATGGTTTCAGCTTGTGCTCTCCTGTAAAAACTGTTATTTCAACCTGCTGCCTTCTTTTCCAGCCACATAAAATACAGTACTACAATAGTAAAGTGCATCATAAATAAGCCCCCGCTTATTTCACAGCCATGAATAATGAGACATGGCTCATGTCTCACTGGAAGTTTAATCAGTGTGTTTTGTGTACATTTACCCTACACTACATTCCAGTGACATGATATGCACTAACATGCATATTAGTTCCAGATTAGCTTGCTACATTTTTTAGAGAAAAGCTCATCATGCAATGAACAGGATTTGCTGACTGACACTTGATAGCAGTGATCCCCACTCAGTGCTCTATTTGTGGCCTAATAGATACAAGCTTCCTGTTTTAATATTGCACGGACCTCAAATGATACGGTTATGCACCTGAAATTAAAAAATTTTACAGCCATTTCTGCTGTTGATTGTAAAATAAAAAGAACTAGGATCCACATGAAGCTCTGAAAACATTCTGTGGTGAAAATATGCAAATATTCATAAAATCTGAAAGGGGTTTTCTTGGAATAATAAGTCTTGTTTGCATTAATCTATTTTCTAAATGTTATTAATTGAACAATTAGCAACGTAAGTTATGACAGTAGGGCCTGTACACAATAACCATCTCCAAAAAGTTCCTTTACTCATGAACATCATGGGGGTTATGGACTTTTCATAGCTGATAAGGTACAATTCATCACACATAAATTAACATAATTAATAATAATCAATGTTAATTATAATATTTTATTTATTTATTATTTACTCACTATATAGCAGAATGATAAGGAGGTTTAGGATTAAACCTCAGACTCAAATTTAATTTGGTTATTGCAAAATTTCACAGTACATCTGAACCTAGGACCTACCTGTTTCTTCTGAACATCATGTTGTTGCGCCTGTTCACCATTCATGACTGACAACCCATAAGTCTACTTAAACTCACATTATGTATTTTGTGTCCCTAAATGATACATGATAATAAATTAAATGACTGATTTTCAGTTTCCCAAAATAACATAACGAAGTCAAATGTAATGAACAAAGCACTACAGTATATTTCCAGTACTGTTAATAGCTTAGGCAGTATCCATGTCTCGGGAAATAGGCTGCTAAGGCAGTCAAATCTGCTAAAACAGCCATCGTTATATATTTGACTGACCTGCTACTCCATCTCCATGGGGATATTCACAGACATTGGCTTCTGAATCTAATGAATTAAGGATCCCAAATTTATTTTGTAAAAAAGGAAATGAACAGACACTGCTTAGTGGAATACTTCATTATCTTCTGTGCTACAGCCTGATTCTGAAAAATCAATTAAAGTTGCATATTATTGAATTCCGGGGATTGTCAATATCAAATATCAAGATCAAACTGTTAAAAAACAGTTTTAGGCTTCACTACATCAAGACGAAATAGTGAGGGGAGGACGTGTGGGCAATTTTAAAACAGGAGGTCGATGATGACATTACAAGCCAGCACTACATGCAAGCAGCAAGCCCTTAAACCAATGCATACTGGCTCTGCCTGAGGAGGGTCACAAACAAAGTGACAGAAGCTATTTATCAATCCAACTCAAAGAGCAAGATCACATGAGTGAGCAAACACCTCTTCTGTAATCTCAACATGTAAACTGCACTTTCTGATAAAAAGATGTAAAAACCTTCATTTCATAAACTAGTATACACATAAAACTGCAGATTTCCCTTGTTCCCAGTAAATACATACTGTACATTGTTTTTTTGCATTACTGTACAAACTCCCAAAATCTGAGTTGGTCATGAATACTCCAGCATACACATTGAAATGGTGGATTTGAAATGAAATGTCAAGAAGTTTGAAAGGTTCATGTTTTGCACATGTTTTTAAGGGTTAAACCAAAATCACCACTAAAATCACAAAGGACAAGCTCAAGTTTCTGGCTCCAAGCTTGTCTGGCCTCTGAGACATCTATTAAACATGGAGGTCAATGACTTCTGGGTCAAGCAATCAATCACTATTCCTTAACTTCCACCTTATAAGTGAGGAGTGATGTCATGATGAATGTTCACCTCTTGCTCAGAACTCTAGGTTTAACCATTACCGCAGATAAAGCTGAGCCATATCAGTCAAGAGTTTCTGTTCTTCATCCATGTCTTACTGCTTTTGAGAAGTCACTTTGATCCTCCCTGAGGGTTGGAGGAAACCTGACTATGATAACTAATCACAGTCAGGTTTCCTCCAACCCTTAAACACAAAACTGTGAGGTTAATGGAGTCTACAATGTGTAGATATGCTGTATGCACACTATCAAAGTTCTCTTACTGAGTTGGCATAGCCCACAAGACTCAAGAATTCCACAGCTCAAACAAAACAACAGTAAAAGTCTAAATTTACAAAGCTTCAAAATGCTTAAATACATCATGATTTATTATACTTTACACCTCGGTCTAAACTGACTTTAGTCTGGAGGAGAAAGAAATAAGATAAATCTATATAATCCAAACACTCAGAAGAAGGAAAGGTATTGCTGCTTTGTCATGATCTTTTCTGTAAGGCAGTTGAGCAGAAGTAAGGATAGCTTTGATTTCTCTAGCATTTCTTTTAAATAAACTATTCTGCTTGCCTTTATAAAAGTCTGGCTCTTACTTTGATCCAAAGGCTGTGTGGTACAATTTAAGAACTAAGATTTAATTTTGGTTGCGCACACAAAGAATTCAGAACTTACACGTTTTGACCTCAGTGCACCAAAGATAATGTAGGAGGAAAGCCAACATCATACAATTTACAGTACAAGACACAGTATTACTCTTGTCTAGAGATCTCCATTAAGCTGCACAAAGCACTGTGCACACTGTAGGTGGTGTTCATTGCTGAGGTCTGGTTTCAAACCTCATTTGCTGAGGTTTGAAAAACGTATATCTGGAGTCAAGTTCCAAGTATCATTTTATTACTACTAGACTGACACACATGGAAATACATTTTATTTCAGGCTACCTCATATATAAATCCAAACATTGGTACTACATTGTCCCAGTCGTAACTTATTGAGTAAATATGGTCATACAATTTTGACAAGGCATAAAATTCTTTATATTACTGCAGAGATGAAAATGCCAGCATGTGAATCTGCACTGGGTTGAGTGGTGCAATCCAGCTAAAATAAGATCACTTTCAAAGAAAAAAAATGGATTTGCTGAGGAAAAAGTGAACTGAAGCCAGATGAGCCATGTATGTCATACACACTGTAAATATATCTTCACTTATGGTAATTTAATTTGGATGAAAACCAATGATTACAAACTGCTCAGACATGCTTTATGTTTATATCGATCTCTTCCAAAGCT
Source organism: Lepisosteus platostomus (assembly GCF_059453375.1). Taxonomy (NCBI): domain Eukaryota; kingdom Metazoa; phylum Chordata; class Actinopteri; order Semionotiformes; family Lepisosteidae; genus Lepisosteus; species Lepisosteus platostomus. Next base: position 53,802,787 of record NC_142618.1, read on the forward strand.
TATAAATCTGTCACAATTCTTCAAGGATAGATACAGACAAATCTCAGTAGGTACCTTGGATACTATCAAGTTAGGAATAAGTACACGCGAAATCCAAGAATGATAAACTTTCAATAATTTGTTGCTTGCTTTAATAAACTGTTACGTCACAGTGAATTGGCTATGTTTTTAATGAGTTCAAATTTGAGTACACTGAAATCAGAACAAAAAAACTAAAAGCCCAAGAGGGAGAGATTACAGCTCTTGCGAGTGGTTCTTTCTTCTGAGTGGGAGCGCTGCAGATAGTGGATACAATTTTAACCTGTCACTGACATCAGGGACGGACTTCGCTGACTGCTGGGACCTGAAATGTCTGCATCCTTTCATTTGTTCCCAGAGTTGTCAACCACGGCAATTTACAACAGCTGTCAACTGTTGCCATCCTTCATTGTTTCATTTCTTCCTCAGGGTTTCCGTGCCTTTCATGGCTAATTAGGTCAGCCGATTACTCGATCTGTCAAAGATGTACTACAGTCATCAGGGATAGACTTATGCACTTACTACAAGGCTGACCAGTCATAATCCTGGAGGGCTGGTGTGTCTGTAGGTTTCCTAGACCTCTGTAAAGCTGTAGCAACTGAAGACCTGGAAGAAGCTGTTAAATTGGATCCAGTCTATCTGATTAATTGTTCTGATTTCGCTCGTTACGAGCCAAACCGGAATAAAAAGCTGAAGACACACAGGCCCTCGAGGACCAGGATTGGACAGCCCTGACCCTGATCAAAGGCCTTTGCATCAAATATTATCGACTTTTTACCTCAATTCATAATGTCACTGTAGTGTATGACATGATTGGATTATGGGTAATGGAACAGCAGTAGATTTAGCAATAAGTGAACACTATGTACTTAATGAAGTAATAATGTGGATATCAATAGCCTCCCAAGGGCCCATGAAATGAGGAATAGAGGTACAGAACTATAAAAGTCATGAGCTGTGAAATTGTAGTCTTTTATATAAACAGGAGCTTGCAAGGTGGCCAGTTTTAATAATTACAGTAGTTGCGTTTTGGGAAGAAAATAGGAAATGATCAACATGAAGATCACTAATAATTTCAGATCTCCTGTTTTACGTAGCCTGCTGAAGTTATTAACCAGCACTATTGTTTTAAAAGCAGTATTTCATGTCACATTTTCAATCCAACAAATGAGCTTTTGATATCTCTCATCAAATGCTATTAATCTCTTTCCCCTGATTTGGCCAACAGGCTGCTATTATAAAATGCCATGTTCATAACAAATTGATAGTTCAGAGAATCATTTTGTCATGCAGCTAAACACCTGGCCACTGATTTCAGGGCCTATTGCAGATGACTACAGTACTTAATCCTCTATCCACACTGAAGATTTAAGAATGTGCGCAAATGTGAAAAATGGTTAAGACCCAGGAAATAACATTGAAGAGCATGTAATACAACAATGATTGACGGAGATTAAAAATATAAAGGTCATATTATGCAGTGCTTTTCACATTTGAGCCGATTTGTTTCCACATTTCAGGTAAGAACATGGCCAAATTATACAGAATTAGAATATGATTTATCATACCAGTGACATGATTGCAGATACAGTTCCTCATTTTTTTAACACTGTCAGGGAAGTAATCCTAAATCCCAAAGGATGACACAGTCATAATGAAATCTTGGAAGAAAAGCAACATAAAAAGTAAAAATAAGGAGGCAAAAAGGTTTTTGAGGTATTCTGATAACAAAGAGGAAAATGTAGAAAACAAACATGCAGCAAGTTACATGCCTGAATTGATTTGCAAGAAATAGTAATAGAGATGTTTAAATGAATTGTGAACTTAAATGAATGTTTAAATAAACTTTGGCTTAGAATGCTGGTTTGTAAAACTGCTAAACTCTTATGGTCATAATTTGAAAACATGTACCTGAAGGCAAGGAATGCTATTTTTATTATGGAAAAATATTTGGCAAAGACAAAATAAAAAAAAAAAAGACTAAACTATGCAAAGCAAGCAAAAATGGAAGTTTAAAAAAAAACTTGGACACAACACAATAGCATAACCCAGATTAGAGCTTTTATACTGAGTGGTTCACATCTCACCACAAACCTTTAAATGTCGTATTGATATTCAAGAGCTTGCATTTTTTTACAACAAAGCCATAACAGTCCACCTACATCTTCCAGCACAGTAATGATCCTTAGAAAGCATTTCTGAAGTGAAGACTATACTAAAGGTCTTTAAGAGTCCTATCAATACGCAAGATCTCATTTCAATTATCCAAAATGGTATTTTTTTCTCAGTATCTGTAGAAGACGCTTGAATTCTTACCAATCCTAATGCAAATAACAATAAAATTTGAACCATGCAAGAAATTACATAAGTAGCAGTTAGGGAAAGATTTTAAAATGGAGCTGCTTATTATTACTAAAAGATGCAATATACAAACAGTATATGTCCATATTAGGTATGCTTCTTAGAGTGATGTAAGAAAAGCAGAAATATGGGGAACTGTAAAAGGGGATGAAAACAAAGAAGGACAGACTGATAACTGTAGTTTAGATTTATATTTAAGCTGCATCTCATTAGTTTGACATTAACAACTCATCTAAATATACAGTACTCTATCAACACGATAAATTAACATGTAGGAGAAAATAGATTTACTCACACTAAAGGGGAAGCTTAAAGTCAAAGTTAAGAACTTCATGACGGACTGAATAAACATTCACAGCAAGAAGTAAGAGCTTAAGAGCTATGAAGATGGCTAAGGTTTACTTTATTAATGTATTATTTCACTAAAGGTCAATAAACATTTAAACAAATGGGAATGTGCATAGCAATTGTCATTAATCAATATTAGATACTTAAGACTAGAAGGACTGTCCCTCACTGTGCCAGCAATTCATATAGATTTGAGAAAAGTAAATAATTTATCTTCTGTTAGTATAGTATACAGTATGTGGAAGATGGATCCAAAAGACTATAAAGATACAAGGGCAGCTCATTGTGGCAAACACAGTGACACTGACTGGATCCAAAATATAAAAAAAACAATAGAAATCTGGTGTATTTGATAATACATTTATTTTCTGCAACACAAAAGCACTTTACTGATACTTTAAGCTGCCAGAACTGCAGAACTCTCACCTACAGGGTTACAACTATACAATTAGATTTGTCTACAGCAAAGAGACAGTGGGATCCTTCCACAAGTTACAGAATTCAAAGTTCCCAGTGCTGCTCTCTTTTTGTGCTTCTGCTCTCCACAAGTACTAAAAGCTAAAAGATTTTAAAAAATGAAAAGGAATCAAAACTGCAAGAAATTCAATTCCAGAAAACTGCAGGATATTCTTTGCCAGTAAAATGTTTTGAATGATCATTAAATATGCACATTTTCATATGCAAAATTTGCTATTCATGGGCTCATTGGTTGCTTTTTAAATGCCTCTTCCACCTATAGAGAAAAAAAGGGACAGCATTACCTGCAACAAAACAGCTCTGACAGAGCTGACAGAAAAGTTCTAGTTTTATTGCTAAAATTATTCACAAACAAAATGCTAAACGCAAGCATTTTCAGTTTGTGCTGAAGCTGAAATCAATTAAAGTTTAAATTTACTAAAGCCAGCATGAAAGCTTGATTGCCACAGCAATCAAACAAGAACATCTGCTTTTTTTGCTCTTCACTGAATTTTCTGTTCAATTTCTATTACAATCACCAGTTTAAAAAAAAAAACAGTAATGATTGTGGTATCTATTCTTACAGTATCTGAGTTCACATTGTCTTTGTATAATGTACTGAGCATCAAAGTAAATGTATTCCTCTATTTACGCGAGCTTATAGCTTTTTAGAAAAATACATGAATTTTGGATACTGATTAAATGTAATGTCATTATTTTGATTATTTATGCCTGCCTATGACAGTCAAAAACTAAATTCAGTTGTATTACATAACCACTAAACCACCACACTGATGGATGATGAGGAAATATCAGATGTTGACTGTCAGGCCTGGTGAAATTACATAAAACTGCACAGATAGGAACCAGCATGGACAGAACAACAATACCTTTGTGCTATAGGCGAAGCCAAGTCTATATTAGTGATGAACCAAGGTTTCAGGCAGACCACCAGGATGGATGTTAGTCACTGTGGTGCAGACATGCAGAACAACAAGCTAATTGATTGGGAACAATCAATGGGGAAGTCTGAGTGGTCTGGCCAAGAATGTCTAGTCTATACTTGAGTTGCAATTGGTGGCAATTTGACTACATAGCTGTACATAGATCATGATCACCCTCCTGAAGGCTCATCCTGGAGTGACAAAATTACAGCAGGACAAGGCCCAGAGTTACCTTCCCATAAAATAAGAATGTAATAGTTTAGCTATGGATGCACTCCTGGCCAGATTTGATCCCCATTGAGCATTTGTGAGACAGGCTGTGATGATGTGTGGCATCTACGATTCAGAGACCAGTGAACAAGCTACATGCTTGCCTTGGATCCATAAGAAGAATGGGATAAGACATTCATCATTACTACCTGCAACTTTCACAGCGAACTCCTTGGTGATCAACCCCATTGATGATTAACGTTAATCACCATAATAATGAATTTCACTATGTCATGTCTGTTCAATAAAATGCCAGTGCAGATGGCATGGTTTAATTTTCCTGAAAGGAACATTGAGAATATGTTGCAATTAGAAATGTTAAATGTCTTCTGATGCTTAGGATATGCTTTGCCAATTAAATGTTTTGAATGATCATTAAATATGCACATTTATGATGTTCTATTCATGGGAGGTTCATTTGAATATAAATAAATCATTCAAAATCCCTACTAAGAGCACTATTTTTCAAGTGACTTGAAATATGACAACAACTGGGAAAACCAAAACATAAGTACTCTCTTAATTTTGGAAAGAACTACAATAAAACAGCAATATTCTCATCCTCCTGGCTTATAAAGAAGGATACAGTTGATAGAGACTAGAACTCATCTGGATTCTTCTGGATCTCTGCTGAGTTGTTAGGATTAACATAAAAGCTCTTAAATACCTTAGTGCCTTGCTACTGGAAAGAGTAACTGATTTGGCATACTCCCACTCATGTCTTTACTTTCCAGCATGTTCGAGCACACTGAGTTATATTTCAAAGGTGATAAAGAATGAGATTAATCTTTTTGCACCTGCATTATGGTATGATCTTCCATTTGTAAACAAGAAACAAGAAATGTCATCACAATTTATTTTTATTTGACCATTTTCTAATGTACCATGCACACAAAGTGAAAGTGTTGTCTGTGATATTGTGCACATCCCAAGAGAACAATGGAAATCCCAAAGTACATGTACATTTGCCAATGTACTCCTCTCTCTCTTTTATAGCCAGACTAATTATTATATTCTATTGACTTGTACACAGAAATTGTCAATTGTCATCCTCAAAACATCTTTAGGAGACAGAATTTTAATCACAGCGGTACATTTAAATAAAAATGGAACCAGTACATTTTATATAGCTACAAATTCTAGCCCCTTGCAAAAATAAAATATATGCCCCAAAACAAACACTGTATATTTCTGTATACTTCTAATTATTGTTAGCTTTATCTGTTTATCTTTGACAAAATTTAAAACTGCATTTAGAAAAACATGGTCACAAGCTAGCAGAAAACATTCTCAACACCCTATAATCAACATCATACGAAATGCATATGAAATAGAAGCAGGACTGCAATACTTTCAGACACCCACTTGTTTGCTTAAAAATGGTTCACAGCTTTTTTTTTAGCCTGAATCTTTATTTCTTGCAAAGGTTTAAGCTTAGAGTGTCTACACATGCAACACAAGCACATGCAGAGAGTGCAGAAAAAATTGACCATGAAATTCTGTTTGTCTTCTTTGAGCAGATGACTGCCCAGGCTTGAACGTTTTTCATTACAGTGTAATATGAATTCTGTTTGCAGTCACGGTGTGGTGTATAATTATGTTACTGTCACTCTATATGTTACCTGGAGTTCTAGCCATGTGTGTACTAAATGATGGGCTATCACAGAATTCCATTTATATTATTTTTACAATTATTTCAAACTGTATAAATTAGTCCAGTGAGAAAAAATGTACTGTAACATCTCACTCTCTGCTGGCAGCGTTATAGCCACTGTGGCAGCACTGACAGACATATTAAATAGCTTAATTATTCCTACAAGGAGAGTAAGCAGTAAAACCTAGAGTTCTTTGGGACTATTAAAAATAAAGTCTGGGCTTCCTCCAATGAATAATTTAAATGCTGTCATTTTTAAAATGGGAAAACATGGGAACATATTGGTAAACAAAGGCATTTAACGTCAACAATGGTGCAAGAAAATAATATGTTTAAAATGATATACTACAAATCAAAAGAAACATCAGAGGTAAATTCATTGTGTTGATTAACACTGGTCATCAACAAAGTTGATCAACAAGGAGCCTACTGGAAAAGTCACAGCCTAGGACCATATCTGGCCACCACTGGAAACAATATAAGCTGTCCATCTGCAGATGCCACAGCATATCTGTCTCATCTTGCGGCAAAGCCAGTGTTACACACGCATCCTGGTGACATGTTTGCCCTGCCAGAAGATTATTACTTCAGGGTGTGTCTGCAGGATAAACAACAATTGAGTTTTCAGGAGCCTATGAACATAGTGTCATGCATTCAGGCTGCTATCAATCCCTACAAATGGAGCTCTGTAGGAACTAGACCCCCTCGTCAGACCATCACAGCTGGGTCATCGGTCTTGACGAGGTGCATTGACTTCTGATCTTCCATATCTTGATAGGAAGTGACAGTAATGTTACTCCAACAACCAACATACTAATGGCTTGAAGGTGTTGTTTTCGTTACAAACGGCGCATATTGATTTTTTTATGTGATTTTCTTTATTGACATTCAACAAGCAGAATCACCTCATTATCTGTGCCCAATCATCCATCACACAAATTAAGTGATCTAGTGCCTATGTAAAAGTCAAAGCTGCTCGAGTGTATCGTGGAAAGGCATGAATAATCAATAATACAACATAATGAGTATGCTGTGCTTTTGTAAAAACAAACACATGAATAGATGAAGTTTCTTTTGACGTTCAGTATATATTCACCCTCTCCTTGCCCCTTCAAGAGCCACACTGCAATTAGCACAATGATAAGTGGAGAATTTATTTATGAGTGATCAACTCAACCAATGATAAGTGTAGTCCTATTTTTTTTCTATGAATTATAAAATTAAAGCACTGGTGAATACATTACCAGTGAACCCATGATAATATTAAAACCTTAAATCAAAAATCCCATGTATGAATCATATTTGGACAGTATTAATGGCAGCCTTGCATACAACACTTTGTTAAAGAAGTTAATTTATTGCAAGATACACATATCAAACACTATACTCTCAAAAACAGGCATATTTCTGTTATTACTGTTTGATGTTTTTGAATGGAAATGATTTGAAAAGATACCAAGATTTTATTAAAAAGCAGAATAAATATAATCCACTTGCTAGATGATAGCTGGCCCGACAGATTTCAGATGACACCAAAGTAGAAAAATCAACATTCCACATAGCAGCCATAATGTGATGAGAATCAATAGCTCTAAAAAGGTAACAGTGAAGAGAAGGGTTGTTATCCACATGTAGTGATTTAACTAATTACTGAAAAATGTCAATACTTCACCTCCTGACTGATTAAACTGTTTGCACTTTGTATTTGAAAGCACTATACTGAATACTTTAATTCTAAGATGTTAAACATGCTCTAGTTAGGTTAAATATACATGGTTATACATATGTAGACTATTGCTGGGGTCTCTCTGTTCACACTTTCTAAAGATTCTTTTCCAAATAAAGTCAGGAGTATGTGCAATGGATCACCGATTCTTTGCTTCAGTGAGATACAGAGGTTGACTGTATTAGCTAAGAACCCACAGGGAATGTCATTTCTGTCCCAGCTCTCTTGTGGAATACCTGAACTGAGACCTCTAGGGATCAGTAGCTCAGCAACAATTTGTGATTAGACTTATCAGACTAAACGAGAACCCCAGCAGATGGTGAAAGTCAAGGACACATATTTATGGTCACTTCAAGTCGCATGTTGATAGCAGAAACTTGAGAACTACTGAAACAGGTATCCCGGATAGCACAATTACGACATGTACTCATTAGTATATTTAGTGGCTCTAATGTTGTCAGTTGTGGAATTGTGGAATTTTACTGCCATTTTTAAAATATAATATTCCATTAGCGCTGGTATTCCAGATTTGATCAGTGTTCCAAGATTATATCTCTGGAAAAAAAACACCATATAGAAAATGACACTAATCATTTTTTTATGTAGAAGTTTATTGATGTGCATTCTCATTCAAAGCATCAACAGAAAAAAATATTTTTTTAAAGCAGGCATTTCTTTTTGTAATTATGGTATGACAAATCTTAACATTATGAAACATGGTTAACATTTCTGGTTAGTTTCTTTTTTCTAATTACAGCATTGTGCTAGTTACTTTAACAGTCTGAGTACTGTTTTCGATCACCTGCCTCCAGGTGGGTGACTGTTTTCATGCTTTCATTGGGAAGATATATCTCATTCTGCCCCTCCCACTCTGTAATTCAGCACCTTCATGGCTCCCTTGTGGGGTTTTCCAATTTCATGTGCTTTCTATCCTGGTTCAGCTGACTTTTGAAAGCATAAACAGCTTCAAACACAATAGCACTTCCTCAGTGGTGTCTCCAATAACTTCTATCACTGGCAAAGTACTGTCCTGCCTTCATAATTAAAGCCTTCAAGGGTATAGTAATATACTGCTTCAATAGATTGTTTAGGTTTTTTTTTTTGCTTTGTTGCAAAAAATAGACAATTGAATTACAGTCATCAGAGATTCACTCTGCTACTGCCATTGATTGAACTGCTGCAATTGCAAAGTTTTAAATCTTTTGGAATATGTCATCCTATTATCTCTGTAATTCCAGAATGGGACTGCTGCTCAACCACATAATCAGAGATCGGAGAAAAGATATCTCTGAACTTAAAGACTCCCACGACCAAATTTATAAAAAGTTCATGAAATAAGAAGGAAAAAGAACCAAGGAAAAGAAAATAAAGAAGAACAAAGCTGATATGAATATGCTGTTCACAATTCTATTAAGTGAAGTTCAATTTGATATAATTTCTTTACTTAAACACTGCATCATCAGAACACCTTAGGGAGCTCCAGTATCCATTCTTTAGAAGGAAGATTCTTAACAAAATTGTGTAATATTTTTCTTGTCTGGTGGACTGGCATCTCACCCAGTGTTTCTGGGATATACTTCTCGTACATGCAACCCTTAACAGGACTGAACAACTTTTTGACAATAGACAGGTGGGTTAGATGTAATATAATGTAACGCAACGGGGGCTCAAGCGGGCGCCCTTGCCGCATTAGGTCGGCCCCCCACCGTCGGGGGCTCGAACCCGGGACTCCCGCGTCACTCAACAGGGACCCAGCCCGGTGAGCTAAAGAGAGATCTCTCCACAGCCCAGTAGCTGTAGTCCTGCTATCACAGGGAAGGGCGGTGACGTCACCGCTCTGGTAAGCCGGCTCTTACACACCCTGATGGCCGTATGCGTTACAATAATTTTGCCTCTCTGGACTAGCTAAGGTGTCTGTCTAATGTGACGTCTGCATAGTATCTTTCAAATTAGACACAGGCTGTTCCATTGTATAACAAATTACACTGTACACTGTAGGAGTTACAAAAGAATAAAAATTGGTGAATGGATTTGAAAAAAGAACCGATTCCAATCCTGATACCTTGGTTCCCCACAAATTTTATATTATTCTGCTTAGATATGGTAACTATAAAAGTACTTGAGTTCTGCTATTGTCACATACAGACAACACCGAGATTTGTCTTTCCGATACCCAAAATCTGAATTATGAGTCTTCAAAAAGATAATCCACTCAAAAAAATGATAACAGTGTGATAGAAGTATCATCTTTTATCTCATATATATATAAAGCAAAACAGAGAAAATAATATTTTCAATATGCATATTCATGGCATTAAAATATTCTTCACAAAATCCATTCCCAAATTAAATGGCATTACTTCCTGAAAAAATGGGGTAGAACTTTATGAAGCTGAAATGAAAATTTGACGGTGGTAGTCAAGTAGCCACAGATTATTTCGGCAGATAATATAAATATTAAGAGAAATGGTCCAAAATATCCCCCCAATCACAAATGTATAGATTGCATTCTTTAAGGATATAGTTAAAAGCACTTAGCCAAGTGGTTTGTTTGAAGCTGTTTGACAGCATTGTAATTTTCGGAGAGAGAAATGAGGTGAAATGAGACAGTGGCACTGGAAAAAAAAAGTCCACTTAAAAGTAACTAGACTAACCCTGGAGCTAAAGCGCTTGACTTATGGGGCTAGGTTAAAGAAATGAACGATTTTTAATGAAGAACCAAAGAGGACTTCAGGGCAGATTTGATTGAAGCAGCTAAAATCCATAAGGGGTCAACAAAGTTGTCTTCCAGTTACTAATTTAAACTACACAGAGAACGGCAGGACAGTAAGTCTTGCATTTGAAAGTGAGGTGGAGAATGACAATGGAAAACCTAATGAATAGACTATCTTTGCTGATTCACTGTAATTTAAGAACACCTACGGTATTTGAAAATCAATTACTCCTGCATATCTCCTTATTTACAGCTCTATTGTCTTGTACCCTGGGATGCGCTAATTATGTGCAATGCAGCTTTTGCTGCTCTGCTCTGTTCCAGTATTAGAGACCGACCCTGGTTAAAACACAGGGACTCCTTAGAACACTCACATGAAAGTACTGGCACATTAAGATAATCTAGTGCCCCCTTTTTGAGAAAATCATTAGAAGTTCAAAGTAGACAGTTACATTTAAATGGTGACACCCGTATACAAAGACAGGGTGATTGTCCGAACTTTTATTATTCTGTTTTCCGTACACATATGATAACTACTCCTAAGATTGCGTGCTTCCTTTTCATATTTAACTGTTGTCTCATGAATTGCTCAAATAAAACATTTTCCATAATTCACAAATTTCAAAAGCTGCTCCTACATGTGTGTTTTTGAATGGATTACAGTACATTCACAATTGTAGCAGCCACCTATAACAAAACATTAAAACATTTTTTAGAGATAAAACAAGGGAGATTTTTTGTTGCAGGAAACAAAGAATATATTGTTTGTTTGTAGTACGAGTCAGCTTTTAGACAGCTACAAATAGGATGTCAGGCTTTATTAGGCAGATTTTAACATGTAATTGAGAAATAGTTTTCTAATTTTGTAGAACTGAAACTAAACCAGATTCCTTAGATTTACTTAAGCCTTTATTGTTTATTGACACTAGCCCATGAATCAGAGAAGTAGGTCCAAATTAAAGCAAAAATAGCACAGGAAAAATATGTGAGTTGGAACAATCTGTGGCACAGCTACTGTAATTAAAGCTCAGGGAATTAATTTGCTTGATTGACTGATGAAGCACAAGATCAAAATGAGGATTACAAGATGGTACCAAAGGCATCTGTTTGGCCAGTCTTTTTAATTTCTCCTCAGCAGTCAGTAGGGCCGCAAAAATTTAATTATTTTAATACCAAAACAATAAAAGATTTTTCTAAAGATAACTGTAAAAATAAACACTTACTGCAAGACATATTTCACAGAATGGCTTATAGACACACATCCTCTATAGGTGGTTTGATACTGCCAAGCTGATAAAGACCATAGATCCCCAGCTGATTTTATTTAAAAGAGATGATATGATCACTGAAAGAAATTGCTGCTGAGAAAATGTACTGACAGAAAGCAAACATTATTAATTTATAACATTGTACTATATATGAATATTTCCTGAAATGCAAAAACAGAAAAACAAATATCAGTGAACATGTCCTATAGACTGCAGATCATCACAAAGACAATGAAAAGAAAAACTGTATTTAGTTTTGAATTTGATATCCACAATTTCTTTTCACGATAAAGGCTGTCACTAAAGAAAAAAAAATGCTGTTTATAGTGGGAAGGGAGCATGAGTTTTGTAAGGAAAAATCAACAATGGCCAAAGAATTGTTACTTAACATCAAAAAAGCATTTCAAATTAAACCTCTTCACAATTGTATGCCTAAAATCTTCTCAAAATCAACATGAAAAGATGATGTTTGCTTTTACGACATTTGTCTCTATCTGAAAAGCTCAATCCTTTGGTTAAACACAGAATATCCATAACATTAACGGATTATACATAATAACTATGGCATCAAGAGGTTTCATAACTAAAATTACTGGTAGCCCTAACCCCAGTCTACTTTATTATCAAGGTAATCTGTTGCTTAAAACATTTTTATATGAATAATAAGCTGCAGACTGTAGACTAGACTGTAATCTATAGCATTTTACATTGCCATTCATCTTTTTTTTCCAAAATCCGCAAGAATAAATTTGCGAAAAAATAGCACATTTATCTATTTTTATGTGATACATTATACAATAATTACCAGTAAGAAAATATACACACCCTTTACTGAAAATACACCCTGTGTATTAATCAGAAGAAAAACAAGACGAAGAGCATTCATAGGAGCCAACACAAACTTTACTAAATTGCATATAAATATATGAAACAAAACATCGGTTTGTTTCTCTTCTCATAGCAATTCAAGAAAGAGCCAGGCTAATCCAAGAATGCAAGTTGTACCAACCATTAAATAAGCCAAAGATGGAATAAAATCTCACTTTGGACGCAAGTTAATTTGTGGACTTCTACCATATTGTACAAGGGTGCATGATGAATCACAAAGCCCAGTAATACTGTCCCATCCTTGCTCACTAAACTGGAGCCTATAAATCAGATTAATCAATGTAAAATTAATGGCAACATTTTGTTTTGCTCATTTCATCACAGTACATATGCCTATAGGCTCTTTTTGAAGGTGTTAATGCCATTTTATCCGCTTCTCAAACAACATACCATTTGTAGAAAACTAAAAGAGGCAAAAAGGTAGTGCTGTAGTTTCTGAATTGTGCAGTTAATAACCTGCTGAGGAACATCATTCAGAACCTCTGTCACTAATTTATTTTACCTCTGAATTCTATTTTTTTTACTTGCTTTATATAATAAGAGCAGTATAAACATTTTTGGCCTTAACAATACCAATTTCGCTTTTGTACCTTGGGGTCACTGTGTTCAAAGGCAGAGTTGCATCAGCGATGCCGCATGGAAAATGCCACAGTCTCACTTTAGCTAGCATGGACAAAAAAACAACAGTCTCGGTTGCAATCTCTTTTGTAAAAAAGTGTTGTGGTTTAAAACATATTACTAGAAATGCAATCACCAGTCGAGATAAAAGTCTCAATTTTGCAAACTGTTATTGGCTCTAAGACACTTCTGGACAATGATAACATTCAAATAACTGAACAAGTGCCTGAAGGGAAGTTTAAAATGAAAACGCATAAATATTTCATCATGAATGCAGTTATACCATCTCTTAAATGAATTGATAACAAAATAGCAGTGCCATTATTGTGGAAAAATATATTGTCGGCCATATCAAGATTTACTTAACAGGTGCTCTGGCTATTTTGAAATAATGCTGCATTACAAAGTCAAGGTCAATTGCTTTCCAATAGGTCCTCATTCTCACAGCTTATACAACTGTAGACATGTAAGTATTACAGTACCAGATTAAGTTACAAAAATATGAGCAGATCATTCAAAGCTGACAACATAAACACAGATTATGCAAGACATCAAGGATCCCTTTCTTTATTAAAAAAATATGTAATTATATACCTGACTAAAGAAAAATTCACTTTGTGATTCCACCCTAAAAACTAAATGATAGAAGAGAATCTTAAAGCAATATGTGCTTTTCCTGAGTTTAATTTATAGGCCTAAGGAGCAAGACTACCTGCAGTGGTTTAAAATGCATAAATGGCAGGAACTTGATGCTAAAGCACCATTAAAAGACTTTCTTATTTTCAATTATATAAAAGTTATACAGAGGAGGTTTTCACACCTGGAACACTAGGATTTCATTACAAATTAGTCCTTTCTTCACTCTGACTAGCTCTAAAGTATAAAATGTGCTACAAATATGTGAACTTAATCCCACAAATTCAAATTACCAGACAGTTCTATTAAAATACTATATGCTGGATAGTAAATGAAAACACTTCCTAGACATAATTCTAACAAACAATCATTAAATTAAATAAACCCCTTTTCCGTGCTGTCTAAATGAGACCATTTGCAATACAATCCTGGACTCTCTTTCTGCAGATAACGAAAAACATGTATGGGGGAAGAAGCTCTCATATACTATATATATATACTGTACCATGGGTACACTTAATACACTGTGTGAATCAACATCAATAAGTAAAATAACAAAAGAACATAACAAAAAATACAGTGTCGCACAGCTTCCTGTTTTATCAAAATGACTGTGTGATAATTCTGCTGTAGTGTACATGAATATGGATGAGGACGTGCTGATAACAGGTGAATCCGAAGGTGAAGTTATTGAGGATGAGGAGGAAGGGATGTTTTGCTACAGAAATGCCATGTGGTAGAGGTACCATGAGGAGACCTGAGCGTGGCACAGGGTGTGCTTTATAAACAGAGAAAGCATGTCTCAAGGCCATTTTTAAAATCCAAGTTTTAAGAATGTAGTAATCATTTCCCCCACGAAAAACAGATCTGCACTTAAGGAACTCCACGCAGACCCTGGCTTTAAAAAACATATTTTTTTCATACATTATTGACTAATTCAGTGGCTGCAATTTATTTTTATTGTTTAAAACACTGATGCACATCAAGACATCCAAAGAAATAAATATAAAGCACACTAAATGCTATTAATATTTAGTGTTTAATGAAGGAATCAAATAAATGAGCGCCTACTATTCAACATCAACCCAGCAACACCATAGTCAAAAAGCCAGCTTTTCTATGTGAGGTCATAATGTAAAGGCCTTACCAGAGGAAAAACATTAAAAAGCATTAAATTGTTCAGCATCACCAATTCAGTTTTGGTCTGAGTTAAATTGGGAGATTTATAGTCTTTTTTCAACCATGACTCATTGGTCCTGTTCACATTCCTACAGCACTGTGGGCAGCTTCTTGGGAAACTCAAACAAATGCATAAAAATGTGTTCTTATGAAGGATATCAAACAGCAAAATTATAACATGTATGGGAATTCTAGCTCTAGCAAATAATGCTGTCTGTTCTGGTTTTTGCCTGTTTAGAGCAAATGCCATTATATTATGGGAACGTTTTTATTATTTGGTGATGAACAAACACTTTTGAAAGAGGCTGGCATTTTTATAACAATGCAAGTTCAATAAACCACCTAAAAGCTTTCAATGTGATTTGTTTACCAATATCCACCTAAGATTTATAGTACGTTGATGGTGGGTTTACTCTTTTATAATGCATGCCAGTGTCATAATGATAAAATACTCTTTTATAATGCATGCCAATGTCATAATGATAAAATACGTATGAAGCACAGATTTTGTAATTTGAAGTATTATACATGTCAACCATTGAGCCTAGTGTTGTAATACCCCATTTATAGCATCTATGCTAATGTAACATAAGAACTAGCTTTGGTAGTCAATGTAATGTGGGACACAGAGACAGATGATGCTGGTTTTCATCTAAAAATCCCTTGTGACTCACAAATCAATCCCAAGTGAATTCTGAAACAGTCCCAGAAAGAGGTTACTGCATCAGCCCCTTTTTTTGTAACGCCAGATGGGTCCTTTGCTTACTCTCCATTACAAACAAAACAATAAACCATATTTCCTTGAACAGAATCAATTCCTCATGAAAAAGGTACTGCATCTAAGACTATTCATAAACAAATCATCAAAAAATAAATAAAAGGGAAAGAATCAAAGACACTTGAGCAAAAAAAACAAATCTAATTCAAAATTGCTAAATAAAAAAGCAATTAAATAGGATTAAAAAGGTTCAGAAGACACTGTAATAACAGTCATTGCAAAAGTTATGTGACTTTCAACTTATTTACCTTGAAACTTAAAGCACCATGTGCAAATATTCTGAAACCCATGATGCTAAGTCAATGATAATCATTTGTGTGTGTTCTAAGGATGTAACACTTGCAGGCTACAATCTGCATTTCTGAGAGAAAATTGTCCCTCCTCTCACGTATAATTTTATCTCTGAAAAAAATAAGAAAGTAGATAAATCCTGGTGTAGTGTTTTTCATTCCTTAAAAACAAAGTACTGTAAACAGGATAAAATCGTGTTGTCTCAGTACATAATGAGGTGCAGCATAGATAACTAAACAGTAGGGGAGTGAGCTGAAATGAAATGTGAAATGTACATAAACAAAGACCTTTGAAACCAAAAACAAAAATAGTTCTATGAGACAAATCAGCTGAAAAGAAATGTGCTAAAAAACATAGGAAAGACTAAATTAACATTTCAGACCTTAAAATAAGGAAATACATTTTCTTTCCTATTTTTAACAGCGTCTTCTGATTTGAACAGAGTTTAAGCAATTTCCAAAAGTCACATATTTTATATGTAAATACAAAATTATGTTTTATACACGTGTTGATGACTTCCAACAGATATGCAGAGGGCATTAATGATTCAGAGTTTGATTTACATTTACCTTTGAATACAGTGCGATGAACAGAAGCCGAAGCTTTCCTCTTTCACATTGTACTTCAGAAATACTCAGAAGCAGTACAAACCGCACATCCACAACTAGTTCATTTCCCATTCTAAGGAATCCCTGTGGCTGCAGTGATTGTTTATAGCATGGGTGGAAAAAAAATCTGTGGGTAGCTTTGATGTGCATTTGCCAGAGGTCACATCTGTAGTGGATTCACAGGCTGCATCAGCTCCTAATTACAGGTTGTTACTTGGCATCTTCAAAGACTGTTGAATCAGTGAACAACTTCGTAATTCTCTACCGTTTCTTTTGCAAATTCTGAAGTGTAAAAGGGAGGCAATTCCTATCACGCTTTTAAACACAAAGCGGAAAAGAGTTTAATGTTAACTTTTTAAAAGAAAAATGTCACGCACATGTTGAAACAGGTAGCATTCCTCTTGAGTTTCACTGAACTTAACTTCAAAACTAAGTCAATTCCCCAGCCCTGCTGGAATCAAAGATGTCTTCAGATTTGCATTCAGCAACACTCAATTTCCATTACATATTTGAATTTTTCCTTTAGTCCTTTCAGCATAAGTGAGAAAGTTTGAGTTCAGCTACAAACCACAGCAACTCTGGCAGCATGCACTTCCAAACCTACCCAGCGTTTGGATAGTATCCTAAGCTTTTTTCTTTAAATAGAAGTCTACATCTTAAATGCATCCCTTAACCCTTAAATAGCAGTTACAATTGGAACTGACCACCTAATACAACATTATTTATCTTTATCTAATAAAACAACATGAAATACTTTATATCTTTAATTGTTGTAGCAAGTGTGGCACACTTTTCCCACTTCACTGATCTACTTTATGCTTTCAGCTCAGAATCTGACAACTATTATTTTCATTATTATGGTTTATCTTTCTGGCTCCTTGAGATGCAAATTACATATGTATGTTAAGGCTTATAAAAATATTAACCCATTCTGAATTATGCATTTTGTAATTACATATCCATAGCCAAACAGCTTCCAAATATGATACTATACAAGACACAGGCTCTATGCAAGACATAGAAAGATGCCAGACTTTAAATAAAAAAAAGCAAAATCATGACTAGTTTCATGCCGACCACACAATAATTTGCCAATGTGAAAACTGTTTACCTTACTCATTTATAGATACTAAAAATCAAAGAGGTACTTTGGGAGACTTTAAAAACAACAACTACACTTCATTTTTGGATTTCACCATTTATTTTTCACCTGAGAGAACCACTTACCACCTTTACAGATAAACTCTTCATTCCTTTATTCTCACTCAGTGATGGTTTTCTTACCTAAACGTTGCTTACTTTGATGCTGTCTTCAAATGTCCTTCAAAATGAGAAAGGAATTGTGAACGATACACAACTGTCAGGACTGTCAAGCAAGTGACAAGATCCTAGCTTTTGATACTAATGCCTTCTACAGATACTACTTCAATCTTTTGGTCCTAATGATGTTTTTCTTCAAAACCACAAATACTTGTGGATTAAGTGTAATTTTGGTGTTTTTTCATTATGTGTAATAACATACCTGAAAGTGTGTGCGGATAACGAATGTAGACCAGTGGTAGAAAAACAACAGCGAAAAAGAGGAAAAACAAATAATCAATAGCTTTCTAGGCATGACAACAATATGGGGATGGCAAATTCTATAAAACATGGGGGGTGAGGGGCTGTGCTTTGTGTACTGGTGGTACTGCAGCTGTAGAAAAGCTATTGTAGTTTAAGCACTGCATTTCATTCCACAGCTTGAATAGTAGCAAGAAACTCAATCGTAACAAATGGTTACAAAAGACAGATAGGACAAAGGGGAATGCAGAAAAAAAGTTGGGGAAAAAAAGAACTAATGACAGCCACTAACTAAAACGGGAACAGAGATTTCTCAGCAGGCAACCGGGACTAGCAAGAAAGATGTCTGACGTGCTGAAAGAGCAAGGGGCTTCAGGAAATTAAAGACTGCCTTGGGGTTAAAGTGCAAGCAACCTGACGCTATAGAGCTGGTAAGTGAATTGCAGGCCATAGAAAACTAGCACTAGCCTTCACATTTGTGAGCCTCAGTACAGAGGTTTCAATCAAAGCATCAGGCTTGTATGGTTTGCTGTTTAAGCCAGAACAAGCCTTGGAGGAGGCCTGCCCTCGTGCTAAAGAGCTTTAACCCCTACAAGAGGAGTAAGGCAATTAGGAATCACAAAGACATTTAAAAGAAACTTTCACTCCAGACCAACAATGATGTCAGATCTCCTTTATCAGTTATTCACCCTCTTTCTTATGTCTGTGGAACACAGCCACCCACACAAGGGCACAAGTTTGATCCTGAGTCCAGATTACTAAAGGAAGTCCCAAGGCCATGAAGGGACAGGGAACATTCTGAGAATTTGTTTTAAGTGCTGCTGAAACAAGGGGTGATTATCAAGCATGCCCCCTTTTGTTATTAACTTCCTCAAATTCAGAATGGAAATTAAACGGTGAATTTTTGGCAGAGAGGCAGTGAACAGTTAAGTACCAATTTATTTGATCCAGCTAATGCACAAACAAATATATAAATATACCCCTTTTTATAGAAGTAAAAGGGGTATATTTATTTTATAGAAGAAAACAAAATCTTGCAAATGGATTATACTAATTCTGCTCTTTTGGTGCATTATTCAGAGCAGTTATCTAATGTTAATTAATTAATTTAATTTACTAAAGGATGATTAATTGTCTAACTGCAATATTTCACATTTGAAGAACTGCTTCACAGGACAAATTTATAGTTAATACATTTATTAACAAGTTATACATTGATGTATAAGTTCAGTTACCAAACTGAAGGACCAATGTTTAGGTGAATGTAATCTAGAAAGCTTCCATATTATTGGTAAGCACTACAGAGGACTTCTTATAGTAATTTGTTTTTCTGGAAAAAAGCAACACCTTCATTGTCAGCTACTACTTTTAACTGTCTTGACCTCACTCAGACTAGGAAAATTTGTGATTTCCAATTCTGTACACAAAAGTAATGTTGATATAATATCACCACACTTATCAGTCCAAAATGCAGTTCTCTTTGATTTAAAGAACTTGAAAGACATGCTACTGCCCTTTCTTCTTTATCTGTCTGGCTGCGCGGGTTGTTGTCTTTATTTTTATGACGTCCCCTACTGAACGTAGCTTATCAAGGCTGAGTGCTCAAGCAAAACACCTGTATTTCTCAACCTTTTTCAACCCCAAAAGCCCCCTCCTCCCGCAACTCCCGGAACACGCGCAGCCAGGGATTGTTCAGCCATGACAAGATGTCAAGACTCCAAATGGCGCCAGAAGGGTCCTTTGGAAGCTCTCAGTTTTCCACGTGACTCAGTGGGAGAACAATGGTGAAGGGACAGATCCAGCTGCCACTGCAGCTGACTCCGATTCCAGCCACCAAAGCAGCTGAGGGGAGTAAACCGGTTAGTGGTCTCATCAGACAGTGTAACCAGACAATCCCATGACTCACTCTGCTTGACATCGCAGCCCAGCTCAAAACGCTTGATAACTCTGCTCTGGCCAACATCCTGTGCTTTATGTTTCAGCACTCTTTTTTTCAACCAAATCACAACTACTATAAAACAAAAAGAAACATTCAGGGAGCTCAGCTCACTGATTTGTTTTAGTATCTTGCACTGATATTTTACAATATGCAATCATGAACTATATCTTTATGCAGTACTCCCTGTTCCAATATGCACTATTGCTTTGCAACTTCTTTTCCACGAAACAGAGTCTAGTAAAAAGGAAGATCATGCAGCAAGACTCTTAACTGATCTTTATTCAGACTGAGAACATCGATAATCATAATCATGTGCTGCCAAACCAGCTATTAAACTCCAGTTCTTGAGAGGAAGTATAATGTAGGCATTTCTATATTCAGAACATATTAACTCTTTTAATTGTCATATACAGTATGTATGGATATCTGCCATGTAAGTTGACTACACTCATGATGTCTTAAGATGATTGCGCAAAAAAAGAAAACACCAAACACAAATCTGGCTTTGTGCACCTTACAGGGCCGAACATACAGTACAAGACCATGTAGAGAGTTGATATCTACGTTATGTATGATAGGACAATTTGCACTATCATTACGGGTGCTCAATTTAACACTGTTCTGCAGCTACACCAAATTAAATCAAAACAAAACCCATGTATTTTTATTCCACTGCAATTTGTGTTACAACAAATTCCTCTATAAATGTCTTAAGTTTCATTCCAACCCCTTCACATGTTCAGGGTTATGACTAACAATGAAAATATAATGAATGCTCCTGAGAATTACAACTCAAGATTTAAAGGCAGGAAGTGTTTCTGACTAACACAAACTAGAGTCAGGGGAATCATGCACAGAGGGAGAGGAAATTGCTCAAAAACATTCAAATGCCAGAGTCAGGTTTAAAAATCAACACACAAGAATACAAGGGGTACTTTTGAGTGGATTTTTTGGACAGCCTGTAAATCTAGTGAAGTAACAAAAAATAATAAAGAGGAGACTGAGGTGCAGTGAACAATCCAACTTTGAATAATAATAATAATACAAACACTTGTTAATCATAAGCATGTTGCTAAAATTATCTACACCTGCAAAAGTCTGGTCTGGACTTCAGGACAACATGAAATGGCTTTCCTTTGACAGAAAGGACATGTCACGAATTTCAGGATGAGAACTCAATACCAGTACAATCACTTCACTTTTCATTTTGCTCATCTTGGGTTGCACATACTTCATTACAGACCGAGAAATATTCCGATATCTCAGATTTTATGACTCATAAAAAGGCTTGTATTCTGGGGCATTCTTCAGAGACAGACAGCTTTTTGGTTGTAAGATAATTTGTAATTTGTTAAAATGTGAAGATATAAACATGCAGGTTACTCTGAAATGAATTTGTACCCAAGGCAATTCATAGTGAAATATAGGACATGGTTAGACCCTCCAAATTCTTCCACCTTTAAAATCCAAGCAACTATCAGTCAGAGTAACTACCATTGTTGGATTATTTGCACAATACATAAAAGGCGAGGAAGATGCTGAGAACAGATTTTTTATCTGACTTTTAATATAGTTTTTACTATGACAGAACACCTTTCACTGCCCAGATAAGTGTTACTAACTTATTTATATTGTTATCATCTTTCTTCAGCTATTCTTCAACTTATGTTTGTGTTATACAGATGACAGTTGATTATCATATAATTAAGTACTGTATACCAAAGAGTTGATGGTGTTCATATTTAAATCAGAAGCATACATACTGTATTGGATAATAAAGGAGATGGCATTACTCACATAGCTTCATATACAAAACATCAACCAATAATAATAATAAGAGTGTGGTATGTACTTATTAATTACTTGCTGCATTATCAGTGAAAATTTAAAAAAAAATCTTAAACATGTCTGTATAAACAGTTAAAAGTACAACATTAGCCAGAACAACTGATTAATAAGGAACAAGTAATAGGATTATTCTATGCTGAAAAGAAAGGAAAGGAAACACAACGTTTCGGTTTTTGAGCCCTCTTCGGGTGTAAGGCTTACACCAGTATTGTAAGGCATCGTCTTGAAACCTGCTGCAATTTGAGTCAACAAACCATTAAATTATCTCCACTATCACACACCTTGATACTGCATAACAAATGTTCTGTTCCTATAAGCAGTAAGAATAAGAATGAAAAGTCTCTTTAATGAGAAGAAAGCTGGAACAGAAAAGAAAAACTACTTTAGAAAGTATAATTGTAATAAACTTCAGGCGGGTATTTCTAAAGAAAACTGATGATTGTGAAAGGAATTGACGTCTGCTAAGAAATAGTTGGATATCTAACTTAAGTGCATTAGCGGCGCAAAGGTAAATCCTGATGTAGTCTTTATGCTACTATTTAAGATTCTTTTGGCATACCTACACCATTTACAGGCATAAAAACACATATCTCATACCGAGGTAGTGTGAAGAGTTAATTGGAAATGATAGGTAGCTGTGTCTGAAAGAACTCAATGGTCTTGCACTTTTGATTGATTTGAATTACACAGTCAAAGATTGTAACACAAAATCCCATAACACAAGAAAAGAAATCTAAGGCAGATGATTTTTTTTTATTTTCAAGGTTTCCTGTGTTGTCAAGGCTCCTCACAATAGCTTTTGTCTCCAGCTCTCCAATGCCATTAAAGAAGGGAGAGTCTTAGATGAGGTGGAAGGGATCTCTGCTCTGAATTTTTTCCTTTGATTTATCTTGCTCAGAGGGTCTCTGTATATTCCTGCATTCACAATGAGCAGATTTCAAGCAATTTTCTTTCAGTCAAAGAGCAGGCTGTCCATCAGTGGTAAAGGTCAGGGCCTTGGGACTTCTGATTTGGCCTTAGACTCTTTGGAGATCAACAAAAGTAGTGGTGGCTTAAAAAAAAAACCAAGTGAATACATACTGCCTGCTTTGAAGAACAATTGTGGGCATTTTTTGATTCTGTCACTTGCAATTGCATTCTCTGACAACCAAAATAGCCCAGCCTACACTTTGTCCACAGACTTTTCCTCTGTGGCTGATTCATGGGCTTCACTGTGGCTCACAGACATTTTTCAGGACCAGAATTTTGATCTGAGAAGTTATATAACAGATAAGCACAGAAACAAATTCATTTTTGGCCTACACTTACATATCACTATAATTTAAAAGTCCAGAATGACACAACATTCCAGACCAACAGGGTTCCAAGCATAAATCCAGAACATTCCATAAATAGATTACAGATTGTTTTGAATCCAGCTGTGTAGAGAGCCAGTTCTATAATGAGTTTGGAATATGACCATGAGAACATGACAAAGGTTTCATATGATGAAGCAAACTGGCCCTAGTAGTTTATCATTTGACTCGTGCTCCCCTGGGCTGCAAATAGTTTATTAAACCAATGATCACAACCAGCTGTTTCTTGAAGGATCCCAAAATAATTAGCTTCAAGAACATGATCTACGCAGTTTTTTACAGACCCCAAAGCCTTTGTTTTCTTTGAAACTTTGCCATCTTAAACAATATATCAAGCTATAATCCCGAAAGGCCAAGAGTGCTTAACACTGTGGCTTTTCCATACTAGGCTACTGTTGAATTTTGTAACAACAGAACAAGTGCCAAATCGTTCTTTAAATCCTCTTACTTACCAACTGAATAATTACATTTTTGTTGGAAGATCACTTTGCAAAGGACTTGGCTAAAAGGGTAACTAGCTGAGCAGCCCTGTGCTACATAGTGATGATAATTATACAATAGCAAAAGAGCAGCTTATGAACTGAGAACTTGAAATGTAGGGTTTATCCATATTAAATATAAAATTACATACCACGCATTAAAAGAATCTTTCTTAAAAATGAGGTAAAAAGCAGAACAAACAGAACAAATAGAAAATTGTCCCTACAAAGACTAACAGGTACTGTGCAGTGAGGTCTTTGTTTCCCAAAAAAATAGCTAATTTTTAAATATTAGAAATAGTTAACAAAATATGACACTTCTCTCAGGTTTCACAGTTTAAATTAATGCACTGCCTTTAATTACAAATGTTGACAATAAAAAAAACAAGAGTGTCAAGAATTAATTCTTAAATGGTTTTCATGTCTGAGCAGCATTTTAATGTTTTATTAAAAAAGTTACACTCCAGCATTTTACAACACTCCGCCAGAAACAAAATCAAATTCACCAGAGACCAAAGCGCAAACTGGAAGGCTCCCAAAAGAACAATCGAACCATATATCAAAAATGCATATTGTTGCAGGTTTAAAACCACTTTCAAGAACATGTTACTACAATAATTCTAATGAAAGGAAACACATGTGGAGGAAAAACAAACAAACTGCACATCCTTGATCACACTGAATTGCAAATACTGTATCTCAGATATAGTGAAGTCTTAATGGTCATTATAGCACCAAAAATTACAATACAAATATACAAGTTATTTTAGTTGTGATTTGAAACAGGCTTAAAACACAGGCCTCCCAACGTGATACAGTATGTACAGTATGTCCATTGCAGACTGCAATACATAAGGAGATAAGGGGATATCAATTGATTGTTCCCGAGATATGTTCCTGAAAGTGGGATGACTTATGGTCATCGCTAAATGCCTGCTTTATTTTGTTCAAGAGGGCTATACTGTATAATAAAACATTAAAGCAATTAACAGCAAGATTTGTTTCTAGTTTTTGAATCCACAGGAGCTGTATTTACTAACTAAAAAGAGGGAAAAAAACAGGATTTGTGGGTGAGAAAATCTTAAGGAATAAAGAAGATGGCAGTTTAATTTTTTACAGAGTGGTTTTTCTTCAGTTTTTAGTTGATGTTACCATAGTAACTGTTTATTCCTCATAGAAAACGTGCTATGTTCTCTGTTGTTTAATAGTTGCCAAAGCATGAAGTGGACAAAAAAGTTATTTTAAAAACAAAATTATTCATACTCATCCAAAATTAGTTCTATATTCACTGCCCTCAAAAAAATAGGACAGTGAAGTTTAAACTGGAGTTTTTACTATAAACTAAAAACAAAATGTGACTGATAAGTTCAACACATAATTATTTTATTTATTCCTTGGGGAATTAAAAAATGATAGTATTAAACTTATTTTGAAGAAGCAAATGTATTGGGACAATCGGCAGACAGATGTTTGTTGTTGGCCAGGTATTTGTTGTTGTTACAGATGGGGATTATTAGAAGGCCATGATTGGTAAGGGCCAATGGGAAATTTGGCCAGGGCACCAGGGTTACACCCCTACTCTTTTCAAGAAACTCCCTGGGATTTTTAATTACCACAGAGAGTCAGGACGTTGGTTTTACATCTCATCCGAAGGATGGTGCCTTTTTCTTTCTACAGTATAGTGTCCCTGTCACTATACTGGGACATTAGAATCCACATAGACCACAGAGTGAGCACCCCCTGATGGCCCCACTAACACCTCTTCCAGCAGCAATCTTAGTTTTTCCCAGGATGTCTCAAATTCAGGTACTGAACAGGCTCACACCTGCTGAGCATCAGTGGGTTGCCAGTCGTGAGTTGCGCAGTGGGGCTGTTGGCCAAATCATATCGTACTTATCATTCATATTAATCTCATGATCACAAATACAGTTTATAATGGAAGAGAGAGAACCATATATCATGAGCAGACAACAGAGATGTGCCAAGACAGACCGTATAGTGAGCATTATGTACATAAAAGATCCCTGAGCCTAACGTTCTGTGGTGATACAGCCTATCTGAGCAGATGTCCATCACTGGTTTAAAAGGACAACCTTTACAGACGTCTGGCCAAGTTAAAACTATAATATCTTCATGATATTAAACATTCTTTCTTCTGTTTATTTTGTAAATGTACAATTAAACTACATAGCCTACACATTGTAGCCCATGTGCATTTAAATAAGTATATTTTGTATCTAACAAGATCCAGTGTACCATCTACATCAGCCTTCGTTAACTCCAGAACATGTCCACTGTACAATAACAGTTCTAAGCACTTCTTCTTGTATTATGAATGTCTGGCTTGCCCCACAATTTTTGTAAGGCTTTCAGAAAAATGACTAAGTTCAACAAATGCACTGCAATCTCCATTTTTAACTTCAAAGACAGAAAAGCCTCTTCTATGGAACAAAGCCAAAATACATCAATCAAGAAAGGAAACCAGTTGTTCACAGCATGTAATAAGATACTAATGGTAAAGTGTTCGTATTTTGTTTTATGGATAAGGTTTGACTTGAGTTTTATGAAAGAGAGACCTTTTAACATTCATTCATATTTTCTGCAGCACCATAAATAAGAGAAGGGAAATGAATTACAACTCATTTGAGACCTGGAAACATTCTTCATCAGACTTATATAACTACACATCACATGGATATTTCAGCTTCTCTTTTTCACACATTTTGGAAACTGAAGACCCACTTTGGTATGTACCATTTCTTTGCTTATTTTACCTATCAGCTATGTTCAAATTGAGCAAGAAAGACATTCCCCTTTAGGACACAGATAATAATTAATTGATGATTGCTTGGATTTATTTAGTGCTTTTCATTCCAAAAGACTGAAACCCCTCATTGACAGCAAAAACAGAAACGCCAGATTAGAATTTACTCTGAAGTACAAAATAAGCCACCATTGGAATAACGTTTTGTGGACTAATGAGACCAGAAGTGATGCAAAGTTTTGTAAAACAGATCCTAAAATGCCTTACATACAGTATAGTTGGAGGGAACCCACAGCAGCCACCAGTGAACCAGTGAAGTACAAGTTCACTTCACACATGATCAGACTGAGAAGACAGATACTACTTCACCAGTCAAATTAACTGGGATCTTCAGGCAGGCCACACTATGCAAGCTCGAGGTGGAATTTAGACAAACACCAGGGTTAAAACCCATTACAAACAGTGACATGGCTTTTAAGACCAATAATTCAGAACATAAGTTTAACGTCTCATCAGAAAGATTGCAGTTCATACAGTACAGTGTACCTGGTAGCCATATTGGTTGGTTAGTTTGGGAAATAATGGTCTAGACTCTAGAGCGAAGAATGCCACTTTCTTGTCCCACAACACTGCATGCAGCAACAACCCGAGTTTCTTTATAGTGCCCCCATAGCAGTATTGAGCAGAAATTCAGCACTACTGAAGAAATAGAGACAACAGCTTTACATTCTTCTGAAAACTACTAGAGAGTTTTGAGCCAAGAACCCAGGATCAAAGACTGTGAATTACTATACCTTTCTTTCTACCAATTCTGTAGGAGTAATTCAGCAATTGAAAGTTGCTCCCCATTTTCTTAATGTTGTAATGAATAGTGCTGCAGTCTCAATGCAGCACCAAAAAGTACAAATATAGCAGTCAAATTGAAAACCTAGACACACAGAGCCGTGCTCTGCTATATAAAAAATGAGCACCTTGAGAAACAGTCTAAAAAGACTGCTCACTTTTCATACACAGATGACACACAAGGTCAAGCCAGATCACACAGATGTGTCGGTTTCTCTTCCATTTTTGTACTTTCTATACAAATGGCACATGGGCGACTTGCTTGAAATGCTCTGCAGATCTGAAACCACTGGAGTCTTTCACAGTGTAAGTGAGGGGGGGAGGGGTAACTGTTCAAAAACAACATTAGTATCAACTGATAAGGAGACTGGCTGGCTGAGCACTAATGTCATTAGAGTCAGATGGCTTATCTGGCATCTCCTGGCCAGAACAGTTGTTGTGGACCTCAGTAGGAAAGGGGTAAGGGCAGCATGCCAGGCAGGATTATTTATAATATATAGACTAATTGACATTAGTCAATGTATATATTTTTAAAAATCTTATCACTTAAATTATTTTCACCAATACACTTAGTTTAATTACAACATGTATTAAGCATTTATTTGTATTTTCTGCTTAGGGATGGTTTCAGTATTTTCAGAAATGGCCCTGATTTCTACCAAGCAGATGTGCAGTTATTAATTTATGAAAGTAAGTGTGCACCTGGCTTACAGTACATTATAACAGTATTTGGAAAGTCATTGTTTTCTATCCTATTCATACATGAAGTACCTGCACAAATGGTATGTAAATCTATGCTGAAACCGCTATTAAGCATGCACTGTTTGTGTATAAATCATTACTCTTAGATCTTTTGAATTGCAATGATACATTTCTGCACATTGTTAATAAAAGTAAAGAAAATAACTAAGCGCCGAATCGTAGACAGTATAATTATGCGAAGTAGACAACATGCAAAGTAACTGAGCTCAGTAATTGCCTCAATTTTATCACAGCAGAAAAGTTAACCTTCAAGATGCTAAATGATGGTAAACGTTTCATCTATTCTCACTGTTCATTGTTTGTCTTCGCTGGGAACTTAAAACACATTCTACACAATTCTGTCTCTTGTATTCATCACATCTGTTAAGTTTCTTTACAAACATTACAGCACTTTTACCGATATGTACTGTATCACTGCAGTTACATTTTCCCCAAAAATATTTTAGATATGTGAATGATATCACCCAGACAGACATCTGCTGCAATCACTGTAAACAAAGTATAAGCATGAACTACAAAATCATGCTGTGGAGGCTGATTCACTGTGATCGCTGAGGAAGCAGTGGGATGAAGTTCTTGGATCAATAAGCTGCTATACTGGCACTCAAATCAATGAGGTAGAATGAACGCCTCACTGTTGTGTCACTTTTATTTCTCATTCAGATTTCTTCTAAATAACATGTAGTCTATATTCAATCAAGATGATTCAATCAAATTGTCTGTACAATTTTCCTTTAATTCCCTTCTTAAAACCTGCTTTCTTTACTTCGTACTGAATTCACACAACAAAAAATTATGCATCCACACAATTGACAATTCTGCCACCACTGTAAACTCTTCTTGAAAACGTTTATATTTAGAAATAAAAAAATCCCCTATGGGATCTTCCCTTCTCTCTTCCCTTTAGTCTTCTACATTTTTATCTCTTTTTTTCTATTAAAAGCTTTTCCATTCGTGCATTCACATTTTAAAACGCTGACCTTTACTGTCTGCTGTTGTTAATGGGTAAAAAGGTTCTATACAGAGATTGGAAAGCAAAATGATAGCAGTGCCATTTAATTTTTATTGCATTTAACCAAGGTGTAACCAGTAACACAGGATTAGCAATTTTTTGGTTAAGTGAAAAATACTACTACTACAGGGAATGTAATCACTAGAAAATTGAGACTTCTCACTCCTCATTCTTAGTTAAAATGAAGGCTCCATCTGTTTCACACATGGGAGTCATAAAGAACTAAGCATTTGCTGATTGCCATGAATATACAGTGTACAATTTTGGTCACGATGTTACAATAGAAGTATAAAAACCAGTCCAGAAAAGTAGGCACAACAACATGCATTCCGAGAATCTTGACAGGCTAAAAGAAACTAATCTTTATAGTCTTGATCTTGAAAAGACTACAAGGAAACTGATCTAAATATTCAAAATCCTTAAAGGCATTGAAAAAGTCAACCCAATGGACTTCAAGATTAAAAGTGGAAAACAAACCAGAGGCCACATGTGGACAGAAGTGAAAATACATTTAAAACCAAAAATATGAGGTGCTTCTTTATGCAAAAAGTTGGTTTAAGGCTGCATAGCCATGTTGTCAAAGTCTATGTCCAGGCTCGTTTCAAGAAACAGCTTTATGAGATCTTCAGCTCAATCAAGTGCTAACAGGCTAGAAAGACCTCTTCTTATTTATAACCTATCTCAGAAATATTTGTTGAAAACAACTATGCAATGCAAAAGTGTAAGGCTGCACTTTTCAGAATTCTGTAATTATTCTGACATTTAGAATGCTTTTAAATTAAATAAATTGACAGTAGATTTTTCAGAATCACAATCAGACTATATTATCCTCCCAACTAACTTTTTCATTATCAGGTATTAAACTGCAAGGCAGTGACTAAATGAATTTTGTATGCACTGCCATTCATTGTCAAAAGTCTACTGCTGACAGCTGACAACTGAATTATGACGTTATTACATTTATAACTAGCATCATTATAATGACTATAAAGGAAATTTCTAGGCAACAGTGATCTCTGTCTATATTTAGGAAACTAATAAGATAATTATTAATGACAATGTACAAAACAACTGAGCCTGTAAGTACGTACAAGCTCTGTCGGCAATTATTAACAGTCGTTAAAGTTAAAGTTGAAGATTGCTTTAAGAATCACAGAGCCTCAGATGAGAGCCTCTTTAGATGCAAAGCTTAATGCTTCCCATTGAGAAGCTTTGTTCTAGCAGTAAATGGAGGGATTTAGCAGGCTGGCATGTTTTCACCACAGGTTTCTGGTGCCATGCACACCCTACTGAACTTCTTTTATGCAACACACAATCAAGGGGAGCTTCTAATATTATTATGCTTCCATGCCATCACACAGAAGCCTTAAGAGGATATAAGAGTTTTTTCATAGTACAGATTTCAAACTGTTTCCGTTAGGAAATGGATTAGCCAATCATCTCTAAAGTTTGTTATCCCTTGGAAATTTTTTTCAGAATTGAGTAATAAGATATGGGTCTGAGCAAACCAAACTGGCAGTCTCACGTACTTTCTCGATAAAGCTTCCCAGATCATCTTCTGGGATACCAGCCCAAAAAACGATTTGAAACATGGTGAAACATCATCAACAACTGTAGTAGCCTGAAGACTGCTAAGCTTAACTCTGACTTCAAGGTCACCACTACCAACTAATCAAGACTGATCAAAATGCTTCGCAAACCTCAGAAGTGCTTCTGTTCTGTTCAAAACATAAGCCAGTTACACATATGGTCACTGGCACAAAAAAGGCTAGGAAAATGGAGTTGCTGCACACACACCTACAGGCAATGACACTAGAAATTCTGTCACTTTTTCATTCGCCAGTGTGATTTCATTCAGGCAGGATCCACGGCAGTTACAATCAATAAACCTTCATTCCCTGGCTTCCTGTTCTGTTTACACAGGGCACAAACATCTGTAAGCACACGGAAATGTTAAGACATGCTTGCCAGGCTGAATTATTCCAATGAATACTTTTATGTTCTGACTTTATTGTAATTATGCTGTTTGCCAATACTATTCGAAATGGGCTCTTTCACAAACACTTAATTACTGTTTTTCAAAACAGCATCAAACGGGTTGTTAGCATGTACACAACCTCGGGGTAGGTCAGGTAAGAGGATTAAATTAGTGTGAACATTAATTTAAAAAAACAAAAACATCCCCAATGGTTTTTAATTACTCACTAAAAATTTTGAATTGCTTTTGGAGAGAACAAGAAATTGCGCTGTTTAATTGCATGAAGAGTGTATGATGCTACTACCATAAACACCTAATTTATGTACAGTCAGTTTGGCTTTCTGTCTAGGATAGTGGAATCATTTTAGTAACATGCAGCCTCATTAGAGAGTCCAAATGCTGGGTTTACTTTCTCAGTCTGAATTGGTCCCCAGATTGTGCTTCTTTGCAAATTTGCCAAAATTGATTAGTCTCTATGGGTAAACGGCAGCGTTGAGGTTACTGCAGTTAGTAGACTCATTGACAAATATTGGTAAATGTGAAAGCTCTAATGAACACTGGATCGAAATGGAAAGACCCTGCTGAGGTTGCGCTTGGGGCTCCTACAGTCAATGACAGACTGAGGGACAATAAGAGACATAGCCTAACAGAACAATTGGAGAAGCAGTGACAAGACAAGAATATTCCGGCTCAAACAGAAGCAGTTAAAATGGGCTTTTAAAGACTCTAAAGTGTAATGACATTTATATTGAAGGGGGTTGATAGGCCAGCAGGGGAAACTCACCTTGCGGTTTATGTGGGTCCTAATGCCCCTATATAGTGACGGGGACACTATACTGTAAAAAGGTGCCATCCTTTGGATGAGACATAAAACCGAGGTTCTGACTCTCTGTGGTCATTAAAAATCCCAGGGTGTTTTGCGAAAAGAGCAGGGTTGTTACCCCAGCATCCTGGCCAAATTTCCTATTGGCCCTTACCAATCATGGCCTCCTTATAATCCCCATCTATGAATTGGCTTCATCACTCTGCTCTCCTCCCTACTAATAGCTGGTGTGTGGGGAGTGTACTGGCGCACTATGGCTGCTGTCGCAACATCCAGGTGGATGCTGCACATTGGTGGTTGTGGTGGGGGGGAGTCCCCATTACCTGTAAAGCACTTTGAGTGGAGTGTCCAGAAAAATGCTATATACAGTAAGTGTAAGGAATTAATAAAAATTACTGAAAAGCAGAAAAAAAAAATCTCAGAAAGCAAAGCAAAAGACAAGATATGATATACAGATATGACCAGCCCCCAAGCACAGTCTTATTTGTGGATAAGGTCTTTGTTACTTGAGCACAACAAACACAATATTTTATCTTGCTGGACAAATGTAAAATAATAGACACTGTAGTGACTTCTTGTGCACAATTCTGAAACATACCAGAGAACTCCAGATGGTTTCCAACAATGAGATTATTCACCAGCAAAAAAGGGAGCCTTAACTCCATAGTTTAAACATAATGTCATTCTGCTTATATTGCAAGCATTCCTTTGGGGATAACGCACATCTCCAGTGGATTGTGTGTTCTATTTTGATAAGACAAGCTGCACAGACATTGTCCTAATGCACACCAAGGAGATCTTACAGCAATGCTAAAACTCTAGAGGAAAACCTCCTTACATCTTTGTTTAAAGAAGCACCTCCACAATTACACAACATAAAAATCCAAAGATGGTACTGAAAAATCTGTCACTACAAAAATGTTTTTACTATATTTGAGACTTCATGAAGACATCAATCGCTTATGGTTTTGAATCTTTCAGGCCAGTTAAAATGTATAGAGCAAATCTTTTTTTCCTAGTTGCTTCTTGTTGCATTTACTTTTTATCTTTAAAATAAAGTGGTCTGTTTTTTTGTAAAGTATGTCCTAATAGGACAGCCCTCCTACGGATACAGATATTTAGCAAAAAGGCAACAATACAATATAACAATGGTAGCAACACTTAAGATAGAAACTGAACAGGACCTCCAGCTGCCACATCAATAAAGAGTCTGAATGAAACTGAAGTAGAAACTAAGAAATGTTATGTTATTAGCAATAAAAAATATTAAGGCTAATTTATAACAAATTTAATCCAAGATTACTTCTCCAATTATTCACTTATTTAAGATCTACACCTATTTCCCACATCATGGATTATACCCACATCTAAACACCAGTACTACTACTAAAAAAAATTACTGATGTAGGATCCTAAAGGTTCAGAAAAAATTTACTTACAAGGTGAAAATTCAGTACCCGTCTAGGTGCAGCACAGCAGCCACTGTGCACCAGCAGTCTCACTACACAGCTGATCAGGTAGAGAAGTGAAAAATCTCATCACTAACTGTAATATGGGAGAACTTTTGGCAGGCCAGACTATGCAAGTCTAAACCAGATTTTAGCAAGGACACTGGGGTAAACACTACTATAAACACTGCAATGAGATTTTTAAAGACCACATCTAGGTCCAATGTATTATCTGAAGTACAAAGCAATACAGCACTTGTTTTGGTAAAACTGCCACATACTGTACTGGGCCTCGACTTAAAGCAGAAACTTGGATTGCTTCAGAGATCACCAATTACTGTCTTATGGATTTTGAAAAAAAGCATTTGTATTCGTTTCTAAGGGCTAACCACCCTCCTCATGTCAACTTTGGAAATGAGTTATCTCAACAACACATTCAATGAATTCTACAAATCCACAAACATACTATATGCTAACAACAATAGTAACTCATTCTAATTAGTTACTGCAGCACTTACACCTAACTGTATTCTGTACATATGGTACCTATTTCTGTAAAATAAAAAAGAATAGTCTCTTCTATTAGAAATCATTTACAGTATCTTTTAAACAGCTCCTTTTTCTTTAGAGACCTTCTTGCAATATATTGGTTTTCTGACCCAAATCTACAAATAAAAAGCAGCATCATGTTGCAATTACTAGGCAGTGGTTTCCTTATTATTTGTTGTGAAAATGTTGCAATGCAACAGTCCTTGAGCACAGCAGAAAAAACAGAATAGCTGTACATTGTTATAAATGACAATAATGGGAACAGCAATCCTTGACCTGCCATAGCAACACTTGTCTTCTACTTTGCTGTGTATGGTTCAGAAAATCCATTGACTTGCAGCTTTGCTTTGCTCCTTAGCAGTTGGGTTTTCACATTAGGTGGTCTTTCGAGACTTCCCCTGTCAGCTGCAAAGCCTTTACGTGGGAGCATTACAAAATTCCCAATTTTGCGTTGCTTTCTTGGCTGGGGTGGGTGTTTTGTGAATGTTCACTTTTTCTTAACTTTGTTAAGACGGCTGGCTCAATGATACCCCCTCCCTCACAAACACACCTATAATAACACTTTGTGTACACTGGGTACAATTGTTCTTTCACTACACCAGAGAAGCATTTCTGTCTTCGTTTTCTGTCTTCATTCCAGAACCAGGGGTGTTTTATCATCATTGATAAGTGAAAAGAGGTGTCATGTGTGGGCAGGGACATGAGAACCTCCACATTTAAAAGCAATGATCTAGAATAAATTTTGAACCTAGGAACTGTAGCGCACTGACAAAAAGTGCTTTAAGGAACATTAAAATTAACCAAAAACTGTAAATACCCATCCCTTTCTAAAAATGCCTACAATTCTCTGTACCAAGAGCATCCTAAAAAAGTGCTTCTGCCTACATCGCTTGGATTCATTAGCATACTGTAGGAGCCAGAGTGAATCTGGTCATGTACATCTAAAAACATCTAGCACCTGTGTTAGCTTCACACTTATATATATGCCAAGAGGCATTCAAGACAAGAAATGCTACTGGTGTAGCATTTTTAATATTTCTCAGTATGTGAAGCCTATTTCTGGAGATGTCATCCTTTTTGGAGTCCAATAGCTTTTTATTGAAATTGGAGGGTTTACTGCAATCTTGAAGTAGCACAATAGATTAGTCTAGAAGCATACACTTTGTAGTTCAGTATTGAATAGCTTGACCGAGACAGAACACTCTCAAGCTATTTCAGAAACAAGTGTTGCTAATGAATGGGTATAGAATGACACAATTACAAGTCACAAGCCTTAATATTGATGCAAAGCTGGCTCTCATCTCAAAACAGAAAAGGTTTATAAGCAAAACAACACAATTCTGGGACCATGCCGTTCTCAGAAAATAAAGCAAACAGTGTATACATTATAGCCCAAATGTTTAATTTAAAAGTATTAAGTTTCAATTTCATACAGCTTTTTATTTGAAATTAAAGTAGTCATATGTATGTCTCATGTGGGAAAAAAGATGTAACGTAATGCAAGTAGAATGATAAATAAAATGGAAGACAAGAATGGAAATGTCATTAAAACTCCATTATAGGAGTTTTTCCTAGTTTGGCACACTTAACCATTCTTCTAGAAAGCCAAAATCAACAACCCGCATAAGAAACAGACTTAGCTCCATTGTACTGAAAGAAAATATAGCCCAAGTTAAACTTTCTGCTCAGGTTTCTGCAGCACGACAGCAGAATCTTCGTATATGTACAGTACTTTACACGGCAGCAGGGACACTACATATACAGCACCAAGGTCCCTGTTTATTTTGTACTTATTTTAACCAGCACACATTTGTTTGCAGTTTATAGGTTAGTATAGAAAATGATGGTAAGCTTAGGACATGCATGGTATCTACAGATAACGAACATCACACACTTTGATGCATTTTGGATTTGATGTATTAGATCTTTTTCTCAATTGAAAACCTGGGTCTGGACTGCACTAGAATCTGAAGGGCTCTTGGCATTGTACTATGAGGTGGATAACAGTCTGCAATAGAGCGGCTGCTCACTTAGGGGTGAAAGGGTAACTCAGCGCTCATGTTCCTTGATTCATGCTTTATAATCTTAGGACTGTCATCACAGTTGCCTGTCACGGGAAACTGATGGGTTCTGACAAGTTCATTCTAGGATGCGCTGAGACGATCAACTTTTCACCTACAGTACTTTTCATTAAATCTTAAATCACCGAGACATGTCTGTTTGCTTGTACCGAGGAATAAAAACTCAACGTAAAATATGAGCCTCGTGGACACCATTAACAGAACCAACAAATATTCTTTTTTAAATGTTTAAGATTTACGCATTAAAACATGTTTTTCTGTTTTTTTTCCCCCCCCACAATGTATAATATCGTGATTATGAAGCACAGGAGGTGTTTAAAATGAAGACGAAGGAGAGTCCCGTACTTTTTTACTGTATTCCAATAGAAATAAATTCAACTATTAAAGTTTCAAACTTGTATTCTTTTTATGAGGTTTACTCTAAGCCCGAAATTTAAATTCATACGGATATATTAAATACTGTGTAAGCCAAGGAACCATTTTGATTTCCCTTACCTATGCAAAAATAATACTGGCAGAAACTAGGAAGAAACCTGATTAAAAGTCCTTATGGCTAGGAATCAAGATGTAGTAATAATAAAGGTAACTACAGTATATATGCAGTCTGCTGCGTTGCACAAGACACGATGTGATTTTTAATGCATGATTTGGACTTGCTTTCATTATTTTCAGGAGAAACAACAAGACTTTTCAGTGTTATTAAAAATGTTAGCATAATGTTGCAAATTACACCTTTTCCGTGACTCGAAGCTTGCACAAGTCTTTAGATATCAAATTAGCAACGACCAAATAATGTGAAAATCTAACAGTTCTATTTGTGAAAATAAGGCACGCAAGTGATGCATTACTACATCTTTAAATTTAACCAGTTTTTGTCTTCTCCACACGACCCTAAAGAACGCAAGACACCTTGGAGGAGTGGAATTAATTTATTGTTTTAATTTGTTAGCCGACATACAGTTCGTTAAACTGCAGTTGCGGCTTTAATTCTGAAGAAATACATGCACTAAAACAAAGCCAGAGTCGCTCGATACGCCAAAAGACACAAGTGTCTTATTTTTTTAACAATATTGGAAGTGGCAACAAAAACAGGGGTACTAAATAAAGGCAGATGTTTGCACCCAGTAGACGTCTTAGAAGATTACCTACCCTGGTGTTTAATTTACTAACCAATTTCTTTCCCCTCAGTATTTGAGCAGTTCAGCAACATGAGCATGTGCGACACCGGGGTAAAGATCTGAATGCTTCGTATAAATTACAGATCAGCACCTAAAAAATGAGGACCTGCCTAACGAATGCTGGGGGGAATAAATGCTCTTTACCTTTGGGGAAAAAACAATCTGAATGCTGAAGGAGACAGTCTCTTTCCTATAAATTTTAATAAGTAAAGGTCACGTGAAATGCATGGGGGAGCTAGGTCTTGTATCTGTAGAACCGGAGAGGAGGGGGTTGAGAAAGGGACCCGGACTGTCATAGGGTGGGGTTCAATTCTCCGAGCAATTCTTTCATCGCGCACCTGCTCCGCACAATCTGTACGGTATCTTGAATCGCCTCAGTAACGCTTTTGAAAACTGTTCTCT
Source organism: Lepisosteus platostomus (assembly GCF_059453375.1). Classification (NCBI taxonomy): domain Eukaryota; kingdom Metazoa; phylum Chordata; class Actinopteri; order Semionotiformes; family Lepisosteidae; genus Lepisosteus; species Lepisosteus platostomus. The sequence continues at coordinate 53,840,564 of NC_142618.1, forward strand.
ACTTGAAAGGCAAACACTGAAAGAATAAATAAAAAAACGAACGCTTTGTTCAACTTTTTACAAAGCGAGGAGACACAAAGCTCCCACGACACCGTGACTATAACAATTTCTCTTAAATTGCTATTTCGCTAAGGTCGCGTTCTTTGTCTGCCAGCGTGCGAAAAGATTCGTAGAGTAGGAGCAGTAGGTATCTGAAACCGGAGAGCGTGTATCAAGCTGTTTTTTTTTTCCTCTCTCAGCACAGCTCCCCTGACCACAATGAAGAACAGACACGTATTATCAATATACCTACACACTCGGATACAAACACACACACGCACGCATGCCTAGCAAAGCCATGTTGTGCACACACAGTAAAACCAACCCTTACCTGTGCAGTCGGCACCTTTCCCTTTACCAGACTGGCAGTCGCTGCCCTGGGGATAAGATGCACGGGTCCCTGGCAATGAAGCGATGGCCAGGAAACAAAAAAGTGAAAAGTAATAGCAAGCCAAGGGTCCGATCCACCTAGCAGGGTGCAAACCTCCCACCATGATGAAAAAGAGTATCGTATGGACAGCTGAAGCAGGCCGCCGAATGCCAGCAATCACTCTTTTCCTGCCCCCTTTGTTGAATTCCAAAAATAATTAACAAAATGAATGGATGAATGAACAGGATGCCTGCGTGAGAGAAGAGGCAGAGCAAGGTAACGGGCACCCGAGGATCTTCGGGAAGGAATGCATGTATTGTGAAAGAATATCCTGCGCACGTTTTACTCCAGATTTAATGAGTGATGTTAGCTTCTCTCAACAGTATCGGCAGGGATTTTTTCCCAGAGTGGTAATCGCAGCGACAGCATCACCTCCGGCCCTCCGCACAGAAGCTTCCTACACGCTCCAGGATTTTTATCACTTTTTTTTTCTTCTGCCGTCCCCGGATTTCACACCCTCGCTATCTCGCTCTCTTTCTCCTCCTTTCTTCTGCTCCTTCCCTGCGGGTACCTCCGTCCCACCGCCGCGGTCCTTTCCCCTCTTTTCCTCCTTGTTTAAAAAAAAAAACAATAACTAAAAAGGGGAAAAGCCACCCCGACTGAAAACAGCAGCAGCAGCTGCAGCAACAACAACAAAGAGACTTGAGGGGGGAGCGGGTCACGTGACGTTACCCCCCCGCCCGTACCAGCCCCCCTCCCTTGCCTGGGGTCGGGCTAACAGTACAATACAATAGCGAAGGGGGTCTGGTACTCACCTCTGTCTCCTTTCAAATAATGTAACAGGACACCAACAATGATACAAGACAGCAGTTACACTGAGGGAGTTCAAATAGCTTTTGCTTGAAAAAACAACACGCAAAAATACAGCAAATACCGATGTGACTGGAGAAAAAAAATACCCAACTGTAGAAATGTGTTTATTATAGTTCTGTTGATTACGGTCGTGAAAATGCTTATAGCTTCACACATTTTCAAATTAAGAGTAGAAAATTTCATTTTTAAAAAAATCTTTTACTAAGTTAAAGTGCTTGAATTCCAAATTCTGTTCAAACCAAAGATACAGGTTATATTGGTATTTATTATTAGGCCGCTGATTAAATATATCGGAAAACTTAAAAGGAAAAGAATAATCCATGATATTTGAAATTAAAGGCAAATGGGTGATAGACGGCATGTACTGTAAATCTGGTGGTGCGCTTCAGGCGTAAAATTAAAGGGGTACAGCCCTTGAGGACGATTTTGGTTAGAACGTGTACTAGCAGTCGCAAACCGTAATAAACATCTCCGTAATACATAAATCCGGGACTACCCAATATATTTTAGTTGAGTTAATCTGTAACTATACAGTTAGGGGTCTGCTGCACCCAGTTGTCTTCTAAATCAGCGACAGTATCCTGGCAATATCAGATATGGGATAACAAAACGTAGGTAAAACAGGTACATCAAGCCGTGTACAAACTCCATCCTGTTCTGAATCAAATTTGCACTTACAACTAATACATTCTGTTAAGAACGATTAGCATAGTAAACAATGATGTAGATGGGTCGTTCTGCATTCAAGCCTCGGCGGCCCATCGGTCCATGGATTCTGCAGCTTTCCTCGGCGTTAGACACCGCCTGGATGATACTGTAAATCAGTCCACCGTAGAGCCTACCCGCAGGCAGACGCCGGTCTCCATTCCTACAGCTGGGTGGATTAGATCAATGGGGCTACAGCATCCATCTGCAAGTACAACAGTACTATCTGTACCAGGAAGGTGAACCCAGACTGCATCACTCATTGAGCCCAGAAGAGAGAAACGAAAATTACTACTTAACTTAATATTATACAATTTGCGCCGTCTTATTGTCCTGGTTTTAGTATTAAAACGCTAGCTTTTGTCTTCAAAACTGTTGCTGTACTTGTAGCCTGGACAATTGCACGTAAGCTGCAGAAATATACAGTAGTCATCGCCGACCTTTAACCGGGTTTACCTGTCTTGGCTCAGTTCCCATTGATAAAAAAATGGAAACGTGGCCCTCTATTACGTCACAGTATAATAATAAATGTATTTGGGCACCACCGTCTAGAATATCCGGCTCGGTTTTCCTCCTATCATTTTTTACATAGAGAAACAGTCTGCAATCGTAGTCTATAAAGTTCAGAGGACAGAAGTGCCTAACTTGCAAAACACAGAATTGAAATTTCAGACATATCATCTGATTTTATTTTTTTTCTCATTGATTAGTTCAGATCTTTTTTATTTTTTTGTTCTTATTTGGCTCTCACATCTAGTAGACACGCTCTCCCTCATTGGAAACTTCTCCATGAATGTAAATTCTATAATGTTGTCAAATATTTTATTAACAGTTCATGTCGAATGTGAAATAACACATCATATGACAATTTTTAATTTTTGCAGTATCCTTTTCCCTTGTTACTAGAAAATAAGTAATAGCACATAATATACTGGGGAGTGTGGTGTATTATTGCCTGCATCATAGAACACTGTCAGCACAAAGTCTAGACAAATTAATGCATGGCATTAATCATATCTTGCACATCAACCTATAATTGAAACAATGTTACACTCACCGTTTCACGTATTTCTAAATACAGCGTAGAGGTATTATATAATAATGTTATAAGATATTTTATTAAAAGTTCATGTTGAGTGTGTAGTAACCAGTGTACACTTTATGTTGTTATAATAACACATCATATGACAATTTTTAATTGTAGCTGTATCCTTTTCCCTTGTAACTAGAAAATAAGCATGGAGAGCAAGGTGGGATATGCAAAAAGACAAATTCCTAATGCAAGAAATTGTATATGGCTAATAAAGTGATCTTATCTTATAACTTCTTTTAGTGACAGGAAATGAAAATGGTACCATATTAACACAATGTCTTTCAAGAAAACTTCCCTTTTCACAATTCAATAATGCATTGCAGTGTAAGCAACTGTAATATTAAGTACAGTATAAGCATTTGTAGTAGCACATTTCAGAGACCTTACCGCAGATTTGTTTCTATTCTCAGTATTGTTTCTCACTTTTGCATTATCGTCACTACTTCTGTTCACAGAGACAAGGCAGTCGTTTCATAAAATATGATGATAATAGCAAAAATGTGTGCAATGCTAGGTTTGGTGTTATGAACGCTGAGAAGAAAATGTTCCAGCAGTGGAGAGAGCGGGTTCTGAGTGCAGGTGAGTCATTCAAGTAGGAGGCTATGACTTTAAGTATCCAGGGACTGAACTGGTCAGTCTTTATCTCTGGCAGAAAACCAACATCTGGCAGGGATGGTTCACCTACCGTACCAATTCAGAGAACACACTGTTTACTACTAGGCTTCTAACAGAAGGCAACCCAATCAATTTTTGTACTCTTTCCTGGCCACGCTGATTACTTTTGTAAACAGAAAAGGCTTGAATGAAAAGGTGATGATATACCTTTAGACCTTTTCCTCTGATTCCCAGTACTCTGGAATGACAGACATGGGAGCAAAGTGTGAATATGTGAATAAGAATAGCATTTTAATGGGGATGAATTAAGGAAGCAGAAACCAAAAAAAGAACATTAGATTAAATGGAGATTAATATTACATTCAAAAGATAGTTAATACTAAAATCTGAAATGCTTTGTCAGCATAATTTTGTTAGAACTGTAATATTTTTTCATTCTTTGAATAATAATGGGAATATTTATTTGGTAGAAGGGTCTTTAGTACACGTTTAGTGTATATAAAAAGATGGATAATAAAGGATCAAGAAAGTGCTGTGGGCATACTCAGTTCAGGACTGCTGCCAACCTTGTGCTGGTTGTTACCGCTGCTGTTTCAGGTTGGTATCAGGTTGTGTGGCATCATACGTTTGCATTAGCAGAGAACTCTACAGAACTGTATGTGTCTTCAGAGGATGTCTGGGCAGACCTGTCCATTTATATCAATATGGGGGGGTGGAAATCTGATTTTCCAAACTGAGGTAATTTCTTTAACACAACCAAATGCACACTACCATTTTGCCACAGTGTCCCTGCAGTGTGAGTGTTCCTTGGCCAATCTTTTTACTTGACGTGGCGCTGACCGAATGCCCTTGCAATGAATATGGACGTTCACTACAAAGTCTTCAGATTAAATCTTCTCCTTGTTTGGGAGCAGAAGAAGACACTTTATGCATCAATCCATTAATCTGGTCAATTGGAAATCATACAGTTATGCAGGCTGTATAACTGCTGAATAACATATGGTACCATATCAAGTACCCGAGATAATTTGTGCCAAACTGACATTTCTGAAAAGTGAAGAACTGTGTTCTTCAGAAATGTGTTAGTTTCTGAAATTTTATGTGAAGAAGAGTTACCTTCAAAAGGGTATGTGTTTGTTTATTATAACTGGTCATTAGAAGCTCCCAACTGGCTCAACAAGCAAACCTGTTCATTTAGTGCACCAGTTGGATTCTGGGATATGTCAGTAGCCTTCTGGAGTTCCACACTGACAGGGTTGTGCCGGCCAATGTACCTTTGGTTCACTGTACAACAGCATCCCCTATGATGTACTAGGCACTTGTGTCACTGTTAATGTGGGACTCGCAAAGTGATGGGTTTGATAAGTTTCAGAGGAAAACACATATGGTCCTCATCCACACAGTTATGAGAACTTAACCAGTAAAGATGAGGTGATTAACAATAGATTATTCTAAACTAGGAGGGAATAAAAAGCAGAGTAATTGAGGATTTTAGATTTAAAAGTTTTTGGTCATTTTATGCACCCATTTACTTTTACTTTTTTACTTTACCATTCAGCAATGTTTATCGTTATTTGCAATTCACAGTTATAAAGCTTCACAGGAGAAGTATCCCTTTTGATTTTTTTCCCTTCTATAAAACTACGATAAACATAAGGTTTTCAGATAATACAGTACCATTGTATTATACCTGAAGAAGGCTACACACCCAAAACATTGTGCTTCTTTTCTTCTCTTTTCAGCATGGAATAAACCTTGACTTGTTCCTCCTAATGAGAGGAGTTGCAAACACTATAGAGACAGAAAGTTAAATTCAAAAGAATTTCGATGAAAGTTAAAACTGGGCAAACACCCAGCAGGTGGTGATTAGTGTAGACAAGTGCAGAATATTACATGCAGGCAGCAAGAACATAAGCTTTACATACAAAATGGGAAACACTGAACTGGAGAAGTCTACTGAAGAAAAAGATTTATAGTGTAGATGTTTATATTGACATAATTTACATATTCTTGATAATGTGGAGAGCCAATACAAAGTAAAAAGAAAATGTTCTGATATACTGTATAGGTGTAAGTGTAGAGTGTAAGTCAAAGAATGACATATTGAACTACTACTATCTACTAAGACTAAATTTAAAATATTGTGCAAAAGTTTGCTCATCAAAATACAAGAAAAATATTGCTGGTCTGGATTCATTTCAGATAACAGTCACTAGGTACATTCATGGGTTTAAAGCAATATTCTATACTGACAGGCTAAAAGAGATTAACCATTTTAGTCTTGAACAGAGAAGACTGTGAAGCTAACCTGATCCAAGTATTCAAAACGTTTAGAGGCACTGAAAAGTCATCCCAGTAGACTTCTTCAGAAATAAATAGAAAAAAATACGAACAAAACGAAACCAGTCAAATCTAAAATACTACAAAGGGCCTCAATAACAGAGAAGGGGAGGCACTTCTTCATTCAAAGGACTGTGGGAGGCTGAAACAATGTATCCAGCGATTTGTGAAAGCCAACAACAACAATACATCAATTAACAGTTGGCTACCAAACAGGCAAGATGGCCACATCTTGTTTGTAAACTTTCTTACTGTAGTTATATACACTGAGTGATTCTTAGTGCTACTACCGCACATCTCCCTGGGTTATTATTGTGATTTGACCCATGATAGATGAACCAAACATTGGACTTAGACCAAAGAGTGAGCTCGTTAGAATTCTGTTCTCAGTCATTGCATGCTTTGTGGTGGTCCGGGTTATGTTTCCATATTGCTTTACCATCTGTATTAACAATCCCCCTTCAAATCCAACCCAACCCCCTAGTGTGTAGTTCTAATCCCTGCATCATACCAGACCAGGAGTGAAGTTTAACCTCATTAAATCCTCTGGTTGCCTGTCAGGACCTGCTGACAGCATCCCGCTGGTCATTGCTAAGGATTTATAGAATGCTGAAATACATTTTTGGTAACATATTATGGTACTGTAAACAGCTCCCCCACAAAAAAAAAAAAACTTCAGACGCTGGATTACATTTAAACAGTATTACTTGGTGCAAATGGATATGTGCATGTGAATTTGTAAGATGTTTTCAAAGCCCAGGTAGATACACTATTTTAACCATTTTCTGACTTATTACTTGATTTTGCCTTGGCTTTGCAGTTTCTTGTCTTATGAGGCTTCAATTAATAAATTCAAGGCCAGAGAATAAGCACAGACAAATTATAAATTGTTTGGTCTCTAGCTCAGGACTCAATTAATTTTTCTCACAGCATGGTGAACTGGAAAATACTGACATGACCACAGTACATCCTTTTGGAAGCGGTATATTTTTAGAAATGGTCAACTGCACGTGAAACTGTACGACGCTAACAAACAGCTTGTTATATACACTGCAGCCTGCTCCACCATTTCTTCATATTAGTGAGTAGGAAATGTGAAAAAGTAAGGCTGGAAGACTGCAGATTTGAAAGGTATATTTGGTTCAAGGTACAGTCGCTGTGTAATACAAGCTTAGAAACGCATTAAAGCATTTCTAAAACCTTAACAATTATGTGATTTAAAAAGTGAGGGTCTGGATGGAACACAAGTCAACATTCCTTTGAGCACTCTGAAAGCAGAGTTAAACACTTTTATAGAAAATCAGGTCAATACTACTGTCACGTAATCCCTCCCCCTTAAGGGCGCTCCAGGTCGTTCACAGTTTAGCTGATTTTGTGCACCTGCTTCCTGTTCCAGCCTCCCTACAAAAGCCAGATGTTCACTCTGATCCGGGCTCTGCCATGGAACACGGACGCCAGGAGTCACCCTAAGTCCTTGGCTCAAGGGCATAGGCCTCCTATCGGCGTCCCAAACCAGCCGAGTCCGGGACTTGGAGCGCCTGGTCCCGTTCTCCCTTTTTCTCCCTGACCCTTCACCGGATCTTGCTCCGGTTTTTAACTTTGTCTTGTCTGTCTTCGACCCCTTGCTGGATCCCACTCCAGCTTTTAACTTTATCTTGTCTGTCTTGGATTGGATCACCCAGCTCTGGACTTTTGCCTCTACTGGATTTCCCTTCAGACTCCCTTTGGACTGTTTGCCTGGACCACGCCCCCCACGAAAACCGAGCACCTTCGCCACGCCCCCCTGTTCGTCTACCAGCCCAGCTCCTCGTCTCTTCCCCGTGTCTGTTCACTCCCTTCCAGATTGTGCTGTCTGCACAGGGTCCTGAAAGATGCTTCGTAACAACCACAAATAAAGCACATGGAGTATCACTGTAACATTGTTCTGGCTCAGATCACCAGGGTAGTAAGATTAATTTCTTCAGTATATGACTCTCTTTAATTAAGGTACCCTTTTATACAGTAAGTATGTTTAATAAGTTTTGAGACATGCAGTCCTGTGTCCAAAAGTCTGTAGCTGGAGGATCACGTCATACTTGAACATCAAACATTCCAGTTATTCAAATGTATTTATCCAGCTACTAAAAAAAATAAATGTGGTTTAAATGTGGTTAATCTTCTCACTTTTATTGCATTGACACAGTAGTATAGTTATGTGCAACAGACCATTACATCAAATCCTCTCTGTCCATAGAGATGATTTCTTGCTACAGCGTATTTCAGCCTCACATCCATGGTTCAGAATTGGATTCGCTAAGTAGTGTGGATGCAAAAAGCTATATTCCTTTCAATGTCTTAAAACTTTTGTTTTAACCAATTTGATCTTACCACTTTACAGTGAACTTGCAGAGTGATAACATGGCAAGGAAAAAAATTAACTTTCTTTTTACAAGAGTATTTTCTATTCTGGTGAAAGGTATACATAGCTATTAGGTTATACATGCAGCATCATCATCATGATCATTATTATAATTATTAACAATAATACATTTCATAGTAAAATATATTATTAGTGTTCTTCTGGTTGTAGTTAATACAAATATGTGTAATTTTCACTTTTTGTTTGCTTGATTTCTGTTAATTTACTTTCAGTAGCAGGTGTCCCGGGCAACATATCAGATTATTTTATTTTATGGTACCTAACCAGTTTCTCCTAGAAATAATTGATTTGTTTGACCGTTTCTTAATTTAAAAATAAATTCAGAAAACATTATTTTACACTAAGACTTTAACTTTGTGCCACCACAATGCAGCAATGAAATTTGTATTTTGTAATATTGTGACATTATTGCCAAACAGACAAAAAATAGTTTAGCAATATTTTTCCCACCATGTTCATAATCTCTGCGGTTATCTTCCTGTATGCAAGCTATTTGTCATGCTAACTGTCCCTTCATTCTGAAATATCTTCTGCAAAGAATCCCCAATGATGAATGAATGGAAATGACTCTAAGAATTATGTTAGTGTTACTCAGAGAAATCTTGTCAGATGCCACTGTTCCCAGGTAACAAAGTTGATTTGGCAAATATGAACAGCAGCAGTAGAAACAAAGAAATGCATAGATTGAACATACCACATAGTATGCCACAAGCAACACATTGAGAGAAATTTAATAACTGTACTATTTTGGCACTATTTCAAAGAAACTGTTTTTTGGTTAAAAAACGGACACAAAGTTGAAAGGTTCACCATGATACAACATGGTACCACCATCAAACAGCTGGAGGGTGTGTCTAGAGGGATGGAATATTTTGAGCAGCAGTGTTTCTGTGGACTAAACAAGGGAAATGTCAAAATAAGATTTACAGGAATTTGTTTGGCAAGCTCCCCAAACTTCTGTGGTTACTCCAGCAAATCTAGTGATAAAGTTCTTCACATGAAAGAAAAGCAGTGAGCCAGAAAGACAGTAGGAGAAGCAATGTTTTCTTGTCATTGTGATTGTGGGGTGAAAGGGAGTGTTAGATGGTCTGGTGAAAGGGAGAGAAGCAACTCTGTGTAAGCTGATATACACTGACCACAAGGAAATCAAGAAGCATAGAGTTAACGAAATCTCTTGGGCTGAAGTGACAGTGGCTCTAAAAATAATTGATCCAGATCTATAACTAGACATTTGATAAACCTGCATGCTCAAACATAATTTACCAAGTAAATTACATTTCAACTGTAGATACAGTTTTTTAGTTTAATGCACATGTAAGTTAGAGCCATATTACATTATCATGTTATGGCTTGAAAGTTGCTGAACTACAGATAGTTTTGACACAGATGGCTTATTCCCTCCATGAAGAATGCATACAGCATACAGTACATTACTTTTAGTTGTTGCTGCTGAGCAGGCTGTCAAACTAGTGTTCCACTGCTCTCTGCTTCATGAATGTTTTTATAGGTATTTTGAGAAATGCCACATCTGTAGCCTATTGTGTTATTATTTTGTCAGTATATAAGATTTGTAAGAAGCCAAGAAAAAGAATACTGATTTATTACTAAACAGTCGTCTTACTTATTAGCAAAGTTTGGTTAATGCATTTTTGTCTATGTTCCAATATTTTTATTGAATTGTAATCTGGAAGTTATCCACCATGAATGGTACTGTACTTCTGGGAAACTTTGAGCATTTCTTGAATCGTAAGAAACGAATGTGGTTTTAGACAGGCAGAAAGAGTGTATTATAATTTAATTCTGTAACCGATGTGTTTGAACAGAATTAAATTGACATGTCAGACTGAACATACGTACCGAATGAAAAGAGCGGGATAGGAACTTTGGACTAGAGCCCTGGAGTCTCACACCTGGGTAACCCTTAATGACATCTGTTATCTGAGGATTTACCCATTTGAAATGGATGAATGGTTCACTGGGAGCTTCATGTTGTGTGTCCAGTTCTATAACTCATCTGTAAAGAATGTCCAGATATCTTGGGAAACCAAAAGGCCCTATCGCTTGTACATGTTTTACTAAATACATTCTCTACATTTAATAGAAAATGAATAAATAGCATAAAATATTCTGATGTTCAGTTTTTTTTTCAGCACTGCACATTAATTCGGGTTTCCTAAGGCTTTTTAAGTTTTAAAACAAAGAAATTCCTTGTTTCTACAATTGCTTTGCAACATCCATGCACATCCACAATCCATCCACTTAGATAATATAGAAAATACAGACATCCTTTAAGTGGACAAATCTGCATTTTCATTTCACTGATTGCCCCATATAATGATCATGTTGTTGAAAATATTTTACACTAATCTAAACATAGATTAATAATTGCAGTACTACATCTAATAATTGCAGTACTTACAAAGTGTTATCTGTTCAAATGCAATGCACTCAAATGTATCTTTATGCATTTTTCAGATAAAAAGAAAAATATCACACAATATACTGTACATATACACTACATAATTGTCTTACATAATGTGTTTATGTTATTGGGTCATACCTGCTGTTTATACTGAAACTGTTCTTGAGCCAGTTCAGTGTTTCAGCAATCCATACCCAAGCCTCTGTCATTGTGAAGAATATTCAAGTATTCAAATGAAGTTTAATTCAAATGAACGTTTGATTTGTTTTTTTTTTGCTGCTGTTCATTGCTCAAATAAGATTTTCTGGGAATACACTGATCATTGCAATTCTCTATAATACCTCATGACATGAGATAAAAGGCCTTTCTTATCTTGTGGTCAGAAATTGTTTGAACTTCAATGTTTCCATGAAATGTAATCTAAGGTTGTTATGGATACAGTAATTTATTGATTTGCAAGCAACACACATTCTGCTTTCTAACCCGTAGACAGGAAAGTGACTCTTGAGAATGATTCTCCAGAGTGCTTGCAGATCATTTCATTTATGCTAGTAAGGTAATAAAAACATTAATGCAGTAATTTAAAAACAAGCAATGTGATATTTCAGTTAGTGAGTTAGTAATTTATCAACTAAACCTTAATCTACAATTCAAGGAGGGACATGTTTCTCTATTTATGCAGTACAGTGCTACTTAAAGATTTGTCAGGATTTCAGATGTGGTTCCATGGAAAGATAAATATTCCTCTGATAAAAAGTCAGTTCTTCAACAATTCTAAAGATGTGCGTCTTTATTTTAAAAAGATTAACCCATTCTCAAAAGTAGTAATTATGTCTCTGATCAATGTAAGTAAATTGCATTCATTAAAAGCTAATTCTATTAATGTAGTAATAAAAATAACACTGCAATCATTAAATGTCATTCATTGAATGCATAAGATATACACTTCTTGACATGTTCCCTTGTTACATAATTTTTCCTTTATGCTGGAGCTGTCAGTGAGGTACTGTATTATGAACTAATTTGTTTTCTAAGGATATTTATATGGCTTGAGATTATAGATTATTTAATTAAAATTAATTTGTTTCATTTTTGCTAAAACTTAATGATAGTTTTTGCACTTTCAATAAAGTGTAACTTTCCTTTTGCAGGCTAGAGGAGACTGTGTTATACAGGACCTAACAGATTGATATGGGGGCATGTGTGTTTATATTTTTTTAATATTTAATTCTCTAAATCTCTTGACTCCCATAAAAGAATTTCTTTCAAATAGCCCAGATGTATGCAAAAAGCAATTAAACTGCTAGCTTTAGTATTTTTTGTTTTCCCCTTCTGGTGACAATGTAAGAAAGCAAGACCATATGCCTAAGACATTCTGCTCCTATTGTTTCTAGCACTATTCTTTCCTAAAGAATTTTTAATTCCTAGTAGTATCTACTTTGATTGAAATTGAACTCATCTATTCATTCATCTACCTATGCATCAGAAATGTATTTTTACCATATTTGTTGTTTTCTAATAAGTAGGTCAATCAAGCCCAGGTGATTTGTTTGCTTAAAATGATCACTGTAATAAATCTCATTCACTTATACAGTACATGCATCAAATACTGATGTTCTCTGGCACCCAAATGTATTTTATTTTGGAAAATAGGGTACATTCTACTGAAAGTAATTTTGATTAGATTCAGGATGAAAATCTTTAACTTTTCTTCCTTGTTGTGGAGCATTTCTGACAGATTAACCACATTTTCTTTGACTCTTTTCTATACACCTTTTACTGAAACAAAGAAAAAGAATAAAGTTTTTGCGTCAAAAGAATCAAAATTCAGAGGTCTCAAGAAGTCTTATTTTTTCATTTATTTGAACGTGTGGACCACATGTTCACATTCAATCCTTTGATTTATTCTCTAGACTTATTTTTCTGTGGTATGAGTAAGCCAGCCTGTTTTGTAAATCCCAGTGTGATATTAGTGCATCAATATTGCATAATTTTGTTTTGGTATATAAAACAGCAACGGCATTTTCAAATGCATGTCAATGTTTTGTAATTCTTCCTTTTTTTCTGCTCCTTGATTAATTTGCTCCTTGGTCAGCTAACCTTTAACAAGGTTCTAATGGTTCGCCTAATTGTTGCAATTTGTTAAAATTATACAGCTATCCATCAAAATGGCAAATCATTGGAAAAGCACTTTTTTTACATTTTGGGTAAGGCAATGTCAACTGTGCTTTAACTCATTTTACAATACACAAGGGAGCAGACAAAGTTCAGCAGTAGAAATAAAATTAAACTCTGTTTAAATTTGAGATACAGAAAATCATTACTTTCCATAGAATTGTACCACCTTCAGCATGAGGAAACATTTTACAATTACAAACCGAATGCATAAATATAATAATAAAAGCATCCTGCAGGTTTAACTATAAGCTCTCTGAAACTACTGATAGATAAAATTTTCACCAGGTCAAATAAAAAATGCCAAATGCTTTGAACTGTTTAATGGATTTTTGTAATCTGCACTTCAAAACCTTTCTGGCACATTAATTTCCATGTAAAGTAAATGGTAAATATATAAATTTTATAGGGGCATAACATCGGCTTACTGCAAAACAATAATTTTGCAGGTGTTATTTGGACTTATACTGATGATTATAGTCTGTAGCTGCTGTACACAGAAAGTGCATCCTGAGACAGCACTCAGTTGCTGTATTCACAAATTAGACTTATTCTAATTATCTATGTGCTTACTGCTAAGCGGTTTAATCAAGAAAAATTAAAATTTTCTCTTTAACCCATGTGCATAATTAAAATGAATTGCAAAATAATCACAAGCTTTCATTTTTAGAAGCTGTCTGCTCTCAGTATTTCAAGATTTTGGGCTCTCTAGAATTTAAACCTCAATTGAATCTCCCTGTAGTATATTTGATTATAACTTATAATGTGTGATTCATTTGAATCGAATGTATGGTGAAATAATGCACTTTCAGCTTAAAATCTAAGTATTTTTTAAAAAATAATGTCATGACTTCTGTACATTTAAGAGGCAGTTTGAGAAAGAAAAAAAATGTCCTTTAACTTAACTCAAATGGAACTTGTCCATTATAATCACATGCCTATACTGGCTTTAACAGTTATTGAAAATAGATTAGTAAATGGATATACAGTTTTTACTGCTATGCAAAAAGTTTCGAAGACATTCAGGTACCTACTTTTCAGACATGAGATGAAAAACAAAAAAAGCAGGTCTGAGCTGCATTTTGTTGCCTACAGTAAGTCAATAGTCTCATGCACTGACTTTTTGAAATTGTTCATGCAAAAAATGTTATATTAGGCAATGTTTCAAAAATGTTAATTAAGAAAGTGGTTACATTCAGGGAAAGCAATTGAAATGGTGCCAATCCAGTTTTACTTATAAGAAGTAACTATATATGGATTTTTATTTGTGTGGTAGAGCTAAGGCTCATATTTCAGTTAACAGCTGCTGATATTAACATTTTAGTGTGAAATTATGCATAAGTGCCATGCATAGTGCCAAGCTATGCATGGCACTTATGTTTACTTGAACTATATACAGTGCTCTGAACAAATGAAAGAGCATGAATCACATTAATAAACTTTTCTGAGGGAAATTCATTACAGCAATAAGCTGTCAACAATATTTATTGCTAAACTCAGGGAATCCTCTAAAATGAACAAAATCATGAAAAGGAAAATATCTTTTTTTCCTTTTTTTCTGTTTTATTAAACTCTCTCTTTTCCTTGCACATGGAAATATCTTTTAATTTTTTACTGAAATATTTTTTTAAACATTTTTAAAGCTTTTTTCTATTGCAACACTGCCTGTTTAAACTCCTTTCCAAACCCTCTTTGCTGATGACTTTAAACCTTGGGTGGGGAGCTGGTGATGGTTTTGGAGGGGGGGGGGGGCATTTTAGCCCATAGTGCTTACATAAAACCCATTAGCACTAAGCCCAGACTGCAAGTCTGCACTGCATTATCCCTAATCCGCGCCACAGACAGACACTATTCTGCTCCTTCATTCAAACATCAAAAGAACTTAGCTCAAAGAAAACTGAAAAAATATAAATTAAAGCACAAACAAGGCTATGTCAGAAGTAATGTCAGAAAAACCTAAATCATGTTCTTTTACAAGTCCAAAATCCATTATTTTAAGTTATGTGTATAGTATACTGTATATGAGAGAGCAGTTAGTTAGCAATGCATGCAGAAATGCTCATAATGGCAGTGAAGACAGTTTAAGATAGAAGAGGCCATGCACTGCTAATTTAATTTTGTACATCTAAAATCAACTTTCAGGAAAAATGTTTGAATAAAAAAAAAAATCTGTGATTACAGTCTCGCAAATAAAGTGCTGTCCAGAGCCAAGGATCATTCCTAACATTTGCAAGCAAGATGCAAGAAGATGCCTCTCTTCAGCTATTTAAATGCGCTGTTTTACATCCCTCTATTCCTCTACCATCCCCCTCCCTTTTTGTTTTCTTTTGTGTTTCCTCTTGGCTTACCTCCCTCTGGAGCTCTGACCATCTTGTGCTGCTTGCTAGGATGTCATCTTCGAGCCAAGTGGGCTAGGAGCCATGGATATCCATTTTTGTTTCCTTGATACAAACTCCTAATGTCATTTAACGTCTGCCTGCTGTCTTTTGAACACTTCCAAAAAACTATAATTTCTTCCTCCCTATATGGACTTTGCGTTTGCTGAGAGCTTGAGGAAATAAGGTGTGCTCCAGATTAAAATGACAAGTATAGCATTAGCATGGCTGGCAGAATGCAGGTGGGCATGTTGGGTGTATGCAGGGAATGCTGCCCGTTGTCTGGCATTGCTGTTCTCCGTGTTCTGCTGCAATAAATAGCCCAGTGAGGCCCAGTTTCTCCATCAGGCAAAGGCTCTGGCAGTGCATGGTTATACCTTTTGGCCACATATTCAAAAGAATAATGGAAAATGTCATGTGACTGTTCCCCCCATTGAGGATGTTGGACAGTTTACTGGTACATCTTTTCCAGGGCCCTTGTTAATCTAGTAATAATGATAACAATAGTTCATTTCAACAATGAAGTGTGGTATTCATCTGGGTAATGCTAAGCAGCCATTAGGCACCAGCTGCCTCACTAAACAAAAAATCAGGTAAGAAATTACTTCTCCAACTGAATTAAGGGAGGAAATTAGGGAGGCCATAATTTACAAGGCCAAAAAGGAATTTAACTAGGACAATATCTATACATAACATCTATACTCATAGGAATTGAGCCATGGGATATTTAATGACCATGTAGTAGGGCCTTAGTTTAAAATCTAATGTAAAAGATAGAACCTCATACCCTGTCACTATAATGGGATATTGAATTGGAATTTCTGGTCCATAGGTAAGTGTGCCAGCAAGTATGGGAGTCTCTTCCCTCTTCTTACTAGACCCTCTCTTGCTTGCCTAAACAAAATCTGGCTACAATATTACAGGATAACAACTCTATAAGGAAAGTTGTGTTCACTGGGGGCTGGTGATGGTTTGTGTATTGCATTCACTGGAGGAAAACACCTGGCTCCTTGTCCAGCACCTGGAGCACATTGCCACAGACCTGGAGGAGGCCATCATGGCCAGCTATTGGTCTAATGCACAACCAGTCTTGGATATCTGCAGTTTCATCAACCAGACTTACTATCAAAATCATGACGGCAACAATAGTAAGGTATAGAAAGCTTTATTGCAGAGTTTAAGCAGGTTTTTTAAAAAAAGGCTCTAGAAAAGTGTTTTTCTTTTTTCTAAAGTTCTATTTCAAGACTGCTTCCGGCCCCACTACCACTGTACAAACCCTTTTTTCTAGAAAACAAACAAAACAAAAAGGAATGTGGACACTAATCCTTCATAAATAATCTAATAATTATTTGATTAACCCAGTGAGCCTATTTACGATGGTTAAAAGGATTTTTTGTGACCTCAAGTGGCAAAGGATTGCTACTGCAGTCCTGTTTCTAGTCTGGCCTGAAACAGAAACAGAGCATGCTGTGAATCCTATTATAAAGTGCCCGCCAAAACAATTGGGACAATAAAGTCAAAACTATTAATTCTGCTTTACAATCAAGAAAAATGTATTTGTGATCATGAGATAAATATGAATGACAAGTATAATAAATACTTTTTATTTTTGATTAATTCCAAACATATATTTTATTATACTGAAAATGATGTATGCAAAAACAAAACTTTGCATTAAACTCAGTGAATTCAAGTGGCAATATACTGTACATATTGAAACGCATTCTTTATTTGCATATGCCTTAGAGGTAACAGTAATATCTGCATGATGTCTGCAGCCCAACGAGCTTGCTAAACCTGCACCGCATTAGAGTTCTTGTCTATTCTTGGAGGGGTTCTGAATTCAGCATCTAAAATGCATGCTCAAACCCATTCAAATCTGGAGATTGACATGGCCGGTCTAAGCTTTTCTCTGCATTTTGTCTCCTAATAAACTCCTTGGTTGTATATAATAATTAATAATTAATAATAATTGCTTACACTTATATAGCGCTTTTCTGGACACTCCACTCAAAGCGCTTTACAGGTAATGGGGACTCCCCTCCACCACCACCAATGTGCAGCATCCACCTGGATGATGCGACGGCAGCCATAGTGCGCCAGAACGCTCACCACACATCAGCTATCAGTGGGGAGGAGAGCAGAGTAATGTAGCCAATTCATAGATGGGGATTATTAGGAGGCCATGATTAGTAAGGGCCAATTGGAAATTTGGCCAGGACACCGGGGTTACACCCCTACTCTTTTCGAGAAGCACCCTGGGATTTTTAATGACCACAGAGAGTCAGGACCTCGGTTTTACGTCTCATCCGAAGGACGGCGCCTGTTTACAGTATAGTGTCCCCGTCACTATACTGGGGCATTAGGACCCACATGGACCGCAGGGTGAGCGCCCCCCGCTGGCCCCACTAACACCTCTTCCAGCAGCAACCTTAGTTTTTCCCAGGAGGTCTCCCATCCAGGTACTGACCAGGCTCACACCTGCTTAGCTTCAGTGGGTTGCCAGTTGTGAGTTGCAGGGTGATATGGCTGCTGGTCATGTATATGTTTTGCATGTTTTTCAAGTAGCATGATTAGGTGCCATGTTTATACATGGAAGCCTTTACTTTCACATAAGAAGACAAATCTTTTTGTAAAAACTAGTATTAATTCTGTTATTCTGTCAAATGCAATGAAAACCTAGAACAGGAGGCACCTGGAACACTAAGGAACAAGCTGCCTACCCTGGGTTCTTTCAAGAAGATCTTTGAATCAATTAGCCATTGAAAAAACAAACATGCTAAATAACATGCTCAATAACCTGAAAGGCATCTTCTCTATTAGTCCATGTTATCTGATATTGGCAAATGCAAAATTTATGTTGCTATAACTAATAAGAAGTGCTTTTATTTTGCCAAAAAATGATATCAGGCTCACCACCCCTGTGTCATTGAACACACCATACTGTTTTCATGCACATTCTTCCCTTTCATACAAAAAGAAGTCACCCTTTCATCTTGACTGTCTTCATAAAATATTAAAGCCATGCCACCCAGCACAAGCAATTACTCGGTTGATGCTTATATCTGACAAATTACCAGGGAGGCATTCTTGCTGTGATGGATGAAACTGCCCAGTGCTGAAATATTTGTGAAAAAAAGATGGAAAGCATGTCATTTATAAGCTGGAGCAGAGCTGTTTTATTACTTTGAGGTACCACAAAAGCTGAAACATTTATTTTCATATATCGTCATGACAATCTCAATGACAGTGCTTGCCTTCAGCCTGTAGGAGAAATCAGAGGTACTGGCTAGATTCAGAGGACTTCACCCACCTTTCTAGGCAATAAGTTGTAGAGGACACAAAATTCAGTCAAGTGTCCTTGTACACTGAAGACAATTCTCTGAAGAAAGCAGGTTCCAATTCTTGAGTTATTTCAAATTTTCCTATTCCAATTCCTTTCTATTCATCTAAACATCAGCTCTACTAGCATTTTTAATCAATTCAAAATAACACATACAAATTTTATTTAATAGTCAAATCTTCTTGAAAGGGCCCTACCAAACCCAGAATGGAAGAATGCTATTCAAAGAGTAGGGTCTCTCGCTTAATAAACCTTGCTTAGTTTTGATCAGATGATAGCAAAATAAATGATACCTTGTTATTTGCTCTCCAGGTAATGGATTTCAAATAAAAAAAATGTGATTATGTAATATAGACCAGTTAAAATAAAATATATTTCTAGCAGTTATTCTATTGTTGTATTGTTGAAAGTGACATGAGCATGGTGATAATTTTATACAACCAATGATTACTTTTTATGCTTATGTTCATGAGTATTGTAATTGTCATTAATTAATAGTTCCCTTCTGGTGTTCTCTTCTAAGCCTGTTGCTAATATATGAAAGAACCTTGATGAATATGTGGTTAGCACTGAATTGTGAAATACTTTCATTGATTAATTGATACAGTATATGGATATAAATTAATAATTTATTAATAAAGAAAGGTTAGCATTTTTGATTATACAGTACCTAGGGATTTATCAAAACAAATCTAAATACCTTAAATTGTTCCTGAAATGCAAAAATAACAGTATTATAAATAATATTTAGTGGTATTACTTATATGATTTGTTCAGTTACATAGAACTTTTACAAAAATCAGATAAGATTATTAACAGAGGTATATATTGTGTAATTGTCTAAAAGTTAGGAAAATAGTGTGAATGTATAAATATGTTTGACACTAATAATTTCAAATATTAACTTGTGTTTTGAAAATAGAATGTGCCGTTATAGGCACAGTTGGAGAAAATGGGTCAGGCTTAGTGGAGGAACTATTAAATACATTATACACGGGCGCTCTGCCAAACAACCAATTCATATGCTCAAACACAGGTCAAATGTGCTATACTAAAAGAGTGGTGTCGTGGCTTTGGAAATCTAAATTTTCAAAACACCTGGGAGTTCCACCCCTCTAACTGACTCATTAGGCAGTAGAAGCCCTTCTATCCAGCACCCAGCATTCACATGAAAAATCATAATCATTTTCAACATTTATTGATCCACTGCTGGATGAAGATCTTCCCAGGAATCTTCCATGAGCTTTTGTCTTCAGCTCATCCAACTTATTTCTGACAAAAAATACAGATTTAGTTTTGCTATCTTACAAGATGACTTAGCCATTTATTTAAGTATGCACTGCGCACTGCTGTACACAGCCATCACATACACAGGCAGGAGTTACAATATCTGTATGAACGATTTATGAAAAGGTCTTCACTGGTGTTCTCTGCTATTTTCATAGCTATGTTGTTAATAACAGCTTAACTAGGGTCAGAGGAATCAAAGGTTGTCTTTCACAAAGTTTATGTTTTATTCAAATAGAACAAAATCCTCAAAACCACTATCATAACAATCCAGTTTAAACTATATGTGAACAGTCAATATGGAATGTGATTTTAATCCATCAGTTTCGTCAGTAAAATTTACTTATTGTCACAGAAGTCAGGGGCTAGCCATGGAGAGAGACTGGCGAGATGGGAGGAGCCTATGCATAGCGGCACAAACGGAGCAAACCATGGGGGTTAGGTCCACGCTCAAGGTATCGGGCGGAGTCAGGAATGAGACATAAGCCCTGAGATAGTGGACGTAGGGAGACCTGGTGAGGCGAGCCTCTCGACAACCAATCCCAATGCCGAGCGAGGAGGATAGGGAGACCCGGAAATATAAAGCCCCAGACAACAAGACACACTGGAAGAACAAGTAAAGCACAGGGAACCTAGGAACAGGACAGAGCAGGAGCGCCCACTAGATGTGGAGGGTGTGACACTTATATTATTTTCTTAGGCATTAAAATCTTCTTTACAAAATATAGATATTTGAGAATAAACTGTCATCTTTAAAGAAAATAGGTAAACTTTAAGTAGAAATTTCTAAAATTTGTGGTTTTGGATGAAAAAGGGGAATATTGAGTGTAAAGAGAAGAATAGCACAGTTCTAAGATCAAATGAGTAATTCTGGAATTCAGCAGGTTTTCAATGTTTCTTTACCTCTTCAGCAATATAAAGTAGTGTTTAGGGAATGAGGTTCTCAGCCAAGTTATTGAAGTTGATACCCTGCCTTCTTTCAAGTTATGGCTGGATCAATAAACTACTAGTAACCAAACCTCCTCTCGCTGAACCTCATACAGGCTCACTTTTTTGTTTTATATGCTTAACAATGCAAAAGTCTAAGACTTTTGATCATTTTACCTACTTGTTTTTGTATATATTCTTAAAAATTATTTTGGAATTACGGTCATCTCGCAACTCATGCAGAGGTTAGGGATTTTGAGTAGCACGTAAAGCCAAATTCGCATCAAATTTTACTCTACAACCCTTATAAAACCCTCGTACTAACCTCTTACAGCAATTTAAACATTAAGGATAAAAACAATAAATAAGACAATCATATAGACTTATTAACTAGTTCTCATAGGTATGCTTGACAATTTTGTTAAGCCAATGAAGCATTTTTTGAATATTTTTTGTTTTCAAGAGCCAACCATGTAAGTTGTGAGTTGACTGTATAATAGAGGTATAATAGTACATCTCTCTGAATCTATGTGTGTCAAATATATAGTGCTAGGATGAGGCCAAGGACCACCACATTCAGATATCAATTAATAATACAGTCGTATTTAGTGAGAACAGGAGTGTGTGTGTAATGGAAGAAGATGTTATCAATTTCCCCCATAGACTGTGAAAACATAACTTAAGAAAGAATGACACTCAGACTTTCCTACTCATCTTTTGAGAGTGCCAATTATTTTAAATAATCAAGACAGTAAGAAAAAATATGGTGAGAGAAAAAGTAGGGAACTGTGATCATAATACTGTACAGTATGTGGTGAAATGTAATTTGAAACTACACAACTACAGTCCAAAAGAAAGCTTAATAATTTCAGAAAAGCAGACTATGAAGTGATGATACAACTGAAAAGAAGAAAAGTTAGTTAGAATGGCTATATTTTAAAGATATTTTGTCTAAAGCATATAAAAACCATTCTTAAACCATAGGATAGAAAGCACTATCCTAGATGCTTTAACAAAAAAATAATATAAGGAGAAAGAAAACACTTTAAATAGTACTAGCATAGAAAAGGCAGATGTGTTACAGGTGTTGAAGGGTACTAAAGATGAACAAATATCAGTGGTCTGATGGTATTGCATCAGTTGTACTTAAGTAAGCAGAAGATAATCTTTCTCGACCATTAACAATAATAGGCTATAAATAGTCAACATTGATTTAGAAAAGGGTCGCTTTGTTTATTTACTGTACCTTGTTAGAGTTCTTTCAATCAAGAACAACAGTAAAAGACTCAAACAAAGTACATTTTACTGTATATTTAGATTTTTTTGGATAAATGTCCTCATTAAAAATAATTCTTAGATTGTAGGCAGTAGGCATTCAGTTTAATGGACTTCTTAGTGGGCAAAAACAGAGAGTACAGATAAGGGGTGACAAGAATCCACATTAAATTAAGATGATGAGTTTTTTTGAGTGGTTCCAGTGGAAGATTTTTGGTTTCTTGTGCCAACTAGTTGTAAAATTACAATATAAAAATGTATAGAATTAATTTTATTGAATGTTTCGCAGCATTAATTTAAGTTTCATCTTTCATATTATCCAGGATTTAGAGCTCACATTTGCACTCCTTTATCTGTGCACACGGACTGAGTAATTGCCCAGTGGTTAGAAAAGAAAGAATAATAATTTATGAGCTTTCATGTTGTTTTCGCGCATTAGAGATGTTGGAAGGCTTAACTAGGTCACTCAGTTCTTGAATAAAATAACTTTTAACTTGTTTAAAGAATCTCTCATCAGAAGATAGCTGAACAACAAAGGTGTGTTGAGAACATTGTGGTTCTCAAGCACAGATCTCATGAATACAACAGTCAGGATATATTTTAGTGAAAACAGACAAGATCTAAAAGGGCAATGCTTCAGTAACAGTTAAAAAATCCCTTAACTCCATTGGGAGTAGTTGTTTAGCATACGGTACATACGTTCTGGTGAAAATGAAAAATGTGCTTCCCTACAAACCATGCTGTCAGACATGTCATAATTATCATAATATTTATTTTTGTCTATGGCTGTGTTTTCCTTGCAATTAGTTTCAATGTTAAAAACGTTGTACTCAGTTGTACATATCTTATCTGGTCTTTTATTGTGCTACACTAATGAATTAAACAGTTAATTTTATAGAAGTTCCTTAGAAATTCTTTGATATTGTCCAGGCAGCTCCATGGAAGGGAAACTTTTCATGCCTAGTTTAGCAGTGTGAAAAGCAACACTTTTATACTGTGCAATGTAGTTATTTTAATATTTCCAGTTTATTACTGCAGTATATACAGACTACTTGGTTTCAGTTTTAACATACAGTAACATAGTCTCAATGAGCAGTATTTTTTGATAACTGATCCTTCATCCAGAAAGTCAAAGTTTACTACAAAATTCTAAAAGTCTAAAAAGAAAGTATTTCTCTTTTCAGAAAAATCACCTTACCAAATTGATCAACGTCTATAACATATTTGTTGATAGATCCGTGATGGTTCTTTGCTCATGAAATCAGGACATCAATAGCCATATCAGCCATACCAGCAGCCATATCACCCTGCAACTCATAATTGGCAACCCACTTATGAGCTCAGCAGGTGAAGAGGTGTTAGTGGGGCCAGCAGAGGGCGCTCACCCTGTGGTCTATGTGGGTCCTAATACCCCAGTATAGTGATGGGGACACTATACTGTAAAAAAAAGACACCATCTTTTGGATGAGACCTAAAACAGAGGTCCTGACTCTCTGTGGTAATTAAAAATCCCAGGGCGTTTCTCGAAAAGAGCAGGTGTGTAACCCCGGCGTACTGTCCAAATATCCCATTGGCCCTTACCTATTATGGCCTCCTAATAATCCCCATCTCTGAACTGGCTTCATTGCTCTGCTCTCCTCCCCACTGAGAGCTGGTGTGTGGTGAGCATTCTGCCGTCGCATCCTCATCCAGGTGAGGCTGTACATTGGTGATGGTGGAGGGGAGTTACCTGTACCTGTAAAGCGCTTTGAGTGGAGTGTCAAAGCTATGTAAGTGTAAGCAATTATTATAATAAATTAATCAATAAAACAGGAATCTGAGAACAAAAAAATAGCAATACCCCCCATCTGTTATTCATTTTGTCCACATTGTTTCTATATGTGGGTGTAGATGTTCAGTTAAGTTAACTTAAAATGAAACACATTCTCACTCTTAGAGTGAAAATATATCTGTTGAGTACAGTAGAAAATAAAAAAAATAGAAGGGAATCTGTTAAGGGGAGATCAGTTATAAGGTCATAAACACAAACAAAGCGAACTTATTTACAATTATATTAAACATATCTATAGACTGTTAATAACAATAAATTGAGGGTGTCTCAAGCATACACAGATGCAACACAGATGAGGCTTGCAGAGGCTTGTTCTGAGGGCTCTGACTGTTGAGACACTCCTAAACCGATTGTGAAGTGCCAACATTTGAAAAGCTGGACAGGAGGCAGACTCAAAATCGTGTGACTACCTCCATGTGTCATACATCTGCTCATTCTCATAACTGACACTGGTAGATTTTCATGAGGGGGTGACTGACAGCAGTGTGTGTTGCCCTCTGTTTATCAGAAGCATGGATTACACCATCTAAGAAACTTGCTTCGAGTTATAAGGTTCTACGTAAATGCAAATTCATTCGTGAGCATTTCTTCTGTAAGATTAAAGAAGGTTTTGCAAAGAAAGCAAGCAAAGAAAAATCTATAAATCTGAGTCATTGAAAATAACCAAATATCACTAGGTGTACAACAATTTACCATAAAATTGTGAAAAAATTGTAATTATGATTTCTAATGAGAAAACAATCTCTTACTATACATTTTAGATATTCATCATTCCACACAATGAGACAAATATTTTAAAACAAGGTAAAATTTCTTGAGATGGTTCTTCCCCCTGAGCATTGTGAAATGGTAAGTAATTTAATATTCATTCTCGTATTTCAGAGTGACTACATCCCCTCAAATACACCATAAACCTGAAAGATGTTCCTTGTAACATAAATGTATAAACATTTCTATACACCACTGTTAAGTAGTTCCTCATGTCACATCAATCCTAAAATCAATTTCTTTTCCATCATTCCTTCATCTCACTTGAGCTGCTTGGCTGTGACTCTTCATTTGTTTTTCACTTTGGTTTAATAATAATTGAGCTTTCATAAATGCATTTTACTTTTTTTCAGTACATTTTAAAAGGGAAATAAATGAAATAGAAAACTTTGTGAAAGATCAAGTCTGCCAGTATGAATGCTGAGTCATAACAAGCACTTAAAACAAGACCAGCATAGATATTATTCAAGCTTTGATTTTTGTGAAATATTCTCATTGTATTTCTTTGTTTCATAATAACATAAATAATAATAATGTAGTTATCCTACTACATTCTCGGCCACTATTTTTCTCATTTTATGCTTTTGTTAGCATTTACAGTGTGGTGTGGTATTCTTGCAACATGAATAGACAATTTGCAGTTGTGGGTGGATAATTAAAAATTAGATTGAGTTTAAGTGCTGATGAGTCATGGTATTCTGTTCATGGAAGGTGGTCTAGTGTTAAGGGGCAAGTCTTTTTGTGTAGGTGTCAACAATGTAAAAGGACATAAGGTCAACAAAGGACTCTTCTTATGCATCACAAACACAGCCAAAATTAATATTATTGAAGGAAAAAAAAGTATTAGTGAGAGGCATGCAAATACAGGAAATTAATTTTCTCTAATCTCCAATGTTTTGAAGTTTCCCTGAAACTAATATTTAATCTGTAATAAAATCTTCAGTCATACAGTATACATTTCAAGATAAAAAAGAAACACAAATGAAAAATGTTAAGAACATATTAACATTTGCCAAATGAAAGATGATTAGCTGTTGCATATGCAAGTTAGAACAAATACGATGAACACATTATGAAAAACTATTAATATTTCATGATTTATGATTAACTTTAAGCTTCAGTCCAAACAGACTTAGGCTAACTCAGACGATATCTGCATTAAATATTTCAATTTTAATTACAGGGAAATTTAAATCTCAGAAGAACAAGTAGACTGAAAGACTGATTGAAAATGCACAAAAGCTGCTGCTTTCACTAATGAGACTGTGGCTCAAATAGCGTACTCATTCCTAATCGGGTTCACTGACCAGGAAAGGTTGAATCTCTACATGTAATCTATTTCCAATTAGAAATCAGACAGGTACAGATATTTTCATTACCTTCACATTATTAATATGTTTTGTTTTGCTGGAGGCTAATTTCAGATAGTTAATTTTGTTATGAAGGTGGTATTGTTCTAGTTCAATTGGTTTTGTAAATCTCCACTGCCTAATAAGCCTTTAATAGAATGTAAATTCTTAAACACTAATTTGCTTTTCACAATATATTTATGTGAGAAACAAGATTATAAATTGGAGTAGGCACCATTTTTAGACTGAATTAATTGACTACTACTACTACTGCCTTTTTTGAAAAACAAAAAGAGGAGCTTAATTTTGTTTAAACTTATGTACCCCAACCCTGTTGTGGAGCGAAAACATTTTAAGTTGTTTCATTGTTTAGTTCTCTCCTCAACTGCTAATTATCAGAAAAGAACATGCAGAGTCCAATTATGGTTCAAAAATCAACCACTAAGCAGAAGAAGTGGAAAAATCTGTCTGTTGAGCAGCAAGAATGAAATCCTTTACATTGTTAATTAGCAGAAGATAGTAGGGTACATTTTTGTCATCAGATAAGCTTTCATGGTTAGCCAGAATATTAATATGGTTTATGAGCAGGATCTAATTGTAGCTACAGTGTCCACCTCCTGAAAATATCTTACATTCATGCTCTGTCAAGCTTTAATATTATACTAATTGTCCTAATTGCCCCTGTTATTGTTGAGGGCTCCATAGGTCCACACGATGGGATTTTTAACCTAGAAACTATTGTCTCTTTTAGAGATAGGAAAAGTACATTTATGTTTAAATGTGCAAAGTAAATTTGTACATTTATTGTTCATAATGCTTGTAAAGAAACAGCAATCCCATGGCAGTGCAAGATTACTTAGTGAGGACCAGAAGTAATGTAGGTGGTAAAATTTTCACTTGACCTACTGTGATTCAACAGAAACAAGGACCTTAAATGGTAACAATATGCATTTAATAAAAAAAAATATTTCTATCTCTCTTGACAACGTGGATTGAATGAAATCATCCTTAAATAGTCAAACTCTGCAATTTGCTTACAGAAATTATTATTTGAAATTATAATATATAAGTGCACAACCACTCTTAGGAGAAGAGGTAAAATGCTACCTCAATATAACACATGGAGTGGAATCTAGATGTTGGAGACCATCTTAAAAACAAAGTTCTATATAAGTTTATAAGTTTTGTAATGTTTATTGAACTTTTTGTTCCTGAAATGGTTTACAGTACAAGCAAAGTTAACAGATATACAGAATATTATATAGAAATCAGTGTTCCTTCAGTCTGAAGTTTAACCCACGTCTTACGGGTAAATTGCATATTTTTCTATAATACATAATTTAAAAATAATACGGTTTATTCCAGAAAGCTTATTATTGGAACATTTTGTAATGTTGTAGATGTAAGGAATCCCTGATGGAGATTAGTTCGCTTATGGGTTGATCTCCGCTGGCTGGTGGTCGTAACAGTAGACTTGTTGTCTAACACTGATAGTTTGATTTACAATTTACGGAACAAAAACTATATGCAGCAGCTTGATAAGCATTGGATGGTCAAGTCTCAAGTTAAATGTTTTAAATCCAGTACATTTTAAAACAAAATCATCGTTGTGGGGTTTCTTTCACTGTCTTTGAGTTTGAGGCCTGCTTCATTTTGTTTGCTTACGCCCCCACTGACACCTGCACATTTTTCTTATCTGACTGAAGGTTATA
The DNA here is from genome assembly GCF_059453375.1 of Lepisosteus platostomus. Lineage (NCBI taxonomy): Eukaryota > Metazoa > Chordata > Actinopteri > Semionotiformes > Lepisosteidae > Lepisosteus > Lepisosteus platostomus. The sequence continues at coordinate 53,868,482 of NC_142618.1, forward strand.
AAGGTTACATACATTTTTCTTGTATTAATCCTGAAGTCAGAGCTGCTTTGAATCATGTCAATTGTCACAATGGCACAGTCACGTAGAATAGCACAGATGGAAAGGGAAGAGTGGGACGATCGAACATTTGCGTTTTCTTAAATCCTTTAATCTGCAAATTATTTGAGATGCAGCCTTAAAGCATCTCAGCTGAGTAATTAGTTTTAAATGATGATGAACACATTTTAAATAGCTAAATATTATAAAGCCCTTTAAATTTCAAGCCTGGTATTTTACAAGAGAGTAAGCCTATCTATAGCGTCAATCACAATCACAATAACAAAGATACTTAAAAGGCCATATACCTTAAACGTCTTCTTGAAGTGCAGCACAGGCACAGTCACTTACAAGAAACCTAAAGTACTACTATTTAAAATATTTTAGATATATTTAGATATATTTTTCTATTTTATACACGGTTGGACCCTACAATAACCAATAACCATTTGACCTGATCCGGAATATTTTGTGCAATTTTGGTCACACAGTTATAGAGTGGATGTTGGAGCCCTGGAATCATAGGGGTAACTAAATGCATTCTCTACCTGCCCTACTCTGACATGTTGAAAACTGAATCTTTTTAGTCTTCGTCAGAGATCATTAGAAGGGGACCTGATTTGATTCAAATAATAAATCATGTGTATTCAAAATACTTAAGGGCATTGACAAAGTCAAACCCTGAGACTTTTTAAGACTCAACACTGAAGTATAACCAACCATGACAAAAATTTAAAATGCTGATTTTTGGAATTGTTATCCAGAAAAAAATAGTAGTTTTTGTGTGAGCATACATACAGTATAAGATTTGGCCCTTCCTTGTGTGTGACTTGGTGGGAAAGGCAGACTGCCCACTAGTTTTAAAACTACAGTAGCTAGACAGATAGTAGTGGTCTGAATCATTTTTTATACTTGCAGTAAGAAATCAATACTGTTGTCTGACAGCTCTCTCCGGTCCATGATAACTTTTATTGAGATAAGAATCCTTAGCTACTTTCTACAGAAGCGCACTTCTGCCACTTAGGGAAAAAAATCTCCCTCTTATCTCATAATTACGAGAAAAGTATCTCGTAATTATGAGATAACGAATTATTGGCTAGCACTTTCTGTTTAATGATTGAATCAATGTCCAGCGCTGCAGAATTTGTATGGATTTACTTTTGACCAGGGTTTACTCATAATGAAATCTTGCAATTTTTAGCAAATATGAACAGAATCATTATAAGCATGAAGACCAGTTTTGAGTGATTTAGAGATCAAAAAAAGAATGCTCCGTTCTGAACAGTTATACATGCAATCAGTTCCACTGCTTAAATCTGTAAGTCCGCACATAGCGATACAGGCATTATATGACAATTGTGCTATCTCATGTCCCTAAAAAGTATGCGAGAATTACTCTCTCGAAATTACGACCTAATTTTCTCGTAATTATTAGATAATTCGCTATCTGGTAATTATGAGATAAGGTGAGGGTTTTTTTTTCCTTTGTGGCAGCAATGCGCTTTTGTCACTTTTTTCTTCTTCTTTTTTTTTTGACTGTCCCAGCATGCATCTCTACCATGGTAGGCTAACCTTCTTCATACGTCAAGTTTTACTTTGTTTTGGCTTTGTGCTCCCTGCTCTTTCAGACTGGACCCCGTTTAATAGGGTAAATCCAGTTTTTGGATGTCATGGTGCACAGTGGCGCATATTTCTTTTTACCTTTTTGTTCTTGGTTATCCCTTTTTTTTGGTTATTTTCGGTTCTCTCTAACCTCACACTGGTGCTTCCATCCCTCAGTAAGACTTTTTACTGGTGCTCGTTGCAGCTCCTCCCAATCCCACAATATTATAGAGGGGTATGACTGTAACAATATATATGGGCGGCTAACTGAATTCAGAATTGACTTGGCCCACATACATAATCATGGGAGCTTCTGTATATCCACCCCATGACAGTGGCAAGGTTAGCATAACAACTGGTCTGACCTCTAATTACAGTTTGCATAATTTATATTTCCGTTGCAGATGTCATGCTTCGATTATTAACAGTTACCATTAAGTCAGAAACATTTTCATGACAAGAATTCCACATGAAACGATATTTTTTATAGTTTCTCAATAAAGAAGGAGCTTATTAAGGTAAATGTTCCCACTTGGATAGCGTAACATATTTCTCCATTCTTTGAGCACCAGCAATTATAAGCAACACAATTGATTATTAAAACTTTAAACTTGTTTTTATGAAAACAGGTAGCCTTGATTATAGGCATGTCTTTGATCAGGGGGCTAACTAGAACATTAAGGAAAGAAATTTGCCATTGTCATACTTAAAACCCAGTTGAGCAACAGAGACATACTACTGATTTTCCTTTAACCGTGCTTGTGGGATGTACCTGCCTATGTTCCATTGCAGCAATAAACAAGCAGTATTTAAAAATACCCAATAGAAGAAGTTAGTTTTCATGCTATCAACCTCAATCCACTATCTGCTGTCCCTTTAGGTGTAAATTGCATTTTGACAACAAGGTAACTGTAAATCACAGGTGATAGTGATCCTGGGTGAGAAAATATTTTCCCTTGTTTATTTGTTCTTTTCTTGCACAATGAACATAAAATGCATTTTAATGTATATTGAAGAGAATGCCTGACCTGCCTGCTCAGTGGAAACTTCTTTTGGTTTAGATATGTAAATTATGGTCATTTTTTCCACCTTTCTGACTTGCAAAATAGCTTGCTTTTGTAGCATTTCCCATAGTATTAAATCAATTCTCCTCTTCATGAAACTCATTTGATTTTCTAGCAATTAAGCACACAGCATAATTAAGTTTTACTCATTTGGTTTGTAAATTGATGTCTCTGTAACTTTATTTATTATTAAAACACAATAGGAGGCTTTCTTTCATCTATAAAAACTATTAAAGAGCACTATCCCCTGATGTGTTCCAGTTCAGGCTGTACTGTCCATCGATTGGTGCCAAGCTCCAGCTGTGGCAGTGTTCAACTGGCTTGAATGCTCCTGTATATTGGTAAGGAAAATTAGCAATCGCATAAAAGTGTCTGTGACATTGAATATAACCCATTTATTCCCCAAATGTAGAAAACACCACTGTAAGCAAATGCATTTTCACAATACTGCTGTACATCATTAGAAATTAAACACTGACAGCATTTATGAATAGACAAATCAAAAAGTGATGACATTTACTTTTTAGAAACAGGAGCAATCCAAAGATATTTCATTCAGATTTCATTAAGCAGACCTCAAGAATGTTGCTCTTCATCTTCAAGGTGCAAAACACAAAAACAAGGAAATATGCTCTCCCACTACATGAGGTATGACGCTTCATTTTCTTTGTGTTGAACAAGTTTTGATTTCCAACCAACTCACGACTGGCAACCCACTGAAGCTAAGCAGGTGTGAGCCTGGTCAGTACCTGGATGGGAGACCTCCTGGGAAAAACTAAGGTTGCTGCTGGAAGAGGTGTTAGTGGGGCCAGCAGGGGGCGCTCACCCTGTGGTCCATGTGGGTCCTAATGCCCCAGTATAGTGATGGGGACACTATACTGTAAACAGGCGCTGTCCTTCGGATGAGACGTAAAACCGAGGTCCTGACTCTCTGTGGTCATTAAAAATCCCAGGGCGCTTCTCGAAAAGAGTAGGGGTGTAACCCCGGTGTCCTGGCCAAATTTCCAATTGGCCCTTACCAATCATGGCCTCCTAATACTCCCCCTCTATGAATTGGCTACATTACTCTCTACTCTCCTCCCCACTGATAGCTGATGTGTGGTGAGCGTTCTGGCGCACTATGGCTGCCTTCGCATCATCCAGGTGGATGCTACACATTGGTGGTGGTGGAGGGGAGTCCCCATTACCTGTAAAGCGCTTTGAGTGGAGTGTCCAGAAAAGCGCTATATAAGTGTAAGCAATTATTATTATTATTATTATTATTATTATTATTATTAACCATTCCCTTGTTAAAACAAACAAAACACACAAACAACCCAGCCTTAAATACGAAATGACTGTTAGAAAATAAGACTAAAGTACAGTAATTTATCTTATTCACATGTCTGAGGGATGTTCCGTTAATTACAATGTTCACCCTGTGGTTACTTCAGATAAATAAAGTGGGCAGCAGAGAGCATTCTGTGAGGGAAATCTGAAGTTCTCTGAAAATACAAGTCATTGACTTCCCCCTTGACTTTACAACATACAGGTATTGCCAGTGAAGGTTCAAAGACATTTATATAAAGTCTTCTGTTCCAGTGTTCTAATGTTCACAAGCTGTACTGTATTCCTTACTGTAAGAGGATGGAGTGGAACAATAGTTCCTGTAAGAAGGAAGGGTTCTCCTGTATCTCTACATTCTTAGTTAAAGATTTTAAACAAAATTCCTTTCCCAGCACAGCTGCTTCAAAGTAAACGTCACTTCTCTCTGGAGCTGGCTCTGGTTCTGAAGAGACAGTTCCTTCCCTTTCATCTTTTCCTGCTTTAATTAGTGCCCCTTTCTACCGGTCACTAGTATTCTCAGTTTTAATCTTCACACTTTGAAATGGGAATTGAAACTTTTTAAAGTGTCCAGATTTACAAAGGGATAAAAAAGACTAATTTCATTGTTAAAGCTGTGCAATGAACTAAAGGAATTTTGTGAGAAATACACCTACACTTCAGGAATTAGGGACTTAAGGAGAAACATGAACTAAGCAAAATAAAACATTACAGTGATGTTATAGGATAAAAATTAAGAATATAACATCCTATTTAGGTATTTAAATGAGAGGCATTGTTTCACAAAAAAATGAAGAAAAATAAAAGGGGGCAGCAGGTCATAGTAATATATTAAGGTACATCGGGAATTGACTAAATTAATTTTCTTTAATGGGGTGCGTGTTTTTGTAGTTGTGTTATTTTATTTTTTTTTACATTATCATTAGCATTTTGGAGATAATGTTAACTGTAGCTAAAAAAGACATAAAATCATTTAACAATTGTTGTCACTCAATCCTACGGCTTGAGTGACAGCAATTTTTTTAAAATCATTTTATAGATGAAAAATGCACTTACTGAGTTGATGGCTTCATTCTATGAATATGAAAAATAACAATTTTGGTTCATTATCTTAGACCTAGAATTACCCAGCTATTTTGATGGTTGTGCCTTCTGATGTCATGGAGAGTTCATGTTAAATAGCTTTCTACGTACTTATTTATTGGTGTAATTAGATCGGTTAAAATCGATTTTCAGCTTAGTTAACTTTATTCTATGACAATTAACAGTTCTAATACAGATTGCCTCGCAAAGTTAATTAACCTATACAAACATGATCTTGCATAATTTTAGTTAAAAATAAATGGCTTTGCATTAAAAAAGCTACAATATACAGTACAACACATTTAGATTTATAAACCATGTAACCTCAAAAACATAATACAAGTAAGATTATTAGTAAGAAGGGCAACCTTCTCACAAGGTTATAATGAATTCTTTAGTACAGAGGGGTGAATGAAGCACTTATATATATTGAATATTGAAACACAAAAAAGTAAGCTAAAACAGTTAACATCTTTTAAACAAAAATGTTATTGTGATAAGCTAACATAGCGCTATGAAGGCAAACAGCATCACGAGACATCATGCTGAGACAAGATCCTCTGTCTCAGTTTTATCTGTTTTCACCTCCTGCTGTTATGCTTTCCTTTATTATTATTTTAATGTCAGAGCTCATTTTGTGTCTTTTAGTGTAATGGCTTCTTCTCTATTACATGCAGAATTGTTCCGAACATTAGACAGAGGCAATGGACTTATCTTTCTCCACAGAGCAGACAAAACTCATGCTTGGATAGAAAATATAGAAAACTAAGTACATACAGGATTTGCTGGTAGGTTTCTGAGCTGCTCATTTGGTGGAAATCATCTATCTGAGGTATAATGTGTGGTGATACACTGGAAAAAACACCTGCCACAGAACTTAAACTTTACAATAACATGTCATACTATAGTATAACATTAAATGCTTTTAAAACTAATTCGTTGTTATCTGGTAGATAGGCAGAAGTGAGTGAGATTAGGGTTACAACACACTAATCTGGCTCATTGCCCTTTTCCTGAGCTCTTATAGAGGGTATCACATTCATTTCTTGAGAGCAATTGTTCACAATGTCATTTTCTTGGTTGAGAATAGTTTGATGACACTAGCTTTTGGACAATTGCACTGACAATTGCTAGCCAAACATTATGTGCCTGTCAGTACTACTGTATAGAATTTGCACGTTTGTGTTTTTCAAAGTTCACTTCAGAAAGTTAACAAACTTTGTACTGTTTATCCCGAAAGAACACTAGCAATGCACCCTATGCTTCTAAACATTGCTCTTTGTAGGTTACTGCATAATAATAAAATTATTTAATTAAATACATTATCTTCTCTTAGTTTCTTCAATACAATCATGTTTTACAATATGAAATGTATTTGTTTTTGTTCTACTATTACAGGAAGATTTGATCTAAAACATTTTCTATATTTAACTTCTATCTAAATATTTTTTTTCCAAAGAATGTCTGAACATTGGTTGCAACATTTGTGACCAAAAGCCATTGTCATCTATGAATTGATGGCAAGCTATTGTTGTGAAAGACATACAGGTCGAGAGCACTGTCTGCAGCCTATACCAGTACTGTTCAGTTCAGGGAGTCTTACTTGGCAATTCATTCCTGTCAATCATGATCAGCACAAGCAGTTGTGATTCTTAGTCAGTGTGGGTAGATTTTTCCATCAACAAAATTATTTTAATAGAACTTTGAAAGGCAACATTAGATCTGTATGCTGGAGAATCAAATGATATCTGAAAGTATCTTTTATATTATTTTATTTTAGGACATATACTGTAGATTCTACAGAATATCTGGTGTTAATTATGTAATTTCTTATTTACAGTCCATTGTCATGCAGAGTGGTCTGTAATTTTGAACTACAGTATCTGCCCTACAGTACATACTGCACATATCTTACAGTATGTGGACTACAAAGGAAATCTGAGCATTTTCTTTTAGAAATGCTTTCAGTTCCAGAAGTTGGATAACAACGGCATTGATGAGAGTGATTGAATAATGGGTGACTTTTATATTACAGAAAGTACAAGGGGAGAAAAACATTTTAATTTTCATTAAAACATTAGTAATTGGAATGAAAGGCTTGGGTGAATACAGTACTTACAGTAGAGATACTGAACGCCCTATGATCCATACAACAAATTTAGCATTGCGTGAAGAAAAGATATAGTGTCACGATTATAGTCCCCCCTCCTTAAGGGTGCTCCAGCCCTTCACTTTAGACTTTATTCTGTGCACCTGATCCCTTTTTCCAGCCCACCTTAAAAGCCAGGCGCTGACGCTCATCCTGGCTCTGCATCTGGTTTCTGCACCGTGCGAGTCCGGGACCTGGAAGCGCCTGGTCCCGTTAAGGTTTTAACCTCTGTTCCTGTTCCTAGTCCGCCGGTTCAGACCCGGTTCGTGTTTTTAATTCCTTGTTTGGATGGATCTCCTGGCTATGGACTTACTCTTGTGTTTTTGGATTCCCTCTATGGATTACTCTTTTGGATTGTTCGCCTCGGCTACACCTCCCCCGTGCACCAGCGCACTTTGGACACGCCCCCCTGTTTTCAGCCCCGTATTCCTACATGACGTTTTCCTAGTGTTTCCCCACTTCTTCGGATTGTGTCGTCTGCATAGGGTCCGGAAAGAACTGTTCGTTACATATAGTTGTGGATGACAATAAAGATGATTCAGTTTGCTGTTCCACAGAAAGCTGTGGATTTCCTGGTTGACTCAAGCTCACCCAACCCCACCGGTACTTTGCCAATTGTGATCCATCACTTAGGGAATCCCAGTAACAGCTGGCTTATAACATGCTTCACGCTTGTGTTTCCCTTGTTATATTCTAGAAATGAGATTGTGCTGATGAAAGTGGAAAAATGTATTTGCTACAAGTAATGAGCTACATATTGCATTGAAGTATTCTAGATGAATTGAATGTGCTGGTAGCTTATCAGATCGCTTCTTTCAATTGATTCATAGAGGGCCAAAAACAATAAAAAAAGACTGAAAGCTAAACAAGCACTATGATCATAGTTTTTAGGTTAAAGTACTGTAGGTTTTTATTGTTATGCATCCCACCACACATCTACTGTATATACTAACACCACACATCTACTGTATATACTACCCATTAGGTGATAATGCAATCATAATTCATTCACTCCTCTTCAGTTTTAAATAAAACAATGTTTTTGAAAATTGCACTTTTATGGCTGCTAGCAATTTTCTGTGTGTTAGATTAAATTACATGTAATTGATGACAATCTCACGTTCATCTCATCTGTTATTGACTCCAGCAGATCCCTCCAGTACAATGTCCAAGACCACTACTCAATTCAGCTCCTCATCGAGGTATTCCTCATCACACAACTGGACTACTACAACTTCCTTTTAGCAGGAATACTTGCCATCAGACTGCTCCAGCGCATACAGAAAACAGTTTTTAACCCACAGTACCAAAACACTCTCATGTTTGCCTTCTCCTCGTCTCTCTTTCTGTAGCGGCCCACATCAGATTGAAATACTTGGTGTTAGCCTACAGGGTTTCCAAGGGAACTGTCTCAACATGCCTCCGGGCCACTGCTAGAGTTTTCAGATCCAGTTCCTCTGGTCACCACCCATTGCTGAGGCTGCAGGTCAGGCTGCAAATCCCAGGCCTGAGTGTTCTCCTCATTTGTTCTCCTACAGAGCAAATGTGTTTAAAAATATATATATATATATTTTTATTCTGGAATTATGGAATTCACAAGGACATTTTCACTTCTGTTACAAGGATGAAGGAGAGTTAAAATAATTCAGTTATTTTAATAACTGCAGTTTAATAAGCACTTTCTTTGTATTCATTCAGATTCTTTATTCTGCAACTGTATGAACTTATATCTCTTTTCTGTGATTTCTTTTGATTTTAGTCTGTACAGAGTTTAAGCATACAGTAACCTGTGGGACCACATATATGCCCTTTGTATAAAAACCAAACAAATATACATTAAAAAGCAGTACATGAATCAGCACATTTAACTTATTTGTAAGCTCAATTGTTTTAAGTATCAATTATGAGTTAATAATAAAATTGGGCAGACTCACAGCTAAAAATGAATATAAAAATCAAATACAGTCACCTACTGTACTTTATACAGTTTCTAGTGAAACAGGAACCCACAGACACAAGTAACTATCAAGAGGATGCTTATTCAGGACAGAAAACAGGAGGCTATTTTCTACACAGAGCATGCAGAGCATGTGGAAGGAATAATATTGCAGAAGAAAACCTGGCATGTTTCAAGAAATGGCTGAATGATATCCCAGAGTCAACCATCCACCGTTTTTTGTCTGAAGCTTTTAGTTTTTGTTTTGTTTTCGGACACATTTTTATTTTCGCATAGAACGTTTTAATGTCAAGCAGAGCAGATTTTTTATTTATATTACTCATGCATTATTTATTTTAAATGAGATAAATCAATTAAGGACAGATTCTTATTTACAATGACCCATTTGTAAGCACCAATTTGTATGGGGGTGCTTTCACTGGGACAGTCAGACTGAATTACTTTGCCTATGTGTACAACAGCAGTCCCCTAATGAGGCCTGAACTCACAAGCGTCCAGTCCAAAATCTGTAATACTAAACTCTGCATCCTACTGACTTTTATCCAATGGTTATATGTGTTAGAAGGTTAATAAAGCTGTTTACTGGTTTGTGATTAGGATCAGGTTGAGGATAAAATCACGATTTTCTTAATTTTGTTCATCCTCATTCAGCTTCTTAAGCTATGTGCAATCAATATGTTGCAAACTTTGGAAATACAACAGCAGTCTCCATGCTATGTATGTTTTAACTTTTGTGGGTTAATTAAATTAACCACTCCCAAGTCTGGAAATCATTTCCATAGCTGTTGTTCTTGTTTTCTTGTCAAAGTTACTACATTTTTTCTTAGGGTTCCCATACATTTTTGGAGTGTTTTTTTCTTTCTGCTTTGAAGTGATTTTTCTTTTTCACTCCGCCAATTTTCTATTTAAAATGTAATGCAATCCGAATGAGAAAAGCACCATCGTCATATGTAATATTTAATGTGTGTTCTGTAAATGATTAGCTAAATACCCTTAATGAATATGTCAAAATGTCTGAAACCATATCAATTACCATGGGTTACTAAACAGGGTCTAAAATGCTGCTCGGTGCACATATGGAAACAGGCGTCTTGACTTTCAGACAAAAAACATACATATGGAAAGCATATGGGAATCTTTAATGGTAAGGACAGATGGAAAGACAGTACTTCAAAATACTTCTAAGAAAATGTTATATCTTCCCGTATAAACGATATAGCAAAATGATATAGCATCTGCAATTTTTTTAACAATTGTTTTACTTAAAACATGAGTAAAACCAATTTATGTATATTAAGTGAAAGTTCTGATGGACATAGTGACACTTCAGGGTTATTTTTAATTGCACGATTGAAGCTGATTTTGAATCTTGCTTTTTATTCAACAAGTGTTATGACGTTTTGAGATTTAAAATACAAGGACTCATTATGTCTTCTAATAATTATTTGCTATTTATGCAACAGAATGAAGATCTGTTAAGTGTATTTGAATACAATTTCTGTGCATTCTCTGTACGTACTAGGAACAAACACCATTATTCAGCTAAGGCTAAAAGCTATGATATGAGAGAGATAAATGTATTTTAAGGGATGAAAGCAGTCAGAGTCTGGTACCCCAAGTCATTCAGTGATGTTGTTCTTTTGTCTAGGAAGGCAAACAAACTACGAAAGTTTTAATCAGAAAGAATTACCACTTATCTTTAGTTATTCAGGTTTTATAAAACCTTAGTTATAGGCCTCTTTAAGTATTAATGACTTTTAATTATAATATAGTGGCACTGTGCACTGAAACCTATTAAAGCAATTGGCTTTTTAGTTTCTCAATCTTTTTAAAGCTCCCTTAATCTATAACTCAATTGCTTTCAGCTATGATTTACAATTTCAGCTTCTTAAAAGCTTAGGTTGGTTTCGATGAATGGTAAACCAGATTGAAGAGAGACATCTTGTAGAGTTTTGGAAAATCACTGTAAAAGCCATATCATATACTATACGTAGTTTTGATATATTTATGTGAAAAATATTTTTGTTCAGTCTGTCATTTCCTTACCTGAACTGCCATAAAACACTACTGTTTACATTGAAGTCTGTAAGACCTAAAGTATAACTTGAATATTTTACAATGTACTTTGAAAGTGGTGGAACTTCAAAACTTTGCAATGCAGCAAAAACAAAGTAAAAAACAAGTTTGCCCTAGAATCTGAAAGATCTATTCATTCATGCTCGAGCATTGAATCATGGACTTCCCAGTTGACATGAAAAATGTGTATTATTTCCAGACAGGTAGTACATTTGGGAAAAGTAGATAGAAAAGAGAGAAAAAAAATTTAGCTGTTGAGCTTTCTTTTCCTATACCTGCAGTATGTGTTTTTTCTTTTCTTTTTTATTTTCTTCTTTTTTAGCAAAAGTTCAAGAGGAATGACAGAAACAAACTTTTTCTTCTCTGCTACTCTAACTTACAATTCTCCATGTCACTTCCCAGAAAGCTATGATTGCCTTAGTAAGCAGAGCTTTTCTGCATTGGTGGTTTTGTGTCCAGCTTGGTTCTTTCGGGGTTCCTAACTTCCTCATCCAGTAGCCAGACGAACCCTCTGCCAGGTAGGTTAAGCCAATGATTACCAACTTCCTTCTCAATTAACATTCCTCAATGTATTTTCTTATTGGGTGTTGTTATTCCGCACTCATTGGAGTTTTTTAATGAAACTTTGGGAGGGATGACAGCAAATGTCTTTGACATAATTAATTCAAACCTCAACATTTCTTCTTTTCCAGGACTTGCCGATATTATGCTGAATTCATGGTTCCAGAAAAGCTGCCCCAAACCATGATACTCTCACACCATACTTGACGGTAGGTTCTTCTGCTGGAAGGCAGTTTGGTTTTTACCACATAAAACATTTCTCACTGTGGCCAGAAAGTTCAGCTTTTGACTCATTTGGCAGAGAACATTCTTTGAGTAGTCTTGTGGGTTATCCAGATGTTTATTTATGAACTTGAGATGGGCAGCAATGTACTATTTAGAGAGCAATAGTTTCTGTATGGCTATTTTTCCATGAAAACTTTTCCAAAACAGTATTTTTCTGATACTGAACACTGACATTAGCTGCAGTGAGAGATACCTGTTGATACTTACTTGTCATTTGGAGTTTTTTGTGACTTCCTGGATGATTTTTCAGGTAGCTGTTGTGGCGATCTTGACAGGACAACAAGTCCTGGGTAGAGTCAAGCTTGAGCCTTATGCAAAACAATCTCCAAGCCAAAGATATTAATCTCCATGCCTTACAGAGGATGTGGCTTTCCTTTTAACACGAGCTTTATGTTGGAGTGTCCTATCCAATAAAAAACACAGTCCCATTCAACATTTTGAAGGTACTGCACTATTTTTCTGTTTCTTCATCATGAATTAATATGAAATTCTGACCCATGTCAAGTTTCAGTGACATTGTGTATTCAGAATGTGTACATTTGTTTGATAGCAGTAATGCTAATACATTCAGACATATTTCGCTTTGTTGAAAACCATGTACACCTGCTAAAGGCAACTTTTTATTACTCTTAATCAATGGAATACATTTCCGAGACAACTGTATATATTGTATTCTCATGTGTACAGTATGTGTATCGTTAGTGTGTGTTAATATACATTTTGTGTAAATATACATTTATGTTGATAAGCAAACTTTGTTTTCTGAGATCACATCTGATATACAATATAAGATTAAGCTTAGTTTGATCGCATATCACTGTAAACTTCCAAAACATGTAAGGATAGTATTCTAAGGAGAAAAAAGCTATATAGAGTTTTTATATATTGTATTTATATCTGACATTTATTTATGATATTTATATCTAGTACATTTGGGTTTGAAAATTCTTCTAATTTGTTTAAATATCTTTTATTTCTGCTAAACCAGAAATAAAGTCAGTGTTGACTTGTAGGATATTTTAAGATGTAGAGCAGAGGAATTGATGTACTGATTCCAATCTGCCCACACATAGCCCAAAGAACTTAAGTGTGGTTCTGTTCTTATGCAGTTGTTATGGGAACCAAAGGCAACAAAGCCTTGAAGAGACTAAAAGACTTACTGTATATCACATTTTTGCAACAAGCAGAGAATTAAATGATCTAATGGGATCTAAAAGATTGTGTAGATGATATACATTGCTCCTATATTTGTTGCTTTTTTTCATCATCATAAAACTGAAACTCCAACATGGGAAACTTCTATGTATGACAATACATCTTGCTTTTCATTGCAACTTTAAATCAACCCCATTGAGCTCCTAGAAAATGAGTGAGAAGGACAAAATAGAAACAAAACCCTTCTGGCTTATCCAGTGATTGAAGGTGTCTATCTAAACTGTGTGGTTATGCCACAGTTTTTGACAAGTGATATTTTGACTCTGGGAACATTGTACTCTATAAAATTATAATAATTATTATTTTAATCCAGGCTCAGGATATAAATATGTACATATATTTATATGTGTGAGTCTGTATGTGTAAAAAGGAGAGAATGTGATTTATTATGTGGATGAAAAATAGTCAATTTTATTCATTTATGCAAACTCACTCATTCAGGTAGTTGAAGGCCACAGCTTCCAAAGGAGCATTGTGTGCCTGTGATTACAATGACTAGAAGAGAACAAAACACAAAGGGTTTTCACTCAAGGAAAAACTATTATTATTACTAAATAAAGAAAAGCTCTGTTTTGTCCTCAATATTTTTATTTTCTTTCCTTAATCATGCCCTCACAATGGAGAGAATTCAGTCAATCTGGTAAAACAGTGAGGAATATTAGAAATTTGTAATGAAAGGAATACACAGCCTTGAATGAGATCTGACTGTTGTTGCATGGATTAACTAAAGAAAAAAAAAGTTTGTAGAAAAACTTCTTTAAGAAAAAAAAAGTTTGTAGAAAATTGATTCTTTCGTAAAGCAATAACTGGAAAAGGAATGTAATTTATTTTTCTTAAATCCACTTCTAATGTTTATTTGTAAATGTTTGACAGTGTTCTCAGATTAGACTCTTTTAATAGAACAAAATATACATCCTCAGTTTTTTTTGCTTACTGGTTCAAAATGGAAATAATAGCTTAATTACAATGATTTTAGAAATCCCTGTGAATATTATACATATACACTGTGAAACATTCCCTGATAAAATGTGATACTTATACTATATGTTGAGCAGCTATAAAAATATTTAATATTTGATTAATTTCCATTTTATTAATACAGTGTAAGCCCATTTCCTCATGTCCTATTTTGAGTTTTATGTAAACTCATATTTGAACTTCTAAGGGTTACTAAAAGGCTATATAAAGTTTTTCCTCAGATTCCAAAAATCAGAACATGAATAAAAAATATCAATTTGAAATGAAGGACTGGCCCGTATGAAAGTGAACAATGAAGGGGTTAGATCTTCGTTTTTTCTTATTTTACTTTGTGAATGCAGGGGTATTTAGCTGAAAGGTCAGTGAATTACTATTGGATACTTTCCTCTTTTTTGAGTTGAACTAAATTGATTCCATATCAGTGATTATCCCCCATGCAAACAAAGTAATCTTTTGTAGTGGAAGGTTTGACATTCTTTTGGGCTATGCAGCTTGATTTCCGAGAGCAGTGAAATAAATGTTCAAACCTGGGATCTATCAAGCTACTAGCAGTAAGTAGCCTGATGCCAGCCAGGCTCTGAGGTTGCTGCAGAAATGATGTGGGTGGGATGGAGCTCTCAGAATATAAATTACTGTAGGGCAACACCATTCCCATTCTTTCCAGAGCATTCAAGTTTCCCAGCATCGGCGGCCTGATTTGTTCACCTAGCAGGCTTTAATGTCTGCTGTGTGGCTCCCCCTGAAGAAAAGATTCACCCTGTGAATTGTCACTGCACAGGCTCGTAGTTTAACTACCTACACAAATCTCAATGACTGTATAGAGATAAAATGGCTAATGAAGTAAATATATAGTAATGATTATCAGTATTCATTCTAAGCGATAAACATGAAAAAAACAGTGGAGGGCACTCTCGAGCCTTGGGCACACATAAACATGAAATGTGATTTTTGTTTTTACTACTCACCCTTTACCAAGACTAGCAGCTTGTTATTCTGTCTTCAAGGGACTTATTTCCCCTTTATTAGAGCCATTTGGTAGGTGGGTTAAGTTTAAGTCCGTGATGCTGTATGATAAGTCAGCCTTTAAGAAAAAAGTAATAATGGTTTCTACTATGAAAAGACACTGATTCAACTAGGTGACGCAGTAGACTAAATGAATGCATAAGGGCAAGTAAAGCTTAATTCCACTCTGAAAAGTGAAAAGAAAAAAACACATTTTGGCTGTTGACACCTAAAGCATTAATAAACTTTATGGTGGAGCTTATATCCCGGTGCTGTAGTGTGTTTTCAGTCAAACTGGAAAAAGTGGAAAGAACTAAACTATGTACTGTACAGCATGGTTAAACAATAAAGGAGCAAAAGGCTGTCAGGCTGAAAGTAATGAATTAGAAAAAACAAAATGTGTTGGCTGTGGATATTTCTTTAGGTCTGTAAGCATGAAACATTATGTATTTTCTTTCTTTTTCTTGTTAGCCTGTAATAAACCTGTTTTATTCCCTGTGTAACCTCATGGTGAAGTTCAGCCTCATTACAATACTTAACTTCCCACCAATAAGCCATATAAATTCTCCTTTTATTCTTGGAAATAGTATTTAAAAAAAATAGAGTTTCTGTAGTTTATGACCAAAACATTTGGATTTATAGAAAGCCACTTAATTTGAGAATTTATTATGCCTGGCAATGCTGTTTGTAATTTCAGATATCTAATAGTACTAAATAACTTTTATATTCTACATTTAATTTTACAACATAATTTTCAAATGGTAGATCAGAAATATAAATGTAATAATAACCTATGAATCTAAGGCTGAAATATGTGAAGACAGAAAATAAAATTATTCTAATGACATTTTAATTTTAGTAATATTTAAATATTTGTACTTACTGTAAAAAGAGCCTTTGTTGAGTCTTGTAGAATTTGTCGTATTTTTTTCAGTGTATTTGTTTATAGGAAATGTTTAGAAACATTTGATCATCTTTGGGATGGGGATACCAAATTATTTTTGGAGCTAAAAAGAAAGAATTAAATAAAATATAGTTTAGCCACTTAATGTTAATGTTAATGACTAATGTTAATAGTCTACACTTTTTTGGAAAAAGTATCAGTATTTTTACTCAAGGGCCATTGAAAAATAAGAAGATAAACAGGAAAGTATAAACATCAAACTATGTATCTTAAGCCTTTATATAAATGGGAACTTTTATTTAATAATGGTACAGTAGGTTGCTTCTATAAATTGCAGATTGGCAGTCAGGGTGATGGTATTGGGGACATCAATTTAAGTAATGTAAAATTAAACCCTTTGAGATCTCACATTGGGACCTACTGTATATTCCAGAATGAAAAGGCAGAACAGCAAATGAGATAAAGAAACTTCAGGTTCACATCTGTATTTCTCCCCTAGTATGTCTGTATAATGAATCATGAAGAAGAACTTGTATTTCTGAATTTAATAGGCCGTATTTCGAAGCCACTTGGTTTTCATTTGTATATTTTCTGCCATGAGTGCATTTACATTGTACTAAATTTCAGGGATGAAATGCTTTTCATAGTTTATAGTTCCATTGTATTGCAGCTTGAAATCTATGCAATTTGCTTGCGGTGGTTAGGGATAGAGCAAAACATGTTAGGTATTGATAAGACCTTAGAAATGTCATTCAAGGAGGCATAAAACCCATCTTTTTTTTCTGAACTAATTTATTCCTTAAATCAAATCAAAGAGCTCCAGTTATAATTCCAGCGTGACTTTCCTGTAGTCGATTGACATTAGGCATGACACTAGCTTCAGTGTCTTTTTGATCTTCTCAAAGTGAAGAGACAAGAAAATTTTCAGTGCCACCTATTTACAGATAACTGTGTGTTTGCCTGTCTGCTTCCAAGTATTTGAGTGTTGGAGAATGAACAGACACTTTGATTTGCGAATAAAACTAACTTCACCTTTAAAGCTTCACACTTTTCTTAGCATCTACAGTACAGAAAAGTGAAAATGTCTTTAATTTGCTCCCATGCTCACTGAAACTCATTTCCTAAGTTAGGCCAAAGAACAATTGTATGATAAATTGCACCCTGTTGTTCAACATAAGTGTCTTCAAGAAGGAAAACAGTCCCTTTAGTCTTATGCAGTTCACTGCTTTCTTTGCTGTGCAAACAACAGGATAACCGACCAGATCGTTTTTTCCTCACAGCCACCTGATGTATAATATAGCGCAGAACAATAAGGATCTTTGTTTTGAACAGTCCTGTGTTTTTCACTATTTAAATCTGGTGATATATCGGTGAACTTGTTTCATGTTTACAACTGGGCTGCAGAAATGCAAGGTAGTCTCTTGTACTTTACTGATTTGCTGTGCCTTTTATTGAATTTATTGTAAGGAATCTCTGTAATTTTGTAGTTGTCACTCTCACAAAAATCATATCCTGTGCTCTTGATGTCCTTGCTGACATGGGAAGGTCAATAAAGCTTTGTTCTTTCTTTAACTCAGAAGTTAAGACTTCTTCAATCAATAATATTTACATAATTTTTCGGAGCACACCATGCCAGAAACATCCACCATGCATCATTTCAAATACTTTTTTTACTCCTTCAGTTAAAAACCTTGTCTTCTTTAGCATTCTTTAACATCAGAACATAACTTTTTGCAGTTGCTTCTTTAACTGCAGCTAGTTGCCAAAATATTTTTAAGTTGTAGCAGGTTTCTGAGATTTAATTGCCCTTTCCTCAGTTGCTAAGTTACTGTAATAATTAGGATGTTTAATGTAAAACGGCCATTTGGATTGTACTCACTGAACACCATGATGCTCTCCTGACAAATCAACCATTCTGTGATAATGGCCCAGCACTCACTATTCCCTTTTCTTTTTCGTCTTGCTGTCATCATTTTGGTAACAAAGCATGTAATTAAAAAAAACATCTGCTGCCCGTATATCAAATACTATTTTGCAGGATCGCACACATTTGAGACGAATATAAAATAGCATCATACTGTATACAGTATGTTACATACAGTAGCTGTAATTTTTAATACACTTTTCAACTAAATTGAATCAGAAGATTCTGAACTGTATAGGGAAGTGTTAGGCTGGATAGAAAGTGTTTGGTCCAGAGATGTTATTTCAAAATCAGGTCAAGCACCGACATTGATCAATTTAATACATTTTTATATTTTTATAAAAATATCTCAGTCTTTCTGGATTTCCTTACCTAAATGCTTTTTTTGGTGCATTACAAAAAGTTGGAAGGCATAGTTGTCTGTGTTTCCTGTCCCAATGTCAGTTTATTTTGAGAACCTAACCATTGACACTACTTTTCCTTGGATTGTCTGTCTCAATGTTACCGATATATAAGGATCTCTTTCTTGAGCTGCAAGATATATAAAAAATATAACTGTGAAACTGTAAACATGATTTATAACATACATCACAACTTAAATCCACTTTTTACAATATTAAACAGGGCCCTCACTATTTTTTAATTAATATCAGGCAGCTATGTTTTTAGAAGAAATCTAGTGCAAGCTGGTTGTGCTTCATTCTATAATCCCGCATCTTTTCTACTAATCAAAGGAATAATACTTGTCTACTTGTTACAACAACAAAGAAAAACGGCTGACCAGAAATTTAAACTAGTGGAAAAAGATATCAAATTCACAGCTACCTTTTTCAAAAAAGTTACATTATAGATGGAAAACTCAAGTTCGGCCACTTACAATATTTCACATGGAAACTAAAATCTGCAGGTTTTTATTCTTAATACTGTATATGACCTAATTAAGCAAATTATTTGTTCAATCAAAAACTCAGTCAACTCACTATTTTGAGGATTCCACTACATGGCATTAGGAAAATAAATTCATACAAGTGCTATAAAAAACATAGTAACCAAATAGGCTTGCAAAAGTGTATTCTCAGAAGAAATGAGAAAAAATGCATCTGTAAAAGCAATAATGAAATATTACTGCAAAGGCTAAGAAACTAAAAGTTGGTAGGGCAGATACCAACAAGGATCGTGGATGGCCGAAAATAATGTAGTGGATTTCAATAGACCAAAAACTGAGAAGTCCGGATAAGGACAAGTGGCTTTGGAATAAGGGAAGGAATTATTAAAATTACTAAAAACAATTCAAATTCACAATTTTGAAGGCTGTAGATTTTTTGAATGTTTTTGAAAAATATGCATTACTCAGGTTTTGTTAAAGATTTACCACAGAGGATTGTCACTTACATCTGCTCCCATCCTCCCCTATCAATCTCATTCCATGAGTATGCCAATGAATCTAGCACAAAATCAGTACCCCATTTGAACTGTCCTGTGAGTGGGGAGCAAAAACACGACCGCAAAAGAGATATTGATTTGTGTGTCGCAAACACTCTATCGATCTTCTGTCTGATATGCCCTGAAACGAGTTCTGCTAATGTGTCTCACAAAACAAAAATGCAATTATCAACTCCATAATCTGCTGTTCAGGGGGATCTAGCTGTTCTATCTCTTTGTTTGGTTTGTATTCTCTGACATTCAATCAGTACCTCTTTGTTTCAAGTACATTTCGAACAGCAGTCTGCTGTCACCTGGTATGAAAACCTTTATAAATTTAAATCTGAAACATTTGGTGGTTTGGAAAGCTGCAAGCAAGGAAGGAGGGTTGTGAAAACTTATCGTCCACTCTCTTTATTTTCATCATTACAGGATCCAAGATGGGCTCTTTCTTTCGAAGTGAAGAGATGTGTTTAGTTCAGCTTTTCTTCCAAACAGAATCAGCACACTATTGCATAAATGAGCTGGGGGATCTGGGCCTGGTGCAGTTCAAAGATGTAAGTATGATTTTCAGTTGTGAAAGATTTTCTGTCATACAGAATCATTGCTGTTATCAAATCAAAAGCCCATCTTCTGTACTTCTGACAGAAAAGCAAAATACTGTGAAATATATATTAAAAATACTCATCTCACTACCCAGTTTTGCTTGTTTATGTCCTGATTACTTCACACAAACGCTGCTACCACGCAGTACTGAAATCTGATTATATTTTCTAACATTATTATAACTGTCAAGACTTGGATTTTAAAACATAATGAAAAAACTTTGCAATAAGCAAACTACAAGATATTCAATTCTGTTATGTCTATGTGAACTGTGGAGTTTGGAGTGCTCATTATTGACCATACTTATATATTCGTTTCATCTAGCTGAACCCTGGGACTGTAGCCTTCCAGAAGAGGTTTGTGAATGAAGTAAAAAAATGTGAAGAGATGGAAAGGATACTACGTAAGCTTTTTTCTGCTTTTTGTGGTCTGTCTTTGACACATATGATCTGACAGAACTGACCTGAAGGATTTGCATTATATACTGAGACACATTAAAATTGCAGCTAATAAATATGGGAACCTGTAGTATTTGTTGTAATTCTAAAAGCTCTCAATATGTACAGTATAACTGGAGACAACATTTAATGGTTCTTGTAACCCAAACCCTACACTGGCCTGAAATGCCCACTTATTTCAAAACCCTTTTTACAGCATAAGACACATATTATTGAAGACCCTCAATTTCCATCAGTTTTTTAAATGGTATTTACTGTTTTAGACTCATACTTTTTGGTTTGAGGATCATTTTCAAATCTGATGAGTGGACTTCAGAGACAGATGGCAGGATTGCTTTGTTGAAACCCCAGCTAGGGTTAGGGTTAATATTAGTTAGACATTTTTTATGCTCAGTGTTGGGTTTTGGGTCCCAGGGGAAGTTAAGAATGAGTGGAAATTTGCTCCTATCTACAACTTTTATTCTGAGACTTTTAGCTGTCTGTTTTGTAAAATTGCAGTGTCTGGGAATTATATTACAAATTGAGTCAGATCAAAAGTTGTTATAAAACTCATTCAGCTTAAACTCTCTTAGTTTCATCATTTAACTTGCAAATAGATGTATATTACTGGAGTCAACATTTAGTGGTTCTTGTAACCCAAACCCTACAGTGGCCTGAAATGCCCACTCATTTCAAAGCCCTTTTTATAGCACTTTTCAGCTGGACACACATTATTGAGTACCGTCAATTTCCAACACCATTTTTCAATGTTTTTTATTGTTTTAGACTCATCCTTTTTGGTCTGAGGATCATTTTTAAATCTGATGAGTGGAGAGACAGATGGCAAGATTGCTCTGTTGAAACCACAGCTAGGGTTATGGTTAACATACTCACACTAGATAGACATTTGTTATGCTCAGTGCTGGATTTTGGCTCCCAAGGGAAGTTTAGGACGAGTGGTAATTTGCCCCTATCCGCAACTTTTTTGTTTGGAGACTTTTGGCCACTTATATTGTAAACTGCAGTGTTTGGCAATTGTTTTTCAAAACTGAGTCAGATGAAAACCTGTTCTACTGGATAAACTCTCTTAATTTTACCTTTTAATGTGCAACTAGATGTACAGTATAACTGGAGTCAACATATAATTGTTCTTGTAACCCAAACCCTGTACGGGTCTGAAATGCCCTATCATTTAAATACCATTTTCACTGCATTTTTCAGCTGATTGAAAATTTCACTAAATGGGATGCATAATTGAAGACCATCAATTTCAATGTGCTTGTGTCGATTATTTTTTATTCTTTTTGACTTATACTTTTAATTTTTCGGCACATTTTGAAATCTAATGACTGTGGAGGGCTTCAGAGACAGATGGCAGGTTTGCTCTGTTGAAGCCGCAGCTAGGGTTAGGGTTAGCATTCCCAAACATTTTTTACACTCAGTGCTGGATTTTGGGTCCAAAGGGAAGTTTAGGACGAGTGGTAATTTGCTCTTATCTACAGTTCAACTTTTATTCGGAGAATTTTAGCTGCCTAGTTTTGTAAATTGCAGTGTCCAGGAATTATATTACAAAATTGAGTCAGATCAAATGTTGTTATAAAACTCGTTCTGCTGGATAAACTCTTTTAGTTTCTTCATTTAACTTGTATATAGATGCACTTATACGGTATTAATATTACATTTTAATATTGTACTATTGTATGGGCCACAGGGGCTCAAGTAAGGAGTGTCTCACACCCTGTTACAACATCCTCATTAGAATGCATGGATCCTAAAAGGAAGCCATAACTGTGATATGAACAAAGTAAATCTTTGAAAATAAAAATGAATGTCTTTCCTAAATGGTTGCACATGTTCAAATAATAACCTCCCCCACCAGCAATTTCACTGAATGTTTTGGACGTTATGTTTCCAGCTGAAGTGTTCTGTTATCTTTGTTATATAAGATCTAGATCCCACCAATAAAATCAATTAGAAAAGCAGTCATCTTCCTTCAGCTTAGATGTGCAAATACATTACAGCTTAAAATACTGTATTTGTATCCTTCTCTTGGTTTCTGACCTTCTACAGATTTTTCCTTGAGTTGGTCTGAAATTCCTTAGTCTTCATGATTGACTTTTTTGCTTGCTTACTGCGGGTCCTTATAGAGTTCACTCAACTAATTGTGCTGCTTCTAAATTTTGCGCACCTGAACTAATTTAGGGTTGCCACAGCACAGGTTCTGAATATTACAAAAGCAATCATGGCTTTTCCATTTTTCTTTCATACTACTTATCTACTGTATTTACTTATGTCATTGTGTTCTTTGCGGCTTGGATGTACAGTATGGATTACATTGCGCATATAACAGGTAGTACTTGCTGTTTCAAAGTGTCGTGACTGCAGGCTTTAAAGCAACACACTAAACCTATGGAAAGTGTGGTACCCATGAAGAAATGAAGATCTTCAGAAGATGGCGGTCATTATTAGAGCAGGAGCCTTATTTTGCCAAACAATTGATGCAACTGGTGTCCAGGTGAACATGGTGGTACACAAATGTTTAGAATGAAGCGTAGCCCACAAGATAAGAATCGGTAAACCCTGAAGGATGATGCACATGTTATAGCTTATGTAACTGAGGAGGTTTAGTAGCTTGAGTTAAATATGAACAGAAAGAATAAGTGAGAACTGACTTAGTACTGTACATCCAAGCTGTGACCAGATATTGTACCCAGATACTGTACACTATTTAGAAAAGTAACACACATGTTGATTGTGACATTGTCTGATGCAGTTTATTGGCTGCTAGTATTAAACATTTCACAGGACAGTCACCTCAAAAAGAGAAGAATTCTGCAAAACGTATGGACTGATAGCAAACCTGGTCTCAGGCAAGAGCAAACAACAAATACAAAAACACAACAAGCATGTTAGTAAGTAAGTGTGATATTTATTTACACGGAGAAGGGTACCATTTTACCATTTTATTGTTTTGTCTTTATTTAATGGGTAGCAACATGAGATTTGATTTAGTTTTTAAGTACAATAGGTTGTTTTGCAATGGAGTGGATGGTGACATTATTTATATCAAAGTACGATACAGTAGAGTGTGTTTGTGCGACTAATTCACAGTTGCATTCTCTCATCAATGTCTTTTAATTTTGGTCAGATTTATGATGGACATAATTTACAATCTATGCACAAAAGTTGGAATGGATTAATCTTTTCTAACTTTATGCATAGATTGTAAATTCAAAGTAGCTCATTACTTGCTTTGCTGATCAGTTATAATTCTGAATCATGGCTGATTGAAATTCAGCAGGCAGTAGTAAAGCACCATACAATGTTCTTTGATCATATTTTATGATTTGTTCTATTTTGTAAAAAAGAACAATGTCAAACATTTATTAGTCTACTTAACTTAAATTAAAACATTTTTTAAAATATTAATATGACTGGTTTGGGTAGAGTTGTAACTGGAATCAGCGGTACCTGGAGATTTTGAAGAGTAATGTACTGTAGGTGCCTACAGTATTTATTGCATGGATATGGGAGTTTTTCTTTCAAACTCATGCTAATACTAATATTAAATAAATATTATTTTCAATTTAAGTTCAATATGAAAGATTAAAGCTAGGGATTTTTTCGCAATACCAGAGTAACTGTTTTTGATACTACATACTGTATGTAAAAATATTTATGTATGAATATACAGTACATAAAGTTTTAACAATCAAGACAAGAATGTTTTTGCTGTGGTAATATGTGTATAGAGTTATTAGAAAAATGTTTTAAGATCTTTACAGTTTAACTGAACTTCCAAAATTAAATTATAATGAGGTCTTCTATTTTAAACCTTCCTCCCACTATCTCCCATTTTTATATTTATGCAGCTAAAAATGTTGTCTGAATCCAGTTAATTCTTAAAACTCTTTAAAAAGTTTTTTTGTGAAAGCTGAGTCTTCATCCCATTTGTTTTTTAAACAAGGCTGTTCAGAGAAAATCAATAGCTGGTTTTAACAAAGAAAAACTAAATTGAACATTTATGTTTTCAGTTGAAAAGGGAAAAAAAATACTTGGTATTCTCCTGGGCAGAAATATTTAGGATTTAAATATCCAAACCCTTCTGTTACAAGCAGATAAATATTACAATAAAAGCATTCAAGCTGAGAAGAAGAGACTGTCCAGATGTGTTATGCCTCTTCAGCTTCCATTGAGGAATGGGTTGCTCTGTCTGTGACTCCTCTGTGGACACTCCCAGCCATTGTCTTCCTGTAATCAGCAGTCAGCCACACATGGTTCACTGGAGGGTCTCTATTCACTTTCATTGCCCTGTGCTCCACCCTATTTGCCACCTAGCACAGATACTGCTTCAAATAAGGTTTTAATTTCCAGACAGGCCCACCCAACATGCCTCACAACTGGTTGCTGTAGAATTCAGTAAAAATATGCTACTGTACATCTTTTTTTTTGCAGTATGTTTTTGGCAGTAAATCGTGTTTTTAACAGTATCAAACTGGAAAAAAAGTATTGGAAATGTATTGATCTGAACCAGCAAAAGCATAATTCATAACCATTTGCCTCTGCAATCCAAATGTCAGGGGTTAGATTCTTTCAGATATTGTTTGTCTTAAATATTTTGAAACAATAAACAGGTGTACACACGGCTTTACTGCAGTGGTCAATGTTGTTGTCATTTTCATTACATTGAATGTGTCGGTGTGCAGGTGATTTGCTGCCACATCCCGAAATGTCTAAATGGAAAAGGGATGACTTTTTAATAAATGTGAGCCAGTGATCCCGTTCTACAGTCACCATGAATGCCCCGAATCTGACTATTTCCACCATTCTACAGAATGTGCTTGGAGGTACAGTACAAAATGGTTGCAAAACATTACGTCTGTTCTATATATTAGGTCTGTAGATCAGACCTAGAATAACCTTTATCAAAGTGATGGAAAGGTAAAGTTTGGAGAAAGAAAGGAGCTGCAGATGTTCCAGAAAACACCACCTCATGAGTGAAGCATGGCCTGTCCTGGACATCCATGCATGTCCAGAACAGACCATTTTCAATAAGAAAGTAGAACTGGCACACTAAGCTGTAGACCACTAAGTATAATCTTTATCAGCCATTAAGTAGCAAAATAAATAAAACCTGATCTTCACAGCGTTTTAACTATATTGTCATGATTTTAAACTCTTTGCTGGCAAGGGTGATTACAAAAGAAGAGTAGAAAGGTTTGTTTTTTAGAGGTCTGTTAGAGGTTTATGATTGGCAATCATATTAAGAGTTCAGGGTCTCTGGTTATGCTATTGAGAGGCCAAGCACATTCCACAAGAGATATTGAGTTACCATTTTGCAGTTCACAAGCCAAGCTTATTCTTTTTTTCTTCAAAATGTAAGATAAAGCGCATTATTGACAGGTTTGAGACACTTGTTTTTTTGTTTCCTTCAGGATTCCTTGAGAAAGAGATCTTAAAAACCAACATCACAATTTCAGAAAGCTGCGAGAATGTAAAAGCACCGTGTCCCAGGGATGTTCTTGAGCTTGAGGTTAGTATTGATTTCTTCAGGCAGCCATCAGAGGCTATTCTGAATCCTGTTTGTCTACTATTTTCACCTTTTGCCTACAAATGCAATGCTTAACAAAGGTAAACAACATTGTTTGAGGTCTAAAAAAAAGGCTTTTCGACTATTGGTTCTTCTCAGTGCATGTACTTGTCTGTGCATAATCACAGTCTACAAAAAGCAGGTTAAAATGAAAAATAACATCCTTGGTCAGGCAAGTTCAGAATATTTTTTAAAAATTACATAAATAATGTCTGTGACAGATTAGCTAGATAGTCAACTCTCATCCACTGGAAACTGTCTAAACATCCTGACACGACAAAGATATAAGGAGTCTCTCTGATTTGTAAAATATATTTAGCTTGGAGGGGCTGAAACTGCTGATTCTTTCATAACGTTGAATTTTCATGGGACTAAACTGCAGTTGCAGGAAGGATATCTTGAACATGTCAAAAAAGGGAGAGGTATGCATCTTTGTTCCTCTTAAGAATAAAAAGAAAAGAAAGTTAGAAGACTTGTGACTCAAAACTACTCAAAACTTTCAAAAGTCCAACACACATGCTGAGTGTAAAACCATTTTTTCATTACCAACATAACCCACATACTTCTTGTCCAGAATGCCCCTGCCCAGCCACCTGCAAATGTTACATTTCCATATTTATAAAGAGCATGAGTTGCCTGCCAATTTGTACATATGCATGCTATTTTGAAGCCTTTTGGCTTTACAGGTCAGCTAGAATTAATTTCAACTCAGTGGAACTATGTCATTAGACATTTCAATCAAATGTTTAGGTGGATGGGTCGTTTCATTACACATATGGGATAGTGACTGAAGCACAGTAGAGAGAAAAACTCTATCAGCTTGTGATCAATTTTCTCTTTGCTGTTGTTTTCTTTTGTAATACTGAAGGATATGTGTTGTATCCTGAATTATCACCGCACGTATAACACTCTCTTAATTTTCACACAGAAAAACAGAAAATGCATTTTCTTCAATGCACATCCATACTAGAATTTTTTCATATATTTTTCATATTTTTTTCACATATTATATGTAACAGTTACACAAGAATCACTGGGTAATGTCTAATTTGCAGTTTTTCGAAAATGTAAAAAAGAGGCTATGCAGTTCTAAGGGTAGGGAAGGTGTTATAATGTATGGAAATCCTTGAGGACAAATATGTCTGCAAAATATTCCGATACTTCAGATGTAGAGAGTCTTATTGGGGCATTTATTAGATACATAATAGAAACATACACTGAGACAATGTTAGCTTTTTACAGTACTTACAAAATAATTTGATCTATGTGTGGTGCATATAGCTCTATCTCCATTTGACCTTTAAATAAGCTTGTTGACAAAGCTGCAGAGCATGCAGAAGTTCTGGGTGTATACATAGGTATTCTATATTGAAGGAGGAGTGTGATTTCTGAGTGTGGGGATAAGTCCAGAGGAGGCAAAACCTAAACCTAAACAAAAGCTATATGCAAAAGAGAAACAAAAACAAAGGTTTCAAAATGTTGCATGCAAAATAGTCTTTGCAGACTTCTATCACAAATAGTTTCTTCATAATGGAGTCATTATTATGCAGTACCTGTTGTCTGGACAGGTGGGTATTAGTTTTCCCCTGAAAGAAAAAAATGCAACCATTATTGAAGCCAAATAAAAAAGCAATTTAACGGTAACAGTGTCTTTTAATCAAACTAATTCAGTGTATCTAACAAGAGAACAATTAACTAACATCAATCTTCAGTTATCTTGGAATTCCAATTTTACATCCTGAGGCTGCAGCTGCTATGAAGGCAGCTTCAAAGACATTATTTTTTTCATATAGAACATGTGCAATTTTTAACATTAATGAAGTTCTATGCACATTTGGGTGCAAAATAGAGTTGCTTGTTGAAGCTCTGAATGTATTAAAAGTTCAAGCCCACACTGTGGACTTCACTGTTGGATTCTTGAGCAAGGCTTTTTATCGTGATTTTCTGAGTGACTCTTTTTATATAAATAAGTTCCAGTGTTGTCTGAGGTCTGACATGTAACCTACAGACTGAACATCCCATGCAGACTGAGCCCTGTAATATAAGTGCACTAATCAGTGGCCCTGAAATACCTTCTAAATTCCATATATCTAAATAAGTGCAGTTATGAAACCCAGAAACCTATAATCTACGATGGTGATTACCACTTGTAACTAAAGCTTTTACAAAGTCTTTAAAAAAGCTCTTATGAAGCAAATATTTCAGTTAAACTCCTCCAGGTGCAAGGCTTAGATCCACTTCAATCAGCTCAACATGAAGCAGAAAACTGGCCTAGTGTTAGCTTTGTGAAATGATTTTGAACTAAAAAGTAATAATTTCTAATATTTCATGGTTTATTTGGTAATGAATTGTACACAGATTTAGCTATAAGAAAAGGAAATTAATATATATGAGCTATATAGAGTAATATACTGTATAACTATGTGCATTTGATCTACTGTATGTACAGTAAACCTTCCCAGAAGAATTGCTGCTTTTAGGTTAATATGGGGAATTAAGGGAAAAAAGAAAAAAAAAACACGCTTTCCTGCTGAGGATCAGGGGAAAGGTTAGAAGTTGAAACATCTGCCAATTAAATTCAGCACAACTCTTCCAATTAAATTCGACACAAATTGACGTTGTCCTGTTAATTAGCTCTGCTCTTGTGGGCCTCGGAGGCTTCTTTCGTCACTGAGAGCTTGTGGAAGTCTGGTTCTTTTTCCCAGGCAGCACTGAAAGCGATGCAATGGGACACCTTTAAAAGCTTACAGTATGCTGTACACATTCTCCCTGCAGACAGACATTGGATTCACGTTTTTTTTAACTGCCTACAGATACATGGAAGATGGCAATGTTGTACAGTACATTTACATTTCGAAACAAATGCAGCTAATATTATTATAATATTAATTTTAAATTATTAAATGTTTGATGCCTTTTTTACAAAATAGGCACAAAAGGCATTCTTTATTTCCCAATAGTCGAAAGACGGTGATCTCATGGGAGCAAACTTGGGGATATCCATGGACAGATGGAGTTATCAATTGTATGTCCCAGTTGTCAATTGTTTCTAAACAGTG
Organism: Lepisosteus platostomus; assembly: GCF_059453375.1. Classification (NCBI taxonomy): domain Eukaryota; kingdom Metazoa; phylum Chordata; class Actinopteri; order Semionotiformes; family Lepisosteidae; genus Lepisosteus; species Lepisosteus platostomus. The sequence continues at coordinate 53,897,755 of NC_142618.1, forward strand.
CTAAACCAATAAAATAATCTAAATAAGCAGGATGTAGATACTTTATTAACTATTCAATTTTAATTCTTCATTATTTCATTTAACAAATATCACATATTTGAGAAAAAAGTGCCAATAAAATACACTTTTTATTTCTCCCTGACATGTAAACCTATACGCATTCAAATTTTACACACTGGTAATAGAGTGAAATTATGAGCCCATAGTAATAGTGTTTGGCCATTAGTAAAAAAATCTAAGAACATAAAACCAGCTGATTCTCTTGTGATAAAAATTGTAAGTCACATGAAGATTGATTCTCCTGAATTGAAATATATCAAAACATTCTAAAATACAGCTAAAATATCAACTATCCACTATTTTGTGATTTTCTTACTGCAAAAATCAAGATTCAATTGTATTTATCTATGAAAAAAGTATTTATTTTTTTCAGACATGAACTCTGCAGCATGTATTTAATACTATGATACATTACTATGTAATGTCTTACAGAAGAATACATTAATTCTACAAAAAATTGCATTAATCAATTGCATGAAAGATACTTCTTCCTTTTAAGGGCAGCAGCAAACTGGGACATATTCTGTCAACATATGGCACAAGGCCCAGGATAAGATGCCAGTCCATCATGGGACACACACACCCAGAAAAAATGTAGAGACAATAATTAACCTAGCAAGCATGCCTTTGAAAGGTGATACTGTAGGCACCCAGAGAAAACTTACAAAGATACTGTATGATGAGAACTCATAGAGGCTCCACTTACAAGATGGGCTGGCCTGGAGTTGAATCCAAGAGCTTGTCTGCAGGTTGGATGTCATAAAACATTTGGCATAATCAAATATCTAATCTTAAGAATTAACCTAAATAACTTCATGTAAAATTAAACTCACTTGCTCTTTGCAATGCTGGGGCCCTGAGTTCATTTCCAGATGTGGGGTACTAGTTGCATGGGGTATGTCTTTGGACTGTGGGGTTAACTGGTTTCTGGGAAAATTGGCCCTGCTGTGAGTGTATGCGTGTTTGTGTGTGCCCAGCGATAAACTGGTGTCCCTTCCAGGGTGTATCCTGCCTTGCGTCTATTGCTTGCCAGGCCATCCTCTTTTACTTTGTATTGAATAAAACATTTAGAAAACAAATGGATCTTTTTTAATTTAAAAGTAAATGTCATCACTAAATACGCCCCATCTTTTAACACATTTATTAATTTCAGCTTCATTTCAGTGAAAGCCCAGCCAGACAGCCTTCAAGAAAAGAGTACACCAACTATTTGTTTTCTTGTGGAGACTCAGTGCAGTACTCAATGTACCTCATCAATAACTTCTCATTTATGTGACCAGTGAATCTAAAAGCAAGTTATTATCAACGCCTTTATTCTATCCGTTTCAAGCAATCCAATTGAGAAAGGTTGTTTATCAGCTTCTGTCCTCTGATTTGACTGTCCATGCAGATCCCACTTACATACAGTACATAAAAGAGATTTTCTTATTAACAGATTTTCAGCCTTGTATCAGTTTGTATGCTTACTTCTCCCCATTGTGGCTTTTCAGTGATATAATTCTGTAGGAATCTCAGGGCTAGTCAACTTATGGCCTATCTGTCTCCTCTGAATAAAGCAACACTAAATCTTCCATTGACCTCATTTTTCTTTGCAGGCTACTTTTCAAAAACTGGAACAAGAGTTAAAAGAGATCAACTCGAATCATGAAGCCCTGAAACAGAACTTCACAGAAATGATGGAGATGAAATATTTGCTTCAGATGACTGAAGATTTTTTTGAAGAGGTATGTCACATTACAATAAAAAAATGACCAAGGTTGTACAACTATATTATTAATCATTGCCATACAGTGAGTACATGCCTTCGGTTTTATGCTCAACCATTCTACCTATGTCTTTCGAGCTAGAACAATGCTTTAATGAGAATCCAAAAAAACTCTTCGTGACTGGCATCAGATAAACATGCATACAGTAGATTTGTTACATTTTGAGAGAACATTTTGCTTTGTTATATAAAAATGAAATCAGCAATTATTTTGTTTGTATTCATGCTCAGTTTGGAATTTTTAGTTATCGACATGACATCAGTACTTACACCCACAGCATATGAGCTATATGAACACAACACTTCCCTCCATAACATTCACTTTGAGGTCATTTGCCATTTTTCACACTGTAAATCTCTCAATACCAACAGGAGGGTTGTCACTTATTGGGGTAAGTTACATGGTTTCATGCTGACAACACAGCAAACTCATGTGTTGTCAGTCATTCAAGGTATACTGTTGTTGATACCATCACTGCTGAAGTGCTTGAAAATATTTATGTATTTGTTTAATAAAATTGCAGTTACCAATAGAGGTAGCTGTGTTTCAAACCAGCAATGTCGCTCTGTACTCTGAATGAGCACAAGGTGTGTATACACAATTGTATGATTAGATACAGAATGATCAAATTTCTTTTATTTTTAAAATGAGCTTCCAAACATTCTCAGAGAAAGAAATGTTATGTATAACTACATACAGTGCATCGGTGATTTTGCAGTCCATCAGACCAGCTGAAATAAGCTTTGCTATTAAAGAAAAATGTGACTGTAATTCTTTCTGGTTTGTAGTGCTGAGCCAATGCTGTCCACCTACTACAAACAGGTATCAACAACACACCTCGTAACATAAAGTGAATACCCAACTTTGAAAGTGTATTGGACTTATGCAAAACTAAAAGTGTGACTTATGACATTGGTCTTGTGCATTATTTGCATTTATTCTGTGCACCTGGACAGATTCACCTGAGCAAGGTCTAATTAATGTGTTCCTTAGCTGCTGCTTGTGGTAAAAAATATGGACTACATGACATCTTTGTTTAAACAGAACATAAATGTAAAAGAAAAATACGGTAATCTGGGATGTAAGCCTTATTTTTACTTTTATGCACCTTCTCTTCTCCAGTATACTCCTTTGAAGTATAGTTTTTTCAAAGCTTTTTCACAGCTACAATTGATTTGAGTAATTTTGTTTTTATTATTATTCTTGGGACAGCTTGGCTTATGGTATTATTAATGTTTGAAAATAGATATCAAAATAGAAGTATTTCTGGAATTAACAAAAAAGTGAAACCAAGAAAATTAAGAGGTCATCTGAACTATTGTGCAGTTTTGGTTGGAAGTTGCTTATTGGACACAGAATCACATCTACCTATTTTGTGAAGTTTTCCAGTGAAATTGCTTTGCATGAAACAGTTCTCCCTGCTCTCAGTTCTAAATACACATCTGTGTGAACATGCCCATGAAAGTTATAATAACGAACGATGACAAATAATAGTCAGGATCCAATTACAGTTAAGTATTGTTTTGAAACCATCACGCGATAAACATAAAAAAGTAAGAATGACATAATGAATTAGTTAAAATACAAACAAAGTGTGAAATTAATTCAAAGAAATCTCTGCCTTGTCAGAGTTGCAAAAAAGTGTGGCAGCAGCCCCCAGAGAAATACTGGGCTATGTTCCAGCAGGTGTGTTAATTCTACGCTGTGCTAGAGTGACATAGCTAATTTGTTTTACTACACACTTGCAGCAAAGTTATATGTATTACCCAGAAGGCAAACACAAGGATGTTGCAATTTCAGGAAGGCAATAGATTTTATAGAGCTTGCCAAAATATATTATACAGTAGGGCATATTTGTCTTTTTTCAATATCCCATCAATTTTGCTGCATCAATTTAATTATATATTCTAGTTTAGAATCCAAAACAATATCTCTATAATCAGTTTATACTATAGACTTAACATGAATGCACGTATTGCTTATCATTTATACATGTGCATAATGCATACACAGTATGAACTATACTGTACATATATTTTTGTTGTATATAGTATATCATATTGACTCCATCCATCCATTTCCTCTTTTTCCACTACAAGGAAGCAGGAGCCTGATCAGGCAAGCAATGGATGCAAGGCAGGGTACACCCTGGACTGGACACCATTCCATTACAGGGCTGACAAACTGATAAAAACACAGACATGCCTAGGGCCAATTTTCTCTGAAGCCAATGAACCTACCAGTGACTTATTTTCAGATTGTGGAATGAACCCAAAGCACCAGGAGAAAACACACTCAAACATGGGGAGAACATACAGACTCCTTTTACCCAGGGCCCCACCGAACCACTGAGCCTCTGTGCCACCCATATTAACTCCATTTCCCAAATATTTTCGCAAATATTTATATTTAGACTTGCTGAACTAGAAACAACAGGTTGTGTGATACAAAGTGAAAAGCCCAGTGGGTTCGAATTGCAAATGGTCTTCCAGAAAAACGACCTGAATTCTATGGCGCAAATTTGAATCTAAGGGGCTCCTCTCATTTTTAACATGTTATGCCTGAAAATAATCTGGTCAAAGAAAACATCAAATAAGACATCAAAGAAGGCAAACATGAACAGGATTCTATTTTTATTCTTAGCTTTTCTAGTGGGTTCCCACTAGAATTAGAATGCATGTTAGCATGCTTTATTGAAAACAAGCTTTTCCTAAAGGAGACCCCCTTCAGCCAAACTGCAGTCTCATTAAATTTTCCAATTAACTCTAAAAGCTCTATGTGTTATTTGCTGTAATTATCATTCAACAGCTTTGCCAGTGGTTATAACTAATATGCCATGACACCACTTATTAGATGCACATGCGTGCTTAAGAAACAACAGGAATATTTTGGTAAAAAAAACATTATTAGGAGAACAAATGTAACAGTATGTGTGCTGTGGCTTTATAACTCCAAAAACTTGTAGTTCACCTTTTTTTAACAATTACTTCTTTTAATTAGATCAAGACCTGTTAGCACCGTTTAACCGTTATTCTTAATATTTTTTTACTGACCTGTAAAACTATAAATTTTGTGAGTATTTGTTATCTACTGACAGTCATTTAATTGCTCTTTGTTCAGAAGATGTTGGTCTTAGCAATTCCAAAACTGAGTTTTGTAAACTATGGGAGACAGAACCTTATCTGTGTATTCAACCATTTGTGCAGTTTTTAAGTCAGTGACAATATTTAAAACATTGCTTAACGGCTGGTTTTTGTCTGACTTTTCAGAAATTGTAAATTTTATGATTCACATTGTATTGTGATGGACTGGTGCCCCATCCAGGATGTACCCTGCCTTGCGCTCGGTGCTTGCTGGGTAGGCTCCGGCTTCCCGCGACACTGTAGGGTATAAAACGTTTTGATAAATGACGTGACATGACATTGTATTGTATAGAAATAATTGATTTTAAGGTTACCGTGATGAACTGGCATCTTATCCAAGGTGTGTCCTGCCTTGCACCTGTTTTCCTTTGCAACTTTGAAGTGGATTAAGTGGTTAGGGAATGGGTAGATGGTTATTCAGTATTCCCTATTTGATAATGTTATTTTATCTTTATTAGAATATCTATTGTACCATGTCTTGTGATAGTTGCATAAAAAGTAATTTCTAAATTAAAATTGGACTGATTCACAGATACTACTTGACAGGAAGGTATCAGGAACACAATTAATAGATATTAATCTACATCAAGTTAATTTTAATGAATAATACCACACTTTTAATTAATGTAATACTACAAAGAGTATCCCTGTTGCTTTTCTATATCTACAAATACTGTAAGTGTATCCTTGGTATGAAATTTTATGAAACCAATATTATCCTTAGTTCTTTCAGAGGTGATCAAATATGTAAAAAAACAACAACAAACATTTAGACTTCACAATGTTTGAATTAAAAAAAAAATCAGTGGTTACAGAATTCATATGAATATCACTTCCAGTAAAAAAAAAAACTGTTTACTTTCTGCACATTCTTGTTGGGATCCAAGGATAACACACGTTACAAAGGTTGCATCCAAATTCTGGATGATCATAGTGTGAAACTGCTAGCAAAAGTGGTGTTGGAAATGAATGCAAAATGATATTTTGAAGCACTGAATAATTTCACCTGATATACAGTGTGACAAGTCACTCAGGCTTGCTCAGTGTAGCCCTGACTTCACTAACAAATGTTCCACTGTGGCTTTACTCCAAGGAACATTTGTTCCAGAAATAGCAGGTTAAATGCATTGGCTTTTTTTATTTGTTGGTTTATGCAACAAGGCATTTTTCCCATATTAAAACACCAAGAATAGAATTTTGAAAAATTTCCCAGTTACAGTTTATTATTAAGCACACTGAAGAATGTCACTTGCTAGGCAGAGTATAGAAATATCTTGGTCAAAAATCTTTCTTGTCTGACCAGCTTATAATTAAGTACAGTCACATATTTGTTGTTTTCCTAATATTCCTTTTAACAGTACTGTTGACCATTTTAAGGAGACCTACTGTATTAAATAGCCTGTAGTATCAACACTGTATACTATTTTTGAACATGTCTTTCTGACATGTTGTACTTCTATTTACTTTCATACTTTGTATGGATTCTCCCATCCAAAGTATGCTAGATATCTGCCTCCTAATCAGATTTAAAAAAAAAAACACACAGTTGAAAAGTTTACTTCTGTACCACATAAAAGCCTTTGAGAAACAGGTAATGTTAAATTAAACAGGAACAAAAACAGTCAAAAATATAAAAAAAAAATTATACAGGTTACAACATAAAGAAATAAAGTCATACATACTACAGCATGAATACATCTCTATAACATATGTACTGTACCATAGTATTTCATAGAATCCTTCACTAGTACTGTATGTGGTAGGATAGAGAATTGTAGACTGCACTATCACTGGCTTCACTGAACTTAATAATGGCAAAGGTCAGAGGACACAGGCGGGACTATCATGTTTGCAAAGTTTAATGGAATTTTTTGTTTGTTTATACTGTGTAAAATCTGAATGACAATTTGCACCCTTTCTTTCCATGTGTAACATAGGAGCATATATTTGAGTTTTAACTGAAATGCCTATGATTGCAACCGACAGAATTCATAATCAGTACCATTACTCAACAAAGATGAAATGCAAATAGTTATAGACACCACAAATTATTTAACTTTAAATGTATTCTCAGCTACTTCCCTAATTTCCAAAATTCATCAACTTCTCTTTGTTACTGTTTATTGTTTTATATTGTATTGTTGTTTATTCATACATTTGCAGAAATACAAAAATATATAAAGCTAAAAAAAGTAACTTTAAAAATAAGCAAATTGTTACATGGCCTGAATTGTATATTTTTCAAGTGCAGTGGATGAATTCTGATTTCCACTTTTGATGTTAATCAAAAACTCAGAATAATATATGTCATTCCTACCACTAAGGCAGCCGCCAGGGAATGTATCGTCATTCCAGGACCAAAATTAATTGTAATGGATAATTATTTTAGTAGATATATAAAATATCTTCTTCAAATATTGTTCTTATAATAAGAGCTAGGAGATTTGAGCATTTTTTCCTCTCTGAGTTAATGGACCTCATTTTTATACTGCAATAAAAAGAGCCTAATAAAATAAATATATGCATTATGACCTGAAATTAATCACCAATTTCAATTGTCATTCATGTTGTAAAAGAACCAAAATAAAAAAGGATCAATCTCATTTTCATTATACTGTACGGTACCTACTGAGTCAAACCATCCATTATTTTTCTTAAAGCACTTTAGCCTTCTCTTCTAAAGCACTGCTATCTGAATATCTTGCATAAAGGAATCACAATTTAAGCACTTGGCATTGAAGTTTTGGCATTTTGAAGCAAACGTAGATCATAACTACTTTATACTTATCACACTGCCATCCTTCTAATGCATATTCTTGTGTGATTTATGTAAGAAAGGGGCATACAATTACTTAGTCAAGGCTAAACATTATTCAGAAACAATGGGTGTGGATGCATTTTGTCATGGAGGTATGTTAGGAGTGAATTTAGACATTTTTGTCTGTTTTTAAACCAAGGTCTTGTTGTTTTGCTTCTTGATTTCAGGATATTAAAGATTTAATAGCGTAAACATTCATGTACTGACAACAAATGTTAAAAAAGAAAGAAAAAGGTTATGCTTGTTGATCATGCATATTGATGGATCCAAATGGGTTATGTTATCAAACCACAGGCTACTGTATATCACTCCAAGATGAAGTAAATTCACATCTCAGAATCTTTTTGAAGCCTTGAATATCATTTGCTTGAAAGTTGATGTAACAATAGCTACAGATATCAAACTAAACATTGTGGTCTAAATTAATTAATCAAGAAGTTTTAAAAATAAAAATGTAAACTTTCAAAAACAACAAAAATTGACTTCAAGGTTTAATTTATTAGTAAATCCTTTGGCTACATTTGAAAACGAGAACACAAGTCTGTAATGGAGATTTGTATTTTTGTTATTATTTGAACTTAGTTTTTACTAATATGTAATGTGACAGTGTCCAAATCACGATTTATTATGGAATAACATACTAAACATTTATCCCATTCAAAATAAGCTATAATTGACTACAGTATGTGTGTTTATATCTAGTTATACTAAATTACAAAAATAAAACATTAATTTTGCTGCCTAAAATTTCTTCAGCTGCTGTAAATTCAGAATTACACAGATTCTTTGGAAAACTTTGATACATTTTTTTAAGACATTTTATGCATTTCAGAATTTGAACTGATGTTCGTAGTATTTTTGATAGCATACCTAAAACTAGCATGAGTTGAAACATTACCTAAACATGACTTAAAATATTTTTTTCTTGAAGTATTTTGTTCCAGAGCTTTTATGGAGTGATTGATTGTATTTCTAAAACAAAACTATTATTCCAAATACTGTAGGTACCATGAATTAAATGCATTTGAGGATGTTTAAGTATTTCGTTATAATGGAACATGGCTTATCAGAAGATCTCAGTAGATTTACTGTAGGCAGTTTTACATAATCATGTGACAGTAGTTGATAATTAATTATTTTAATAACCCTTTATATTGTACTGATAAAGAAGATGCCATACTATTCTTACCGAAAGTCACTGCAAAAGTCTGAAGCTACTTGGAGATAACACCGGACAAGTCATTTTCTTGGCCTTGGAAAAGCTTACAGATTCAACATAGTATATTTCTATGTAGTGGCTTGTACAGATTCTGACTACAGTATGTAAGCTTCACATCATGATGCACTAATGAATCTTTGAGCATAACCTTTACACCTGACACATACAGTAATGTACAGAAAGGTAATGTACATTTAAATCCCTTTTTGGATTGCTGAGAATCAGCTCATAGATTGTATAAATTTGTGAAGTGATAAGTAATAGGTTTATTCCATGCATCACTTTGCAAAGTAGTTCGGGTGGGTAGCTGCATCAGCATGTGTAGGCTGCAAAGGAACAAGTAATAAGGTTTATTCCATGCTGAAAAAAAGAAGAAAATAAACACAACGTTTCGACCATGGAGCCTTCTTCAGGTGTGTCAAGGCTCCACGGCCAGAACATTGTGTTTTCTTTCTTCTTTTTTTCAGCAAGGAATAAACCTTATTACTTCCTAGCAGCTACCCACCCGAACTACTTTGCAAAGTGATGCTTTATTGCAAAATACGTTTTTCCAGATTTTTCCAGTGCTCAACAATATCAATAGTATCCCTGTCTTGCACGTGATTTGTTTTACCATTAGCCCTATATAAAAGGTTCAAGTAAACACTCAGAAAGATTTATTTGTGAAAGTAATTTTATTATCTTTCTTCTGTGTACAGGCAGAATCTCAGCTCTCCTGCTCTGAGCTCCCATCAGAAGATTCAGAATCGTTAACCTTTTCTTCAAGGCGTTGCAGCAGAAGGGCAAGCAGTATCAGCACTGGAGGGCCCCTAAGACTGGGGTAAATGTTGCAATGTACCGACTGAGACAAGTTCCAGAAACATTTCACAGGTCAAGATCAATTCTTAAACCTTTGAGAATGCCATATTTAATGAATGATTCGGAACAATAAATGTTGTTTAAACATCATTTTGACAGCAGTGCAAGATGATTACTGTACTTCTTTAAAAAAAATCACTTTGGTTATGGTCAAATGTAACACTGCTTTTCTAAGCTCTGTTGAAATATTTTAAACATACTGCTCTATTTTTTATTTTTGAAATTTGTTTAGAAGATTCTAAACACTTGCGTTGCCCACAGGAAATATTAGTGTTTGAAATGTTTCTTTAAGTTTGTCCTTCTGCAGCATTTAACAAAATTGGAAAACACAGAGTAAGAATAAGCTGAATGTATTGTACATGCAGTATTCATACTGTATATACTATGTTTGGATATGCAATATTGTTAATGTTTTGATGATCTCTTTTTTTGGGCTGGGCTTAAATTATCACATTATGTTCGAGGCATTTTAACACACATCATGTTTCAGTCATGAAGCTTATGAATACCTAATTGTGATTTTCTTGTAAAAAATGACTTACAGCGTTCCCGCAACTTTGCAAGAAGGTGTAGAAAGATTTAAAGCACACAGGATAGGTCTGAAAGTTGCCACCCTGCTTTTACTTTTGACATTAAGTGCTCTTTTATGTGACATTTTATAGGTTTGTGGTGAAGTTTGAAGTGGTAATTATATGGTGTCAGTCAATCTAGATGTAAACCATTGTGTTCACTTCGGAACTGCAAATGGTGCAAGAGTTAACTTATCACTCTTAATGTCAGACAGAATTTGTAATTGGGCTTGCAGTCTTTTTTAAAATTCTGACTAACATCCAGGGATATCAGTGACAAAGAAAAAAGTTTTGTTTTGGAAGTTTACTTTTTTAAACGATTTTACCATTGGAAAAAAAAAATCAGGACTGCAAGGTTTGAGCAAACAGGAGGAAATCTGTTAAATTCTGATTAACGTTTTCTGCCAGTAATACTCTGTAATCATGTAATTACAATGGAAATTAAAGACTTTATAAGATGACTTTCTTTCATTCTGTAAAACTGTAGAAGTCCTCTTAGAAGCTGATTCATTAACATTCACAGCACTGTGATACATTAAAGCAATGCCCAGGTCTCAGAAATGATTCACTTAATTGCCTCATTATTTATCTTGGTTCCATGGAGGTGTCCTTTTTCCTTTTTTCATTGGTATCCCCAGTTTAAAATGCTTGATTTAATATATCAGCCACTACTGCAACAACTTGTTTGATACTGTCTATTCTCAATTAAATTCAAATTCTCTTGCCGCTTAATGAATTGGATAAAAAGAAAGACAGAGTTCAGCTGAGAAATCTGCCTGGATTTCTTCTTAGTCTTCTCAGTGTGGACCAAGCCACTGGATTCTAGAAAACTGTTTTGATTTGGAACAAGCTACACAGTCATGTTGTCTAAGGATTAGCTTCTTTTAAGAAACTAATGTGAACATTTGAAGAGTTTTTGAACTCTTTTTTTTGAAGAGTTTTGAAGTTTTTGAAGTCAGTTTGAAGAAGAAAGTCTTGAATTTGGGAAAACAGATCTTAAATATATTTAAATAAACATAGAGACAGATATGGACACTCTGAATTAATTTGGTAGGAGGTTCACAAATAGGGATCCTGACAACTAAAATCACCTGTTTCGGAACTTATCAGAATCCCAGAATCTTAAGACAAAAGTTATAACGAGTCATATGTAGTGTCAGCAACTCAAAAAGAATGGGACTCAACCACCTAATTGTTTACATAGTGCCTTAAAGAAGTATTCACGCCTCTCCCATGATGTCCCATTTTGTTTTGAATTATAGACAATATTTTGGAATCGGCCTTCATCAAGGAAATGCTGGCTTGTCCAAATATATTGTGCTCACACAAGCAGTTAATGCTTTAGTACTGCTATTTTTTAAATGGGTTCAGATAAAAAAATAAATCTACACCTATGACATGAGCTCAGACCAACTAATGTTCTTGCCAGGCCAGGTATAAAGTACACTTAAAATGATGATCAGTTGTATAAAAAAAGTAAGATGCAGTTATATGATCCAGGTCAATAAATCTATCCTACAATCATCTCATCAGTCACTGCATTCAATATTAACTTGACATATCATATTACGTTAGGCCTTGTCCATCTGTTGACATTTTCATGCTGCTCTTATTGGTCTCAAAGATGTCTTATCAGTATTCCTCTTGTGTTTATCCTTCTGAAATTTCATCTTCCAGTGTTAAAAGAAAATCTTAAATCTTACACAAGTATCTGTCTTCAGGGAGTCTTCTTTCATGTTGAAAGAAATTGGATGAAGCACATTAACAAAGAAACGAGGACTTTATGATAACTTGGTCATCAAACAGGAATAATATCAGATTATACACAAAGTCCCCTATCCATCTGTTTTCACAGCTAATTCAATCCTTTTTCTTTAAACCCTACTGTAGATTTGTGGCTGGTGTTATCAAGCAAGAGCGATTCCCTGCCTTTGAAAAAGTCTTATGGAGAATGTTTCATGGAAATTTTGTCTTGAGACATGCAGAAATTCAAGCACCATCTGAAGACTTTGTTGGTGTAAGAAACCTTGGCTTCATCCTTCTTTTCAAATATTTGTTGCTAGTGTTATATAAATATGTATAATTCCCATGATATTTTAATGCATAATTGTTTAATTCTAAGACAAATAGGAGATGTTCTTTGAAGTACCTTAAGACTAGGGGAGAGATTATGGCTTGTTTTGTGATAAAAAAACAGTGCTAAAGTGAACAAAGGAAAGTTATAATAGCTCTTGCGTAGTCTCTCAAGTTATTCACACGTAGAAGATGTCTGAACTTTCATGACCTATTTGAATACTAATGAAGTTACATTTTTAAATGGCTGCATGAGGCTTGTTGTTGGCATTTTCTTTTGGTTATTCAACTTGTGGCTGCACTTTGACTCTCAAAATATTGACATGATGTTTCATTGGATCACACAAATGTAATAATAGGCGAGCAAATGTGTATGTGCAAAACAGTAACGAGGGTTTAAATGTTAATAGAGTGCTCAGCCTGACTAGCATCCTTATTTATTTTAATCACATAAAAAGAATCAATGCACCAGCAACAATGTGGTAAAATAAATATTTATTGTTCTGAGCACCTACTTTGTATTGACATTGAAGGTTTATCTTGCTTTCATGACTGGAGTTTGTGCCTCTCAGTGTTTATTCTAGGCTGCACAGTAGGTAAATAAGGACTCTGAAATAGGGTTTGTTTTATTGAAGTTTCTTCTTTTATGTGTTCATAAGGTACTTTCAGTTGTTAAAAAGATCTGAGTAAAAACAGTGAATCTTTTCCGAACTGTTTTTCCTGTATGGTTTATTAACTTTGAATGGGCCATTTCAAATTGATGTGTTCCCTACTTCAGAATCTCCTAAAGGAAAGGAAAATACTTAAAATAGTATTTTATAATGATAAAGTCCAAGAAGATTCAAACCAAAAAGCATTACTCTTTGCTTACTGTATTTGGTAACACAATAACAATTGTGATGACACATAAAACTGATTGCCTTGTAAATGTCTGCCCCCTGGTGGTGTTCTATAGTAATAAGAAAAGAGTCATTTAAAATCTCATTCCTGGTTCCCCACTGTCTGTTGTCCTTTCACTTAAATAAATGCTCTATATATTAATTCATTAATGTATATATTGATGTATTTGTGGGTATTTTACTGCAATTCATTGGCAGACACTTCAGGATACATATGCATTCATCTGTATGTAAATGTTAGCTTTTTATTTCTTTCTATGTTTAGTTTAAGCAGTATGAATTCATAGAAATGATTGGATCATGGCATTGCATTTTAAAGTGAGGACAAAGCAGTACATATTATGCTGCTTTTAGTACACTGATGCATGACTGCGATTAACCCACTTATGTGCATGGGCCTTTCTTTCTCCTGGTTTGCAGCGATACCACTTAGACATTTGGCCTTTTTAGAGTCGTTTCATGTCAATAGGCATTCAGACTTCTGCTTTAATTATCTCTTCCTGGAAGACTCGTAAATCATCCAATGGGCACTTAATGGAGGCATGGGTTTTGAGTACTTCAGATGCACCTTGGGATTAGAGCTGTCTGAGTCAGACATGAGAATACAATCATTACAGACGGCTTTAATGGTACTTCAGGACCATGATTGTTAAAGGGTCAAACTGCTCCCTGTCTGAAATGAAAGTGAGGTCTATTGTATAACGTATTCCATTAAAAAAGACACATTTTGTCACATTACTTAATGGGCACATCCAGTCTGAGGTTTTGTTCTTCATATTGCTTGACACTCGCTAAATGTTCAACCTTTTGAGCCCTTCAGAAAGTGTGAATTTATCAGCTGAGCATGCAAAAATGTTTTGTTTATCTACTGTATATACTGTATCACTGGGAGGCAGCCTAACATAGTGGATATGTCCTGGATTGATAGTGGGTGGCTTGTGGGTTCAAGTCCTTGTTGCAGACAGTGAATGAGGTACTGTACTCTGATTTCTCCACTCCACCTACCTGTATGAATAGGGACACCAAACTGATAATCCTATCAGGACGAGGGTGGAGTCATGTGCTCTCTGCTTACTGCCATGGAAACCAGGACAAGCTCTGGACGGATGAGTCAACGTGGCTCAGATACAGTCTAACTCACTACAAGTCATTGCTCAGTATTGTTCTTGAACAATATAGTCATATACTGTATGTGAGGGTAATTCTCTAAGTTCAGAGCCTAACACAGAGTACCAAAAGCTACTGCTGTAGCATCTGCTGACAGCATACACAAAGTAAATTCAGCCTGCTAGGTCAATTGTTTGCAGCCCATACTAGGGAATGATCATGATGCTGTTGATTTTTTATAGTAAGACTTTGTATGACAAATAGGACATTTATTAAGGTCTATTCAATTTTGTTGTGTCAGAGTTTAAATGATTGTACTACATTCCATTTTTTAATCAACAAATGTACAATGTTGAGTATTTAAGCTAAATTATTCCATTTTAGCGTAGAGTGTGCAGACTGGTACAATTTTATGGCACAGTGCTGAAAAGGTCTCTGTGTGTAATATAAGCATCATGACCTTCTCTTGGTAGAGTAAATGTTATATGCTGTGTGCCACTGCCAGATTCACATCAAATGACAGTCTCTTGCCTGATCCTACAAAGCAAAATAGTGTGAAAACAACACTGTGTCAAATTTAAGGTAGACACTTTATCGATTGAAATAGAGCTGATACAGAAAAGCTACAGTGACAGGCAGAAAATGGGAATGTTCTGATTGATTTTGGAACCTAGACTTGAAGAGCAGTATAAAAATGAATGTGAAGACTTGAGAAACAGCTCTATATTGAGTCACATCATCATTATCATAGTCATCATCATTGTCATCATTATCATCATCATAATGTACTGGTAATTATGAGTGCTTTTTAGGAAATCCTGAGTTCACAGATACTGTGTTGTATACCAGAAGGTGTAGAAGGCTATATCAACCAATATACTGTATGTCTGGTATAATGAATGTTAGGGTTAGTAGGGAGCCATGTACTGTACAGTATATTCTAAACAGGAGGAGGGTGTTTCTAATACAACTCACACTTAATACACAGGATAAATCACTATAAAAAAGGTTACTTCTCCTTTAAAATGCTTTGGTTACAATGCACAACAGAGTCTGAGCAATGCTTGTACAAGAAACACAACTAACTTCTTTCCTTAAATCTTCTGAACAGGAGGAGCTTGTCAAGAAAGATATCTTCATAGTTTTCTTACAGGGAGAGCAGTTCAAAGGCAAGACGAGAAAAATATGTGAGGGGTGAGTGACTGTTTCACAAAATCAGTTTTTAAAGCAACTATTACAGGAACTGAGCTAACTTTGACAAAGCTGTCCAAAATACTATTTCTTATGATGTGGACACTTAATTTATTTCAAAACAAGTAAGAAGCACGTATTAAATGAGCAGAAGAAATAATAAGAAAAGAAAGTTGAAGATTACCAATTTGACACACCTTTACAAAAAAGATATAGAGGATTTATAGTACCAGCAGCAATTGCTTTACAGATAAGGAGTACTAATAATAATTATGGGTTTTTTTAAAGGTCATTTTGCACAGTTGTTTATTATGCCTCACCTTGAAAGCTCAACTGCAATAAAAATAAGCACACATTTATATTTTCAATCTATGACATTTATGATTGAAACTAAAGTGAGGTTTAGAAAACAGTACTTGCAGCTTAATATTCACAGGCTACCTATACAATTTTCTTTTATTTTTTTTGGTTTATTTTTTATCCACTAAAGCTGCTGGACAAACAGCACTGGAAATGGGAAACCTGTATCACTGGATAGAGCATTTATAGCACATTACAGCTAATTTACAGCCACACTATAATACTGCTGTAACACAGCCCTATCACTGGGCTAAACCTTGCCCTGAAGGAATATTCAGTTCCTTGTAGACTCTTTTCCATTCACAGCGGGCTGGAAAGAATCACATCTCCTAAATCAATTAAATTGCCATTTCAAACATTACATTTGTTAGTACATTCCTCAATAAAAGAATATCATAGAAAATGAATATTTTTGCATGCAATGCTATTAATATTATCATGCTAATGCCATACTTTTGCTTTGCATTATTATGATGTGTACCGTACGGTATGTTCTTTAATTACTAGTTAGGCTTTTATTATGCTTTCAGTCATTTTTCCCTTCATTTTGCTCTGATTTTACCACGGTATGTCACATTGTTTTATTATGGAAAGATCTGAAAAGATTGCATCCATTTCATTGAAACTGTTTCGGGCATACTCATGTTCTCTGCAGTTTCCAAGCCAGTTTGTACCCATGTCCGGACACTGTACACGCAAGAATGGAAATGAGGACTAGTGTGGACTTGCGCATTGAGGATTTACAAACGGTGAGTGGCAAGTTAAGCTCAAACAAATTTGGGAACACTGCAGGGCAAAATTACATAATGACAATATGACAATATAGTGACAACATTTTTTTATTTTTCAGCAAAATCAGCAAAATCGAAAAATAAATTAAAGCTGATATAAACAGAGTTAAATATGTTGGAGGTCAACCATAATTATAACGGCTAAAATTGCAGCTAACCCATATCCCTGTCTTCTGCCCCGTTTTCCTGCATGACATTTCCCCGATGTTTCCCAACTCCGTCAGACTGTGTCGTCCGCATAGGGTCCAGAAAGAACTGTTCGTTACATTAGACTTAAACTTTTTTCAGAACAGATAGCTAATGAGCCAATTAAATTAGGGTTTAATATATGAATAGTCATGTGATCTGGAGCAAATTGCTTAAGTTATTGACTGTGGCTCAGTAGGATCCTTTATGAAAATAAATCACAGTAGTTATTAGGAACCAGTCACGTAAGATAAATCAGACAAATGTAAATGTCTTCTCTTCATTGAGTGGCAGGCAGAATTTGGCTGAGTTCTTTATAGTATCGCTATAAATTGTGAAGTATAGTTGGGATTGCGCTTGTCTGCAAATTGTGTTGCTGTTCCTCACATGAGTGTTTCAGTGTCCCTTACTGTATCAAGACTGTATCAGTAATCAGAAATCTAATGAATCATCTAAAATAATTTTAAAACTAGCATCATAGCTCCTAGAAGCTCAAAAAAGGAAAATTGCCAGCTGATCTGCCTCTTTGCATTACTCTTGATGGAAAATTTCAGAGGTTCGTCTTAGTTCTTAATTCTAAAGTCCCAGTATTTTTGATTGTTAAGCTAGATGAGTGCTGTTACCAAAGCCAACATTTTCTTAGGTACTGTAGGTCAGTATTGCCTTTTGGCAGTCAGGCATTTCATGCATTCTGGACTAAAGAAAAAAGTGGAGAAAGTATACAGGATATCATTTATTAAAATAAAAGAAAGCATGCATGTCTTGCACCTTCAGATCTGTTTAATTGAATATGTTAAAATTTAAAGTGTGTTCATGTGCTAAATTCAGAGTAATTTATTTACTAGGGTCTACAGCTCATCTTATTGTCAGTTTCAATGCTTCTGTCCTAGAATTTGTGGTGTAGAAGGAACAGTGTACTTGATCTCAGTAAAACTGTGGGGCAGGTAACCAAAGCCAGAATGAGTATCGTGCTATTTGTAGAGTATGGAGAAAATCGTTCAATATTTTGGGCCAGATTCTCTTCCACTCTTTCAGTCACAGTACAAGGACAAAATACAATAAAAAAGAGCACAGACAATCAGAGGCTGTTCAGCCCATTGCACTATGAGGCTGCTTGGCCTTTTAGATCCTCACAGTCATGTAAAATAGTGATAAAATAACACAGTGAGGGGGGGAAGAAAAGTAGATAAATTATAAATCAAGGTTAAGAAGTCTTAGGGGAACTGTATGTGATTGTTGTGCTGAACATCCTGATGAATTTCCTTGGTTGTATCATTAGTCACAATGGTAAGTGAGAGAAACCTACTGGAGGACAGGTCTTCTCTTGCTGTGATTTATGGGTTGACCAGGTTGCCCTTGATGGTGAATTAGTGTGTCACAATTAAGTGTAGACTGGAACTTGACAAAGATATGGCTTGAACCTTATAGTTATCACGTGGATATGGCCTGTGGTTGGGGGTGGAGTAAGATTTCCATGTTTTTGTGAAATGAAGAGGTTCCTAGCCATGTCATACATTACCTGAATATAGCAAGTTCTAACATGAACAAATGATCCTTATGTACAGAGATGTTTTTTCTTGGCCTGGTAGATTTGTAGTACAGTATGTATAGTGATATAAAACGTATAAATCACTTAAACATCATTTTTATTTTTTAGTTCATTTAATTGTGAAAAATACTATAGAAAATAATTCACTATTGAATCAGCTCAAGCTGATTTGGTTGTCTCTATCCCTGAGGTTCATAGACAGAGAGAACAGGGGGAGGCAAGAGTGAGGGGCAGATAAAGAGATAGACAGAGGAAGAAAAGGGAAAGAGCTGCATAATGTAAAAAGAGAATTAAAAAATAGTGAAACGGACAGGTGAGTTTAAGCAGCAAGAAAAGAAGGAGGTGCCATAACATCACCATGGAAATGCCAGCTAAAGCAACATGAGGAACAGGAAAAGGACAGGCTGTGATATCAGCACTACATGTTTAGCATATCAAAGAAACGATGATACAACAATACATTAATTAATTAACTAGAAGACATATCTTATTTTTGAGGTGAGGGCAATAGACAATGGAAAATTGATTTTGCGAGTTCACGTGCAAAACAAAAAGCATTAGCATCAGAAAGACTTGGGGAAAGTACAGTATTAGAGAAATGGGAAACAAACTGTCAGTGAGTAAGAAAGGTTGTAAGGAACACCAGTCAAACATTTTTTAGAGAGGAAGGAGTTATTGGAAATCACGCCCGGAAACATGGGCAAAGTGATGTCTGGGATATTTGAGATTTTTTATGATTATCAAGATTGACTGTAAAAAAAACAGCAAACCGGTAAAGGTGATATTGTTCATTTAAAGCTTGTTGTAGTGTTCATTATTTTTATGTGTGTTTTTCTCTGGGAGACAGTTCTGACCACATTCTTGATAGGACAGCTGTTTGCCAGTGAGAGCTGTCCAGGGATCTGGCTTGTGTGTGCTTGGTGGAAATACTGCAGATTGATTGAGGAGGAAGGCAGTCAATAATGAAGTGTGAAGGATACACGATAGTCTTCCAAAAAACTGAAAAAAAGAAGAATCTGACAACTGGCAATTTTAACCTGATAGATGTAGAATAAATCTGGAGTCAGAATCTCAGTGTTTATTTTTAAATAATATCAACTTCAGCACGAACTTACATTTAATATAATCATATACAGTATATCCTACAGCATATTTAGCATATTTTTTGTCCTTTTATTGTTTTCCTGGGATCACAGTCCTTTGCAAAGCATTAATTACACATGCCGTTGTAATTTAGTTGAACTCACTTAAGAGAAATTAAAGCAATTGGTTCAAATTAATATGGCAAATAAAAAAATAAAACCAAAAATATCAATTGCAATACTATAAGATAGCTTCAGACTGTATTTCATGTTTAAATGAGAATGAGAAATGCTAAAAAGTTAATTGTGCCAAGAGAGTTCATGGAAACAAGTGCAATGATGTGTGTAAAAAAGTAGTACAAGTATATTGAAAATGTTACTAAAGAGTTAAAAAAATCTTCTACTATTGCAGAGACCAGAAATGTTCAAAAACTGTACAGAATGAAACACTATGAACTCAGTTTACAAACCTGACAAGGGGTTGTCCAGACAAACAGTCGCTAAAATGATACGATCTGTAAAAATGCTATAATTTTTGGATTTAATAAAAGAAAGGACAGCTAACACCTTTTTTGGGAATCACAGGTCATAGCTTGGATCACCCTAATCACTGAGTGTGTAATTCTCTGCTGCAGCTCTTCACAGAATTGATGATTCCAAATAAACAGTGGGATTTCTCTTCTACCCAAAGGTCTTAAGGCAGACTGATGAATACCGGGAAAGTATCTTAACCTCCACAGCAGCCAGCCTTCATGAATGGAACACCAAAGTGAAAAAGATGAAGGCCATTTATTACACACTGAACCTCTGCAACCTAGACATCACCCAGAAGTTAATTATTGCTGAGATCTGGTGTCCAGCGTCTGACCTCAGCAAAGTCAATGCAGCATTAATCAAAGGATGTGTAAGTGATTTAAATGTAATTGTTGTTCACAAGGAAAAGGGGGCATGTATCATGTTGGGATACAGTACCCAGACCTGTACCAGACCTGTTTTTAATTTAACATTTTCAAACTGAAAACTTTCTTTTTTTTCATGTTTTGGCACAATAATTAAAAAAAACAGATACTGTTTTGTTTTTTGCTGTTTCTCTTTCCTTCACTGAAATCGTCCCCTTTGCAAAGTTATACATTGTTCGTTTTCTATTGAAGGAATGATTTAATTAAAAAGTTTACTTCATTTCTTACTTCAGAGACTATAATATTAGCCAGCAAAAGTTATAAAGACTTTAATTCATTAGTTATAAGTTTCAAATGTAATGTTTGGGTGTAATAAAGACAAAGAGATACACCTCCCTGTAAAAGGGTAGTCAGAGTTTACCTCACTATCGATTCCCTATCTTGAATCGGGTGGTTCACAGGCTTACTTTTAGAATTCTTTTGTACTGGAGAATAATTAGCTTTATGAGAACTTTGAATGTTTGAAAACATTTAAAGGTCCAGGTCCAGGTCCAGGATGTAGTTGACTCATGGACATTTTCTCCCATCTCACCCACTAAACTCTGTTACACTTTCAAACTTGCCCTTGTCCTCACACAGGCACCCCTAACCAGGTTTCTTCTTGACCACTGCTCAGTTTCAAGCACGTCTAGCCTGATTATATCGTACTACCCGGTAACAGTGTCTTGGTAGTATGATACTGTTACTGTATATATTTACATTGGTCACACTATAAAAAACTATTCAATATACAGTGTGATATATACAGTATCTATATCACACTTCGCCTTCTGTGAGAAAGTTCCAAAAAAGTGTTAAAAGATTAAAAACTTTATTCATATACTGTAAGTTTAATTGAGCTGAGAAGAATTACAATGACCAAAATGCCAGTTCATTGTGTTTTCCATACAAAAGCTGTGTACAGCAGTATAGTAGTTAGTAGGTGAATGACTGAGGATCTGCAAGTACAGTCTACTCTGGTGATTTGTAAGTGATGCCCAGATCTATTGATTGAATATAGGTATAATATGTTAAGAAATGTATAACCTCAGTGAGGTGGGGCTTTTTTTCATGTGGAACATACCATATAAAGACACTTGTCACTTTTTACTTTCAAATATGAAAGTGTGGATATTCTCTGGTTCCCTGAATGTATACCTGCCTCACAAATGTGTCTGCATTTGTCTTGGTGATTCTTTGTATTGACAAATCAAGAGCCCCTCCCTTAAGTTGTACATAGTGCTCATAAAGGAAAAAAAACAATGTTTTATTGGGATTGCCTCTGTGGTTTGGAAGAATGCTTCAAAGGTTTCAGGTAATGAAAAATTATTTCCTGGGAAGATGTCTGAAAAATTAAATCAATGCAGCTTTTCTTACCAGATAGCATGAACCTGCAGCTGAAGTGATTCATTATTATGATCTCTACATCATTTAGCCTCCAGGCTCCCTTATGTGCAGTCAGGTCACATTGGCTAAATTTAAATCTAGAATAATCTATGCCCTTAATTAAAAAACTAACCTAGCTGGTGATGTTTCGTTCTTAGCAAAATGGCAGAATTGGAGAAATGCTGTTTTTGTCCAGGGCATTTCAACAGAGTACTTTTAAAAGCAGATGATAATACTGCAAATGTACACACATGACTGCATAATAGAGCTAACCTGAAAGAAACCTTCCTTAGGGTTGTTTTAATTGGTCTCAGCAAAGCCCAACTGGGCACACTTACATATGTCTTTTTGCTCCCTGAACACTGCATGGAGATTTGCAGCAGTTAGGGTAGCAAAATCATTTCCCTGTAATTCTGCTGGCTAATGACCGTTGCTGTGACTGATCCTACAGCCACAAGATGCTGAAAGTTTCATAATACCTTAAGGCTGTGCAAGGGAACACTGATACCTGGGTTCAGTTAAGAATTAATGCAAATATCCTATTGTAAAAGTTTCTAAACATTGTTAGAGAAAGAATGTACAAAAATATTGTTGTAACTTCAACATTTCCTAAGACTTGACACATTGTAAATTATGACAATACTCCTAGGTAGTCTTTTAACTCCTTAAGAGAACAATATTTCTGTTCATCTATGAGAGTAGAGATTCTAATTATCCTTCAAAGTGCTGTCAATACCTCACAACAACAAATTGTTTTAAAAAAACAAGCTTAACCTTTCATTTTCTTTCATAATGTTATCTCAGTGGAATATGGATTTGTATATCAAAATGTATGATTAATCCTTGAAAATGTCATGTAGTCACATCAGTCTCCCAAAAGAGTATTCAAAGGATTTTCTAAATATCAAGATGGTAGAGTAACAAGCGAATGTTTGTGTCAGGACCTCAAGAAAGTAGGATTTATCTCAGGATGGGATATTTTTAGAAAGAATATCTCCAGTTTAACATTCTGAACCACAGACTGCCCTGTCGTTTGCAATATGTGTAATAGGCACAATAGATAAGATAAATAAACTGGTTAAACACAGGAAGTTGAAAAAACTTCCAAGGATACAGAAAAATAGTGCAAAGTCAAAGCTTAATCATGTGAAATCCAAAGTAAATATAACGTGACTATTCATGATGAGTGTATGCTCAGAATGTCATCATTCTTCAATCAAGTCTGTATAAATAGGTCAAGTTTGGGTTGAAGGAGCTCAAGTTTCTAGGCTGGCTCACCTGCCAGTGTCTATTCTACAGACACAGCCAAATGGAACTAAGTGTTCAGTTGAGTGGACTTGGGAGTTGGTTGTTACATTTTACTTACATGTAACTGTACTAATACTTTGAGAGAGGTTTATCACAGGACCTTCATTAGTTTACATTCTTCTGACTTGATAATGGCGTACTGTGGACGAACAAAGTTCAATTTACTCCATTTATGACAACTCTACATTTATTAACTTTAGAGACATGATTTTGAGCTGACAGAATCGAATTTTAAAATCTCACCCTAAACAACGGGTGTGGACTTGCTAAAACGGTACGCTTACCCTTCCAGGAGCAGAGTGGTTCCAGTTTGTGTCCTGTATTGAACAGACTAGAGACTCAACAAATCCCACCCACCTTTAACAGGACCAACTCCTTCACTTCAGGCTTCCAGAACATCATTGATGCGTATGGAGTGGGCAATTACCAAGAGATGAACCCAGGTGACAGAGCAACTAGGGGTTTGCTATATTCACCTTAGCATGTCTGAGATCAAACTGTAAAATCAAATGAAAATGTAATGCAGGCAACATACAATTCATAACATTTTCACCATACTGAGCTAGAAAACTTTGAAATGAAATCTATACCACTTGGCAACAGTTATGTTATTTTACTCACAGTTTCACAATTAATGGGAATGACTTGTCTGTTTTTACCACCTTGTATGCTTTCTTTTGGTTTTTAGGGGTTTTATTAGGGTCTTAATTGGCACACGTACTAGAGCTGTAAACCTGGATATGTTCAGAATACTAAAATGTGCTTTGGCTAATTCAAATGCCCAACTGCTTTAAAATGACCAATTCTCATCCTTGAGCCATAACATAAATGGCTATGACAAACCATGTGATTCATATCAGTTTAAATCTACTTGATAGTTTGTCTTGATAAAAGTAATAATATGTGTTCCAAACTGTAGTGCTTCTACATGATGATGTACTTCTGTGCTGCTGTAAAGGGAATTCTGTCTGTTAGAGGGGAAGCTTATTTTTTATGGACATACAGTAATTGTTGTGTATATATATTGCGATTAAATGATGACATATAATCATTTGAGGCTCTTTAATGGCTCAAGAAGTAAATACTCTCATTAGGATTTCAGGTTAAGACCCTTAGTAAGCTATTGCTTGTTTGTGTCTCATCTATTTCATTAGCTGAATGTGACCAGGATCCCAAAAGTAATGCGAAGCAGCCAGACAAGCACCTACTGTACATTAATGGCATGAAACATTTCAGAAATCCCATTTCTGAAAATGCAATGTATTTATTATATTATATGCACTCTATTAGTTCTTTTCTCACTTTCACTTTTAATTGTTTTTCATTTTTATAGAAAGTATTTCTATGCTAACAAACCATACTCATAACACATAATACTCCTCCACAATTATTTCATCCTTTTATAGGACAGTGTGTACAGCAAGAGGCGTTGAAATCAGTTGGATAATTGTTTTGTTCATTTTTTGTCTTTCAGCACCATATACAATAATCACATTCCCTTTTCTGTTCGCTGTGATGTTTGGAGACTGCGGTCATGGACTAATCATGACACTCTTTGCGACCTGGATGGTGATACAAGAAGAACAATTCAAAAAGTTTAAAAATGAGGTTGTTATTTAGATTGTCACTTGACAAATTACGACCAAAAATTGAAAACCATCAGTATAGGATGACATTCTACAGTTCTACTAAAATGGAAAATCTGTGTTATTAACAGATTTGTTGCTGGCTTCGTTATGCCCTTATGTATTGCTAGCTAGATGTGCCCTGTGTCTATCTGGCCAGCAAAGGTAATGTGTATTTTCATCCTCCACTGCACAGATGCTGAACAGCATGCATCTCAGATCAACAGAGTTCTGACTAAAAATTAGATGGACTTGAATCAAGTACAGTACCATCTGTACCAGAGATTGTGCTTCTGTTCACCCTGTGTGAGCTTTAAAATGGAGCATTAGTTAGTGGGTGAAGTTACAAAATATGAACATCCTGCCACAATATTGTTGTTATCTGAGCATCTTTAGAAATAAAGGTGAATAAGCTGAATATAAGATCAATATATGGAATTGATTTAATTATACTGCTCTCTTTGAGCATCTTTTTTCAATGACTCTTTTATCAAATAATAAATAATCTTGATAATCTCATTTACATTCTTCCTCTAGATAAGTGATATTCTTTTCAATGGGAGATACATCATTCTACTGATGGGCATTTTCTCAATATACACCGGCTTCATTTATAATGACTGCTTCTCCAAAGCCTTCAACATATTTGGCTCCTCCTGGAGAGTTAAACCAATGTTTCATCCAAATGGACCATGGAGGTATATGTTACAGAAAATCTTTAAAAGCCAGATGGCTTATAGGAAACGATTTTAAGACAACCCACCTCCTGTATGATTATGACTGGACAAAGGGCTTATTAATGTTGATACCCATACTTCATCACAATTGTTGGTCTTATCCTCCCAAAGTTATGAGGATGTTCATTATAAGTCAAAATATTAATGTCCTTATATAATAATATATTTATCTATGCTTCTAAGAAGCCAAATTGTCAATGAGTAATTCTTTTTGTAGAACCTCCATTGTAAACCCAAAACTCTGTTAATGATAGCAAAGAAAACATACTGTATGAAGCACTGATTGGTAAGAACAGATTAATCATAAGTTAGTTTCAATAATGGGCTTGATTGGATATGTATTAAATGTAATTGATACCTTGTGGGCATGTTTATTAGTTCTGCAGCTTACTTATAATATGCATGTTCCATATTTTTAATAATTCTTTTACTCAATGAAATGTATAATTTACTAAAAGCTTACTGAAACGTAAGTCAGGATTTAAACACTAATAAAATTAACCATTTTGTTATATACTGTACCAGAACTTAATCATGTTTGCTGTAAAAATATTTATAAGTTTTTTTTTTTACTCCCATGCGTCCTCTGTAGTTTTATTATAGACGTGTTGACAACTCATATTTCCATGCATAGATTTCTTGGGTACAATAGAATACATGTTTTTTTTTTTTTCCAGCAACCAGACATTACATGGGTCAGGGATACTACAGCTTGATCCAGTTACTCCTGGCGTCTTTTCAGGAAGTCCCTATCCCTTTGGAATTGACCCTGTGAGTGAAAAATTACATTTAAATATTTTACCTGATCATGAGAGAGAACAGCTTTCTTTTACTGAATCCATCCATCCGTTTTCCAACCACATTAATCAATACAGAGTCACGGGTGAGCTGGAGCCTATCCCAGCAAGCAATGGGCGAAAGGCAAGGTACACCATGGATTGGACCCCAGTCCATCACAAGGCACGCACAGACTCAAACACAACTCAAACTGTGCTGATTTTCCCCTGAAGCAAATCGAAGTATGTCTTTGGACTGTGGGACTGTGGGTAGAGCTCCCAAAGGAAACCCACACAGGGAGAACATACAAAAATCCACCCAGACAACAGATCTGGAATGGAACTGAGGGCCCAGCCCTGCTTGGCAGAGAAACTAACCACTGTGCCACCATGCCACCCCATTTACTGACTCTTACAAACAAATTAACATTCCCTGTAACATTAAAAATCTAGTCAACAACTTCACCTGTATAATGCTGTTTGGTAAAAACACAGTATATGAGCTCTATCTTTAATCACTTAAAATGTCAAGGACAAAACTAAATTCACCATAAACTTATTCATTCACAGTAAAACCACATTATAAATGGTATGGAATTGTCTATTGCCAAAATTGATAACCTTGTCATTCTGTCTAGAAGTATTTCTGTTTTCAATCATACTTGTTATGATTACAATACAGATTCAATATTTTTAATACTGACTTTACAAAAAAGAGATTGTGACATTTGGTTTCAAGATATGTAGGTTTGTTAAACATGTAAGAAAGAAAATAAGCATACAGTTCATCATATTTCAGAATATTTCTAGCATCTCAAAGTCAATATATTCTAATCCCAAAGACTAACACATGCCTCTGGGTAAAATATCTCATGGTAATGTGTATTTTCATACTAGTAGATAACATCCCTGAAGGTCTATTTCAGTGTTTAGACTCACTCAGTCAACTGAAAAAAAAAAACATTTTGAAGACTGAATTTCAGCTAAAGCTGCAGAAGTGAAGTTCTTCTCTTGACCTGTAAATAGCCTTACTGGGTGAACTGTGTAATTTTTTTCTCTTTAAATGCAAAAAGGCCAAGTACCATCCCAACCAGCTTTCACTTCTTCTATGTAGTATACACTGCAAATCAATAAAAACAAAAACTTGACTCTTTGGAAGGTTTTGTTCTACAACCATTTGTCTATATGCCTATAATGTAGGCGTGCATTATTGTATTATAAGCTAATATAAGTGTAATGTTGAGTTTAGTGGCTGGTAGCAGTACAAATGCTTGTGTACTTTGTATCGCTTGACAAAAATATTTGTTTTAACAAGCAATTGCTATACTCGAATTTTTGACTCATGCTCATGATAAATGTCATTTCTCACAGAAAAATAATTGGAATATCTTTCAAGGATAATGCAAATCATATTTGTTGCAAAGGACATGTGTGCTTATTACTTAGGCACAGGTATTTTCCTACAAAATAAAATTCCAGTATGTGCTGCACAAACATGACCTTGCTCCTTATACAATATCTTGATACACTATAACTTTTTTAACAATGAATTACCAGAATTACAGATAGGTAGGGAAGATACCATTTGTTCGGATTTGATCTATGGTCATTGGGCATCTGAGACACTTGAAGTCTTACGTTCACCACTGCAATCTTGAAGGAGTCTGGGAAAATGATTTCCAGTGAAACTGCATTGATGGCTGCTACCACACAGCATCAGTCATTGGTCTTGAGAAATTCATGAATCATGTAAGTACTTGCTGTTCCCATTTTAATTTGTTTCAGATTTGGAATATCGCTTCAAATAAATTGACCTTCTTGAATTCATATAAAATGAAGATGTCTGTCATTTTGGGAGTTATTCACATGCTCTTTGGGGTGTCCCTCAGCCTGATGAATTACACGTGTGTATCCTTTTTATCCAGTCTAGTATGATCTTAATTGTGATTAATTTGTTAAACATCTAAAAGTTAGTTCATACATTCCCTGTGTGATATTTCATTATTATTAATTATTTGGTAACATCTAATCATGTTTTTGATTTATTCACGGGTGTGTTCATTTCATCTGAAAGGGCTTGTCATGTATGTGTAAAAAAACTCAGTCTTTTGCAGAATGCGATGTGACCCCAATGAAACCTAGACAATAGGGAATTATCTCACAACAGGAAACCCAGTCTTATCGTATACCAGTGCTTGCCATTGTCTAAGGATGGGAGATGATTATGCTCTGTGCCCATGACTGACCGATATCGAAACCTGGCAGAGGTAGAGCTGCAACTGTCACTCATGACATTATTGGTCACTATTGTACTAGCTCTGAAATGAAAGGATAAACTTAATCTAATCAGTCAAGATTTAAATATTTGTTTGTTTTGTGAGTTACAACATAAATAAGTACATCATTTTCACTCAACTCTCTTTAACAATCATCTCAGTGGTGAAATACACACAGTGTAATGCATCATCAGCTAAGGTAATTTTGAATTTCACAATTAAATAAAAAAGAACACACAACCTCCTTCTGTGGCTTTCCAGACGATTTACCTTCTAGTCATGAGTGTTATACATTCCAGGTGTCAGGAGAACTCAGTTGTATGCTTAACACATGGATTCAGTCTAATGAAAAAAGCTCATTTGATCTGTGTTGAAAGTTATTATAAGCACAAAGTGTAGATTCTGTTAGGAGGATTATCATCATGATTGTTGAACATTTCCCACATGAATCACTGGAGTGGGAATAGAATGTTCGTTCAGGCAAAATAATTTCTGACTGTATCAGCAGTATTCCATGATTCCTTGCTTAAGGTGGAGAAGGACAAAATTCTTAGAATTTCTTAGAATTCTTAGAAGTAAATGCATCTCTCTACAAAACTGAATAATGCACACAGCAAGATAAAATACACATGTATCAGTTCACTAAACTTTTTGACATATCAATGTTAAAACTTAGATTTTTGTATTACTTGGGATCTCTAATGAATTATGATATTATCCTCCCAGTGGATGAGTTGTTAACAATCATCAGTCCTATTCTAGTATGTAACTCATGTAATAGGGAGCTCTTAGCAAGCTGCAAATATGGAAATTTATTCAAAGTGTGCCCTTAATATTTCACAGAACTTCAACCCATTAACTTTAATGGTCCATAATCCCTTTAAAGATCTTCTGATGTCAGTGGTATTAACCTTCAGATGAGCAAGTAATACTTTTTGTTCTTTACTGTTAAAACAGAATGGGATCTCTAAGGTAAAGGACAGATTGTACTTTGCAGTTTCAGTGTCCTTTTATTCCTCTGCTGGTGAAGAGATTTCTTCCACTAGGTTATTAGCTTTCCAGTGAAGTTTTTTCTCTTGTTCTTTTGTGGGTATAGTGTAAGTACAAAATGTTATCCTTCGACTGTTTTTTGTTTAGAATATTTAGGAAGTTTGCAAATAATAAGAGACCATTCTTCCTGCCTAGCTTGTTCTGTTGCAAGTAGCTCATTGATCCAAGGATTTCACTCAGTCTGTCTATAAAATCAACCAGGGTGTCAACTTTAACAATGTGGATAGCTCTATCCACAACTGTTTGTGCAAAAAAAGTACCTCTTATTATCAGTGTTAAATGCACTTCCCCATACACTCCATTTATGTCTGATTCATATTTCACTATCTATTCTGTGGGAGTCGATTGGGATGACTTTGTCAATGCCTTTGTCAATGCCTTTGAGGATTTTGAACACATAGTCTTGAGATCTATTAACCTGTCAGCACAGGAGATTCTTTTAAGTGGTAATGTTTCCAGTCATTCTTTTCACACTCATTGAAGAACAGTAATATCTTTTTTTTTTTACTTCTGACCACATTTACATATAAAGAAACCTTTTGTAGAAATATCAATAATTTATATTCTAGTTTAGCTAGCAAACTTGTCAAGTTAGCAGATGATGCCAAAATAGGCAGGTCACCAAAATAATGTAGAAACAAAGGAAATTCAGAAATATTTAGACAAAAAAACAGTTTAAATTAGAATCCTGCGCCTTGCATCCATGAATGTAAAAACACATCCATAAATAAATCAAAAACATTTGTAGCAACAAAGGTACAAAAGCTAAATTAACCAGGAATACTAATCATTGAGTGTTTTGTTTTACTTAACAATAAATTCTGCTAGCATCCATCATGACTTTGATCACTTATAATATATTAAAATGGAAATATGTTCTGTTATATGTATAAATGATGTTTTCTGAAATGTCCTTTTGTGACTATAGGGATCTTGACATATTGAATTATAAGTGAAAATACAGAAGGAATCCTATTGACTTTTAGCACAAAATCTTACTGGAAGGATTCCAGAACTCTGAAGGATTACCAGCTGAATTTATTTGATTGGATTTCCAATCAAATAATGATTTTAAGACTAGGGAGATATAACATGATGGATCAGTCAAGTACTATATTTGTTTTCAAAGAGACCAAAACTCAAATAATTAAAATACAACTCCCGGCGAATGCAACTTTTTCTTGCACTCATGGAATTTGGTATTTTCTTTTGCAGATATTTCAAAAACACCCGCAACATTCTTCTGCAGTTCATTCCTGAAGTTGTCTTTATGCTCTCTCTGTTTGGATATCTCATCTTTTTGATCATCTTCAAGTGGTGTAGTGTGCTGGAGCCAGAAACAGCTCCCAGCATCCTCCTGCTCTTTATTAACATGGTGCTCTTCACCTACAGTGATTCCAGTGACAATATGCTCTACAATGGCCAGGTACCATGTGAATATACAGTAAACCACAACTACTTTTCCAAAGATAATATGTGCCATTTTTAATTCACAGTTTTGCACTATAAACAGCTGTAATAATTAGAATAACCTCATCCAATAAAGGGTTTTAGGCCATACAGTAGATGCCTTAAATTACATAAATTACTTAAATTACAAATCACACAATGCTTACTAGAAGTACTTATTTATAAAGTTTATGAATTTTGTCTCTGATTATGTAATTATGAGAATTTTATAATTAAGGAATTTATATTTAAGATAAGAAATACTGGTTTGTAAATAGAATTATTTTTAAAATACATTTAGAACATTCTAGGAAATAGCCTACTGTAATTATTCAACCCTTTTGTTACAGCAATCCTGTTTTTGGTGCAAAATCCTACATTGAAAGGTTACACAATTAGAGTAATGGCCTCTGTCTGTGTGAAATCAAAGTGGCTTAACTTGATTTCAAACTAAATTAATCTGTCACTGTACGTTCCGTCAGATAGATATTGAATTTCAAGCTACAATTCACATAGCAATACAACAAATTGGCCATGAAGAGCAAGAAGCAGCTGAAACAAATCGGGGATGAAGTGGAAGAGGCAAAGATCAAAAGAATATTATTTATCACTGAATGTAATGAACTCCATTATTGAGAAGCTGAAACTGCATCATATCATCCAGACACTACAACTTACAACCTAGATTGGGTTGTCTTTAGAACTGAAAAAGTGAACATGCAGGTGTCATGATTATAGTCCCTCCTCCTTAAGGGTGCTCCAGCCCTTTCACTTCAGACTTTATTCTGTGCACCTGACCCCTTTGCCCAGCCCACCTTAAAAGCCAGGCGCTGACGTTCATCCTGGCTCTGCATCTGGTTTCCACACCGTGCGAGTCCGGGACCTGGAAGCGCCTGGTCCCGTTAAGGTTTTAACCTGTTCCTGTTCCTGTTCCTGTTCCTGTTCCTGTTCCTGTTCCTGTTCCTGTTCCTTGTTTGGATGGATCACCTGGCTATGGACTTTCTTGCGTTTTTGGATTCCCTCTATGGATTACTTTTGGATTGTTTGCCTCGGCCACACCTTCCCCGTGCACCAGCGCACTTTGGACACGCCCCCCCCTATTTTCAGCCCCGTATTCCTGCATGACTTTTCCCTAGTGTTTCCCCACTTCTTCGGATTGTGTCGTCCGCATAGGGTCCAGAAAGGACTGTTCGTTACAGCAGGAACCTAGCTAGGGATACCACTATGAAGCCAACCATAACTTTGAAATATTTACAAAGTTTTTAATCTGAATCAGGATTCACTATTTATATACATATCAACCATATTCCTGAATATGGGTTCATGGCAAATCACCATCCCATCATGTTATGCAAACACTTTTCATCAGCATATACTAAGAAGTTTCAATTCAGCAAAACATATTATTGGCAGGGTGTGAATACTTTTGTGAATACTTAGCATGCAGCTTCTTAGTTTTAACTCTCACCCAACTAATTGTCTTCCTTCAATTGGTCAAGTGACTGGACAGCAGGACATCCCCCTGTAAGGGTTTACCTTTCTGGGGGATGCAGTTAAGAAGAGATTTGCCATCTTGTCTTCACCTACTACACTCTTGCAATATACAGTTTATATAGTTTCAAAAGTTTTATAAAATTATTTTAAAAGAATGAACATTTTAGTTTGGTTTAAAGATGTTTTTTAAAGCAGTCATTGTATCCCTTCCTTCTTAGCTCTCAAATGTAAATGAAAGTGAAAAATACTATATTAACCACACATAAAATACAATAAGAAAAAAGATTATATATGGAGCCCAAAGGCCCCCATCTGGTGCACTGGACTATAATGAGAGATTTTATTGTTGCATGCATGAGTAATTTTTTATATTGTTTTATTTTCCAATTTGACTATTTCTGCTGATGTTTGCACGTCATATCTTTAGTTAGGATTGGGATTATGAAAGATATTGAGTTTAATATTTAGAGTCAGTGATATGGCAATGAGTTAGAATTAATATTAAACTAATTGTTGGGTCTAGAAAAGGACCGCATTTAAGCTTGCACTCTCGGACATTCATCGGTTTCACCATGCGAGTTTGTGTCGTTTTTCCTCTAAGTGTTGTCTAACAGAATCTCTTTATATAGAGAGGAGTGCAGACATTTTTGGTCATCACTGCTCTTCTGATGGTCCCATGGATGTTGCTCATCAAACCTCTTCTCCTCTACAGAGAACAGAAAATCATAAAACGGCAGGTGGGTGAACAGCTCCCACAACAGAGCATTTCCTTTACTTGTAAAATGTCACTGAGGTAGATTAAATAATTGCAGTGTAAGACAGAAGCCATGCTTTATATACTAGGAAAATCAAGACATATGCAGTTTCACAATCTAATTTTAATTTTAAAATAGGGAGCATCCTAATATTCCTAATTAATTTAACATATTTTTTTTAAATAATAGGATAACTGTACATAGCATAAATATGTCAAGCACTAGCTCATTCAATTACTAGGGTTTACTAGTAGGTAATCATTGAGATCAATAATCATAACCTTTCATTAACTTCTAGTTACAAGGATTACAATTTATTTTTAAGACATAAAGGCAATTTGAGCATAAAGCTAATTTGCAATGGATGAGAATAAAACGTATGTTATGAAGATATGCAAACAAGGAATAATGTACAGTATATTACACAGAAAACCTTGGTATTGCAAGACATACAGTATAGAAGGAACAGTTAATGAGAAACACAGAACAGTTTTTACCAGGACATCACAATCTGGGAAATAAAATGTTGTATTCATACAAGCCAAAAGGTGGATTGTCTGACAAAACAAACATTGACTAACTGTCAAGAACAGAATTATTTTACAGAACCTAGGGCTTCACATATTTTCATAAAAGTAGAGTTATATTGAAAAAGGATGAATTTGTAGATATTAAACTCTACTCTAAAGAATTGTAATGATACATTCTCTCTGAGTTTAATTCTCTCATTCTCTCTGTGCCTGCTGACTCATGGTGCTATTGGTGTACTGTATATGTGACCTTGTTTCAGATCTTCTGAGGCTGAGAACACTTGCAATATTGAAAGAAATTTATATGCAGTAAAAAGTTAAGACTTACAGCTGAATGAAAGAATGAGTCATACTGTAGGTCCTTCTTTTCCAAAGCCGTTAAAAGTGAGCAAAACTAGTTTTGAGTAAACTGCAGTATTCCAAATTTACTTTCTAAATTAATTAAGTCATACTTTATTTTTTAACTTTGATTTCCACTGTTATAGAGTAAGTCAATAAGGACACTTATGCAGAGAAAAAGAATGCCCAGTACAAAAACCTAACAGTAATCTTTTGAAACTACTTTAAGTGAAAGTTAAATACTCTGTATTCTACAGTAAGTCCATCAAATTAAATGCATCATGTTGGCAAAAGTAGAAAAAAAGATCACTGGAGAATTGTCATCAACTCACACATAGTTATAAAATCATACGACTTAATAGAAGCCAAAATACAGAATATCAACATATACATTAGTAAACACATTTGTCATTTGACCAGAAGGCTCAACATGCTACAATAACAGTCTCTCGACTATTCGCCATTCGGTATTACATATGTAAGGTAGCAGTCATGAAACATACCTTTATGAGAGTAAGAAATTTTAAAAATAAATGTGAAATTTTCTTAAAAACAAAATGCTGAAACTTGCTTTATCTGTCTCTGATCCCTTCACCAATTGCTAATATATGAGATCTGTCAAAAAGCTTATTTTAACTTGTGGTCCTATCAACACCATCAGGTCTTGATGTAATAGGACCAGTGGCAGTCCACAGCTAGCCATCTGCTCTCAAGGCCTCCCTGTCAGTGGTCTTGCTTGGCATGGGAGGATGATGAAGATGCCATCCCACCAAGATGTCAAGGCAGAAATGGAATAAAAAAGCTAGGCTCCGACACACTTGTATATACTGTAATACAAAACAAACTGTATATAATATTTTTTTAACAGAAGGTCTCTCTAAACAAGATGTCCCTGTGCAGCAACTCTGTGTACTCAAATTCTCAGCCTGAGCAGGAGGATGATGAGATGAATGCATTCTGCAAGACCAACAACCATGAAGAGGAAAAGGTAGAAACTCTGGAAGTATTCTTTTTAATGTGCAGCTTTATATTACCTTCATATTTGGGCCATATTTAGCATGGGATGCATTTTTTGGTTTTGTTAATTACACAACAGTGTTAGAGACTGACCTTATTACAATACTGTACAGGTGAAATAAGCCTCAGTCAATAAACTTTCTCTTTGTGTAGGAAGACCAACCAAGACTTCACCATTTACATGTATGTACAGAATAGCATACCATTCATCTCATGTAAAATGCTTCATAATGTATATACAGTGTAGAACACACCATTGATTAATAACATAGATCTCTTTGTATTAATTTCAGATTGTTATTCTGAGTTCTTTATTCTATTCAGTACTGTATATCCTACTCTGTGTTGATATTGAGCACACAGGATCTTCTGATAATGTACAAAAATTCTGGATGTCTTACACATATTGAATGCCATACTATCATTAGTAGTTAGTCAATAATATATCTGAGGATTTCATCCAGCCATTTCTTGAAAGAAGCCAGGGTATTGGCTTCAACAACATGGCTGAGTGGCTTTGTTTGATAGAGTACTTCCACAACCCTTAGCATACAGAAGTGCCTCTTTTTTTCTGTTTAAAGGTTCTTCCACATAGTTACCACGAAGAGCTGGGGAAGAACACTTAGAACTTTTCAAGTGTATTTTACATTTTTTAAAGTAAAGTCTAGTTTATTCTCATACGGAGTCCTGTTGCTTCCTGTTAAATTTGTAAAAGGGCTGTCTTGCAAATATTTCTTTGGTATGGGCGTCTTTTGATGCATAAATAAGGATTCTTACTTCTACAGGTAAGCATGGGAGATGTAATTGTTTACCAGGCTACACACACAATTGAATACTGTCTTGGATGTATTTCTAACACTGCCTCCTACTTGAGACTGTGGGCACTGAGTTTAGCTCATGCTGGTAAGTATCACATTAATACTAGTTAGATTCAAGATCTGAGTGTATGGCAAATCAGAAAAAGAAACAATATATTCTTCAAAAGATAATCACAAAGCTTTTGAATGCCATTAGTGACGGTTTATTTTTTATGTTCTATTTCATTGGGGTACTTTTGTTATTCTTTACAGAAAAAATACGCCTTCATGAATTCGTAGCAAAGTGGCATTTTTGATTTTCTCAAGATTGTAATTGACTCTATTTATCTGGGATGAAGAGCGTGGTAATTTCCCAAAGTGGTGTATAAATTATGTTAAAGATTAAAAGCCTTTCTTTTTTGATAATTTCATTTTAAGTAACAGTATGTACTGTATCAGGAATATTAAAGAAGAAAAAAAAAACAAATGCACAGATTTCTAAATGTGTCAAATTGTATTTGCATAATGAAAAAAGAATATACGTACTGTATGTTTGTATGACTCATTCTTCAAGTGAGTTTAAAAGTAATGAGCTTTTTATTTTAGATTTGACAAAACATTAAAGATTAAAGCAGAACATTTTTACTTTATATTTCCTGCCGGGAAGCAAACCTGGAATTTACTGAACAAAATCAGCAGATTTACATCTTTAGTGTTCAGATTATGACATTACAACATTCAGGTGTGTTATACAGTATACAGTATATTATTTTTATTATAGATTTTATGATTTTGTACTATTCTTGCTAATATCTTCGTGAGATATAACAAACGTCAGAGTTTGTCAATGGTAATTATGCATCACCTGCATTGTTCTTCCAACGATCCACAGAGCTCTCCGAAGTGCTGTGGAAGATGGTCCTGCAAGTGGGCTTGACAATAGGTTCACGACTGGGTTGCCTTGTGGTGGCTGCAATCTTTGCCGTCTTTGCTGTCCTCACAGTGGCTGTCCTACTGGTCATGGAGGGTCTTTCTGCTTTCCTGCATGCCCTTCGTTTACACTGGTAGGCATCTAATAACAACAAGGAAAAACCTCTGTGGTGCTGCACTATACTAGACCTTGAAATTCAGGCCCATATTAAATCAATGCATTGAGCCACTGAAAAAATAACATTTTTATCCTGCATTTTCTATGGATTAGAAGAAAGAGGTCTGTCCTTGTCACTTATGACTTGTAGATAGGTTTGTTTTGTTTCACCCCAGGCCTCTTAACAAGAATATCATTTGTCCAGATGTTCCAAACTCTGATATTTAGAAATTTTTCCAGTGAACATTGTATTTTGTTTGTGTTTTATAAGAAATTGATTTGGGAATTCCAAGCAATATACACATTCTGAACATATAGAAGAAGAATATATTCACTTGTTGTGCATGTCTTATAATACCATGTATAATACCATGTTGTTTTTAATTTTACAAGTAAAATTAGTTTCATCATCGGGAGTTATCATTTTAAATTGCAGGTACAGTACTATTAGGATTGTCATCTATGACTTACTAAGTACAGTACGTACTCTGCCTTTATAAAGATGTAATTGGTTCAAATAAACATGACTCATGTCTAGAGTTTAAATCTTGCCATAAAATTCTTTCTTCTGTAACAAAACAATTTTATAATACTTTGGATTGTCTGGCCAAAGTTACCGTAGAGATGTTTGTAATGGAATGCAAGCATCAATGATAATACTGAAAGGGTTGAGGGATGCGTCAAGACTGTAGGTATCTGTAGGTATGCTTTTCACCAGCAGCCTATTAGGGGGAGTAAATTCACAACTAAAAATGATTTAACATTTCCTTTAGAAGCAAGGAATTTCAAAACTGAAAAGAAAAATAAAAGAGTGAGTCATGAGTGGAGTTGGGACATTTTGCACATTTATTATTTACAGTAATCACTTGTATCACACACTGTTAACTTGCCTAAAGAATGGGTCCCCTCACGATTAATATACATGTACAGGTCCTATTCTGTGTTGGTGTGCTGATGGTGTGATGTACACATCTATGCAACTGATATCTATTAAGACATTAGGAAATCCAATCCCTTTTGTTGCAGTTCACGGGAAACCGGGAGATTTATAGATTCATCTTCTTACATTACTATAGATGCAGTTACTGTATATTATGTGCTTTACATGTAAGATGATGCAGTCAGCTGCTTCATTCCTGCAGTATAAGCCACAGTACATTGGAAAAATAAGTCTTACTTCAATAGATGATCATTATTGACATTTTTTTAAAAGGGTGAGAATGCATTTTAAATTATTTTTAAGTGTAAAACATAGTCAAGAGACCTTGTCTTTGAAACCAGCTAGTCATCTCAATCAACAAAGGTTTGGGAATGGGAAGCTGTTTTATTTTTTAAAACTTTGTACTTAATATGACAGTATAAAATGAGCTTCTGACATTCTAAAAATTTCCAGATTTAAATTAAAATAAGTTACTTTATATTCACGTAAAAATACACAAAGAATAAAACAATATATGTTGACAATATATATATATAATATATAAATGACAAATAAATGTAAATATTTTTCTTCATGCACAGAATCATATAGAAAATATAATATTTTACAGTTAATTTACAGTCAACTATAGTGACAGATGTAATTAAAATACAGTAAGTAACTTTGCCACTCATTTAAAACTTTTAAAGAAAGGACTTTTGTTTGCATGCTATTATTTGTTTTATGTTTTGTGCTGATAAGAAATGGGTATTTTAAAGCATTTTCCTGTGTTTTTTTTAGGGTTGAGTTTCAGAACAAGTTCTACAAAGGATCTGGATACAAGTTCGCACCTTTTTCCTTTGGGCATCTGCTTGGAAAAAATGACTGAAAATAATTTTTGGATAAGATTTCTTTTTGAAATTTTAAAACACAGTAATGGTACTGTAGCTGCAGATTTGTTTTCCCTAATAGGTTTGAGATTACCTAAACAAAATAAAATTTTGCTGCATGAAAATTAAAAAAAATGTTATCCCACATCATATTAGTACCAACCAGTAAATCTCAGGAGCTGCTGCTTGGAAGCTAATAGCATTTTGTAGGGAGCTGTATCCAAATCACTACTGCCTCTGCCAAGTTAAATCCACTAAAGACTACTGGCAACAGTCAGCCTTTGGCATAGCCTAGTTTGATTTCCATATTCTCCTGTTGATGTACTCTATCATATGGATCTCCCCACAATTTTATTTTTATTACTGGGTTAAATTCAATAATATGAGTAATTTCAGAGACATAATTAAAAAGTAGTTTGACTTAAGTTAGTTCAATGTATTTTATAATATTTTGACTCTCAAACTGTAATTATAACACTAGTTATTAGATTTCAGAATGAGCTTTC
Source organism: Lepisosteus platostomus (assembly GCF_059453375.1). NCBI lineage: Eukaryota > Metazoa > Chordata > Actinopteri > Semionotiformes > Lepisosteidae > Lepisosteus > Lepisosteus platostomus. The sequence continues at coordinate 53,937,305 of NC_142618.1, forward strand.
CCTCCACATTATTTTCATCATATGTAATATCACATTTCTCTACATAAATATATTTACAGTAAATTGGTTTTATAAAAAAATGTCTTAAAGGAATTAATGTAACTTACTGTAATGTAAACTAAATTGAATATTTAATGGTGAATCTTGAAGAGCCTAGTTATAAGACAAAATGTTCTTTCCAAGGGCATCAATGTAAGACACAAAAGGCATGTGAGAAATGAAAATTTGTTTCTGTTCATAGATGAAGAGACACTGTTGAAGTCACTGGCTAAAATGTTTCAATGTCTAGTGCTGTGCACAGCTCTGTATTTGCATAACTGGTAAAAAGAGACTGTAGTATCAGTGGGAATACCTGATAATAATAAAGAAGTTAAATATTAAAAAAGGATTTAAGAATTACTATGATAAAGTTCTATGTTTATTTTGTCATCTACATTTTACTTATAATTTTGAACTTTATTACAAAATATTTCAGAAACATTGTTGGTGTGAATCAATCAACCATTAGTTTTGAAACCATGTGAAAAAAATCTCTGCATTAATTTTACAGTAGTTTCTATTCAGTTTTAAATATTTTATATATACACAACATATTCTATAAAGGTACAGTACATGGGTGTTACACATTGAATGCCTCAATTGATGAATTGAATATTGATGTTTTTCTGCTCTCTGTAGGCCCAGTTATTGTAGGTATTGTGAAAGATTCTAACTTTCAGGGCAGGTGAATGTCTTAACCAGCTTGGTTAAAGTGCATGGTTGGGCCCTACAATCCAGCCATTGCCTCATCAGATCTAGAATTTGTCACCAGCAAACTGTTACTAAGTTTCTTCTCATCAGCAGTGCTCAGTTCACTGAGGGCCAGGAGATATCAGGGTTTGAGTCTTACCACATAACATAGACATGTTATTTCACTGGAATCTGAACTTGTAGTGCTGTTTGTGAGAACTACACCACTACTATAATCAAGGGAAATTGTGTAATTCTCATTTAAAACTAAAATATTTTAATTAAAATAAATATTCTAGAACTAACCTGTAAAATAAATTGGCATGAACAGTAAGAGTTTCTTTTTCCTGTTTTGCAATATACTAGCATTTCTTTTTTATTTCTACCACTTGTAAATACATTAAGCTATGTATTCAGAGCCATGTTGATTGAATTATAATATTTTGATTTATGGTGTCCTTGTACTCGTTTAAAAAGTCAGACAAAGAAAATGAGACAGAGCCAGTAGCAATTTTTTGGTCATTCCTCTGCTAGTGCAGTTATGCAAAAGGAGATGATTTCTATCTTAATGTAAATTTAATGATCATGGTGCAATATTAATTCAGGTTATAATTAATTAAAAGAGAGAGATCAAAACCAAGCTGTGAACAGAATCCTCATATATATTTAACCATGAAGAACAGTAAAGGTAAGGTTGAGCATTATATTGTTTAACATTTTAATATCCATGCTTTGTTGGAAAAGACATAATTGAAAATGAAAATAAGAAAAACCTTAAAGTGTGTGCAAAGTTTGGCATAAAAGGGGATGAATCTTACCTGAATCATATACTGTGCCTTGGAAAGTATTCACACCCTTCCTGTGGTGTCCCTTGAACTCATTATTTGGTGGAAGCACCTTTGGTAACAATTACAGTTATTGTAAAAGTATTTTTGGGTAAGTTTCTACAAGCTCTGACCACAGATTTAGTGCCTGTTCTTCTGGCAAATGTACTAAAGCTCTCTCGGGTTGCTTGAAGATCACTTACAGTATGAGCAGCACTTTTCATGTACAGTATTTCCAGTGGTTCTCAATAGGATTCATGTCACTTCCACTAAGGAAATTCCTTAAGCCATTCCAGTATAGCCTTGTGATTGGATGTAAACTAAGTTATGCGCTATGTTAGGTTTTGTAACAGAAGTAACACTTTTGTAACAGTTTGCATTTAAACCAAAAAGTTATCATTCTCTCTTGTCTGACCACATATCATTTTCCCATATTTGGAGTATCACTTAGGTGCTTTGTTGCAAACCCTATGTGGGATTTGAGATGGGTTTTTTTCAGTTCCGTACAAACTACCTTTGTGGAATGATGGGAACATTTTCTCCCATCTCAGCCACTGAGTTCTGTAAAATTGCCATTGGCCTAACTAGTTTCTTCCTTGCCCATCTACTCAGTTTGGAGGGACAGCCTGATCCAGACAGTGTCTGGGTGCTTTTCACTACTTAATTAACATGTTTCCCCATGTTTAAGGAGCTATTAAGGGGTTTTTAATTCTCCTGATCTGTCAGTTTATACCTGTTGTTTTGAAAGCTCCTGAATATTAGTATTCATGTGCAGAACTATTAAAGCACACAGTCAGATGCCACTCAACTGTGTGGCTAATTAAGCTAATTGTATGCACCAGAATTCATTAAGATTTGCTACAGCAAAGGTTTTGAATACATATGTGCAGTAGTCATGACTTTCCATTTTTTTCCACATTAATCATCTATTTACTTTTTTCTTTTTTTCTTTTACTTTGAATGTGTGGAGTAGTTTGTCTCTATAACATACTAATTGCTACTTCAAAGAGTAACGACTGCAAGCTTTAAAGCAGAAAAATGAGAAACCTGTGCAAGGGTGGGAATACCTTTTCAAATCATTGTAAGTAACCATTATTTGTTCACAGAAGTATATATAGCACATAGTATTACATATGTGGTATAATTACACCCTACGCTCTGTACTTTCTGCCTTGTCTATGATTACTCTTGCTACAGTATGATGCTTTCATCAAGCCAGGCCAACGGTGATTTGCGAACAGATAACTTTTGATAAATCTGTCACCATCTCACACTGTACACATTTAATGGCAAAAGCTACAGTATATGTACAGGTAAATCTCACAGCAGTAAGAGATGTACAGTATACTTAGACGTAATATATTGACTGCTCAAACACAAATCAACACTAACAAATATACTGCAAGATATGTAATTACTGTATATACTCTTTGCATAACATGATATTTGAAATGATACAGTATATCACAAAAATAAGAAACTCTAGTTGGAGGCAGCAAAATAAAAATGTACAATAGAAAAATATTTATTTGGAAACCTGTATATAAGCTGTTGTACTGTTTAACTGTGTGTTTACCACGTCTTAGATTTGTCATTAATTTAAAATCTATCTAAGAATAAACAATATTATAAGTCCAAGGCACTAATTTTAAATTTAAAAAAAATGTATCGACAAGCAGTGTGATAGTACTGTATATCTGAGCCTCCCTGGGCATTGGATTTAGACATGTTCCCCTAACCAAAAAGTATGAGTGGGAAACAATCAAGACCAATGATCAAAGCTCTTGCAAGTGAATGAGATTCAATGATGCTTGGTTACAACTTTTGATCCGACTGATTCAGTTTCGGGATAAAATTAACATGCGGTGCACCTCACCATCCAGGTCCCAGAGAGCTGCAGAAAAAAAAAAAACCATCAGTTAGGAGCAAGAAACCACTCATCCTAAGCTTGAATTGGGTCCCAATATCTAGCGCTGAGCTTAAAAATTGTCTAATTAGAGTGTGAATGCTAACCCTAACCCTACCTGGGGTGTCAACTGAGCTTTTCCGTTATTTACTGGATATGTTACACTATGGCAAGAGCTTTTGCTTCTGTGAGCTCCTCAAATGATGTGCCATTCCTTGGAAATCTCAAAAAGATGTCAAACAGTACACGTGCCTGAGTTTTTGCTAAATTAAATGGACTGTCCTAATTTTTCATGTACCCTGGTCACTTTAAATATAAGTTATTTTGAATAACTATCTTTTCTATATAAGACTGGTTTCTTTAGCCAGAGAGGTACTTTAAGGAGGTGTCAGAAATGAATTTTTACTACCTAAAGGGTAGTATAATTTCTTTGTGTTTCTTGTATGGAATTTTAGAATTCACCTTAGTTTTGATTTAACAAGGTAATTTGAGAATTAACAATTCAATTATTAAATTGTTAATATTGTCAAGTGCCAGAAGAAAGATTGTGTTTAAGCTCCCAATCTGTGGTATCTGTAGTGGCATAATGTGTAAATGATGTTTGAGACTGAACACCTGTCCAATTATTAAGCCTGGATAATTAGAAAGAGGAGTGATCTCCACATCATTAATAAATAAAAGCTATGTATCATCTGCTCTGTTTTCTGATCTAGCCAGTAAATCAATAAAAGATAGTCCTACGGCTAAGTTTCCAGACAGTGACCACTTCCAAAGAATTTTAAGAACAAGAGCTGAACTTCTGTTTTACAATTAGAACAACAAAACAAAACAGTTTTGAAATCCCTTTGCTCCAAGAATGTCTGTGCTTGTCTGTTGGGTGTACATTGAACAATCTGCATTTTTCCCACTTTGTTTCCTGTAGTTCAACCAATGTTATAAGCTGTCTTTTGAGCTTTTGTCCAACAAAAACAAGAAAAACAAAACAACAATCTCAAAATGCCTTCATTTAGTTGACTGTTGTAAAACTGATGGATTAGGGCACTCATTTCATGGAGGGGAAATGAATCGTTTTTCAATAAAAATATCAGTCCTGTTAGCATTACAATTGGTGTACACATAGTCCCATAGTTGCTTAAATCACTGCATGATGTATTTTTTATCTTAAAGCTTCTTTTCCAAAGCCCCAAAATAATTGAATTATGTTTAGCCTGAAAGACAATGATAAATGATGTTTCTTAGCTGTGGATTTGAAGTTAATCAAGCAGCAAATCCAACTTGACTGACAGTCCTTTTCCCAAGAATTAGCCTTTGTATTAATTATTTCACATCTGACCTACTGGAATGTATGTTTCAAGACTATTAATAAAGGTATTTACTCAATTAGTTTGTGAACTGTTTTAAGTCAAACTGTTTTAAATCAAATATCACCTAAAATATGAATAAGGATCAATTAAATGGAAAAGAATACACTGTATTATCATATTTCTCAAGATCAAAATGGGTTTCATTTTTAATTCTAAAATATCTCCCTCTTCAGTTTAGATACTAAATAGATTTGAAATGAGATATTCGATAATGAGTGTTTTCTAAAAGAATACAATTTTATATTAGTTTGTCCTCAAAGATCTTCTTAACTTCTGTAAACATAAAGAGACAATGACACACTACTTTAAAAATCAAAAACCATCATGGCGTCATTATACTGTATCATGATTGTTCCCTTTAACCACCTGAAGCCTGAATGCAAAGAAGACAGCAGGTCTTCTCTTATTAGAATTATTTCTACTAACCAATACCTCGAGATTTTACCATAATGTCAAATGTCCCTAAAAGCAAGATTTAAACGCATTGCTTGATGGTTTTCCACTGGGTTGATATAACTGACAGGCAAAAGCTCCTATGAAAACACATTTCAAATTCGATCCACACTCTGATATAGACAACTGAAGCAAATGTTTGACATCAAATACATGCAAAATCACACACTTTTTTCCCATTAGTTTGGACTTGAAAAATACAATTGTGCTTTCTGTGACTTCACCTTTTGAAGTGTTAAAAAATTCCAAAAAAGTACTAACTCACAAACAGAATATATCAACAGATAAAAGTAAAAATAATTACAATAATTACACGCATTTCTAAACACACAGTGTGTAGTATGTATACCCTATAAATATGAAAAGGAATTCTGAAAATAGTAATTTTCTATTTCTTCTTCAGCAGCTGGGAGTAGCGCAATGGTTACAGAAGCTCCTGCAAGTCATCATTGATTGCCACAGTGTATTAAAGGCAGTACAACACAGAAACAAATCACTCAGTAAGGAAAAAAAGGCAATAAGGAAACATTGTCAGAAGATCATTGTCAGTATCTCTTGTTACACCTATAAAAATCATAAGGCATCCCAGTTTAAAGTGTGGTATTCATCACCAAAGATAATTCAAGGCTAATATTTTGCTACTCTGTCAGGAAGAAGACACGAGAATTAGTTTTGCCAATACAGTTCAAATAGTGGTTTGGGAAGATAATTTATACCCAAGGGCAAAAAAAATAAAAAATTGGGAATATTCATATAAAAATGAGAAAAAAGGAAACAATGTCTTCAAAACTACCATTCAAGGCTGTGTGAGGTCTGGAGCAGAGTTCCATGGCAGCATAAAAAATTGAAGACATTATGCAGAATAGCAACTAATTGACTCCCACATCCACATGACACAGTGGGAAGAAACACAAATTGTGTGTTTGAACAGTTTCACCAGTCCTTACTAGGATACAATAAAAGCTTAAGTTAATTTATGATCTCCATATGATATATTAAACAATAAGTTATCTTTTTCATTAAAGTTGGAACTACAATTAAAATACAGAATTTGAGGATGCACATCAAGAAGTTAAAACACACTGTTAATAGTACCATTTTGTAATGTGATATTCTGTTTTGAACCAAATAATACTGGAAGCTGCTTTTTCTGCAACGCAAGCCCTTTTCTAAAATAATCTTAAAACGTTTATATTTCCTGACATTTTATTACTATTGCTTTTGTTTTCACGCCTGTCCCCGAGTTTTTAATAACAGTCCAACTAGGGACTTGTCACTAAATCCCCTTGCAAACGTGGAGAATGAAGCGCCGTCACATGACTCCACCCAAAGTTGCAGTAGAGAAGCATGGCTTCCTGAGTGAGACATTGCTAGGCAAGATTGCGTGCCTGGGCAGGAAAATAAATGTGCTTTCTGTGTTTTGGAAATTAAAAAGAATCAATCATTTTATCTTCTAAGGAAAGTAATACAACAGTACAAAGGTACGTATGTGGGCTCAAAGACGTATCTTTCGGGTTTTTTTTTTCCCCTCCGAGATGAGGTTGCACATCACCTCCACGCTGTTGTCTGTCCGGTCTGCTGCCTTTTGTTTCCGGAGGTTGACGTTGTTCGGTGTCCTCTGCACACGGCACTGGTAACTTTCCAGGGCAGGGTGCATAAAATCTGTTTGTACGAGCGCCTTCATTCGCATTGTGTGTGGTTGGTTGTAGTAGTTGGTAGCTCTGAATGGGAGCAGTTTTGTTTTATTGTACGGGTCTTTCCAGCTGTTTTAATGTCACTGTGTACCGCAGGCCTTTGTTCTCAATATGGCCTGCCTCATTCTCGGTCTTTTACGGTTTCTGTTATAGCTTGGGTAATAATAGTTTGACCTAATGTTGAAGCGCGATATTTTTTAATGTATTGAAAACACCACAAATGCATTATCCTAGTAGATATTAGCGAGTACATAATGAAGTGATGTACGTTCAGAGTTCAGGGATAAAAATGTGAATTCCATGTGGAGGAAAAAAAGTGACCGATAGGGATGATCATAACGCTTCTTCCCTTTTTTTATAACCGCATTTAGCCTTTGTGAAATCGGCAGGCAAAAACCAAAAAACAAAAAAACAAAAAAAAAACAAGCTGGCTCTGGACTTCACACAAGATTCGCACCAACGTGTCGATTATTATAAATGCTTGTTAAAATACCTAATCACGTTTTAGAGTATACTATGTAAACGCAAAACAGATTTTTCTAAGATGCACGTCATTCTTGATTTGTGGATTCATATACGCAATACATGTACGTATACATTTAGTTATTATTATTTTGTTACAGACTGTACAATCATGTTGCCGACTATACTGTACCATCAATTAAACTGTCTAAGCAAACATGCAGTATTTTAGGGAACGCGCTTACATATTATTCATATTATTTCTGACCAGATGTGGTCAGAAACTTTGACACCATGTCTATAGATTTCATAGACACAGGTTTACACGTTATCGGGATGCTTGTGGTTGTAGAATTAACAATTATTTCAGTATAACTATGGACTCTATCTTTAATGTGCACTGCATGTCTGTTCAACAGATGAGCTCTGATGTCTGTGCCCTTGCCTTACAGTAGGCATCTTTAAACTAATTCACTGGCAAGTTTGGTAATAGTGACAGTAAGTCTTCTTACAGTAAACAATATGAAAAAGAAATCAAAGTAATTTTCTAACTCCCTGTTTAATAACATTTTGAGCAGATTAGCTAAATGAATGCTTGATATAAATAAATATAAATGGTGGTACTCCAAAAGACACTGAAACGCCTACTGAAATACTGTTTTCTAGGTAATCAAAATTATTTGAACAACCAAAAAGTTGTAATTAATGTAAATATACACCTCAGGCTATCTGGTTTTAAAACCACACCATAAGGGTCTTTTATTGCAAAATAGCATACCATATTGCTCAATAATACAAACAGATTTGAGTAATCATTTTCATACTGCTCATAATAATAAAATAATCATAATATGGTTCTCATGATTTAAAATTAAAAAGAAATTATTAGCACTTCTTAAAAACTCAAAGCATTGATCGCCATTGTTAGCACATTATTATACAGCAGTATTAAAAAGTATATTTCAGTAGTGAATGCCAACAGGGAATATTGCAAAGAAAGTGTTTATTAGAATGTATTGTGGCAATTGAAGATACTTACTGCAGAATGATAGACTTCATATTGTTTGGAAATGGCTTTATAAGCCTTCTCAGATTGATGAGAAGCAACAATTCTCTCTCTGAGACCACCGCAGATATCTTTTCACCTAGACAGTGATGATGTTTTGCCACTACCCTGAATAGTCTCAAGTACGTACTGTAGGTGCATCAGTATGCAGAGGCTGCAAAGGAACAAAAAGTGTATTCCATGCTGAAAAGAGAAGAAAATAAAAAAACCCACAACATTTCAGCTGTGGAGTCTCCTGTCTTAGTCTAGCCTTAGACCAGACTGACAGTTTTACATTTTATATACAGAAGGAAAGCACTTCCCAATGATCAAATAATCATGTGCACTTGTTTAGCAGCACCTGATTCTAATCCTTCTTAACGTATATACAGTAGGAGAAGTATGGGTGCACTTACTTTTTCAAACAAGGCTTCTGAATGTTGGCTGATTTTTTTTTGTTTTGTTTTATAAATAATGACAGTAAAGTAAAATTGATGTGTTATTTGTCACATAAGGATAGAAATATCTACTGTTGGGACATGGTGAGGGTCAGATATGTCTTAATAAGTAAAACCATAGAAGCCTAAGAGGGTGTACTTTCTTTTTGACATCACTGTACATATAATGTACTCTTTTCATTATTTTTTCTTCATAAGACTAAATACTTGGAAACCACTAGTGTTTGTGCTGAATTAACTGGTTTTGTGCACGTCACGATATCTGCTGTGTAATCTACCATTATATTGTTCTAAAGTGCTCAGCGAACATTGGAAACCATATCTCTAAACATAGTAAGCTGTGTTGTCTTTCAGGAGATGGAACAAGACTATTGGATACCTGTTGCTTTGTTACTAGTGTTTGCTGGTCAATGCCAAGGGCATGGCCATGGTAAAAGCAGTCCTGAGTGCAACAGTCCGGGGGATTTTAGGACCAGGGACCAGATTCTCCCCAATGTTGACATGCAAGTGGCTGAACACATGCAGAAGCATCACCTAGAGGTCCTGTTCAGGCGCTATGGGGAGAATGGAACCATCTCTATGGAGGGACTGAAGAAGCTCCTGGAGAGCATTGGCTTAGACAGGATCAGGAGGGTGGATGTTCTGCACAGGGAAACTGTACACAAATCCAGCAAGGGCCAGGATCAAGGACACTCCCACCACCCTCATCACCATCATCACCCACACCACCATGACCACACGCACCAACAGGAAATCCCCACCAGCAAGAAGGTCACTGAGATTCCCAAGGTCAACCTGGCGATGAGCAAGAAGAAGGAAGACGGTGACAGCCACCACAATCTTTATGCCAAGAAAGTGCTTCATGAAATCAGTACGACCCCAGTGTACACCAGTAACATTTTGAGGAAATCCCAAGAGGTACGTAGCCGGAGAAGCACAAATGACCAACTGCCACAAGGGGACTCTTCTAAGACAACAGGGTCTAGCTCCACCATGCCTGACCTCTCTGGGACCACTAAGAAGATCAGCAATCTGCTTGTTACAGAAGAAGACAAGCAGAAAGATGATCACGATCACGATCATGATCACGATCACGATCATGATCATGATCACAATCACCATGGAAAAGAGGTAGGATGGATTTAAAGTCTCTGTCCTATATGGCATGCAATTCATTATGTAGGAGTGCATCTCCAATGTTTAGGGTCATAGAAACTGTCTTTACCATAGTCTTACTAATACAAAGCTTTTTTGATTTATGTACTGTAAGTGTTCATGCACGTGTTCATGTAAATACTGAAATGACAACATTTGTCATACCGGCAGAATATGTTTAACAAGTTAATAAATACGTGGGCTTTGCTGTGTTTACTGCATGTTTTCATGTAAAACACATTTAAAAGTAATTTTGACACTTGGCTCGATTTTTCATAATCATCATGACAAGCAAGATGTGTATCTTGATGATAATTTTATCATTCCAAAGATGGGTGCAGTGAGCAAAACCTTTACTTGTCCTTGTCCGGTCAAGGTCTAGTTTTGTCATTTTGGTCCTTCTCTTTCAGTGTTTAAATGCCACCAGAATCCTGACTTCTCATGGGATGAACATGGAGATGAACATCTCGGTCACAGACTTCAGTTACCTCTGCCCTGCTCTCCTTAATCAGATTGACACCAAGTCCTGCATTGTTCACAGAAAGGCTTCTCATGGAGATCACCACATGGAAACGCGTATGTCTGCTGTTTATTTTTGTGATTGTGAACCATTGGTTTCTTTTGCATGTTGTTCAGAAGCAGAGCTTAACCTGCAAACATTTAAAATAATAGATCAAAGATAATGAAGTAGGGCTGTGAATAGCTGCATTGATTTTATTGTCCAGTTGCTTTAGGCTATTAATTCCAAGCCATACAGTCGATAACAGATACTGTGTGTGGTCTATTGAACCAGTACAGAATGTGTTTGAAAAGTAGAGTGACTAAAAGTAGATAAAACATATTTTTTCATGCACATAAGTGTTTAACTTTAACAGTTATACTGAAAAGTAACTAGATTAAGTATGCCAGGTTTTATAACATTTATAAATTCTCCAGTCACACGCATTTTTCTTCCTTTCCAGAGCATGAAAATAATAAGGAAAGCAGTGAAAGCCACCAGAGAGGAAGTTCCATTCAGGCAGGTACGAATGTGTCCTGATGTATTCATTGAGAGTTTCCTTAGATAAATCAAAAAGCACTTTCTCACAAAGGTGGTGTTCCACTGGTTAGGTTTTATAAGTTTCGGTGTTATTCGTTGATGGAAATGGACTACACCAAGAGACACAAAAGTGACACCAAAGAAAATGGTCAAATTAAAATTATTTTAACTTTATAATGATAAAATCTTAATTGCTAGCCAAAATGTAGAACTTGTATTTTGAATTCTGTGTCTGACAATTGAATTATGCTATTTGCATGATTTCAGTTTTTTTGTCTAAAGTGTTCATTGTGCAGCAGGCAAGCACTGCATGAAGCACTTGTGTATCAACCTCTTAAAACATTTTAAATATTACTCTCGTAATCACTTTCCCTTTGCTGTTTGCTTTTGTTACCACTGGTATTTCTGTTATAACACATTTTCATGCAACTCATCTCTCTTGGATCTTTTACTTTACTGTAAACATTTTCATTGTTTTTGTTGTTTCCCTACAGTAATACTAACATCTGTGTATGAAGAACTGTTTTTAGGCTAGCTTATGTTTGAGTAAGCAGGTTTCAGTAAACAAGGTAACAAAAATTACTTGGGTACATGAGAGATTAAATCAGCATTCATAAGATAGAAACCCCAGCAAACTCCTGTTGTGAAGAAGGTTAAATAGCTTTTCCGGTGAAAAAGGTGTATCTTAGGCCCATTAGAGTGTATTTGTCGTTGATTCCCTCCCCCAGAATGATATTGAATACTGGACACCACTGTAACATTGGAAATAATTAAGGTACTTAATGAAGCACCTGTCCAGCAGGCAATTTCTGAACAGTGGTTAAGTGTAGTTCTAGGAGTCTTGCATAGATTTCTATTTTGTATTTGATATGTTAAATGTGATGGTGGGACCCATGCCTAAACAACTTTGCAATGACCATGGCCCTATTATGAGTCATGGCAGTAGTCATGTATGAATAATTGCATCACAGTGAGAGTTGTTACCTTATTTATTGAAACACTTATAATTATCAAGAATGTCATGAAAATGCAAAGTGTTCTGTTAAATAGAAACCTACTGTTCACATACAGTAAGTATAACACTGAAAAAACAGTGAAATTGCAGTATTTTTATGGTCTAAGAAACGCAAAATGCTTTAGTAGTGTAGAAAACTTCCATTTTTACGAATAGGTATTGATTTTCTGTTGGGTATATGCAGGTTACTGAAAAAATATAATTGAGTTAATAGTATTACTAATTAGGTGACATAATTAAAAACCTTGTACCCTTGAGTGGTGTTAAATCTAATGTGATTTGGGTGTTGTGTTTTCAGCCTGGATCGGAGGGTTCGTGTCCATCACCATTATTAGCCTGCTGTCCCTGCTTGGAGTTGTTCTGATCCCATTGATGAACCGGGTTTTTTTCAAGTTCCTGCTGAGCTTCTTGGTAGCTCTGGCAGTGGGGACTCTTAGTGGAGATGCCTTTCTCCACCTCATACCACATGTAAGTTCAGCAGGCACAGGCTGTTAAATATTGACGTAGCCTTTTGGCTTTCAACTCATCTAGGTTCTCCAATATAAAAGAGGCTTTTTCAGCAATATCTTGCTGACTCCAACTACATTTGCAGACTCAGACCCCTCAGATGATGAGAGCATCTTCAATCTCACAGTCACACAATCCATAAGAAGCCTAAAGGGCCAGACTGCTTGATGAGAGTGCTGAATTCATAGACAATGTATAGCTTGCTACTATAGATTCTTCTAAAGAACTTCTTAACTTGCTTGCAAATTCTTACTACCTTTCTGGAGCAAAATTTTTAGCCATAGAAATTTTTAGCATGTTTAAACACCAACAGGACTCTGGTAATCATTGGTCAAAAGACATGTTGAAACTTGTACAACAAAAGAAAAATTGACCAAATGCTGACCAATCAGTTGCATTGTGATGCATTGTACACCAACATGTATTGTGCAGTAAATCTTCAAACAATTTAGAATGTCCTGTAAATCAGATTTGCATGAGGGGCAGAAAAAACAGACAACTTTATGCTTTTTTTTAGAGGCAATCTACTCTGATTATTATGACTTACTATTCTTCATTGGATAAACTGGGCTGCTGCTTTAAAGATATTATTTGATCTGAGAACTGTCTACTGACTGTATGAACACACGGCATGTAATAGCCACACACCTGTCTGTGTGAACGCACAGCGTGTAATAGCCACACACCTGTCTGTGTGAACGCACAGTGTGTAAAAGTCACACACCTGTGTGTGTGAATGCACAGGGTGAAATACGGTGATGCTCCATCTCTCACCTGTGTGTAAACACATAGTGTGTAATGGAGGAGAATTAGAAGAATTACCAGAATGTGAAGTTCTGAAATGCTTCACCGAGCTGATTTTGATGGTTATTATAACATACAAGCTCAACATGCTTAATTGAAACCTAAAGGTCCAAATCAGGTGGTGACCCCAGGTGTATGACAGTGTAAGAGCCTATGGAACCAAACTAAAACTGGAAAAGTCTGATTTGTCATGTAATCTGACTCATTTCTATGTCTGCATGTCACCTGGGAATAGCTTGACTCTGAAAGTCAGCTCAGCAGTGCTGAATACTGCCAAGTTTGACAAGCTGTTGCGGGAGTTTGATGTGTGGTTTGTAGATTTTAGAAAGCACAAAGAGAGCTTCAGTATGTTTGCTGCACATCATTGAAGACAAAATTCAGCAAAACCAGGAATGTCGCTGAATATTTCAGACAACTTCCACCATTTTTTCTAAACCTTAGCTAGACATTCATAAAAACCCTGTCCATGTTTGGCAGTTCTTACATCTGTGAACAAGTTTTTCCACACACAAAGAATACAGAACATTTCTGTCTGGTTTACATCTTGCTGCAATCCTAAAGGTCTCAACTCCACAGTACCTGAAACCCAACATGACAGAAAAGAGGCTTTGCTGAATGTCTGGTAAGCACAAATAACACTCTGGCAGACAAGGGATTGTAGTAAGTTCTGTGTTTTTCCCTAAGAAGTGTGCATCAGATTTAAACTTTTTTCGAACGTCTTGAACATTTTTTCTTTCGTAAACATCCTCATTGACATTATTGGTCAACCTAGAGATTTTAAAGACTGATACTGGTAAAATGAGTTTGAAACCCCTAAACTAGATGCTTGAAAACTTTAGGACAAACTGACTAATACATGTTGTATTCTTATTCTTAATTTTGTCACCTGTTTCTAAATGCCATTTCACACAGCTCCAGTGAACATCTTCCCAAAGCTCTTTAGAGCACAGGTTTTTTAGCATCATATTGACATAAGCTGATCACCTTCAGTCACTGCGGTGTTCTCTGTGTGTGTCTAACTTGGTTTCAGAGAGTAACCAGTTAAAGCTAATTCTATAATTCTAAGTTTACTTAAAGTCTTAACTGTGTACAAGTAGTCAAATTTCAATTCTGCCCACGGTTTATCAGTTGAAAACTTCCCTTTGCCACTGTTCAAAATTTGTACCCAACTTAAATTCTACTGGAGTACTTAAAAACGTCTTCCTGGTTTGGAGCTTCTCTTCTTGGGACATCAGTTGTGTCAATCTTGGCAGTTTCAGAAAGCCATTCGTCCTTGAAAATCGACTAGCTTTTGTTTATCAGTCCCTTTCAGTGAATGCACATCTTTCTTTTGCTCAGCCATGAATACAGATCTGAATTTTCACTTTAGCTGGCAAACAAGAATCTGCATGTGCCTTAGTGTATGGCACAGCCTGGATCGGACAGTGTACATTACTTTCACTATCATTGCAAGTGCAATTATTATGGGGACTGTTGCTGTGAAGACAACAGTGATGTTGAAAGATTTGCAAAGTTCAGTTTATGTTTATATCCTAGTCTGTACTCAAAGCTGGCACGTGTGGGGGAATACCACAAATATGAAAGGAGCTTTTGATAAAAAAGGCTAATTTTAATTGTATGAGATGTGACCTGTGGCAAAAGGTTCTATGGTCAGAACAGACAAAAATGGAACTTCTTCTGATTGCTACCAAACATGTTTTCTCCAAACACTGACTTAGAGAGATGTATACTTTTACACACTAATTTTCACTTTGTATGTTTTTTTCTTGCTATTATGGTGCTATATAACCTACCTCATATAAAACAGCTTTCAGTCAGATAATTCCAGTTTTGAAAAAAAAGTGCTATATTGAAGTGTATCGGTGGCATGTACAGATGTCATTCATTAAAATGTGTTGACAGGGAGCAAATATTTTGTAAGGCACTCTGCATATTTTTGCATAACTACACTCAACTGATGCAAAGCATGAAAGTGATATAATGGTATTGTGCTCTGGCTGCAGTATGTCACATACTGTATATGGCATGTATAAAAATGTAGCAAATTTTCGTGTATTGTTCTATTGTCAGCCCGGTTTTTACTCCTTGTTTGTAATACTTTTGGACTTAACAACACTAGCACAAAAGATTTAGAATAATCCTTTAGATCTGAAGACCTTAGTAGAACCACAACTTTCAACTTTCTTCTTTACTAAAGTAATAAGACAATTTTGATCATGCTGTTTTCTCAACAACATTCCTGAGGAGGAGACATCTCTTAATTATGTAGAGTTGGTATGTTTTCAGTTCTGCCTGCAAGGGAAACTTGATCAAAGAAGACCTGATTAGGAAAAACAGCAGGGTTAGTCCCTTTATTTACAGCTGGCAGAGATGGCTTTTAAGTAAAAAACATTATCATGCAGATTAGAAGTAAAATGTACTGTGAAGTCTATAGCACGGTAGACTATCAAAAATGTTTAGTAAAATTTACCAAATAAATGGTTTTAGGATCGTGACTAATCGGTTTCTGTATCTTAAGTGTGTTGATAATTACGCTGATAAGCAATGTATTGGCTGTTGGGGATTTTCCACAGTATATTTTGTTAATATTCTTAAACATATGACAATTAAAATTGTATTATTTCAATATATTGCTTATCCAGTTTAGTTGTGTATCCCACAACTGTAATGACAAACTCACAACGCAGTAAGTTTTGTAGCAGTATCACCACTGAATCCCAGCTGTACTCTCTTGCAGTCTCAAGGGTCTCATCCACACAACCATGGAGAACACTTACCCAATGAAAGCCATGATCACCATGACCACAGCCACAAAGACGGTGGTCTGGACTCGGTGTGGAAGGGGTTGACTGCCCTGGGTGGAGTCTACTTCATGTTCCTCATAGAGCACTTCATCACGCTGGGGAAGATGTATAAGGAAAAGAAACAGAAGGTGAGAAGTTCAAGCAGGCCATCTTCTGTAAACCGCAGGTCTCTAAATGTTTCTGATTCCTTAAGACACAGCTCTCCCATTGATCTTTGATTCTTGGATTTGTTGTTTTCAGTTCTAGTCTCTTCATTTCAGTCATTGCTATAAAATTAACACACAGACTAACAGGTGATTCATATAAAATGAATGAATGAATTCAGAAATGGAAGCAGGAATGTAATCTTTATGAAAATGTTATGAGATTGTAAGGCAGTTTTCTTGTGTTTTTGATGGTATTTATCAAATGGATGCTGCCGCCTCATGGCTCAGAAAATGTTATTTTTTGGTGTTTTAGCTTTGAGGGTATAGAAATAACATCACAATACAAAAAAAAGTATCTTTATAGTTATTATTTAAATCTGGCTAATGCTAATAAATATTTTAATGAGCTTGTGTTACCAGTGACCTGTTACAGTTCAGACAAGTTTCTGACAGGCTGACATGATTTACAGTAGGCTGAACTTCACCCTCAGCTCAGCATTGTCTAAAAGACAAAAGACAAGTTGGTTACAATAGTTAAGACTCACTGGTCTTCTATGGTAACTGTCCTGACCAGGAAAAAAATATCAAAAAAATATGTTTGTGCTAAACCTCTTTAATTGTAATGTTTAATTTAATTAGTTCAGAGTATTTTGTTTGGAACATGCTATAATATATGTACTGTATATATGTGCTATAATATGCAATAGGGTCTTGACATTTGTAAGTTTTCTTATTTGCGATTGGGTCTGGACGATGGGGTCTTTTGGCAAAAACAGGCGCCGTCCTTCGGAAGAGACGTAAAACCGAGGTCCTGACTCTCTGTGGTCATTAAAAATCCCAGGGCGCTTCTCGAAAAGAGTAGGGGTGTAACCCCGGTGTCCTGGCCAAAATTTCCAACTGGCCCTTACCAATCATGGCCTCCTAATCTATGAATTGGCTACATTACTCTGCTCTCCTCCCCACTGATAGCTGATGTGTGGTGAGCGTTCTGGTGCACTATGGCTGCCGTCGCATCATCCAGGTGGATGCTGCACATTGGTGGTGGTGAAGGGGAGTCCCCATTACCTGTAAAGCGCTTTGAGTGGAATGTCCAGATAAGCGCTATATACGTGTAAGCAATTATTATAATAATTATTAAAAGAACAGAGCGCTATGAAACCGAGCCAAAGTATAAGTGCAGCTTTCAATTTAGCTGCGTCACAGAGTAGAATATTAGGATGGGCTAGTTAGCCTCTCCCTGCCCCCTGCCAAAGTAACTCCCCAGGATCTACATCTCAGCTTGGTCTTGTTTTTGTATTGTAATGAACACTCCCGGTTCTATGTGGGCAGCGGGGGAATGGGGCTGGAGATGACGTGATAGGCTCACTGTAATTTTATTGCCCTTTTCATTACAGTGGGGCATCCTAATCATGGAACATGGTCTGACGTGTAAAGGCAAAAAGTAGAGGTGTCTGCTGGTGGGGGGATCCATGTTATTATAGCTGATTACTATATGTTTGTGATTACTGTTTGTTTTAGTTGAGCTATGTCATTTTAATTATCTTAAAGCTGATGCATTAGTGCTTTAATTATCATATACTGTAAGGGAGTGTTACTTATGTCTTTTAGCCATACATAATGTATATTGTAGTATATTATGTGATTGTATAGGAGAGGACTTGGTCATGTGAATTTGGCTATTCGCAATAGTTCTCTGCAGCGCATCCTCACGAATGTCGAGACCCTATGGTGTATATACAGTATACTACTGTACAATTACTATAAAGAGATAGTAGTGATAGCAGTACTGAAACAGAAGCTGTGTCTTGTTGGTTTTTTGGCAGTAGAAATGTCAATAGTTAATAATGTATTTTGTTTTATTTCGCATTGTCTGAGCAGAATCAGAAGATACTGGATCAGAATGAAGAAAATGGAAATGCTGACAAGCTTCCGACAGCAGAAGAGAATCCGGACATTAAGTCATGTGAAGGTGTTGGAACACACTCTGAATGTTTCAGCTTTTATTTCGTGCTTTAGTAATTTAAAAAGTACCCAGAAATAATTAAATTAAAAAAATTAAACGAAGAACTTCAGCCTGAAAGAATGTTCTTTTCACGAAATGAAAGTGTATTACATTCAAATATGAAGTGTTGAAAATGTTCTTATTCTTCAAATTTGAATTTCTTAAAACACTGAATTATGATTCATTATGATTTTATACCTATATACCTCACTAATTCGAATAAGAACTACTATTTTGTTGTGTTGGCCAGATATTGCTCCAGTTACTGTAATAGTTAAAATTGCCATTACAGATGCATAGTTATTTAAATGTATTTTGTTCATGTAAATTTAAAATTGTAATTAGAGTCTTATACAAAATAGAACCTCATAACTGTGAAGAAAGAGATGACTTTGTAGGAGGTCAGGATTATTTTGCAGTAGTGCAGTAGCTTCATCCTAAAACTGCCAAGAACCGTTATCTTATGCTGGGGACAGTTGTAGGGTACGAAAACATAATGATAGCGTATAAAATACAACGTGAGACAGCAGATAAGTATGGTGTGAATTTCTGTATATAAAGGTCATAATTAGACTTGCACTGTACTAGGGTTGTCCAATCCTGGTTCTGGAGAGACGGTGTGTAGGTTGTCTTGGTGTTTTTAAAACATCAGCACCTGAAGAGCTGGAAGCAGTATTTAAGTTAATCCAGTGAAGATGCTAACTTGCCAGTTTTGCTCATTAAAAGCAGTGTGGGAACTGCAGACACATTAGTTTTTCAGCACTAGGATAGAAAGGCCCGGTTATATACAATACTAGAATTAGATTGTTTCTGACTAAGCTGTGGTTTTTCAGTTGTGGTTTGCTAAATTAAGTTAGATTTTGTTACTATCTGTTTCTAATGTGATGCTAACAATGGTGCTGTAATTGTTAGACAGCTTTCTGGTTGTTAAAATCTTTGAATTGTGGGAGGCTTCTGCTATCCAATTTAGGGTGTGACAAGCTAGTCTTTGGGTCTAGTATCCTGACTTGTGAATTTTGTCATTTTCTATCAGGTGGCTTAAAGATCAGACTTTTTTCACAACACTATTTTACAGAATAAAGGGAAATGTCTCTTTATCCTGTTCTGTTATTAGGTCAAACATCTGATCAAAGAGCAAAAGGAATCTTTCTGTTTACCAAGCTTAATTTTTTAAGCAACACTTTTCTGTCTGTTGGAGTCTCAAAACTAACATGCATTCTTCTCTAAGGCTGTTCTTTTAAACATTCAAAGAACAGATGTGCTTGAATGGATTGGAATATCCATGGGAGTCTCCTTTTCTCTAATATCCATCCATACATTATTGCAGGGCAGCTGGAGCCTATACTGGGCAGTCCATTGCAGGGCAGTCACACAGATACACATTCACAGTCGCACCTAGGGCCAATTTTCCCAGGAGCCTATTAACTCACCAGTATATTTTTCCACTATGGGCTGAAACGGAGCACTTGGAGGAAATACACGTGAATACAGGGAGAACATACACAGATAGCACCCCTGCTGCCTCCTTTCTCGCTCTCTGGTATGTAGAAAATAAGAGAGATTGCAAATTTGGAGCTGAGAGGACATAAGTGCCCTCTAGTGTGTGTGGGCGGAGGTGAAGGCCGCTTTTTCTGGTTAAATTTAGGTCCCATAAATTAGAGAAATAATCATTCATATACAACTAAAAAACCTTAAAAATAATGGAAATTATTTCAATATGTGGAAAATTTGAGTTTTAAAGTTTACAACAGATTTTTTCTTCTAGCTATTTGGTAGATACAATTATTTAAAGCACACAGATTAGAGCTGAATGCATTCTCATCCATTAAATTTCTCTTTTTAAGAAAAATAAAGATCTCTTTATTCTTGTATATGTACTTAAAATACACCTTGTGACAAATCACCCACCTCCCTTTTCTCCTGCTATGAGTGGTGAGCTCTCCTGAAACCTGTTTTATGTTTGCCCAGACATGGAGGCCAGCAGGGCAGAGGGGTTCACGGAGCAGTCGCAGTTCGCTGCCAAGTCAGACGGGCAGGGCACCCCAGAAGAGGAGGAGGTCATGCTGGCTCCGGCTCTGCCCCAGGACGGCTACAGCGAGTACATGGCCGAAGGCTGCGAGAACAAGTGCCACTCGCACTTCCACGACACGGTGGGGCAGGCCGACAATATGCACCACCATCACCATGACTACCACCACATCCTGCATCACCACCACTCTCAGAACCACCACCCCCACAGCCACAGCCACAGCTACTCCCGGCAGCACTTCAAAGAGGCCAGCGTCGCCACGCTGGCCTGGATGGTCATTATGGGGGACGGCCTGCACAATTTCAGCGATGGACTAGCTATAGGTAATACTTTTTCTCTGGCTTGCTCTCCCCTTCTCTTTCAGTACCATTTCCATAAAGAACTGCCCCGTTATTTGCTATTGGCCAAAGACCCATCTAGTTTATTTACTACTAAAAGGTGTGGTCTGTGCGCCTTCAATGATGGTCTGATCATAGTTCATCTGTTTTACTTTGTGACAAAGTAAAAATAATGTGCGGGCTATGAAATCTCTTTATAAATCCAAATTCTCTTAAATCAACATGGAGAAGAGCTATTCAAAGGCATATAAATTTGCATAGAAAATAACTTTCTTGACCCAAAACAGTTGCGTCTACCTGAGGTAGTTTTCTATGCAAATTGTAACTTATCTTAGCCTTGGAAAAACAGTGCAGTGTTATCAGGGGCTTTCTTTTAATCCTAGACTTTTAAAAGCAGATGATTAAAGCCATCTCTCTTTTCCACCTGTTTTTGGGCTTGTTTTGTTTCATGAAAGATGAAAGTATATCCTTTGTACAGTAAATGTACAGTATGTATTGGGAACTGAGAAAGAGCAAAATTTCTAAAAAGCCTTGATTGAGTTCTGTCCCAGAAGAATGCTGAATGTATCCTGTTTGTACCTTAATAAACATAAGAACATAAATGTTTAAATGCTATTTTTCAGTAGCTACTTATTATACCCCACAGATTCAGTGACATTATTTGACTTTAGAGTAAAATTGCAAATGTTTGTTTTCCTAATGACGCAAAATGAAGTATGACTCCAATCCCAGGTTCCCCATCTACTTTTGGAATTTCATTACAATTCACTTGAGAGATTGCAAACGAAGAAAATTAGCTTTTTCGACGCCTAATGGATGGGGATTGAAATGACTGACCCCTGACCCTAAATCTTCTGTTCATCTTCTTCCCACAGGGGCTGCTTTTACTGAAGGGCTTTCCAGTGGGCTTAGCACATCAGTAGCAGTTTTCTGTCACGAATTGCCTCATGAGTTAGGTAAGGGCATCGTCAGATAACTTCCATTTCAAAACCCACTTTCAAGAAATTGACTCGACAGCATGGGTGATGCACGCTTACATAGGGTTTTCATAGCTGGCTTGCGTTATAAATTGATTGTGGCAATGAAAAGAAAATGAGAAATGAGATGTAATTTTCAGTTTTTCTTTTATGAATCCTTCATGTGTAATAGCTCTGAATAACCTTGCTACTCATGAAGTACTGCCATCACATTAGACTAATAAAAACGTCCATTATATGTAGACATATTGATGAAAATTGGGGGGGACTAAATTATACTCTGAAAATGCAGTGATTTGGTCAGTTTTTTTATGAGGACAGTCTCCTTATTTTACACCAAATGCACAGACGTACTGTAGTACAATTGAGATCACATGGGGCCAAACCATTTGCAAGCTTTATATAGCTTTTCTGTTTCAATTAGAAAATGCTTTTGAGTACCCTAAGAAAAGGCATGAGTTCAGGTGTTTATTTTACTCTTAGGTAGTTTATTGGTAGTATCTACTTCAGCAAAAGAAGCTGAAACTTGTCTGTATCACTCTCTCTGAAGTAACAACCTTATATTGTTATACCATGTTTGATCAAACGTTAAGGAATAAATAGATTGTGTTGTAATGATCATCACATCTCTTTGTGACTTGCAGGAGACTTTGCAGTGCTGCTGAAGGCAGGCATGACAGTGAAGCAGGCCATTCTGTATAATGTTCTTTCAGCCATGATGGCCTACCTTGGCATGATCACAGGGATTCTCATCGGACATTATGCAGAAAACATCTGTATGTGGATATTTGCCTTAACTGCAGGGCTGTTTATGTATGTGGCTCTTGTGGATATGGTAAGTATGTTTTTGCCAAGTAGATCTTGAGGAAAGGTACTTTTTGACTTAGTAATTTGTTATTTAGATTTTGCTTTTTGAAAGGTAAGAAATTCTTAAACACGTGTGCACAAATACTGAAACAGGTGTGGGTCACTCTGAAAAGAGATTGTGTTTTCATGTTAATTTTTAAAAGGGCTAATGTATGCGACCATATTCCTTTCTTCGCTAAAAAATGAGTTCAAACATGACATTTTGGTAGACTTCAGCTGCTGAATTTTCCCTCCATTTATGTGCATCCTTGTAGACACAAAGTGGGATTTTAAGCAAAAACTAATAACTAATTACATCTCCAAGGTATTGGAGGTATTGGTAATCTTAAAATCCATTTAAGATTCCTTTGGCAATTTAAAAGTGTCACCATTGTTGATGCTCAAAGCTTCACAGTGTCCACGACAGCTTCTATTCGGAACTCTTGTTCCGAATGTACCGAATCTAGTGTTAAGGTTCAGTGTACCTTAAGAGCAATAGTATCACACTTACATAGTCTTGCTATGCTGTGAACACTTAAAATATCTGTTTGCAGTTTTAAAAATTACAATGCCTTTTTATAACTTCATGCAGAATTTCTTTTCCTTTTCAAAAAAGTAAGTTTTCATAGCCTAAAGGTTTAAAAGACATCATACCGCAGAAGGATAAGAAATTGCATGTGCCAGTGATTTCAGAGTTCTGAGTAACAGAATAGATTCTGATTCAAATCTGAAGTACTAGTTTACTCTGACCTCTTGTGGTCAAGACTTTAAATTGACTTCTTCAGAAATTTGCTCATGTATGGAATTATAGAGTTTTGCTTTTATAAGACAAGCGAGTTTTGATCAACTGATCACAACTTTCTATGATCAAGTGTATTTGTGTGCAGGAAATGTTAATATATGTCTAAATCCCCTTTAAAATCTTAAAATCAACAATTAAAATTAAAAAAATAAACAATATAAAAAATCCAGTAAAACCATAGTCAACAATTTGAAAGCTCAGATGTTATTTTCTAAAGAACTTTTAATTTGTGATTACACAAAACATTATATACAGATTGGTTTTGAGGAGAGAGTCCACAGTACTGGCACATTACAATACAAACCCTGAGACTGTGTTCTCCATAGATTGTGTCTTGAACTGCTGACACGGAGCGTCCCAGATTTGTAACAAACCAATTTTTTTTTTCTTGCAGGTGCCTGAAATGTTGCACAATGATGCTGGGGATCATGGATTTAGTCATTGTGGTTATTTCCTTTTACAGAATGCTGGGATTCTTCTGGGATTCAGCATCATGTTACTTATTGCCATATTTGAAAACAAAATATTGGTGGACATTGAACTTTAACAAAAAGAAAGTATATGTTGCAGTTAGAGTTACAGTACGGTAGCCCACTGATAGATGTGATAATGTCCATAGGTGACATTCAGCTCAAAGTTTTGTTTTGTCTTTATTGTTGTTTGCTTCTGTAATGGTAGCATCCTTTTTGTAGAACATAAACTTAAATTAACGTTGCAAATATTGTCTGTTACAGTGTTGCCTGTTGCCTGTTGCTTTGTTGAGTTGTGTTATTTGATGCACAGGATTAAAATGTTTCAAATCTAGGTACTGTACTGCAGAATAAAATAAATGGAGAAAAAGGGAATGAAAGAGGACAAGCAGAAAAGTCATGATATGACTGCTAAAACATGCTTACACTGTGGCATTTGAAGAAAATGTATGTATTGGGACTGCAAGAAATATTCTGGGCCTGCACTCAGATAGGTTTTGGAAATAAAGACCAAGAATTTGTAATTGAACTCAGTATGTAATGTAAGGGCTATTTAAGTATTTCATTGAATGGTCTTTGTAGTGTGTTCTTTGTGCCATTATATAGGTCAAGAGCTATCATTTTAAGTTCAAAGAAAAATGTTTACATCTCTCAAGAATCATCACAGTAGCCAATGTTTGACTTGCTTGCTGATTTTTAAGGGTGTTCCAGCTGAGCCATGAAACTTAGCGATAATCAAAAATGGTCAGAAATAATTTGTGAGGTGATCATGTCAATTCTTTCTGCACCGTGTACTGAACAGTAAGCATGGCGTTGTAATTGGTTTTTTTAATGTATCAGGTGTACAAATTGTGCTGTAGACCTGCAATGAAGTCAAGCAGTTTATCAGTATGTTTTGTTTACTTTTTATGATTTAAAAATGTGACCAACAGTGTATATGGCAGCTTTGGGTGTTCCTATTTGTATGCTTTACATTCCAGAGGAAATATAGTTGTCGTCATCATTTGGTCTTGTGTGTATCTTCCTTTTTAAAACAACAGTTAGGTGAGTAAGTGACAAATCCTTTAAACGTGAGTTGTTCAAAGTCTTTTGATTGTGCAGATAATAATGAATCCTGTGAATGGGAGCTGCATATATGCAGTAGTGCACAGCAGTACTATTGTTGATTCCCTGGGGCTCCGTTTCTGAATAAACGTGCTCAGATGGCCTTCCATAGCACATAACAGTTGTAGCAATGTAGGAGTGGGAGGAGCCATGGCATGCACCGGTAAAAGTCGAAACCCCATCTGAGGGGGCTAAGGCACTGGTGTGAGGTTAGCAAAAACCAAAACAAAAACACAAAAAGGGGAAAAAACAAAAAAGAAAAATGTGTCACTGAGCACCACAGCATCCAGGCTGGACTTAGCCTTCCTAGCAGGGTCCAGTCTTCGGTAAAATAGCCGCCTGTGACAGCGGTATCCAGACTGGACTTGCGCTATTTAACGGGAGCAGGGAGCACAAGGATAAAACAAAAAGAGAAACTCAGCCTGTCCCTGTGTAGGATGCACAGGGGGACATTGGAGGAATAGGTCAGCCTTCCCCGGTGGAGATGCATGGTGGGACGGGGAAAAGAAAAATAATAAAATGACACAATCCCCTCCGGGACTCCAGGACTATCAGTTGAATGGTCCTCCCCTTGCGGGGGTCTGCTCGTCCAGCTGGGGAGGTGCTCAGTGTGTCTTAAAGGGTCGCCACAGCTGTGCTCGTCCTTTGTTGTCCAGGTCAGCAGTGGTTGCTAAGGCAACTTGTCGCCCTTAATTCAGGGCTCCGCCTCCACACTGAGCATGCCCCTGCGTTATATAGTATGTAACAGAAATAAAACTGAATTTTCATAGGAATTCCCAGAAGTTTAATTCTATTACTAAGCCAAAGGGAATAACAAGTTAACTGTGACCAGCACAATCTAAGGATTCTTCAGTGCAAGGAAACATTCTGGATTACTGTACAACAGTGGTAATAAAGCCTTAATTACAACACAATATTAATTCCATGACAAAAGTTGGTACAAAATAGTACAGTTTTACAGTTTATCAAATGTATTTCAGGACATCTTCTGGTCTTCGTGGTCTGCACAGTAGGATCACATTCATGGACTAAATTGCATTAAATTCAGGGGATTTATGTCTTGGACTTATGTATATAGTAACTTGTGATTGTTCCAGAGATGTCATTCTGCAAACCTATGGTTTTGGTTCCTCAAAGTTCAAAAGGCCATATATGTTTGCTAGTCAAACCTCTATGGAGGTAAAGAGACTGAATCCCAGAAACAGCTTCTGCAACCTGGTGCTAAGTGTATATTTCAGATGTATAGTTTAAATTGGTCACCTAAAGCTCTAGCCTGAGAATTTTCATGGTCCCATCCAATACCATTACTTTGTTTCTTCCACCCCCAAAAAGCAGCAGCAATTGTGATGTGATTTTGTGCACATCTAATTGCTGATGGTACCCCATTTAAAATTTAGAGGGTTGAATTCCCTTGGATTGCAAGTATTACAGTATGATTTCTAAATTAATGTTTTCTTGGAAATCAGATATTCTTGTATGCATTTTGTGAGGAGCCCTTTAGTATACTCGGGTCAAAATGATAGAGCAATTAATTGTATTTGTTCTCTGTAAAATATTCACTAAATTGGTCTCCAAATTGGAAGTGATCTGTTAATTTGAAGTGAATGAAGTGATTAATAGTGAATTTCAATAAGTGAATTAAGTTTTAAATGTGAGGCACTTGTTAAGGTAGTGCAGGGCTGCTTGATGACATTTCCGTTCTTTTTCCAATTCCAGTCTATTTGACTCCAGTTCCTAAAATACAAAGAACAACTTTGAGCAGTTATCACGAAAAGTTGTATTATACAGTACCTTGTATACAGTATCCCAAGACAAACAAGTCTCCTTATAATTTTACTAACCACTTAAATGATGTATTTAGTTATAGATTTTCACTGTAGGACATTGTGAATGCTAGGCTAATGTGAAAATATTTAATCAAAAATATTAAAATAACGTTTTAATTGAGAAATGTCAGCAAAAAAATTAAATTCATTTGTAATCCTAGAAAATAGATTAATAATGCAGATGCATGTAGCCTAGTAATTACTTACTTGGAACAGAATTCTGAATGTCCATCTTAGCTTTAACAATATGTAACCCATTTTATAGAAGGAAATATGCAAAATTATTAGTGTTCTTTTTACCTGCAGATGTCCTCTTAGACTGTCTGCTGTAAATTTCAACTCTTTGTTTTTCGCTTTTAGCATTGTCAGCTGTTCTTGAAGAATACTTTCCTCCAGCTTTCTTTCTGTATAAAACATGAGTCTTATGATTCAATGAACTGTTAAGTGTCAACAACATGTTTGGTAGCGGCAAAACCTTTTTCTATTTAAACACGAGTTTATACAGTACATGCTTTAGAACCGTAAAATTGATTTTTGAAATTATCTGTCAGGAAAATAAACTTTCTACACTTTTTAAAGATAGATTAATAGAAAGGTTAGAAAAGACGTCTAGCCTATTTGATAGAAGCTAATTGTAAAATAAGATAAAGCAAGAAAAGTAACACTGTAGTCCCAGATTGAGTGCTTAATTATAATGGAACATTCAGAACACAGAAACTTCACAAGTACTGCTGACCTTAACTTGAGTTGATTCTTCTTTACATACATTGTAATTGCAATTAAATGCTATTCAGTAAAATAATATCCAAAATGATGCAGTGGTCCTTAATTCACCTTCAGTATACTCTTGATAGGTCTCAAATACGTGGTCAATTCCTTGCCATTTGGGTATCCAATCCATTTCACCTTCAGAAAACGTGTGGCTACTCTGATTTTCTCTGGAGCAGCTGGAAGAACCTAAATCTGTTTTCTTAATTGCCATTTCAGTCGGTGACAGAGATCTGGACTCATCACTGTCTGGATCATCACTGTCTGAAATACATCCGGTTGTAAGAGGCAAAAAAATCTTTTCACAAAAAAAGTGAGCTCTAGATTAGTAGGGCCATGATTTAAAGTAAAGCTTTCAGGAGATTTAAAATCATTTAACTTCAGATTTATTAAGAAAACATTTTTTACTACGATGCATTGGGGGGAATTATCCGAAAAAATAAAAGTTTATGTTTCTAATAAGATTCTCACTTCTTGGTACAAACATATAAAAGAGCACTTAGGTTAAGGTTCTACATTTGTAGTATTTGCTTAGACTCATACGTATATTGTACTGTTTTTTTTTCTTTCAAAGCAATTGGCATACTGTATTACACAGTCCATAAAACCCACATACTGTAGTTCATAAGTAGTTGTGCTGATCTTGCCATTCTTCATTTTGGTAGAATTGTAACCTACTTAATAAGCAGTTCTTTGGAAAAAAATTAATTCCCCTTTTCTGAGTTGGGAATACCCCAGCATTGGGCAATATACACTGTGGACCTTCAGTATAGAATTGTATCGAGCTTCATTGTCTTTATGTTCTCTATACACATGCCTAAATATTTAGAGTTACACTTTTCTAGATATATTTCATGCTCATTGTATAAAACAAGCTGGCAAACTGCTTAAGTACTTTTTGGTAATGTTGTACTTCACAAATTTGCATTTACCTTCTGCTTCAGAAGACACATGGTGCTTCATATCCAATACTGTTCGGAATTGTTCTTTCTTTGAGGTTTGGCCACCATTCAGTTCTCCAAAACACTGGTTGTGGGGCCTGGCAGTGTGAAACCCTGAGGCACACACAAACCTTTCTCTCTCCACCCGTGTCTTGTCCTTGGCATTTTCAGTATCTACAGTCTTTAGAAATTATAAAAGATACTAAAACCTGCTGAACTCAGCTGAATAATTTTCTCATTGGGTGTTTAGTTGCTGTTAATGTAGTTGAATCAACCTTTGCCCTTATATCCTGGACCACCTAAGCTAACATTTCCTCCTGATTCTGTGAGGATATTGATTATGAAATAAGAAGTCTTTGTATGACCATATCATTCCATTCACTGGTATGCCAAATTACTGAATGGATAACTGTTTCTGGTCTTTTACCCTTTAAAACTTTGTATAGTCATGATTCATGTAGTTTCCGTGAGGTTATGTTATGGTTTTCATTAAGGATTTTGAATTAAGAACCTTTTTTTAAATGTGCATGTTATTTCAAGCCATTAGAAAAAAATCATGTATGGGTTCTCAGGTTATGGGGCCAAATGGCTATAATGTGAAAAGTGCTGATACTGCCAGGGTCTGGGGTTTTATCCCTGTCTTGTGCCACTGAGGAATTTATCCTGTTGCGACACGATAGTAGAAGTCATGTACTGGGGAAAGGCTACGAGAATGAACATTTACAGGAACAAGGAATTGTGTGTGTTTAGAATTTCTATTTTTTGCTTTTTATCAGTGGACTATTCAAAAGTAGGAATACTATGTCCTTGTGTACAGGCTAGCTTTGTGCATTATCTTAGGTGTTTTTGTAAGGGGGCAAGGACATACATCATTCAAAAATGATTTACAGTATACTATTATTTTTAGATTTTTGCAGACGGTGATGTGGCCAGTGGGGCTGATATTAAAGAAGGCAGGTCCTCTTACCCAGTGTGGACTGCCTGCTTTTAGAGTAGGATGTTTAAAATCTCTCAGCAATAATTCTTTATTTGCCTGTTTCGCATCCGCAGAAACCTCACTGTGTGATGGTATACCTGAAAAGGAACAAAACTGTATTTTGCCTTCACTGAAGTCAACGTCTGTTACTTAAGACATGGCTCGGAAATGGTTTCTTTGTCTCTCAGTTAACACATTGCTATTGAAGAAAAAATTAGAGATTTAACCTCTTTAATAATTGTTTTCATCACAGCTAGAATTTTCAAGTCGGAATAGGAAGAGACATAAAAAATAACTGGTGATTGAAATAAAATGTTAATAAAATAACCAATGTAAAATGAAGCATCATAGAGTAAACCTGCACTGATTCAAGTTATCTTAATGAGGGTAGAAAGCTGTGATTTCAGTATGCTCAGAGTACTCATACTGTAAAATACTAAATAAGTTCATTTATATTCCTTTATACTTTACTGTTACTACAGTTATTTCAATAAAGTGTATTTATGCATCACTTCTGACTACCAATTAAACTTAAGAACAGTGCAGTTGAACTACAGTATATGATTACGTGATCCTACAAAATTTTAAATTATATAGTTCAGATTGAACACTGTGATGCAGCAATCCACTACCAAGACATGTGACGGTTCGTGTCCACAGCCAAGCATACCTCTTTTCCTGGACTCATCTGTGTTTTTTCTCAGGTGGTCCGTTTCTCTGTCAAGAGCTTTCTGTTCCAGAGTGCTCCTGTGTTTCTCACAGTGGCTAGTAGAGCTTCCTCTGCTACCAGTGTTGTTGGACGCTGGGGCTTTTCGGCCCTGTGCAATGTTAACTTTGGTTTTTGCAGTCTTTTCTGATGAAGTCAGTGATGAATCCAGGCTATGTATCTCAGAACAGTGGACACTTGGATTGCTGTGGTTTCCACTTGCATTCTGCTTAGTGCTTTTATTTCCTGGTCCCAGAAAATAAGGGATATGACTTAACAAGTCAGGCATGGAGACAAATCCACAATGGTCTTGTGCCAGATAGGTGTTATAATAATCCTTTTGCAAGGCAGTTAATCTATTTTTTGATGTGTTAAATTCTGGGATGTGTGTCGTTGGACAGTTGGCGCTATTAGCACTGCCTTTCAGATGGTGCCTCACAAATTCATTCCTGTCCCGTTTCACATTAGATCTGCCTAAATCAAACACCCATGTGGAGTCTATTGGCTCTGTAAATGTTTCTTTCGGGCAATTTTCTGAGGGCGCCAGGAAGGATGTGCCGATACTGAATGAATTGTTTTCTTTTGCCTTGTGAAGTGGGCTATTAAGAAATAGAAAAAATTAAATCAAAAAAGATTGCTGAGATCTAGCTATACTTAGTGAATTTAGTTTGTGCAGGAAATAGATACACATTGGTTTAGTAGTAGATACTGTACAGCTGTTGTTACCCAAGTCTTCTGAGAGGTGAGAATACTGTAAGTGTGCTGCCACCACAAAAGGTGGGTAAGACTTAAATAAATATTACCCTGTTAATCTCTGAATCTTCATGGTAAATAAGCATTAATATATTGTCTTATTTTTGCATGTACACAATTTAATTCAATTATAGCTCAATTCTTCAATAAAATGTTTGTATTATGTTATGATGTTTGATAATTAATGGCCAGCACTTGCTTGATATTCACAATGGTGAAGATAATTCTGGAACTTGTTTTGATGTATATTGAAAAAGGCATCTATTAAGTTTTGTTTTAATTGAGCTTGTTGTTCCAAAGCCAGAACCATTTTCTCTTAACATTTCTTAATTAAGGCTTTCTTATTTACTTCTATTCCATGATACCATTTGCCTTTAAAAATTCCATTGTGCTAAGGGAAGGAAAGCTACAGTGTTACGTGAATTCAGTAGCAAGTTATGTTAAACCGTTGACCTTCTAGTGTTTGTAAATTTCTTTGGATAGAATAGATCAAATAGAATTGAACAATTAATACCCAGTTGTTTTATTTCTCAAATCAGAATCCTATTTCTATACTTTCTATAAACAAAATAGTGTCAACACACAAGTGTTCTCAAAATTTAATGTCTCTGATATTTCAAGAAAAGAGAACATCATTAAGAAGTGATTTCTAAATATAAACTGTGTAATTTACTTTAGTATTCCATTTATCATACCTTTTAACATACCTGATTTCACCAGTTTTCATATACATTGTTACGGCTGGGTTTTCATTTGCTTCCAGTAAATTGTGGTCTGGGATGACTTCCTTATTGCTATGTTGATGTCTTAAGATATTCAAATTCAGATCTTGTTCACTGGGCCAAGGAGAAGATAGAGGATGAATTCTGTATGGTAATGAAGAGGAGGATGTTGATGAAGATTCAAAACCAATGGTGTTCTCAGCCTCTGTTGTGAGAGTTGTTCTCTCAGGCAAAACAGATTTCATAGGGTCTGAAAAAAAATTAAACCCTTTTAAGAGAGATGTACTGTAAGTGGATATAAGTATCTATAATTGGTTAAACGGTTTATGGCAAAAGTAAGAGTACAGCCTAGTTTGTGACCTTCAGAGGTTTTTGGCACAGCCCCAAAACACTTTTTTTAAACATAGAATAGGGAAAAATACCTTACCTATCACCATTGATGAATGAAACTTGCATTCTCTTTGATGTTGATCTTCTGCATGGTATAGTCTCTGAAAATTATGTCCTCCATAGCTAACTCTAGGAGATTTGTTGCTTTTGTTGAAAGAAAGCTTGTGACTCAGCAGTTGATTCTTTGCAACATCTAGGTCCTTTTCCTCTTTTAGTTTTTTCTGTCTGTTGAGTCTTTTTTGTTCTCTGTTTAGTGACGGCTCACTGTCTCCTGCATTTGTCAGGGTTGTACAGCAAGAATGATTCTCATGTTTATCTTCTCTGGACCTGTGGCTTGTTGTTTTCTCTCTGCTGCTCCTATGAAAGAGACATCTTAAAGTATGAATACCGAGGCTATGGTTTCTCAAATACCTAGCAGATACCTTGGCATGTGATTCCGATCTCAAAACGGTTTATAAGATTTGTCTTACAAAAGGCATGGAGTGTCTTATCTTTTGAGGTTTGTTTTTAACTTATACTATACTGTACACCCATGCACACTACATTTTAGTTTGGCATCACCCTGTTATTGTCTGTAGTACTTCCATATACACTGTATATACTGTATACTTTTCATTCTCATGTTCTCTAAGGTATGAGATGCTTAGAAATTATGTCTCCACGTTAGTCTGTGTGAAAAAGTCTTAATACATCTAATTTAGTCTACATGAAAAAGATCTTCTTTTGTCTACTTTAACAACTGCAGATTATATACTGCATACTGATTACAAATGCAACAAATGAGTATCCATTGCTTCAAAGCAATGTGCCATCCACACACAGTTTGTAAAAGGATAACAAAGAGTCAGGCAAAAGGTGAAAAAAATACAGTGTTAAGCAGTCACTTACAGTATGTGGTAAGTCTCATTTCCCTTTGCCTCCACTTGTAAACTAACCCTGAGGAAAATGTCCTGTAGTCAGCAGATTGTGATCTACAACAGCATGCTGTTGTAGAATGTTCTGTATTTTAAAGGTACTTTTTAAGTCTGCTTACATTGAGAAAAAATATTCTGTCACTGCTGCCAGTCCCCTCTTCTTCACCTAGTTAATTGTATTTCTAAGGACTGTTATACAATAAGATAATGTTGGAGGAATAGAGAGATTGTACATGTTTATATTATTAGGTAGAAAATGAACACACTTTATCCAACAAATCAAACGTCAGGTTACAGTTACAGTTCTAAAGTTTGAACAGATTCCAGATGAGAGAAGATGATTGTCTGGCCTTTCCTAATCAAAGAACATCACAATTCTACAACATTCAAGAAGAATGTTCTTCCCATTCTTCACCTTTATATGTCAGTGAAGCTGATCAATAAGAATAAATAGTCATGTTATAAACTAGGGGTGGCACAATGGGTGTTAAGGCTGCTAGATTCCAGTTAGAATGCCTTCTGTGTGTATTTGACTTCCTGAGAATTTGTTTCCTCTGGGTCTCTTAAATTTCTCCATGGCTCTCTGATTGACCACCTACTGTACCAGCTCTTATTCTCACAATGTACTCTATACTTCCAGCATAGTCACCTGGGTGTCAACATGACAATCAGGTATCTGGTAATATTAGATATTAAACTATAAAGTGTGATGTATGAATTTATATTATGTATGGATACCCTAATTTAACTAGTTTCCCCTTAAAAAACAGCATGAAACAGAGATACTTACCCTCTTGCCACCTTATTGATAACAAAAGTTTTTCTTTTTTCTTTTATTTAAAGAACATAAATGTCACTTTCACTCACCTGTAAAAATAAGGATGCAGAGAGAGCTGTGGAGTGAAACCAGGGAAGTAGTCTGATGTTGAAGGGGTTGAGTCCAGGTACAGACAAGGATAAGATGGAAGGGGACAGATCATGTCTCTGCTGATATATGGATGAAACCCAGTGAAGTAACCTTTGGCACCATTTCCTGTTGGTATACTCTGAGACAATGTTCTCTGAAAACTAGAACAAACACACACTATGTTTTTCTCTGTACACTCAAAGAAAGCTCCAAATGAAGAACCAACCACAATGAGATGGTATGTTTTTTTCTTCTTTCCTTCTCCTTGAAATTAATCCCTGTGTGATTGCTGACAAAACTCTCTGCTCAATAGTTTGTATTTGTCTTTGTTGTATGTACTGTACTCCTTTGTACTGTATGTGCATCTTCTACTCATTTATTTTAGCTTCAGTCGTTAGTCTCATCTGCAAATTACTTTTGTGATTTGGGGTGAATGTATTATGCGTCACAATGACTTTTTAAAAATATTTTTGTTTCATACAAGTTTGGAGTCATTGAGATTGGCAGGAATTTATTTTAAAATAATTAAAATGCTCAGAATTTGCCATTTGTAATATGACATACAGTATCCTGCAGAGTCATTGTACGATACAGTATTTTACTAAGATGTAAATACAACTGATTGTAAGACCATACATTAGTCATTTTCTAAAATGGGATTGAAAGATTTTCACTTGAGAGACAATTATTTCCTGAAAGCAATTATAAACTAGAGGTGAAAACTGCAAAGAATGAAAAACATAGAGAAATGTTTTTCCAGCTTAAGTAGTGTTACACAAAGATGCAACATATCTTTAAAACATAAGGTTAAGAGAAAATTAAAATTAAAAAGAAATTTAAAGCTGTTATTATCGTATTGAGCTCCTATTCACATCAGTCTGTAAAGTCAATCAGCAATTAGAGATTTTGACATTCAATGGAAAACAGTAAACAATAAATAAAAATGAAACCTGAGGTACAGAACATATAAATGTTTACATTTTCCTGGCAAACAGTTTTGAGACATCTTTTCAAAAGCTATTATACTGATACTTTAGGTATCGGAGCAGAGAGCTTTGATTTAACCACACAGTACAGAGCAGATACACTGTACAGTACAGTACATGCAGAAACACCTAAAATAATCAGAGACAGTGAAGACAGTAAGCATTTTCCTGTCACATGTTTTGACTATCTTCAGTTTAATTGATCTTTAGTTCTATTTTTAATTTAGGGTAAATGAACAAAAATAAGAAAAATATATCACTTCTTTCATGAAATCCTGTAATCAAAAAAGTATTTTATTGACATATTAACAAGGAGTCTTATCTTCAGGTTGCCCAAAATTCAATTTAGCCCAAAAGAGTGAGTTATTTAAAATGATTGTGATTTTTTCCCATTTCTAATTCATTGCAGTTACATTGAACTACATTAATTTACCATTTAACACGTTCCAGATCTAACCAGTCATTTCAGTTTTGCCCATGAGTACCTATTGTATGATGCACAGTTCAAACACTGCAACAATAGCCCTGCCTGAGTTAGGCGAGTTTGGTGAGTTGGTCACTGTGTCTTAACTCGTGTTACACAAAGTGACTCTTCCACTGTGCTATGTATTTGTGAGCCTTAAGAACTATGAGTGAAAGCAGCATGAATGCATCATTTCATGTTACCTCTACTGTAAACACTACAATGAGAAAAAAGGAAAACATTTCACTTTTCACAGGAGGAATATTTTCAATATTGCCCTCAATTTCAACAATCATATAATCATACATTACTACCCAGCTTGTATGTTTCAAAAACAGTGAACGTTTCATTATTTATGGTTTAGATAATCCTTGATCCTCAAGAGCACTCACCCGAGTGAAGAGAATCCTGCATCCTGTTCTGTGCTTCGTGGAAAAAAGTGAGCAGGAAGAGAAGAAGAGGTGGACGTTCCATGTTTCACCCAGCAGGAACTTGAATTAGGGAGATTATTTCTAACATGCCTAGTCAGGTATGGCTGTGGAAAACCAATAAAGGACATGACCTGATTGATAGATATCGCAACTTCTTTAATTATGATGGTTCTTTACTGTAGTATACAAAACCCCTGAAAGGACATGGAGGGAAAAAGCTATCTGCTATAGGTTGCACTAGATACTGTATGTTTTTGTTTTTGAACCATACACATTGATACACACCAATAAAGTGTGTCGCGAAAGTGTGCCATAGACCACAGAATCTAGTTTGGGTTTTGGCACAGAAGAAAACGATGCTACAATATGTGGAGTTAATTTGCCTAATGTTAGAATAACACAGCAGGTTACCTGTCACAATCGCTACTCCTCCTCTTAAGGGCGCTCCAGCCCTTCCTTGTTCTGCCCCATTACCTGCACCTGTTTCTTATTTCCGTTCCACCTTATAAGCCAGACGCAGACGTCACTCCTCGTTCCTTATTGAATTCCGCTTCGTAAGAGTCTGGGGGGGGGGTCTTGCTGCGTCTGGCTCCGTTATGGGTTTAACTTTCTGTTCCTGATTCCCAAACCCGGTTCATGGTTTTATTTCCTGGATGGATCCCCTGGCCCTGGACTCTACCTTCTGTATTGGATTACCCGTTTGGATTTTCTCATGGATTCTTCGCCCCCGATTCACTCTCCCTGGACACCTGCACCCCTTGGACACGCCCCCTCTCTCCATACTCTCTTCTGCATTACTTTTTTTTCCCCCCAGTGTTTCTTCACCATTCCAGATCGTGTCGTCTGCATAGGGCCCGGAAAGAACTGTTCGTGATGGTACTACTACTATCTGAGAAACAGAAGTCTGATACCTTTGCCTACAATGTGTCAACTTGTTTCACAGGTCAGTTTCTTTGCTATTTGTGATTGCATACTATGTTGTGGTTTGCTTGCTGCAAGAATATCATATATTGTAGCTCTCTTGTTTAAAGATCAGAAGAGATTAGATATTAACCTATGAGGAAAACACAGTGGTGGCTTCTTCTGAACATCTTTAGGAGATGTTGACTAAATTATATATTTATATACTGTCCAGCTTGGCTAAATTAAAGTCATTTAAAATCTAAGTTTCCCTTAGATGAAGATAGCATTGTTTTTAATTCTGTTATTCATAAGTGCTTTTTGTGCAGTCTGTCTAATGCCAATTAAGTCCAGCACAGTTAAATGGTAAGGAATTGGGTTTCTGTTGCATCTTGCGAACCTCCAACTTGTGCATTGCCAGATTTAAATATAAAAAAGAGACTGCTGCCAAACTGGCCATACCTGAGATCTGTCCTTCCTCCAGATATCATTTTCAGGACATGTCTGAGTAAATCTGGCAGCAGGCATGGGTTTCCCAAGGGTTCTCTGAAGAGTTCTGCTGGGAGGACTGAGATTAAGTGTGGCTGGAGCAGTCTTGCCACCAGCATAAGCAATCTCTGAAACCAAAACAAAAATAAAGCACATTGGGTTTTTCTATGTTTTTGTAGTTTCTCTACAACAATGTTATTACCATTTTTTTTTCATGTTTTTGGGAGAACTGAACTTTAAAGGGAGTAAAGTAAATGTCTTGCTCATGGATACGGCAGTAGTGTTTGCCTTGGACACTAAGTCCTAACCAATGCAGTAGATACTGTAACATACTTTAAGTATGACGTACCAGAATACCATGAGTATTGTTGCTTTAGGGATTGTTGCACCCAAATACTGTACATCTAAGTGCATTGAAGCCCTCACATTCTCATGTATATCCTACCTTTTAGAAGTAAACCTACACTAACTATTTAGCTCACAATGTACAGTATTTTCACTGATGTACAAGCCTTTAAATCTTATAAAGGCAGGATTAGATGCATAGATCAGTTTTAAATCTCTTATCCTATCTGTTGAATTTATGAAGACCTACTGTTGACCGAGCATTTGGGTGCTTTAGTTGATGCAAACAACTTTGTAGGAAAAATATAAACTGTTTAGACATGTAAGTTGTACCTTGGGGCTCATTGGTCAGTGTAGCTAACTGTTTCAATGCAGCTGCGTAGCTTTCTGGCTCTTTTGAGGCTTCTGAAGATGTAGAGCCGTGGGTGGAGAGGCCTCCTCTAGAAAGCAGAGACACTCTGGAGGAAGAGTGAGCCAGAGGGCTGAAGGTGGCAGCGCTCCTCGTAGTTGGTGTAAAAGTGCTAGACTCACAGCTTACCCCTGTGATAACAAAAATGGTAAAAACACTTTTGTGGCAACAATTCTTTGAATGGAAGTGGAGACTCTACCCCTTATACAGTATTGCATAAAATTAAACAAATATTGAATGTACAGTATGAATCCTGATATCTAAAAAAATAGATTTTAAAGACATTTTGAATATGGAATTACTTACAGTAAGTCCTGCAATTCCAATAGTCTGTTTAACACATAAGGACTCTGTTTCATAACTGCTGTAAAAAAATTACAAACATTCTTGCAGACTTAGAAATCCATGAAAATCATGACCTTCAAGTTAAATGGGAACTGCAATGATATTTCAGGATTAGAAAGAATTAGCATTGATAAATGCATTTCATACCACATTAAATGTAAAATGTACTGTACACTTGTAAAACCTCCACTTTCCATCATAAAAAAAAGAATTAAATTTCTAGGTATGGGCACTGCCATATTCTGTGATTCAGAGTTACATTGCTCATTACAGTGACTAGTGAGCAGGAAGGGAGTGCATCATGTCGCAATTTGTGGGAGCTCTCACTCTTGCCTGTGGCAAGACCAGGGGTTTGCGACAACATGGCGACTTACAGTACTTTCACAAAGTTCACCATTTTGTGCTTAATTCTAAATTTGTAAAAATGTTCTATAACGTCAATCAATTTATTTTGTTACCGATATTTAATAACAGGTCTGAGAAATTGGGACTGCAGTTCCTCTTTAATTCAAATTCATTCACATTAGAAGTAAGTAAGCCTATACACTAGAATATCTAAACCTGCAAATATTGGTTTCCATTTTCTCTCTAGATGAGATGTACAGCTAATGAAATATAGTTTTTGGTTCTTAAATGCGCTAAAACTCATGTATTTCATGACGCGTGAATGTAAGAACAAACAAAGGTTTGCAAATAAGAGGAGGACATTTGGCTCTTCTAGTTCTTGTGGAATTTAGAACTAATTGATCCAAGGATCTCATCCAACTGGTTTTTGGAAAAAGCAAAGGCACTGGCCTTGACCACATGGCTGTTTTATTTAAAAATAAAACTTTCTGTGAACGTACAGCAACGTCCTTTCATTAATTTCTACTTCATTCCTTAATGAATGAGAAACAAAAACATCCTTCCATCCGGCCCATGACTCCTAGCCTGTTTGGCCTTGTCGTGATTGGCCCAGCAAGACGAGCTAGAAATGAGGAAATGGCAAACATTGTGTGCAGCATGATGTATGGCCCTGTGACCCTAACAGTGCAGGCTAAAAGGACAAGCTCAAAGCTGCTGCTGAACCATAAATAATGGATACATTGAAACCATTTTCATTAGCACAAATGCACACCAACATGAGCTCGATACTGCAATAAAGCATGTTTTGTAAGAGAAAGCTACTCCAGGACTTCAATTGATTGCGGGATTTCTTTGCTCTGAGTCTGAGACGCACATACTGCATACTTGGTAGATACAGCATTTAGTTCAAATGCTTTTAATTAAAAAGCATGTTTCATTTGCTGTGAGAACTGCTGCCGTTTTAAAAATGCAAGTAATTAAATGACACCCATGAAGCTAACTACTGAATTTAATCTGTCATTTTAATGTTCGGTACCTGTGTCATCAAGCCCAATATGTGTACATTACAATTGTGTGCCATTATTTCTGTAAATTATGGATTGCTTTTTTTTAAATAGATGTTAGATTACCAAAGTCTGTTTTATAAATGTACTGAACAAATTTAATAGATTTCAACTTTACATACACATTCTTTTCTCAAGTATTGCCTGGCAAAGCAACAAGATATTTTTGCAGGAGAATGGACAAGTAGCAGCAGAGGACTCCTTACTTCTGTCAGTCAGGCAATCGGAATGTGTTTATGAGATTAAACACACTGATACTGATAATCTCTCTCACAATCCCTCAATCTCACAACTGAGTCATAGAGTGACTCAAGAATGGTTCCCCCACAAAAAAGTCTCCTTTCTTTAAATTACCCAAAAGAATCTGACATTCCCCATAGGGTTTTTACTCTCAATGCAAGTTGGTTGCTCAAAGCTCTGTAATGGAGCCAATCAAGCTCAATACCATGAAAGAAACAAATGCCTTCAGTAAAGTGGGTGCAGGAAATGGTGTGATTCTTATTCACTTTCCTGGAGATGAACACAATCTTTACTCTTTAATTTATGGTGAAGGCAAAAGAAAAAGGGTATAGGCCTGGGAAACCCAAGCTAGTAAACACTGGGCAAATGTCCAGGTTCCATAGCAACAAGTTCTTTCTCCCCCTATTCTTACTCCTATCACAATATTGAACTCTTTATTGAAACATTTTGCCATGTAGTGTTCTGCCTGTTTTGTGGTTTGTCCTCAGATCTCATCTTAGACAATACTTTGGCTGTTTTAAAAAACACAGCAATGTATTGCACTGTCTTAGTATTATTTTTTTTTATTTTATCCAACCTTTTGGCAAGGACATCTCATTATTAATTTCAGACACTGAACACAATACGATGTTCAGAGTAATGCACAGATATCATAATATAGTTCACAGTGTTTTCCTCTGGATCCCAATATAAGGACAATTGCCACTAGACAGAAAAATATGTACTGGCTCTCCTTTTCTCTTGTAGCATAATTATTTTGTCATTTTCCTTGGTAATGAAAGTAATACAACTTTTGCTACAACATCTAATATTAAAGTGTTCACTATTCTAATGTTAAGCATTCATCAAATTCCACATTGCAATGTAAATGTGGTTAATATTAGGCTTAGATGAAGTTTACATAATTGTCTTAAGTTGTTTATTTTCTTAGGTGCGTGGTAATATAATGACTAACAGTCACAAGTGTTTTTTAGCTCACTATGCATGTTTTTTTCTAAACTGTCCATTACCCCTTTAATGTCTTTAAAATCTTTTATAAAATGTATTTTTCCAATTAGATGAATCTGTAGCTTAATTCATTTTTGTCTTGCCAAGAATGTTGCCTTTTGGATAATTTAAGCTCCAATTTCTGTCCTTTTATTTTTAGTCATACTAGTAAAACTGAAAAAGAATGAGCTAATATGAAACTAGAAAGTTTTAAACTGAGTCAAACTAGAAAATAATAGGTACAGCTCCTATTATTCTGTCAAATAGATTGTCTTGATGGGAGCCAATTTACCAGAGATATAAAACAAAACAACTTCTATTTACCAAAAATACCAAGATATGATCAACGTTAATTATAGCAATTGATGTACCCTAAGAAAACCATGGTGGGAAATTTCAAAATATTCTATCATACAGACTATTATTAACATTATTAATACATTTTTATTATTTAATAGTTTATATTATCACACTTTTTCCATTTGATAGTGACAGAACATCAAACAAACAATAGATGGAGCAATTGCCTTAAAAATGAAAGTTGCAGCCCAGAAAGAGCTAACATCCTAAAATAGTCAGTTTTTATCATCTATACATACTATATTCAAAAGATAGGTGTGGGGAAACATGATTGGCCATTCTATCCTATAGCCCTGCTCAGAAAAAAATGAATTAAAACAGTTTCTTCCTAAACCGTATCTTGAGCAAGTCATTTTTTTCCATTGACAGATGTTATGGATGCAGTCGGGGTCACCATTCAGGCTCTGCTAGAAATTAGTTTCCTGCAGATGGCAGTAAATGGTGAATTGAAATACAAGCTTTATCCAACACAATGCTTGACACAGAATATATGCTAATACAACAATTATGCTAGAGGCACAGAAGGAAGATTTTTCCAATTTACCGTATGGTGTTCATCAACAACCCTATGGAAAAAGTTCTGCATTATTTCTGACATTTGTACAATTTCACACCTTCCCATTTTGAATTTGTTAAATATCTGCACTAACACAGTGGTGGCAAGTTCTGACTCCTCATTCCTGCTTCACACACTTTGTATTCCATTACTTTGTGCTACTGTCCACTAACATGAATCTTGTGCGTGAAATATGTGAATGGTTCAACTTTTTTTTTTTTTACTCCATGTGCAGCATTGTTACATTATGAAAGTGTTGCCAAACCAACTGTTGGCTTTTTCATTTTCGATGGTAAAGAAAAAGAACAGTGTCTGGTAGGCAAGACATCCCACTTAAATATAGGGTGGCAAACAAGTCATCGATTCTCCTCTGCCAGCCACATTTGAACGGGGAACCTTCCAGCCACAGGCACAGATCCTTAGCCACAGAGCCACTGCTCTGGATGATTCTGTTCAGCTACCTGTAGTTATAGTACTTCCCAATTGTTTGACCACATACTGTATTTTAAAGGAGTTTATATCCTATAAAATGAGAAACTGTGAATGCAAGTGATGCAAGTGCTAAAGGTCTTATGGTAAAAAAGGAACTAAATATAAAAAAGGAAACCTTCGCAAGGAAATGTTTCAGCATACAGTCTTGAAGCAATAAAGTATTTAAAATTTGAGACAAAATAGTCATCTGTCATGTGAAGATTCTCCTCTTTTTGTCTTGCATTCAGTACCGGTGCCTTTTTATTCTGGCCTGTCCTTGATCCACAGTCCTTCTGCTTCATTGCCTTTCACTCTAGTTTCCTCCATGTTGGGGTTGCAGAGAGCCAATGATTCAGAGACTCACTTATGAAGCCCAAGGGCCAGGACTGCTGTGGCTGTGCCTCACTCCACAGCCTTTACAGTCTAGAGTCACCAGATCAACCCACAAGCCCTATAAATCACTCCAATATTTTCACAGGTTTGCTCCTTCGGCACAGATTTGCCATCCCCCACGACCCTCCACCTGGGACCTTGTGTAAAGGTCACAGTAATCACTGGAAGTTTAGATATCTAAGGATGGCCCGTCTGACTAATTTCATCCCCACTCCTGACTGCTGTGATGATTGTACAATGCTGCTTGAGAAATCCCGCTAACAGTCAGCTAGTGCCTTGAGCTAGGCTTGTGACGTCTAGATCATTGTGCTCAAGCTGCGCCTGCTGGTTGGGTCCCACGGGCACCACCAGCACTGTTTACTTAATAATAATAATTGCTTACACTTATATAGCGCTTTTCTGGACACTCCACTCAAAGCACTTTACAGATAATGGGGACTCCCCTCCACCACCACCAATGTGCAGCATCCACCTGGATGATGCGACGGCAGCCATAGTGTGCCAGAACACTCACCACACATCGGCTATCCGTGGGGAGGAGAGCAGAGTAATGTAGCCAATTCATGTTTTGTGTGCACAGGGCTGATAGAATTCAGTATTATAGTGGCCATGGAATCCTTGTAAGGAATTCATTGGCAGATTCAGCATCAGTGTTTAATGAGTTCTTACAATATGCTCTTTAAAAAGGGAGCCAATATACTAATCAAATCATTTCAATTGATTAAACATGTAAGTAAACCAAAAGCAGAGAATCCACCTTTAATTGATCTAAAACTGTCTTAATGAAACTGAATAATAGTTTAGACTATTGCATGCATCTGATTAATGTGCATCAGATATTAATGACTTTTAATATGTATCAAATAAAAACTCTAGTAATATATATGCCAGATTGTTGCACCTTTTACTGCAAGCTCAGAGGCAGTAGGGAAATCCCGGAGATCACAACCTCCCTGAATCCAGACCATTGGAATCCCAGCTGTGCTTAGCCATTTGTTCACCTCTAATTGAGGTTCCTTTCTCCATTTTCTTTTCTCAAGTCTGTTTATCAATATGAAAATCTTATGCTAACAATTAGAAAGGAATAACTTGAAGGAAAAAAACAGGAGAAAGGATGCTAATTCTTCGCAGCTGTTTTTGTAACTGATTATATAAACCCAGGATAGGGGAAAGGAGTCAAATATAGGATGCTGGATTACTGGGTCTGTATCATTTTGTATTGAGGGTAAGTTTGCCATTAGGGAAAATATACCTTGACAGAGTCTATATTTATAAATGCAAGCTCTGTTTAAATCCAGGACCTATGTCCCTTTTACCTGTTTTAAATAAACACATCTTCTCTCCTTTCCCCAGATATTTAGTAACATAAATGAAGTTTTTGGAAAGAAGAAGTGAAGCTAGCTTGAGTTTTCATATCTTGAACTGCAAAAATTTTCTGAGGTCTGTTCTTTCACTCAGCAATGTGACTTAAATGAAGAAGTGTCAATTTTTCAAACAATTAGACGTTTGTGAGATTCATGTTGCCAACTTAAGATTTTTATTTTTACCAAGAAATCTTCTAGCCAAGTCAGGAAAATCAACCGTGTGCTGACAAACAAGTTTGTTAGG
This sequence comes from Lepisosteus platostomus, assembly GCF_059453375.1. NCBI lineage: Eukaryota > Metazoa > Chordata > Actinopteri > Semionotiformes > Lepisosteidae > Lepisosteus > Lepisosteus platostomus. Next base: position 53,981,573 of record NC_142618.1, read on the forward strand.
GTTTGTATACACGCATGTCCATTAATGAGAATTATTTATTTCCCACGTCTTCATCTTTAGCTTTTGTAATGTACAAAATGTGGAGCTAATGTCTTTGCTGTGTAACATTCACAAAAGAGGAAATTTTTACGATCACAATATCTTAGGCAGAAAGTTAACATTCATATTACATTTATACATTAATTTAAAAATATCCATCTGTATAAATAAGTGTTTTATAAAAAGGTTGTAAATGACCACTTTTGACATATCAGTTATTTCAATATTCGGTATGTAGAGTGCTTACAAAGTTGTTTGACCTATTCAACAACAGTTTCATGGAAGCTGTACACTCCAAAGCAAAAAACGCTGTTGCAAGTGCATATGGGGCCATGAAGAACATACTGTATGATCAGAGAAGAGAAAACAAACACCAGTACACACAAGTGGGTGTCCACATTCATCTCTAGAAACACAATATATATCCTTTGGCAAAAGCTAGTTAATATTCTCTGCACTTTTATGATAAAGAGGCCTGCTAATCTACAGTATGTGTGACATGTATATGATCACTCATGCTTTATATAGCAGAATTCTCCTAAAGTCTGAATTTTTACTCACCCTTTCTCTCTGACATTCACCTGACATTTCCACTGCCTAAAGAGGGGCTGCTGCTTTAGAGTTTGATTTTTATATTCACTTTTATTTAGGCTGACTGCATGACGTATTTTTCAGTATGAACTGTATTTGAAAGAATGATTGCAAATGGAAGTAAAAACAAATGTGATGCATATTGTTTCTGCCTTGCATGGCAGGTCTTCTAGTCTGTGGTTTCCTCCACAGTTGAAGTTTCAGTCTGGGAGAAGTAATATGGTTTGAAACAGCCTCTATTGCTCAAATTCACACCCCAGGCTGCTTCCTGTATCTCCGACCACACACCAGAAAGTGGAGTGTCTGAGGGACACATTTTGTCAATCCTAAGAATAGAAAAGGCCTCAGCAGTATTTACAATCTGAATAAGTTTGTGTTTGACGTGTCGCAGCAATACTTAGGTGGATGGACTATTCTATGGTGAATAGAATAGTTAAATCTATTTAAGACCTTTTTAATTAAAAAGAAAAACATTAATAGCAAAAAATAGCTTTTATGGATTATTTCAGGCATTGAGTGTTTTGCATCTAATAAAATGAATTTGCATCTGTTTTCATGTTGTGTACTTTAACACACATTTTAACAACCTGAGCAAAAGGTCTACAGTTTGGGGTGTCTATTTAAATGCATGCAGATAAAGAGAGGTTTAGTGAACAAAATAGGCAATTTGTTAAAACCAGTGCAACATATTAACTGGGAGCTAAATTTAAATGTTAAACCACTTGTACATATTGCCATTGTTTTATGAATTTCTCTCCTGAAGAACACTTTTATTTCACTACCAGAATTCCTTAGAGGCATCAAGATGTCAACCTGATATAAATCAATTATTTATTAAACATTGAAGACTTCATACTTTTTGCACAAGATGTTTGCCAAACACAACATAAGTATCAATCCGACACCCACTAAAATAAGTGTACCTAATTCTGTTCTGCTACAAATAAATAAATGACAGACTCACAATTAAATTTGCATTTTTTTCTTGTTTTGGTATGCATATTGTCCTGACTTTAACAGGTTTTCAACACTTGGAGGTAATGCACCAGGGAAGGCACTGAAATAAGTTATTTTTTTATATTTACAGAAATTTTCAGAAACCATACAAATTCCCTACAATTTGAAAAGCAGACTTTGGAGTCATAAACTTTACGTAGCTCATTGCGTGGTTGCTATAGAGCCATTTAGAGTATGTTACATTACTGTTTTAACTATACTGTACTTATCCAAAATTGTACTTACCACTGGGATCCTTCTGTAATTGTCCCTGGCGGTCCTTTAGTTTCATTTGGAGGTACCATGCAGTGTAGCTGGATGCCATAGCTGATGAAGAAATGCTGTTTTTTTTTTTAGCAAAGCTACATGGTTAGCCTTTATAATCACACATCATATTGCATCTTTGTTTTCTATTTTACCAAGCACATCAAAAGATGAGGAAATAAGCTTCCTCTATCTGATAGGCTTGTCAAAACTGTCCAGTTCACTGTTCTGCTTAAAAGCACCACACACATAACTAAGAATTCACACACATACCGTATAAATGTGCATTACACCCGTTCCCCTTTTGATTTCATTGGTATTGGTAATGCAAATAGTAAAGGTCTGAGTTTTATTAAAGCACTTTCAAGTCTCCTGAAAGTGTAAAAATATTGTAAATGGGAGAAATCTAATAATTAAATCCCATCCTTGAGCACCACATTTAGAAAGAATGTGACAAAAAAATAAAATGGCAGGTTACTAATCTCAGTATGTGCAGGCTTGTCCTGTTTGAGGTTTCCTTTCAGAAACAAGCTATGAAAACCACTTGTATATTTATCTCTATGAGCTCATCTCTTTCCATTTCTAAATAAGTTAAACATCAACATTCTGATATAGTTCTCTTGCAAATTTCAAAGCCTATTCAGATCAAAGGTAATGATGCTTTGCATGTTACACTGCAGAATTTTGTCCAGAACATATACCAGGCTGTTAACATTCATTGTAGAGAAGTGCAGACTATTGCATGCAGGTAGCACAAATATCAATTATACCAATAAAATGAGCACCAAGCTTTTAAAAGCTACTTTAGTAAAAGATATAGGCGTTTGTGTTGACAATGTTAACCAGCATCAAAAGCACAAAGGATGTTGAAATATGTATGAGAGGGTGACCAGTAGTAATAACATTTATCCAATCAAGCAAACATGGATCAAAATACAACTTTTACAAGCAATGCATTAATCTGAGGATTAAAAAGAACTCTGTGGTATGTTTAATAACTGAACATTATAAAGTACCTTGAAAGATGAGAAAATCTCCATGTGTTGATTAAGAAATTGCTATGGTAACAAATGATATGATCTGAAATTTGAGTTTCCAAACAGATAATGTAACAAAAACACTGTACTTTTGCATATAACCAAAGTTTTAAGTTAACTACAAAACTCTGGTGGTGTTCATTTATAAACATGATTTTAAATTAAATTATGAAGTATGTTTCTCAGGTAAACAGTAAAGACCAGAAAAGTGAACAGTGTACAAATGCGTAAAGACATTGTTTTTTGTAATATGATAACTTTACAATACTGGACTCCTGAATTTCCACAAGCAGCTTCAAAACAAAATGTGATTGTTGAGAACAGAACAATATTTTAAAGGTTATTTCTAAAGTTTCTGATATTTCTGACTCTAAGGTTTTATAAGGTTAAATACTTATTTCACATCTATAATTCATTTCTGACTATTGTGGAATAATATTTCATTAAGCACCATATGAGGTTAACCTGCACATTCTATTCCCAATGGATACCAGATAACAAAGCTTTTACTGTACAGTACGTTAATTAATCTAATTAAATCTTTTCTCAAACTCTTTTGTTTGACTATAGAGATTTAGCTCTCTTAGCTTGTCTGCATATAGCAATCCACTGAGACTCTAATCATTCTTGTTGCTCTTCTTTGTAATCTATGCATAATAATAGCTTTCTTGATAATGGTGACTAAAACTGAACATGATATTATAAATGAGGTCTTATTTATAATATGAAGTCTTATTTGTGCATGTTTTATATTAAAGCTGTTTCATAGTACTGTATATTCTGTTTTTTTTTCTTTTCAGCTTATGTTTTTACTAACAGGTGTCTTGTGCTTTTCCTCTTCAGAGAGTTTTTGTCTAATCACTGAGACAAAACTCTTCTGTGTTTTTCTATTCACCTTCAGGTAAGTCAATAATTGACCATCTCAACATTTCCACTAAGTCAGCTTGCCACTGTTAGTCTATATTTGACACATAGATGGAAATTCTTTTAAAATCAATTTTAACTAGTTTGTGGAGGCACTGGGTCTATTGTTTAGATAACCATTTCATAACCTTTTTCTCATTTGCTTTAAACTATTTTTGAGCAGTTGCATTTGAACAGCCTATTGAAGAACTCCAAACTATCTTGACATTGGGGAGCAGTATTAATCTCTTGTATATGATGCACTACTGTGTCATTCTGGAAACGTAATAAAATATTTACTAGATACTGATCAATAGTACAGAAAAGACCATGGACTTTCCAAGGCCTAACATTACAGTTTGCATCAATCTGGATCACTCACAACCTGGCCAATCCCATAAGTCTTTCCAGGTTAATAGGCTGTTGAGCCTTAGATGACCAGGACACTCCAAAATGTGTGAGTTATGTTAAAAAGGTTTATACAAAAGAGATTTTATATTTACCAACATGTATAAATGTTACTTAACACTTGACAGCACTTTGTAAAGAACAACATTTCCAATTTTCTTCAGTTAAAAGAATCTGCATTGGAGCAAAACTGGCTATTTTCAGTTTATCTAAAACATCTTATGGAAAATGTTCCTGGATTGTCTGCATCAGTCAGAAATTCTTCCTTGCATGGGGTTTGTAGCTCATACAAAATATTCTCCCCAGTGTTGTGGATTTTAATCAGTAGGGTGGAGAATTTAATCACAGGGGTGACTTTTCAGGCAGGGGGTGGAGAGCCTGTGCAGCCTTCTGCAACATTTATTCAAATATTAACTGAAATAATATAGCAGCAGGTCCAACAATCACTGCAGTGTTTTCTTGGGTCTAAGTCTATGAGTCTGACACCAGTGCCTTTGTTTTAAATATATTTTAATGTGATACAGGAAAGGACAAATTTCTTTCATCATATACAGTGGCAGGATAGACTGTCATTGGATTTCTCAGGACCCCTCCTGCTCTGGCTGACTAATTTGAGGATGAGATGTCCAGTTTTCTACTGGACCATTCAGTTTTAGGGGCTATGTGTGGCATTTGGAACAATTGGTGAGTTACTGACCAGACATCAAATACCTGGTCAGAAATAATTCTCACATTTATAATTGTTAAAATTTCCTAGTTGACCAAGTGCAGGGCTACAATTGCTCAATATAAGTCAGTTGTGAAATATTGTTTATTAAATATTTGACACAAACAGACACAATACCACCTGTTACTCGTAGAGAAATTATATTATTATCCATTACAAGCAAGATAAAAAAACAATTGTGATTGGAGGCTTTCTAATACTCCCATCCTATTTTTTCCTCCACTGAAGGTTTGTGGGAAAGTGGAAAAAGTTCTAACAAATTACTGAAAGATTCTGAAAAGAGTACCTGTATATCTGCTCTCCCCCCTCCCATTCAAGTAATGGGAAGATGTTTGTTTGGTTTAATTTAGTCCTTATCCATATCTTTTGGTGAATAATTTAAAGAATATTTTATGTAATTATGCTGCATACTAAATCCATATTAATTTATATACAGTATGTGTTACGTTCTTATTGAGGACCCCTCTTTTGGGATCTCTCTTTTCCCTTTACAAATGCAAAGGATACCTGTATATTATGAATTGTTCATTGACATGGATTGATTAATTTGAAGTTGTTACCTGATATTTGGGAAGGATAACAGCAACAAGTCAATCTTACACGGCTCTACCTAACCACCATCGTTACGATACTAGCTACATACTGTATACGGAACCCAAATGTTTCCCTTCACATTCTTGTCAAGCATTCTTCCTCTGCCCTACAGTATCTACATCTTATAGCTGGCCTCTTGGTTTACTCAGTCTGAACGTGGTCCGGGTTCGAGTCTAATGAGGCTACCCCATTAACCAAGCAGGTTCATCCAAACTTTTCTCACAAAGTATTCCAAACATTCACAAAGCATTGAATTCTTGGATGTGGTTGCCCCTTGTGAAATCACCTCCCCTTCTTTATACTTCCAAGTACTTTAGTTCGCTCCAAGTTCTCCAACAATTTTTTTTTATGTTAAGTGCGCTTTATGGTAACTTATGTCGTAGTGATCTACTCAATAGGTTATGTCCCTAGATACCTCCCCATAAATTGTTTTGCATGTGGGAAGGACCGAAACAGGAAAGTGAGCTCTTTATTGTCTTCTGTCACTCTTCATTATGCAAAACTTTTATGTTTACATAGATTTAAAAGATATCTGGCAGCCCTAGTCAGGACCTGATTTTCTCTGAGATTTTGCCGTCATTTATTTCAATTGTTTACTTGCCATGTTGATCTCTCTGACACCAGAGTGGTGTTCAATTCATTTGCTCACAGTCAAATTTGTACAGTAACAGTATGCTGTTTTTGTTTTGATTCCATAAAAATAATATATATATATACAGTTTATCATTTCAGGGTGCAGGAAATGATTTTGATTTTAGATTCTAATTCCGAAGTTGACCTTTTGACTTTTCTTTCTCATTTAAAAGGCTGTTATTCCAGCTGGATTTATGTATTCATCACTGCATGCTTTGCCAGATTAATGATTTATGTATTGTCATTACTCTCTAATCTGATGTTACTACTCAGAATTTTTTTAATGTCTTTTTATTCCTTCAGACAAAATTAAATTGTCAAATGGAGTAAGAAAAATCATAAAGTTACCCAGAAAAAATGGATGTAATTTGTTATTCAATTTGATTTTAATGACAATTGTCTATATGAGGCATTTGCTTGGATTTTTCGTGTTATTTACTGGATTTATCACTTTAAGTTGATAATGTATTTTTGATTTCTCATTTCTCTGGACTCAACACTACAGATAATTATTTAAGAAATAACTCTAATCAGTGGGGACGTACTGTACATGAAAGGAGGTTATTACTTGTGGATAAGAGAAATGTTTAGCTTTGCAGTATTTTAACCAAATATTTATTATAAGGTAGTTTCAGATTCAACTCTACCAATATTGGAAATATAATGTTATTATTGCAATTTGAATGTATAACTGATAAAATTATTTATTTTTAAGGGGTTATAATTACTTTATACATGTATATTGAATTAAACATTTGATGAAAATACACACTCCCCAACAATCACCTGAAAAAATATTTAAAAGATAATGAAGCACTTTGAAATGTATCTATTATATGTGTAATCCACCCCATTTTACCACACGTTATAACAAATGAATTCTGAAAGTATGGTAGCATTTAATTCATATGCATATGCAGCAGCTATCAACTTCCTAGTAACGCCAAAGAAAAAAGTATTTTCTAACTGTATTGCAATAAATGTACAGTATATAAATAAAGTACACTAAAAAAATAAACTTAGTTCTATTTCCAGAGTTAGTTTGATATAATTTATATAAAATGTAAACTTTTATATTTTAAATATTAGAAAAAAACATATTCACTGTTATGTATTACTCATAACAATGTCTGACAGTATCATAATAACACAAGCATCAGCAATACACATGCAATTTTACTAGATTATAAAATATTTACATGATTGAGTGAATTTCTTCTCATTTGTAAATTGAAGTCCAAATACATTTTTGTCTCACACTTCTCACAGGTTATTTAAATAGAACACAAAATAGTATGATTACACATTTCTGTGTAATAACTCTTCATCGGGTTCACAATAATGATCACCTGCATAATCAGTTATTTACATATTGCAATAAATAAGAAAGAGATGTGTGTTGCATCGAAAATAAATTTGACTAAAATTGAATGAGAAATCAGGACTTGAGAGCAGCTCGCCCAGCAAGCAATTCTATAAAAGATAATAGTTTCCCCACTTCAAAGAAATGCTCAGTGTGATCACATGACTTCTTTGTTCCTGGCTCAGAGAAAGAGAGCAGAAAGCATAAAGAGGACACAGATACCTATTTAAAAAACTAATGGACAAAGCACAGAGACTAATATTTACGAAACAGTAGTTTGGTCAAACCTTATTTAAATGGAGAAGAGACGTGATTCAAAAACATGCTCAGAATTTATTTGGGTAACACCATCTGGGAAAAAAAAAAGTACTATTTATATGTAGGCAGGATTGAGATTTGATCACTTCTGATTTTTTAAATTTGCAAAGTTAATTTCACAATATCACAAAATTCAGAGGTAAGAATAAAACTGTTTTTCAACTGAAAATTGTCTTCATTAGGTTACAGAACTAGGAAAATAGACTTTTTCATGAATTTATCATGTAAGCAGGTGAGCAACATCAAAGTAATTATAATCAAACTGTGACTCAATGTGCTACTTAGTGACAGCTCTCAAGATGTTAAGCAATCATTACAAAATTAAATACATTTTGTAGCAAGATTCAAACAGGGCAAAAACACATTTTGAAATAGAAATGCAAAGAAAGTAAAAGGTTAAAGTGTCAAGAAAAACACAACCAAAACAAATGATTGATCAGTGTTTAAATAATTAAAATACACAATACATTAATAACGTAATTTTACTTAAAATTTTAATGTGTATTAATTAATATATATGTCTTGTTGATATGTCTAAAACACTGAGCTATTGATCTATGCATTTTCAGTTAACCAAGAAAGCACAGAAACATTAAACAGGACCATATCCTGCCATTTTATCATGGTACACATACTGTACATTCATGGGGTCATTTAGGGATGTCAGCTAACATGGAAAGCATGTACAGTATCTTGACTGGGAGAAAGCCCAAGCAACATGGGCAACATGCAAAACACTGTGCACAGACTGAGGCAGATTCAAGCCCAGGATTGTGTATTTTATAGAATGTGTAAAATATCATTTACACTGGAGTAGAGACATGAGCAATTAACATTATCCTTGCTTTTGGGCAATTAACATTAACTAGATAAGCTGTATCTTCTGACATACTTTAAGCTCCTATTTAGCTTTTGTTTCATTTGACTGCTCATGTTAAACAAATAAAAAGTGCAAAACACTGATCTTTGCAACCTGCACAGTTTGTAGCTCCTATATTTTCTGCTTGTGATATCAGAAATTGTGTGAAAATACATCTAACTCAGGTGGCTTTAAAAAAATATGAAATTCTTAGCTGCTATCTCAACATACAGTAACAATATTAATATTTGTATAACACGTAAGTTCCCTCCCTCACAGGAATCCTACAATTTTAATAATTATGTTACAAAGAAGCCATATTATGACTGAAGAGATGAACTATTTATGTTCTTTGTGGATGAGCCTATAATATAAACATTATTGAGCATTGAGCAAATTATTGAGCATTTCAGCAACATTTAAACATTATCTCAGTATGAGAAAACCACTCAACAGTCCCATCCAACAGTATTGGGACTATAAAATCAAAACTGTTATTTTTAACATTAAACAAGCAACTTGTATTTGTGATCATGACCTTAACATAAGCAATGCAAAGTACTTTGTAACAGTATTCAACCTCATCTGATGACATCCCTGTGACATGCCAGCTATAAAGTGATGCAATTGCAGCTGATCTGACATTAGATGCTGCTTCGTGGCCTGTAAGGCCTGTAGAAAGACACAGTGGAGGGGAATTTGGTAATTACTGGTTAATTGGTAATGTGGTTATAATTTCACATTATGCGCAATTAAGCTTTTGGTTTGGTATTTAAAGGGGATGCCTGATTTAAAAAAAAATACTTGATATTTGCTATTTTATGGTCTGCATAGCCGTAAAAAAGACACTTGGAGTTTACTTTCTATTTTTATTGTGAGTATTGTGTCGGCAGATTCTGGGAACTGCCTGGGCAGGGTCTGTCGTAGTCCCATTTAGTTGCATTACAAATTAGATATGCACATTTATTTTAAAGTGAATATTTGTTATCATACCAACGGATGCTCAAATCTTTTAGCACATGAAATATTGCTTGTGAAAGAAGTTAAATGTCAGCAAAAACTGCAAAGATATCTATCTGATGGTAGATATTGTATCTGGATTAGTCTCCAAGAGTATTTGCCCCTCATAGCAATTTAATAACTTTGAATTTAAGCATGAGGACCTCATGAAAGAGGATTTTGCAGACCCATGCAGTGAAGGACTTAGTACGGACATGTGAACTCATACTGTAGCTTCTCACCAGTCTGACTTGGAAATAAATGAGAAAATGGTGGAATTAGTAGTCATATGGTGATATGCTATTGTATATTAAATGGATGTTTAACATATACTGTAAGTTGGATGTTATTTAAATTCCTGCTTAATTAGAAGAATTGGGAAGCACGAGATCAGATTGACCAGGCAAATGCAGACACATACTGTACAGTACCTACAGTATGTAACCAGGCAGATTACATGGTCACAGTGGAAATTACCCTGAAGGGAAATGTCATTCTTTAATCCATATAAGCACGTAGACCTATATAAAAAAGCCTACTCTAGTTATCATTCTTCAGAAGTTGCCTAGAGAACTCCACAGGGTATCTTCATCCTGCTTGCTCGTACTGTAAATCCTCAAGCTAGGGAGCTTCGTGTCTGAGTACTGTTTTCCCATAACCCTACCTCAAGCTTATAGTTTTACATTTCATATTTGACGTGGACACTATTAAATACTCTGTCCATTACTCAGTTGCATTTGCAAACAATAACATAAGTAAATAGAAGCATGTACTTTATTCTGTACTATAAAGAATTGTATTATAATGTGTTAAGTGAACTGGATATGCAACATGAAAGGTAAGAAATATTTGTGTATATTAAATTTAGTGAAGCAATTCTTAATTATACTCTTATACTGTAAATCAAGCTGATGATCTTCTCAGTACAATTCCTAAAGGTTTACAACATCTCTTAAAGGAGATACTGAAATTCAGAAGACATTGAATCTTTTATTCCCCATTTACAGATGGTCTGCAATAAATCTTTCCTTTTGTCAGAACAGTCTTTTCTCTTCTGAGGGTGTGAGACTACAGAAAATTACTCCCAAAGAAATGTAATGCAAGTGGGAGATGATTAGTCAAGAGAAGTACCACAGAACATGTAATTTGTAAAATGATTGACATTGCTTCAATTTCTGTGTTTTTTGTCTTTTACTGCAACACCTAGTCTTGAACATTGCCTACTCAATTAAAGAAGTACATTTCTGACTCTTGCAGTTAATTTATTTTATCACTTTTGGAGAAGGCATGTAGCGATATTGATGCCACATACTCCTTATTATTGGAAGCATTATACTGTACGATCCCAATTCAATTGATTAGTTAAGAAACAATTAATACTGAATAAGTATTCAATATGGGGGCATTGGCTGTTCCACCCTAATGGCTTAATAAGTTAGGTTATATAACAACCTATGCATTGGCAGTGAAGAAACCTTATTTCTCCAACCAATCTAGATGTCTACTTCTTTTGATGTACTTACACCAGATTTGGCCTGATATGTCTCTCTGGTTTTAAAACCCATGTACAGTATATTTTGCTCTTTACAGAAGGTTTATAATTACTTTTGTGTTATAAGTTAAATATTTTGATGAATAAATGAGCCTCTAGAGCCTTTTTGATGTAGTAACAGACAAATAAGTTCTAGAACCTGAGATTAAGTATGAGTAACTGAGTATATTGCATGCAAGGAACAATAAGACCAAAGTATTGTTCGAACAACCATCTGGTTGTCTTAGTCACAGTATCCTTTCTGAGGAGTAACTACAAGGTGAATGATACGTTTTTTTGTATCAGATCATGGCTGATTCCAAGCGATTACATTAACAATCTACATAGTGATGTAATGAGCACATGATTAAAAAAACTGTAAATGATGCAAAGGTATTGTTGCAGAAGGTATAGATACAAATAGAAATCCATTAAGATTTAGACCAGATAAACTTCACAATAAAATGGGGGATTAAAGTTAACATGGATACAAAATGTAATATACAGCCAGAAGGAGTAATTTAATATACTAAATGGGTTGTTTTCAAGCAGAAGAGACTTTAAGCAAAATACAAAGTATACTGAAAATAAAATGAATAGATGCAGTTCCTGTTGGTGAATGTTCACTGACACATAAAATGAAATCATATGACCAATACACTGCTTGATTTATTTTAGCAGTGTTATAAACAGAGGAAACAAACACATTCCTCACTATTATGGATTGGCTATGATGTACAAGTGGAAGAGAATTTGTCATGAGTTTTCCACACAGGGGTGCATAATGAGATTGTCATATGAATAAAGGTTTTGATTGGGATTCAGTATAAATAGCACTCTGTATCATTAGGGCTTAACCTAATTAATCTCATTCAACATCAGATCAGTGCAAATTGCTTGGTTCCTCTCTGAACATTTCACTAGAACAAAGCCCGATCACCAAATTTATACAGTGGGACTTATAGTAGTAAGTTTTATTAATAAACTAAGAATTAAATGTTAGGAAAGATGACATAGTTAGACTTTTGTTGACAAATGTAATAAATTGACTTGGTTTCCCCCCACTTCCGTCTCACTCATAGACTGGAGCTGACTAAAGCCTTATAAAATATCTGTTAGAAAGACCTCAAGATCAAATTTAAGAGCAAATATTTTGTTTGAGCCTTCTTCAAGCATAAGGTGGAAGGCTAAGCAGAACTTTTCTTTCTTTTTTGGCACTGAATGTACATCCCTATGCAACAAGCCAGTGGACGATGTTTATAGGAAGGTTGTGATGAATTTGGTCTGCTGTCAGGCTCCTTGTGACTTCATAGAACACCCTGGCCAATATGTTGCTTTGGATGAGTAAAGCTTCAATGTTCACATCAGAAATCTTCAGAATTAAAGTACAATATTTCCCCTAACTTATTTGAAAAAGCTTAGTGTCATAACAGCAACTAAATATTTTCTTGTAAAAATGTGAATGTAGATTAATTATATGAAAGAGATTGAACTTATAAGGTTGACAATAATGACAATGTATTTTGTCCCAATTGTTATTAATATTTTTGTCATCCCTGAGTGAATGACCAGCTATTTGTATCAAGGCAGACTGATTCACGTGTATTTAATTAGTGTATTAAAGCATATCCCATTATGCTTTGGGTCTGAGTGCAGATATTATTTTTCATTTGATTACTTGTAACCATAAAAGCATTCTCACAACTTTTACTTTTTAGATAAAAACATACTCTAAAATGCTGTTGGGTTTCTCCAAAAGACCTGCTTAAAAATATGGTCAAGTCTCAGCACTTTTTGTTATCTCAAAAAAACAAGATTAAATAACCAGTCATGTGCTTTATCATCTTCACCATCAGAACAGCAGACTGCCCTGCCTTCACTAGAATAGATCACCCATCCAGCTATGTGACATAGATTTGTCTACAGGAACACAAAGAGGTAAAGCACTAGATTCTTAAAAGAAAAGTTTAGGTTAGCCTTCTTCCGGTGTGTGTGGGGCAGTGAGACAGAGAATAAGAATAGGAATATCAGAGTAATGAAAACTAAAGAAAGAAAATGTCTGGGGAAGTGTCGAAGGAAGAAATATGTAAATGAATGTTGAGATTTATAAAGAAGTTAAATTATCGGTGAGATATAGGAGAAGATGTGAACTTGGTTTAAGGATAATTTTATGAAATGAGGAACTAATGGCTTAGAGAGATCTTTGATCCTCACTGCTCTCATACTGTATGTTCCCTGATATGGTCTTTTTTCTCGTTCTCCAATGTTTATGGTAAGGACTTTTCTCCAGCAAATGCAATAAGAGAGACAAAGTGGGCAAGCACGATGCCTTCTGTGTAATCATAAAATGGCTGGAGGATTCATGTATACAGTATGTGTGTGAAAATTTCCTGCTGCAACAAGAAGCTTTTGAAATGAACGATGGCTGTCACACCCTCTGCACCCAGAGGGCGCTCCTACTTTGTTCTGTCCCTAGTTTCCTGTGCTTTGCTGTCCTTCCGGTGTCTCTCTGTCTGGGGCTTTATATTCCCGGGTCACTCATTCTCCTTCGCTCAGCATTGACGTTCGGATGTCCTGAGACCCGCCTAGCACCAGGTTGCTGCTCCGTCCGTGGCCTGAGGGCAAAGGTTTCTATACGACTCCTGAACTGCTGAATCCGGGCTAATTCCCATTTCCGCCGCTACGCATAGGGTCTTTTTCCGCTCTCCTGCCATTCCACGGTTCGTCCCTTCCGACATCCGTGACAATGGCTGTGTATAGTAGTTCTGTTTACATTAAATTCAAATTAAGAAAATTGCCTTGTCAGATACCAAGGCATTTAGGGAAGACAGAATAATTCTATCTATAATTATCTATTATCTATATTTATCTATAATTATCTATATTATGTATAAATAATAATTATTATGTATAAATCTATATATGAAGCTTTATACATTCAGCTTCAGTTTCTGATTATGCCACATTCTGTCCCCTTGTGCCAAAAGGAATTACATTACAGAGTTGGCATGAGAGACAACAGTTCAAATCCTTGTTAGGGCAGAGCTGCACTTTCCCTGCAAAGTATGTGGCAGTGATGAGCAGGTTGACTCACACCTGTGGGTGGGTGTGGGCTTATCTGCGGGTCGGGCGGGCTCGGGTTCCAAAAAAAAATATTTTAGATCGGGTCGGGCGGGTTCATATCTTACAACCGCGGGTGGGTGCTGGTAAAAAAAAATCCGACCCACGCATCACTATTGTGTGCGATAGTCCACATGAAATTAACTGTGCTGTATTAAGATCATATTTAATGTATAATGAACTTTGATAGAAAACTTATTTCTAAAGCAATCATTTGTAACTCCGCAAAATTCACCTATTGGGAAAATACTCTTTTTTTTTTATGGAAGGTACACTGACATTATTAACAGACATGACATTGGCTCCTAATGCTGATAAATATTAGTCAGGGTTAAAGATTGATCCACAGGGCTGTCAAGGTACAGTATATGAGATCTTGCAATCTATAAAAGAAAATTCACATAACAGGTTCATCGAAATCAAACTTAATTGTGACCAGGTGCAATACACATGATCAAAACTAAAATCTTATGTTTGATAAAGATAATCCACCCGAGATTCAAGTATAGCATCTGACACATTCATGCGTCACTCTAAACAAGTGAAAGCACTAGAATCCCAAAACAGGGTTCTATACCTCAGGAACAGGATTATTATCCATGATAAATGGATTATTATGTCAGTAGAAAGAGGCAAAAATCTCACCAGTTCCTCTGGGAACTCAAATCCACAAGAATCATACCCTGACTGCAATATCCGATTACAGTTGATTGGGGAAACTCCACAAATTAATAGAGGCAATGGCTATCAACTTCTATCAGTTGGAATTTCCAAATACCTCCTCAAATGGCCTCTCGAGCAACATATTAAAAAAACTGGAAATGAGCGCAGAACGTTAATCAATCCAGTTGGAGAGTGAGCGATCTCAATGAGTGTCAATAAGAAAGAGGAAAGGCTGAGAATCTAGTGAGAAAGCCGGTAATGGGAAGGATTATTACCTTCAACACCGTCTGGTAGGCTCATCAATTTCATGTTCTAGTGGTGTGATATGTCCTCAAGATCATTTAATTTGTCATAAAAGTTGTTTATCTTAAAATTGTAAATCTTTCTGTAAATTGTACAACTGTAAAAATCATAAAATTGTACACTTTTGGTTAGCATCTTTTTTAAATGAGTGCACTTTTCCATAACCTTGACCTGGGTGATAAAAATCTTTCCGAAGTACTGAATTACGTCTTCGAGTGCGCCCAAATCTTCAAAAAGCATTTATGCTGCTGTAAGTGATGCAAACTCACATGTTCACAAATGTCATCTGCTCCTGTTAAAAGCACTTCCAGTATAGTGTAGCATGAGGGGGTGTCATTACCTGCTACTTTATTATAATATAAAGTAGGGTATTTTTAAAAGGAAATGTTACACAGAATATGTGTAAATCAAGTAAAGAGGGACATTAAAGATGAGCCTAGTGAGACCTATCTTACAGTGATGTCATGTGATCTACAGTACCTGTGTTAAGATTTTAAAGGATTTCAGTATCAGAACTCAATTCAACATATTTGACAAAGCAAAGGAATCATGCTAGGAACCCAATAAGATTCCCTTTAACTGTAAATACAGGTTGAATATACAGTACAAATATTACCTTGCTTATCTTTCCTTCTATAAACAAAACTCTTTTAGTGCTTTATGCAAACTGATAGGATATGCATTGCAAAATAAATAAAATATTTACAGAATGTCTTGCTAGTTGATAGCAGGAAGTTAAAAGCTAATATTTTTACATTTAGAAAAGATGCAGCAAAGAAAGGCCACATTTCAAGGCAGTTTTTTATATACTGTAAATATGCTTTGCTGACAAAGTGAAAACGCTTTTTGACAGGATTAAAGCACAACTCAGTAAAATGTAAGAAAGACAGTATCATGCATATTGCAAGGAAAAAAGAAAAAAACATATTAAGCTTGTATGGATTTTTCAGTTTGTGAAAAATATACTTGAAAGTATTTTTTTTTCCTTTAATGTTGATTCCTTTATTCCACCTGGCACTGTAAGTAAGATGAAAGTTATGAGAATTTGCCTAAATTAATTTTCATCAAAGCACTGTACTGAATCTCTGACATTTTTAAACTTGAAATGGCTGTGGACATTTTCAAAAATGTGTCTTTTATTCTCCTGCTTCTTATGCCAGAACCCCTTCTGTCTTTCCTGTGCACCTGAAGTACACTGAACAGACTGAATTAACCTCTACTTGTTTAAGAGAGCACTTTGTCTAAACTGACCTTGCGGGATAACTCAGAAAGGCATACACGGATACTAATACACGACAATACATTTATTAATATGTAAATTGTGCATATAAACATAACAGATCTTAAGAGTGAGGGTTAGCAGAATACAAAAGGTATATATTTAATCAGGAAGAGTTACAAACCAAGAGGGACATACATTCAATATACCATTCATTTATACCGTTTCGTAAATTTACTTTGATTACAACTTCTACATTAGATACTCAAAGGCAAGTACATCACTCATAGGAATTAAATTGACATCAACTGGGGTTGAGGTAACAACTGAATTCTCTTCAGTAATGCAGAATGTTGAATACTCATCCAATCTGTGTGGATTCAGATCTCCCGCGGACACAAGGGAACAGCGGCAGGCTGTTGCTAAGTCCAATCGGCGTCCTCCGGCCTCTGCCAGGCAGTGCTGGTTCGGCGTGAGGTGGGGGAGAAGGAGGGAGAGATGTCTGCTGCGACGCGCTGACAGTGACTCTCTGAAGACCGGCTAGTCAGTATTGCCTTAACTAGCAGAGATTCTGTACATGGAAAGTAACTGTGGGTCCAAGCAAGTCACACTCTTTAGACGGGAAGAAGACTGGTTCGTTCCCGATGTAGTGCTAGTCCTGAATCCTGAGATTTAGCTTTCCACAGTTCTGACCATAGTTCACTCGTTGATCAGGTGAGTGTTCGCGGTGGGTTCACGAGGCTTGCTGCTGATGCTAGCCTCGGGCGGATCCTTTGGTTACTCGCGGCAACCTCCGTTCTCGACTCTTAGAACAAAGTAAAGTCCTGGCAGTCGGGGACACTGGCCGTTACGTGATTGTCCGAGATGAGTCTGAGAATGTCCTGGAGGAGCCCCTTCTGGGCCCTGTGCTTTCTGTTTTATCTGGAGGAACTACGGTCGTTCATTGGTTGAAAGTTCCACAGGCATTCAAGACCCACGTGCCCTACCAGTTCCTGATTGGCTGATCGAGGTGGAGGATGAGTAACCATGCTCTCTGACATTAGGGTTGTAAACAACCTGGGATGTGACTCTCCCAAGGAATCTCCCAGACAGTAAGGTGCCAGAGATGACCATTTATTAGGGTGGCTGGTGAATCTCAGCCTTGGGAGCTGTTCCTTATCAGGAAACTCTATCAACTAGAAAAACACCTTAAATCTGAACCAAATGGAATGGCCTCTCTGTGTCCAGCACAACTGAGATGAGGGAGAGAGGGAGTGGCAAGGGAGCAGCAAACTTAATTCCTGTATTTTTAATAATCCTTGCCGCTACACTTTCATTGATTATATTTTCCACGACCCTGTATTGAATATAGGGGTTAGAAAATAGATGGATGGGAGATTGTAATTTTGCTATGAAGTATAAAATAGACCACCTAATTAAACAAAACTATAACACACTGCAGTACAGTTGTGCACTTCATCCAGAGGATACATTCCATGTAGAACCCACCTTAAACATTATTTAGGTCATTTTGGATCTACTTAAGTATCCAGCCTTTCAGAATACACGACGGATAATGCAGTATATTGCAGTGCGCGCGCAGCGGGTTACTGCACATTTTAAAAAATATATATTCACTTGTTGGACTGCACTGCTTTGTAAAACGGCCAGGTGGAGCACTGAAAGGTTAACGTGTAGTGGCATGTAGAGCATTTGGGCTGTCGCCAGAAAATGACTGGTTTTGAATCCAACAAGAATTTAAGTTGTATACTGACTATGGCTTTATTAATTTTAAACTCTGTATTAGTTTTTTTATATTAAATTAATTAGAAAAGAGAGTGGGGCTATTTTATAAAAACATTACTCGGTTCGACAAAGATTATTAGGGACACGTTATTGTTTCTTATTTTTTATTTTCTTTCATCATCAGTTGCCCAGCGTGCCGTACAGTATTATAAATGTTTTGTTTTTTTTTACATTTGAGAGACTTCAGAATGCTTCAACTGATGCATAAAAAATATAGCATACTGTGGTGGTAATAAAGCTACTGAGCAGATAATCTTTCCTCCTGTCAAAAGAAATTCATATGTAGTTTATTCTTATCTGAGTAAAAACAGAAAATACAGAAAGACTTTCACAAATTAAAGAGGTTGAACCCAATGGTGTGTTATTCTACTTTATATGGTCAGGTATTTCACATACTTACAGTAGCTTCATGAACTCGCATACATCTGTGATTCGCTTTATTCAAACTAAGGATTTTAAAAATGCAACCAGGTACTAGATGTTTAAATAAAATATGTGAAAATTTTCACAAATTGTGATCTTTAAAATGCCTGAGGTTTAAAGGCTCTGTGTCATTTGTTCGCAAAGTTTTTAGCATCTGGAATATTGTGTCTCATAAATAGGCATTTTAATAAGAAAGTGAAGGTTATGAAAACAGGAGGATAACATTTGACCCTGAACAAAATACAAGATCTTTGAAATTATTTATTAATAATAAATTAATATTGTTAATAATGATCAGATATATTATTCTAGTTTAGTTTCAGTTGTCTTTTTAATACTACTTTGTATTCTCACTTCTTCTCTATAACAATTATTTTGTTAATTATAATATAAACACTTTAGTTTTAAGGCTTTGTTGTAAAGGCTTGTGTTAAATTGCCCCACTGGGATGAATAAAGTATTTTTAATTTAATTGAATTAAACCAGTTATATATATATAAAAATAACATCATATATACTATATATAAATAATAAAAAGTCAATATAGTGTACATAATATTTATTATTTTATTTAGTAAAAAGGAGTCTTTGTTAAAAACAAAACACAGAACCTGCAGGCTGAGAGACATGCGCCAGTCGGAAACCTAGCTGAAACGGACAGGTCAAAATGTTTAGCTATCAAAATTTCCCTTGTAAAATTTCATATTAATACTCCATATTATGTGGATTTAAACATGCACAGTAGAGAGATTAAATAAAGCAATAATTTCACTAACATCTAGTGCACCACAAGTGCCACCTGTTGATCATCTTTGGCCAGTGAATCATAAGCTGCAGTCAAGGACAGCTGTAATAACGTGTTATGGGGTTTTAACATGTATTCGGAATGGCTAAATCTGTATAGCAGTGAAAAATAATTGAATGTTTACCCTTTTTAATTTCTTTCATTTTATGTTTCTTCCTATCACAAAACAGATTGTTCAGTTGGCTTTAACTTAGAAGTTTTAACATTATTTTTGTGAAAAGGCTTATGGAGGTATTGTTTACTTTTTCAGACTTTCTAAAAATCTGCCTCTGAATTCAACTCGGTTCTTAGTCTATTGCTAATTTAACTTTTAGAAGTCACTGGTGACAGGCAGGATAACTGCAGGTATAATATTTAAGGAAAATGGTAAATACAAGAATTTTTAAGGTAGTCAGACCAAACATTTCATCACTGTCTCACTCTGCAGTGAACACAAGAGACCTAAAGTTACAGATCACTCTATTCAATTACTCGTTATGAAGAACAATAAATTAGGCAATCATTCTGATATTTGTTTAACTATTAAAATGTCAAAAGGATAGCAATTTCATTTTTACACCTGTCAGGGAACTTTCACATCTGTCAAGGAGATTACAGTAATTATAATAATCTTGATAGACAACCTACTGAAATTATATTCTCTGCTATGTTCTCTAAATACTTTGAATTACAGAGTTAATCACTGAAGAATAGCTATTTTTTTTCAAATGGTTTGTATCAAAATAGTTTAATTAAAAAAGCTCACTGTCACGGAAGCCGGGGGCTAGCCGTGGAGAGAGACCGGCGAGACAGTAGGACCCTATGCGTAGCGGCAGGAACGGAGCAAACATGGGGGGTTCGGTCCGGGCTCAAGGTATCAGGTGGAGTCAGAACGAGACATAAGCCCTCAGGTATCAGACGTGGGGCAACCAGGTGATGTGTGCCTCTCAACAACCGATCCCAATGCTGAGCAAGGAGGAAAGGGAGACCCAGAAATATAAAGCCCCAGACAACAAGAAACACCGAAAGAACAAGAGAAGCACAGGAAAACTAGGAACAGAACAGAACAGGAGCGCCCTCTAGATGTGGAGGGTGTGAGAGTACCCCCCCCCCCTCCTTCAAGGGCGGTTCCTGACGTCCAAAAAATAAATGAGATGCACAGCACTGGGGGAGGAAAAACCTCATTTAACTGAAAGGAAACCTCTGGGAGTCCATGGCTGAGAGCTACCCTCTCCTCTGGGGTAGAAACCTTTATTGAGTAGAGGAAGGGGGGGCCAGGTAGGGCTCCGGGGGAGCAAGACACTAAAAAACAGACAAAACATATAAAAAGCACATACAACAAAAAATAAGCCGTGACAGAACAGGGGAACAAACAACACATAAAAATGACTTACAGTACTGTTTCTGTGTCTGTCGGGCTTTGTGAGAGGGGGGCTGACAGTGTGCCTGTTAAGCGTAAGGAGCATTACTCTAATAATGGAGAATATGGAATCAATACCTTCTTGGTGTTGTCATACGTATCTATTAGACACAAATAATAATCAGAGCTCATGCTGGGTTTGTATTGCTATACCAAGATGCTCATGGGGGATAGAGGTGATTATTTATTTATTGGCATGGGTAAATAGTTCTGCTTTTAGTCTGAGTGGTATTAGAATGGAACTAACCGTATGCTCCCTGCTATAATCACAGTTCTAGGTCACCCTCTATTAGGGTGTTAAGCAGCTGTTAAGGTGAGCAAGACTATGCAGTACTCATATTCCAGACAATACTAAACACATCACAGACTTAGCACAACACATCTATGATAAAGGGCAAAAATATCATAACTTTAATCCAGATGATTGGGGTATTGGGCTGGAGTCAGTGTTTGGTTCATGGGGAGGTACATTAGTCCAATACTTGTTTGTCAGTTTAGTATTATTCGTCATTATAATACTTGTCATTTCATGTCTAAAGTCTCTGTGTACTAAAGTTTCCACTTCTATAATGATTGTGCTTTCTGAAGCAACAACTGACCACCGGAATAACTTTCTGAGCAGTGTAACAACATCTTTTGTTTAAAAAAGAGAACATGATGTTCTAAGGGGGGACTGAAGGGATAAGTGAGACAATGGTACTGTATTATTTTGTATTTTTGCAAAAGATGCAGTCTTGTTGCTTGAAGTTGGCTTCACTCCCGGAATGTAATAATGTTTTGTCAATAAGCCAAGAGACATGATCTAAGATATAAGAAGCTTATTCTGCATGTTTATTATACACTTTCCGCTCAGACATTTATAAAGGGAAATTATGCTTGTTTGTACATTTGAGCAGTTTGTTATATATCACTAAGTAAGCTCATTGAGACACATTTATATGGGAAGGTGCACTAAACAGTTTGCTTCACTAATCTTTGCATGAAATTTATGTGATGTATATCCATATATAGACATACTTCTGTATTTCAGGTGGGTAGCTGCGTCAGCATGCGTAGGCTGCAAAGGAACAAGTAATAGGTTTATTCCATGCTGAAAAAAAGAAGAAAGAGAACACAACGTTTCGGCCGTGGAGCCTTCTTCAGGTTTGAGAGAGACGGGGCAGTAGGCAAAGGTAAAGTAGCGGAAGAACAAAGGTTGGGGGGGAGGAGGAGTGAGAGGCGGGAGCAGGGGACAGAAAGAGAGGCCAATCAAGAGGTGTGAAGTCAGAATGGGTGCAGAGAGGTGTGAAATTTTCTTCCAATGAATGGAGAAAATTTAAAAGAACAGTAGTCTGTCGTTAAGAGAAGGGAGGATGTGTGATCCTAGCTGCAGAATAATTTTGGTTTCGGTGGTCTTTCTGATGTATGAGCTCGGAAAACCGTCTTTGAGAACACAGACGGAGAGATTAGAGTGGTCGTTGCCGTCAGAGGTGAAATGAGAAACAATGGGCTTGAAGAGATATGTAATCTTCACAGCCCTGACGTGTTCTCTGAAGCGGTCTCCGAGTCTCCTTCCTGTCATACTTCTATATTACTAGTCATACTTCTGTATTACTAACTATGAGGGGGAGTGTCACTTTAGCTTGTTTGTTCCTCAGTATAAAAGACCATCTTTAATTACTTATTTTCGAGTTCGGTTGTTGCAAGCCATTCTCCCATATGCATACGTAATAAAGAAACTTCTCAGACACAGACACCTGGACTCATTTGTATGACACAACATGATGCACTGAAAAATATGCATGCTCATTATATTTATTGCTTAATACACAGATGTATTAGTTTCTTCTATCTTGATACAATTTCAAATAGCTACTTTGGTGAAGAGAATATTTGTTTAAATATTCAAAAGTTGTATGTCTTTAGCTTTTAATAAAAGTTGTACAAATGAAATGAGTTCCACTCATTTCTGTAATACAATTCTTGTCCATCTAATTTTTCTCTTGGCACAGTTTTTCACTTGGATGCAATTTGCCTAATTAATAAGACAGAAATTATTCTATCTCATCCTTATTTACATAAATTAACACAATCAATAAAACAGATAATGGGAGAAAATTTGAAATGGCATATGTTGGACTGATAAATGTGAGAACTGTGGATGAGCAGAGCTTGTTAAAACATAAGAGTGCACAGAAGCAAGATGACCACCTTATCTAAAACACATTAAATTAAAGGAGTAAGAACACTGGAATTTTCCCCGGTGTTAATGAGTTATCATGAATTCTATAAAGACAGTCTTTTCAACATATTTTACAATGGTTACTAATCACCAATAACAGATATTTAATGTTATGTATTGTTACTAATTTAGTATAGTTCACCTGCGCTCATTAGGTTCTTTTGCCCATTGTAACAAATACAGTAGGGGTGTGTAAGAAAATTAAATAAACCCAGGGTAAATATGAGTTTGATATTAGTTTCTGACACAAGAGTAGTCTTTGATTTACTTTGAGCTACAGTTCAGGTCAAGAGTATCTGGTGATGAGTTAATCCTGAATCTTATGTGATACACAAACAGTTCCTTACAAATGTATTCACCGCTACCAATAATATCACAATTTGAAATGCAGAAAATACGGATAATGCATTTCACTGAATAATCCATCAACTGAACTGCTTTTATTCAAAATGTAATGATTAAATTGAACACTGTTATATAATGCATATAGAAGACTGAGTACTAGAAAAATTGGCAAAGAAGTTCTAAACATTTACACAATACATAACTAGTCATTGTCCTAAGAATGTGGAAGAACCTTTTGCAGCAATACAGCATATAGCATTTTTGTCTTCACCAGGTTTGCAGCAGTATGCTGATGTAATGCTTGCTCCCAAAATCAATTCTCACCATTGTCAATTGCAGACAAGTTTGTTTAGAATTGTTGATGGACAAGGTTTTCCTCATGGGTTTTTGATTTCATTAAAGTTGGGGCTATGATCACTCAAGGATATTAATCCTACTTCTCAAATCAGACTTTGACTCATGGCTTTGACTTATGCTTCAGATCACTATTCTGCCACGTCGTCAATTATTTTGCCCAGTTCTAGATTCTAGGATTGCTGAAGCAGGTTTTTTTGTTTTCAGGATTCCCTCATACAGCTATGTCCAGTCCCTGCTGGTGAGAAATATTCCCATAATATGATGGCACCACCATGCTTTACAGTTGATATGTTTTGTTGGACTTGAACTAAATTTAATGCTTTGCATTTAGATAAAAAAATACATTTTTCAGCTTATCTTACTAAAGAAATTTTCTTCCACATACCATATGTAAAATATGTCATGTGGCAATTAAGACTTTTCTTTTTCAGTTATGGCTTCTTTCTTGCCACTCACAGACTAGATTTGACTATAAACAGTTTCAAGTATTTCAGGTTCAGAACCTGACAGGTTCAGAAACAATTTGTCACTGTTGTCTGCCCAACAACCTGAGTGAGGAGAGGTGAAATTAAAACTGCTAGCTGACAATATTTATCATTGTTAATACACCTACCGTATATTTTGGATAAATTATGTACGGGTGATTGGTTGGATACACAGGCAGTGGTTAAATACATCTTCAAAGATCTCAATTATGCATTGTTGTGCTAAGTTTACAATTTTATTCATGATATGCAGTCTAATTCTACCATTATATCTAGAACACTTGATCGTACTAAAGATCTGTAAAGCTGCTCAAAATAAATTTGATTGATGCCACAAGTGAAATATAATGCACTGTCTCCACCACATACTTCTGGGCTGGATTGACAGCTCACTGGATTAATACCAACAATCTGGAGAGATGTTCTCTGTGTTGTTTAGGCATCTGAAAGGTTCACATGCGTTAAATGTTTTGGCTGGAGATTTAAATGAAATCTATATAAAGATTAAAATATATGAATAAATCAGCATAAAAAGCCGTTAGTACCAAGCACTGTGAATTTGTTAGATTAATCCTGGCTCCCTTATTAACTAAGATGCCTTCAATACTTTATAATGTTCTCTGTATTAAGCAGTATTGCTTACTTAATAGTGTGATAAGACATCACTTTGTAGATGAAGGGCTATAGATCTCCAGGTATGTGAGGTGCCAGTTGTATGTAGGGACCTACACACTAGGATTTTGCGGCAGCATGCAAAGAGATGGCTACTTAACTGAGGCAAAAGAACAGCTGGCTTGCATCCAGTGCAGTGATAAGCTCTGCCACATTATTCAGCAGAGTCTTGATGTGCCAAGAGTCTGGAGAAGTATTTTAATATGCAATGCACTATCCCATCTGTGCAATGTGTGAGTGGCTATGTGATGAACTGGGTGTGTTTCCCATAATTTGAAGTAGAGATGTGGAATTTGGGATTTGGGGAATTGTGTCATGACTGCAAATATGCATTGTGGTATCATGGACAACAGTGTACATCAAGCACTGTGAGAACTTAATAGTGAAGGTCTGAACATCCATTAATATTATTCAAATTAATGTGGCTGAAAATAAATATTATATAAAACATTTCATACTTATAGTCCTCACATTTGTCTCATAGGACAACTTTAATATTTATTAGAAGAGAACATTAGAAAATGCTAAAGAATATTAAATTTTAATTAATCAGCAATGAACTTTTAAAAGACGATCAAAGGTGTCTCTTTTATCATTGCAAAACTCATTATGATTAAGTCATAATAAATACACTGTGTGAACCATAGCTGTTTTTTTGTTTGCAAAAAAACAGAAATTGTAAAATAATTCAGGAAGAGATGTTTCATGTCTGTTATGTAAGACATAATTAATTTCTGGGGGTGTAAATATAATTAAGAATAACCTGTTTGTACAGTATATAGACTGTATATGGAAAATGGTTTATTCCATAGAATGTTTTCCCAAATACAAAAGTGACTTTCAGACTAAACCTATCAACAAACACCATCATTCACTGGTACTCTAAAAAGAACTGATCTAAATGTGTGCTATTTATGATTTAATGAGAACACAACATCTGTTTTATCAATCTCTAAGGGATAGTGCACTTTGATAAGTTTTCAGATGCAGTTAATTTTTAATGTTGGGATACATGTAAAACAGACGTTGTTATCAACTATAAACAAAGTTCCAACTTATTTCAATCCCTATGTAAGTCAATTTAGTCCATCAGATATCTGATAAATAGAACATGTGTCTCTGTCTCAAAAACAAGAAGTTAAAAAAACTTAAGATCCTACATCATCATCATGGTGGCAGATTATGGGCACTGGTACAGTACACAGATCACAGAGCTGTGAGCTAAACAGATTTGGTTTGTACGTGTATCATTTTGGATAGCTAAAAGTCTAACTTTTACTAACAGAATAGCTTTTTGTTTTTTTTTCATGTTTGGGAACTTGACCCCACTACTTTCAACAATACCAAAAGGGACTTAATAACTACTGTAAGTGCCAGGTTCAATTTTATTTCTGACAGTTAAGATCAACACAAAATAGCCTTCCCAGCTCTGCTAATTTCACACTGATGAAGTCATTTATTTAAATCATTTAAAAACATAAACATAATAGTGTTGCATCTGTTAATATCTTTTCATCTGTGATCTGAATGATATAGAAAGAATTAAACCACATCCTGCCTCCTGTTTCAACTTATTAATTACAGCCAACTTTAAAACAAACTGAAGGGACTGTCCTCCCTCTGTCCTTTTATCGCACTGGTAAATCCACAATTTATTTTAGATACTGTATCACAGCTGCAGAACTGTATCACCAGGGGTATTTTCGGCTTGAGACTCACTGACACATTATTCAACAATATTGTAGAGAAAAGAACTTATAATGCACTTATAATGCAAATACTTTAGTGAAAAATGAAAGTAATAGTTCAAATATTAATTCAAAAAGAAGTAGATAATGCTGAAAATTTCATAGGAGACCGTTATAAACAATGTAATTAAAACAAGTTCACTTAAATATACAGTACATACAAACAATATAGATTTTGCTTTTTCCTGCATTGAAGAAAAATATAGCAGTTTGTGTGAGGAAATCTAGCCTTCCATTTTCTCCTGAATAGTTTTAATGAAATAATTTCAAAATGCTTAAAATAATACAGTGCATAGAGTATTTAGGATTTTATGTACTTTTATGTTAATCTGACATGCCTGTATGGTACACAAACTTTGACCCAATTCCATCTCTGAGTTAAAACCCCCAAAATGCGTAAATTAAAAAAAAGGTTTCATTGGATTTTCACATCACACCTTGTTTTAACTTGTTATTAGTCTGGACAGTGATGTCAAACAAAATTGAATTGCTGAATTGAGTCTCCACTATATTTATTACATTTGTGCTTTTGCTGAATGACCAGCTGGAAAACAAGTCTTCTGCCAGAAAGGATATTTTAACTTTATGCTACATATGTACTGTAGTATACATACAGTTAAAAGAAAATCAATATGTTACATTTGGAATGATTTACAGAAAGCATCTAGAACCAAGGTGGTATTTTTTTCCTTAATCAGGATGCGGGGAGATCACCTAAAAAGTATTCACTTTATTTCAAATGGAGGTAGTCGGCTGAAACATAAATGTCAAGAACCGTAAACTAAATGAATATTGTAGGTGTTAAAAATGGGCATTTATAGTGCAAATGTATGTTTTAACACCTTTCTTTTAGTAAAAAAAAAAAATGGAAGCTGATTTTTTTCACAGTCCAATACCATTGCTGTAACAAAAGTGATAACATTTCCAATCTGGAGATTTCCAGATGAACAGTCTAGACATTTCAGTGGAATCCTGCCATGCTGTCAAAACATTTTATTTTGCATTCTAGTCAAAATGAATGCACTAAGACAATAATTAAATTTGTTGCTGAGTACCATTAAATGGTTGTAAACACTTCATAAACAGGTAAGCAGTGGTGACAATGCTTCATGTGCTACTTACTAAATAAGACCTGATGAGTCTCATAATTAACACTCAAAATAAATCCTTGAAACAAAAAAAATATATAAAACATATACATTTAAGATAGTCCAATGGTTTCTTTCTCCACTGAACACTGCTGAACAAAGACATTCTTTGATTTATTCTAAAGGTTAGAAGCAGTTGTCCAATGTGAATTCCCCCAAAATATAGATCCATCAATCCATTTCTAATCCACTTATACAGAACAGGGTCGCAGAGGGAGTCTGAACTGTCACACCCTCTACACCTAGAGGGAGCTCTACTTCTGTCCTGTTCCTAATTCCCTGTGATTATTCATGTCTTTCCGGTGTGTCTTGTGGTGTTGCCTATTTACTTCCTGTGTCTGCTCTGCTCCTCGCTCAGCATTGAGGGTTTGGATGTCTTGAGACCCGCCTAGCACCAGGTCGTCTCCTCCGCGGCCTGAAGACATACTGTAGGTTTCTACCCCGACATCGTCTGACCCCCTGGGCCTGGGCTAACCTCTGTGTTGCCCCTTTTGCCGCTTCACAAGGGTCTGTACTGCACTCCTTGTCATTCCACGGCATGCCCTTCCGACATCCGTGACATAAACCTTATCTGGCACACAATGGGCAAAAGCAAGTTACACACTGGACAGGATGCCAGTCCATTACAGGGCACACTGAAACAACTACACACACACACTCGCCAATTAACCTACCAGTATGTCTTACCATTTTATGTAATACCAGTATGGACTGTAGGAGGAAACAGGGGCACCCTATGGAAACCAATGCAAACCTGGAGAGAACATACAAACTCCAGCAAATAGCACACCAGTGCTTACTGAATATCTTTATTTTTGGTGCAGCAATGCTAAACATTGCACCACCATGCTGCATCAAAAATAAAGATATTCAATAGAAGTAGAATTTCTCTGTGGGATTTGTTTAATATGTCCCCGGGCGGTTCAAAATAAGCATGCACGTTCACTGAAAAAGAAAATTTTCCTAAACAGATAGTCATCAATCTTGGAGGAAGAAGCTAGAGCACTGAAAAACTGTCAAGAGTGAATTCAGTCAGTCTGTCTTATTTTCTCCCAGAGGATGAAGTGAAGTCCAAAATGTAGTCCTCAAGGTGAATGTAAGTCCTCATCAAGATACAATAGTAGGAGAAAATCAGACTTTGATTTATTGCTCACCTGACAACATGAGCAACTCCAAAAATTATGTAATAATCCACTTTAAACACCACACAAAATTCTCTCCACTACTTTAACAAAAAACAGGCAAGATTTGGGCCCTATTGACAAAGTGTGTTAAATGATTTACATTTCCATTTTTTTTCCTTTCCCATTGACTTTCAATGGAATAACCTGTGTTTTCACTGGAAGGCTTTGCTTTTTATCACCGAGCAGCAGTATTTTTTAAAACTGCTGCCATGTCTAGAAGTACAGGTCATAAAAAATAAAAACATTACTCCACATTTCAAATTCCTTGTAGTCATTAATTTGGAGCTATGAACAAGAGAGGCTTTGAGACGTGAACAAGATGTCATCTGCTTTATGATCACTAACCTGTATTTGCAACTAAAAAAAATAATAGAGGGTTCACAGGTACAATACTTTGAATTTATATAATACTTATTAATACTTGGCATTTCCAACATAAGCTTTAACACAATACATGTGTTGGTCTATAACAAAAAATATTTCTGTATTCAGTCGGTGAAACAGTTTGATCAATAATATTGTTCAGTGATGGCGGATGTTAACACATGTATACTCAGTTCATTCCACAGTTACTTAACTGGTTAAATAAAGTAATAATTCTTTGCATGTTATATAGTGCTTTTCATTCTAAAGAATCTATAAGCACTTATTCATTTGCACAAAGAAAGGGGCTCATTTCATCCACCACTAAAAAGCAACACCATGAGCCATTTTGCATCCCCATTACATAGCAGGTAGAGAAGGAATAAATTGCTTCACTGGTTGAATTAAATAGGTCAGATTGTGCAAGCCAAGATCTAGGACATGTTTAGTCAGTAAATCAGTTAACTGGCATCTGTTTAATGTCTATAATGACTCCAGCAGTGGTTTGTAACTGTTTACACTTTGTAATTCTGTAACTAAGTTTTAGAATTCTGGTTCTCTGGTGGCCCAGCTCACCCAGCAGCAGTCACATTCAGAAAAAACAGAATTATGTTACTGCAGAACTGTACAGCTACTCTATCTTTTATAAAATAGAAATACTGTCGATGTAAAACGTTATCTGAATATAAAATATGTATCCAAATTGCCTAAATTAATCAGATTATTTATTTATTTTATTTTTTTACGTGAACTTTCCAGAAATTCCAGAGTACACACTGATCAAACTATTTCCCAAGCTGCAGTATAAGAACCACTGCCGTGGCAGATATGTTGTAAATCATGCACTCTCTCCCACTCTGCATGATTGCAGCATTTTAAATTAACTTTCTCTGTACATTATCTATCTCACGGTTGAGAAAGCTATCACATAAACCCAAGTAGCTAGCTAGGGTGCTGCTCCTTAGTATTTATTTCAAGGATTCTAGTACATGGGTTAAACAGTGATGACCTAAGCTAATTTAGAAGCCACACACTATTGAACTAGAATTTTAAGTAGGTAAATAAGTTCTTGCCAAGGAGAATGAATGAATCTCTCCATCCCTTCCCTTTCCATCCAGCAGATTTCATATCACAAGATAGTGAAAAAAGCATTGAAATAGGAATATGACTGATTTTACTGTTCACTCAGTATATTCTCCTCTCGTTAAATAATAACTCTGAAACTAGATACAGTGACAAGTCACCCCAAAAGAATTGCAGTTAAAGATGTCAGCTTTCCAAGCCATTCAGCCATTTCTTTAGTTATTCTAGGGAATTAACTTCAACAACCTGGCTCTGTAATTTACTTCTGTTCATAGTCGTACTGTATATAAACAAATTGTTAGTAACTTCTTATGTTTCACTATTTATCTTGAAGTAGTCTTCTGTGTTGAGTTCATTGATGCCCATATAAGCTTTAAATATGTGTATTGTTCACACAGTTGTTTTTTTAAGTAGTTCCAGATCAACAATACCCTTTTTGTAATTTAAAGAGAAATATTGTACAAAAAATATTCTTAATAAGAACTTAACAGTGTATCTATCGTATAACTGTAATAGGATTCCACATTTAACTTTTATTGGGATGCTACATTTCTGTAGGAATCTGGCACTGTCTGTCATTAGCATTTAATAATTGAAAGAAAAACTGGCATATTTTTTAAACAGTTTCAGAATAATTACACGTAAAGGTTAGATTTTCCCTCTTATACCAATAAGAGGATGGGCTGCTTTCACAAATAGTGCTCCAGAGCCGATTGTACACCTGAAAAACAAAAATAATTAAAATATTTTTTTAAATATATTGACTATATTAACAACAAACAAGTGATGATCACTAATCAATCAATACAATACTTTAATATGTAACAGGAATCACTGTATTATTTTTTTAATCTAATATGAATACCTAGACTGTAGATTTTTATTATCTCTAATCTTGTAGAGTTACTCAGGCTGGCAAGGGAAAGCATATTTATTGAGGTGTTCGGACAGCTCAGGCATTTGATGAGATAAGCAACCTAGGAACTCAGGGATATCTACAGTAGTTAGATTACAAACCTAATTTGAGTAGAGACTACAGTAGATGGCTGCCCATCTTCCCACATTGAAATTTCCCCCTAATGTAAGAAGCTGGACAACCCAGAAAATGACCAGCTGCTCATGTGACCACATAGAGTACACAAAACACAAGCAAGGAGGACAGAAAACAAAATAGTTGGTAACGACAATTGACAGGATAGGAGAGAGCAATCTACAGATTACAGCTCATCTTCATCACTGAATTCCTTCTTCATCAATCAAAACCACAAGGCATGGAGTACTGAAGGGAATTAAGAGTAAATTTATGGAAAGGGGTTGTGCTTTCATGTTTGTGGTGCTACTGCTATCCATTTCTCCTTTTTTCTGATTTTAAATCCTCCAGTCAGAATTCTTTTTTCTTCTTTATGTGGCTGCATTTAAAGGACCAATGGTCGTCTACTGTTCAGCATCATAGAGGACAGACTCATCTGTGGAGGATTAGTGAAATTAAAGCAGGCTTGCTTACCCTTATAAAAATTTATGTTCTCAAAGCTCTCTCCATTTGTATGTATATTCAGTATTATTTGCAATTGTGTGTTTTATGTTTTTTTTATATGTTTAATACAAATTAATCTTTTAAGCCATTATATCTCCACCAAGAATTTCTTT
The DNA here is from genome assembly GCF_059453375.1 of Lepisosteus platostomus. NCBI lineage: Eukaryota > Metazoa > Chordata > Actinopteri > Semionotiformes > Lepisosteidae > Lepisosteus > Lepisosteus platostomus. Next base: position 54,013,805 of record NC_142618.1, read on the forward strand.
ACAGAAATTAAACATAATTTTCCAAAGTACAGTATGCTCTAAACAATTGGAGTTTTGACGTAAATATTTATTAACTCATTTGACATAATATAATCTGATAATCATAATTATTATAACAAGTGTAATCGTATCATGAGCAGAGTATTTTCAATTCAAATAGGTTTTAATGGGTTTTGATGTCTTTTATACTATTTATGTTGCATTTTTCATTAGCAGTTATAAAACAGGATTTTACTTGTAAAGGAAAGAGACCTCTCAGAGAATTTTACAATTAATTCATGTCACTTTAGAAAATATTGTTCATTTGAACTTATTAGTGCTCTTAATACAGTGCTTCAATCTAACTTACTGCCAAGTCTTTATCAATTGAGTGTGTATTACATTAGGGGTGGTATTAATGAATACACTGGGCAGTGCAATGAGATAGCATTTGGGATTAAAGTTGCTGTAGAGGGTATTCATAACGTGAATGTTGCTTTTCTCCATAGCTTTATCACTTACAGCTTTTTTAAGAAACTGTACACTCTTCCAAACACATTCATTTCCTATTCCCCTTTCATCTCCTTTGACACATAGGTGGTGATCAGCGTCAGCTGCTGGCATATTTATCACTGATGTAATCTAAGGTGTTAAATCACTTAAGTGCTTCAATGTCAACTATAGCACTTCTATAAATTTAAACTACTTTAAGTAATCTTGTGAAGAAATGTCTTTGGCTTTATATGAAAAAAAAATCTTTTATTGTGGAGTTAAAGTTGCTCATGCTAAAATTATTATTAATATCGGATTATAATGTCAGTCATCAACGTTAGCTGAGACTTGTATGTCTCTAAATAGCTTGCAATGCTGCCTAAACAGTAGTAAAATGTATTCAAATATTGAAGATATTCCAATCCACCGATATTTATATCATTTCCAGTTGATATAAACTTCTTTATAAGTGTATTACATAGTATATTATACGTAAGCATTAGATTAAAACATTTTACAGTTTTTAACAATCGTATGATTTTTTCATTTTATGACATTTCAAAATCAGTGATGATAATTCAGAAACTCAACACAACATGTTGTTTCTCAATGCTAAACTGTTACAGACTATTACAGTGACAGTATTGCAGTTGGATCAGTATTTCAATATATCAAAAAGTAATATTTGTAAGCCTAAGAGAGTCTATTTTTTTATTACTGTTGCCTGCATCCTGTCCTGTCCATCCTTCCTGTCATAATGTCTTTCTTTACAGGTGATATGGATGGTCTAAAAGCCTGTGATCTCTTACCTTTTTCCAGTTAAAACTTTGTGTGCATTGGAAGTCAAACTGACAAAAAAAAAATTGGCCCACGTGGATGCTGCATGTTACCCAGTTGGGTGTCACTCTTCAGTTGTGGATGAAGTGAACCCTGTTCCATACTGTATGTAAAGTATTCTGAGAGATTTGGGAATACAAAACACTACATAAAATAATAATTCCTAATCTGGAATCTTTTATTTGTTTCCATACCTAGGAACTGTAATAGATAAACATTTAAATTTTGGAGAGAATACCAGTTGCATTTTTAAGAAGGCTAGTCAGTACTGGTATATTTTGGATCAGCAAGTTGATAGGGCTTGGTGGTGAGTCAAAACATTTTAGAGAGAGTTTATAGAGTGTTTGTAGAAATCATCCTAACTCTTGGTATCACAGTGTGATACGGTAGCCTGAGTATTAAGAGTAAGGGGACATAGGCCAGAATTGTTAATACTCCTAATACAATTATTGGTCAACCACAGAAACAGATTAAAGAGCCGTATTATAGTGCAGTTCAAAGGAAAGCTCGGCTTATCGTTATTGACCCATCCCACCCTCTTCATTCCCATTTTCAACCTTCAGGGCGACATTTTAGAATCCCTATGGCCAAGAGAAATGGATACAAGAAATGTTTTGTTCCTTGTGCAATTGGTAAATTAACCACAGCAAAGATCCCTGTATGAAACTATCAGATTAATATAAAGATAGTGATAATGATGAGCAGAGTGAGATGTGTGTATGTGTAAATGTATTATTGTATGGTTAGGGCTACTGTTTTTTTTATGTCTATTTATTTTATGTTGAGGCCAAAGATGAATTTCCACCCGTTAGGATGGACAATAAAGTTTTATAAATAAATCAAGAGTGCTAAAACTCTACAAGTTACAAGGTGAGATGCTTTTCAGTTAACATCAAATTGTTTAATTGATCTTAATCTAAAAAGTACATTTTATAATTGATGCTGATCACTAAAGATCTCAGAGCACTTTAAAATTGTACTTCGTGTTTACAGTTTACTGATAAGTTTACTATGGTGGCATGTTTCTTTAACTGGTTAAGTGAATAGGATGTTCAACATTATTAATTTCAACAGAAAGAGATATATAAGTATGTAGAGTGCAACAGTTACAAGTGGTTTTAAATAACTGCAGTTACTAATGATAAAAAACATCCTGTACTCAAGAAGGCAATTTTTATACATTGGGATTTAGACAAGATACAATGGATGTTAATTACATTCCGTACTCAGAAAATCATGGAATGTTACAAATAAATAAAATAAAAGGGATACTGTACAAACAGAGTCATGGATATTTCCTTTTTTATAGAGTTTTGTCTTGATCTGTCCTTGCCACCTGCAGCAAGATGACTGAAGATCATCTGGCCTTATAAGTTTTACATACTGGATAGTAGGGTGGAAGTCATGTGAAGGTATTAGCTAGAACAGAGATGGAAGCAGTATACACTCCTGGAATTCTTGTTGCTCAATGACCTAAAGTAGTGGTGGTGGGCTGGAGAAACCTGAGTTAAACAACTTGATGATTATAGCCTGTGATCGATGCACTGCAGTATATAACTACTATAAGGTGGGGGGGGGGGGTGGGGGGAATCTTAACCTGCTTGCTTGTGGAACTGGAAGGGAACACAAATTACCATCACCAGTTGCCTCCAGAGGTCATGGACTGACACAGGAGATTCTACCTGGTATTACAAAAGAACAGTCAAGAAATATTGAAATACTGTATGTCTTACTGTAGCTTGGACAGTCACCTGTAGAAGGATCGCAATGTAATCCTAGCTCTGTCCTGCCTAAAATGTTTTTCTTTCAGTCATTTTAATAACACGGAGAAAATGTTTTTTTTTTTTTAAATTGAATGCTTATCCAAACACTCATATTGTTTTCAACAGGTACATGCATGCATGATGTACACTAATGTATGTTTCTAGTTCTCTAAGGAATTTAAAGCATTTTAAAATTCAAAAATATATTATAATGTTAATGTTATGAATATTAATTAACACTTGCAATTTCACAAAGGTTTAGTAGTGGAATCCAGTGAATCACTTCTAATTCCACTCTGGTTATATAGAATCAAGGTTATCAACTCTATATACTGTATGCAATCAGTTCTGTCCATGAAAGTTAATTCATATTCATTTCCGTAAGACACCGTGACAATAATCTTGTAATGTGTTCTTTAAAAGTATATTTAAAACTGAGAACAAGAGGCACGTTTTTTACACAAAGGCTTGTGGGAGTAAGGAACAAGCTACTTAGCCAGTTTTGAAGTCAGTACCTTGCTTTCCTTCAGGAAACACCCAGATGAGATCATTGGATCACTATGCAAATGACTACTAAACAGGCTAGAAGGGCCAAATAACTTTCTCATCTTTTCAACCATTTTTTATTTTTTTGAATTTACTTTGAGACACATTTTAAACCAGTTGCTATGTTTATATAGTTTTTAATCTTTTTTTATCTCTTTCTTCTAACTATTGACCCAAACACCCTTTCCTGTTGGTTATATTTTTCAATGCTTATTAACTGTTCAATAATTAGCAAACTATAAATATGATGCAGAGTAAAAACAGTACAATCAAAAAATTGTACCTTGTTTCACAATTGTCTAATGTTAGCTGATTCATTATCAAAAAGGTGACAAATTTCTCTTACAGCTAGCAAACTAAATTTACAATGTGAGTTATCACAACCTAATTAAGTCAGCCTAGGGAGTTTAATTATTCCAAATATACCTAAAGTAATTCACCCAAGTGAAATATAATTTGTTAGGCACAGCTATGATATAACGGCTATGTACTTGGCTATACTGTATAAATTATATCTGAACATTTTATCTATCTAGTTCAGCTACAGTAAGTAGCTTAAACACATACTGTACTAACCTCTACATTTTTCTTAAATTTCAACAGCATGATTACAGAAGCTGCCACTTTCATTGTCCTTGAAAAGCAATAAGGCACTAGATTTTTTACCTCTTATATATATTTTATATATATTTTAAGTCAAGTCAGGAATGCTCCACACTGCCTGCTGCCATGAGCATGAGCCAGAGTAGTAGTTAGAATGATTAACCATATTTAATTCCATGTACAAACTCTTGTGATTGGATATTTTGAAATGTTACACATTTTAGAAAATGCCATTAATGAAAAAAGACATGTTTGTGTTTCTCGGTTGAATGTTATCTATGACTTACACAAAACATAATCACATGTTCATAATTTAATTCCAAATTTAGTAAACTATATTATTGTATTTGATTACTGGTATTTATAAGGATTTATATTACAATTGCTTGAATTCAGTGGGAAGTTATTACAAAAGTTTACATCAGGCAGTTCAAAATGATAAATAATCCTTTTGGGTATCAGAATTACTGTTCATTTTGTTTAGTATCAACTCGGGGGAATTATGGCAGTACATATACTGTATATACTGTATATTCCTGTTCCAGTTTCATCGTGCTTTTCTAAAAGGACATAAATCACTTGCACGGTTTGTACCAGCAGAAGCTTGCTGTGCATGACTGGAACATAGAGTAAACATGTTTCTCTGCCATGGAAATAGGTGTGACTGAATGAAAAATGAAATTGAGAGATATTTCCAAATTGATAGTGAAGCTGTGGATGTAGCTCATTCTAACAAAGCAGAAATCTGCTGAACTGTAACTGTATCTTTTATTACAGTTGTATGGTTGTTTGGTTACCGATTTTCCTCTTAAGCATAGATGTTAATTATGTTTACAACTAAAAAATCTCAAACAGCACAATTGATCAAACCAGGGTTATGTTACATTCATTCAACATATTGTATTTCTATTGCAGATTGTCTTGTTTTATTTATATAGTTCTGTCTTAAAACAAATTGACGTGTTGAAAAACTGTGACAAGGCTCTTCTTTTTTTAAAGACATTTAGTATTAAATGGTAAGAACATAGAAAGAGGAAAAGAAAAGCTAATAACCAGAATGGACCCATTTAACATTAATCCTGTCTTAGTACATTAAGTCAGGGTGTCGAACGTACAGCCTGTAGGCTGGATCCATCCTGCCAAACCCATTTGCTGGGCCCGTGAGGCAGTTGCAGTCAGAGGCATTAGCTTGGAATCAGTCTGCACCTTGTCTGATCCGGAACAGCCCACACACAAAGCAGGCACCCTTGGAAATGTTATAGTATCAGTCTTGCATACACAGAGCTCCCTATAATTCTATTCCTCTGTCTAATCACAGGGCCCCTGGGGTTTGATGATGGGGGTTTTGACAAGGGCAGGTGTTTGTACGACAATGGTGGGAAACAATTGGCACTGCAAGCTTTTTCGCAACACTTCTTCCAAACTCCTCCAAATCCTGGAGCAAACTCGGTGACTGAATGACCATTGGTCTCACAGAAGCTGTACAGTACCTAATGTTTCTTTATTATCTCAAAATGAGATTTTTAAAGACAGTAATAAGGACCTTGTAGTTTTGATATTGAAATAAATAAAATAAAGTCCTGCTGTCCAGGAGAAGTGCAGAATTGTATATTTCTTCCTGGGAGTCGATGGGAAGCTGACATTATTGATTTGTACAATAGGTACTATTACTGGTCTTCACAGCCAGGTCTTATTTTGTCAAAAAAAAAATTGAAAATGTGGAGGTGTGTGGAGAGTACTGATGGGAATAGTTGATGTGCATGGGGGGATTTTGTGGGGTTGGAGAAATTGTTTTTTTTTTCATCCAAGGGGAAATAGGAGCTACTGCTTTCAAAGTTATGCCATGTGCTGTTTTGGTGGATTATTGGATCATTCAAATAGGAGACAAAAAACAGAGTGGAAGAGGAGTACATGAATTGAGTTACCATGACAAGAATATGAAATATAATGTTCCTGTATGCATATTTAGAGGTACAAAACACATATCACAGGGAAATAGCTAGAAGAATGAAAGTTCTAAATAACTGAGTGAAAATTACAGTCAATAAAGTATCTTTTGTTTTAAGAATTAAACCTCTGCAAATCATTTCAGTTGCACATTGAGATCTGTGCATATCAATATACTGTATACAGTACAATGAAGAGCTGACAAGTTTTTGCTGGAAGATACAGGCGATCGGAACTTCAAAAACTTTCATCAGACAGATTGTCAATATTTCTATAAAGGGAATCAAAGCTTACGATTAGCCAAAACAGAAAAAGAGAAGAATGCTATAGACAGCAGATACTGTATATTGCTTGAACACTTCAGTTCCAAGAGAACAGAGTGTATGATAGGAAAACCAGCCAAGATGATGTTGTGCAGTAAAAACAGCAAAACATAGTGATATAGAGATTTTTGATTGCTTTTCTAGAGTGCGAACAGGAAATATGACTGGCATATAAAATTTAATATAATTACATTGTAATTCTGTTGGTAAATGCTACACTCTACCCTTAGGCAATGTCGACACGAAAAGTGAATGGTTTATTTTTCAACTTGGTAACGGTCCACAGCACACAGCCAGGCTGAACTTAAATTCTGTACGCCAGACGGAGAAGCGAGGGAGATTGAAATTAACTGATTGCTCTCCCAGGTTCCATCAACTTAATCTCATTGAATCAATAACTGGTTATGATTCCTTCTTCCTCAGCTCTATTTCATAAGAATAGCTCTAGCAGAAAGACTACAAGTGTACAGTATACAGTATGCATTGACAGAACGTCTCTATGAAAATAATGTAGTATAGCAGCAGTTCTCCATCCTGGTCATAGAGCACCTAAGTGATCTCTGGCTTTTGTTCCAGCTGAGCTCTTAATCACTGGTTTAATTGATTTTAATTCATCTAAATGAGATAGATTTTAAAATTTGCTTTCAGATTTTAACAAGTTGAAATGTATTTCGAAATGGTATCGTCCCTGTACTAATTAGGGAGTTTTCAGTTTTCACTTGAATTACCTCATCTGGAGTATTATATGAAATGTGACCCATGGGAATTAAATAAAGTATTTTTTTTAAAATACTGTCATTCCCACCTGTTTCTGTCCATCATAAACTGCATAAACCGGTCACCTATTAAGAGTGTTTTAGTCTAAAATAAAGGGGGGGAAATTATTAATTAGCAAGTTTAAGAAAGAATACCTAAAGTTCTATATGCTGAAGGTTTTGGAAATAATGTGCTTTAACTCAGATATTTTTAAACCAAGGCTTGAGTGCAATATAATAGTCTTAGCAGGCAAGCAGACCCAGCTACAGGCTATGGTTATAGCTACGTATTCTCACTAGTGACTAAGGACCCAGCTGGAATGAAAACAAGCAGACTTGGCTGTCCCTCAGGAACTGGACTGAGAATCACTGCTGGAATCATAATTGGAAGGCAATAAGACCAGTAAATCTTACTTCTATTAGATGCAAGGTTATGAAAACGACAATTTGAAATAAACTAGAGGATCATCTCTACTGCAGCAGGATTATAGGTGAAAAGGGCATATTAAATTCAGATTATTAGAAAGCTTTCAATAAAGTTCCTCATACAGGATTAATTATTACATTTGTGGCTGATGAATACGAAACCAGTACAAATAATGCTCAAAATGGGGGTGAAGTCATTAATGTAGTACTGCAGGTATATGTATTACCACCACAGCTCTTCCTAGTTAATATTAATAATCTACTGTAGATCAATATCACATATACAGGATGAAGTAATACTGTATGTAATTACCAGTGCAGCAAGTCACCGGCATTTCTGGGATAAAATGGATTGCATGTTTGTTTCAGCAAAACCTTTTGGTTTAAAATAGGTTTGGACTTACAATATTTAATGTGTCAGTTATTTTCAGTGCTCAACGATCTGTTATTCAATCATTAATAAAAAAACAAACCGCAAGTTTCACTGCATATTAGCTCACACATGCATTATTATTATTAGGAGTGCTAACTGGTTGTCGCACATACCAACAGAAATGTTGTTTTTTTAATTATTTTTATTGCTTTTCAGTATGGAATTGACCTCTGTGTGTTTATTCATAATTTGTATTTCTAAAACTGTTTTTCTTTAAAAACAAATCTGGTAAAACGTCTAAAAATTGTGTCCCATTTCAGGCCATTTACTGTATTGTACAAATGGTTTTAGAACAGATACTGCCACACTAAGTGGTTTATTGATCGGTTGGTCAAAAACCACATTTCTTTAGTTCTTAGATTGTTCAATCAATCATTTAGGCTCCACTCAGACGTGTTTCCCACAGTGATTTGGCCTGAGCTACTCTTTACCACAGGCCTTCACAAGTGAAAGCCTGGAAAATTACCACACTTCAAAACGAAGGTCATGGTTTCCATGTGGTTATCAATTCTACTATTTTAATTCCATTAATTTACATTTACAATTAGACAGTTTATAACAGTTTAATGAGGCAAACCCTTAATGTCCATTTCTCTTGCCATTTGTCTGGAGCCTGTTTGTCGTATACTGTAAAAATACCTACTACCTACTATCACTATAACCTTGAATGTGTTCTCTACCAAGTACTGCAAAAGCCATCAGTCAACCACTGTTAGCTGACACTGCTCAGTACTAAGTTACATTAAGGTACTCTTTCCAAATTGCCCAAACTAACCAACCAGTTCCAGCTGTTTTTTTCTCTATTGCTGTTCTTAAAGTTGGGGTATAATGTTCCAGGTATTATGTGCCAAGGCCACATTACGCATTTGCGATAATCTGTAACATATTGGTGGAGTCTGCTGTATTGGAGGTAATGTTCTTCAGATTACTGGCAGTTTTAATTTACAGCACTACTACTAATGTAGGTTGACCAGTATGTATCATCAGTGTATATGATCAGCTTTATCAACTTTTGGAGGACTATGAATTGTCTGCCTCACCAACAAACATGAAATAAGAAAAATGTTTTTTATTAAAAGAGTAAATATGGTAAAGCTGTATTTGATGTAGTATGTGTAGTAAAAATATTCTTCTTCCCATTTAACAGAGAGAGTTAATAAATTCCATATGAACACTTGTGCTCCTGGAACACCTGGTGAATAATGTCAAAGCCCAGCCTTCTGAATATTGTGAAACTCTTCAAGATTATGAGAAAGAGAAATCGATTAGAATTTAATGAGCGAAAAAACAATAATATGATTGTGAAATAATAGATATATATTCCTTAATAACTTAATTTATAAAGAGAGAAGGTAAATTGCAATATCCAAGATATAGAGGCTTATGTCTCTTTGAGAATCATTGGTGTCACAATTCCATTTATTTTATTGCAATTGAATTTTTATTTCTGCGTTTATGGTTTGTGATCGTACTTTAATATTTTGGAGATCCTAGCTCACTCTTATTTCTCTTCTTCCTTCCTGTATATTTCCACATTGCATTTGCAGAATAAAATTAGTACCCTTGAAATTAATTAAACTAATCATTATCCATACTGCCTTGTGGGTAAAGGATGAACATTTGACCTTTTATGAAATTAAAACATGCTTACCTTGCAGGTTTCTTTACAGACTGCACTCTTGGTAGAGCTGTCTTTATGTGAATGAAAATACTTTGTCACATTAACTTCTCATTTTCAATGATTTTTATTTAATCAACACTTCAATATTTAGAACAAATGAATTCTATCATAACCAGTTTCATTAGGAGGGTCTGTGTCTAAGCAATAGTTCAGATGACAATATTTTGGTGGTTTGGCTATTTCTTGTTTCAAATATTACTTTTACATCTGGGTTACATCTAGGTTACATCTTTTAGATCTAGGACTTGATTTGATTTTGGAGAATCAGCAATTGAAGACATGTTAATTGACTTCAAACACAAGAATCTTCTATTATCTCCATTTCTCTTTGCAATTTCTTGGCACTCCTCCTGAAAACGTTCACCATTTTGGGGTGATTTTCTGACTGGGGACAGGTTTTCAGCCCATTATTCACTCACCCTAGTCTACAAAAAAGGTTCACACTCATAGAAACATCTTTCAATGAGAATGGTCAGTTCATGTTTCAGGATCTGAGCAAACATATACAGTATGCTCTGGGGGTCCTTATTATCCCTACCTCAGGCTCCTCTCAGCATTTCATGCCTACTCGATACCATTAAACACAATGGCTGATCTAATTATTGTAATTTTTTATTTCTAAAGCACTTGAATCATCCTTAGATTAATTTTCTTTCTCTAAAATTCTAGCACACTAGGTGATGTATTACACTTCCACACATTATGCACAGTACAATATGCACTATCCATCCACTTTCTAACCTACATTATTTAATACAGAGTCACGGGTGGAGCTGGGGCCTAGCCCAGCAAGCAACAGGCATAAGGCGGGATGGGATGCCAGTTCGTCTCAGAGCATAGACAGACATAAGTAAGTGCACACACACACTCATACCAGGACCAATTTGTTTTTCACAGAAGCCAATTAACCTACCAGCATGTCTGTGGACTCTGGGAGGAAACTGGAGCAAGTGGAGGAAACCCACACAAACACAGAAAGAACATATAAACTCCTGTATGCATTATTGTATCAGTGATTACAGTTGACCATTATTGTCCCTTTCTTTCATAGATGAACTTAGGGCATTCACTTTGATGAGTAATATAGAATGTGTGTAAAGAATATGCTTTTACAGTAAATATGACTGGCATGGCACTCACATTTGATCCTTAACTGTTCCCACTGTATACATTAATTTTTCTGGGTCTTCAGGTACAAAGTCTTTTGCTAGTGGGTGTAACTGTGTCTAAAAAATCTATTTTTTTAGCTTGGTTGGAAATGTGAACCTTTTTTTTTAAAGAAAACATACGATCAAAACAATGTGGTACTGAAACCTCATTGGAATTCACGATACGCAAAATACAACTGAGATAAAAAAAATAATCATTTTAAATCTAATCTTTAAATATTTATGTTTAATCTTAAAATCTTAATACTGTTCCAGATGCAAAACTGTGTGTGTTGCATTTAAAATGTATGTGTTTTGAAGACATTACCAAATGTCAGACAAGCAAAACCTAAACCATCTCTGCTTTGTTTCGTTTTTGCTTTCTTCATTTTGCATTAATGTTAATTTTCTTTTGGTTTAATTGTGCCTAAAATTAAGTCCTACTTGTTGGTATAGCTAACTCTATCTTTAGTGTCAAATCAGATAGCAAGGATTCATGAAAATCAAGTCTGAACAATTTCTCAATTTCTATGACACTGAATTGTGAATACAAGATCAGTGAACTGGAGTGACGCACAGGGATTCTCATCTCATTGTTAAGTAAACAGCATGATTATGTTATTATTGCCCTATTAATTATTATATTCATAGGGCTTTTAGAAAAAAATAGATATTAAGTACAGCATTGTTCTGTAATTACTTTTGCTTGCAAGCTATGAAAAGTAAATTAATTGCAAACAATGGAATTATTTTTTTTCCTAAAACCATCTTAATATCTATAAAAAATGTTTACACATGATTGCCACTTTTAATAACTGAGTATAAATAATAAGAACTGTTAATCTTTATTTTAATGAAACTGCTGTTTCCAGTATTCAGAGTGATGACACAGCCAGCGAAGTAGAAAACAAATCCAATTAACTGTGATGTTCATTAGACTGTGGATTTTCTTATGACCTCCATGAGTCATTTTCCGAAAAGGCAGAAATCCCCTGAATGTATACTAAGAATAAAAATATTGCATCAGAAACACATGACCTTTTCCTTAACTTGTTATTGTAACTATCCATTCAAATGCATCAACCTTCCATTTTATTTTATCTCGGTAAACTCTACTTTTCAAAACTGTTACACAGGTTTTTGTAGAAAATAAAGACAGTTCTGCACAAAACCTCATGCAATTTACATAAGGGAAGAAAGGTGAAAATAATGGCATTAATCAATAAAATTGAATTAATTAATAAAAATGAATAAAATTAGGCATTAATCAAAAGCTGTTTTTAGAGACAATTATCTTGTAAAATTATATTGTCTCAAGCAATGATCCAATGTACTCTTTCTTCGTTAAGGAGACCACTCTCAAAAAGGACCTTCAATTAAAATGAAAAAAATTTACTCAAACACTGATCAAATATAATTCTATTTGTTTTAAGTAGTATACCTAGAACTGCGCATCATGAAACCCTCCAAAATATTTTCAGTAGAATATGTAAGAGTCCTAATTTTACACATTGCCACATTATCCAAAACCCTAAGCTGTAAACTATAGATGTAAGGTAACAAAAAAAATGTTGTATTTATTTATATACTACTTAATAACCAAAATGTTACTTTCAGCTGCTCGAATTAAGATGCATAAAGTATTAACTTAGACAGATTAGAAGTGTAGCTGTGAACTACAGCAATTCAGTTCTTCATTTTATCAAGTTAATTTACAAGCAATACTCTCAAATAAAGGACTAATCATGTCATTCCATGGCAGTAAACTATCCCATTGAAATTAATGGTTAGAAATTGAAGGAAGGTTTTGAATATATTTTGAATATCTGATGAATACTTGTATGCTATAACCTTTAGCACTTAAACTGCCTGAATAACATTTACTGATTGTTGCAGAAAGGTTACCCTACCCCCACATACTCATTGTTTTCCTTGTAGAATTGCTCATATACTGTAGGTTTGGGTTAGTGAAAAGCTTGACATACTGTATGTTTGATCATTTCACGTTCTCTAAATGTGTGTTGGAGTAAAGGTTAAATTAATGTGATTGCAGTTCAATCAATGATTTTAACATGCTTGATCATTTTGTACATTGTTAGTGTGGAAATCTTGCATTTTGAATCATAAATAAAATAAAACGAGCTGGTTTAAGATATGCACTGACGCACAATAAGAACTCGACTTTTAGGTCTAATGGTTTTACATTTATGTTTCCAAAATATAAAGATCCATGACCTGTTTCTAATGAATTTTGGTTGTTTGTGTTTGCAAAGTTTGGTATTTCAAAATTGTACATTTCTGTTATTAGGAAATTAAATGTTTCACATAAAGAATAAGTTATGGGGATACTATGTTATTTACAACCATAAATACCAAGATTACTCAATCATCCTCTACCATTACACAAAAAGTGTAACACCTAACTGTTTTCGGAGTTGAAAAGTAAATCAATATTTTTATGCTTAATGACTTTTCTTGAAGTAAAGCAGGGAATTTCTGGATTCATTGCCGCCAATCAATGAAGACTTTGGATTCAAGATTTTATTTAAGTCCCAGTGGTTAGGAAATTGATTCAAGTAATGATGGCATAGAGTGTTGAACAACAGGCTACTGGCCAAAGGTCCTGTGCAGGCATGCTGGGGATTTGAGCAGTTGAATTTAGTCCACACATTGATTATTAGCTTGAGCATGGGGAAATAATTATTTTAGAGACCACAGTGTTTCTTTCCGTTAACCTGTTAACTGTTAAACCTGTTAACTTTTATAAGTATAAAGAAACCTGACATTTCCAAGAAAATTGCTACTCAATTGTAGTTCAGTATTACAGTAATAGTAAAAATAAAAACCCATGAGCAGCTAACTAATGCCGGCTTTATAGGTAACCTCTTGAAGTTACATATGTAGGCCTCAGGTTTCATTGCACTTTTATTCAACAAAATGCCTACGTTTTACAGCTTTCAGCTCTCTAATGTTCCAGTGTTGTGATTTTAAGACAAGGTTAAACAAGCATGTCAGATCAGCTGAAGCAAATCAACAGTGAAGCAGAAAAGTGTGAGGAAGTCAAAACGCCAGTCAGAATATTTCCATTGTACATTGGTGCAATTTTTTTGCGGAAAAGAAATGTTACTAGGATGAAGATTTGAGTAAAAGTTACTAGGCTGTTTAATTTACTTTATGTTAACGATTGAATAATTTTGCCATTGTAGTTTAAATAGCATGGTTGTATAGACAGCAAGCGTGTCTGCATTGAAGAGAGAAGTACCACTATGAAATTCTTGGTGACAGTTGGTTCTATTTTAGTTGAAGGAAGTCTCACTCTCTGCTTATGCATCCTCTCCAATGATTGGCACAGTTAGCTCCACGTGTTGTAGCGCCTCACAGCACTGTAAATAGTAATGAGAAAAACTTTGTGACGTCCAATTAAATTTTATGAAAATTCAATTTCATATTATCCAATCAAAAAATTCTCTTTATTAATTTTTCCTTGCAGATGGCCCTATGATATCCTAAAATAACATATCAAGCCACATTATACAACTAACTATTATTATTCGGCTAAATTAAATTTGTATTTAAACGCAGTGGATGTCTACACTAAATTGTGGAGTGAAATAGAGATTATATTATAGTCAGTTGACTATGGGCAGCCATTGTAGTAATGTTGTTAAGGTATGTGCTGAACTCCTAATCCTATATATATATTTATACTTTTGTACTTCACTATAGATGTACAGTACTTCAGCTGATTGTGACCATAAATGTAAAGATTATGCTACATAATGACCCCAATGCACCAAAACTACTCTAAGTGGTTCTTGATTTTTTTTCATTGTACAAACGAATGAATGTGTCAGATAATGTATAGGCTAAATAAGTTTTTTTTTATAAGAACAATTTTTATACAGATTGTTCTTAAATCTAGGTAGCAGATAAGCACACTAAATTAAAATATTAATTTCATAATAAGGCCAGGGCAGCTAGCAAAAATAGCAAAGGATGACCACATTGCATTTGAATTGTGTGATGTGTTAGATCTTCAGTGTTCTTCAGTATGTTATTTGAGATTGTACGCAGTGTTGCTTCAGATAAGACGTGGTTTTAAAATACACATTCTATTACACAATGGGTTTCTATCAGTTGAAATTAAATGAAAGTAATTTCATTTACAGCAGTTCACGAATACCTTTTAAATGAAACCAATGGAACAATAAAAGTATTTCCTTTTTTTCCTTTGCTGCAATTAAGATTCTGTGTTCACTCACAAAAAATAATTAAAAATGTTACAACGTCCTTTATAGTATGATTAAAATCATTTTGTGCACAATAACGTTGCTAATTAATGAGCAAAGAACTCTTCTAGTTGTACTGTACAACAGTCTTTGTTTTACAGTCTCTGGAAAAGAAAGGCTGTGATGTTAGATAAAAAAATGTACAGGCTTGATTTTCTCTGATAGTCGCAGGATTGATATCTAACCATAATCTGTGGATATCTGAGTTGTGATCAAGACAGACTATCAAACACTCATTTGAAGGTAGATTTTTTCTTTTACTGTTTTATAAGGTTTTCTTTTCAGTGTTGTTTTTAAAATATGCTTTACATACTGTATTAACACATTTTCAAAATAGAGTACGTATACTGTATGTGTCCATATTATTTTATGAGACGTGATTAAAATAAAAAACATACTCATTAAAACAGATCTTGCTAATTTTCACCCAGGAAAAAGGATCTGCATTCAAATTATAAGGAAGGGAGGATACACTTAGCATCCTTTACAATTAAGTTGAACAGGAGAGAAAAGCTGTTGAAAATATTCGACAAAGTTACATGCTGAGGAAGTAGACGTAGCAGGAAGAATGCACTGTACAGTAAGTGCTTTTCTGAGCTGCATTCAATTAATTGAAAAATGAAATACTTTTTTCAGACAGAAAAATGAATCCGAGGTTATTTAATTTTGGACAGTACTGTATATCCTTTAAAAACTAAACATTTTTAAAATTCCTCTGCAGGAAGCTTCCTTTAATTACTCAAATAAAGAAGATTAATATCAACTTTATATTTTCGCAGGTTTCCTAAATCATTGTCAGCTTAACACTTGACTATTACATTTGTTCAGATAAGCAAACGACTGTCTCAGGTAAGCAATTAAGAGCTCATTTTGACTGAAAACCAGAAAGCACTTTGCTATTCAAAGACAGCAGCTAACTGCCTCTGCATGAAATGAAGAAAACAGCACTGCGGATCATCCGTGTCAATTTCTGATGGATCTAATGCAAGGAAATGAGAGCCCATGCTTGACTCCCCTTAATCTAATTTGTCATTCAGGTCATGACACACTATTATTCCACTGCAAACTGAAAAAAAGAGTGACATTAACACCTAATCACTGACTGTGATGTTGTTCATTCTTAGTCTATTACTGTGCATACACAGTATTCTTGAAGTGTTAGGATTTCTTGAAGTGTAATGAGTGGAAAAGTCATTCATTATGCAAAATGTTCAGATTGAAATAATTTAAAAGATATTAATCCTTACTAACAAAGCTTTAAATATATTGGCTTTTGTGTTAAGACTATGGTATTAAGACATGTAAGACTTTTTGCATTTACTATAGTCTGTGCTAAAGGTATGGTCTTGTATTCCACCTTTCATTTGTAACCTTATTTTAGTATGATAAGACTAATGGATTGAGTTTTAGTTGTTTATGTATTCTATATAGTTAGAACATTATTTACCATAGGTATTCTTGAACTTGGGAAGAATGACAATATTATCTAAACCATGGACAAAGACAAAAATCACATTTGAACTTCAATGGAGCATTCATATTTATTTTGCTTCTTTCCCATGTACTGTAATATGTGGTCATGTAAATACAAGAAACATTATTGTATGCAAGAGACATCTACAGTATCTGGATTAAACAAAATGTATTAAACTAATGATCAAAGAAACATACAGTATGCACACCTTCTAGCATAAGCAGCAAGACTTGTAGTTAAAGAATGCTATTAACGAAGTGATGGGATAACTTGGCATCTAATAGCTCAGTGTTCCAGTAAGTGTACCTTATAGAACCACTCCTACAATGCTTCACAGTTTGCTATCATGCAACTTTTGACATACAACCTGGGCTTTTCAAAAGTATTCCTGCACATTCTCATATGGTTGAGAGGTATTGTGCCTAACTCTATACTGAATTGCCGCATTATGCTCAGAAACAAGATGTTCCTCAAAAGAGAGCATGAGTACAGTATGTGCACAACTGCTGAGTTAAAGAGAATGACTGGAAAGCCTGAACAAAAAGGGATAGTTAGCCATACAATTATTTTGCTGTTTTGAAATTTAAAAAAATGAACAGTGTTGAACAAAAAAAAATGATGGGCAATTATCAATTTCCTATGCACAGAGATGAAGTAAAATTTTCATGTTGTCTATAATTATTAGCGAGTGAAAAATAATAAAAGCTCATTAGCCGATTTATTGAAATAATAAATCAAATTGTTCAAAGATCAGGAGAAAACCAAAAGCCAATATTGGCTTGGTACTGTATATTTGCTGACACAAATTCAATAGCTTTTAACAAGGTACAGGAATTTCTTGTGACAAAAAGGAATCCATCAATTAATTTGTATTTAATATTTCATTGCCGGTGAAGGTTCAACCAAGCTTATTACCATGTGTTAGTCTGAAAGCAATCCTTGCACAAATATAGTTGTAATTACTCCATAAGAGCTGAAAATGGCTTCAAACATATGAATGACTTCTCACATTTTTTTCCTTGTGTAGAGAGTGCAAAAATAACTAGGTTCAGATAATAGAAACATTGATAATATTTTAATCATTTCTAATTAAAATATTCTGTACAAAAAATATGTAAAATGAAATATGCTACTTATTTATTAGTAGGCATCTCCAGTAATTAATATAAAATCTGAATCAGATTATGAGGAAGAAACATGCTTATTTGGTATTACTTCTGATCTCTTGTTGTTGAGATGTTGTACCACTCTTTTGGCTGTATATAAGGGATATTTTTGATTGGAATGGCAAGGTGTCAGCTGTGCTGGCTCAAGACCAAGCAGATGCTGATCTGCTATTCATTCAATGAGAGCTATTTGTATATAAAGGGAGACAAATGTCCTTGAGTAAAAAGGACACAGAGCACTCCCTTACATCCAAGTCTCAGAACAATGATTGGACACGTTTCTGAAGTTGAAAGAGCTAACTGTATTATAGAAGTAATTTATAGTATTTAAGCAAATTGAAATCCAGGAACGTATCCACCTACCACCTTCTAACTACACATGTCTCAAAATTATTCTTTGCACTAAGACCTCATTATTGTACAATTTGATCACTTTGTTAAAAATATTGCCACATTGCTGCTCTGGAATCAGTTCAGAGAAGATACATTTCTGGGCTCTAAGGAATGTCCTACACTGACAGACAATAAATCCCAGAAACAGTAGGATGTATCAGATAATATAATATTTGAAATATGATCATTATTTTAGCCACACCCAATTATTTCTCAGCTTCCTTAAATGAGATAATTTTGTGGTCTGGTGAGCTGACAAAATTCCTAAATTGTCTGGAACTGACACATAAAAAGAAAATTGCTAATGTAGGGCCCATCCATAAAAATGGTGACAAAATTTAACCAAGTTATTACAGACCAATAAATCTTGTTCTATAAAATGTAAAGTTATGGAAACAATAACTAGAACTAAACCAGGGGATCATGTGTAATAAAGTTCTAAGGATCTAAGCAAGTTTCCAAATAAGAATGGGAGAAAATTACACTATCCTGGTGTACAAAGCTGGTAGGCACTTATCCAAATGTTAATCCTTTTCATCTTAAAACTTGACTAATTCACTAACTATACAAGAATTTAGATCCTTGATATTAAATAGTAGTCCTAATACAGATCTATGTGAAACTCTACTAATTATATCACCCAATCATTAAATCATATAATCAAAGAAAAAAGTATTTTAAAAATCTCAGTATTGAGATTATGTACTGAGATCATGTTGTTTGCTCTGTGTCCATTAGTTCTGTTTTTAGCTTCATTATGATAGTTAAGAAATACCTACCTTTTTGAAATCCATGTTGACTGTCCTCTAGGATCTTATACAACCGGATAGATGATCCTCTGTATTTAAGTTTTAATTATTATTTTCTTAACCTTATGTATAGAAATACCAAGCATTCTGTCTATAATTACTCATCACATCACACTTCTTTCACCCTTTTTTATGTATAGGCACTACATTAGCAATTCTCCAAGCAATTCTCTAAAGGTACTACCCCCACCTTATGCGGTTGTTGAAGTTGCGTCAATGGCTTCTGAAAAACAAAATAATCTTTTGTTTTGATTTGTTCAACTGGCAGGATATCCCTGGTGCCTTACAGACTTATTTAATTTGAGTGCTTCTAACACACAAAATGGTTATGCTTCTTATATGCAAAGAAAGAACCTGGGCCTTTTGCTGCCTGATGCATGTTGTTGATTTCTTTTTTGTTGAACACCTGAGTGAATTATGCATTTCATAAATTAGCCATTTCCCTTTCACTTTCTAGAAGCTTCCCACCATCGTCCAGGATTAATTTTACAATATCCTTTGTTTTTTGTTTTTTGTGGTTGCTACTAATACCGAATGAACTGTTTAGAATTTATTTTAACCTTAAAGACTCGGGATTGCTTTGAGATCATGTACTGAATAGCTGATACCCGAACTTAGCTATTACAGTATAATATGGGTTCACAGCCAACAACTCCGTTTTAACAAGTTGTGCCTGCTTCAATTTACTGTACATTTCAGCCACCTTTTATTTGGGAAACCAGCGTTTTCTGTGTCCCACAATTTTTATAGGTTTGTCAATAAAAAACAATTAAGAAAATAGCATAAATACAATAGGGAGGAAGGAAGCAGGGAGACTTAGCTACAGTACCATCCTGACATACCTGTACAGTATCTGTTGTATAATCTCCAATGACCATAACACAAAATTCTAACACCCCCATGAGTTAGTCCTTAGTCCTCAATGCCTGCATTATTTTTCTTCAAGTTGTGCATCACTCCTTCTTATTCATCGAGTAATTCCAAACCTCTTACACCCCTCCTTGAGTCACTCCACAATACGACTAAGGGAAATTTATGTTTGTGCACCGTATCAAAACAAAATGTACCCTACAAACATCTCAAACAAAATTGTACTGTTATATTTCACTATGACTGAAAATTTATTTTAACTGGGTTTAGATTAGGTCCACACATCCTGGTATTTCAAATATGATGCTACATCAGCTCTTCAGAATATTTAACATGCTATAAGCCAATGAATCCAGGTGTTTTGTTTTTCGGAAAATTGTTGCAATTGCCAATTCTATTTTTTTTCCCTTTAAAATGCTTGACATGTGTAAAGTGCCTTCTTAAAGTGTTGGGAAGCAAAATCAAAACTTATTTTTCTCTCCACTTAATGTCTTTTGGTGACCATGAAATAACTTTGAATGAGGAATAGAGAATACAATTTATTTCTGGGGTAACTCCATGGATTTGATAACACTTATCTGACGTCCTCTTTGAGTCAGTAACTGCATGAAGACTAGGATCCTCTCAGCACACTGGAGCTCATTGTGAAGCCATTTAAGGTGCTGTGCTGCAGTCGCTGCTGGCACTGGTTAGCTCTTTTGTGGGTTGATCTCTGCTGGCTGGCGGTCATGACAATGACATTACCTCCAACATGTTTTACAGAGCGAATGGGGTTCTTTGGAGCATCTACAGTTGCTTTGTTTCTCAGCAGCTTCAGCTTTATCTTGACCTAACCAATCCATAATACGTTGTTACAAAACTTTCATGGCTCATCTTTGTACAGATCATATTCCAATCTGTCTTTTCTGTTCTTGGGGATGATGAAATGTTTTTCAGCCTTGTTTTTGATTGATCGATGACTTTATAGTGGGTTTTTTTTCAAATCTGAAAATGTTTAGCTCCTTTGAGAAACAGAAATACGAATGCATATTATGCATTTAAGAACAGCTTAAATAAAATAACATGGAAAAAGAAAAGCAAATACTATGTACAAATGCAATGTTAGAAACATAAATGAAACACAGACACAACCGGGATAAAGGACATCCATAACTCTGCATTTACCATCATGGTCAGATCAACACAGAGGAGTATTTGTTTCAGTGGTTTTGGACCAAGATTTAAACAAACATTGCCATTATAAAGCACACCATACTGTAAAATACCTAAAGACACAGACACAATAAGTAGTTGAATACTAGAATACTAGAGCAGTTTAATACTAGAATAACCAATATATTATGCCATTTCACTGAGTCTAATCACCTGCTACCAAGAGATCCAAACATATACTCCAACACAAGGTTTATCCACAAGAAAAAAATAGACATAAAAAAAATCCAGTGCCTAACAATAGACAGCTTTTCAGGAGCTCTGAAACAAATTTGTCTGTTCCATGTGCCATGTTAAATGAATTGGATTATTGGCTACTGTGAATGATCTTCATCTTGGCTGGGTAAAGCAGGAAACTCTGCATCCAAGCTGGCAAAGGGATTTCTGTACCAGGTTGAAACATTTTCTGCACCGTACAGCAAGGGCAGAATAATCCAGGAGGAACAGAAGAAATACTCCACATTGACAAGGTGGCACATTCAATTTTTTGGCAGCTTGAGGGATAAACTAAAGGTCTTTATGCTGAAGGAGTACTCTTTCCAGCCCAATTATGTCAATAGGAATCACTGTTTTAGGGCTTTAGTTTTCTGTATTTTTGCTGAGTATATTTGTCAGTGCTGGTAGTAAGAACGGCTGTTGTGGTCAAAATCTGGATCAGTGGTAAGGAATATTAAATGAAGGGAGCTTATGTCAAGCAATTTACAATATGGGAAGTGTCGATAAGAAAATGTGCTTTTTCCAACAGTATGTTTACTGTTACAGTTTATGCACTTTAAATATATTAGCCAAATGTTTATACTTTGTGCTTAAAGTTGATTCATTATACAGTATTTCATTATTTCTGAAAGAAGCACAAATATGTGTGATTCCAAGTAGAGGCAGAGGGCATAAAACAGAAACTGTATGCACTGCAGATTAGCATGTGACTATTTCTGCTTTTTCATAGATTCTGCTTTTTAAAATTCACATGCTTCAAAATGTTTCTTTTAGTTATCAGTATAATATATTTTCTGTACATCCTTTTCTAACCACTGTATCCAATACAGCCCCACATGGGAGCAAGAGCCTGTCCTAGAAAGCACTGGGTGCAAGGTGGTATACACTCTGGATGGGACGCCAGTCCATCAGAAGGCACACACAGACACAGACACACACTCACACTCACACCAGGCTCAATTTTCCCAGAAGCAAATTAACATACTACTACTGTATGTCTTTGGACCGTGTGTGAAACCAGAACAACAGGTGAATACGTATTAGAATACGTACATACATACCAGGTCTGGAATTGAACCAATGTCCCTAGTGCTGCGAAGAAGCATTACTAACCACTCCCCCACAGTGTTGCCTATAATATATTCTATAAATGATAAATTCTGACAGCATAGATTTTACACAAATTGTATTGTAATGCAGCTTTACTATGTTTTATGAGTTAACAGCAGGGATACCTACAAGCCTACAGGAATACAGAAACACGATATGCCTGCAGGATGTTAAGATTATGATGGAGGTAGTGAAAGTCCATTTCAGCTTCCACAGATTGGCTTGTGAAGTGTGTGATAGGGTGCAGAGTGATAGTGAGAATACTGAGTATGTACCTTAGCCAGAAGTGTACAGTAACAGCAGCTCTGATAAAGAACAGGAAATTGACACTGCATTTAGAAGGGTTGAAAAAAGTAACAGCAAAGACACGAAGGGAAGCAGAGCCTTAGCATGGAGAGGGGTTGGGTATGAGGCAATAAATTATGAAAGACAGCTTTCTCATCCACCAAATGATAAAATGGCACCTTACAAGTTCTTCTTAACCATATTTTTAGACACCATTTGTATCTCTTATCATAGTAAGCAAACCTTTATTTCATATATCAAAGTGAATCAAATGGCACAGATTTTTAAAACTCCCATTTCTCAGTTGGATGTTAAGTGGGATGTCAAGTCACTTTAGTGCAACTGCAGACTTAAATCGACTTGATAACATTTAATTAGGGTCAAAGAGAATCCTTGACCAAAAATCTCACCCGGTTGCTGAAAGAGTGGTCATATGTGTTATATATATATAAGTTCTCTGAAGTAACACATCAAGATGGAGGAAACATTTTTCACTATGTAAGAGGAAGAGGCATTGCTTATGACTTAGTGGTTTAAGTTGGAAAAGGATCTACCCAGACCAACGAGAAATTATTACTTGGCTTAAATTGAGACTTCACTCTTTATAAACGTAAAAAAAAACTTAAATTTGAAGAGAATGTGCATCCTATGATTTTAATGCTACTCTGAAGGAAAAATGATTCTGGTCTTTTGACACTGTGAAAATTAAAAATGTGAACGGAAACTATAAGACATAGCATAGCATGCAGCTCAGAAAAAAAGAACACGGACACTAGATCATCACACAGAAAGCCCCCCAAATTAGAGACATTGGTCTGTTGATAAAAATCCATATGGCCAGGTTCCACAACCAGCAGCCCTGAAGGCATAGAACTAGCACATTGGAAGCGTTGACCTATATGACCTGTATGTATTGAGTTCCACAGAGTTGACTACAAGTCCAGAAGGAATTACTTGTGAATCTTCTTTCAGTGTAACCCCAGATTATTGTGTGGATCAACTAGGTGATATTTTTTGTCTTCTTCCTCCAAGACTAATTCCTATTCCATCCAATATGCTAAAACATACACAATACAACTACTTATATTAATGATAAACTCCAACCAAAATCAAGCAGATTTTATTTTTTTCATTTTACACTTGTAATCACTGCTCCCTCTAAATTGCGTGCACGTTTTTTTAAACTGCTGTGCAGCAAACTCGGGAGGGAATCTTTCTGCGTGGAAAACATTTTGACTGTGACTTTGAATGTTGGCATTTTCCCGTTAATGTTGACCTTCACGTGTATCTACAGTTGTGGTTCTAGCCTAACTTATTTACCGTCTTTGACATAAGTTAGCGCACTACTGTATATCATGCTTTGTCAGATCCTGTTTATGTGTAGCGTCATTGTGAGGCATTGCGTAGAAAGACAATTGTGTAATATTTGAACCGTATTGATCTTTCATCAACCGCAGATTGCGAACGCCGATTTATTCTGATGTATATTATAAAAACAGTCTCGAAACCGACAGGAGGAGTTACATTTAGACATGCTCATGAGAATTAAATCGTACCAAAACAATGGACCGAATATTAATCTCGACAAGGTGTACACACGATGGTTGTCATTGAAATAGAGACGCCAGAAATGATAACTAAATATGGTTGTGTACAGCACAAGTAAGATACTGTATAAACTTCAGTTGGTAGGATAGAAGTGAAGGCTTCTATAATGTTCAGTAACATACTGACTTGCTATCTTTCATAGTGATTAGTGAACTGTTGAACTTGACTGTCGATATGCAATGCATGATTTGCTTTATAGTTGCAATGTTGTGAATAAAAAAAGTCCATGGTAAAATTGTTTGCATTAGCATGCACAATACTAAGTAGGCAAGTAATTGGTTTATTGCAATTCACATCAATCAACTGTTGAACAAACATGAAACGAAATATCAGAAAATAAACATTTGCACGTTTTTGATCATTCGGGAGGTGCGGTTCACGCACAATTAATGACATTACTAAACAGCAAACAAAAATCAGATAATGTGGCAAAACAAATAGGCCTTCTTTAAATAACATAATTTTGCAATAAATTATTGGTCAACTCAGTGGGCGGTACTTGAAACGTCTCTTAAAGCTACATATTGCAGGTATTTCTTTTAGTTGAGCTGGCAAACTACTGCAAACTTTCACAAAATCAGTAACGGCAATACATGTCATTATGCCCCATGGGCCTTGCCTTTCGTCTTTTTGGTCGATCCCTGAGTTCTCACATGGGACCGTTTGAAGACCTGTGCATCCTGCACTACACCTTTTTTACGCCGCTCAGGTTATTAAGTTATCTGCTCAGCAGGAGAAAGAAATAGTGGGAACATAGCTTGTAATTACTCTGTTTACTTGCCTTTATAGCTTGCACACTGACACACTAGCCTCTAATGATAGTTGGTACACACACCCTTTGGTTCCCTGGTCAATACAAAGCTATTACCTGGTTTCTTCTCTTGTGTGTGTGTCACTTGTGTCCTGGCTGAGTATGATATATAATCATATTCTTTTTGACCACAGATAAAGGGCCTGGGCAACACTTCATCACAATCAGGTTCTTAAGGAAACTAGTTAAACTGTAGTAACAGCAGAACCGACAAGCAACTGTAGCTAACTACTATTCATATTTTGTGAGAATTGCATTGCATAGCATTGTGGTCTTCATGTGTTACTGTTGGAAGGGGGGTGCTTTCTATAGCTTTAAGTCAGAATTCTGAAAATTATATCTACCGCCAACAAATTGATTTGACTTTTACATGAATGATACCAAAAACTACTGTGCAAAATTACTGAACTGCTGAATCATACCAGACGATCCATTGTTATACTGAGTGGCAGACACTTCAAAATGTAAACTTAATTAGCTGTCATGTAAGACCTGAATAAGTTTTATGTAAAGTATTTTTCTCTTATGTACTGGATGACATACTAACAAGGAGATAAAGTAGAGCTTGTCTTTTTATCATTATGCTGAATAAGTAGATCTCTTTATTTATTTCCACTGACTCAAAACTTTTTACATAACGTTTAGCAACGTTCAATGTAATTATCAGTTGTTATACAGAAATGTGGTTCTGGAATATAACATCACTATATTTACTTTATAACTATCTCTTCATGAGAGAGTAAAGAACACTTTGGGAGTTATATTGTTTTATTCATTTTTGTGAAAGTTCTTGTTCACATTACACTCTCTGGTGACCATGTGATAACAGAAACATTGAGTATATACTGTATGATTAGTATTTTCAGTAGTGGTATGTACTGTACAGTACTTACTGTATAACTACATTAAATTGGCAATTGCAATAGTCATCATAAATATGTAACACACACTAACAGGAAGTTTACATTACTATTTTGTATCCACACTATCTGAGAATTTGTGATAGTTATTAATATTCATTTTTGGTTTTGCGTTGCATTTGTATTGGATTTCTAGCTTATCTGTGCTACTCTTATTCATTTTTATTCTTTGTATACAATTGTGTTTGTGTATTTTTGCAAGATTGGTTTTGGGTTAGAAATAAGATAACCTGTTTATTTTAAGCAATTATGCCTAAAAATTAATGTTATGCTAGTTTTAAATCCTCAATTTATTCAGTCGTGTTTTGCCACTGAAACCGTGCACTGATGCCAGAGAACTGTAATCTTACATATTCTACAACTAAGATGTCTTCCGTCAGGTTTTTGTTTTACTTTACCATGTTTGAAATTGCAAAATTGAAACGCAAATAGTAGAAGTTTCAGTGCCCATGGGTAATGAGCTAGATTCACAGGCACTTGGCCAGGATCCAGGGTCAGATTTTTACTGTGCACCAAGCAGTCTCCACATGTCAGCCAAGGCTTTTATTGAAGATATCCTATTAACATTCATTTGGGGACAGAACTTCTTGCAGTCTGTGTAAATACTGACAAAATATCAATAAAGAATATGTTAATTTCAACAAAGAAAAGATTATGCACATTAAATTAACAACATTCTCTATAGACAGAAAGTATTTATTCATATACATACATTTGAAACTATTTACCATTGCTGGCATCTTTACCATCCTTCTTCAGTTAATTGCCATGTGCAGCTGCATAAGTAGCATATCTTGCATTTTAAAGAGGATTAAAATATAATTAATGCAATCTGCAAGGCTTAAATATGCACAGCATAGACTTCCATCAATACAGCTAAGAATTACTTGTAACATAGATAATCGCCTGAAATTCTATCATATAAACATTATGGTCAACAACATTTATGAAATGACATTCAGAGAGAGAAAATACAAATGTAATATACAGTAATCATGGTCATGTCTCTGAGGAAAGCAGAAAAACAGGCATACATTTACAGCCTTCATGCACAATACTTACCTCTTAAAAGCAACTGTATGTATTGTATTCAATTCAAAATATTTTATTCATCCCCAGGGGGGCAATTTAATTTTAATTGTATACTGTAAAGCATGCTTCACCAAGCAAGCATCGGGTAGGCATCCTGTACTATACAGCCAAGCAATGAAAGCATATTGGCAAAGGTCATATTAAAGCCAGTGAGCAATACAGTAGGTTTCATTCTACAGTATGTAACAGTGATACTGAATCCTCACTTATAGAAAGCTGGATCTCATTATAAAATTCAGGTAAATTGCGAAATTGTTTTATGAGACATATGACACTTAGAGCATAGTGCCAAGGGCCTCAATTGGTAAGGTTTCAGAATCAGTAAATCTTACCATATAACTTTGTAATCTGTCCTCACTAAACTCAATGTCATGTGTTTTCAGTTATATTGAAATTATTGTATTATTTGCTGTAGATGCCCTTATCTAGGGCAGATAAGATACAGACAAATTGTTCAGTACACTGCAGATACATAATTATTACAATAGTAATATTAGTACATAGTACAATTTAAATAAAATATAGATCAATTAATTATAAGAACAGTACAAATTAAACACATCACAAAATATTATGATACAAGCTAGAGAAAATACAATTCAAATAAATTATTGAATTAAATACCAATGTTAATATGAATACAAGGCAACTAAAAGAGATGAGCAGGAGAGGGGACTACAGTATGCACAGTTTTCTCCAATTAGACTAATGCTACAGCTCTCACTGCCAACACTGTGAGCTTGCAGATGTCTCAGCAAGTTACAGGGGTTGCTGTTCTATGGCAAACCAAAGATATGCTTGCAACAATAATGTGTGTAAAGGAAAATACATTTGGATCCAATTATAATTGTGAAGAACGTGGTAAGTGATCCTGACCATGCTTGAAGGCAAGCAGCAGTTTATTTGAAATGTTCTAATGTGAAACCAGGCAACAGAAAATAGCAACACATAAGTTCTTTTTCAAGGGAATTCTAAATTAGCCCTTTACAATAAAATCAACTACAAAAGAGCTTTTGCTTTTATAATGCAACAAAGCTTCTAAGCAGTGTTCAGAATAGCAGTTGCATTTCAATTGTGCAGTACAGTATGTTTTTTGCTTAAAGAGTTTTGTAAAACCTGTTGAAATAGTGGGTATTAGAACTCAATATAAACGAACTGATGCAGTGCAGGCATTCAATCAGTTTTTCAGTGGTTGAGCTGGCCATGTGATGTTTAATAAAAATAAAAGGTGCAGAGTAATGCAGAAAGAAATTCCCCTAAGGTGTACAGGCACACAACTAAATATCTCACTGTCACCAGCCAGTAATGGTCTGGATTCCAACATCTCAGTTCAGAACTGTAAGTAAGGTTTATTTTTACTGTTTTATTAGGGTCATGATCATATTAAAAAATAAGCAGAAGTGTTACAGACCTCATAAGCACATACAATAAATCTCTAGAGCCTATTGGTATTCTACCAATGTATGTAAGGGAACAACAAATCTTATTCATAAACTGTTAACAAAACTCATTCAACAGTAAGTGAAGACGAGGAAATACACATTGACTGGAAAATTGCTAATGTACCATCCATCCATAAACCCCAGCAAAACCATACCAAGTCATTACAGACCCATAAGTCATACGTCTATTACATGCAACGTTGTGGAAGTGGTAACTACAACTAAACTTAAGAATCATCTTTATGGTAATAGGAGTCTAGGAGATTGACAACATGAATTTATAAAATGCTTAACTAACTTGTAATATGAGTTCTGTAAAGAAGCAAAAGTGCTAATGGATATAAAAAGGATGTGATGTGGTATATTTATAGTTTTATAAATCTTTACATAAAGGTCATCTTAAAAAGTAAATCTCACAATGTATGAGAATTAAAATAACGCATGTATATGGTTTACGAAGTAATTGAGTAAATGCTGAAATTGGTGTGGTGCAATTCGTGGAATATCGCAAGATCTTTATAATGACCACTGCTCTTCCTAATTTCTGTCAATGATCTAGATGGTATACAGAATATAACAGTCTAATAATTTCACATGGAGAAGGCTGAACAGCCAAACCTTTGTGTTCTTTTTATTTTTCCAACTGGAATTAACCTTTACTTGTTCCTTTGCAGAAAAAGCAAACATCTTCAAGAACATTTTCAAGATACAGTATGATGTCATTGCAAGAATGGAGACTCTAAAATGAAAGAACATGAAAACCAAGATTTCATGACAGTTCCAGACCTTCCCCACAAAAGCCAGACGCTCACTCTATTCCGGGCTCTGCATTGAAACATGGACACCGGAGGCCTGCCTACCACCAAGTCGCCCTACATTCGTGGCTTGAGGGCATAGGCCTCCTATCGGCGTCCTGACCCACCTGAGTCCGGGACTTGGAGCGCCTGGTGCCATTAATCGTTTTTATTCCCCGTCCTTATACCGTATCCCTTTCCGGCTTTTAACTGTGTTTTGTTTTCGTCTCCTCCTGGATTTCACGGCTTTTTAAGACTTTTGGACTTCGCCCCGGTTTTCTCCCTATGGACTTCCTCGGATTTGTTCGCCTGGACCACGCTCCTCCATGCACCTGTGTACACTTGTCACACCCCCCTGTTCGTCTACAAGCCCAGTTCCTTGTCTCCTCTCCCTGTCTGTTCAATCCCTTCCGGATTCTGCTGTCTGCATAGGGTCCTGAAAAACGCATCGAAACACACCCTACATATATACATGAAATAAATGGTAAAGTTCTGCTGATTTAATCTTTTAATTGTAAAAATCCTGTTGCAATGGCAAATACTGTACATAACCATGTTGCAGAGTCTGTCATACATATTTTAACATAATACATTATGTACATAATATTTTAACAACCCATTTCATCTTAACTGTATTAATTAGAACAAAAAGAAGAATATTTTTTATATAGCTAGCTGTATCTTTATACAGCTTAAGGAAATAGATGCCACTTATGATTACTCAAATGACATTAAAACACAGGAAAAACTTAATTCCAATGTTTGGACTGTATCAGAGTGCAGCACTGGAGAAAGGAACTTGTTTTAAGTTTCCTTTAGGTTCCTATGGTTTAACGTATAATTAAGGGGACATCTTTCTATTAAGCAAAATATAAAATTACAAATCCAATTGTCTCTTAATGTCATAGAAAAAATCTAAGAAAACTGAAAGAAGCCTCTAAATTTACAAAGTAGATATAACATTGTAGCTTTGTTTCTGTACCAATCTGATAAATCATGTGGTGAACTACTGTAAGTGTAAATTGAAAGAAGTGTTTTTTGCTGTGTTTCGTCAGTATTACCAAAAAAAAATGTTTATAATCTTATTATCTTAAAAATACAAAATAGTTTTGACATTAAATCTACAGTGAAACAGGAAAACTTTAAACTTACTCCTTACTGTATGTCTTATAAACTCCGCACCATCTGGGTGTTGACACTTTTTGGTTGGTGTATGCACTTTTATAGGAATGACTGGGTACTGTTGAGTATAAGCAATAATTAACTACACAGACTAACCATGCATGCCAAGCTCTCTGTTACCATCCTGCGGGTATATCTGAGCCTTCCATTTCAGTGCTCTTATTTGGTCACTTTCTGGTTGTTAAATATTTATGATTTACAATGTAAGCTGGGTTCATTTACTGCCTGCTGAAACATGTGCAGGAACCCCCTGCTTCATCTCTTCAAATTAGAATCATACATCTTGAACTAAATCTTTCAAGACTGTGTTCCCAGCTATATGCTGAAAAGGACTATAGTTTGTAATGCAAACCACTCTTTTTTCTCTTGTTGGCGTTATAAGACAAGACAGGAATCCAGGAGAGTTTGATTCTCTGATTTATTGGTGGGATTAATAATGACAGAGCAACTCAGTGAAAAGCCAAAGTGCAGACAGAAAGATGGAACGTAGTGAACTCTAATAAGGATGTAACTGGTATTTATATATTAAAGTCTCTCCTTCTTTCCTATATCCACATCACTATATTTCTGTAATTTCTAATTGTTCCATTGAAACTCATAAATTAAAGAGTTTGCTATAAAATAAAACTGCCACATAAAATGAAATATAAAAATGACACTATAAATCCCTTTAATTGTAAACTACTGCCAATTTTTATAATTGAAAACAAGTCACAAAATTATCAAGTGCTACAATATAAAATTATTTAAGAAACTTTTTATTTAAAAAAAAATAAAGCTTTGATTGAATCAAGATGCTCAAACAGCTGACAGGTTTCAGTGAAGAACTCTCCATGGACGACTCTGTCCAGAAAGTCAGTCCTTCTGAGAACAATGTACTGCACTGGCTTTATATTGGTACTATTTTTATTTTTAGAGAATACTAAAAGAAAAAGATGAATACTTATGGCAGCCTTCCTGCTTCACACAAAAACTGTTGCTCCTGAGAAAGCAAATGAAACAGGAACAATTGAAGGTGGAAAAAATAACTGCCCAGTAACAAGTTCTAGGAGAAACGTAAATCAATAGTTTACCTTGAGAAAATCACAACAATGACCAACAAAAAACCCTTTCAATCACCTTTTTCTTGCCAGCACTACACCAAAGTACATCTGGTATTGTATATCTTTTCAAGAAGAGAGATTTTTTCAAGAATTCAAGTTTTAAAACTTGATCAATTCTTGACTTGTTCTGAGTTTAAAGAGAACAGTAGCAAAGCTCGTTAGAGCTTAAGTAATTACAGTATGTGAAAACAAATTTGCAGAAGCTCCATTAACTAGATAAACCAGAGTTAATTAAAAAGTACCACAAACAATTAAAAAGCCGTAATGAGTACAGAAGAAGATCAGACTCAGTGCTGAAGTGAAATATTCGGAATGCTTCTATTGTTCTTATTGCAAATATCGTTCTGTGAAGAATATGGTTTCAAGTAATAGTAACATTAGTATCAGACTAGCTCTGATCTTTTACTGTAAACATGGTAGAAGATTAATGTCTTTGCCAGGTAAAACACAGATGAGGCTGTCATGGAATTTCTTGGCCTAATCTCAGTGGAAGAATGGAAACTAAGCATTACTTACAGTCATCATATTGAATGAGGAGTGAAATGAAGTTGATTAGCTTCAGCTTGTCTCTTGACGTCACATGGCTTAGTCTGTATCACACTGTAATGAGGCCTCTCAGGAGTCTCCTTAGACTCAAGAGGTAACGGAAGAGAGCTGTTTCTCAATCTCTCCTTATAAATATATGCAATTGCAGGAGAACATAAGAAAACTACAGTTGTGGTATTGAAAGATACCGTTTAAATTTTAAAGCAACAAATTTCCTTAAAAAAATAACATAGCACTCACATAACAAAAAATAGTAAATAAAACAATTTAATTTATTCGCCCTGATATTTTCAATAATGGCTTAGTGCAGACTATTAGTGACAGAGACTAACCCAACAGACACCATTCCTGCACAGAAGTAATTTGATACTTTATTCTGAAGTAATTGAGCACCCTTACTTTACTATATCATATGCCCATCCTTTACAGCTCGTAGTCTTCTTTTGTATTTTGAAACCAGTTCCTGGTATCTTTTTGACAACATTTTGCCCACTTTGAATACATAAAGCTTTAACTTCTCTTACCTCAACACCCCACTGGGATTTAATTCCTTACAATAGGCTCCTTTAAATTAAGGTATGAGAGTGCAGGAATAGATGGTTAATAATAGAAGATGATAAAAATATAGTAAAACGGTCATGCTCACTGAGCATGTCACTCACGTTTTAACAATAGAAGATGTGAATAGCATTTTGCTATTGACACCTGAAGAAGGCTCCACGGCCGAAATGTTCTGTTTTCATAATAATAATAATAATAATAATAATAATAATAATAATAATAATAATAATATTTATAATAATAATACATACATACATATTTACAATATCAAGAAATTAACTACACCATTCTGTATTTTCTCAATTTAAGGCAATTCTGGAGTCAGACTGATTTGAGCCCTACAGCTTTCCCTTCTCTTATCAGGCAGCCATAATGGCCAGAGGCCAGGTGGCCAGACCGGTTTGGAATCCCTTAAAAATGAACAGACAATTTTTGGGGAGGTCATCAAGCTAACATTTTTGGCAACAGTAAAAAGGTGGGCTTCCATATACCATAAATTAGACCACACACTCTAACAGGAGCTGTGTTATCCTCTGACAAAGAAAACTATCAAAAACATCACTTAGTGCATTCAAGAGACCAATCCTAGAATGTAAGAAAGGGACTTGCCTTGTAGTTAATATTTGTTTCTTTTGGGGGGTATGCATCCAGCAAAATACATTTCTCTTGTACTTTGATGTATTTTTTGGTACAGAGACAAACCTTTCCTCTGTCTTTTGGATCTTTTTCCACCCACCTTCTCAGTTACATGCCCAGTCTAATTATTTAATTAGCTGCATAATTGTAATACTTCTAACCAGGCTATGGGATGATTTATAGGTAACTGCACCTTTAATTAAGTGAATATCTTGTGTAATCAACTGTAAAAGACCTTGAGGAAAGTTTATATTTAATTTAGAAAATAATTTGGTTAATTGTTTAATTGACTACTCAGGTTGAAACAAAAACCAGAATACAGAAGACCAGGAGCTACGTTTGAGTCCCCTCAAGTACTGTATTTGTGCCTCATTTGCAGGGTTAAGATTATTGTTTACTTTTCTGTAAAAGACTGAACCCAGGTACTCACAGTTTCTGTAAAACCCTGTAGTAAATTACTGCCTGTGTGTTTCTGTTAGTAACTGTGAATATATATTCATGTACTTAAAACACCAAAAACATTATAAAAGTAGGTACAGTTCAAAGATTGTTTCTACTGGTAAACCGTGGTAAACATGGACAACAAAAATAAAATTTGATTGAATACTTACAAGCGCTGACCATAGACAAAATCCAAATTGCGAAATCTCTGTTGACAGTAGTGCATTCAGAATTACACAAACAAGACATGCATCATTTTTGAATTTCTGTTTGGCTCTATTTTGTGACAAAAGGCTTGCTTATTGCCTATGACACTTTCCTATAGCTGAGCAGCACATCTCAGTTCTGATTTGAGCACCCCTCCAGCAAGACTATGTGTGGGTTACTGAAGTGGAATAATGTCCACCAGGAGCCATCAAGCACATTTCACATGATTTGATTTAGGAATCTGAACATTGTTTTGTTTCCCACTTCCACTCAAATTGCATTTATCAGCCCCATTTCCATCTCTGTGGTTCTATTTCCATTACATGGTGGAAGTATAGTAACTTTCTTCCACCAGATTATGTCCGTATTTCTTCAAATGAAAAAGATGGAAGATGATTCCCTGACATTTCTTACAGTAATTCTGTTGTCATGCAGTTTCCCCATGTTATTTTGTTGCTCCCACCCCAGGTTAATTGTCTGATTTATTCATATTATGAACATATTATTTGACACTAATTTGGTACTAAAACAAATTCCTTTAAATGTCTAAATTATATTAATTAACAGTTTATAAAAGCATGATGATGTTCAGTATATAAGTTGGGTTTCAGGTAAAATTACTTCTAATGCATTTTTGTTGATTTTGTTTAGCAAAACCAAAAGCTTTTCCAATTTAGATAAATAAGGATGGCATTTTTGCTGCTATTACTTCCAAAAACATCTGTGTCAACCCGTAAGCAAAATAGCTTTGTTGTTCATAAACTTTCAGTTAATTTTTAGATGAACAATATGATTTACCAACATTTTTGTGAATTAAGATATATCTCAGGCTTCTTTATCTTGTTTTAACATAAGAAAATAGTGTTCAGGACTGCTACAGAAAATATGTATGCTGTTATATTTTCACTTTTATGGCTTTGTGAGAGGGCGATATGTTCAGACAAGATGTAGTCTCTTCTCCATCTACATTACTCAAGAGGGCTTGTTGTCCTCAGTTGGTTGGTTTACAGCTTAAAAATATGAGGTTTCCAGAGTCTGTACTTGCTGTATAGAGACAGAACAGAGAGAAAGAGGTGGAACACTTGTTCCTGTTTTACCTACAGTAGATCTGCCTATAAACATCGTTGCTTATGACAACCCATTCTAGGGTGTGTCAGAGGATTGAAATAACAATAAAATATTTTTCTTTATTTACCCCCCCCTAGCTTTTCGTAACACTATTTCCCAAAAATAATATTGATCAACTGAAATGTGACAAAACATCTGTATTCATTGTTAAGCTTTATATCTTTGTAAAATACAGTTCAATATTGGTGCACAAAGCTTAGCAGAAAGGTTTTCAGATTTTAACCTGAAATAATTTTCAACAGTTACTTCTTTTTCTTTTTTTTAAAAAGCAATATGCAACACTTTTTCCAAGGCTGTAAATTTAATTGGCATTTTGTGAGCTAAACTTCTGTTACACTCATAGAGTTCTATGGTGTGCATGAATTGATTTCTACTGTATAAAGTATAATTATTTTCCCTTTTATGTGTATTTATGGCTTATTTAGTTTCGAAATATGGTAATTGTTAATTTTTGTTTATTCATGTAAGTTTCCTTTTAAATACAAGAAATATCCTTTTAACTTTTGGGGCTATTTAATAACTGCATGACTTCTGAAGTTACGGAGGTTATTTTTAAAGGTAAAATTGCATCAGAAACTGTCTGGCTCTTCATATCTTATTATCGTATTTAGTATTGTATGCGATTGATTATTGTACACTTACTACAGGTCCAGATCCTACACACTGACAAATAATAATAAGTAACAAAAACTACTTAACAGAAAAATGTGAGAAAACTGTTTTTTGTGGTGTGCACTTGGAAAAAAATAATATTGTTAATGATATCCTTATTCTTATATAAACCTATATGATAAACCTCCCATGACACATTACTCAAAACAGAAAAAAAAAAGATTGAAAAAACAAAACATTTTCAAAGACAGCTGAAAGAACAAAGAAAACATCAAAATTAATCGCAAAACCAAAGGCACTTAATCATACTTAGTAGAGCTAAATGCCACTGCTTTAAATAGATGGTACACTATGCATTTGTGACTCATCTCAGCACAAGAAGATATTAACCAACATAAATAATACATCATTATCCTAAAAGGTCACATTAAAAATGCATTTCATATGCAAGAAAAGATAATTCAGTCACTTTTGATTTAAGAACTTGACTATATTGTGAATAAAGCAATTGTCAATGCCAACAGAATTATCACAATCATGAATGATGAAAACCAGCATGTCAAGGGGCCACAGAACAGAACACTGACATATAGGTGTTTGGTATCTTAGTGCTCAGAATGACCCTAAAAAGCAACTCAAAACTTACAGTATGTTGAAACTCAGATAATGAATATCAGAACACTTGGCATTTCAATGAGACACCTAAAACTGGGTTATTTTACATAGGTTGTCAATCCTTATTGCACACCCAAAAGGTAAGCTACTGTACAGTAATTTCATTCTTCATATCCAGTTTTCCTTTGTGCTTTGTTTTAATTGGCAGCCAAGGCAGACAATCCAGAATCGCATATTTACATGGTTGCAGACAGTTGCACTGCCTTTCAGGTATGCTCTGGGTATTTAGTTGAGAGATCTAACCTAAAACATTGAGACGTTTCATTCACAACTACTATTGTACTTCTGAAACAAGAAAATGTCACTGCTAACTTCAATCTGTTTGACTTCTTCCCTAACATTTAGACTTTACAATGGTTCCTCCTCAGCAGCATTTGAAAATAGATTACTGATCCGATCCCTGTTGGATTTTAAAGGGTTTTTCATTTCACTGAAGTAGAAACTCTTCACAACAAAGATTTCAAGAGAAAAGCAATGAACTTCGTAAGAAAGAAGTTGTTGATAGTCTGCACCAATTTCATTGCACAGTGGAGTACAAATTTGGGAGTTCAGAGGCCTGTGATTGATCAAATTCACAACTTATACAATACAATATAAAATATAATTCATGTCTGGTTGGATTCAGTTCTTTCCATGTCAACGGCTCTCTGTGCAAAAACACTGTTTGGTACTACTTTATTTTTGTTGCCAAACCATTCCTATTGCCAGTAATAGCACTTATCCAATGATCTATGCTAATATCAATATAGCTGAGCCACAAAAAGTCTTTTGTGGTTATGTACTGGTTCATTATTTCAACACTTTTTCTTCTTCTCTTGTTGTTCTTTCTAGTAGTATAAGACAACAAAAAAAGCTTCAACAATTTATTTTCTGAAAAGTAGCAAATAAGAAGTAACATGTCTACTTCTGCAGGGATAATCAAGGATTCACTGATTGTTTATGCTTTTTATGTTGACAATCTGGTGCTGTATCAGAAACGAGATCTTTAAAACACTCTCACTAACTGATAAGGTATAAACAAACGCTTCCTGTGGTCATTTGAAATTTGCAGAGCTTCTTTCAAAATGGTCCATGTTCCAACTGATCATGAATACCCACTTTACAAGTGTCCTTTTAATGAAGATCGTCTTATATTCATTGGAGAGCTCCTCCAGACAAAGTGTGTTCATGTGTTTGGGTTTACCTTCATTTTCCAAACATATACTGTACAAAACTGCAAGTAATCATTATTATACTTTATTAAATGTTTTGTGTTCCCTTTGCACACTTTTTCTCTATGCAGTTAAGACCTTTATTTGTTTTTGATGTAAGAAAATGGTTAGATATTAAGCAGTGCAGCACAATATGGGACAGTTACCGTATCTTTCATTCCCATATAGAATAATCCATATTGAGAACACAATTTAGATTTGGAAAGTGTGTACTAACAGTACACAGCTGGGAATTACCTTCCTCAGTCTACCAGTAACAAGTCATACAGTACAACATACAACCAGTCTCTGCGGCAATGAAGAAACCATGGATATTGTTAAAGACCATGCTAAACTCACCTGTAGTAAAGTCAGGGAGTATCACAAAAGTCCATTGCTAATGTGATAGAAAATTCTGCAAGCCAACGCTGCTTAATAATTAAGCATTATGAAAAGCAGTGTCTCAAGTGTAAATACAGATTGCCCACCATAAGCCAATGGCAAAAATATTAACCCTTAGTTCTGCCTCTGGATCTCTCTCATGGGAAGGGCAAGACTCCATTTTCAACCTGGTAGAGTTAGTAACTTCTCAAGATGTTGGACAGACAGTAACATGGGGCAACGCATAATAAAAATGCATAATACAGGACAGGGACAGATACAACTGAAAAGCCACAACAAGCATGATGATCCAGATGGCTGTTAGGTGATGTAAATGTGTAGCTGTGCATTTAAATCATGGTGTCTAACCAAATTATGATAGACCTCAAAATATTTTGCAAGACGAAGGCACAGAGCTTAACTTCTACACAATGACTGTGCTGAACTGTGGATTTTTTGTGGACGTTTTGTTGTTTCCCACACCTGGGGAGCTGACTATCCCACTGCCAGAGAAAAACATAATGATAATAAAGTTTATTTTATGTAGCACCTTTAAAGGTGGCTTTTCACAGCTCTTAACAAAATGACAACAACAATACATAAAAAGAATACACAAGATAAAACACAATTACAACACACAAAAGAGACCCTGGATGGTGGTACTAAGTATAGTAGGAGCAGAGGGGTAAAGAATGGAGCCAGTTAAGTAAAGGCTCTTCAAAAGAAGAAGGTTTTGAGTCTGGCATTGAAGGAGTTTAGAGAAGGTGACTCTGATATCCTTGGGGAGAGAGTTCCAGAGCTTTGGGGCACAACAGGAGAAGGCCCTGTAACTCATAGAGTGTAGAAGGGCTTGGGGGACAGTTAGGAGACCAGAATTAGAAGAGTAGGACGATAATAGTTCAGACAGGTACTAAGGTGCCAAGCCATGCAGAGCCTTATAGGTGAGCATGAGGATTTTGAAGTCCACACAGAATTTGACATGAAGCCAGTGCAAGGACTCCTGGATAGGAGTAATGTGATCACTTGCACTAGACCTGGTCAGGATTCTGGCTGCCGAATTGTGGACATACTGTACTGCAGTTTGTTCAATGTAGTTTTAGATACCCCAGCTGGTAGAGCATTACAGTAGTCAATTCGGGAGAACACAAATGTGTTGATCAGCTTTTCAGCCACAGTTAGTGATAACATACTGTAGGGCAAAGTCTAGCGGTGGTCACTCACCATTGGGGAAGTCCAGTTTTGAGGAGATGAGCACTGTTCATGCTTTTCCATTGAGCAGGGCCAGGATAAGGCACTTCTGTTTCATGGGCCCTTTGATGGATGCATATTTATGGATGTATCAAGTTCTATTGGTAGATGGGTGAGCAAATTTATCTCAAATCATTTTTTCCAACAGTACTGTATCTACTGTACATAATGGATAATATGGACCTTTTAATGTAATAAAAGTGTCCCATTTGATGCTATTTGTTGCTTGGGTCTGTGTCCCAAGCATTTTTTAACTTAGAATCCATTAAATGACAGGTTTAATTACAATAATAACTACATTCATGTTTTCTATAAATCATCTATGATAAGGATCATGTGAATTACTGAAAAGGAAAGGGTTTTGCGGACAATAAACATTTCATGTTAAAAATATATAAAAAATGTAGCTTTAAGCTTACAAGGGTTGAGCTACATACAGTACCTACAACACAACACTCGGCAGCATCACAGTCAAAACAATAGAAAATATAATAATTAGCAATTATTTTTTCACACACTTCAAGCCTATAGCTTTGGGCAGAAAATGTGCTGTTTCCAGGACAGACACTTCCAGGTTTTAATTTATAAGCATCTAATTTTACTGTACTGCACATGCCTAAGAAGAGGACTTTGATCTTGAAAGACTTCCACTGACTGGGGACTATCAGTTGTGGGGAATGATTGCCCCCGAAAATGCAGGTGAAAGCATGCATTCATATAAACCTATTATTATTATTAGATTTTATTTTCGTGTGGCTGCTTAATGCTTGCACGTTGCACTTGCAGCTCGGTACACAACAGCACAGATGCACATACTGTATGTACAGTGTAGATACGGACATAAACCTTATTTATGTACAGTATATATAGAATACACATACTGTATAAAATTAGCTCAGATCGTATCTCATAGTTATTGCCTTTAGATTCAACAACAAATCAAACCAAATGAATATGTACAGTACAATTAATTGCGTTTTCCCCTGGCTGCGTAGGCACTGACAAAAAGGGGGCACTGCGTCTTTAAAAACCTGAAGAAAACCACACAGTCCATTCTGCCAAAATTGCAGGATGATAAGGACTAGGTACCTGTTTTACTTTTGGAGAGCCTTTACCAGTTAAGATAGTACTTGGCTGCCGAGGGCTACCCCTGCACGCTCATTGCTGGAGACTGAATCCGAGTCACATGACAGTGCCCGAGGCAGAGATTGAGAGAAAAGCGCTTCATTTCAGCTTCCACCGCCATACTGTGTTTTATACCAAATCTCAATTTTTATTGCAACATTTTACTCCCGCTCGGTGAGTACAGTTTTCAATGGCAGTTTTACAAACATTTTTGTCCTTTTTTGTTTTTATTTTTCCTCTTTCGCTGGTGTTGACAAATAAGAATTTATGGTTTTTAGCGGTTTTTTTTCAGGCTCCAAGTTTTTAGCATGCAGTGATTCTGAACTGGGGGTGCACAGAATAGACCTGTGTGACTCAGTAGCGACAGTCACTGGAAAACAAATACTTGCAGACCTGTAAAATATGCAACTGGTTTTTATAAAAGCGGGTAGCAGTTTTATATATTTTTAACGCATGTCTACTTGTGGTTTTTAAACATTTTTCTTTTTCATTTTCTCTCGTTCTGACTTTTGCTGTAGCTATGCTTTGCTTTGTATTTTGCAGTGTTGTTTCAGAGTTTTGTGATTTTGTGAGCTCAGTGCATGCCACTGAGTACGCATCTAATTTTATTTTACTCCTGTTTTTCTATGAGGAAATAATTTTTAAAAACCAGGTGATATTTTAACCTGAAACTTTTCTTGCAGCTTAATGATCACAGGTTGTTTTTTTTTTGTTTTGTTTTTTGAATTTCTAATACTTTTGCATATTTGATTAACAAAATATTTTTGAGATTATTATTTTTGAATTAGTTGTAACAAACAGAGGATGTGCAATGTTTCTTGGGAAAAAATAAAGTGCGTTTTTGGTTTCCTTGTCAACGAAGATGAAATGAACATCCGAGTGCCTTTCGCAGGTATTTTCATAAGGACATGTACATTTGAATTCTAATACCTGCTGTGACTTTGCAATAAAAGAGAAAAATACTAAATTATATATCTCTGCCTGCGTTATTTCATAAAAAATTGATTGACTATATTTAGAACAGACCTCTGTACTGTATCGCACAGTATTGTATTCTTTAACAAAACAAAGGCTTGAACAATGTTTTATTTTCATTATGTGTATGCTTTTGTAAATAACAGTTCTCCTAAACGTAGAGTCTGTGTTTTTGGTTTTTGTAATTTAAATGCTTTGAGTGTGTCTCGGGACAGGTGACGAGTGAACTTCATAAGTGTGCCGATTTAATTTTCGTATTTAGGCTTTGTCGCGGTAGACGAACAAGTTTCAGGCGTGCGTACAGTACGTTATATCCACTTTGTCATTACCAGATTCGTATTGTCGACGATTAACTCAGCGTCACTGCAGTCTTACTATGTATATAATTGTATTTCCGTTGTTTTTTTTTAAGCATCATTTTCATTGTCGAAGTTACAATACCAGGCTTTACACACAGACGTATTGTACAGTATGCTGTGTAGAGTACAGTATTTGCCGTTTCTCAAATATCCCGTTTTCTAGTGTTTAAAGAACGAAGCATTGCTCCTTGCTGTGAAAGATAAACGTGCACATCCTCTGTACTTCAGCCCCACTCTGGTGCGGTGTGATTGCAGAACCTTATCAGGGAATAAAAGAATCAAGAATGTCTTGGAAGAGTTTGAACACAGCAAGCTGGTCAGCGCATTGGTCTCGATACTACGGAATGCAATAGCGCTTGTCCTAGGTGTTATGAATGCAGTGGAGAAATTCTAAGGTATTGCTGTTTTCCATAGATTAGAAAATAGATGGTACAGTATACCTGCATACGTAATTTCCATTTTATTTTAAATATTGTGGAAGCAAAATACATGTACTCGCCGATGCACTTCTCAGGTGATAACTACAGTATGCTCCAGAGCCCTTTTTCATAGTATATACTGTATTTTTAATTGCAGATGCAACGCATAATAACACACATCGACTGCAGATGTTTGAAAATAAGGTTTGAAAATCAGGACACGAAGGAACATACATTAATAACAGTGCCCCCTTAATCATTCTCCTGCATTTTTAGAATACCTAAATAAAAACGTTAAATATTGTACTTAGGTTTCCAGTTTGTATTTCAAATTCTCTTTATTTACCTATTGGAAGAGTTACAAGTTGTGTGACAAGAGTATGTAGCCATTTCATATTCTGTAATGATTTAGGTTAGTTTATTGGTTATTTTGGCTGGTGACCCTGCATCTGAGTGCGAGACCAGAAAACCATTTCCACACACTGTATTACATAAAGAAGGGGGATGATGAGACACTGATTGGATTACCTTTCTTGGTCTTTTCTCAAGTCAAAAGAACGAGGGACAGTGTGTCTTTCTGTTAACATTAAGGGTGTGATCAAGTCTTGCCATGATCAAGTTCTTTAAAGTTGTATTTGTGAATTTACCCAATAATATTTAAAAAAGTATGTACAGTATCTGAAGTCTAAGATGCATTGAATGTAGTGGATAGGATTAATTTGTCCCAAATCCAAGATATTGAATAATAGATAACTGTTGGGCATGTAAATGACTGTTGAATTCACATTTAGTTTATTTCTAAATAATTAACATTGTTTAGTTTTGGTCTCATTTTTTAATCTAGGTTACAAGCTGCATTGTGTGACTTGTGTTGTTGTCCTTTTAGTGAATTCCTTTAGACAAGAAAGTAGTTGCTTTCTTAAGTTATTGGTAAGAATACAGTTTTTATATTATGAGACACGAGGGTTGCGGCTTTAATAGTGATAGAAGAAAATATGAAACAGAAAGGGAAGATGTTGCTGTGTTTTTATGAGGACTTTGAAAACATTATATCTTTCTCATCATGTTATGATATTAGCACCTGTTTCAGTGATTGGGGAGTGTCAAAAACATTACTGTTGCCTGTAATTACGTAGGTGCTGAGAGTGTCAGTTTTAAAGCATTGATGCGTTGTCCAGGGTGACATGGCCGTTAGCATTGTTGTCTCACAGCTCTTTGGCTGTGGATTTCGTTGCAGACTGTGGTACCTTCTGTGTGGAGTATGCACGTTCTCCCCATTGCCACATGGGGATTGTCCAGCAGCTCTGCTTTCCTGCCATAGTTCAAAGACATGCTGTCTAGGTGTGAATGCATGTGTATTCTCTGAAGGTCTGGTATCCCTTCCAGGGTGT
This sequence comes from Lepisosteus platostomus, assembly GCF_059453375.1. Taxonomy (NCBI): domain Eukaryota; kingdom Metazoa; phylum Chordata; class Actinopteri; order Semionotiformes; family Lepisosteidae; genus Lepisosteus; species Lepisosteus platostomus. The sequence goes on from NC_142618.1 coordinate 54,057,408, forward strand.
ATCCTACTTGTGCCCATGTGGGGTAAACCATCTGATCAACCCTGTACTGAACTTAGTGGTTATTGAAAATGAATGATTAGATGGATGTCTTGTCTTCTTGTCCCTGAGTATATAGATGTATCTAAATGATGATGTCATTAAATGTTCCACCAACAAAACATTAATTATTAAAGAAGCATTTAAAAAAAATGACTGATAATGGTATAGATACAGTATGTGTTAATGTAATTATTTAGGTTATTTTGAAAGGGTATAACTCTTTTTTTATTTGCTCCATTCCTGAGGGCCCATGATGTAATTGATTTATTATTGTTAAGAGCAGTGAATGAGACCTTTACGTTTGTTGTATTGATGTGTTTAATGAATGTTGTGGCATAAATTAATAAGTAGGATGAAAACAGAAATGTATGGTAGTGCAGCATTAATTTAATGTGTGATTATTGGGATTGAGCTGTCTAGTTGCAATACAGTTTCATAATGCTCACAAGGTTGATTTAGCATATCAGTAAAAAGGTAAATGATCTTACACATAATAACTGTATTGAAGGCTTAAAATTTAAACCTTATTACATTAGGAAAGTCATTTCATTGCCAAATTTGACATGCTATATTTTTTTAAGCATCAGTACATTAGTACATTACAGGTATGTAGTATTTATATTTCTGATCACTTTTTAGTAGTTTTTATTTGCATAATAAAATAAGAACAAATCAGTATAATAAAACAACACATACTGTAGCTCCACTAAGTTTTACTACATTGATTGTAGCCAGTAAGCAAAACAAATATATCTAGTTTTTGGTTCACAATATAATCATAATAAAAATACTATTATTACAGTTATTTTTTTCTATATACAGTAAATAAATGTTCTTACATATTTGACTTGCTCTTTTGCACAATCGTCTTTTTAAAAAGTTCGTAATTAAAGGATATTTTTTCATTATTCCTCAAGTAACTTTATATTTTACTGTCCATTTCAAAATAATTCATACTGTATATTGCTGTCAACACAAGGTACAGTAGGAACCTGGCTTCCTGATTTGTAATAAAATCTGTTATTGTTGTCTCCCTGTTGCATACTTGCATAATGTCAGTGTTATGATCAGCAGGACTGTAGACATTGTCATACACCAGACTGTGTGACCTACATTTAGAGCTGAATACAGGAAGATCAGCTTATGTGCCAGACTCAGAAGACAGATAAGGCCTTGCTTTCATGATGCCAAACAGTACATGAAATCACAGTGCCCAACACCAGTATTAAGAATCATATATTTCACCCTTATCACTTCTTTTAGGTACTGCATGTTTTTTCTAACAAATGTGGAGTTCAAACACAGGATATTATGAGCACAAGATTAGTAGAGCAATTTCATATCAGGATGGATCTGAGACCAAAACAATGCCATTTCTTCTATGTGTAGCCACTTGAGACTGTACTGAAGGCACAGTTTAAGGCACCTAAATTCTCTCAGAAATGTACATGAGGTAGAACCATTTCGGTTAAAGAAATCTTGTGTCCGAGGTTTTCAGGAAAAAAAATCTTCAAATTTAATAATGGTTTTATATTTTATGAAAAAAGTTGTGTGACAAAGGTGCCCTGAAGACTACCCTTCCTTTTATTATTATCATAACCTTTAGAAATTATCAGGAGATAAGCCAATTTAATATTAGTAGATATATTTTTTTAATTTTCTTACTACGTTACTTACAATTGTAATGTAGAAGTACCCTAACAATGCAATGTTGTGGAAAGTGGTATGGAAATTTGAGAATTGGTCTTCCTGATTAAATATACTGTAATTGTCTTCATATTATTAAAGAGCTGGAACAGTTATATTTTATCCTTTTAATCTGAGGTCATTACCTCGCTAAGTAAAAATATATTTTTCATACTGTATTCATCTGTATTTTCATGCTGTGTTTTCATACTAGCACCTATATTAATCATTACTGAATTAGAAGGTATTATTTTGTACCTTGAAATCTGATTAGTCATGGAAGTAATTATTGCTATTCACATGCACATTTTGTGCTATTTCTTGAATTCTGTTTCACTTTAATAGTCTGCGTTAAGCTGGTTGTTAAGGAAATGCCTTTGCTTTTATAATCCTATTTTGTTTCAGGAGAAATGAGAACTTTTACCAATACGTGCACATCCACTTCATGCAATCAGAGATGCCTCGGTTATCACTAAACACCTCTCTGTGTCTCATTTTTTTCCAAAATCTAAAATGGCCCAAACTGGCTAATTGGACCACTGTATAATACAATATTAATGTTCTCAGAGTGCCCTTAAATTAAGTAGGAGGGTGGTGAGTTCAGACAAGAAGGTAGTTTTTGAAACCATATTCCCCGGAATGTGGCGATGATGACGATGCCTGTGGCCCAGGGATTTGCTGAGAAAAGGAAAGAAAAGACAGATCACGCCTGATTCTATGGAGGAGCAGAACTTGCCACTCAGTTTAGAGTGTGAAGAATAGGAAAAAAATATATTTTTCCCAAAATAAACTGTAGAAAGGGAGAAGAGACAAATATCCCCAGAGTTACAGAATAGGAGGGGAGGACAAACGAAAATTAGCTGCTCTGTCGTGTGAATGTTAGAGGGGCAGTTCCCTCAAGGCTGAGAGACAAAATACTGTGGATGCTTTTTTGTGATGTCAGTGAACAGCTTGGGAAGTTCCAGAGAAACAGTAGCCAACCCCAAAAAGTGCTGAAAAGGCCAGACAAGTGTGGACTTGTGCTGCGCTTAATTGAGGCTCTGCCAGCTTTCCAGTCAACAACCTCAACTTCCTGTTTTTAATTGTTATTCAGCCAGTTGGTCGGGTGACTGGGGACGGAAGATCATTCCCCGTTGACTTCTGGGGAATGCGGTTTCAGACAAGTATCACCACATCACTTTGAACATACCACATACAGTATACGTTCAATACAAGTCAACCAATACTAGTGTGCCTACCCTCTGTTTTAACATTGTTATATAGGTTTTATCTATTATTTTGAACGAGTAGATCTTTTCTTGTCATTCTGTGCCCCCGTAAGTACCTAAAAGATTTGGAAATATGTGTTGCATTACTGTTAATGGTTTGCAGGGTATTTCTTTGACAAATAATTGCTTTCTTAGATAAAAGCACGTATTCCTTTAATAGACCTTTAATTTTTTATTTAGTAAAAATAGTAGAGATCAAACTTTGCATTTGAGGATTCTTATGATCAATTATTGGGATTTTTAATGGAGAAGCAGTAAAACTATTTCCTGCTTTCCTATCTTTCTAATTGTGTTTTTGTGAAAGGGAACATCATCTAATATTTGCCAATCTCAGGCAATTCACTCATCCCTTTTCCAGATGAAACATTTACCTTTGGCTTGGAGTATTCACTTTTAATAAGCACTGAGTACTTATGGTTCCCTTGCTGAGCTGTTAATTTGATAAATACAGGATCTATAGTTTAGTAATGCTAATCTGGGCAATTAAACCTACATTCAGAGACCAGGGGGTGAAAGTCTTTTAAGTGACAATTATATTAAAGCTTTTGAATTATAATACAGCACTTAAACAAAGCAGTTTAACGACAGTGTAGCTTAACTTCATGCAGTTTGCCCTTGAAATGGATTGTTTCTCATAACAAAAGCTCAAGTTTGTGATAGAGCAGAACAAGAGCTTCCTTTATTTTGCTAAAACTATTTGGAGCCTATTGATTTTTGTTTATCTAGAAATATTTCAAAATGTAATGTATTGTCCCTTATACAGTAAATACATTGGGTCAGTTATTTTAATCAGATTGTGGTGGGTCTAAGGAGGTTGTGTTGAGTAACACCCATACTATAAACATACAGTATAATTTAAATTGGTAGATGACTAACTAAATTACCTTACCTACTGTAGTTGCACATGGTACTGCAGCTATTACATTTTCTACAGTACCAGTGCTTGTTAAAAATATTTGCATTTTAAATAATTGTGCGACATAATTCATCAAACTCTCCTTGTGAAATGTGCAATTTGCATTTTTAGTAATTTCAACTAAATAAAGTAAAATCATTTTAGTACCCAGCTTGCAAAATTGAACAGCAAATTCAGCGAGTTGAATATGCAGTACATAAATAGGTAACAAAAAGATATTAGTTTCTCCTTATACCAAATGTTACCTAGTACACATTGTGTTTTGGAGATAGCAAGGGCATTTATATTTACTACTATTAAAATTTGGAACATTTGTACTTATATTCTTAATTGGAGACAGTTAATAATTTAAAATAATTGAAATTCTGATTTCTCTGTGATTATGTTAACATTTAGATATTCTGTTTAGCTTTTTGTATTTAGTTGACTTTCTAAGTATTCTTAAGTCGCAACCATCTAAATGTACAGTAGTCTGTAGCTGGGAAGAGCATTTGTGTGTGTACTGGAGCAAGTACAAAGTGCTGTGAATGTGGACTAAATTTGAGAAAGTGTCCTGACAAAGACAAGAACACGAGAAAGCTTACAAACGATAGGAGGCCATTTCACCCACCAGGTCCATGGAGTAGTTGGTAGTTACTGTTGGGAACTGTTGGGCTGTTACTTACCAGTGATCTCATCCAGTTCATTGGCTTCAACAACATGGCTGGGTAACTGGCACCCATAATCCTTTGGGTAAAGAGCTGTTCCTGGTTATAAGAAGGTGGTGGGAGTATAGCAAATATTGACAAACAGATGTAGGAATACTGTATCCACAAAATGTGAACAACTTTTTTTCATAAATATTCTTCCATAGACAACTATTCGCTATTTATCTATTTATTAGCTCTTCCATTTTCATCTAAAAGCACAAAATATTTGTTATAAGTCTATTTCCACTCCTTCTTTATTTAAGTGGATTTTGAAAAGTAAAAAAAAAAATGAATGAGAGTTAATGTGAAGAGAAAGATGGGTGTGTTGCTACAGTACATTTTTCATAGCTAACACAAGACATCACTCACTGCGTATTCCACCAGAGGAAATACTTCCTACCTGCCAGACTTGAAACAGCCCATTACTATGGACCCTCTGATACGCAGACAAAGAAGCAAAGAGTTTGAATTTCTCTGATGTGTGTTACACTTCAAAGCCAACTTAAAAGTAAGAATGGCAAAATTGCACACTTATGGTCTACTCAATTTGAGAATGGCAAATTAAGCATTTCACATAATCTCGCTTTTTACTCTTAAACCCATTTAGGAGATTATGTTTAAATGAGTACAAAGAAAGGGAAATTAGATTCAGGGACATTCTTAACCACTGTCATTTTTCAAACCTCATTTACTTTTGCTTTTGTCATTTAGTGATGATGGGTGTCATTTTTCACATTATTTTTTCTTTTTCATTTTTGTGCCATGAATAAAAAAAATCAATATGGAGTATCCTGAAAAACATTGTGATATAAAATACTAAAGCGTCGTATAACCCCTCACCCACTTTGGCCAAATGGGGTAGAAGCCATCATTGCTATATTAACACTATTTACAGATGAGTGGTTAAAATTAAATGGACACTCTGATAAATTTCCTGAATTACAGTAATGAAAGATGAATATGTAATGCAAGGAACTGATATGTTTTGCTTTAGATTTTTCTCATATAATGGACTGTTGATATGTATTTGCCTGACAAAGCGTGCTGCATGCAGGGTTTATGGTTATTTATGGTTTCTGTGTTAGATTTTCATAATGGAACCTTTTCTGGTATCAGTCCTGTACTGTATGGATATTGTGTCAGGTGTTTTTTTTTTATTTCTGAGGAAATACGACGCTGCTGCAGAAAGCAGAGTGGGCAGTGCCACTGGGAATAAATCCAGAAGGGGGAGGATGAAGCTGACAGAAAAAATAAATAAAAATGTAAAGCTTGTTTTGCAATTACAGGGACAGATTTACTGCGTGTTGTGGAAATTTTCTCTGTGTAATCAGGTGTCTTGGGTCCTTCTCACAGTGTACTTCCCCCTTCCCCCACTGTCACCACTGAGTTTGGTTGAGAGACTGATACGTCTTACTGTAACAAGGTCCTCAGCAAAAGAAAACTTTTTATTCATTAAACCTTTATGATCGACCCGAGTCACAAGATATGCCTTTTTTAGCTGAACCACAAGTTGCCACTTGACCATGTCCTCAGATACAGTACATACAGTATGTTACATATGTTTTTTTTCTAAAACATACATGCAGTAGAAAAGAGTCTGCGTTTCTGTGACAGATCTGTCTGTCATGTGTTAGAACTAACATTTCGTTCTTGGTAATCGATGGTAATTAACTGACCAGTGGAAACTTGTTCATGCCCATCCATTTGAAGACAAGTGGTTGCTTATTCCTTGGTCCTTATGAACACCCTGTCCCTCGGTGGCCTCTAGCTATGGCTCCCTGTCATACTCTTTGAAGCTGGCCTTTCCCTGTCCTTACTTGAGCCTGTCTGCCACACATCCTCCTGTCCATCATCCTAGAGGGGGGGCATACAGGCCAGTGTGAGCCAATGCTTTTTAGCAAGAGCATTTCTGTTATCTTACGTGCACCAACTCTGTGAAATAGAACAGAATCACCATCTGACTAAAAAACATTTTTTTATAACTGTTTTATTTTCTTTTTCCATTGCCTTGGCTTGAGCAGCAGTCCTCCTGTTTGAAAAACGGGAGGACTGCATTGTCTCCTGCATCTGTCCAAGAGCTTCTGTCTGCCTTGTTGTGAATGCTGTGTCTCTGAGCATCAAGGTCTTGCACAATCACCAGCACCCGCTCCCCTATAAATGTCTGTTAGAAAGCCTGGCTATAAAGGGTCTAAATTACAAGTAGAAACTATAATAAGTAAATGCATTTGAAACTGAGAACAGGATGCACAGAGGGAACCTCAGCAATGTTATAAAAGAGAGGAGCCCATTTGTCTGATCTAGCTTGTGTAGAACACGTTACCCAGCCATGCTGTTAAAGCTGATACCCTGGATAATTTAATGTTTTTTTCACTGGTTAAGAAAGGTATAGATAGACAAATCCTTCCTATGTTCTAAATGTTACTGGGGTTTTTAAAACACTTTAAACCTTAGGTTTCTACAGCTCATTCATTTAATTCATTAATATGTTAAGTTTACAAGAGCAATAAAAATGTTCAATTTTTAGGTCTGCAATGATAAGTCCAAGTGTAGCTCACCTTTTTTATTTTTTTGTTGTGATAATTTGGATATTTAACTTGTGCAAAGATGAATTTATGTTCTTTTATGCAGAACATGCATCATAAATGTCTCACTTGTATTGCTTCCAGTGTAGCTGTGCCCACACACTACTTGCCTTTGACTTTCATAGCAGACCCCTGATGAGCAAACCTTTTGATAACAAATGTTAATTAGCATAATACATTTACCATGTCATGTCTGTTCAATAAAATGTTAATGCTATTGCTATAAAAAGATTTTAATTTCCTGATAATAGCTGTGTTTTTTGCAGTTATGAGTAATATGTTTCTTTTGATTCACAGGATATACAGTACGTACAGTAATTGCTTGATTAAGCTATTCAAGATCTTGAAAGGTATTGACTGAGGTAACTCTAGGGACATCATGATCAGCAACAACACAAGTGTTATAGGACACAAGTGGCTATTAAGTTTAGGTTCATTTACTGTAAGACCACATGAATAATATGGGCCCAATAGCTTCCTCTTGTTTGTAAGTTTTCTTATGTTCTTACTGTATGTCTCAGGCACAAAAAACTAATTGCTGAAGATAATAGTCAAAGGACCAACAATTAGTGGCCTAATTGGTTTAATTAATTAGTTCACGGACACATCAAAGGAAATAATGTACTGTACTCAGTAGTGCATGTAAAAAATTAAGAACAACTAAGATTAGTACATTAGCTGCAAGGGTATGCCAAATATGATGCTAAAAATGCTAAAAGAGAGGTAGAAAACAATATCCTTGTCTGGGCTAAAAGTAATAGAGTACAAAATGATAATGAACATACTGTAGGGCAAGAGCATGAATACTCAGTATTGAGTACTCTCAATATGACAGAGACCAAAGTGCTATAGGGATCAGGAGTGCTTAAATCAAATCATCTTTCCTTGCTGTTTTCCTTGCAATTGTTCTTAAGGAAATGGGTTATGTTATTTTCAAAGCATCAACTAGGATCTTTCAACAGTCACTTAAATTTATAGACGTACCCGTTGATTGGAGAATTCCAATGTAATAGCACTACACAAGAAGGGGGCAAATCAAACCTAAATGACTATAGACCTTTACATTTGACCTCTGTTACTGGTAAAATTGTATAACTAAAATTGTGAGTTAAATTAGTAGATTATACAGTGCCTTCAAAAGCATTCAGATCCTTCATATGGTGTCCCATTTTATAAAATTGTAAAATAAGGCTTCCATGTCTCAAACTGAAGACTTTTAAGGGTAAGGTAAGTTACAGTAAATGTCAGCTAAAACTAAAGAGAAAACTGAAATATGTTGATTTTAGAAGTATTTAGACCTGTGAACTCCATATTTGGTGGTCACACCTTTGGCAGCAGTTGCAGCAGAGAGTTTTGTGTAAGGCTTTAACTAATTTTTCACACAGTCTTGATAGAATTTTTGCACATTTGTCTTGGCCAATTTGCTCAAGCTCTCTCAAGTTGCTTGGGGATTGCTTATGGGCAGCAGTTTTCAAGTCTTTTCACAAATTCTCAGTAGGATTCAAGTTAGGACTTTGACTGGGCCACTGATGGACTTTCACTTATTTATTCTGAAGCCCCTTCACTGTACCTTTGGCTTTGTACTTTGGATCATTGACTGGGTTATTGATATAGATATATCATAGATATTTCACCTGTCTCAGCCCCTGAATGTTATAACTTAAACTTATAACTTGCTCATGGTGGCATTCCTAACCAGTTTCCTCCTTGTCCAACTACCCATTTTTGAGAGAAACCATGATCCAGGCAGAGTCTGGATGTCTCCCACTTCTTAATGATGGACTTCACCATTTCCAAAGAGATGTTAAGGGTCTTTGTAATATTGTATATTCTTTGAAGAGCAAATGTTAAAATCTGGTGTTGGGCAGCTTTACAGTATATACCAGGTAAAAGTACTCAAAAATACAATTAGAAAAGTAAGATTTATAGGTATTTATGAGTGCTTCTTACACAGATACAGCTAAAAATAACATGAAAGTGAATCATGTATTTAGCATAGCATTTAACAGATATGTTTTTTGATTTTGTTTATTAAGTTTTATGTTTAATCAGAAAGTATTTTCACTCTCATCTCTAATTTTAAGGCATAGGGATGACATTTTTGTTTCCGCCTGTCAAAAGTTCTGAATGAGATGAAGTAAGGCTCACAAGTTTATCCTCTGTTAGTGCCTCTCTCTTCATACTTTTAGTGAGGTCAAACAGGTTTGAGCTGGATCTTTGTGATGAGAATAGATATAATGTGTTTTGGCTTCACGCCGATGCAAGCATTAAGACAATCCAATTCTGTAGAAATTGTTGAGTGCAAACCTATTTTATATTGTTATTTCATTATTCATTGAGGTACAGTAATGTATTTCAGATCAGAACTTCCGTGATTCAAAAAGCGGATAACACTCAAGGGTCTAGGGACACAGAGAATGCCCATTATATTCTGAAATTCATTCCTTTCTCCAAACCATGCTTTTATGTTTAAATGAAATGTAGAAATAATTCATTTACAGCATATAAGTAACTACAAATGATACCAATAAATACGTTTTGGAAGTGGGCAGCATGCATATGAGCAGCATGATGACACAGTATTAGCATTGCTGCCTTCCAGCGCTGCAATCTTGGGTTCATTTCCTGGGGCGCTATCAGCATGGAGTTTGTATGTTTTCCCTGTGTTTGAGTGAGCCTCCTACTCCCCCAAAATATACTGGTAGGCTTCTTGGAAGATCGATCCTGGTGTGAGAATGTGCATGTTTGTGCCTGTGTTTGTCTGCCCTGTGGTGGTTTGGTGTCCCATCCAGAGTGTATCCTACTGTACCTTGCGCCTGTTGCTTGATGGGATGATCCAGCACCCCTGCAATCCTGTATTGGATAAAGTGGTTAGAAAATGGCTGGATGGAAATACTAATTATTTTTTTCTCACTCAATTTGGAATCACCAGTTGTTTCAAAATTCAGCTGACACCTCTAACTGTCAGACCCGTTCATTGCTTACTTGCCTTACATCAGAGGTAGTGGTGCTTTTCTCACTGATGGCACTGCAAGCATGCAGACACCTACAAGGTCCCAAGAGATATACGTCTTCCAAAAACTGAGAGAATCCTGACTGAAAGATTGGAAAACCATCCAACTCTAGCACAGCTAATCAGACTGCGCTCTGGTGGCTGGGGAATCCCTATTACACATGTCTAATGACATAACACAGCCTTGAACTGGTAACCTCTGAACCATAAGTCTGAGCAAGGACTCTTACCAGCAGAGCTACCCAGTAGTGCCCTAAATGTGCTGCTGTGAGGTTCTTCCAGCCACCCGTCATCCGATAGCCAGTCATTCCAATATCTGCTGTTTGTTGATAATAAAATACCTGAAAATAAGTTAATATTGAATTAATATAATTAAGGTAGTTAATATAATTCTGAAAAGCAAAATGTTGTGCTTCTAGGGAAAAGGTAATATTGTAATTGATCTAATCAGGCAAAGGTTTATTGATGATATATTTTACTCAAGCAAGATGATCAGCAGAAAATGTGCAAGTGGTAGCTCTGCAGATAAGATGGTATTACAGTAGGCATTATGGAGTCTCCAGGTTTCCTTTAGGAAAAGATGAAGGAAAAAACAAAACGATGTTTAAATTTAGGCCATGGTTCTGGTGAACTCATAGCTTACGCCTGCATGCTTCAATGGAACATTTCATTCCATTGAGTCCCAGTGTTGGTCTGAAGCTTTTAAGATCCTCTCATACTCTTTTCTTCTTGCAACAGGAAAGAAGCACAAATTGGTTCTGTCTTGGTCATTCACTTAAGGAATAAGAACTTAAGACAGAATTCAAATGATAGAAGGCCATTTGGCCCATTGTTCTTCCTTAGTAGCTGTGGTAACTAAAATTCCATCTGTCATTTGGGCCTCATCCTCCTGGCTGGACAGCCTATTCCAGATATCCACAACTCCTGTTCTCTGTCCTAAGTAAAATATATTTTTATATATAAACATTTGCTTGTCTTTGTTTTGTGTTTTAAGTAGTCACCTGGATTAACCTTATCTGTACCCATTAAGATCTAATAAGTGTGGATCAAATGCCCTTTCAGTTCTCTAGTCTGTGTCTGTGTCTGAGATTGGATGTTCGTACCTGTTACTGTGCCTATAACTCTTTCTAATGCATTAATATGTTTTTAGTGGGAGGGTGACCAAAACAAAATGCAGTATTCTAAGTGAGGTACCACATTGTTTCCCCACATTGTTTGAAGAAGAAATAGAAGAATATACAATACATTGAAACCCAGTGTGAAGCTTCCTACAGCTCTGAAACGCCTATGCAGAATATACAGTGTATATTTCTGCTACCTTTGTGGATCACTTTGCCCTTATAATAATAAATGCTAAGTTTAAATTGCCTTGTGTATGCCCAGTTCTTGACTTCAGCCAAGTCTTTTTGTAATTCCCTTGCCACTATTTCTGTTTTCCACTATTTCTGTTTGTTTTTGCATAACCTTTAAATTTAACTAGTTAACAAACTAAATCAGAATTGAAATATTTTAAAGAGACAAGAAAGTGTGTGAATGCCCAATATAATAGGGAATGGGAATAACAAATTCTTACCATGTGACCCAGGGTTTACATTTACCAATTCAATGATTTTTGAGATGTAAAAATAAGAATCTGTGAATGTGAAGTACTAAGTGAACCCAAGGAGCTATCTTCATTCTCTGTGGTATCTTAGCTTTATCTTTTTAAATTAGAGGAAGGGTGTTCAGGTGGATGCTTGTGTTTATGGTGTTGGCCCATTGAGGGGAGATGGGAAGCTAATGCAGCCAATACATTTATATAAAGTGCATTATCCAAGGTTAAAATTATTGTTCCCACATGCTAATTTACAGAGGTATTGCATTAGAAGGTCTGTTTTGTAAGATTTTCCCAAGAAAACGCTTTTTAATAGTAGTAAAAATGGACAAAGGTAAACTGGAGAACCAGCTATAGTATAATGCCTTTAAGGAGCAGCAGCTGAAGCAAATTAAAATAAAGAGTGCTTCAGTGCTGGATCTAGGGTATAAGGTTGATGCACAGTGTAGTGTGTGATTATCGAGGATGCTTTCTGTGACTTTCCTGTTGCCCTTGATGTCAGTCTCAGCTGATGTCAGCTTTCCAAATTCTAAGTAAAACAGCTGTGCATTTTACATGCATCTGAGATATAAATTAAATGGTTTTCCTCAACATTTCTTTTAGTCTGCAACACATCTATTTTAATGTTTTATTTTCTGTTACAGGAATTTTTTTAAATAATTGTAATGCTCTCCTACATCTACAGTAGCAGTTCTCTCTGAATTGCATCTCTGTGATGCAAATTCGGAAAACAAAGGTAGTGGAAAATAGCAGGTTGCTAAAGGCAGCTGATTGAATTGTGACACAATGTTTCAGCTGTGGAGCCTTCTTCACACCTGTAGAAGGCTCCACAGCTGAAATGTGGTGTCTCTTTTCTTTTCAGCCTGGAATAAACCTTTTCCTGTTCCTTTGCATCCTATGCTGCTGATGCATCTACCTGCTTGTATTGCATTGTCTTATTCATGTACTGTATATTTTTTCAGGTTAGTATTTTGAGCTGTTTTCTCATAGAAAAATCTTAATCAGAGTGTATGCAAATATTTGAAGACACCTCTATGAAAATGCATGTTTATGAGGCTCATAAGATGTGTATGCTGTATGTGATTTATTGTTTAATAGAAGTATGACACTCAGAAAGCAATGCTGTGAAAAATGATTCGATCAACAGAACAAGTTATGTGTTTGTTGTTTTCTCCTTAATCTTCAGAACATTGATTTATTCATTCTTACTTCCCTCACAAGTGAAGAGGAGAAGTAATTTATTAAATATCCCCCTGATCTGTTGTGCAGTGTGACTGCCGCTGTTATAGCCTCTGTGCATCACTTATATGGGGGCTGCACTTCAGTGGTGGATGAATTGGGTCCCATTAGTAAGGCGTTTTAGGTTCAGGCGATGGTATGTAAGTGCAAACCTTGATAATTTATTTACACATTGTGTTTCAAGCAGAAGATAAAAATCATGGGTTCAGGATTAAAGGGCATTCTGTCCCCAATCTGTGCTGCCAATTACTTTAACTTGAACCTCATTTGAAGTAATTAAAACGTAATGAAGATTTATTAAGGAGATTATTATTAATTGAAATCCCTAAAATGTGATACTTAAAATATAGTTTTTCACCATCTCAAGTGCTTAGTGGTAGACAAACACACAGTACAAAAATATATGTAATTTTGTGTGAAAGTGAATGTGAAAATAAAATAATTGTATTATACTGTATACTGTATAGTGTCTTTCATTACAAGATATCTCATAGTGCTTTAGAGTGAAAGCTACAAATCAACAGTCCATAGGTAGGAAAAACATGGGGAAACAAAATTGTTTCTGCATTATGATTTAAGGAAAATATTTACATATATTTGTATGTGTTTATAAAATACTTAAAAATACAGAAATCGGGAGGCTCATGCAGTCTTAGGTAGAGCATTTCACAATTCAGCAGCATTTCTATTTAAAGCCCTATCACTCACTGTATGTCATCTTGTCACTGGAATACACAGCAAGGCAGGATTTAAAGAGTGGAACTGTTGCGATGCAGCTTAATAGCTCAGCTTTTAAAATCTTTGAAGTAGGAAGGAGCCTGATTGTTTAGTGATTGATGAGCTTTATTTCCTGTTGAAGTGCTAATACTTTCAGTTTGGAATGGAAGAGTATCATAAGGGATAAAGGGAAATCAAATGTACACAACACATTGGCAATTTATTGAATCTGAAAAATGTTTTTAAAATGCTAAGCTCTTGCGAAAACACTATATCATCTCACATGTTCCACTTAGGCAATAACTTTGAATGTCTATTTAAGATGGAGGTACGTAGTAAAATTCTGAATTTCAGCTCCAAGCTGGGAATGGACAACACTTTTCCAGGGATGTCATCTCAAAAGAATTAAAATAATGTATAAAGTTAAAATGCAGTTTAATGACAGTATCAATCTACAGATTCTTTTTAAAATGTCTTTATGATTAAGCAATAGTGTGTGTTCTAAAAAATTAATTAACTCACATCTCTAGAGATAAACAGTTGATTAATCCATTCTTCTTTTTATTAAAATTGCATTTGAAGGTATTTGGAGTTGTGTTTAGCTTTATAAATATTACAATTTATTTTGGAAAGTAATCTGTTCAGCATGCTCTTCATTCAATTGTGAGACGACTTCTATGATTCCTTTCCTTTCGAATTAATATTGGCCACTTAATTTAAAATTTCTTTGTAATTAAAAAACACATTTAATGAAAAGTAAAAATACTGTAGTCTCTTTGCATTGTCACATCGTTAATAATGATTTTACAGATTCAGAGCTATACTTTGGAAAATAATTATTGTTCTCAGTGCATGAAGTATTTAAAAGTGTACACTGTGGTATTGAATTCTGTATGAAAAATGAATGACTTCTGCACTGATTCATTGGGTAACTGATCTGTAACTTTTGCAAGTTACTTTAAAACTGCCTAATGAAGTGAAAAACAAAGCATTGAAAGCACATCCCTTTATCAGTCACACATGTAAACACTAGCTTTGCAAACCAGATCTTCCAAAAAATAATTCTGACAAGGTGGTTGACACCTTGATCATTTCAGCTATATACTGTAGCATACATGTATTTACTCTCATTTCACAAAATACCAGTGGTTGAAGAAGATTGAGTTATATCATTTTACAGTATTCCCTAATAGTAAATGTGAATCGCAATGCAGGTTTACAGATGAATAGTTACAATTTAATGAACTTCAATGAAATCTTCATAATATAATACATAATAATAATTTCAGCTAAAGTTAATGTGCAAGTCAGAGATAAGCAAGCCTGCATTCAATCACACAAGACTACAGTACATTTAATTGTAGTCATTTTAATAGTAGTAAAAATAATAATAATGACTTTATTTCAACAATGAGATAAACATTGTTTCCATAAAACAGTATTGAACTGGCCCTTGTAATGAGAATATCTTTAAACTATACTGAATCTTACACATTTGAATATTGTTGAGGCTTTCTAGCAATAGAATAAACACATAGAGAATATGACATTAGACTGGAGAATGTCATTGCAATTTGTGCTGAATAATCTATATGGAATATGTTTCTTTGAAATGAATGTTTTTCTATTTTAACAGCCATGGTTTAAAAGTGATTTAGAGTGTCATTAATTACTGTCTGCTGCATACAGGAAGCAGTGAACTGTATATTTTCATGCTGAATCAAAATATATTGAATTAGTCCGTGACAGGGTGACAGGTTTAATTTAGATATAAAAAACAGATACAGATTCAGAAAATGGAGCTCTATTTTCTGAATCTGTATCTGTTTTTTTTTTTTGGTTTATACCAATAGCAATAAAACAAGATATTAACGTCATGATTAAAATAAACTCAGAACTGTCGGTGGTATTAATAAAATATTACTATCAAGCAGTGCAAAATATAGATACAAATATGTATGTTCAATTGTCAAATTAATCTGAATATTTTATTTTTATTTGTCAAATACAGTATACTGGAATATTCAGCAGTAAAAATGCAGTAAAAATAGAATGTGGACAACATTAAAAATACTACAGCATGGAACTAAGAAAGAAATATAGAATATCTTAAAATGTATTACAATTCCCAAAAGCAAAAAATAATCTAATGATATTTTGCTAAGGAGGTACGTATACCATTAAATCCATGGATTGTTAGCAGATACCGTACATATACTATTGGTATTTTCTTGGACAACGTTAGCAGCATATCAATGTCTATTTTTGTTCATTCCATTCCTGATCATCTTCCACATATACAGTATTATAGTGCAGTCTCTTTTTGTCTCTTTGATATAGATATTATTCTATCTAAAGAGAGAAATGATAACATCATGTGATGTACAGTGCATTCCTGTGGTGTGCAATGGCAGTCAAGTATTTGGTAGTTTGCCCAACACAAATGTCTTGTAACATGGAAAATTTATAAATAAGTTTAGCTCTGAGAATGGCATCTAGATGAAGGAAGTATGCAGGAATGATGCTAGTTAACATACAGTATGGATATCTGGATACTTTTCACGGCTTTTGGTTTTATTTGGTATTTTTGTAGAAAACCTTTTGCCATTTTCCCCTAGTTTGTGAATTTACTTTTTTGTTTCCTGGTTTGTTAAGCTTTGTTGCTGGTTTGGTATTTGTGAAGCTCTGTGTGGTTATTTGAAGCCCTTTCAGGCCTGAACCACTGATACGTGTACTGTAATTGTTGCCTTTTTCCACAAATATCTGTCAGTTGGTTGGTTTTTGGGATCATAGTTTTTGAGAACCACCATCCTGGCCAGCGTTACCCACGCAAGGGGACGTTGTGTGATAGATGTATATACAGTACTTTGACTCACAGAGTGTCTAAAACGTTTTAATTCCTTTGAAAAAGTTTGTCTTATTTTTAAAATCTAAGATGTTAAGTAACACCAAAGGAATTTGTCTGAAAGTTACAACTGGAAGAGATAAATGAGGCATACTTACTCCCTTATGAAAACTCAACACACTATTAGGTTCTTCAACAGGTCAACTTTTCAACCTTAGAATATATCGGAACAGCTGTAGGCAACATAAAAGTAATTCTGTAAGAACAATCTAAGAGAAATAATCAACTTGTGGATGAGACTTAACAATAAAACTAGATATTTTTAAAACATTCTGATGATAAGAGAAATCAAGATTTTAAATGCAGTGTTAGGAAAAACGTTTATCTGGTAACATACAACTTATGGAGATTTTATGTTCATTGAAGAAAAGAAAAGAATGGATATTGGGGTTATCGTGATACCCGTGAGCTGGCTTTCTTATTCAAGGATTTCACATAATGTATATTTATAGAAACACATATTGGTTTTCTGTCTTTCGGATGAGACGTTAAACAGAGGTCCTGACTCTCAGTGGTCATTAAAGGTCCCCGGACATTTCTCGATAATAGGGAGTTATCCCGGTGTCTGGGCCAAATTTCCCGCTCGGCCTTTATTGTGGCCCCCAAATTGTCCCCATTTATGATTGGCCTGCACTGGCCCTACGATGGACTCACGCCCTGTGCAAGGGGTACCCTGCCTTGCGCTTGTTGCTTGCTGGGTAGGCTCCGGCTTCCCGCGGCATCGTATGGTATAAAGCAGTTTGGCAAATGACATGACATGACATATCGGTTTTATCATACAGTATGTCTGAGCAGTACTTTTCGTATGTACTGTACATATTTCTTTACATAATTTGGGAGTTGGTATGTATGTATGAATATGATGGCTCTAATAAATATCTGTTTAAGAAGCTACCTCTTTTAGAGATTAATAAGTGTAGTGAATGTAACTAATAACTTTATATGACTAGTGTTACATCAGTCCCAAACAGAACTCCTCCCTGATGACTTCAGTTTTCCAAGTTAGAAAAAGGCCTGTTTACACGAGCTTCTTGACTGTTAAAGGCTCTGTTTATTGATCCCATAATTAAGTTCCCAAGATAGCTAATCCTGTTGAGATGAAGCCATTAAGCAACCTTTTGTTAAAAGCAAGGCACACTACATTTCACAGTTCAAATCAGTTTACTTCTTGGCTCTTCATTAGATAAATGCTGTGTAGCACTAGTTATATAAATTAGTTGTTAAAATATTTGCAGGACATTAGGGGTGAGTGAAATTAAACATTGCTTACTACTGATCCAAACACTACTTTGCTGAACTAGACAATAGCTGTAATCTATGCACTTTAATATACAAGGAAACATTTTTAATACATCTAATAAAATCAGTTTTATCATATACTTGCCAAATTATATGCTTAGGGCTTCTGACAGTTATTTGCATTGTAAACATCTCTCAGAGAAGGAAGCAACATCTTTTCTAATACAGCTTGCCAGATATACAATAATAGCTCATACTGTATATCTGCTTTTGAGTATATGAGCTATTAGTATTTTCTACGTAAACCCACATTATTATCCATGAATTTTTTAACAAGGCTGCATTGTTTTGCAGCATTGACAAAGGAATGGGATTTTAATCATGAAAATGGATGTTGTTTTTTTCTGTATAGTCTGTTAAATTATTTTTTTACATGATTCAACAGCTGCTGCTACAGATGGGACAGACAATAGCAGCTCTTTCACTAATAACACTATCTATTTCTACATAAACAGGCAAACAAATGCCATTAGGTTGGCTAACCATGTGAAGATCAAAAAATCTTTCTAAATGAAGTACAAAACGGTAGGAGACAAGCACATTAGAAATTAGACAATTTTCTCTTAAAATTACTAAGCACTTGACACTGCTAAGGTGTATTGATCTGATTATTGTTGCTAAATAAAACCTGTAACTTGTCTAAAGACTTCAGTGTTGATTCCGATGATAGGTTGTGTATCTACATTTTGTTTATTTATTTCATATGGCAAAATTCTGTATTTTAGATTTATTCATAGTTTTACCAACCAAATAGGAATTCATAATTGTAGGATTATTCAGCAGAGATACTGCAGCCCTCCAGGTCAGTGCAAGCATTTGACCTTATATTTGTTCTTTATTTGATTATTAAGTAAATAAAGAAGTATTGAAAAGCTCAAAAAATGATCTCAAAACAAACTTAAAAAAATGATTTACATGACATACACAGTATAGTTATAAGCCTTCTATGAAAGTACTGAATTTAAGCAGACCTTAGAAAAATTAATGTACTGTAAATTAATACTACTTTGGTATGCTTGTGAAATTGTATTGTTTTTTATAAAACATTATATATATATAGTTCTGTGTAATTACATATTCATTTCATTTTTAGAATATTCTGGTTTGTGTTTCAGTGTGAGGGATAAAGATAATGCAACATGATTGGTGTAACTAATTTTACTATTTTAAAAACTAATTTTTAAATGTTTCAAGTAATTTTTATCAAGTCCCAAGTCAAGTCTGAAATCTTGAATTTGCTCAAGTTAAAAAAAATAGATTCCCGTCTGACTTATGATCAAGATGTAAATCGCAAATCATACTTAATGATTGAATATAATTTGTCATGTGTTGTCCCTGATTTTGTCTAAGACTTGTTTTGTCATCCCTCTATGGCTGTTATAACATTAAAAGAAGAACAGACCTCAATTTGACCTGTTTGGACCTGTTGGACACTGTTTACATCTGCCGAATTAGAGGTTATGTCCCTTAAAATGACAAAGGGTTTCAGATTAGTTAAGAAAGACCTATCGAAAGCGTTCTGAAAATCTAAATGCATCATACCAGTCTAAATATAATATTTAATGTCAGAATGGAACTGAGGAAATGAAACTTATAAATACATAAGAAATGTTCCTATAATTTATTGGTAACACTTTGTAGTTGCAAATGGTATTTGTATATTTCTAAATTGAATATTTATATGATATTGAGAGAACGGCATAAATATAATACTCTAATAACCAATCTCATCAGTAGATAAAACAAGACTGTTATCCTTACCATGGCATTAATATTGTACAGTAGGAATAAATGGAACATCTGTTACTAATTCCGTAGATGCTTTTTGTAGAGACTCTGATACCACTAACATTTATACACTCTTTCCTTTTCGTCATTGAGTTTGTTTTGATGCATGCTTTGTGTTGCCATTCCATTGTAAACTTCATTGTTGACATTGAGCTTCGTGACAAAAGGCTAAAACGTCCTGGTGAATTTGTACTCTCAGTTTCAGTCAGGGAATATATTACAAACCAGCCCCAGAGATGAACAGATCCACTTCTGTTTTTCTCAGAAAGAGTGACATAATCTTCACCATTCTGTGAAAAATTATACTCTTTGTGAGATCATACACTCAATTTGTGTTTCATCCCCACAAAACATGTGGTCTTATTTCAATTAAGAGTCAGTTAGTTGTTGATGGATAAATATGAAGAACTCTGCGATAGATTCTATGAAGTCAACTTCGAGTGGTGATGTCATTTTTTTAATCCAAATTTGGCACTTCAGTATGAGATATTGGAACTCCCAAACCATTTTCTGACTTTACATTTGGGTAAAACTTTCCCAACATCCTTTTTCTGATGGGATAGAGATTGTTGTATTAGCCTCGTTCATCTTGATGATGAACACCACTGTCGAAACAGGGAAATCTTATGGATTTTTTTAGAGCTGTCACATGAGTTGATGAGGTCAATAATCTTTTACTTAGATCTTTGGACAATTCTCTGACTTCCCATGATGATGTGGTATTGATTGTTTTGCTTCTGTGTTCAACCTTCTTTAATACCCAGTGGTGATCAAGGTGACTTTGAAAAGTTTGTATGAACTATTTGAAGGTTTATGAAACTACCAGATGACTAAAATCTATTGAAGGATTGGATTTACAGCATTTGTAGCATGGTACAAAAAATATAATTGTGTATTCAGAAATGTAATTCATTTTCAGCATCTTGATAACACTATTAAACACTATTCATACATTATTTTATACATTCATATTTAATGTTTAATGTGCCTACTCATATCATTGACCTTTAATTAATGAGATGCCCTAAAGTTCATGGGAGATGCATATTATAACTGTTGTTCTACTTGGGTGAGACTAGGCATTCAGTATTACCAAAATATGACATAATATCTACATCCATGAAATAAAAGTTTAATGGGTGAAAGAAAAGGTAGATGATAGATTTTGTAGGAAGTAATAACCTTTTAATTTATCTATGACACCTGGATTAGTTATTCCTAGGTCTTTAATATCAACAGGAAGAGATTGTGTGTAGTTTTAGTGAAAACTATGATATCCATTTAATAACCATCATTTATTCAAAGTATTATTCCGTAATTTCAGGACCTTCTACCAGCCCACCTCTTCCATGATGTTCTAATACCTCCTCCCCCCTCAAAGCCTCTCTTCTGTCGGGCTACTTTCCCTATCGCTTTAAACTAGTCTGCATCACCTCTTAAAAAAATCGACTCTCAGTCCCCCTTTTCTTCATCCTATCTCTTCTCTCCTGGCTGACCTCCACTCCATTTCTGCCACTTGTGTGGTCTTTTCTCTCATGACATGCTGTTACTCTGCTCCTTCCATTAGCTGCTGAACATCCTTTTCAAAACGCTCAGTCTTGCCTATTGCTGCTTTAACCATTCTGACTCAGATGGACCCATCTTCAGGACCTCTCTCAACCCCCAAATCTTCATTTCCCTGCTTCTGTCAGTCTGTCAGTTCCTCCTCTCTTTTGCCGCACCTTCTGAGCCCATTCATTCTTGTCCCTGGTTCTGCAGTGGTGGCATGAATTACCCGTTTAAATGAGAACAGCTCAGTCCCTGACCAGCGTTTAAGATCTTCTCAAAACTCTTCCGTTTAGACAGCATCTGTCATCTTTCTTACACTACAGTAAACATTAACCTCCAATTGATACTGCACTCTGCTCAATAGCATATCTTCTTATAATGATTCTTATCTACACATTGATGAACACTCGATGGATTGTTTCCACTCTCTGCACTCTTACAGGAATTGCACTTCTAACGTGAATCCCCATTTTAATTTTTCTTTTCATTTGTACGTTTACTTCTTTCCCCTTTTCAACAAAATTATTTCTTTTTTATATAAATGAATATATAATATAGATATTATATATTATGTATTATTATGTTTTTTGTTAGTCATACTGTACTTAAGAAAGAAGTAACACTTAAAAATTATGTTTTCCAATACAGCTTTCTGCTATTTTAATTAAGGTAAACATTAGTAAATTGTAAGGCACAATACTACCACCCATCTCAAAATATAGCTTCCTTTATCAAAGATAACAGCAGACAATGAGACAGACCCTTTTGCTAAACCTTGTAGGTTATTGAGATGCTGTGATTTTACGTCTCTTATAATGCAGTATTTCGGGTATGTATTTGTTTACCAGTTGTAGCACAAAACAGTTACTGAAGCTGTAGTGTGTACAGTGTGTGCCTATCAGTTGGAAGTTACAGTAACAATTTGGGGTGACTTTGTTGTGTGTAGTTCACAGTTAAATGGTTTGCCAGTCAGCTGCTGTATATTTATTTTATTTGAAATGAATCCCTGAATTACTTGAAGAGACAAGGTGAATAATATGAAGCTGCCGTTATGGTCCCTGTAACATAATTGGATGCTTTATCTGCTCTGCTATTCTTTCCTCAATTTTATAACTTTTCACAGCACTGAACAAAGACTCAGTGTGACAGCTTTAGCAGTTAGAAAATTAAGTGGGATAGGCTCATGTCTTAGGCATATACAATGAATTCTAAAAAAGTGGCAATTTTAAGTATTCTTGCTGTCATCCTCAATGCACTGCATTGCTTTCTCCAGCAGTACTAATGAGTTCTGAATTGCACTTTATCAGTAATGCCTGTTTCGTGTTCACTACTGCTGAAATGCTGAGGTATCTACAGTGTATGTCACTTTTACTGTTTTGTTGTCTCTATAACCCTAAAATCCAGATTCTCCCTGAAGCCCTTATTGGTTAATATCAGGAATATTACACCTTTATCTACATTTGTGACAGTTTAGGCCTACTGTAGGTGTGGCCCCCCTTTGCTTTTTGGAAGTGCAAGGAAATGTTAAAGGTATAAGTTACAAAGCAGGATTACAGTACTTGTTGAATAAGTACTTCAGTGTTATTGTCTGTGGGTTTAATGTAATTTAGTACCTTAAATGTAAGAAATCTTAAACCTATAGAAAAATATTAACAAAATTAGTTCATTTGGCAATAGTAGTGAAGATCTCATCACCCAATGTACACTATTGCTCTGTTCATTGGTCTTCATCACGTGCAGGACTTTTTAAATTACACTGTGGTTAGTCCTTTATTACTATTAAACATGTGTATAAAATATTTTTGCATAGTTTTTCTTTTTGACTAATCACTAGAAACCAAAAAATGTAAAGCAGTGCTTTCATCTAGTGGTGCTCAAAGAGCCTCAAAATCTGCAACATATTCACAAAAGTTATTATTAGCCCTAGATGCCAACATCATCCCAGCTTATTCTTCTGTTTAACAGGGCATCCACAAACCAATGTCCAATTCTTAGCAAAAAATCCATTATTACATGGGCATGAGGGTACAGTATGTGCTGGCCTGCTGCAGTGATTTCACATCAGGATGAGCAGGCAATAAGGGCAGCAACTGAGGTCCCAGGACTTGATCAATGTAGCAATATGTTGTCAGTCTGTCGCATGGCCTTACATTGATAAAGTACTAGTTCTAATAGCACTACAAATTCTGCAGAAGTGTTCTACAAATCATTGGTGACACTCACCATCACACTTGGACTTCCCTATCGATTGGCCTGTTGTTCACAGCAATTATTGTATAGCTCTGCACAACACACACTGACATACATCAGGATGGTCTACACAAAACTTTCATTCATTGCTGAAAAGGACTTGGCATCACTGCAAGCGAGTCCACATAAACAGGGCATTAGGCTTCCATTCTGTGTTTTCATTTTTGATTTTTACCAATTTGCTTGACATTCAACAGGTTAAATCACCTCATTTCTTTTCACTATCAACTCACTCTCCGATGGCATAGTTTACGGCTTGTGAAAAAGTCAAGGTTACACAGACGTATTAAGGTCAGTTATGAATGATTAATGAATGAAAATGATGTAAAAACCTTTGAATCCATATGCCAAAATTCATATATCAAAGGTAATGAAAGACTAGCTGGAGATGAAGGTCAGGGGGAATATTGAGACAAAAATCTAAAGGATAAATTCAAAGGGAATGTGCAATAGGGAGCAATCTGAATTAGAATGCTTTAAAAAAAAATAAGCCAACCATTGAAGCTACAGAAATGTCTGAACCAAGACATACTGTAGCTCTTCCCTGTATAGTTGGTTTTCAATCCCTGTGAAAGAACATACACAAAAGAGGGCACCATAACCAGTTTGTAATTAGAAGGTACAGTAATTCTTTAATGTGGATAAGAAGAGAAATTGTTATTCCAATTTCCTGTTGGTTTTCCATGGATAATCCTGTTAAAAGAGGACAGTTATCTTAAGCGTTAGAAAGCTGTCTTGTTTTCACTAACCTGAGACTACAACAAATTTTAAAGTTTTGTGTTATTATTGAATTGAAGAAGATTGTGATGAGGCCATTAACTCCATCTTGCTATCTTACTCATTCCCTGTTCTCCGCTTAAAGAATTATCATTTGGTTTCTATTTGTGGCCCTGTGTTCTTGTTTTACTACTGAGTTTGAAATAGTCACCTAGGTTGACCTTATTTATAATCCTTAGAATTTTTTAGACATGGATGAAATCCCCTCTCAGTCTTCTTTGTTGTAGAGTGAAGATATTGAGTTCTTTTACCTTGCCTGTATA
The DNA here is from genome assembly GCF_059453375.1 of Lepisosteus platostomus. Taxonomy (NCBI): domain Eukaryota; kingdom Metazoa; phylum Chordata; class Actinopteri; order Semionotiformes; family Lepisosteidae; genus Lepisosteus; species Lepisosteus platostomus. Next base: position 54,081,981 of record NC_142618.1, read on the forward strand.
CAGTATGATCAGGAAATCAATGAGATCAGAAAACATTTGACTGACTAGAGGTTTTATCCCTTGGGATGTATTGCTGCTTTCTGTTCGTTAACTTTTTAATCTGTGTATAAAAGCTGTAAGAATCGGATTCTTACAGCTGTTAAACTGAGAAGTAACAGAAATATTTTTGAGGAAATACTCATAAACTTTCTCAAAATCTAAATATGTTATGTCCGATACCTTAAAAGAATCAATTGTCCCTGGTGCTTTTAAAAAAAAAAAATCTTAGACTTTAAAAGTACTAAATATGCATTATGATATAGTGTTCCTGCATACGCTACAACAACTACAGTACATGACAGCTATTCAAAGTATTCAAGCTACTGTTGCCTTGAAATTGCCTTGAAATCTGTTGCGTTGCAAATTTCAATAATAGCATTAGAACTACATCTCAGAATTAACAGCAGTACAGTATGTGCATACTGTATACTGAGTATCACATTCCTCTTATACAAAAATTGTCAATTGTTTTCCCTCTGCTTTTGTGCAAAGGTGCCCTGATTAAACTAGAATTGCCATTAGCTGCCAGTCCTATTTAAAGCCATTTTCAGAGAATTCTTTATGATGTTATTTGAGTGCAATAACCAGAGGACAGGAGTTTCAGATCACCAATGCTCTTTTATTTTTTCAGTGACATTTTTAAATGTATTTATTCCAATTTAAATCCAGAACTTTGGTTTACAATGGTGTTTTTATTCTTTTCTTAAAACAGAACATAGCTTCTTGTACTGAGAAATATTCAGTGTTTTTCATACTATTATGTGTACTTTTAAATGGACTCTCGGAAATACCAGATGTCTGACTGGCATGGCTCCACTGAGACACAAAGTAATGTGAGGAATGTATTGCGAGGAATCTTGAATGCCTTTTAAAAAGCAGGATCAGTTGGATATTTTAGCTTTCGCAAATAAGCAAAGCAGCTTCACTAACAACCCCCTTACTTTCAGCACAAACATGGCTTTTTTTATCTTGATCCTCCAAAACCAAACTTTGCAGACAGTGGTTCCTCAATATGTCTATTTTTTCAGTTTCTGTTCCTGCATTAGAATCTTCCTTACTCACAAATCTGTTTTTCTGGAGTTTCTCGTCTTGAAGCCTAGCGTAGTGTGCTGACATAAATTCCTTCTTCAGTTTCTTGCCTTTTCTGTCTGCAGTTATCGATTCTCTCTCAATAGACTCTTCTTTTAGTTCATTCTTGCTGTTACTTGACTTTAACCAGATATCCAAAGAAGTGGCACACCTTATCTATTTTCTGTTTTTCATCCTCTTTGAGGCATGATACTACAACTAAAAAAAAATACTGCATGTACTACATGATTTTTTTATTGTGTCTTTCTAACATGAGTTTCTATCCTAGTATTAGTTTATACAAAATACTGAATAAAAAGAATCTGCAAAAAAAAATCAATGTGTGCGCACTCTGAAATTGCAAGGTTACTGTTCACACTGGATAATAATATTGATTTGGACCTGACACATTGAGTCACGTTCTTGGTTAAGCACTAATTGCATTTTAATCCGTTTTCTTACAGTTTTGTGAAATAACAACATTTCATCCACTTTCATCCACAAAAAACAATATGAATTTTAAAACAGGCATGAAATGCTTGTATTTTCTCAGTGCTCATTTAGCATTATATGATCATTAAGATTATGATACATTATTTCCTAAGCATTTACAGTAGTACTGATCTTTAGGATTTATCCAGATAAATAGCTACGGTTCAGGCTATATACAGTAGTAGTATATTTAATATATACTACAGGTGTTTTGTAATGTTTTTATACCACAGGCCAGCATGATGTCTACATAAATACCTAAAATGATCAAAACTAAAGTGTTTTGTAGTGTTTATCACTGTTTTTTTTCAATAAAGGTAATCATTTGGTATCTACAGTACATCTACAGTACATCCAAGAGAATATGGGTACTCATGATCCTTCACGGTCTCTTTCTAGTTCTCTCTCATTCTCTGCTTGCTTGTTGTCCAGCTCTGTCGATGTTCTCTGCCCAGTTCTCGGTCTCCCTGTTCAGCAGTTTCATTACTTACGGCTCAGCTCTCTGTCTCAGCTTCCTCAGGTGTGGAGAAGGGTGAAGAAGGCTCCACGGCCGGAACGTTGTGTTTTCTTTCTTCTCTTTTCAGCATGGGATAAACCTATTAATTGTTTTTACAAATTAAACTTTATTGGAAAACCAGCCCTTTGGATTGTTATGGTGTCCCTTGAAGAAAACAGTGATATGAAAAAGATACAAGAAGAGGAAGAAAACCACACATCATACTGTATATAAAATACAATAGAACATGATGCTATGTTGCAGTGGAGATATAATCCACAGATTTACCCATAAATACTTTAATAAATACTTTTATAACAGTATTGAGTTGAGGGACTGAATAGCCTCAGGCTGGGTACTCTTCTGGAACTGCTCTGTTCTAGATTTGAAACATTAAAAATACATTACTGTATGTGCAACATGTAGAAATGGTGCTTTTACACTACCCATAAATGTCGCATTAAATGGTTGAGAAGTAAAGGTAGCTTTGCTGTGGCAGTTTTAATATGCCTGTTCTGCCTTCATGTAACTAATACATCATTTTTCCACACTTGGTGACGCTTCTTGTCATTTTGTTTTTGTGCACTGGAAAAGCAGCTTACTCTCAATGCAATCCATTCCCCATTGAATACTTGTAGTGTCAATCAAGCAAAAAATTGCTTTCTCAGAATATCAGTTTGATCTGGAAGAGCAATCCAGTAATAAAATATATTAAAAAAATCATTCTAATGCTGCATTTACTTGTATGCCAAAAATCACAAAAAAAAGCATTTTAACAATTGAAGCAAGAGGGGACAGAGCAGGGGTGTGTATGCATAGGATTTTATAGTACAGTAAACATTTTAGAAGTTATGCAGAAAAAAATTTAGAAATTCAAATAAAATTTCCCCTACGTTATTTAGCACAACACAGTAATAATTTGCTTTTCCATTCTTAACTTCATCCTAAACATTTGTAAAATAAAGGCACATCTTGTATTTTGTGTTTGATGGGTTTCTTTGCTTAAATTTCTAATGTTCATGCCAACTCATGCAAAGTGAGTTTTTGGACTTTAAGGTGGTCTGTGCAATTAGTATTGAACTTAAATCATACATTTAAAACTGTACTTCATAGACAAATATACTGCCTATTTCTTGTTTTTTCATGCATTGAAATGTACTTTACGCACTCCAAAGGGGAACATCTTATGTTCCGTGACTGTCCTCAAAATGAGAATTTACTTCAGCTGCAACAATTCAGCCCTCTGACTTGGGAGTTTCAACAAAAAAAACCTAACGCTTCCTGATAAAATGTGTGAATGTGTGATAAAATGTGTGTTATGTGAACAAATGTCCATTGTGGGTATTGTGGCCATAGAACTCAAAACTCACAAACTCACTGCACAAAACTCAAGTGCAGAAAACTATATTTTGACTTGAACAGAACCAAAGTCACAAGAATGCTTGGTGGGCTGTAATCCATTTTTAATTGTAGGAATCCAACCAGTCTGTTCATGTTTTTTTGGCCTGTGGCTTTTAGAATAACATAACATCAAGCCAGGTCTTAATTGGATCTACAGCCTAAAGAGCAAGACCATTATGAAGTCATAACCAAGGGAATTCAGTGCACTTTAAATTTCACACATCAGAAGGTACTGAAAAAAATGAAATATTGGAAAGCTTAGAAGTTGAGCGAATGCTGAAATTGTGAGAATGTAGGAAGAAGCAAAAGACAAAAGGTAAAGCATTCGTTTACTTCTGAGCTCACTTTTAGTTTATTCAAAAAGTATAAATGGATTAATTCATGACAGCTGCAGCTACACATTTTTCTTCCCAAAGGACACAGCTGGCTATGTTGCCACTATAATGCTCATTTGTTATTTCATTTCACTGTTGTACAGTTCCACAATCATAATGCTTAAGACACTTAAATGGTAACTTTAGGGCAGTGGTGCTTAACTTGGAGTACATGAACCCACCGACGGTGTGAGGTGCCCTGTTTGGGGGTGCAAGACATTCCAGATTTTTTTATAAGGCGACACAAATTACTTTGTCCATTTTTCATAAGGAGTGCATGAACGTACAGTATATTGAGAACCAAGGGGGTGCAGACTGCAGCTACAGAATAAGAACCACTAAAGATCTCCCAGAGATAACCAACCAGCAATACCCCTCTAAGTGACCAGTTTTCCATCTCATCACTGCTGGCCACAGTCAGTCAGCGACATGGCCTTTACACCAACTTGTGGTATGATTCAGCCTTTCTGCAGTGACTGCTACAAATGTACTGTAGGAGACTATATCCTGCAAAATTCTGTTGTTTAATATACAGCATTCTAAGGCCAGGATTAAAAATAATTGCCTTTCTTTAATAAATGATTCATTACCTTCATTAATTCACACAGTATATTAACTTTAAACAGAGAACTATGATGTCTGTAGAGAGAGTGTGAAGATCAGCCCTTACTGTAATTCTGATAGCCCTAGTTAAAGTGCTACCCGTTCTGATGAACATGACATAATATCAAGGTAGATTTTGTCTAGCGTGTCTTAACTAGTGTACTCACTTTCTCCCCACAAACATTTAAAAAAATTTAAATTGATGTGTGGGGTCTAAGGGAAGTCAATTTGTAAATACAAATGACAAAAAAATAGAGAACAACTAATATTCATTTGTGTGGAGAAAAACAAAACCTTGCACATACTGTATATGGTATGTTAAACCTAAATATACTGTATAAAAAGAAAAAGCAAAAAGGTGTAGGTACTGTACCTGGATCACCCATGGGCAAACTAAAATACTTCCTGTTTTTCTCAATGGGAATTTCTGGAATATTTGATTTCTTTGTTATTTTACTCTAATATTTGAAGATCTGTACGGTAGTTCTAGTGTGTTTATGTACTTATGCCAATTAATACTAATTGAATACTGAATATATGTTTGGAAATTTTTATCAGTGCAACCACGTCACCCCTATTTTCAGTGCTTTACAATACACTCATACATACTGATAGAAGTTCACAATCCTCATAGTTTTTAAACTGTTCCCAATTGTTTGTTCATTGCTGCTGAATCCTTAAACACAATGTTCCTGTTTATCTTATGAATAACAATAATTATAATAATAGTATTGTGACAAAGTTATACCAGCACTTTTAAACAACGTGAAATAATGATTAGAGGGGAACTGCAGTCCCAATTTCTTAGACCAGTTATTTAATCTTGGTAAGAAAGTATATTCATTGCTGTTATAGAAAATTAATACTGATTTCAAGTTAAGTTCAAAATTGTGAACTTTGTGAAAGTACTGTAAGTCTCCGTGTTGTCACAAACTCGCATTTCAGTTGTTACAAATTGTTACGCAATGCGGCTCCTCCTGCTCACTAGTCTCCCTAATGAGACATCATTGATGTATGAGTGAATAAATGCAGGTTGTGCAGCAGACATTTCACTGCAGAAATATTAGAACATGATCTAAACGCAGAGTTAATAATTATGTAGTATTTGTCAACAAAACCAGCAAGTGTTCTTTTGGATAAACAAGTATGCTTCTTTAAAATATACTTGGGCCACACACGTCACTGGAAATTTTGTTTCCCCGTTCTGAATTACAGAACATGGTGCAGTGCATACCAGAAAATGTAATCTATTTAAATCTATTTAATCTATTGAAATAGGAATCCCATCTCCATCACTCACTAATAAAAATAGTAAAAATGTGTGATATTGATAATGCCATTGGGATGTACAGTATAAATAACATCAGTGGGTAATGAATGTATTATACTAATTAGAATTTGTCAAAAGGTAATACAATTTAGATTGTTAATATTACATTTAATGCACAGTTCCCTCCATAGCAATTTATTTAATCTATTTTGTGATATAAATTGGAGGTTTTACAAGTGTGAACTTTTTACTTTTATTGCAGTTTGAAATACACTCATCGATGCTGATCCTGAACTCCGAAATATGAAAATAGCGTTTCAGTTCCCCTTTAAATAAATTAATTGCAATATTATTTAATTGTTTAATTATATTTAAATAAATTAATTGTAATTGTAAATTAATTTACAAATGAGTCGTTATCAATATCTATCTGATTTTATCATAGAACAGCAGCTTTGTAATATTTGTGAAAGGCTTGCATTTTGTATGTACTGTAAATGCATATGGTATATATGAACAATATTTCCATGAATAGTGTTCATATATAACCATATATGAAAAATATACTGTATGTGTGTATGCGAGAGTATAAAGCTGTAAAATATTTTTACTTCACATGCGTAGAAGTGCCCTGCATGCACAGTGTGTTTGCAATATGTCATTTGCGCTCCCCCGGTATGCTGAGAGACTACACTGATCTCTTCTCAAAGATCCAAGTTTCTCTCTGGTGAGCATTGGTTGGGATAAAAAAACAACATTATTTTCACTCTGTTTGCTCTGACAATTCCAGTAGTCCTTGCGGGTGTATTCACCCTCATTTCAGCTGTATTGCTTGGACAGCTTTGAATTTTTTGTCTTTCGCCAGAATGGCATTCCATTATCCACAGGAAAGTCCTCAGTATTGTACGGATTAAATATTGTTTAAAGATCTCATAAGATCTCTCTTTTGTTGCAAAAGCCGCTATACCGAAAGTTTCTTTCAAGAGTATGTTATTGTTTGAATTTTGTAAATGTGTTGAAAACACGTTTAAATGTGTTTAAAGATACTGAGTGTAATGCTGCACCCTGTTGGCTATGCTTTCTTTAATTCATGGACAATTTGTGTCGTAATAATTGATACTGCAGCAGCAGACATTTTAATTTGTGCTAAATTTTTTTTATTTCAGTCTAGCAGAGGCCAACATTTTTTATGCTACCTGATTTTGTACTTATGTTCGGGAAGAGATCCAGTTTCTAAAAGTTTCATTTGTTTTTAGAAATGTCCCAAAGTGAAATAGAAGTGTATCCACACTTGTGTTGGTTTTGTACCACTAGACCAGACATTTAATTGTGTGTTTGAAATTGACCCTACATTGGCATTTTCTTAATACAAGAAACTTCACATCCTGAGGAATTCAAAGATATAAAAGCTGAAACTTATACTTTTTACATATTTCCATTGTATGTCCTTTTTTACTTAAAAAAGAAGGTCTTCTTTAGCTCAGCTGGCAAGACCTGGGTTCGAGCCAATGCATCGAGGCACGAACTAGGGTGGGAGCGGCGAGGGCACAGGCCCTAGAACTCCATTACAATAACAAAAGGACAGACAATGAAATGAGGCCGATTTTGAAGTCACAATTGTAAGATATAAAGTCGTAATTCCGAGTTTTTACGTCGCAATTCTGAGTTTTTAAGTCGCAATTGCGAGATATAAAGTCAGAATTCTGAGATACTAAGTCGGAATTTTTATATACTAAGTCGCAATTGCGAGATACCATAGCGCGTTTTTTTTTACTCCCTGGTGGAAACTGGCTTCCATAGAAATTAGGCTGTGTGGTTGTACAAGTTTAAAAATGTTAATGACTTTCACAATACTGGAGTTTGGAAGACTAAAATAGTCTCTATCCCCTGCAGTCTAATGCCATTTTTACTGTTTAAACAATTATAACCACAGTGGTGTTAGTATTCATCATGATTGTTTTAGTGTTTCTATGTTGCAGCAGGATTTTAAGAAAGAACCAATTAGGCTGAAAATTCTAGCTATTTCATTTATTGGAATAATTCAGTTAAGTCATTAATGGAAATCAAAAGGCCCTCTAGCCCTCCAGAATTGTAGGTCAACCTGATTTCCAGCTACAGTAACAAGTTACAGTCACCCAAACCCCTGTTCTACTAACATTTCTGTCCTACCCAGACTTATTCTGTAGAGACTGGGAACTTGTCACTTGCACCAACCCACCATTCGTCATTTACTGTATACCACCACATGCAAAACACATTATTCTTAATTAACAACAAAGCTATTTTAGTTTACCATAAGCGCACATGTTCCTCATTATCATTATTTCCTCCCATTATTTTCGAGTACAACAACAAACACAATAAAAAACAGTTATTTTATTTAGCTTATTAACAAAGTAATTGGGACACTTGATGTAACAAGAAGCAGCTGCCTTTTCTTCTCTGATTAAAAGAAAATGTGTAATTAATTTACTTACAGATTAGGTGACTGTGTTCTGCCAAGAAACCTATTTAGAGTAGATCGCTTTTACTAAACTGGATAGATGGGCTAAATGAGCTCCTTTTGTTTTTAATTCTTCTCATGTTCTTTTACCTCAGTCCAATGATTGTTTCTGAATACATTATTTTAAAGTCACATTAGGTCATTGAAATAGGAATCCCATCTCCATCACTCACTTTGAATAAAAATAGTTAAAATGTGTGATATTGATAATGCCATTGGGATGTACAGTATAAATAACATCAGTGGGTAATGAATGTATTATACTATACTAGAATTTGTCAAAAGGTAATACAATTTAGAAATAAAAGCCTTGAACAATACATAATTGTTAATATTACATTTAATGCACAGTTCCCTCCATAGAAATGTATACTCCCAATTAAGTAGGAAAAAAACATATAACTGAGAGATTTACTGATTGGGTAATGACTTCTGCTGAAAAAATGCAATTACTGTAATCTTAATAGTATTGCACAGACCAAACTCATATTTGTCATAAATAATTTAGTTCCAGATAACACAAGAGTCACATTTATCCACACACCTGTACTTTCCATTTTGTAAATTCTCCTCTGCCTTGGATTATACTGAAAATAAGTATTGTACAGTGTGCTGTAAGATTCTGGCACTTCTAAAGGTGGAATTGTGATTATTCCTCCTGAACATTTGATTGGAGTGAGGTCTGAAGATGTCCAGATGAGAACTTTTATTTATTTTGTTGAATTTATTAACTATTTTGTCAACTTGGATGCATGTTTTGGATCATTGTCATGCTGTAATGCCCATCTTTGGCCAAGCTTGAGCTTCTTGCAGAGGGAACTGGATTTTGGTAAGAGTACCCTAGTATGATGAACTTTATGATTCTCTGTCTCGTACCAAGGTGTTCAGGACTTGTAGATGAAAAACAACTAAAAAAACATAATAGATCTCAACCATATTTCATAGTGAGATAAGTGTCCTCTTAAAATGAAGTAGTTCAGGTGGGTAGCTGCGTCAGCATGTGTAGTCTGCAAAGGAACAAGTAATAGGTTTATTCCATGAGAGAAAACACAAAGTTTCGACTGTGAAGCCTTATTCAGGTGTGAGAAAGGGCAGACAGCAAAGATTAAATAGCACAGAAGAACAAAATCTGGGAGAGGGGAGGTGGGGGGAGAGGGGAGAGGCAGAGAGGCCACTCAGGAAGTGCAAAGTAGAGAGGGGTGAAGAAGGGTGTGAAGTCAAATCCGGCATGAGAATAGAGAAGATTACATGAAAATAAATCAATCATTGAGAGACGGGGGAAGGTGTGAACCTAGTTTCAGGATGAGTTTAGTTTCTATAGTCTTTCTGCTATGGGAGTTGAGAAACCCTTCTTTGAGAACAGAGGTGAAATGAGAAACAATGGGCTTGGAGAAATCTTTAATCTTCACAGCCCTAAGATGTTCTCTGGAGTGGTCTCCTAGTCTCCGGTTTCCCCAACGTAGATAGCTGGGCATTTTTTGCAAGAGATACAGTAAATTAGGTTGCTGGAGGGACAGGATGTTGTCTGGGCAATCCAGGAATTGACCTGAGGGGCCCTGAATGAGTGTGTTGTTAGATATGTATTTGCAGGTGATGCAGTGAGTTCTGTTGCAGGGGAAGGGGCCTGGTGGGGATGATTGCAGAGTGTGGTCGAGGGAGCTGTGAGCAAGAGGTTTACGCAGATTGGGTGGTCGGCGGTAAGAGGTGATTGGGTGGTCTGAAAAAAGGGAATTGATGGAGGGATCGTCCTGTAAAATGGAGTAATTGTTAATAATGGTCCTGGGGGTAGAAAGTGTGTTAGGGTGGAAGGGAAGCACCAAAGGAATGCGGTTGTGAGACTGGGAGTTCCTGATTGAGTTGATGATCCAAGGGCTGTTTTTGGTCCAGGTGAGGGCCCTATCGATAACATCTGTGGGGTATCCTCTGTTGATGAAAAAAGAATGCATTTTTTCTTTTTGTCAAGCATGTTTGTCTAGCACGTGCTTAAGGGCTGTAAGACCATCATTGCGGGGAATGATAGTGTAGAGAGACGTGATATCCATGGTAAAAACGGAGCATTTTGCCTCCTGAGGGAGCTCCTGGTTGCTGATAAAAAGAGAGATAGTGGATACCACTTCCTTCTGGTATACAGTGGTAGGATCCTGTTGGAGAGAATGGTAAGCAGAAGTTTTGGTTAATTGTCTGGAGACTTCCTTAATGTACAGGTGTTTTTGCCACACCACAACAGCTCCTCCTTTGTCCGGTGGTTTGATGACAATATCATCCCTGTTGCGGAGAGATTGGAGCACCTGAATTTCTCCTTGGGTGAAGTTAGACCCGTGTTTCCTGGGTGTGGAAGGAGTCTTGGGAACTTGAATGTTGCATTGGTTAATAAAGCAATCAACTGGCTGGAAGGGGGAGTCCAAGAGCTCTGTTTAGGATTAATATTGTTATTGGCATCGGTGTCTGGCTTTTGTCCGCTACTGGTGAGGAGGAGGAGTCATCAGCAAAATGAGCTTTAAGTGGAATCCTGCAGTAAAAATGGTTGATGTCGGAGTTTGCCAGATGTCCAGCATCTTGGGGACTGGAACAAAACTGAGGCCTTTGCTAAGAAGAGATCGCTCATCCTGTGAAAGGGAAAGGTCAGAGGGAACGGCAAAATGAAGTTTGCCAAACCTCAAATATAATACTGAGTACCATGTCCAAAAAGCTCAATTTTCATTCCATTTGACTATAAGCCACAGTGAGACCTAAATTTGAGTCACCTCTTTTTGTGGTTAGCCCTCAAAAGATGCTCGTTTTTTGCAACATTGCCATGAATCAACATTCATGCAGCAAACATTGAATGGTTGCATTCTGCACCTTGTGTCTTAAAATGCCAGTTTGTGTTGAACATCTTCAGTTGTGTACAAGTGTTTTCTATGCTAATGCTTTTTAAATATTCATTTATCACGTTGCAGGTAAAGGTTACACACCATTCCTTTCAGGAGCACTCAAGATCAAAACACTGCCAGAAAAACCCACTTTAGTGTTAGATGGAGCTATGAAATTTGTAAACTTAATAAATTCACAGAACGTGGATATTTTGTGGATGTGGGAACAGAGCATTATACGTTTGCTGTTGTACCTGGAAATACATTGACCTTTCCCAGCAAAATTTTATGTTAAGTTTCTATGAGTTGAGAGAAATCCTTCTACATAGAAGGGCCTGAATAATAATGTAGCCTGATGTGCACAGCTTGCCCACTTGTGTGATACTGTATATTGAAACAGCTTAACACTTTGAACAGGAAAATAAAAGGAAGGAATGAAAACCATTCCTCCATCTTTGACAAACTACCTCTCTGTTATGAAAACGTAGCAAAAGGCACATGAATTTGCCCCCGGCAAATTTGGTATGTCCAACTGGTCAATGTCATTTCTCAACATTTAGAAAGTCTTGAAGATAAAGTTAACTTTGATTTCCCTTAGGCCTATATTGAAGATTTTGATTGGCTCTATGATCCTTGGAGCTTATCTGCAGATGTCAAATTCAATTTGATTATGTGCTGTTAGTATCATTCTTATTAACTGTTGCAATCAACTATCCAGTCACCATAAACCATGCAATCACAATTTTCTTGACATTTTTCAAAAACCTACCAGTGCAAGCTTCATTATACGAGCTTGACTTACATGAAAGGCTTATTTACACTAGAGAACATCAGAGATAGGTGCAGCAGCTGCTTTAAGGTGCATTGTCAAACATTAGATGAAAGCAGCTGCAGATCAACACAGGCTCTGAATTCACACTGAAAGTTTTATTTAGAAATAAAGGGGTAACGGATGGTGGGACTGAGAAGTTTTGCACACTTGAAATAATGTAGGTATGGTATGTCTTGGGGTGGAAAAGGTTAGAAAATGATGTTCTAGAATAGCAATTTGCAGTTTTTTCTATGCCACAGCACACCTTTAAGAAATAAAAACATTTAAGGCATCACTTTGTTTTCTTATATCTCAAACAAATGTGTCTTAACCCCTAACCTAAAGCCTCTCAAACCATTTAAAGAATATAGTTTTAATTAGTCCATTCACAATACCACCTGCAATTAAAATACATTTGTATATTTTATAACAAAATTGCAACTTAACTGTAGATAATTATGAACTGTCCCCTATTAACAATTTAAATAATTTTGATTGGTTTAGGAGCCGATTTCACAATATGAAAAATAACACAAGAAATGTTTAGAAAAGTTTCTTTTGTATCAACAACTCCCAGCATTACACTAGAAATCACTTTTGTAAGCCAACAGAATTAGTGTTTCAGGACTAGTTACTAGTGTAGTTATTTAAATTTCACTATGACTTCAGCAGCCAGATAACTTGAATCGTGCATATTATCTGAGAAACACACATTTCTCAAAAAGACAAATTCTATCATATTTTGAGAAACACAAATTCTATCATATTTCATTGTATCATCATTGTACCTCCAGCAACCATATTTACTGCATCTCTTGCAGAAAATGACCAGCTATCTACATTGGTGAGACAAGAAGGAGACTGGGAGATTGTTTCAGAGAACATGTCAGGGCTGTGAGGATCAATGATCTCTCCAAACCCATAGTTTCCCATTTCACCTCTTACGGCCACTCCTCTAACTGCTCTCTCCATCTGCATCCTCACAGTGGGGTTTCGGAACTCCGGTTTCAGAAAGACATCCGACACCAAACTTTTCCTGAAACTAGGATCACTAGGACCTTCCCCATTCTCTTAATGATAGTCTTGTTTCCTTCTCTTTCAGTTTTTCCTGAGTGTCGAAACTCCTCCGCTGCTTCCTGCCTCTTTTCAAATACCCCGTCTTGTGTTCTCCCATGGCGTATGCCGGTTTCCCTCTCTCCCTCCCTCCCACCTGAAGAAGACTGAATAGTCGAAACATTGTGTTTCTTTTCTTTTCAGTATGGAATAAACCGTTACCTGTGCCTTTGAAATTCTATCATATGTTTATTCTGCTTTTTGGTTTTGTTCCTCTCAGGTGCTTGAAGTACTGTACAGCCTTATGACCAAAGGATGGATGTTTTGGAACTGTTGCTTAGAACCACTGAAGTGTTTAAGAGCTTTTCTCTATAAGTCAGGCATGCTAGAACATGGCAAGTGGCCTCATCACTACTTAGGCCAGGTAGTCACTATATTATCTGTATCCTCCATTTTGTTTCTCCTCAGATTCTATTGTTTCAGCTGCATTTAAATCAGATTGTACTTATATACCTACTTACAGTATATCCTGGTCAATGATGACTATTTATTCTTTAATAATGCAGTACTAATGGTTCGCAAAAAAACTAATTTCATTAATTAATTCAGATCCCCATTTGATAACCCATGCTTACTTCAATTTTTAATTGCCTCCTATCCCAAAGACCTTGTAGAATTTAGAGGTATTCAGTCTTAATACCACAGATAGTGGCTTCACAACATTGGTGTAATGGGAGCCGGTTTTGACTCCCGAATGTGTTGTTTAGGACCTTATACAGACGGTATAATCCAGAAGTGACTGGAGTAGGACATCAGGGTAAACACGGCAGGAACAGGACAGGATGACAGAGAGGGGGGCGTGATGGCTGTGCTCTGGGGGCGTGGCTCAGGTGAACAAGTCCAACACAGTCCATAAAGGGAAACCAGGGCACAGTCCACAATCCAAAACTGGGTGGTCCAACCAAGACAAGGACGTGTTGCCCAAAAAGAAATACCCACCCCCCAAAACAAACATTAGAGCAAAGTCCTAGTACCAAGGAGAACTGAACGCAATTTACTGGGAATGTGAATTAAAAATTCTGCACCATTGATTTCTAGAAGTAGCTTTAAATACCACTTCCTTGACATTCATTGGATGTGATTGTTTATTAACAAATGAGTTATGTGTCTGCTGGAGCGATGATGTATAGAATAACAGAAGACAGGTGACATGGGGATGCTTTGTGTTTTCTGTTGCAAGTTTGGAAGTTCCCTGATGAAACCATAGCTACACTAGATTTTTTACAGTTAAAGCACAAAATATTTGTCTAATTTCTGTATTATAACATCAATTAGAATACATAATCAAATTACTTAACACGTTTGAAGTAGTCTTGTTTAAAATGCTGTGTTCCTTAGAAATGCATTTGAAACAACATTTTCAAATAATAAACAAAGATACTGTGCAAAATTTGTGCAGTGTATCGATATTATTTATTAAATATCAAAATTTTTCATTTCATACCTAATCTAAACAGTAGATGCCTGGAAAAAAATAGATGTGATTAATTTGTACATTCCTTTGAACAAATGTTGATATGGTAAAATGTAACCCAGCAAAATAATATGAACAGATTTTTTTTCTTTATAAAGCAGTTCAATAAGCATCAACGAATTTGACAGACATTATGTGCATTTCAGGTAGAGAAATGTTTTTCTAAGCAAGGGTGGCTAATAACTGAAGCACAGCACAAGTGTTGTTAATTAATCTGGTGCTTTACACAGTGATTGAGTTGGGTTAGAGTTTTCAGTTTAATTCAGTACTTACAATTCAAGGCCAGTTACCAGTCAGCAGTTTAAAGCAATAAATAATTTAAGATTTAATACAATATGGGAGTGTCTTGGAACACTCACATATACTGTATACATGTTTTAAGGTTCTGTTTCTGATTCATATGAATGTAAAGCTTAAGGAATTATAGTAGGTGCAATGAAAGGGTTGTTTACATGAAATATATACATGGTTCTAATTTTGCCAATATTCACAATATTACAGTATGTGTTAGCAGTATATAACATTTTTAATAATTAAAAAATACATTTTAGTTCATTTTCATATGAAGAACTTAATCAATCAGCAATAAATGAAGTGTCATACCTTCTTCATGTATAAATACAAGGAAATATTAGTATTATTATGCAAAATAAATGATTATACCGTATGTGTTGTCATTATATTCTGCATGCCATATAAAACTACTTATGTGTATCTCTAAGTAGAACATTTAGAAAATATCACTTGAATTACAGTTTGAAGTCACAGTCTGTTTTTTGTTTTATCATGTCAAATCTTTATGTTTGCTACTATATACTGTATGAATGTGCTGTAATTCATTAGTACACCTTTATATACTGTCTACTGCCATTGATTTTGCAATGGAGAACGCAAGTCAATTTGGATTGTGATTTTGATCAAACACTTCAATTTTCTTGGTATTTGGATTTACTCTTGACTTTAAGAAATGGTTACATTTTCCTAGTTCTCTTCAAGGTTGTGCCTCCATAATAAAAATGAATATGCTTGGCTTTTTTTAGTCGTGATTCATTTTTTCCTCCCCTTAGGCTATTGGGATCGATTGTATTCTAGAATTCATTAATTCATATGGATAGGGAAGCACCCACATATTAAATTCTCTGCTCAACAGTAATACAAGACTGGAGAATGTCCTGATTTGCCAAAGTTTCAATTTTATTTTTTGCCATAGTTTTCTATCTATTAGCTTTTAGGATTACTCCTGACACTTCTGTATTTTGGTGTCCACATCATGTAAATGAGGTCTTTCTATATACTGTAGATTTCAGATTTATTGAAACTGGGGTACCTTTTTGAATATTGTATTTGGCATGCCTATTTTGATATTTAATATTAAAACCCTTACAGATAATTCTTGTTCATCTTTTTCAAATGGGAGTTAACAAAGGTATTCACGTTATAATGTACTCTATTAGGGTGATCTTTGCTCATTCCACATTTTTTCTTTTCATCTTTCTCTTTGTAGTCTGCAATGCAGAGAAAGTGGTCTGGTGTGGATATTTCTGTAATTTTTCACTGCAATATTTTTACACTCTTAAGACACAAATCTTGATTTTTGTATTAAAGGGGGATTGTCTCTTTAAAATAGGGTGACTTATAAATGTTGGCAAACAGTACAAAACAGTACAACTGTCACATCTAATGAACAAATAAATCAATAAATAAATAGAGCAGATACATATTTCCTGAAACCACCTACCGTAGTCCTGCAAGCAGTCAGCTAGCATCAAATGTTACACTTGTGGTAAAAAAAAATCTCAAGTCAAAGCCAACCAGGCAGTAGAAAGTATTGTGCACCCCTTTTATAGGACAGGCCACTCGGGAAAGCTAGAGGCATGGTTTAGACATTCATCGAGAACACTTGGGAGGTTCACCTTTTTAACAATGCAGTCCCTAACACTTGTGCACAGCCCTGAAATTATTTCCCAACTGCGACACAGATGATGTTACATTTGTTCAATTACTTCATATGCTTGCTTTAGTTACATACGGTATCTGCATGTTTTCATTAATTTGCATAATATGTTCAAATAAAGAAATACAAAGAGATATTTACAGTGTGCCGTATAAATAATTTAAATACTGTAGTCCTGTTTCATATACACCAATAAAAGTAGACGAACTCTGCAATTTGCAATATGCAGTAAATCGTATAAGATAAAAAAACAAGCACTCTGTCTTGAATTCACATAGTGTGTATTTACTTTTTTGATATTCAGAACTGTCATTTTCAGTAATCATTGTATATCGTATTAAGTATTGCAATTAAGTTAAATCTAATTTTGTAGTAATACCACTACATTAGTATCTTCTTGATGGCACTGCCCATTAAATGTAATTTGCTTTCAGATCAAACAAATATTTTTGGTCTGATATGAAGAGAGAGATTCAAAATTATCCTCTAATATCTAAATTTCAGTTTTGTACATTGAATGGCCAAAAGGTTAAAGTGGAAAATATTAAATTTATCAATTAAATTTCTTAATTTCCACTGAATATTAGGTTTAAAGTTCATATTGATGATATCTTCACAAAGTTCTATATGATGAGTGCAAAAAAAATTGAGTTATTCCAACTTGAACTTTGTAAAATAATTTCACTATCTACATTTTCTGTTTAAAGAGAAATTCAAAGGTTTTTCCAAGTGTTTTACAACAGATTTAAAAGGGAATTAAGCCAATGAAACAGAATGTTCTCAAGAAAACCGACTAAGATCGTAGTTCAGTTCTCTTGAAAATCCTTAAATTTCATGGTTAGCTTGCATATTATGCGAGGGAAAGACACAGCTGTTACTTTACTCAGCAATATTAAATTACTGTAGATATGGTAGGAGTTAACAGGATTTCTGCTGTGTTACAGTTCAAGATCGAAGGTATGTTGTACCAAGGTCTGCCTTTGAGACAAGAATTAGCCTTTTAAAATTGGGGCAAGGAAAAGCCCACAAACAGAAATCATATTTTGATGTCAGATACAGCCATTTCAAAAGAAAACAAAGTCTGAAGGACTTACGATTCTCTTCTTGGAAAAAAAGGAAAACAGTGATATAATCCACATATATCCTATGTATTAGATTATATATTTAATAATTGTATTGTTTATTAAGACTTTTGTGAGGATCTAAATATGTTTTTGGTTTACAATGTGCAAGAATAAGGAAAAACCTAGCAGGTTTGGAAATGTTTTCTCGTCACTGTATAACAGCTTTCAAGAAGAGTCTAACCATTTTTGAGCTACTCCAGAGCTCCTGTTGCTTGAATAAATGAAGCTGAATTCAAAACATTTGTTTGCAGGGGTTGCATTCTTTATTTCTCTCCCCATATTCATGATAATCCACCGATTTCACAATTTTTACAGCTGTTAATAGATTTTACTTCCAACAGAATGTGCCATCTAAACTATCAATTTTAAAAATGTTCCACTTATGTAATGTAAATGTTGGTAGTGATGCAGTGGCATAGCTGTAACCTACAGTATGTGAATATAAGAATGCATAGAATTCTTTTCATTTAATCTATTTGAGTTCAAATATAAATGTAGCTATCCATAATGGTCCACTTATTATTTTTGTTTACTGCTATTGGTATAATAAACATTCTAACACAGCTGTAACCAGAAATAATATGAAATATTATACAATTTCATTTATCACTGAAATCCCTCAAACACTTCCACGTTTCATTTGTTTGCTTCTTTTGAATTATTCAAGAGATATTTCAATTGAGATAAACTGTTTTGACAGATTTGTGTATGAGTTTAGGTGCCACTGGAAGTATTAAACATTAGGAATTTTAAGTTAAGAAGTAGGTTCAGGTCTCAGACTGGAGACCTGTGCTATCATTGCTTCGGGGCTTCAATTAAGATTGTAGCTCAGGATGCTCTATTCAGAATCATTTTACAATTGCAGTGTGTAGGATTAAGTCTGCTACTTCAACAACTGTCATTTTATTTATTTAACTATCACTGTCTACACTGGGAGTTGATCATTTAGTTCCCATTGAAAGATGATGGAATAACTTAGATAGGTTCTGTCAAATGCATCTTAATAGTGAAGCTAATGGTACTTTACCATTCAGTCTTCATTCTCTGTAGAAGAGGAATGATTCTTAGTCCTGGAAAATAAAATACATACATACTAAGAAATGAGAAATGAACTGAAAGACCCATGTGCTACATTGTCAGAACTGCTGGTGCATTGTTTGGTAGTATCAATTTAAAGTACAAATTATTCAAATAATATTAATGATAGATCAGAATATCATAAACATACTGTATGTATACAGTGGATAGGTGAACTGATCAACTCAATTGTGTATATTAGGACATGCACATGAAAATCAATTGTATTATAAGCAACTTCAAAGATAATCAGGGAAATATATTTTTCTTTGTTGCCTTAAAAACATGTCAAGTAGTGAATTGCATAACACTTTATTAGTGGAAGGTCAACTTATTTCTTTAAGGAAGAAAGTATTTTGTCAGTCTGCTAATCTTACAAAAATCAATGTTGATTACAATGTGAAAAATACTAGGGCTGTCAAATCAGATAAAGGATAATTTTCAAAGTATTTAGATTTTAGCTATAGCTTTGAATCTGACCCATTTAGTTAAGCTTATTTAGCTGGAATTATCTGCTTGCATGAATATCACTGTTTTCCTACAGATTCAGTTTTGATGGAACTAATACTGGCATTTCAGTTACCACACATGTCTTACTGAAATCAAAATTTAAATATGAAAATTAGGAGTACTGTAATATGTTGTGGGTTATGGTTTCTCCTTAAAGGAATTTTTTGTTCTAAAAGCAATTTATCATCCACTGAGCACGTTTGATATATGTCAGCTATTGTGTGTTAAACAGACAGTCTATTCCAAGTACTTAGCTTGCCTGAAAACATAAATAGATACATCTCTAGACCTAAAGAGAATGTTAAATTGTGGGACTATAAAAGGCCAGGAGTGATGAATGATTACATATCTGTTTGAGTGAAGATACAATGGTTTGCAATCGGCACAGGATTTAATATAATCCCTTCTCTATACCATTTGTTCCTTGAGGCTTCAAGCTGCTCTGAAAGGATTCCAATTTGATAACTCCATTCTTCTCTAGAATTGGTTCTAAATAATCTTATTGGTGTGATCAGCATTCTTCCTTTTTAATACTTTAACTTTATTAAAGGTGTCGCCTGTGATTGTAAAAGGCTACATTCATTACAAAATGCATCTGAGGACACAGTGGGAATGTAAGGGAATGTACAGATTGTTAAGCACCACAACAGACCAAGAGCTTTATGAAAACCCAGTTTTAGAATTGTGCGGCACCCTCATTCTTTAAAGATGACTTCACTAAAATTGAAATGTTACAGAATACCGATGTACACAGATGACAACATTTTGATATATAAACTGAATTCAGCTAACTCAGAAAGTTAGCAGGCATGCTATGGGACTTTTTAAAGCCGTTACTGCTTTGTATAAATAGTGTACACTATACTGTGTATGCATGGTAAAATATAGGCCTAATGCAGTCTTTATATTCTTCTAAGTGTCTGGAGCTGCTTGCTCTAAAGAAGGACTGAATACTAACAAGAGCATTGTCAAAGCATCACTGCTCTGTAAGGAACCTTAATCAGGGCAAAAGCACTCTGTAGACTTTAAATGTCTTTGCTACCTGTTTAAATATGAGGCTATTTTTCTAATTTAACTATGCCTTCTTCCCATTAGAATAACAATAATATAATGATCATCAAAGTTTTGCTTATAACTGCAGTAAATTCACAAAATTATTATCAGGGATTTAATGAAATATTTTGTGTAGCTTTTTTATAACTGAACAGACATGAAAGATGACTTAATTATTCCAATTAACATTTGTCAGGGTGATTAACATAAATGGGGTGTGTTGCTCTCAGTGGAATCCATGTAAATAGTACATACTGTAGGTGATACGCTTTGCATCACGCTGCAGAAGCTGTCTTGTGGAATTCTATCTCATTCATATCATAGGGCCTGGACAAGTATACACCTGCTCATTGGTCTCTGAGTCCTAGATGCCAGATGTCATGCCATCACAAATATTCAAAAGTGCTTAAGCCTGACGAGTAGGACTTTCATGGCCATTCTTATCTTGCAAGAAAGCCAATGTTACACAAACTGCGTGAGGATCTGTGTTGTCCTGCCACAATGACGCCATATCAGAATGAATTCACTGGAATGGCAGCAAATGAGGTCTCAGGACGTGATCATTGTAGTACTATGAAGACAGAGTGCCATCAATCACTACAAGTGGAGCAACTACACAACTGTAGCAACTAGACACTCATGCCCAGACCCTCACACTTGGACCTCCTCATCAATTGCTGTTGTACAGAATAATTGGACCATTGTTATATGAAATTTCCTGGCATCCACCAGGGGAGTCTATACAAAACACAATTTATCACTCTAGAGGTCTGGACTTTCCATTGCTAGGGAGTCAAACTAAGGTGACTTGCAACGTGCCAATGGTACAAAGGAACTGTTCTCTTGATAAACAACACATTGGCTCCTTTCTGTGCTTCTCAAATTTGATTTTCACTGGTGTTAAGATGTAACATCTTAAACTAACTCATCATCTGTGTGTAATCAACCACAGTATCTGAGGTTGAATGAGGTGATTTAATGCTTGCTCCACAGTCAAAGTCACTCTAGTATTATGGCCATTTGTGAATATTAATTTAATAAAAATAATTCAAAATGCATTTGTTATGCTTAATATAATAATGCAGTTTTAGTTCTGAGTGCTTTTTAATAAACTCAAAAGTGCTGTACAACAGCATACACATAATATATATACAGTGCCTTGCGAAAGTATTCGACCCCCTTGAACTTTTCAACCTTTTGCCACATTTCAGGCTTCAAACATAAAGATATAATTTTTTTATTTTATGTGAAGAATCACCAACAAGTGGGACACAATTGTGAAGTGGAACGAAATCTATTGGATTTTTGAAACTTTTTTAACTAATAAAAAAATGAAAAGTGGTGCGTGCAAAATTATTCGGCCCCCTTGCGTTAATTCTTTCTAGAGCCACCTTTTGCTGCGATTACAGCTGCAAGTCGCTTGGGGTATGTCTCTATCAGTTTTGCACATCGAGAGACTGAAATTCTTGCCCATTCTTCCTTGCAAAACAGCTCGAGCTCAGTGAGGTTGGATGGAGAGCGTTTGTGAACAGCAGTTTTCAGCTCTTTCCACAGATTCTCGATTGGATTCAGGTCTGGACTTTGACTTGGCCATTCAAACACCTGGATACGTTTATTTGTGAACCATTCCTTTGTAGATTTTGCTGTATGTTTGGGATCATTGTCTTGTTGGAAGATAAATCTCCGTCCCAGTTTCAGGTCTTTTGCAGACTCCAACAGGTTTTCATCCAGAATGGTCCTGTATTTGGCTGCATCCATCTTCCCCTCAATTTTAACCATCTTCCCTGTCCCTGCTGAAGAAAAGCAGGCCCAAACCATGATGATGCCACCACCATGTTTGACAGTGGGGATGGTGTGTTGAGGGTGATGAGCTGTGTTGCTTTTACGCCAAACATATCGTTTTGCATTGTGGCCAAAAAGTTCGATTTTGGTTTCATCTGACCAGAGCACCTTCTTCCACATGTTTGGGGTGTCTCCCAGGTGGCTTGTGGCAAACTTTAGACGAGACTTTTTATGGATATCTTTGAGAAATGGCTTTCTTCTTGCCACTCTTCCATAAAGGCCAGATTTGTGCAGTGTAAGACTGATTGTTGTCCTATGGACAGACTCTCCCACCTCAGCTGTAGTTCTCTGCAGTTCATCCAGAGTGATCATGGGCCTCTTGGCTGCATCTCTGATCAGTCTTCTCCTTGTCTGAGCTGAAAGTTTAGAGGGACGGCCAGGTCTTGGTAGATTTGCAGTGGTCTGATACTCCTTCCATTTCAAGATGATCGCTTGCACAGTGCTCCTTGGGATGTTTGAAGCTTGGGAAATCTTTTTGTATCCAAATCCGGCTTTAAACTTCTCCACAACAGTATTACGGACCTGCCTGGTGTGTTCCTTGGTCTTCATGATGCTCTCTGCGCTTTCAACAGAACCTTGAGACTATCACAGAGCAGGTGCATCTATACAGAGACTTGATTACACACAGGTGGATTCTATTTATCACCATCAGTCATTTAGGACAACATTGGATCATTCAGAGATCCTCGCTGAACTTCTGGAGTGAGTTTGCTGCACTGAAAGTAAAGGGGCCGAATAATTTTGCACGCCCCACTTTTCATTTTTTTATTAGTTAAAAAAGTTTCAAAAATCCAATAGATTTCGTTCCACCTCACAATTGTGTCCCACTTGTTGGTGATTCTTCACATAAAATAAAAAAATTATATCTTTATGTTTGAAGCCTGAAATGTGGCAAAAGGTTGAAAAGTTCAAGGGGGCCGAATACTTTCGCAAGGCACTGTAACAGAAGGAAAAACAGAAAAAAAGGAATCATGGTAAAGAGTCTTAGTAAAATCAAAAGTAAAACTATATTATACATAAAAGCTATAGTGAAGACAACCCAGAGATAGATTTCCAAGGTAACATAATACCGTTAAAGTCTGCTCTTAATTTAGCAGACAGCTAGGGCAATTCATGGAGGATATGAGTTATGTACAGAGTATTTTTAGTTAGTACACAGTTAAGCATTATAATAGTCATCTAATCTATCAGTATTACAGCATCAAACAGAGAACAGGTCTTAACTTAGCATTGTTAAGCAGGTGGAAGAAAAACACCCTTCTGACATTCCTAACAAGCACAGGTTTCTCCTAATTCCATAAGAGCCTTGCAAAGCTCATGTTGTGAGCTTAAGATAATAACCTCAGTCTTGTCACAGTTTAGCTTAGATTTTTTCCTCGCATATCTCAATGTTTGCAGTAGCATCTGAATTGGGTTCCATGTAAATCTGAGTGTTATCAATATAACAGTGAAATCCAGGCATGTAATGGTGAATAATCTAACGAAGCAACAGTACAGTATGTACATTTTAAAAATTAATGGTCCCAGCACATAACTTTTGTGGGACACCCTGAATATGTGGAACAATATAACATTTAAAAACATGAAAACCTGTGAATTGGCTTCTGCTGTCAAATATGATCCAAACAAATTATAGTAGCACTCAAGATAAGTTTCCATTAGACACAGCAGGATACCATAAGTGACAGTATCAAAAGCTCCTCTTAAGTGCTGAAGAAGTGACCTAGTGTCAAAAAACACCAGCAAATCATTAACTATCTTAAGAATGCTTGTTTCAGTGCTACAGTATGTTTTGCATCTAAACCACGGCTGTAAAGGTATAAAGAGTTCATTAAATGCAGATGAGATTGCATTTGATCTGCCACTGCCTGGCTGTGTTCTAGACATTTTGTAAGAAAAATCAAATTGGAAATAAGACTAGTTGCTAAGTACTTGGACAAGAGATTTTCTTGATACACGTTGAGACAAAAGACTATAAACCTATAGATTGTGACCAGATTTCAGATTAATTGAGACTATTTTGAGAGTTTATTTATATACTGTATATACTTGTCCTGCAAGCAGCACTTTTCTGCACAAAAGGTTTCGGGTGCACTTTTGCAAAATGAAATGGCACAAACTGAAATTGAATCAAGCACGTTAAAAATGTTTATTTTTTCCCCCCAAGTACCCCCTAGTCATGCTCTTCAATTCTTCTGTACTTGGTAAAGAAAATAAGATTAAGCAATTTGCAATGTACATCTGTCTCAGTCATTTTTTATGTGTAGTAGTGTTTTGAACATAAGAACAAGAGGACGGTATTCAAGCCACCAGGCTCATTTGGTTTTTCAGTAGTTAATCATGAGTCTCATCCATCTGTTCTTTGAATGACACCAGAATATCAGCTTTAAATAGCTGGGCATCTTGTTCTTTATTTCCACAACCCGTTGTATAATGAAGTGTGTTCTGTTCCCAGTTTTTGATACAATTCTAGGTTACTTGCAGCAATGGTTCATGTATTACTATATTACTGTTGACAGCTAAAATTAGAATGCTACACAGAAGATTAGTAGATTTGTAAAGTCTTCCATATTTTTGGTCTGCTTCAGTGTGCAGTATTCAGGAGCCTGTCTGAACAGTTGCTCAAGACGGGGGCGGTGGTCCACCGACTGGAGAATAGCTAATGTGGTCCCCATCCCTGAAAAGGATGACAGAACTGAACCCAGTAATTACAGACTAATAAGTCTGACTTGTGTTGCATGTCGTGCTATTGAAACAGTAATTAAAACTAAACTAGGACATCATCTAGAAGATGGATCAAGTTACAGGCAGTAGGCATTAAGGGGAATGAATGTAATATGGTTAATGAATAGAAAACAGTATTGATGTGGGGAGAATATTTAAAATGGAAGTAGTGGAGTACCTCAGAGATCTGTACTAGGACCACTCCTCTTCGTAATTTATATGAATTATCTATTTTATGGTATAATTACAAAAAACAGTTATTAGGAATCTGTATATATTGAATGTTGTGTAATGCAGAGAGTGCCAGTCTTCTAAATGAGTTAACATCCATTGATTTAAATTATATGCTGTTAACTAATTTATATATCCTTACATTCAAGGAAATACAATCGTGGAGCTTTTTACTGTTCGTGTGGGTAGAAAAGGTCTCCACTGCCAACTTACCACAAGTTGTCTTTTAATTGTTTTTTTCCTTAAAATATAATTTGTTTCGTGGAGATCCCATTACCAGCCAAGTGTACAGGTAGCATTTACCTTCATTTCATTTTTTCAGTTTCTGAAATGGGAGGATATATGTAGGTCCTTTGTTATTTGGGTGGATTTGTTGATTACAGGGAAAGAAAAAGTGTGATTCTATGTAAACACTTTGCCATTTGTACACTATGTAACAACACCAAATGTAGAATAGCTACAGTGATCCAGGTCATTTTAAAGGATTGTCTCCAATACATGCAGTTTTCTTTAGAGAAATCTAAGTAATTTCTTTAGAACTGATATTTATTGTGTTGCCTTTGAAATTGCCTTCTTCTTTTCATACTGTATGTGATCCAAGACATATAGCTTCATTTTAATTTGATTATGCTGGTTTAATTTTCAATTCTGACACATTGTAGCAATTAATATTAAGCATGTTTGTGCTTTTAATCAAGAAATATCTTGAAAGATTTCATTTCATGTGCTTCAGCTTCCACAAAACTTTACCAAGATATAGTACATTTGATTTAAAGCAAGTTTCAATGACTTAACATTCACAACAAGTCTCAAGAACATGACATTGTTGTGCAGAGCAGAGAGGAGGCAGCCAAAATCGGAAGGGAAGTGATTTGTCTGGGAAGTCTGCTTATTAGGCCAAGGATCATTTATTTACTGACACTTTTTTTCTATTAATACATAAAGACGTGATGCTTTTTTCTAAAATATTGTTGGCATGGATAAAAAAAATAAGACTGCAGTGAAGAGTAGCATAAATTAATTACATTTATCAGGAATTTCACATTCAAGCATCGGCACAATGGGTAAATAGTAGTACTTTATCTGCATTTTCCAGTTATTTATTCTCTTACTTGAAGCTTATCCTGTTTTCTTCTTTAGTTGCTTAACATCCTAAATTACTATTTTATCAGAATCATTGAATAGTGACTGTTACACTTGCTTTTAAATTACATTATTTTAACAAATATATTTTATACATTTAGTGATATTTTTACAAATAAAAGTTGTAATGTAAAAGCATGACTGATACAAATGTTTGTGTGAGACGATATTGTGCGTTGCAGTTTTTAAAGGAAGGATAACAAACCACTTTTGTATGTATAGATTTTGTCATGAGTTAGTGTGGCAGATCATTATGAATTTTGACAGAATCAGCTCTCACCAGAAAACCCTATCCTCGTGGAAGTTTATATATTCTATATTAATGGAAATACAAAATACAAGCAGCCAAGTTAGGTCATGCCATTATTATTTGGGCACCTACTGTATGTTGACTGCAACATACAGTATATTGTACCTATTTCAAAAGGTGGGGACTTTATTTAATATAAGTGATGCACCTCAAGGGTGCAGTAGCTGTTCTCCACATCCTTCCAGTTACGAGTCCAGAGCCCGAAACACCACTCTACAGTGCTGCCTATTCAGGATTATGCATTTTTCATGGAACTCCATTGTCCTAGCAGGCATAGTTAGTGTAATGAAGCAGTGCCTCTAGTGGTCCCTTCAGGGTCATTGTGAAGGATTTGATATGGATACCTCATTTATTTTGTGAACAAAAGAGTTTTAATTATCTTTGCTTGACCATGTAGGATAGTCCTTTGAGTTTAGGAGTGGACCTGACTGCTCTTCTCTGGACTGGACAATGTACACGTACATTGAAATTCTGAATTGCGCTGATCTCTCGACAGATACAGTACATAGTACAACAGACAACACCACACAATGTAGACAACAGGAAAAATAAATATGTTGTGGAAAAATTAAAATGTAGTATTGAGACCAAAAAACATGGTAGGCCATACAAAACATGCATAGTGCAGATGTGTATTTAGGCACTGTAGTTAGCTGTTGAGGAGGCGTACTGCAGTGGGATAGAAGCTGTTCTTGAGTCACAGCCAGCAGCCATATCACCCTGCAACTCACAACTGGCAACCCACTGAAGCTAAGCAGGTGTGAGCCTGGTCAGTACCTGGATGGGAGATCTCCTGGGAAAAACTAAGGTTGCTGCTGGAAGAGGTGTTAGTGGGGCCAGCAGGGGGTGCTCACCCTGCGGCTCATGTGGGTCCTAATGCCCCAGTGTGACGGGGACACTATACTGTAAACAGGCACCGTTCTTTGGATGAGACGTAAAACCGAGGTCCTGACTCTCTGTGGTCATTAAAAATCCCAGGGTGTTTCTCGAAAAGAGTAGGGGTGTACCCCGGCATCCTGGCCAAATTTCCCAATCGGTCTTTATCAATCATGGCCTCCTAACAATCCCCCTCTATAAATTGGCTTAATTACTCTGCTTAATTACTCTGCTCTCCTCCCCACTGATCGCTGATGTGTGGTGAGCGTTCTGGCGCACATTGGTGGTGGATGCTGCACATTGGTGGTGGTGGAAGGGAGTCCCCATTTCCTGTAAAGCGCTTTGAGTGGAGTGTCCAGAAAAGCGCTATATAAGTGTAAGCAATTATTATTATTATTATTATTATTAATGGTCCTTGCTTTAATAGTGGTAGGTCCAGCATAGCATAGCAATAGGTCTAGCACACTAGGGAAGTGGAGTTAATTTGTAGTCAGATCAGACCTGGTTAAGGGCAGTCTCATGGTAAGCCTGTTAAGAGCTTGTGGTTAGGTTAATTTTTGTGTTGGCAAAGAAATGTGTGTTGCTGATCATGTTTAGTGCCTAATACTAAAAACAAACTAATTCTCTCATGCATCTTTTTATGAATTTCACATGTATTCCAATATTCCTATCTGATATTCTTTTTAACCTGTGCTTGTATGATGTTCCTCATCATTAAGTGCATATTGTTTTCAGTGCTAAAGAAAGTCTGTTATTTCTCCTTATATTCTTTTTATTTTTTATGTTTTATTCTTTGTTTCAAATAGAATGTCTGTCATGTCCTATTCTTCTTAAGCACCCTTTCATTCATAGTCTTTTTTCAAAGTATAATTCAAAGCATGCCATATTATGATCACAGTCCCTAATTGTTGTCCTACTGTACCAATGTTTATGTATTACAGAAAATTAAATACATAAAATTCCATATAGAACATTTAGCAAAAAAAAAACTGCATAACCTAACTTTGTGAAAATGTGTCTTTAACATTTTTACAAAATTTAAAAAGTTCAAAACCACAATAAGTTTCTTTTTTACTAAATCTTCCTGTATCCTTCAAAAATTACTGGACTTAAGTCCAGGAAAAATGTTTGAAGAATTATATTCAGGTTAGTGATGACTACATTTCTGGCAGAGAGTCATAGTGCATTTCAGTACTGAAATAACAGCACTGCAATATTCGGTTACCTTTAATATTTCATAGACAAGCACTGAAAGATGTCAGCAGAATCACAGTTACCAGTGCAACAGACATTTAATGCCCATTTTTCCTTTTCTCACAGAGAAGCCAAAAGAAAGATAATATCTCTGAGTGTAGAAAAGAACAATAGTATTTGGTTGATGCAAAGCATGCATACAGAAACGTCTTACTGGTCAGCAGCAGAGCATAGAATGGAAAATACTGTTATGCTGTCTTGCAAAGGATTTTTTTTTTTAAATGGCCATGGAATTTAGGATATTTTGCAGGTAGACCTATAGAGAGCAGGAGTCCAGTGAGAAATAAGACTACTGGGAGTAATAAAATGGGCTGATGCACTCAATGTAGCAGCAATGCCCTCAAAGGAGCTTGGGAAATGATTGAGTTCCTTTAGGCTGCACACGGCTAAATGCAGAATGACAAGAAATGGTAGCAGTATTCATTATGTCTGATTGCTAATTACTGTCTTTGAATGATTCAGCTATGTCTGCTGCTAGATAATTAGTTTAGTAATTTATGGCTGCAGCAAGAAAAGAAAAAAGGATATTTTCTTTACAAAAGAGAAAAGAAACATGATTGCTGAGGTTCAAATAATAATTAGCATTAGCTGTACTTCCATTAACCCTTATCCTTTCCATCTCTACCAGCTGGTATGCAATTTAGCTTTAATGCTAAATTATTAGCCAAATGACAAAAGAAAACAAAGCAGAACGATATGAATACCTCTTTGTTAAATAATATATTTGGATGTAACTGCTATCAGAGTAACAAATATTGAAGATTCTTTATTATTATTTTTTGTGCATTTTGACCATCAGCAATCTAATAAAAAAAATTAACAAAAAGTTCTACTTATTAGTTAAATACAGAAACTAAGGTGTCATTTTCCTCTGAGCAGCAAACCCACTGATTTGCTGATACAGACTTACAATATGTATAGTACTGTGAAAGAAAGATCTTAGCTGGGTCAACAATGAAAGAAAACAATAATAATGTAATAATAACAATAATGTAATTATTAATAAAAATAACAACAATCATAAAGGTGGAAGAGAAAAATATATCTTCGACTTGATTAAAATTGAACTGTGTGGTTTAATTTAACAGATAAGATCCTGTCTTGGCTCATAAAATCATTATATGCACTGATTCCTTTCTCCATTTCTTTTCTACATATTTGCAGATCTAATGTGATGCTTTTGACAGTTTTCAGATTGGGTGAAAGCACCCGATCATCACCTGCCATTTGGGTTACATCGGTTTAGGATTGATGCCTGTAGGACTAACCTGACAAATCTGTTTCTTTTATTGTCCATCATGTTTTTTCAAGTAGAGTCTCAGTGGACTAAAACATAGAACCTACAGTAGATGTTGTAGGTTATACCAGTCCTCAATTTAATATTTTCAAAGGATTTTTCAACTGATATCCTCATCAGTATATGATTTAAGTTAAATTTCAAGGTCTTTGAGACAGCAGTCTAAGGTATGTCTTAACATTTACAGGAGGTAGCCTGAGCACCTCAAATGGTCTCGAAGGGTGCATACATGCTCAGAAATGTGATTTTCCTTTTTTGCTTTCTTTCATCTTCATAACAAAGCCTTCTAAGCAGCAGCATGCCCACTGAAACTATGTTGTACTAATACAGTATGTGTCTTACTATTCTTGAAGAAATGTTAACATCTGAACTTGAAGGAAGGTCATTCACAAGATCTCTATTGGATCTTCAACTAAGACATTGTCAAAAAGTAAGAAGAAGAAAGTACAGAAGAGTAGAGATTGAGATGTGGAATTTAGATGTTAATTATTTGTTAATCTGTCTATGCCCTTGCTACAGAGACCGATCCACGAGATGTAAGGTGCAGCGAGTGTCTGCATGTTTGCTCCTAATGTGCCGCACAGGTGCTGAATAGTTGATTTTGTTCCACAAATGTGGATTAAACGATAACTAAAATGTTTGTGCAAATAGGAGAAATATCAAATTTGACTTGGCAAGATTTAGGAAGTCATTGAAAATAGAGAAACTGCAAAACCAGGGTTTATACCAGATGTGAAGGGTAATGGTCCTGCGGAATATGATCCCTGTGCAACAGAAAAGGAGAAAAATAACAAAATAATCCTTGAAGACTTATTGAGCCTGCTCTGGAACTTGTCATGGACAAAGAAAGAAAAAAAGAAGTCAATATAGAGAATGCACCTTCTTCTTGGATCTGTCTTGCGAACAATATGTGCAGCAATATGTGCTTAAATGAGACAAATAAACACTGACACCTGTCAGCAGTTACCTTGAAAGAGAGTGAACTGGCATTCCTTACACTGAGCATTGTTGGCATGAGTCAAGCCTCGCAAGTGGGGGATAGTGGTGTGAGGACCGAGCAATTGACAGGTTAGATAATATGGGTCAGAGTCAACCTAATTCATGAGTATAAATTACAGACATCTCTTCAGAAATGTATACGATATTATGAAAATTTAAAGGTTAAAATAAGCAGACAGATGAGAAAATTCAGTGAAAAGGCAACAATACTTCTGAAAACAATTATTTAATAAAACATTGGAAAACATTTCCTCTTATTTTGTTGTATAACACCTTGTGCAGTTATCAGTTTTATAAATGAAGCACAAAAATACAAATGTATTCTAATTTATGGTTATATACTGTATGTTTTTGCATTATTTACTTTAATATTTCATTATTATATTGCTACTGTATATAGACCTAATTGTTCTGAAAAAAAAGTAGGAAATAGTTTGAGAAGAAATATTTAAGGCCCACAACATTTCAAGTACGTGATTGGTTGTAATGGCTGCTATTTTTTTCCTGCTTGAATACTTCTGCATTCGCTAATATTGCTTTATGTCTCCTTATATTACCAAAACATGTCCAGGGAGATATAAAAAAAGGAAAAAAAAAGTCAAATGTTAGAATCACCAGTATATAAGATGTGTATTATTTGACCTCGGCGGTTTATGTTAAGGGCGGCATGGTGGCACAGTGGTGGGCATTACTGCCTCTCAACACTGGGGCCCTGGGTTTGATCCATGACCTGGGGTGCTATCTATTATACACTGTATGTTTCCTGTGTCTGTGTGGGTTTTTCTATGGATACTGCAGTTTCCTCTCACTAACCAAAGACATGCTGCTAGCTCAATTAGCCTCTGGGAAAATTGGCCCTGGTGTGAGTGTGTGTGCCCTGCGATGAACTGGTGTCCGGTCCAGAATGTATCTCGTCTTGCTTGCTGGGATAGGCTGTGGCTCCCCCATGCCCTGAATTTCATGAAACGATTAAAAAATGAATAGATGGGTGATTTATGTAAAAGACTGAACATGTACATCACTGTAAATATTAGTTTTGTCTGTTTCATTAATAATTCAAAAGTTCATTTCAAATGCATAGAAATCTTCATGCATGTTTGTTTTTGAATTGGTGTAGCTGCCTTAAACATTGTGACAGTAATGCTGTGTGATTGAGACATAGCATTATCTCTGAGTGGTGATATTGCATCTGTCTCAGATGTTTTTCTCCTGTCTGACACGTAGCTAAAGATTTTAGACTTTAATCTACATTAATTGAAAACTTCATCCCTACTGACAGTCATATCTTTCAAACCTGATATGCTGTATTTGCAAAACAATGTGTTGTTGACAGCTGTGTTAAAGTTTTGATTTAATATTATGAAAGCTAAGGTGTTTCATAACAGATTTTACTACAGGATTTTTTGCATAACTTTGAAAAATAAATTAGATATTTACAATTTTAATTCACTACATGCACACCCAATACTGTATATACTGTATAGCAAGCCTTTAACACAGATTAGTGATGTACAAAAACAGGAGGGAATGACACTGTGTCAAACACTCCCCCTATAAACCTTTTTAGTACTGTATAGACTAAATGGTTTAGTACTTGATGTGATCATTTAAACAGTTGTCAGAAATGAAAGGAGTTGTAAAAGCTACTGTAGCATCTGGCCCAAGGCTCAGGCTGTATTCTTAATACTGATTTTTTTAGTGCTGGCTTCTTATTTAAAACTCTGATTTATTTAAAATTAAAGTATTTTCATTTTAATTTATAAGTTCAATACACTTAAAAAAGAGCTCATTTTGAGTGAATACATGAAGACACAGGGGTACTCCAGAATACACTGAGGAGTGTGAGTTTCAGGAGAACTGTCACATGCTATCAGGTGTTTGTTTTGTCCTTTAATTTGTTTTGGGCCTCAGGTTTTTTATTTTATATAGATATAGGCCAATGCAGGGATTTATTTTATCCTATCATTTTTCAATAGAGTCTTTCTGGAAGTATTCTTCCTTTTCCATCTGTCTGCCACAGTTGTGTAAGAGGCATGTATACTGTTTTTGTATTTACAGTACTTGTGCAGATTACACCTGACAGAAGAGGATCAGCACAATGTATACAGTTACAACAAATTCTTGGACATTAGGTACTCATTAGATAAATAAAATCACTTATTTTAGATATAAAAATGAAGAAAATATTGGGATGTAGTTTTGAAAGGATTCAATCTTAATGAACATTTCTCCATTCTGCTTAAAGCAAAGGCCTATACATTTATTATATGTAAGAATTTTACAAGATACTATGGGGAAGCAACAGAGATTATGTTCCTTTTTAAAGATGCTGCATGAAAAGGACCCCTAAAGATCTGCTTATCCTGTTAGACCCTTAGGAAAGATCAGCAGGAGTCAGATCAGAGGAGTTCACTGTAGATGGGAAATTTGATTACCCTCACTATGCTTTCTTCCTTAATGTTTGCTGTTTGAAAGAAGGATGAGGTTATTTTATTCTTCTTGTATTACTGCACATTGCACTCAAATGCCCATTGGAAGTATCCTACTTCAAAGCTTTCATTTTGGAATGGTAAGAGAACTACATGGAATGTTCCATTTTGGCTTCCAAAACTATATTAAAAATTGCTCTTAAGCACATAAGAGTGCCTACAGATCACAAAAGGCTATTTGTCCCAGAATAGCTCAATTACATTTAGTAGCTAATTTACCTGATGATTTCATCCAGCTGCTTCTTGAAAGAAGCCAGGGTATCAGCTTCAAAAACATGACTAGGCAGCTTGTTCCAGATTCCCAGTGTAAAAAAAAAACTGCCTCCTTCTTGTGTTTAAATCCACTTCCCTGTAGTTATATTTTGGGTCCTCGGGTTCATGTTTCACTGTTTCATAAATTTTGCTCAGGAAATGCTACTGGGTAAAAACCAGAACCACAAGGTATTTTGGTTATATATATATATCTTTCCTAGGGTCGTCTTTTTGCTTAACCAGAATTCCAAGTTACTCTGTATGTGTACTGTCTAAATTATGTCAATTGTCTTGTTTGTGTATGGTACAGTATATGTAGAATGTATTTCCAGCAACAAATACACCAGAGTATTTCCTTGTACATGTACTGTACCTGGTGAATCAAGATGATTCTGATTCTGAAAACATCCACTTCAATTTTGCCTTTGAGGATTTTGAATACTTTAATGGGGTCTCCTTGTAGTCTTCTCTGTTTAGGACTAAAAAGATTTAGTACTTAAAAGAGTAATGGAATATATAGAGCTGTCCTATATTGACTGCTGACAGGGGCTTCTTTAAACCTGGTTTTGAAGCTTATGATATCTCAGGATTTAAGAAAAGGGATTAGAAAAAGATAAGAGATGTTTCTTAGAATTAATTCCTTTCGTTAGGGTGGGAGTTAAGAGCAGCAGTCTTTAATGAATTATAGGTAGGGGTATTAACTAGCTCACAGCATGATATAATTAACTTTGACTAATAACATGAATATATTTATGTATCTTAGAATGAACAAGTCTAACATCTCTGGTGAAAATGATCACTGGTCATAAGAAGCCACACATCATAATAATGTCATACTGACGACTTCTAATAAGGGCAAAACAACTCTCTGCTGACTGTAATAGGTGCAAAAAAGTAGAATGAGAAATTGTCAGCTCAATATATTGTAGGTTTCTGATTAGATGAAAAACTAATTAAAAGTTATAATCCATTAAAACTCCTGCTCTTAACTCCCACCTTAAGCAGGGAGGATGTTAAATCTGAGTGTTACGGACAGGGTCTGCAGTCCGTGTCGGGTTTTGTAGTAGACCTTGTGTGATGCGATAAGAGCTGGAGGGAGCAGGAGGCGTGGTATGGGAAAACACACAGGGGTTTACTGGTGCACAAAATAATAGTGACGGTCCGTGAGACAGTGAGCGGGGGAGACAAAGAACGGAGTCCAAATCCGACGTGACGAGGTTAAAATCCCTGGGAAGGGGGAAAACACTAACAGAAAACCGACATGGAGATCCTGGGATAACGAGGTGAGGTCCTCCAGACCCTGGCTCAGAACATGGGAGGTGTCGGGGATGAGGCCTATGCCCTCAGGAGACGGATGTAGGGTATCCTGGTGCTAGGTGGGCCTCATGACTTCCGTACCCTAATGTTGAGCCCAGAGCCCTGGAGGAGCTAAGAATAAATAGGGGGAAACACAACAAGGCTCACCTGGAACACATACAAACGATCACAGGGAACTATTGACAGGAGTAAAATGGTGCCGCCCTCTAGGGGAGGGATGTCAACCATAACACTGAGTTAAATAATTTCATGTCTCTTTGTCTCAATGACAAGATTCTCAACAAATAAAGTTTCTTTGTATGTTGTTGTTATTATGGATCACTTTTATTTTATGCTATTGTGGATTATTAAGGGCGAAAAGTCATCTGTGTATGATTTCGTTCTTTTGCATATATTATTGAAATGTTAGCAGTCACTTTACTGTAGCGTTTTTGTAAAAAAAGCGAATTGTTGTTTTTATAGTACAGTATACTGTAGTTGACTGTGATATTTAGTAGAAATACTCTATCTCACTTGTCTACATGTTATTTTGTTTCATTGAGCCTAGGTCTTTAACACCTCTTATTTAACTGTAAAATAGCATAAATGCATATTTTGCATTTGGATGGGTAACTTACTATGGTATACTGTAGTAGGCAGTCTTACCTCTTACCTTACATTCTGTTGCACAAATAATCAGCATTATTCATTATTAGTTATAGTACATAATATGCTTGAAGCTATTTTCTAAAAATCTCAACCAAATGATTCACATACTTTACAGTTATATATTAATATACTGTAGCAGCACCTAATGTAACAGTATAAATCTTCAATCAAATAATGAAGCACACAATTTGTTTTTGAATTAGCAAACTCTTTGAAGAAGACCAGTTTATGTAAAACTACATAACATTTGCATTGAGATTAAAAAAATAATATTTTTTGACTCACAGGTTAAAAATAATTAAATAGAAGAATTATAACAAACATTTACAAATGGGGGTTAATTGGGAAAAAATACTCATTTACCATAAAAACCATTATAGCAGGACAATCTGAATGAAGTAACTTGTTCAAAGCTATTGTATAACAACAGTAACACATCCATAGCCTTCCAGTTGCAAGCTTAGAACCCTTGTAATTTAGAGGGAGGAAAAAAAATATTTAAAATGTATCTACACAACAGACTTCATCGTTTTTGTATTAGATTTGAAATTTCAGTATGCATAGTATTCAACTAAAAGCAGTCTGATCAAATCTCAAATCAAATTACAGGATTTAATCCCAGTTATAAAATATGTATACAAGGCATGCATTCTACATTATTTCAGTTTTATTTCCATAACAAAACTCAAAGTTGCATTTCTAAGGGATTGTTTTGAATAACATTCAATAGTTTTGTTTTTCCTCTTTGGGCAATCTGAACTCTGGTGTCATTTTTATGCAGTACTCTCTGTACATTGACTGAACTTCATGCCTCAGGCCTTCTTGAAATGTTAAGGGATTGTTTCGTATACTAAACTTTGAAAATCATTATCCTTACAGAATGCAATGAGAACACAATGTATCTTTTAATCATTGTTAGGAATAAATATATTTTAATTAATATAATTACCTTAAAATACCAAAATCATTAAATTCCATATAGGAATCTACACACAAAGTGTGGCACCCAACACCTTGAAGCAGGGCAAGGAATTTTTCGATGAATTGCAGCCAATAATAACACTGGGGCAGTCAGACTTAACCCTGGGATTCAAGCTGTTGACCTTTATGTCTCGGTGCTTATAATGTTGATCCTTGTCTATTCAGGTGTGTATTGGTAATGGAGAGCTTAACAGCTGGCTTCTGGTCATACGTCCTGTACAGGAACACTAGGGGTTGAAGCATGTGGGTTGAGTCCACAAGCTTAGCTTTTGCTTAGAAAATCAATTATGGTCAGACAAACAACTGTGTTTCTGAGACAGGGTCTCGAACCAGTTAACCTTCACTGGCTTATATAAAGAAACTCGATTTTGGCCAGAAAGTTACCTGGTACTTGGTAATGATTGATTCACAAGTGAGCTCTTAAAGTTATGGACCTTAGGCTTTATTGGTTTAGAAGAACCACAGACAGGATTTCTATTCTCAGTTCTGGTTTTGGCTCTGAGACAAGGCTAAGCAAGCAGGCTATATCAGTAAAACAGTGATGGCACAAACAAGCAATAAAGTCAGCAGGGGTGTCAACTAGAAGCAGTTTTCCTGTGCGTATCAAGGAGTGTGATTGTCAGCAAGGGAGTTTTTTGTGGGACATGTCATGACATAAAGTACTATGCAATGACCTAGCTTGCTTCCTTTAGCAGTATTATTATGAAAACTAAACCTGATTTAAAAAAGAGTGATAGTTTATCATGTTGGTACTTTATAAGCTTCATAAAATTGATAAACATATCTATAAAATATCAGTAGCAGGACCCAGGCTTGAACTTGTAATCATAAAGCTCAATTTGTACTTAGCCAGCCTTATGTTTTTTTTCTTAGTTTTTCATTGGTTATACATTTAGTGGACAAAATCAGTAATCATGAGTTTATGGGATTTCAACCAGTTTGTGCCAAACTGGTTGTAAAGTATGAGGGAGTACTGGGAGCTGGAATAGTATAGTGCTTTTCAAAAGGATCTTTTACTAATAGTCCACATACTGTAGGATCTGGGAATCTATATCCTGTGAAATTAATATACCTTAATTTTTCCTGACTTAATTTTTTTGTTTCTGTAATAATGATAATATTAATTTAAAATAACTGTTTTTATTCCATTTCCTGTGTATTATCCTCACAGAATAATTTGTCTGTATAAGTTACTTTTTCTATGCTTCTATGTATTTTGAACCTAAAGTTTGAAAATGTAGAAAAGATACTAGATAAAAACAGAGGCATTCTGATGAGAGGCCAATTTCTGTGTAATTGCATTGGCTACAAGTTTGGATTTAATGCTGATAAAGCACTGAACAGCAGCAGCCAACAAATTATGCAAGACTGCAAGAAAGGTCTGAGCTTTTGTATTACACAAGAAGATGAATATAAATGACTGTTAGCTTCCAAAAGGAAAGACAATTGAATCTTGTCACAAGAAATGTGTGTTTCTGTCTTTACAGACAGCCAAGTCTTTTTAGGCAATTAAAGGATCTGATGCAACATGGATAATATCTGGGAGCTGGTCTTTATTGTGAGTGACTTGAGCTGAGTGAAAGATGGTTCTATTTGCTTCTTTGTTAATTGGATTATTGCCCAGTGTACTACAATAACCAAAGAGTTTAGTATCAGACACAGGCATTATATATATATATTAAAAAAAAAACAATTTTATAGTGAAATGAGCTGTACTTAGGTGAAAAGAACTCCTGCAGAGAAAGGCTAGTTCAGTGGGGAATTGAATGTCTGCTCCAGTATTATTATTTCAGCAGTTTCATACTTGTCATTCTAAAAATAAAAAGGTCATGTTATTGTAGGTAGAAAGGCTATTCATGAAGCTGCCAAGTACCGCAGAAGATATTTCTTATTTATGTGTCATGAGGTGGAATCATATTGAAATTCACTAGTTGTCTACGATTTAAATAGTCATAATACTAAATACAGTAGTGACACAAATGTCAGCTAATTAAGAGTTTTGTTTTTTAAAATGAATTCTCAAAGTGCTACAATACAAACCTCAAAGAACGAATTGTTGGTGTGAATGTGAAAGTATATTGAAATACTCATTATAAATAGTTCAAGGTCAGTCCAGGGGAAGAGATACACAAAATTAAATCAAGACATCACACAACAAATATATTATTATTGATTCCAAATACAATTTTTATTTTAAGCTTGTCTAATAAATCTCTTATAGTGGAAGTAACATTACAATTTTAAAAATCAGCAGGACCAGAATCAGATGGTGTTAGGACAAATATGTTAAATATGTTTGGGAATATCATTGAACCTGATATAAAAGAGCTGTTTGTGGAATTTTTCATGCCACTTGGTCTCCACTAAAAGTGAAGTGAATAAGTTGAAGTCACTGTCTTTGTTTCTCTCAGATATGAACTATGCATTATTACAGCAATTCCTAAAAACCAGCTGTGACACATTTTAATTTATCCACTTTAAGGACTAAAATACATACAGTAAGAGTGCAAATAATTAGAAAACAGAGCAAATATGTGATGCTAGTAAGCCTAGTCACAATAGCTACATGTCCAAGAAATTAGAAGATAAAATGTAGATTCTATACATTTATTATTAGGTAAAGATCACAGAGAAAATGTAATATGATGATAGGAAAATAAGAAAGTAACAGTAAAATGTACTGTAGGTAAGCAGATAAAAATGAAAAAGTAAAATTATTACAGATATATCATCTTATAAAATTGTAGGTCTTGCTTATCTTGTTAGAGATGCTTGTACAAATTAACAGCATCGATACAGAACATATGATTTAGTGTACTGTATGTAAATGTTCAGAAGGCTTTTGATAAGGTTCTTCATTAAAGATTAATTCTCAAATTGCAGGCAGTAGGCTTTCAAGGTAATGCATGTACTTGGATTAAGAACAGGTTAATGGGCAGGACACGGAAGATGGAGATAAGGGGCATAAGCTCAAATTGGGGTGATGTAATTAGTGGAGTGCCGCAGAGACCACTCTATTAGGATCACCGAGCTTCCTAATTTATATCAATGATCTAGATACTGGTATAGAGGATTAGCAAACAAATTCAAAAGAAATTAAACCAAATTTATGCATGGTCCAACACTTAGCAGATAATGTTTAATTTAGATAATTGCATGGCGCTGCATGTACGTATCAAAAACATAAAATGGGAAACATTAAGCTTGAAGATGCTATACTGAAAATATACTATTTATATTACACTATGTAGATACTATTTGTGAAAAAAGCTAAATTTAACTAAATATATAATTTAGTTTCTCCAGTACATGTATTGGATGTTATATATGTACAGTGATATAGTAACTGCAACAGTAACTGTAAAATGATTTTAATAATGCTTTGTAGTGCAGTAAAATAGATGTATATAAGTGATAATATACTGTACAGTAAGTAGCAATTGCCAGACTGAATGGTGTAAACTCACATACATGAGAGCTAATTAAGAAGCATGGGATTTGGTCTCTGCTTTCTTTGTCAAGCTTCTGTTGGTGTGACATATTAGTTAACAGAAATTTTATTTTAACTTGATTAATTCACTCTGTCCTTATACTATATGTAGTTCCTAGTGTGTCAGTAGTGTTTATGTTTTTTCCTTTATCAAAATATAATAAATTGTTTATTATAAAGAGTAAACATTTGATATTAAATGAAAGGTCTAAGAAGTCATTTAACTGAACTCATTTATAACTTTGCACTGGAAAAAATCTCAGACTTTGCAGATGATAAAAATAGTACATAATATTAACATTTCTGAATGTAACTTTCTAAGGTATTCAAAGCATGTAACTGTTAATTCTGAACTGACATTAGCAAAACTGCTTACACAGTTCTCCTTTTGGAATTTTATGCACTTTAAATTAGCAATAAGTAATATTTGTCTTACTTCTTTTAACATATCAGTAGTCTCTCATTACTCTGTACTGAAACCTAATGCAGTTTTAGTGTTGTAAAACCTATTTTTTGTCATCACAGGGGTTTTAATATATTATTTAGATCATCCTGTCAACTCCCACATACGTATGAAGTTCTGGTCTTTTGCATTTTGCTGTATGTTGTAAAACTACAATGCAATATAATACAATATATAACTTTTGCTGCAAAGACAATCTTTCTTTTTTATGTGAAATACTTTAAAGATTATCCACAAGTTATACAATGTTGCTTTCCAGCACACGGTTGTGCCAAAATCTTGATGTCATGCACTTTATACTGTATATATATTTATTTCATTTTTTGTGTAATAGTTATTCTTTTCATGCAATCTAATTAAAATACATACAGACTGTAGAATATAAGAAAAATATAAATCAATTATAAAGTTTGTAGTATTTTCATGAGTGGAAATTTCCCTTTGTGGTGTAGGGGTTTTTGCATTTACTGGGACAATTATTAATTGTAGCAGTAAGTCACAAAATGATCCTTTGATGGCTATTAGAAAACCGACCTTGCGGGATAACTCGGCAACGCACACACGTATACTAATACACGACAATACATTTATCAATACATAAAATGTGCATATAGACATAACAGATCTTATAGTGAGGGTTAGCAGAATACAAAAGGTATATATTCAATAACGAAGAGTTACAAACCAAGAGAAACATACATTCAATATACCATTCATTTATACCGTTTCGTAAATTAACTTTGATTACAACTTCTACACTAGATACTCAAAGGCAAGTACATCACTCATAGGAATTAAATTGATATCAACTGGGTTGAGGTAACAATTGAATTCTTGAGCTGTAATGCAGAATGTTGAATACTCATCCAATCTCTGTGGATTCACAAAGAACACAAAGGAACAGCGGCAGGTTGTCCAATGTCCAATCAGCGTCCTCTGGCCCGGTGCCAGGCAGTGCTGGTCCGGCATGAGGTGTGGGAGAAGGAGGGAGAGATTCTTGCTGCGGCGTGCTGGCAGTGGGCTCTCTGAAGACCGGCTAGTTAGTCCTGCCTTAACCAGCAAAGATTGTGCACATGGAAAGTGACTGCGGGTCCAAGCAAGTAACACTCTTTAGACGGGAAGAAGACCGGTTCATACCCGGCGAGCATTCGCTTGAGTTACCAGCGCTTCACGAGGCTTGCTGCTGGGCTAACCTTGGGCAGATCCTTTGGTTATGCGTGGGCGACCTCCGGTCTCTACTCTTAGAACAAAGTAAAGTCCTGGCACTCGGACACACTGGCTGTCATGTGATTGTCTGAGATGAGTCTGAGAATGTCCTGGAGGAGCCCCTTCTGGGCCCTGTGCTGCCTCTTTTATCTGGAGGAACTACAGTCATTCATTGGTTGAAAGTTCCGCAGGCATTCGAGACCCACGTGGGGTTACCCTGCCCTACCAGTTCCTGATTGGCTGATCGAGGTGGAGGATGAGTAACCATGCTCTCTGACATTAGGGTTGTAAACAACCTGGGATGTGACTCTCCCAAGGAATCTCCCAGACAGTAAAGCGCCAGAGACCATTTATTAGGGTGGCTGGAGAATCTCAGCCTTGGGAGTTGTTCCTTATCAGGAAACTCTATCAGATAGAAAAACACCTTTAATTTGAACCAAATCGAATGGTGGTGTCCAGCACCACTGAGATGAGGGAGAGAGGGACTGGCAAGGAAGCAGCAAACTTAATTCCTGTATTATTAATAAGCCATGCCGCTACAGTGGGTAACTCAGGAAACCATTATGTGTAATATTGAATATTGGACAATCTTGCAAAGTTGAAAAGTTGCAACTAATAAAAGCTGTTGGTTAACTATCATCTGTTGAAGATTAAAGGTGTTTTTAGTGGTATCTGTATGTATTCAAACAGAATATACTTGCCTAGGGGGGGCATAGTGTCAGCCTAAATATAGTACAATGCAATTGTACATTGCTTCTACTACTAATATGTTTTATGTTTTATGTGCAAAGAAAATGAAATGCTTGTTTTAAGATATGAATTAAGCATGGGATGAAATACTGTAACAACAGCTTTTAATGTACAGTATATTGTGGATGCTGTGGGCACAGTATTTATGTCTAAAAGGATGCTTGTAGAGGTCTTCTAATAACAGTTTGCACCCAATAACCTGTATTTACCATCTCACAACTAAATAGATAGCTGTGTTGGTTGGAACCATTATTATAAATGGCACACAGTATTGGGTCAAGGTAAGGTTGATATAAACTACTACTGTGGAAGTCCACAGTGAAAGATGAATTAAGCCTATATTATTCACCCACAAATAACAAACAAAAGACTATCTGTTGTAGTAGATGCTATACACAAATTGTTCTCTCCTAGAATCTATAAAAGCTTATGAATTTGTTCTGTTAAATTCATTTTTATGCAATAATATTTTATATCATGTAAAAACAACTGTCTTTTCATTCTGACTAGAACTACATCGTTCATGTTTGTCTCATCTTGAAATAAAAAATAAAGTGTAAAATCTTCATATAAATTCATATAAATGTATCTAACTTCACCTCATTTTGCAAGCTGTCCACACACACCCAGTTACCTAAAACTAGCAAATAGTTTTATAAGAAATTCTTGAAAAACGAATCTCCAATTAACACTGTATATATTGTATAATTGTATATCTCAGTTTCACCTCAACCTCTAGGTGTTTTCAAAAATAGCTAAGCATGATTAACAAACCCACATTTGTATTTTAGTTATAATCTCTAGAAGCTACTGCCTTTTTTCTGTTTTTCCCAGGAAAGTGTCTGAAACAGAATGACTGGAAAGAGTCAGACCAGTAATGTGACCAACAAGAATGACCCTAGGTCCATCAACTCCAGGGTGTTCATTGGAAATCTCAACACTGCAATTGTCAAAAAAGCAGACATTGAAGTTATCTTCGCCAAGTACGGAAAAATAGTAGGCTGCTCCGTTCACAAAGGATACGCTTTTGTTCAGTACATGAGCGAGAGAAATGCTCGCGCTGCCGTGGCAGGAGAAAATGCAAGGATCATTGCCGGTCAGCCACTTGGTAAGTAAGTAGGCTTCTGTGTCTTTTTGGAAATTCTGTGCCTGAGAACAATCAACAATCTTAATTTAGTCTTGGTTTTAATCTTTCACCACGCTCTGAAGGGAAATGTGAGTCCTGATTCTCATTATGATGTTTTCTTGTACATTTTGCATTTCCAAGGTAAATGATGTATCTGCATTTGTTTGAGAGGGACAGAATAAATGATTTATTTAAGCTCTGATATTATGTAACAAATAAATCAGTATCAAAAACTTGATCACGACAAATGGAATATAATACCAGATTGTTTTCAAATTAATTTCTATATATAAAGATACATCTCAGTATCTACAATTTCTGGCTGTAAAATGACTTAATTAAATCATTTGCACACTCAAAGTA
Organism: Lepisosteus platostomus; assembly: GCF_059453375.1. NCBI lineage: Eukaryota > Metazoa > Chordata > Actinopteri > Semionotiformes > Lepisosteidae > Lepisosteus > Lepisosteus platostomus. The sequence goes on from NC_142618.1 coordinate 54,125,956, forward strand.
TTATATTCGTAATATGTGTAAGTTCAGGCTTTGTCTGGGAAATCCTTTGTCTTATATTCATACAATGAGAAAAAAAAATGTTTTTGAGATAAACTCACTATTGGTATCCAAGAAATACACATATTAATACATTATTTGTTAGAAGTGTTTGCACAGATCATACTTGAAACTTTAAGTTATGTTGCTGACCATGAGACTAGAGTCATACAGTTTGATCTTCACATTTAAAAAAATAAATCTTTGGGATGCAAATAGAACAAATCTTATATTCTATTCACATCTGAATGTTTTTTAATTAGATGAGTGTAATTTCATTTTCAAATGTCTCCTTCTTCAACAATTGAACAAAAGTCATTATATTTGTTGATAACCTTCTAGATTCAAAATTAGTTTAGTGCTGATTTAATACTTCTTAAGCAATGTAATGGCTATAGTGTAGGGATTAAAATGTTATCTCATTAATGTACTGGAAATGCACTATTAACATTCTATTTTCCCTTAAAATATATTTTTAAATGTTTACAAAATATAATGTATTGGTTTTAAAAACTTTGTCTCAAGAAAGATTGCGTATTCATTACTTTGAATACAAAGTATAAATTGCATAAATGTACAAACTTTTTGTTTATATCAATTTATTATAGAAGGTTATATGTTTTTTACTAGTATCTGTACCAAATCTTAAATAAAGATGTGAACACTGAACAACAGATAAAATTAATTCACATCACAGAGTTTGAAACAAAAATGTAGGTTAATGTTAAAATCCTTATATACTGTAGAATTATAAAACCATTACAAAAATATTGAATACATATTATACAGTATCTAAAACGTTGTATATTAGTTGATAACAAAGTTTGGGAGCCTCCATTTTATCATTTTCAAACAGTATTTAAAGTTAAGACTGGTTTTGCATACGGTTCCTAATATTTGATTCTACACTTCAAAGTTTACTATTTTAAATGATTTCTCAGTGTTGTTGCTTTTGAACTTCTAGGAAAAGAATACAGAATGGGGAGGCTTGGCAATTTTTGAACTGGCTAATACAAGAAAGCCAGATATCAGAGGTTTTTCTGCTGAATTATAAACACCATGTAGAGATTTAGATGGTTTTAATAGAATTCGAGCATCTCTAGAGATAGAATCAGGAATTTGTCTGTTATGGTCTGATAACCATGGGTCACCCTTTGGAGTCAATGTGATCATCTGGACAGCTCCAGGGTCTTAAGGATGTGCAGTATTAATGTACAAACATATTTCACACCCCTAAAGATTAGAAAAGCAAATCTGCATTTTTTTAGAACAAAAGATATGTGTTTTACAACTGTCTGGCAGTGCTATAAATGATATTACCTTCTCCAGTGCAGAAGTGTTCCAGGGAAGGGGAATAAAAAGTATGTTTATCGAAACCAAAAGACCTCATTGTATGTGCCTCATTAAAGCAGAATTGAACTGACTTTCTTTCTCATTATCAGAATGGGGTGTTTGGGCTGAAAGGTACTGGCAAGTTATTTAAAGATAGTGTTCAGTTTAGACATTTGATGAAACATAAAATCAGTTTGTTTGGATATGTGCGAACAGAGTTGTAGACAATAAGAGACTTATATTTCTATCATTTTTTATCATATCATTTTTCTTGCATGATAATACTGCTTGTGAAATTAGATCAATAAGAATAAAACTTCTCTACTTTTAGCTTCTGTACTTTTTAATCTTAGTTTCTCACCAACATTTAATTCCTTGGTATTCCTGTATCTTGTAAGTTTTCTACCGACCCAAAGCTACTTTTTCTGTTGGAAAGGGACATGGGTGTGTTAACGGTAAACGGTGACTATCAGGATAGCTGAGTGACTGAATGAGTCACAGCTGCTTTTAATGAGTAATTAGTACTCGAGGGGAGAGACATTCCGTATGAGAAAAGGAGATGGTGTGATTGGCTCTGTGTGTGATTGGTCTTGCCTCTGGGCTATTATGAGGCTTATAAGAGCAGCTGGGAGAAAAAGACAGATCTGGGTCTAGACTTTGGCAGGATAAGGAATAGTGTATGAGAGCTGTACTATAAGGTGCTTATATAGTATGGAGTGAGCTAGCCTATGGGCCTGTGAGACAGGAAGTGTAAAATGATAGAGAAAATATAAGCATACAGATTCTGGCCAGGTGGCTGTTGGGTGGTTCATTTGCCAAGGTCAATTGGGTTTTAGTGTGCATTTTAGGATCACGGTGGGCTAGGGGAACTAGGGCTGATGGGAGGTGTTATTTCCTGGTGGAGTTAAGCATCACTGGGGAGAGAACACTGCTATGCTAACCTTATTGATGAGAGCTAGAAGTCCACCTAAAATGGGTAGAATTATGATGGTTTTAACATCAGTGAAAAGATGACAGCAGGTCTAGGAGTGTGATTAGTGTGAAATTCAACTGGCAGCTACTGTCAGGGATGTGGTTTTTTTAAAGAATGTTGTCCCTGGCCAAACAGGATCAGCCAGTAGAAATAGTTATGGGGGAAAGTATTGGTTGCTAAGCAAGATATATTGCAAATGATCAAAATGATAAAGTGCTTGGTGATAAATGAGATGGATGAGTTGTGCTGAAGGTGAAGGTGAAGATGGAGAACTAGCCTTGAGACAAGTTCATTGCTCTGGTGTTTCTTTGTGGGGAAAGGTAGAATATGGACTGGAAACTAGGTGGGAAGGATTAAGCTGAGTTAAATGCACTGATATCTCTGTGTAAAAGTGACAATTTAATTAATATTGCAATATAATATGATATAATTGACTGGAATCCTCCTGTTCCTGTTGACTCGAACCTGTTGAGTGTCAGGTTGAATAGAGGCTATAGTGACTTTGAGTGATGTGCAACTGAAAGGAGGGGACTATGTAGTCTTCTCTGATAGAAGACCACTGTTGGATTTAGCTTCCCAGAGGGGATCTGAAAGAGAAGGACAAACCACTCAGATGTGAAAAAAAATCGGTGCTTTGCCAGTGTCTTTTGGCACCAAGTGTGACAATATAAACACAATAACCTGTAAGTATGTAAAATAATTCTGCAGTTCACTGGGAATTGCCAAATAGAAGTGCCTAATAACACAATTCCTCTGCACAAAAATGAATTGTTTGTTTAATAAAAATACATTTTAGGAGGCATATCCAGTAAGAAAACTCAGAAATCCAATTTATGCCCAAAGAATAAATAAAAACATTTTCTTCTGGAATCACTCATGCTTTCATTTCTCAGATTTAAATAATAATAGTAGGTGCTGGTAGTTTTTTTGGCTTACGTACAAAACACTTGAAGACATATAATAGACAATGTTTCCTTTCTTAAAGTAAACCAAACAAATTTCAAAGCCCACATCTGTTCCTTGAAGGTTATGTCCGCTAAATAAAAGTTTCATGATTTTGCCAGTCATCCTTCAATATACAGTATGTATGAATTCAGATTGCATCTGGATTTCATTTGAAGATTGATGCTTCAAATTAGAAAGGTTTTATAGGACTAAAAAAGAGCTTATCAAAAAAGGTTCAACTACAAGTATATACTGGATTTTTAAATAACAATTAGGAAAACCAATGCAGTATGCTTAAACCTTTATACCCAGGTGTTCTAACTTCATGATTTCACCTATTCAGAATTATTAGTGACCACATTTCTGCATTTATGAATAACGTTTGTTCATTCTCACACTGCACTGTAGAAAAGTATACATGGACATTCACTTGAGAGTCTTCCTTTCATTGATCTGTTTCATCCAATCTGCAGCTTTTCTAAAGAGTTTGCTGAATTTATTTACAAAATATATATACACAAGTATTGAGGTACCTAAAAATATTTTTTCTTTGCAACTGTTCCTGGTAACACAGGTACAAAATTACAAATATGCACAAATTATAAATTATACATTATCATTTTACTTTTAATAATCTGCACACCATTCCATAGTGAATCAAGCAAATGCGAGTATTCTTTTTGCTTTGAATCAGTTTTGTCTAAATGTACAGTATGTAGTCATGTATCTCTGCACCTCTGTACCTGGCTGCTGTTATGTCCTAATTGCTGATTCTGTGGAATGTTCTATTATCCAAAGGGCCAATCAAATGAAACAATTTTTCACCTGTGGAATTTCATTTCCATGGTGGCTAATCAGCCCATTAAACCAGGTGTGTCCAATTTAACTCCACCAGGAAGAGGGTTCCGCCACGCTTCAGATGGCAACATCACATTTATATAGATTATATCGGCGTAAAGTCAGAATTGTTTTGTTTATTTTACATTTTGGTTAACTGTGATACACTAAAATGACTTTGTTGCATATGCACTAAATTACCTCATTTGTGAGAGAGTTGATTATGCACAGGTGATGAGGTTATTTAACCTGTTGAATGTCAAGGCTGGTGTGAATCAAGAATTAACAACAAAGAAATGAACCAATATGCTCCACTTAGCAATAGAACAAAACCTTTGTTTGGTATGGTGAAGACACCAGAAATGGAGTCAAGTACTCTTTCATGATATATCGATGTTTTGTGCAGACCAGCCCAATGGATATCGGTGAATATGCCACAGATGTGCAGAACAACATGCTAATAGTTGTGTACAGCAATTGATCAAGAAGATCCAGGAGTGTCTACTCTACAGAATTCCGTATGTAGTGAGTGATGGCAACCTGAGTGTACTATAACGGTCTTCTTGTGAGTTGATCATGTCAGTTATGCTGTGGATGCCTTACTCTCCAGATGTGAATCCCATCGAACATTTGTAACACCAAGAATGGGATGGCATCTGTAACTCGGTGCAAATAATTTGCTACAAATGTACAGCTTGTATTATTTTTAGTGATGGCCAAAAATAATAGTGTAACGCAACAAGGGTTCAGGTGGGCGCCCTTGCCACATTAGGTCGGCCCCCCACCGTTGGGGGCTCGAACCCGGGACTCCCGCGTCACTCAACAGGGACCCAGCCCGGTGAGCCAAAGAGAGATCTCTCCACAGCCCAGGGGCTGTGGTCCTGCTATCACAGGGAAGGGCGGCGACGTCACCGCTCTGGTAAGCCGGCTCTTACACAGTACCTGTCGGCCATATGCGTTTCAATAGCATACTGTGCCTTTCTATTAGACATTCTTTTGATCAACGCTCTTGATGACAAATGATTAATTTGCATGATGAATTTCATATATCATGTCTTTGCAATAGATTGTCTGCTACAAAAAAACATTATCATGTTTTTCAGTTATGAGTAATACATTTATTGTTTTGATAAGTGATGTTCACTATAATCTATTTAAAATGCTCCCAACCTAAATCCAAGGGTGATCATTCATCTTAATCTGAAAATATATAAATGTTTGTGAAACAAATTTATGAAATATTTCTGTGATAATGCACAGATCTATTAGTTAGCTAGCTGATGCACACAGATCTGCTTGGTATTCTTGATTGGTTTTCTGAGATCCTCCCTGTGTGTTCCATGTCTCCTGCAAGAATTGGATTAACAAACTATGTGCGTACCTTAGTACTGGATTATTCAGAGGGAATTTGAAATTCTTTATTGAACACATTCAACCTGTTTTCTGTACTTTACCTACAATATAAATAAGCAGAAAGGAGAAGGCCAACAGAAGGTGTTAGCTTCCTCTTTAAATTATATCGGATTTTTGTAAAGCAATGTACAGTATCACTAAACTACTTTAACCCCACTACTTTATGCCCTTTATAGTGGGGAACCAGCCTGGTTGATTCCTTTCTGGGCTCTTGCCCTGATAAATGCCAGCTTTTCAAGGTTCACTCCCAAAGCCAGGCTTGTTCAGAGGGGATAGCTTTAGCTGTCTCCATGCCATCCTGCTACTGTTCTGTTATACCAAAGGGACCACACTCTTCCACAGCAGAGGGCCTCTAGGATAGCTCATCTGTATTAAGGAGCTTAACACTATCTCCATGGTTGATAGTGAAAGGGTATTCTTGCTGTGCCTCAGTCTGCATGGTCCATGGTCATCTGCCCCTCTAGATCTTTGACATTCAGTTCAGCTACCCATTCAAGTTAAGCCCTAAAGTGCTTTACAGCCCTCACAATTGCTAACAGCTTTCTTTGAGTGGAATGGTAATTTTTTTAGCTTACTGAAATTAGTAGGTTTTTAATGATCGAAAATATGAAAAATAAATACAATTATTCTGGTTGAGCATATTATTATTTCAAATAAGGGATTAACTATGTAATTGAAAATTCAAATTGAACAAAACATCTGCACTCAAAATCTTTCTTTTCACAAAGGCTTTTATTTAATTAATGTCTGTGTTTTCTCCATTTTCCTAATAAACATGTACAATATCTTCTCTGCACCTCTAACCTCTCATGTTCCTTACATGCTTATTTTGTAATTTGCTATCCTTATAACTTCTTTTACATTTATGTAAACGGCTTTGAGATGCTACTTTTAAAGGTGCTTTGTAAAATTAAGTTTATTATTGTTATAAAAACAGAAGATTGAAAAACTCTCCAGGACAACATTTTATACCCTTTGATGGAGGGTAAAATGTTGGAAAGGGTACATCATTTCAATGGATTCCACACAGTTACAATAAGAGTTTTATATTCAAAGAGTTTCAGTTTCTCCTTTTGAGGTTGGTTCTTTAAAAAATGTTTCCTTAGACTTCTATTTAAATATAACACACTGAATAAAGTCTGATTTCAGCCAGTGAAAGATCTGCATTTTCTAAAGTACAAAAAACTTAATTCTTAAGTGACAACAGCTTTTCAACTAATATAAATATTTAGTGCCTCACTGCTGGCAGGTGCAATTTTGATGAGACTTATAAAACAAGTGTATAAAGCAGGTTGCTATGTGGCTTCAGGTGAAATGATGGTTACAGATAATTAGTTTAGACACCAAGGTCTGTAGCATGATTTCTCAAAAGCACTCAAGAGCACTCTAAGCACATCTTGTACAATATGAACCTACAGCAGTACAGATAAAGATAACTCTCCTCTAATGGAAGAGCTGTCGGATTTAAGAATTGAAAATGATGGGTGTTATACAAATGTAAGATAGTGTTATTATTTTATTTAAGGAAAAATCACAATGGAATGTTTTTTTCTGAAGTTCTGGAATTGCTCAAGAATATTCATAAATAGTAACATTTACTGTTTAATATTTATGTTACTTTCCCTTTAGTATAAAATTTTTTAATTTTAGTTTCAAATTTACTTAGATAATTAAGATACCTGTAGCATATACCTGTAGTCATTTGCTTCAAAAGCTAGTATTAGCAAAAAAAAAACAAATTTCCCTCTGCTTGGAAGAGTAATTAATATGTATTAATCAGTCTTTTAATATTAAGCAACAAAGTGACAGAATATATGAATGTCATGAGATATTAAAATAAGAAATAAATAATGAATTAAAGCTACCTGCTTATAAACAGTATGCATTAAGTACACATTCAATGTTGTATAATCCTGTTTACATTTAAAAGTACTGAGAAATCAGGACATAAATGAACATCTCTAAGAATCTGAGGTTCTCTGAAAATATTATCCTACACTTTAATTTGCTTTAATTTTAAAATTGTTTTTCAAGAAATTCTGAAAATGTTAAGTTAGAAAAATATTCTAAAAATGTTGTTTACTATGTAACCAAAAGCAGAAAGCTGCATATTCCTGGTTAGAGTCACAACAAAAGCGCATATTTCAGAAACACAGGGCACAAGATGGACCTGATTCCTGGACCAGTCACAGGGAACACACACTCATACAAGCACAGGGTCAATTCAGAAAGTTCATTTACCCTAACTAGCATGTGTCTGGAAGGTTGAAGCAAACTGGAGACCCCAGAGAAATCCAATCAAATATGATGCAGATGTGCTCCAGGCTCAAATCAAACCCCAGACTCAAAACCTGCAGTGCAGCAGTGTAAACCACCAGGCCATTCTGGTGTATATCCTTTCCTTACTTTTAAAGTAGGTCAGGGATATTACTTTTTGTAAAGTGGTTCTAAAGTTAAGTAGCTTATAGTTTAAAAAACAAGTTTGGACATTGCTGATAGCTTTCAAATGATCTTTGTTTGCTAAAGGTTCCCAATGGGAAATGTCACACTTTATTAGAAGTTTTGATCATGAGGCTTCATTAAAGTGAGATTTACAGCAAAATAAAAGCTTTTTTTAACTTAAGGTGCTATAATGTGATCATAGAAGTGGTTAAAGCCTGAAGCGCACAGATTAATGAAAACTTTGATTTGAAAGACATGTGCAGAAGCATTTGTTGTCCCTAATGATCACTGAAGGCTTTACTCAGCCCCTGAATCACAATGTAGAGTAATCCTCAGGATGCCCATTAGTGTGGCATGTAGAAGAGCAGCAAAAAGTAGAGCACATAATGATACACAATCTGAATTATTTGCCTTTCTTGCAAAGTATGAAATAATATTGTGGTTATATGTGTGTACTGTAATGTTTTTTTTATTCTTACAGCCTTTTGTGCCCTTATTGTGACATTACAATTAAGTTGACATAACAAAAATAATTTAACAATTTGGAAACCAAAAATGGTTATTACTGTTATGATGAACCCATTCATTATTGTTGGAGTTTTCTCTTCTTCGGAGGGGGTTATAGATAAAAAGAAAACACTGGATGGGTTAGAACAAACTGATGGTTTACAGATCTGTTATTGGTTTATGGGTATAGAGATAATGGTTTATGGTTACGAGCAGATAGTTATGGTTGATGGTTATACAGTAGCTTGTGGTTAGTTGTATACTGGTTTATGGTTAATGCTCATGGTTGAGGGTTAAAACAGAACTTCACAAACAAGACAAAAATCTATGACTGTGTGTATGCTGGTCTACAGTGTACGTTTCTACTCCCATCTCTAAAATCAAGTACCCATTTATTTTTTTCAACCCCAACTTCAACCCGTTTAAAAAACTGATAAATGTAGAAATGAACTCTTGAGATCTTAGATAATTAAAATTAAAAATAATTTTAGTTTCAGCTAGTCTAGAATTACTCACTGGAAAAAGGAGACTCAAAACATTAATTCCCTGTTTCCATGGAATATATTATTTTTACAGTTTAGACATGACTTTAATAAGAATTTTTAGGAAATGAGACACATTAGCCAAAGCTTTACAAATACTTGCACTTCCTTTAATCCCTCTTGAATTGTTTTTATTTAATTGGTGGTTATATATCACAGTACAGAGTGATTCATAATGAAACCAGAGACTATGGCTTGTTCATGGGATTGTTTGGGTAGCAAAACATTATATAAATGCAAATCATTATTATAACTAGAGGAATTACAAATTATTCATTGTGGATATTATAATTTCTTAATTTTGTTATCTACAATTATACTTACTGTACTCACTTCTCAGATAATCATGCCCATCAAACAATCTATCGATGCTCGCAATTTATATTCCTTATTTGAGTCTTCTAGACTGTCATGTGTGCCGAGGGAAATGGTAGGGAAATAGACCCTGTGTGGAGTCAGAGAGAGAGAAAAACAACTGAATTCCTAAGGCGAACGTAATCCAAATCATCAGGCTAGAGCGAGGTGGAAGATCAGGAGCAAAGGGTCAGAAGTCCAGAGAGTCACAAGAAAAAAGAGAGGTCGGACTAAGTCGCGAACTGGACGGGTACCTCTGGCTGAGGAAACCTCAATAGTGAGCGAAGACAAGTTGCAGAGTGGGAGTTTAAATAAACGAATTGAGTTGCTATGACGAAGTTAATTAGTGGGTGATCGGGTGCTCGCGGGAATGCGACGGTGTCTGCGTGCCTGTGTTCGGTTTGTGACATATTGTAGACCATGCTTAGGGATTATAGACTAGTCAATGTGTGCAGACACATTGACCACAATATCATATTTTGAGTATGAGAGCCTTAAATACTCCCAGTCTTTTATATATCATTTGCAGTTCAAACGTTTCTAGGAGGGGGAGTGGACACAACTTTTCATCCTTTACCAGTTTTCTGCTGTGGACACTCTGTACTGCAGGCATTTAGACTTGTCTTCTGAAACACTTCTTTACATGTTACTGTTTTGTTCCAAAAATGTTTCCACCAAGACTTTAAGGGTTAAAACGCAACAGTGTCTGCTTAGTATGAGTAATACTTATTAGGAGGACTCCAAAAAGTATTTGTTTTATTTTGGTACAGAAGGAGCTCCGATAGCATTACTATTAAGTAATTCTGACAAGTGCCACTTCGTCCAGCTCTGATAATGTGTTGCTTACTTTATCTCAGTTTAGTGAATTTAAAATAATTTGAGTTCACCATCCTGTTATATGTAAACTAGCATGTTACATTTCCCATTAAAAGTATGAGTCCCTTTTATTTGTGTTTCAACTTTTGTAATTGCAGTTTTACCTTCCTGAACCACTGGTAGAATAATAGGCAACATTCATTAGATTGAGTTTGTTTTTGCCTGTCATTACCTTCATGTTTTATTGTATGTAGCAAGTGACCACTGCTAGTGATCTATTGGGAAACATTTCCCTGGTTGCTTACCATATTAAATAGTGACTAAATTCAATGTAATATGCATTTTGATATATCCACGTAATAACAAATATGTTTTCTTACTTAACAGTATTTTCACATTATATACTTAAAACATTTCCAATTTGGAAGCCAAAGCATGTCACACAATGTGACCTTGTGACTTCTAGGACAGACACAATCCATCTAATTATACAGACATTTATGAAAATCCACACTCTCAATAAAGACAAGAGACAACAACAGATTTCCTATCTGCACACATGACAGCATAACCGAATTGTAATAATGACTGTTTTGTTTTTTTTTCCTGTTTTTGCTCAGCCGCTGAACAGATGGTCACATCAAGGTCCGCATCCCTGATGTGGTGTGAGCCTATCAGAAACAGGAAAACCAATTGTCTATATCGCCTTTGGAATGACTGGGACTTGTTCTTTGAAAATTGTCCTTGAGAATGCAGATATTTGGAAAATGATAAAATCATGTTAAGGTTCTTGGTGATCCTTGTAAGAAAGCATATTTAAAATTAGAAATATTAACTTTATATTGTACGTACTCCAATCACTTAATCAGTCAGCCATGGGGATGATATTGTCAACACTCTAGTTCACACTGCCACCAGGATGATGTAGTTGTCATTGTGGTTGGTCCTCAACAAGGAGTACATTGCCACTCTTATAACTCTGCAACACTGTATTTTATATTATCTTGCTAGGTTTTCATGATGCAGTATGTAAATGCCTGACAGCACAAATACAGAAAGGCTTTTAGTTAAGATTAACATTCATACCGATACTTGTGTCAAACATGTTGGTATATATTTTTTTCTGCTTGAAGTTGATGAAATATAACTAAATAGATCAATTTAACAACTTTTTATTAAAAACCTTAAAAATAAATGTCTTCTATCAACATACTGTAAAGTAGTCATATATGAATAAAGTATATAACTGTATAAGAAAGCATGAAATATAGAATTAATATTAAGATAATATTGTACAGAAGTTAAATGTACTATATAATCGTTTCTAAAAACAAATACATGGTATTTTTTGCCCATGTACACAAAAAATATATCTAGTTATCACATTTTTCAAAATTAAAATGCCTAAATTTAAATCTAATGTTTCTAGCGAAAGTATTCAAACTTACTGTACATGTACCGTGTGTGGCATTTACTTGCTGGGACACCAATTCGAGTGCTTTAATCGAACTCTTTTATGGGTGAAAGAACTTATGTGTCAGCAAAGTCCGCAATCTGTTGTATCCCATGCATGTAATATAACTCATATACATATAAGAGATAAAACTAAAGAAGTATTTTTTCACATATTTCTGCTGTTGGTTCGTAACACATTATTCAATAGCCAATCATTATCTACCAGAAACATACCCGTTGGAGTTCTGATATTATACACAGCGAACTAGGCATTTATACTTAAAATGCTCATATAAACAGCATGGTTTGTACTGATAATGGGCTTGACAGAAACATGGTTTCTCTTGATGCTGCAGAAATTACATTAATACTGTGAATCCAAGATTGCCGTGGGCTTTGTATTTCAGCCACTTATAACTACTCATAAAAGATGATGGGTATGGTAGACTAGTAGGTGGTCTGTAGTTGGAGGCTTGCAGAATTTATGCTTTACAATAAAACCTTAAAGCAGGGACTCTGTGGCTATGAAACACTAAATGTATCATGCCTTGCAAGCTAGGGAACAGTAAATGTATAACATCTTTCATCTAAAACTGTAGGACACTTCTTAACTGCAATGTGCATTATTGTAGACCCAAATAAGGAAACAAACAATGAGGAGGATTTGATAAACGAAACCTCTTCCACTGCCTCTCAAGCCTTGCAATCTTTGGGAGAATAAAAAGGTAAAACTTTTACTAAAAGTGCCAATATTGTTCTGTTACTTTGCTACAACATTCTACTCATTCCAGCTCATTCTATTGCTGTATAGTACATAGACTTTGGTATCTGAAGTGTCTTTGAAGGACTATTTGAAGGACTGAAATTAAGCCATGATAGATTATGTTGTGTCAGTGTTGAACATGCCCAGGGCAGTGAAACAACATATTTTACAGTACAAGAATGAACTTTAAATGTGTCTTGAAGAAGTGAAAAGCAACAAAATATAAAAACATAACAGCGCCAAATGATACACAAGAAAAGGTTTGACCGTTTGTTGTAGGAATGCCACTTGGGGGATTTCTTTTTGCAGTGATTTATTTTACAAAAGTTGCATTAAGCTTTAAAATATTAACTGTTTTTTGTGAACTTTAATAGTTATATATATATATCTTAAAAACGAAGTTAAGATTTCACAAAAAAGAAAACAAAAACAAAAACATGGTAGCAAGTCATTTTAAACTCACATCAATGAAAGGCAAGGAAGTCTACTTCTTCTTCAAACCCTAACCCTAGCTCAGGCACTTCTAGAACATATATTTTAGATTTTTAAACTTTATTGACCAACAGGCGCATGGCTCTGCATGAACTCCGAAATTGGGCCACGTTTCTTTCTCAATGATACTATTAAGAAAACACTTTTCCTGTATTTCAAATGCATCCGAAAGCACAGCAAATGCATCTGAAAATATCTAGGTGTTGCTCAATCCCTTACTTTAGCTGTAGCTCGGGCTCTTCTCCAGCACAGACAGTACTGTTTGTAAAACTTTCCCTAAAAACAAAACTGTTTAGAAACTTCTCCAAATGACTCAAAACTAGTCAGATATATTTAATAATATTTGTGTTTAAAAACTGTTACATTTTGTTAAATGTCAAGGTTCCAGAATTACAGTATTCATATCAGGCCCATTTTGCTTAACAAATGACAGCATTCAGTTTCGGTGGTAACTTTAAACACATTGAAGTTATGGATCATGTGTCTCTATGTTCAGAAGGAATCATGCCATAGCATTCATAACAAAAATAATGCAAGTGAAAACGTTTTAAACCTGATTGCTCTAGCAGTGACATAGCAATCAATCATTATTTTTACTAACATGATGAATAACATTTGTTCTCCCTGTAATCTCACATTGCAGTAATAGTGTTAATGAAAAAAATTCAGTGGGATCCTTGTGATTTAGGAGCTGCAATGTACTATTGTACAAATTCCTTCATTCACGGTCCTCTGCAATGTCTGTTTTTTGTCATAGGCGCCATATTGCAAATGTACCATTGAAGAAAGGTCATGTCATTAATCTCTTCTTGCAGAAGAAATAGCAGCATATCCATCTTGTCCAATCTGACTTTATTAGAATTGTGTGCAGCAGCTCCAAACAGCCTCACAAACAGTGCTAAACACCCTCTCATGTTTTAACCCTTTACCTATCCAGCCTGCAAGTCTCTCAAACGTTGCAGTGACAGCAATAGAGTACTACCATTGACAGTGCAGTGGCTTTACTCTATTTTGTAAATTAGTTTTACATGCCCTCACTACAGAACTGTCACACTTACAATAATTGTAAAGGACATATTGGTGTATTTGGTGTAGGGTATGGTAAAAATAATTATACTTCACAGTAATCTTTAAACAGCATGTTGGTCTTCAGCTATTAGCTAATACAGTATAAGAATACTCTGCAAAATAAAAAAAAATATTACAACTACAAAATGGTAGTCCTGTGCTGTAAATCAAAAGGAGATGTAGTAACTTTCTTCCCATTTTAAAAACTGAAGATATTGGTTTGCCATGGAAACTGCATGTGGAAAATTATCATTTGAAATAAAACCATGTTCAGGTTTTACAGAAAAGATCAAATTGCATTGTTGGTGATATATACTGTACATTGCTTCAATTTACTGTTTTTTTCATGTTATGTTTGCAGAACTGGGGATAAAAAATAGAATGCAGTGTTGCATTGTTTAGTATTTTCTACATTTTGGTTTTACAACATGGGTAATCGAGCCATATTATAAAAAACTACTGTACCTATTGGCTAATTAATTAAGTCCTATCCAGTATGTCAAAGATACTGCAATGACTTTTTAGTGGAACTCTTGGCTTTTGCATATTAAACCATTGCCCTTCTGTAGCTCAACATACAGTAAAGTAGTTTGCTTTTAAGATATTCAGTTACAACTGAAAATAGGAAGAGATTAGAAATCATTTAATCATTTCTGCACTATCACAATCATCTTGTGTACAGATTGTAAAAAAGATATAAAAAATTAACAAAATTTGATTGAGTCAACTGGGAAATCTCTCAATGAATTTGTTGCTTAATGAAACAAGAACATGCTTCCATGCTTCTTAAGTCGAGCATGTTATTTTTACCTTGTTCATTGTTGATGGTGCTGTACTGTATATGTTTTTCTGGGATTAGATCAGGTGATTGCACTGGAATTCCAAGCCTTTTTCCTTGGAAGGACATTTTCACCAGTACAACTAAAATCTTCGTCTCCCTGCACCAAGGGAATTCTACATTTTATTTTTATTTAAAACATTTAATGTAATGTGATGCTAGTCTTCATTTTTGTTATTTTTTTATTGTGTGAAACAATAGTTATTCTTAACCCAAAAACAAAAATATTTTGCTGTTGAAAACACAATAGTGGAACATGCAGTAGGATTGACACAGGAAGACTTTTTACAAAATGGAGACTACATGCTACACATCCTTGTATCTTGTAAAAGGTGTAGAAGGAAGCATAATATCTTATTTCAAAAGACCCTATATTCATGGCTTATGGCTTGGAAATGACCCTGTGGCTTAGAAATGTGTTCACCCCTGTAGATAATATCACATTTTGAATTAAATGAATTACTGTACAGTTCGAAAAACTTTTCTTTCATTATTTTTTTTTATTCAAAAATTGGAACCATCAATTTGACAGCTGTTACATGTGAAGTAGAAAGAATGTCAGCAAAGAACATATAAAAAGTTACATCTACTTATTTAATAAACATTCTGCCCCCTAAGTCAGTACTTGGTGGGAACCTTTGGCAGCAGTTAGTGCTCTCAATTATTTTGGATACGTCTCTACCAGCTTGGGGCAGTAGGATGATTTAATTTTTACTATTTTTTTCTGCCAAATTTCTTCCAGTTATAACATTTTTTGGGTATCATTGATGGACTACAAATTTCAAGTCCTGTCGGATTCAAATCAAAACTTTAACTGTCCCATTTTAAGGACATTAGTCCTCTTCTTGGCAAAGTTTTCAAGTGGTCCTTGTGCTTTACATTGTTGTTTTAAATTCTTGGTTGATTGAAGCAGATTTTCGTCTTGGATTCACATATACTTTCCTCGATCATCACTCAGTTCCAGATGTTTCTCATTTCTAAGTCCTTGCTGATGAGAATCAACTCCATAGCACGGTGATGCAACTATCTTGCTTGAGAGTTGAGATGCTTGAGAGACAGTTATGTACTGTGGTGGGCTTGCATCTACTGATCTGTGCCTCTGTGCTGCTTCATTCCTGACTTATTTCACTCTAGAGTATTTATGGTTAATATATCATGTTATTATGTGAATTCAGTTTCATATTCAATATCCTTCTGAGGGGATTATCTGAGACAGATGCATTTACATTGAAGTCAACTTAGATTTCAGAAAGAAAGACACCATTATTTTAATAATAATAATCATAATAATAAACTTTATTTTATATAGCGTTGTTAAAGGTGGCTTCTCAAAGCACTTTACAGAACAACAACAACAATAAATAAAAATAATACACTAGATAAAACACAATTACAATACACTAAGGAGACCGTAGATGGTGGTACTAAGTATAGTAGGAGCAGAGGGATAAAGAATGTAACCAGTTAAGTAAAGGCTCTTCTAAAGAAGAAGGTTTTGAGTCTGGATTTGAAGGAGTTTGGAGAAGGTGACTCTCTGATGTCCTTGGGGAGAGAGTTCCAGAGCTTGGGGGCATAACAGGAGAAGGCCCTGTCACCCATAGAATGTAGACAGGCTTTGGGGACAGTAAGGAGACCAGAATTAGAAGAGCGAAGGTTGTGAGGTGGGGAGTAAGGCGATAATAGTTCAGACAGGTACTGAGGTGCCAAGCCATGCAGAGCCTTATAGGTGAGCATGAGGATTTTAAAGTCCACATGGAATTTGACAGGAAGCCAGTGCAAGGACTTCAGGATAGGTGTAATGTGATCACTTGCACTAGACCTGGTCAGGATTCTGGCTGCCGAATTTTGGACATACTGCAGTTTGTTCAATGTAGATTTAGATACCCCAGCGGGTAGAGCATTTTAGTAGTCAATTTAGGAAAACACAAATGTGTTGATCAGCTTTTCAGACACAGTGATAACATAGGGTGTAGTCTAGCAATATTTCTGAGGTGAGAAAAAATGTTTTGACAAAGTACTGCACATGTGGGTCGAATGTAAAGCCAGAATCGAACCCCAAGGTTTTTCAATTTAGACGGAAGCTCAAGAACAGAACCATCTACAGATAGGGTTACAGGATTGGTTTTACAAAGTTGATGGTGCCCATAAGCATGACTTCAGTCTTGCCACAGTTAAGATGAAGGAAATTTAGTCATCCAAGTTTTTATGTTAGAGATGCAATACGATAGAATTGAGACAGCCACATCAGTGTCAGGTTTTGTATGGATGTCAATTTGAGTATCATCAGCACAGAAATGATAGCTGAGGCCATGTGATCATTAAAGCTGACCAAGTAGAAATATGTAAATGCTGAAGAGCAAGGAGCCCGGTATTTAGCCCTGAGGAACACCAGATTTAACAAGACCTATTTCATACCTATACCCATTAAGAGAGACAAAGTGACGGTGATCAGTGAGGTAAGACACTTTTAGTGTCAGAAACTCTAAACACAGTCTCAAGACGAGACAGTAAGATGTCATGGTCAACAGTGTCTAAAGCAACACTGAGATCAAGAAGGCATTATCCTGCCTTTCAAAGTATTATTTTGTACCCAAACAGATTTAAGGCTAATAGAGCAAAAGGGTTGAAAATCTTCTCATTTTCATAAAAAACTTATTTGTTTACATTGTCAGTATGGAGTCAGTTGTGTACTTACTAAATATAAATAATTGTCTGAAGGAGTCATGATTGCAGGCTCATCAACAAAATGTGGAGTTTGCAGAGTTAAATGCTTTGCAAGGCACGGTAGGTAGTTAATTTTTCATAGCTTATTTTGAGGATTTAAACCCCAAAGTGTTTATCTGTTTTACATATTTTTCATATTTTGTTATGCAGTGCTCTTGATTTTTTCAATAACTAAAACCTTTTCTGAATTTTCTGGACTTCAGTTATCTAAACGCAAACATACTATACTATGCATCTGTATTTATTCACCTTTCACCTTTCTAAAAATCCAATAGCTGTGTTATCATGTTCAATCTGAGTTCTCTGTCACCATTTTAAAATGGAATATTTAATATAGAAAATATTTATCTGTTCTGTGTATATATTTCCTGATATCAGATGAGAGATAATTTGCTTTAGCCATGATGTACAGTTCTGTGTAGCAATGAAAACCGGTCACTGTTAGAATTTGACTGAACAACTCTGAATTCAATGTGCAGAAACTAAAAAAGACTAAATATGCTATACAATAACTAAGCCATTTTAAGCTCTTTATAAAGATAGTATGATGGATGTTTGATGTTTTTAAAGTTCAAAATCAATGTGAATCACCTCTTCAGAAACTGAACTTGAAAACAAGAAACAGAGGATGTATTTGCCAATTAATTACAAACAATTTGAAAAACGAGGATGAGGAAATGTGCTACCCTGTGAGTGATTGCTAGCTTGAAGGAAATGGCACAGATTTTTTCTATCAAAGCAATGTTAGAGTGGAGTTGTGAAACATACCTCCTGCTATTTATTTTCTTCTCTCACTCAAAACTGTCTATATTTTTTAGTTTCCTTTAAACATAAATACATTGATAGAGTTTCCACATATATTTTGTGTTTAAAATGGCAATCCTCATTCACATTTGATAGAACAGGCATGGGTGGAAAACAGTCATAGGAAGATAAATTGAAATACAAACAGGAAATATGCTCCCAATCACCCACCTTCCTTTGTCACCTGACAAATTAGAGAAGAACAGCTGGTCGGGTTTCAATTATAAACCTGAAAGTGGAAACTTCCAGCATCTGAAATCTAAGCATGACATCAGATTCTGTGTTGTGTGCTGCATCACAGGTATAAAAGGAGGTGATTGAGTGTACTACCACTGAACCTGTGGAACATGGACATGTTGTAGTGTGATTTTGAATTGAGAGAAGTTTAAGATAAGTTAAGAAATGTTTGGTTATATTGGAGCTGGTATGCAACTTAGTTGCTCAGCTGTTTTCAGAGAGAGTGATGAAAAAATATAGAGCTAAGGTTGTAGTTAGAACTATGGGTTTGGTCTTGTTTTGTGTCTTTTTGTGTACAATAATAAATAAAATAGCACTTTTTACTTTTTAATTGTGTGCATCTGTTTTCCTGGGACCAATCTATTAAAACATCACTGTCACTGTATCGTGCCCCCTGTCACTTCAAATATGGATCGGGCTTGACTTCCTCTTTGCAGTTTTTTGTTTTCAAAACAAGGATAACAAGGTTAAATTGTGAAAGCCATTACAGGTATTTCAAAAACGATGTGACTTTCTCTTAATCTAGAAAACTGAGAGCTCCATTTTATTTTGGTTTCAGCATGATGTGTCGATTGTATTTTAGACACATATGGAAACTCCCCCACACTGGGGAATGTGAGTGCTACCTTGTAAACATAGTCAATCTGTCACAACCAGAGTTAGCAAGGTCAGAATTTCTAGTCTTCAATTTTTAGATTTAAGACCTGAATGATTGGCAGTGTCATCCCAAGTACTGTATGCCTGTAGCATGTCATTAGAAATAATTATGTATTTGTAATTGGATTCAGTTGCCATCAGCAGAGTTTAAATGTATAAATCTAACTCATGTCTTACAGATCAGAGATCAGACATTTTAATTAAATAATCTTATGCAGTATATGAAAGTTTATGTTGCTGTGCTGTGGTGTCATTCAGTACTTTTTTGTTTCAATGAATGACATACTGTAATTCAAGCATATAAAAACTTTATTATTATCGATCTGGATACCAAAGCTTCTGTCGTCTGAGACAAGCCATATATTTCCATAGCGAAGATCCTTTGTGGCATCTCACCTTTTCTTCCTACCTCAATAACATACATCATTGCTGCATTATGTTAATGATGCTCATAAATGTCTTAAAATAATTGAATTATTAAAACTGTTTAGACTAGGATTATTTTAACTCATTATAATTTTTTATTTAAGTTCAATATGTTTTTATTTAAGTTTTCCATTTCATGTAAACGCATTTCTGGAAAAGGTTTTTTTTTTCAACTTGGCTTCTGATTTGCAGCTAAATATTAATTTTCCTGTCTCTGGCCGAAGATCCCAAAAAGCACTAGTACAAAAAGAACTCGGAATGTAACCCATCTAATTTTCTTTAGCTTACAGCTACAAAAACATGACTTGAGCTTTAGAAATGAGATCGGAGCCTCCAAACCAAACTCCTCCATTTCTGAAATCTGACATATGAGATATAGACATCAGAGGGTATTTTCAGTTGTGGTATTACATCTCAGTTACTTTCAGATGCAGAAAAGAAAGTTGAATCCCTCAAAGCATTTATAATCTATATTTTTTAGTTTTTTTATAATGAACCTATTTAAAGTGACGGTGAAAAGAGGTGGTTGTCATGGAAGAGATCTATTAACTGTGGAGCTTTACATTTCAATGCATATACTATATTTAATACCTACAAAATAAGTGTTTATATGAAAATAAACTTTTTAAACATTTGACTTACTACTAAGAACGACTTTCTTTTCACATTTTAACCACCTTTTATGACAGTAAGACAGATGGCTTGAAATAGTCTCTTCACTATTGCTTGAAGAAGTTAGACTCACTTTTAAATAATATGCTATTGCTTTACATGTTATTTAGAAGGTCATTTCAGGTTTTCATAGATTTTAGTTAAATTGCTGTATATTTAAAGTCAGTGTTTTTATCCAAAATCATAGAATAAACTTAAGCAACACAATGGAATGTTGACTTTGTATAGAACATTATGACTAAGAAGGATAACGAAATGACAATTTATATTGTTTTTTCAGCAACATCATCAAATTTTTTTATTGATGACCACAAAGCATTTTTCAATGCGAGTCCTTTTGTTTGTTTCTTATTTTTATGTTTCTGTCAACAGCAGGATACTTGATACAGTCAATAGTTCTGCAAATCCCTCTGGAGAGGAGTTCTGCTTGACAATTCACACCTAAAGGAGATTAAATAGACTGGATAACATTATGAGTTACTGGCAACAAACAATGAAAAGTAAAAAAAAAACAATGGAAAAATTAAAATTGAAAGGGCAGGGAGGCTGTTTGCAATTGATTGAGTTGAAAGATAACGAAGGCAGAAAGGACAGAACCTATTAAGCTTTCCAGATACTGTACAATTTATGTAATAACGAGCAAGGAGCAGGTAAAGTTTTCAAACCTAACAGTGCAGGGAGGACTTTATCTTTACTGTGAGATGAGTCAAATTTGTCAAAGGCACAATAGGTTTAGTTATCTGTAGACAGCAGTGCATGGTTTCAATAGAATTTATGAAGGAATTTAGCTTTCACTTCTCACATCTGAAGTGAAAGAACATAAAAAGATAAATAATGCATTGAAGAACTGGAGTGATGGTAAGGGAAAAGGTGTCATGAACGGTAGGGCAGGTAGGACATAAACTGATGTTGTTGCATCTTTCCAATGCCTACATTTTAAGCATGTTAAATATTTCAGAAAGCTGCAGCTTGACTTTTTCCTCCTTGCTGCTTTCATTTTAGAGAATATATTAAATATAGCTTTGCATAAGACAATATTGTTGAATGGTTCTAAGTGCCTCAGATACTGAAGTACTAACTTTACCTGTGTCTAGTTTAATTAGTGTATCAGATGACCCTGTGGAGGGACTACAGTGACAATGAGGCCACTGCTAGAGCCTGAAAAAACAGCTGTTTAAAGACTTGTGTACATCCACACAGATCGCCTGTTGTAAGTTCTTATATAGTGGAATTATAGAATTGATTGGAATGTTGGGGTTTTCACATGGGGCTAATTAATGGTGATGTAAATAGTCAATGTAAACGGTGAAGGACTTGGGTCGTCTAGAGCAGCTGTTGGCAACCCCTGGATGTGCATGCCATTGATACTCTTTTAATGTCAATAATAGCCCTACTTACTTTTTTATAAATAAAATTTAACATTAAAATATCTAAAATAAAGAAATGAACATGCATTTCTTTCCATCTAATGGGATCTTTACCCTTGCTTTCCTTGCTGAGTTCTCCAATCTGAGGCTCGTAGCTTGACACTTTAAGCAGCGCTTATGCCTCTGAGTGTTCAGTTGTTAACTGGCTACAAAAGGAACAAAAAACTAACTTCATGTGTGAAAATACCTGTTCACAGAGGTGTGTTTATCCAAATGCTGATGCAAAAATCCCACTTTTCTCAAACAGTCAAAGTTCAGTGGCAGAAATTTCCAACAGATCACGATAGGGATGCAGTGATCACTTTCAATAGCTCGAGGAGTGTTTTATAATATCCTCAAACTTTGAGTTTCATTAGTCTGAGCACTGTAATTCAATTAGCTGCATTTCAAAAGGCTAAAAACTCATCTACTGAAACACTGCAAAATCCATGTCAAAGCTCTTTGGATTAATCAGAGAAAAGATCAGGCCAAAATGTTGGAAATCCTGAAATTCATTCATATGTGAATTGTCTAGAAACCTTTGCAACCCATTTTCATCACGCATGCCGAAGCATGCCAAAACCTTCCCGTGGCTTAGACAATGAACTATTTTCACTACTATAGTTATCACATGACTGTATTAAGCTCCTGGCACAAAGATTTTCCTGATGAATAATCCAGTGAAAATTTACCATAGGGAGGCCAATGTGATCCACAATGACCTTTTATGAATCCGTTCTTTTTTCCGACCATAGGAGGGCACTGTCATCTGAAACAAAAACATTTTCTTGATGTCAATTCCTTTTTCCTCAAAAGTAATAAACCTTGTAGCGTTATCTTTCCCTGTATTTGTGCCATGCATGGGTTTTAGGCAGTATAGCTCCAACTATGGATAGCATAGCTCTACTTGAAATCCATCTGAGTCATAGTATCTCGCAAGAATTGCTAATTGCGGTTCTTTCTTTATGTCCACACAAAACTAAATGCTTTAACATCTTTAAACACCCATGCCTGTTGTTTGTTAACATCTTTAGACATTTCATTTATATGTCTTTGGAAAGACATTAAAACCTCCAAACAACTAAGAACAGCCTCTTTTATACTGCATATTTCCCATCTGTAAATGGCTTTCTGTGTTTTACAACAAATTGATGAATTACCTTTTTTGATAATGATTCTAGAAAACGGAGAAATAACTCTATTTTGATTATCCAATCCATAGCCCATACTGCTGTATGAAGTTTTTTGTTCCTAAATCATTGGGGCTATGAATACATCTGGAAGGTATCATATACTGTATAAGGTGTGTTTAAGGTTTATTTATTGGTGGTTCAGACTGCCACCTAACAACATGTTACTGTATGTGCTCATGGCAAAAAGTGGTGTAAGGTTAATGGGTCCTTACCAAAATAATGGAATGGTACCACTTGCAGTTCACTCTGCACTGCCTTTCTTCCATTCTAAAGCATCTTTGACACCTCCACCAGTGACACTGTGCACTTTCTGAGGATTCGGCTTGATATATTTCCTTGCACCCAAAAAGCTGCCTAATCCTTGATCTATGGTGGCTCAAATACTTAACTCAATAGGGTTTCACATGCTCACAATGCGCATAATGACACATTTAAAAAACATCTGGCTACAGTATATTGGTTGTGGCAGTTACTGTATTAACAATATAACCGAAATATAATCAGATCAACATAGCATGAACTTCTTCATTTACGTTCACCTCGTTCTACAAGCTAAACAGTATGGATACAGCATGACGCTCTGTGCAACCTTAACTTCTTCTATTGCCCTTTCATTGATCCTTCTGCTCTTTAATTCCCGCTCTGTGACCTCTATCATCCATTCGCAGTGGCTAGGGTATGTTGGTTTCCTATTCAGTAATGATTGCAATCCATTTTGAAAGGGAACAGTAATTACTTCTGTTATTGTATAACCATGTTATTGAAGCAGATTTGCTGTGACCCTTTAAGAAATGGTTGGTTGAAATCTTGAGGTCACTAGGCTACTAACAAAAAATGAGCATGAAGGGCCCAATGGCTTCCTACTTTTGCAGTCAGGAGTTTGTCTCATGATGTTAGCACCACACGCTTTCCTGCTGCCTTGTCACAAACCCCAATAAAGTGGAGACCAGAAAGCTTGACAAGTTATGGAGCTAGAATTTCCATGGAAATTCCCATGTCAGCCCATGCCATCAATGCTTTAAAAAAAAAAAACACACACAGCAGGAAGTATAAAGAGAAATTGGAAGGAACTGTATTACAGTTTTTGAAACCTATCACACTGCTGGTTGCCTCCTTTGTAACTAAAACATAACAGTTAAGTACTTAAGGGACTAAATGTAGGGAACAGAGTTAAATTTTTCATATTTGTGGATCTATTTAAATTTCCTTTTAAAATTCCTCAGGTATTTATTTGAATACACTATTTTTCATTATTTCATGTTGTATTCCCTCACCAGAGGGAAAGATAAGAGTATTAAGCTTTTCTAAATTGATTTTATTGCAAAGCAAACAACTTTAAAAGCACAAACTCAGAGAAACTATCCATAAAAATGTTTGTTTGCAACAATAGTTTGTGTACCTTTAGTTAACAAAACATTTCTCAGTCTCAGAAAAGTGTTAGGTTCCCTTCCCTTACAAAATTAATTACACTTAGGTCTTTCGCTTATTTGTGATTCGGTCTGGCAACAGGTTTTTTGAATGGAAGAAGAGCAGAGTAGGATGAAACAAAGCTGAAGGTTGTAAAGCACAACTTTCAAATTAGCCGCAAGGCAGACTGGGGTTTTGAGACGAATCTAGCTAGTGAGTGATCCTCTCTCTGGCCCCTGCCCTAGTACCCACTACCCAGCATCCACATCTCAATCTCGTCTTGCTTTTGTATTGTAATGAGCACTCCCAGTTTTGTGTTGGCAACATGGGGAATGACTTTACAGGCTCACTAATAGTTTTGTTGCCCTTTTCAGTACAGTGGGGCATGCTAGTCATGAAGCAGGTAAAATAGGTGGGAAGGCAAAGACAGCACAGGCATGCACTGGATGCAGATTCAGAGGGATTCATATCTGATTTCTATAATTTTGTGATTGCTGCCATTTGTTTTAGTTGATTTTAATTAATTTTAAACAAATGCATTAGTACTTTGAATATCATTAAAGGGAGGCTTACGTCTTTTAACCATACATCTATATACTGTAGTACTGTACATCATATAGGGGTGGGTTTGGTTATATGCACATTTGGCTGTTCACACTGGTTCTCTGCACTGAACACTCACAAATGTCAAGCTCCTACTGTACAGTGATATTTCTATGTGTTTATTCACCAACTGTTCACATCTCAGGAGAAAAAAGTATTTACCTGATTATTAACTTTGAAATGCTAATCATAAATTTTCAATCTGCATAAGATTACTTATGCACTTGCTCTAATTAATACATTTTGGGAAAACAGGCTGCCTTAATATAGTGAAAATAAAATTATTTTACAGTTGCTTATGTTTGTTCAGTATAATATATAGTCTTAAAGTGCCACACTGTGGCGCACATTGTAATTACAGGGGTGAAATTTTATGTTATTTTTTAATTCATGGTGACCAAATGTCTAAGCTGGCCTGCATGTTTTTTTTCCATTCATTATGCAAGTGTCTCAAATAATTATCCTAAGTTTTAAAACGCTTTAGAGCACATATTCTTGTGCTTTGCATATCAAAGACGATATCTTAAGCAATTGCAAAACTCTAGCATACTATGAAATCTTAAATTCTTATTTTCCTGTGCACAAACCGTCAGCTCTGTAATGAATTAACCTATTGATGACTTCCCGTTTAAATAAACTTGCATCTGGATATTTTCTTGTGGTACTGTATGTCTCAGGCTTTTCTGTGAGTGTATCCTTTCAATTATCCAGAATCTGAAAGTTCACCATCTTCTGATTTGGAGTAGTTTACAATGTGACACAAGAAGTAACTGTTGAAGGTAAATGGGGACCTGATTCACTGGGTACGCTAAAGACACATGATCTTAAAACAAGGGATTGTTAGAATTGTACAATGCACTAAATACATTTACTTATTTAGAATATTGTGTTCAGTTTTGGTCATTTCATTACAAAAATATATCACTGCTTTAGAATCAGTCAAGAGAACACTGACATACATTTCTGATCTTTAACAAATTTGACCTATCTTTTAGTCTTGAATATTAAATACTACAAAGGGGCTTGATTCCGAATATTCAAAGACAATCCACTGTCAAACTAATGAATATCTGTAGAATGAATAATAGTGAAAAGCAAACCAGAGGATAAACCTGGAAATTCCAGCAAAGAATATTTAACAGTAGGAACAGGAACCATTTACACAAATCATTGTGTCAGCCTGAATAAAACTATTAAGCTGATACCCTGGCTCCTTTTAAGAAAGGGCTAGATGAAATCCTCAGATCAAAATGCTGGTCATAACCAAAAGAGATAGATGGCCTCATCTCCTTTGTATCCTTTCTTGTTTTCCTATGCTTTAAAAGTAGCCAAGGCAGATGGGGAAAACAGCTGAAAGAGAAGACAGTGATTGATGGTTCAAATCTGAGGCTAACTGATTCTTAATGAGCAATAAGGCTGCTTCTGAATTCCACATTTTGTTGGAACAAACATATTAAAAATGCTTAGAATGAGCATTAAAATATAACACAGCGAGGATCAGTGAACTCTCCAAGTTCCTAATTTTACCTTTCTAGTCATGATTACACTGATCTCTCTATCTTTGTCATTTCACAGGGATTCAAGACTCCTACTCCAGAAAGACGTCAGAAGCCCAAATTAGTTTCATACCTTATTCCAGCTCACAATGGCCATCTAATTTCCTTCTAATTTCTCCATTCATTTTCACATTTTGTTCAGCACATTCCCTGATATTTGTACCCATTTCTTTGGACTCACTTTCTCACCACTCCCTTCCATTTTCCCACTCTTTCTTTTGTTCTTCTTATCCCTCATTTTCTGTTCTCTGTCACAGCCAAAACATTTTGCTTTTTTTCTTTTTACTTTTCAGCATGGAAACAATCTCTCCTTGGTCCTTTCTACTAAAACATGAAGACTGGCTAAAGGAGCTATGATGAAGAGTAGAAAGACAGATGAAACAAAATCTAAACTGCCCTAAGAAAATCAGTGAGTAGAAAATCAGTGTATACAGTAGCTTGACATCATGTTGTCTACTGCTGTCAGTGAAAGACAGATCTGGCAAATGGAATTTCTGGGGTTGTTTTATAAGTAGGACGATAGAAAATTAGCTGGTAGAGTTTTCAAATAGTGACCTGTATGGTGGAGTGGAGTAAAAAGAATGAAACTCCAACCTGCTACAATGGGCTAAAGTTGCAAAGAATTTTTTGCAAAGGAGTTGTCACTCAGGAATTATAAACATCTCAAAAGAAATATATATATGCCATTTCAAGTACCATAATTCCAGGACACATTATATAACATGAGACTTGATTTGGCACCCCTGCTGCCTCACACTGCTCAAATTCACTCTGCTCTTTGCATGAGTGGCTCCTTCAATAACTTCGCCTGGGTAAAATTATATCACGCAGACAGTAATTATTCTGAACAAGTTTATTTAAAAAATATGTTTTCTCTTTGCTGCTTTATGTCTGCACATCAAATATTACACTTCTGTAAACCACTGGATTATGAACATACTGTATGTTAGTCTGCTAATTTGAAGTGAAAAAAAACAGGGGTAAAACTAACACAGGATGCCTGTCATTATTTTCATTTTAGAAAAATAAATAATTTTGAAAGCTCATTATGTGTTCTCTCACATATATTTTTTTGAAGTACATTTACAATATATATCACTACTAATGGCAATTCATATCTGAGTGATTTTTACAGCCTCCCATTAGGCTTAAATGCAGCCTGATATCTAAATTACCTCCTGTTTTAATTAGAGTTTAATGAGATAATTAGGGGTTATTACCATATGCTTTATGATTTGGTCAGTGAATTTCCTCTAGTTTATGTGGCTGTCAACTGTTTAGGTGTCCATTGTACAATTAGATCTAGCCTGGCATCTAACCTTCACAAAAATGATCCAGATAATGTCTCATCCCCAAGCATCTCGGCCCTTGCAACTATTACTATGACCAAATGTAGAAGTGTATTTTAGTGTATGTTATATATATATATTTAATCTGAAAATAATAACTATACATCTGTCTCTTTTTTGCCTCCACGACTTCAAAATAGGGTCTGTTAGACTTACATGTTAATATTAACGTCAATGAAATTTTCTAAATGAATAATACAGGCCACCTTTTCTTTTAAAATATGTTTAGTCTCTCTGTCAGTACACTACGGCACAACCCAGTTGCTCATTAGATCGCCATGCCCCCTGGTGTGCCTCAAGTCTCCAATGAGGACCTCTCAAAGACACTGGCTGTAAAAGTGCTCTTTAGATTGCACATCCAACTCTGTAGTGTGGACGTCCCTGATCTGAAGATTTGGTGTGGGAGTGATTTTAGCTGTAGTGAATGTAATTCCCCAAAATGATGGGGAAGTGGCTGTATGAGCTGGTTGGGCTTGAGTCTCGGTGGGCCTCAGGACAGTGATCCATGACTTGTCAGTCACCTGTGATATTGCAGATTTGCCAGTGACAGTGGTGACCACTTCTTCTGTACAGACACTGCAAAACTCACAGTGCGTAAAATGACAAATACTGTACCTGCTCTTCCCCTTATGGTGGTGCAAGGACTTTGGCAGAAAGAGGAATACAATGAACAATAATTCATTTTTTTCCATAACACGAGACAATAAATAAATAACAATTTTCTCCAGTAGTACATAACATTTTTTAACCCACCTCCAGACAGTGACACAGCTGGTGTTTGGAGATGTGGTTGATGTGGTAAGAAATGAATGGAACTAATATCTTTTTTTAATTGCCTCATCTTTGCAAGAAAGTCCAGGATACCCTATGGGGATAGGTTCCAAAAAAGTCTTGCAAATGGGGGATATCCACAAATACTTTTCTCTGCCAATAGTAAAGACATTTGCAAAGGGTATTTGCTACTGACACAAAACAATCCCAGACCTACGTTAGAAAGTTAGAAAATAGATGGACTTACCTTTAATGTGTATGGGTATTTGAGAGGTCTTGCTGTCCTGCATCTGCTGTCCTTACACTTGTCATGAGTTGTTTTTTATTCAGCCATTTATCTCTGGGTATCTTAAACTTCTTCAGACTGTACTTAACCTTTACTGTTAAGCAAAGACTAAGTCTGCCTTTTGTGCAAGGGCAGTCTTTAAACTAGCCCATAAATATTACATTACACATAATCAAACATAGCCTGGCCAGTGCAACCTTCAGGCATCCCACAATGTTTGGATTCATTAAAGGTCTGTGATTTGGGGGACTTTGTTGTCTGTCATGTCCTTTGTCCATTGTATGTCCAGAACTTTGCAAAGACAGTGAATATGGAAATTATTTGATCAGTGTCCATGTGCCAAGCAGGTAGCCCAGATTTCATATGAGTAGAGTAACTTAGAATGGAAGCTCTATAGACACTAACATTTGGAATTATGAAAAACCCTGTTTTTCCAGGCAAATGTTAAACTTGCCACACATTTTCCAATACATGCATCAAGTTCAAGGTTAACAGGATTGGCAATGGTGCATCCAAAACAGCAAAATGACTCAAAATGATTTTTTGATATGTTTAAAAGTTTTCAAAACCACTTTGTTGGTGTGAATATAAGGGGGGTATCAGTACCCTGTGGTAACAACACAGTTTTTTTTTACCATTTAGTTTTCTTGGCCGTTCCAAATTTTGTCCATATATCAGAGAACTTATCCATCCATTGAGGCAGTATCATCTGCGAAAAACAAGTAACTGACTAAAAAGGATTATACATTCAGCTTTTTTGAAGGAAATGTCTTCTGTTGAACGAGCCTCTGGCTATCCTAGACGTGATCAGGATCCAAGAATCATCAGCTCCAAGTGCATATCTGAAAAGGCGAGAAAAGAAAATGCCAAATCCTGTTCATGCTAGTATTCAGTCCTGTTTCATTGCAGTGTCTAGTCAAAACTCAGGAAATAGCTTTTTTACATTTTGTGTTTGGCTGTTTGCAACTTGTAAAAATGCAGTAGAACTTTAGCAGGACAACATATTTTTGACAGGAGCTTATTAATTGTCACTTCTGATGACTAGATCAAAGACATCTGAAGGTTAATAAAGGCATATCTGACATTCTGGAGAATTCAGCCTTCATGCAGGCATGCAAAAGTTTCGGCAGGTCTTGTCTGAGTAGCTCTGGTGGAAAGCCATCATTTGCTGCTGTTTTGTCAGAGGTAATATTATCCATAATATTTTCATCCTGACAGAATTTTTAACAAGGTGCACAAGTACTGGAGATCTATTAGACTATAGAAAAAGTGATGTCTGAAATGATAGTGTTATGTGAATGCAGGCAGCAATTGTATCACATTTAATTATCTATTGTTGCTTATCATTATTGATGATGCCATCCTCAGAATTCTGACTTATAGGGCATGTCTTTTTAGTTTCCTTGGAGGTCTTCTTTCATACAAAAAGACCAGAATGTGTTCACAAAGCTTGTTCCACAATTTCTGAGCATGTTGCCTTGTTTCTCACCGAACAGCAGCTTTGGCAGTTACATTATCCAGTGAAGCAAGGTAGTATTCTCTTTTTTTCAATAAGTTGTGCTAGGATGTGCTGTGAAGCAGAAAACCACTTATGTTGTTTCTTTTTTTATAGTCCTGATGCTCATTAGATAGCACATTGTTGTTTTTTTTTGCAATATATTACCACTAGTTTAGCAAGAGACACTTGTGACAGTTTTAACTGATGCTTGCTGAAAATTGGCTTTAGCAAAAATGGCTTTTGCTAATGTAATTGCTAAAACAAAATAGATTTTTTGATTGTTAAATTTGTATTACATTTTGGCTTTACATTTTGAATGCATTCTATATATATTATGACAACGCCAATTCAAGTTTGCCAAATAGAACAGTCCAGAAAAACAGCCTTTTGTGTTGTGAAAGATAGTATTACTTTATCTGTAGGTGGGGGAGTCATAAAGACAGCTACAGTGTAGAGGATAAAGTATAAATAAAATAGGAAAAGGTGTTCTCAGTGCATGCTTCGGTTCAGTCCACCAGATGGAGTGCACTAGCTACTAGCATGAGTGCTACAGCTGTACAGAGGCAGAAGTCATTAATTCCCTGTGATGAAACTGCAGGTTCAGTGGTTTCAATTTTTAAGCTCAACTGCTTACAGTTTTCTTAATGTATGGCTTTTAAATGCAGTCATGATTCATTTGAGTTATGCTTCCTGTTCACCATACTAATAATGGTAATGACCCAGGTGCAGTAGCACCTGTTTCCATGCATAATAATGTTCTCTGTAATGTTGACAAACAGAATTAATTTTTTTCATCCATTTCCCCTGCTTCGAGAGCATGATAAGACACCTGCTCCTGAATATTTCTGCTTTGTACAAACACTGAAGGCTTTTGCTAGTTCCTGCTACAGTTCTTGAAACTAGTGAGTAAAACAAAGTTTATTACAGAAGCTTGTAGTACTAAAACAATTGTATGAATCACAAGAAATAATACAAATGTTTGGAGACCTTTCTGCTTTTTATTTGAATTTTCAGTATTAGAAAAATGCAAACAAAGGTGAATCATCAATTTGTGGCTTATATTGGAGGACAATATTTCACTTTGCAAAGTAAAATTTTATTTGCTGTTTTTGTAATCTTGTACCACATAAAACCTCACTTAAGTCATTTCATTTTAAAGAAGCAAATTTATGCATTCACCATAATATTAAGGTATACAATTACTACTGTATCAGTGTTGGAAAGCAGTATGTCGAGAAAGGTACTGTATAATATACTTTAGATGTCTGACTTGAATTCACACTTAAATAAAGTTTGTTTAAGCTTCTATAATCTATTGTAAAAATCATTGTAGTTCCCCGGAATTGTTATGCCAGATAAGGTCAATATCAGGAAGTTAAATATGAGATTTAAATAGGTGTTGTTATTATTATAAACATGAACCAATGTGATGGATGTTTCCCACTTTCACAGATCTTTGGAACTGGGATGTCATTTTGGCATTAGAATTTGCGTGTCTACTTCAGTTTCCACCCACCCATCAAAAACATGGTGTGTAGGTTGATTAGTACTGTATCTTTAATACATTCCTGTGTGCTTGTGAGTATATATAAATCTGCATGCAGCACTAACCAGAAATAGTCTTTCTGTTAATGGATAGGTAATTCTATTTCTCCATAAATAAATTAGCATAATTAGATGCTGTTTTTTACTTCATCGCGGTTCCCTGAATTTAGACATTTTGTTTCTCATGAAGTAATATACTGTATATACATATTTTAAAGTTAGTTTCTAATTTAATCTAAAATGAATTATAAACGGTCTCACAGTTGTCATTTTGTGGAGACAACCAGAAATAATTGATTGTTGGTGTTAATACATAAACTAGATACTTCCATATAATTGTATATTGTGGAAATGTTGTAGATTTTAACATGTTTCTGAAATGAGTGGTAGTTTTATAAATGAAGATAATTCATCTGTTTTTAAATAATGCATTTTATTGTTGGCGCATAATTAATTTTAAAAGAGTTAGGTGTGTTTTATATTAACTGCTCTCACCTAGGTTGTATTCCTGCACCTGAATGTTTTTATATACAGTATATATTGCTACACCTCCAACTCTTTAATCTTTTCTGTCTCTCCAGAATGAAGCATATTGACTAGAGTTGTATTTTTCACTATCATTCTCTATTTGCAATATTTCAGGTACTGTAGTTCATTACATTTGTAGTACAGTGAATCACCTGAAACTCACGTTAGACCAGTCACTTCTATTTCTTCTGTTTCTTGCATTTTTCCCTGATTCTCCTGGCATGGTAAAAGCATTTAATTACTTGGTCCTTTGTTGTTTTGTTTTTCCCTTGGGTCCTCTAGGCGAAGTTTAGTTTATACTTCTCTGCTTATGAAAAAAGGGCTCATTCTTTTACTTAATGTATTTGAGCATATTCATCATTGTCATTGCACCTTATCTTTTCAAATGTTACTCTGTTTATTTCCTTTTAAAGATGTTTTTGACCTAATGCTTGAAATCTGTTCCTATTTCCTATTTTTTATACCATAAAAAGGTCACAAAGCGGGGGAAGCTATTCAATCCTTCTCGCTCATTTGGTTGCTAGCATTATAATAATCAAAGAATTCCATATATTTTTTAATTAAAAGATGCCTTGAAGTCTTTCACTCATTTCCCTAGTCTCTTCTATTGTCTGTGATCCTGAAATTCTCAGATTTGGCAATGCCTTTTATTTTATATTCTTCATAGTTCATGTGGTGTATTTGTGTGTAATATATAATAATATACTGTAATATATACTGTATATCCATATGTAATTATTGGTTAATAAGTAATTAAAGGTATCATAAGTTTCCTTCTAATAGGACATTCCATTGTACTTTTCTTAAACTCTTATTTTACCGCATCAAAGCCTGCTTTCCACAAATTGTAAAACACATACAGTTTCAAAGCATACTTCTGAGCACACCATACCTAACATTACAGCTCCCGAATGGTTCTTTCACTTCAGTTCTCCTCACTTTGTCTTCATTGTTCATGTGACAGCATACCTTCACACAGCCTGGAACAGACTTCCACGGGCTAACTGAGTTATAGCTCTTTTAAAAGATATGGCTGATGAAAAATAGCCCTCTTAGCTACAACTGGAAGGTACTCATTGTGTGATTGAGAATAGCAAAGAAAAAGTCTTGTTTATATTTGTTAATAAGTGTATTACTGTATTTGTACACGGATACTGTTTGGCTTGGCCGGAAGGAAGATCTGAAACTTAAATAAAACCTTTTTGGGTGTCTGTGTGCTTCCTGAAGATTTGTGTCTGTGTTTCATCCATTTCATGTTTTTAATAAGAATTCTGCACTATTGCCGTTATGGGCATGGCCTTTATATGTAAAAATATTGTCCTGGAGAGCAACTTCATTGTATAGCTGTAGTAACACTGTGATAACTGTTCTAATTAGTGCTGCTGTGTCATAATAATACCACCTGTAATACTTGAGAGTCCTTTTAAATAGGGCCAGGAAGCGTCACTCTTTCAGTTTGCTGAGTGAGCCCAGCATAATGTTGATTATGGTAAAAGCTCTTTTATTAACACCGCTGGCATGTGTTATTGACTTTCTGACCTTCCTGCTGTGAAATCCAGGAGGGGTATTGCACTGGTCTAGTAGTTTTTGAGTACCAACGAGTTAAAATTGATTACGTCTTTTCTAACTGATTAAAGCTGTGCCATTGCTGTGTTTTAATAATATCTAATGTGTAGTGCTCTAAAGATGACCATGACTGTTTGTGCCTTACTTTGATCTCTCTGGATATAAATCAATTACTTTTAAGTTGGATGCAACTAAAACAAAATCGAAGTGAGATAAATGATGAATAAATTGCACTGGATCTATTTTTAGTATGCTTTTGGTAGTATGAAGATGAATACTGTATACTGTATATACAGTATGTTCATTAATGTACAGGACTTACCATACATAGAAATACAATACATGCCTGATTTAACTGCATTACTATCTACATACTAGGAGAAGGAGATAATTAAGAAGAGAATAGAAACTCATTTGGAAATAAGTTTCATTTACCATTTACCATAAGAACACAGGGAATTTCAGCAAAAAAGAGAGTGACATTTATCCCACGTTCTACTTTAGATGAAAACGATGGATGAAAACATCCATTCATCCATCCATTTTCTAACTTTTTCACCCAAGTCAGAGCCTATGCCGGCAAGCAAAGGGAACAAGCTGGGGTATACACCTTGGAGGGGTTGCCAAGGCACACACTCACACCAGTGCTAATTTTGCCAGTATATCTTTGGACTATGGGAGGAAGCCAGAGCACCTATAGGAAACCCACGTGAACAAAGGAAAGAAGAACATTAAAACTCCTCACAGATAGCATCCCAGGTTCAAAATCGAACCCAGGTCCCCAGCAAGGCAGCAATGCTAACCATTGCACTTCTAAAGTTCAACATCAATAATATAAATGTTCTTACATTCTTAAAACCTATGAGCTTCTTTTGGTTTTCAGTATAACTAAGCTCTCCATTTACTATTTGAATAAACTTTTGCCACAGTTAGTCAAAATTCATGTGATCTTTAGCCCCTAATTCACGGCACCTAAAACCTATCTGGACTCTGGGTACAAAGTTGGAGCTCACTTGGACACACAATATTATTATTATATATCTGCATATATAATATAATATAATTATAATTGGATAATATAACATATTCATTAGTCTAACATCTCAATGGAGAATCAACTGAGGGCTAGTCAATCAAAAACTGAATATGCAATTCAATTCAATTTATGAGAATCTTTCAATCAAACCCAAAATCTTTCAGAAATCATTGTCAAACATTTGTCATTTCCATAAGATTATGTTTCTTTCCTGGTAATGTCAGTTTATTTTTAATTGAGAAACCTCCTGAGCATATCCTTCAAACAGACATTTGAACATCTGTGCAAAAATAAAACAATGTTTTTCTTTGTTTTTTCATTGCACTTTAAAGAAAATAAAGCTGTCAGTTTACAGCAAAGACAGCTGTGGGACTTTCTTTAGTTTGACATTGAAATTTACGTACAGTATATGAGCTCCATAAGGTTTAGGTGTTGCATAATTCCAATAATACAAGTGTCCCTCCAGGTAAATAATTTTTCTACATTATGTTCCACAAATGTAAACATGTCAATAACGTTATTTTTTATTTGTATTGCATAGTAATATTATCCACACATAATATATAATGAGGTCATAATACAAACATGCCCTCTTAGATGTTAGGTGTTTTATATTGACGCACAACTAAACTTTGATCTATGCATATTGAACTACAGTGTTCAATCAATTAAGGGTCCTTTAGTGTGTCTTCAAATATTCTGACACAAGTAAAACCGTTAATGTTAACAGTTAATGTTACAGTTTTAATGGCAGGGGATTCAAACTTACACAGTTTGTCATTTTTTCCTAAATACAAAGTTCAACCTTGGGCCCTCTTCCTGTTGGGGACCTTACTTATATTTTTACCTACAGTACGTAGTTATTAATCACATCCAGTGCTGAGATCTAAATAACCACAGAGAAAAAAAACTCTTAGTATTGGAAGTGATTGCAGTCTTGTGGTACCATACTAGGTCAATAAGAGTTTGTTTCAGTTCTTTATGTTCTAATTTCATGTAAAGATAAATCTACAGTACAACACATAATGTAGTATAATGTTTAAATCAAAACTATCAGTTGATCCTCATATTAAAAATATGTCTATAGAATATTTTTTTCAGATCAGAAATTGTATGCCAGATTGACACAATTTATTTTCAATACATTCAACTTAGATACATACTGATCACATGAACATCTACCCCATTAATTAATCTTTCAACTGGCTGGATTCTCGCCTTGGGGTCCACATCTGGCAATGAGTCTGTGTCCAGGTGACATATGACACTGTTCAGGATACCCAAACCTCCGCGAGTGCTCCAGTACACTACCAGTATTCTGCCCTTAGATTAAGAGTTTTTAAGAACTTTGATAACATATACAGATTTCAGATCAGTTAACCTGCCCACTGGTGGTGAAATACCTTTGGACTAAATCACAGTCCACAACATGCCATTCATCACTAAATTCATTGCCTTGGTAGTCACTGGCCCTTGAATCCCCAAAGATATATTTCTACTATACCTGCAAATAATTTCCACATAATTATTTAAAGTATTCTCTGGCAAACTGATGCAAAGGACGTTATAACAAAGACTGATTGACTTTAAAAAAAGTATATGGATTTTTACCT
Organism: Lepisosteus platostomus; assembly: GCF_059453375.1. NCBI lineage: Eukaryota > Metazoa > Chordata > Actinopteri > Semionotiformes > Lepisosteidae > Lepisosteus > Lepisosteus platostomus. The sequence goes on from NC_142618.1 coordinate 54,162,646, forward strand.
ACAGTTCAAGACTTAAACCTGCTGTTTTTACAATGATCTTTGCAGATTCACTGGGGAGCGAAGGTTTAGTTTTATGCAGTATCTCTTATAATGTAAGTCTCATAATGATAATTAGTTGGATATGACTAAGTTATTAAAAATGAACTTTTCTTTCAGTTTTATCTGATTAAAAATATCCAAATGATATCTGAAAATACACTGTAACTATAAAATATCAGCACTGATAAGGAGAACATGTGGCTTCAAAATGTCAGTCTGAGCTTAAACATTTTCAATGTAATGACTTGAGATTTTTAAGCAATATAATAAATAGGAAAGACTTATTTCAAATATACGCAATGGAATGCACAGTTTTAGAAATAATAAGGAAACAAAAGAAAAGTGTGTATATATTAACACAAATTAATAAAAAATGAATTGACAGTTCTTGTGTAAAAATGAAATGTTACCTAATACAATACCTAATACCTAGTAACATGCTTCAATGACAGCAGATAATGCCACACTGCCTCGAGTCCTATATGTGCGTAGACAATGGTACCATTGTAAGGTTTTAAATATGTGGTGAATGTACAGATTCTTCAGAGGAAAACTAACATGACAAGACCATGGGTGATAATTAACTTCACCTCATACATCAAAACTAAATTTATCATCGACTATGACAGAAAAAAGAAAAAAGACTGACCCCAAATGAAAAATGTAACTGACAATGTTTTAGTATTTTTGACAGCAAGGTGTCAGTTGTATACAGTATATACAGAAATCAAAACTAGATTTTTGAATAGATTTACAATTTTCTCTGCAATTAGCTTTTCTTCAGTTGGCATAAGTACTCCTACATTTTTTTCTACAAATATAAAGATCCATGCCACATAGCAACTGATAGATAAAGCTGAATAAATAGCACACTGCCAACATATCTTCTCTCTCCTTATGTTTCCCTAGCAACCCAAGTCCCCTTGCAACTGAGATCAAAATTATACAGATAGTATCAGTGCAGGTTTTTACCCCAAAAAATAAGATACATGGGAAAACTTTTTTTTTCTTAAACCTGACTAATGAGATTGAAAAGTCAAAAAGAACAACAGAACACTCTTGTTTGGATAATGTGTTGAAATACAGGGATTAAAGGTCTTCTCAGAGAGATATATTTACACTCCCATTTTCAATATTGACTAGTCATTGTAGAAAAGAGACCCAATTGGCAGTGAAGAGGTAGATTAAAATGGGCCTTTCCTTGTGTGTAAACTTTTTAATAAAATAAAAAATAAGTATTTTAGAATAAAAAATGAAAAAATAGATATTGATATTATAGTTAAAAAATGTTTCATAATTCATTTTAGTTACTAAAACGTTAATAAATTAAGAGCTGATTTAGCAGAGTGAATGGAGTATACATTGTACTCTTCTAATAGTAATATAATAATATAGTGATATAAAAATTGTTGGTTAGCAATGAAGTGCTATTGTACACCTACATTTTTGTCTTTAATTGCTTACAACTACACGTCTTTATTGCTGCCAGTTCGCTTTATGTGGCAGCATTGAGTTTAACCAGAAAACAAAATATTTTTTTTCACATTGCACGTAACACCCCCAGAACAAATGAAATGTAAAACAGTCGTATATTTTGTGCTTGTTGTGCTTAGAGTAACATTTTGCTGTTGTGATTGTGATGACAATAATTTGTTATGATGTATTATTCAGTTTACTGCTAAGTGAACAAATGTGAATTGATGCCCTGCAAAGCACAGTGGCAAAAACTGAATCACTGTATGACGTTTTTAGGGAAGAACAACCGTGGTTAAGTTTCACACATTAGAGTCTGATGTTGCAGAAGACTCACATTTTCCAAAATCATCTAAAACCAAAGATGCTCTATTTGGCTAAGAAATGTATTCTCTTATACGCAATTCTGAATCAACAGGAACTGCAAAGTTGTTAACAATTTCTACAACCTGATAATTAAAAAAACATGATTTACAAAACAATAGCATGCAAACCACTAGTAAAAAGATCAGAACTTAATAGATTAGATGGTATTACAGTATATTAAAAAATAACCTTAAAATAATAATATTTAATAAGATACAAAATAACATAATGATGAGACTGTCATCATTTGGCAGCTAAAACAGTAGCTAATTGATCCGAGGATTTCATTCAGCTGTTACAATAAAGAAGTGATTGTTTCCGCTTTGAAAAAAAATGGTAAGATAACTTGTTTTTGATTCCCACCACCATTTGTATGCAATTTAAAAGATTTAAAGGAACTAAAAATTCAATTTCATAATTCACTGTTGATTTAGGAAAAAAGCCATATGGATAACTTTGCATTCTTTGACGATACTGAAAACCTGTATCAGGTCCCATCCAAGACATAGCATATAGATGGTAAATACATGAATGTATCTGACTGCCCTTCTCTAGAAGGATTCCAGAGCAATGCTGTCTTCTTTGTTAACACGGTTATAACTTTTCTTAACAAGCGCCTTTTACATGAGGGCAAAGGGTTGTGGTGTGTGGAACAAGCCACCCAATCATGTTTGTGAAGCTGAAACATTTGGCTTCCTTCAAGAAAGTACACAATGAGATTCTTGGATCATATACTGTAACTGCTACTAAATAGGATAGATTGGATGGCTACTACTTTTTTGAAACCACGTTTGGTTTGTCAAAACATTACAGCATTTATAATTATGAAGTCTTGCATTAAGTTCCAAATAAGTTCTGTGTATCCCAATCACTATCTTTGCATTTGTTTTATAGATGTATAAATGTATATACAGTATTACACATTAGTATATATTAACAGAATACATGCCAATTATTTTTCTTTCATTGTATTAATCTTTGCACAACGTTCTGAGACAATGTTTATGTTTATGTTTATGTTTATGTTTGAGGGGTGTGTATTGTTTTTGTACAGAGGACATGGGAAGTAATGGTGTGCAACTTCATATACTGTTACTGAAGTTAATAAGAAGGTAACCAGACTTTTTGGTGCTGCTAATTGCGCAAGTTCAATATCAAAGCAGATAACGTTTAATAAAAACGTACAAAACGTTATGCTTTTTAATGTATATGTGCAAAGCTAAATAAAGCATACGTTTAAAAGATAAAATCAAACTTGTTTTAGGGAACTTCAAATGGATCAATAGCGTGATTAACCGGCTATAATTTTCGTGCTATATACGTTAAGATTCTATAGGACGTTTGCACTAATGAAAAACGTTACCAGTATTCGTGGCAAAAGATAGGTTAATTGTTGTAGATTTTGAATGTTGGCTGATAAAACAGTGTAGTTTTATTTATTTATTCAAAAGCCAAGTTTGTCGAGGTAAACAAAACTATTATGCTGGGAATTGGAAAGTAAAAAAGAATGCATTCAGCCTCAGGCATTCTGTAACAGTTTGGGGTCTCCCGTGTTAATAAAAAAATAACAAACACTACTAACTGCAATTACGGTTTTACCAGACTAACGACGATTAAAACAATATCACTGGCAAGCGTTTACATGTTCGTAAATTCTTTAACGAATGAGTTTCTTAAACCCTGATTAAAATAAATATTTCATATATAATTTAATGTTTTCATTGTAGAGGGTCCTTTAAAATGAGAGGGAGAATATGATCTTTTGTAGGGGAATCATAAATGTGAATTTGTTATTCAGTTTTCCAAGGGGAGGTATTTTTTCTACGGAAAAAAATGTAATTGTTTTTTAGTCTATAAATACCCGATATTGCAGACTTTCTATGAAGCCTTTACAACTGGATACTGTAGCTCAATGTTGGTACGTACTGTAGCTGTAGAATGTTATTTGTTGAATTCCCAGCTAGTTGAGCTGTGCACTGGCAGGATAACCGACAATTCTCAAAGCAACACCCCTTTAGTGGCTTGTGAATGGTATAAACCCCGATAAAGGAGGGCTGGTACTTACCTTAGTCTATCTTTGGGAGAAGAGGCAGAGCGCTCCGTTGCTTTTTTAAATCGCTGGTGTTGTGAAAATTGTTCACAGTCTAGAAAACTGGACTTGATTAGCATGACTATGTACAAAGGAAAGCGTCGGAACCAAAGATGTGAGTAGACGGTAAAGTCCTTCGCTAAAACTGTAGTACGGTATTTTACTATAGAAGGTGATGAAGTGAATTATATTCTCTAAACAAACCATATGCACAGACCTGTTAAAATAACTCGGTGGTTTTTGATGTGATGAGCAAATAGTATCACTTTTCTCGTCTTTTTTTTCCTAGTAGTTCACAGATGTATGGATGCTCAGCAACTCAGGCAGTCTTAAACCTACTATGCAGACGTGCATACAACAATCAAATAAAAAACAGTACCCCTTTTTTAATTTTAAGAAAAAAAAATGGATTATTTGGTTTTGTCTTGTTAGATAATTTAGTAGGCCTGGGCTTTATAATCTTAGATTTCCTAAAGTGCGTTACTTAAAAGTTAAATTCACAACTTGTACGAACAGCGCTACATAGCCGGTACATTGTTTTTAAACATTATTAACATTATTGACTTGCTCCGTCTGTAGGAAGATTTTATTTGCGTTTTTCTACTGGAATTTGTGTACTACGCTTTTCTTAAATACCGCTGTAATACATTGTTGTAGAAAAAATGGAACTCCCAACTATTTCTTCGTATCCTGATGGTCTGAATTTTCCTCTTTTCGGTAGAAGCAATAAGAGAAACCTATGGTCATTATTGGCATATTAGCAGGACTACCAACTGAAGGTTTTGTGCGTGGGTTTGACGGGTTGGCTTTTATCAAAGTTGGGGGGGGGGGGGGTATTTTAATTTAGCTTTTTAGAAACATTTCATATTATTCGTCATACTGATCTTTATTAACCCTACAGTGTTCGGTTTCTTAAATTAAATGACACCACATTTAGCATGTAAACAGTTAAAATCATTAATGACGGAAAAGTTTGTGCTTTTGTGGTGCAGAGGTTGCCGTTGCTGTCGTGCAGCACTGGGGTCCTTGGTTCACTTCCTGGGGTGCTTTCTACGTGGAGTTTGTATGTTCTTGTGTGGGTTTTCTCCAGCCGCTCTGGATTCCTCCAGCCATCCAAAAACATGCTGGTACTGTAGGTTGATTGGCTTCTGGGAAACCTGGTGCGGGTGTGAGTGAGTGCATGCCTGTGTTTGTACCCTGTAATTTACTGGTGCCCGTGCAGGGTGTACCCCCTCCTTGCTCCTGTTGCTGGCTGAGATAGCTTGGCTCCCCCACAACCCTGAGCTGGATGCAATGGCAAGAAACCTGATGGAAGTGTCTCAATTTTTGTCTCAATTTATTTTTAATTCTTTAACAACTTAGTAATTTCCTTAGAAAAAGCCTTACATTACAAGGCATTGCATAAGGTAAACTCATTAGGACTTGATATATGTAGCAGATGTCACAGAGTGAGTACCAACTCACTGTTATTTTAATATAGTGTTTAATTGAGACTCACCTTTATATACATGCATTAGAACACACCTTCCCCTGACAGAAGTGTACAGGTGGATTGCCAGTTTTATTAAGCTCTCTTAGGCTTTGGGACGACCACTGGATTTATTGTCTGCTGCTAGAGGATAGGCATGCTTTCAAGAAGTCTGCTGTATTTAATGGGCCTGCCAGTTTATATCCATCTCTTGATTTTGACACATACTGAACATTAATCTTTATGGATGACTCATGGTGTTGAGTTGTACACAATGAGCAAAGCACGGCAGGCGGGGAAGAAACACATTTGTCACCTTCAAGTCAGCCGCATGTAAACGGTGTTTCTTATGACAGGGATCATTGTACAGTCAAAACAGCACATCAAGTTGCACTCCGAAGGAGAACTGTAGACTCTTCATTGCATTTTTAATTTCTTCCATGGTTTTAGCTTGTTCATGTCTTCAGCTTCCAAGACTGGACCCGATCTTCGCAGGAATGTGAGATCTTTGAGAAAAACTAAGGTTCTATGTACTGAATGTGGTGCTGGAGTTGCAGCAGGTGGCATTTTCCCCTCTGGACTAGAATTCCCACACAAAAAAAAACAGTACCCTGGAGAAGTGATCAGGGACCCTGAGCTATACCATCCTTGATTATACAAGATGACAATATAAATATTTTTAAGAGTGTGCCAGTACCCTTCTTGGATAAGAGTACTATACTTACATGCATGATGATCCAGAGTTAAGTTTAGCACCATTTTGAAAGTGAACACAATGTTAGTACCTTTTTTTCTTGTTAAAGGAAATTGTAACTATATCAAGAATTTGGAAGTAAGAATTTTCAAGTACAACTTTTCTGAATGCTAGATTTAATAGGTTTTTCTTGCAAATGTCTTTAATTACAGAGACTTTAAAGTGTTCTCAATTTACTAGTAGAGATTCCTGAAAAAAAGGAAAACCCCTGTAATGGAGCAAATTGAAAGGCATATTAGTTGCACAATGTTATTGAAAGATTCAGAAGTATAAATTCTGTTCATGAATATAGAGAAGCTCTCTCCATTTTTCTAAGCACCTGAAATGCATGACAAAAAAGCAAATCTGTTGGAAGGCAGACAAATCTTGGGATTAATAGTTGTATTAATCTTGAATTGAAATGTTTGCCTGTGTTTCAGCGATTGCTTGCAGTGGCATAATTTGTAATAAATGTGTGTATCCACATGTTTACTACTCTTTTTGACAGAATTATGCATGCCTTTTTCAACTCTGCTCCAGACAGTAGTTACGTTCCAGTTGAGTCCATTAGAAACAAACCAATGGGGTGAGACCGTCCATCCATTTTCGAACTGCTTTTTCCAATTAGGGTTGTGGGGGAGCCAGAGCCTATTCCTGCAAGCAATAGCACGACTAAAATCTTTAAATGCTACAGCTTGGAGAGCAAGTACTAAGGTTCTAAAATGTCTTATCCTATATGTTTCCATTTATTGAACACAAGTGACTGGTTAGTTATTTTTAAAAGGTTTGTATTCAGTGTCTTTTTTAATTAAAGGCTTAACTGATGCAGGCATGTACTGTAGTTAAGTCTGTAAGTTGTTTTCCATTCTGTGGACATTCTTAGTAATGAATGCATCATACTGTACATATAAATGATCAAAGTATGTGTTACGCAGAAAGGACAATTTCCTTAATGCATTTTTGTCACAGTTTAGTTGTAAGCTGTGTCAGTGAAGGGAGAAAACAGTTATTGGCTATTAAAAATTTAACTGTGTTTTATGGGTGACTTAGAACACCAAGTCTGCTCCAGAGTGGAGCTGGATTGAAAATAAATGTAGTGTTATTGTTGCTGGAATTGTGTGTGCTGTACTGAAGACCTGGCCATGGTGATTGGCTGTTTTCCCTATGAAGTATGTACAGTACTTGCACTGTATTTGTGGTAACTCATGGCAACATAGTCATTTATTATGTATAACTGTTCATGGATTTATATTAGCTTATATTGTGGTGCCACATCCCTTGATGTTTAACAAATAAAGGTTCAAACAGTAATCTTGTGATAGCACTTTATGAGAAAACAACCCTAATCCTGCAAGGCTTGTTACTATTCCAAAGTGTTACTTGGCGTATGTTATCTTAAAGCAAAGGTGTATTACAATACTTCAGTGTTTTAAAATAATATGTGGGATTATCCAACTTGAGTGAGAGTAATTTGTTTGCTTTTGGCTCAGACTAATCGAAGCAAGCGAAAAAAAGGTTTGCAAGAAGAATCAAAACAGTGTTCTAAAATAAAAAATAAATGATGAAAAAATTTAATATTAGCTGTTGCGTTAATTGATTTAAAACATAATAAAGGAATGTTATAAATCAATTGATGTTTCAAGATTTATCCTAAATTATAAAAGCCTTTTGACAGAGATACTATACTTTAAATTGTGAGGATCTAAAAGTGGGCCTTTTGCCTGTTGTATTTCTGTGTCATGTCCTGGTTTTAAATGGTAAAATCAGTGTTAAAAATCAAGATGTCATAGGTATGCTGTATGTAAACAGTTACAAGCAGCTCTGAACAGTCATTTTGTTCAGCATACACTGGCATTAACTTTAGTTTTGATGAGCAAGGGTAACTGACAATAATACCAATGCATTCCTGTTAGGTATTTCTCTCTGAGGCAGATTTGTACATTCAAGCCAATTCAGCAAATAGCTTCACCAGCTGAAAGAAGCTAATTTTTCAATTTAAAGTGTTTCAGGGTATTGAAATATTCGGAGTGTTCCAATTCAGCTTGTTCCAAGCATTCGGTCTTTGCGGCTCTTTATTGTGTATTACATATCATGTGATAGACACAGCAACGCAAGATTAACTGGTTTCAGAGGTGAAAGCGACCTCTAGGACAGTCAGGTTTAAATCACACCTTGAGATGTGTTGCTGCTGACCTTACCTAAGTTCTGGTGATGCTTGCACAAAACCAATTAAACTGATAGCATAGATTGCTATGTCAACAAATTGCAGAATAGCCTTGTCAATGTACTGTATACCATGTCTCTGGAATGCCTACATTCGGTATGTAGACAATCCCTGAAAGTATATGATACCTTGGGTAAAAAACAAATCAAATCATTAAATCATTAAAAAATCAGTATAGTACACTTCCAAAATTAAAACAGCAAGGAATAGTCCTTGCTTTGAGACATACAGTATTCTGACTCAGATTTCCTGTTGTACCTTTTAATTTCAAACAGAAGATGTACATAGTACACAGAGAAGAGCAATCTATCATGCTAATAATGTTTGGATGAGTAGACAGATGGCCAAAAGGGCATGTAAACCCAAGCTATCTTAGCATGCCATTCAAAATTATAAAACTGACAGGGCATTATATTGACTTTAAATATTTAATCAATGACTTTGTTAATTTTTGTGGCCATCATACTGTAATAATGTACAGTGTTAGTTTTGAAAAAAACTTCTGTGCATGAAATCACTGAATGCTTTTCGGTTTTTGCGGCTTATCTGTAAGTGTAACAAAAATTTCTGTTTGCTTTTCTTCTAAGAAAAAAATATTTTTTTCTTGGTAACATTTCTTTCTTTAATATGTACCATTGAGCAAGTGAAGTTGTAGAAAAAGTTAGAACTTTAGTTATTGCATCCTAGTCAACATGATTTATTTTTTCTTGAAACATTTAGAAGGCCTGGGATTTTTTTATTGTTTTTTCACAGCAATTGTTCAGTTTTCCTGTGTAATTCACCCTTAGTTTTGGTACAGAGGAGGATATGTTTTGGAAAGAAAAATACATCTTAAACCATGCTCCAGGGCACCTCAGAATTATTTTGACTTATTTTCGGGAATGTTCAGCAAATTTGACACTGATTTACAGAATTGGGTAAGAGTTTAATGAAGATGATTCATTTTTGTGTCTTGCATTTTTAAGAAAAACCTCTGTGGTGTGGGTTTAAATGCTGTACATTCATGATGCATTTCAGATTTCTCCTGACAGCCTCAATTCATTTAAAGAAATGTATACTAAATGATGAGGAACGTGATGTTGTGAATATTGACAGAATCCTTTTTCAATTGAACAGTCGCCTATTGGAAACTTTGCTTCAATCTTGAATCGAAGAGATCTGCAATCTTAGAGGAAGTCAGGGTTTAAGGTTTGTGTAGAGGGTGGGATGAGGAGGAGAAGGAGTCTTTGAAGAGACAAATTACAGCAAAGGAAACAAAAGCTTACAGTAGTTTTCATTATGTATAAATCCTATCCAATAGAAATAAACGCTCTTCACATTTTAACAGGAGCAAAATGTTATGTGCCACTGCTGTCTCTTTCCCGTGGGGTGAAAGACATATTAGAGGAGCATAGCAGTAGGAAAAAAAACATGACATTACAATAGTGCTTGAAATTTGATAGGAATGAGAAGATGTGAAGGCAATGAATCTTTGAAGACAGACACTAACTGAAATACTCTAGATACCACTTGTAAAAATAAAATGGTAAATTATACCATCGGTGATGTTAATGTTTGCAATAAAAGTTATTGTAAGCTTATTTTGTATTTAAAGTTCAAAAGCTTAAATTTAGAGATTTAGATCTGTAACATTTTCTGTTTGTGAAACGCCCACGTGCAGTAGCACGTAGGAAAGAACAAGTACGAGGAGGCCCTTTGACCCATCTAGCACATTTGGATGCTAGTAGTCCTTCCAGGAATTACATCTAACCTTTCCCTGAAATAAGACAGGCTGTCTGTTTTTTCCAGACCCCAGTAACCCATTGTGTAAAAAAAGTGGACAATGACACCTCACTCTGAGCATAAAAGTATATATAATAATTATGATACAATATGTTGATGTGGGAGAACTAGAACTCTCTTGCGTTTATTGTAATTTACATAATGTGAATTTACTAAATATTGATGGTGCATAACCTAATGATCCAGCAGCTTATACATTTGCCGGCCTGCCAGTTGAGAATTCTGCAGCCAATTAATTCTCCAATTTTAAAGAAATACAAAGGAGTTATCTCTCATTACTCTTATTACTCTCATTACTGTTAGGCAAATTCAGGACAGAATTTGTTGATATATTATATGGTATGGATATTGCATTTTTGTTAAATACTCTTTCAAATGGCATTTTTATACAGTTGCATGTAGCTTACAGTACAAATTTCCCCTCTTTCAATTATGTTTTGCCTCTGGTGCTCTTCAGGCATTTCATCCAATTTACTTTCAAGGTGACCCCCTTTTACTCTGCTACGATTGTCATGTAGTGGCCTAACAGTCAGACAATTTTCTTTGTGCACTGTTGACCTGCTAAAGAGCAATTTACCCATCATTAGTTATAATTTTCTGAAACATCACTTATTGTTGCAAGTTAGTGCTTCATATTCAATTACTTTGAACACCAGTTTTTTCCCAATTTGTCTCTTGCAGCAAAGGTCTGTAGAATTAATTCATAGACACTTGGAGAGCTAGGGCTGAGCCGCTCTGGGGCTGAAGGCAGGTTTATTGAGCAGCACTTGACTGAAGGAACAAGAGGTGGGGGTGGGTTAAAGGAATATTTGCTTAATATTCTGATCTGTTTTTTCTTCTAAGTAGGTATTAACAATAGCCAGCACCATATACTGTACATGAGAACAACTCACAGGGGAAACTTAAAAAAGAAGAAAAGATGTACAACTCTGTGACTAATGACAGATTCATGTGTTGCCAGTCTTTCTTTGATATCTCCCCAGTCCAGATTTTTTGGGCACAGTGGTATACGCCATACCTTTTTATCCATATCAATAAATGATATGACTTTAGTCACGCCTGTCAAAACATATGCTTTACTACATTTTTGTATTACGTTCAGCTAAAATGAAAAAAAGATATATGGCTTAATTTTCTACTGTGGATTTGTACTTACCGAAAAGAAAACATTTTATCCACAGTTGAGTACTAGAACTACAGTATGTAGCAAAGATCAATCTGAATTAGTTTTATGGATTTGTCCGTATTATTAAATATTTTTAAATTAATGGTGAGATTTTTTGTTTTCATTAAAAAGGTTATACAGCACTAAACAACCACAAGAAAATTGGTGAGGAATGTATATATAAATCATGAGAAAGACAAGTAGAAGGAATTAAGAATATGCTTTAGTCAAAGTGTAGGGGAGAATGGAGTTGGTTTACTTAGCCAAAATGGCTGTCAAGGCCAAAGTGATTCCTGCATGGGAAAGATGACTGACTGCTGTATTAACAAGAAAGGCCATGGGCTGAATGGCTCACATATGGTACGTTGCTGTAAAACTTTGTAGGAAGAGTCTTCTTCTCTTTCCTACCAATAGAGGACACTATATAATGTTGTTCCCTGGAAAGAAATATAACTTGACAAGCATAGAAATCAAAGTTTTCACTAATGAAGACTATGAACAGATTGCAGCCCAACAGTGAGTTGGAAGATGGTTTGTAAAACCAATAATGCTTTTTTGTCAAGACGATCTGCAGAGAAGCAATAGAAAAAGCCCACAGAATCTTTAAATGCATACTGTATTAAAGGGTGCAGAATGTAAATCATGGGCAGAAATGATAAAATTATACAGTGCCTTTTTTAAGTACATTTGGAATATAGCGCTACAAGAAAAATAAGAATGTTTTAGGGGCCATACAAAGGAGGACACCAAGACTAGTACCTGATTTGGAAAAAATAATTTTACATGGGGACTTCATTAGGGTGTTCAAATCATAAAAGGTACCGTATTGAATAAGCCAATGTAAGGACCACATCAAGATCAATAGTGATTACAGAGCACTGATTACACAACGTTTAGTAGCTTTTGGTCCAGAAAATAGTAGGTACCACTCTATGGACAGAGTTGTGTGTTTACAACAGAAAACACAATAAATAACTTAAGGTTTATTAATAAGGTTGATGTTCAATCCATGTCCTTTTTTTCAAGGAGAGATAGAACACATGTTTTAGAAAACAGCGAATACTGTATTGTTGGCTCTTGGACACAGTCCAACAATATTAAAATCATTGCCAACAGAACTCATTTAGGGTGCTGTTTTTACTCAATTTTTAACATGCTTGGAGGCAGATTATTAAAGGATAAGAATTGTTGCCTAGGATTCATATGTATTTATCACTGCTGTGTTTTTATGACTCTATCCCTCATTTTTTAATATTTTGCAAAATGGGATGTTGATTAGGTAAATAAATTCTAATTAAATCCAGGACTCTTATCAGAAAAAAGACAACTTTAATTTCCTCATATTCTGTAGGACTGCTTGATGTTCTTGTACAATGAATACATATTAATGTGTTAAGTTGTTCTCCCTCTCCCTTCCTCCAATCCTTTGTAAAATAATTGAACTCATTGAATGTAAAAAACTATTGTACTACTCTATATGATAAGCAGGGCCTGTACAAACAGTTTATTCAACTACAGAATTTATAGAGTGCATAGGGTCACGACTGTTTTTGTTACTCATTTTTTTACATTTATACATACCTCATCCTGGCCCGCTGCCATAAAATTGGAAAAATAAATCACCAAACAGGAAAAAAGTCACAATTTCCAAGTTTTTAGTAACCGCTGAACACTAAACCTGCGCATGACATTGTTTTAAAATTGTTTTAATTTCAGGCTTTCTGTCATCTTCACCTACAAATCAGTCTATTCATATATGTAATTGTGATAGTCATGCTGGATTTTTATTGATGTGCCAAGTGGAGGTGTCTGGATTTTCTCTCAAATAGTACAGCACTTTTTTTGTTCTGGAGCACAGTTTGGGAAGCGAGGGGGAAAAAAAGGAATTTAAGCTTTCAACTGTAATGCAGATTAATGAAAAAAAGTGATATAAGAAATGATGAAAAGGGTTTTCTGACCTGTTTTTTATTAGTGCTTTAAATTTACAACAACAGTTTAGTGACTACCACGGAGATTTTAGTAACACATAAACTTCAATAAAATGTCAATAGTTTTACTAACCATATCTCTCAGCGTTTATCCATTTAGATTAATATATTTTCTTTTTTACACTTTGAGTGTTTGTGGAAAAAACATCTGTAAGGCAGTAATTGATTCATAATGAAAAATAAAAGTAATTCACTCGCTTAGTGTTCGTCTTTTATTATTCCCAGAATTGCCTTTCTACATAACCACTATTACTTTTTGTTAGTGCTGATACTGTATACTCAAGGGATCACTGTGTCCGAAATGCTTGCAGCCTGCTGCCATACAGTATTAATGTGCATGTGTCTCTTTTTATTATATAATTATTTAATAACATTATTTTATATTTGCTTATTTTGGAAGAACTTTGAGATCATTTTTAAGTTTCCATTGGTCTTCAAAAGTGTTTCAATGTGTCTCCAAAAATCATTCTCCCACTTGTTAATATTAACATACAGTATGTGTAACAGGCAACGGAATAATATCATGTACCTGTATTTTATTTCTATTATATGGTAAATCCAGTATCTAGCAACATAATTTATCAAGGGTCCTGACAGGTTATATGGTTTATTGAAGCTCAAACCAGTTTTGTGTTTAAAATACAGACCAAGCAACCACTGAAATTCTTTTTAACAGATTTCAGGACCATGGAGAACATTCTTCCTGGAGAACAGCTGGTTTCATTTTTACTGCTTCCTCTATGACAGTTGTGACAATCTCATTTGCTATGGCGGGCCAGATTTGATTTAAATGGGCTTCAGGCCGGCCATACATACCATGAATTATCAAGATACTGAGCATGTTCTTTACATAGTATTATTTATTTGTAATGTTTTTTGTATTCTTTACAAGAAATATCTCCAATGTAATGTATTTTAGCATTAGCTGAAAAATATAACAGTTGTAATTATTGTAAACTATATACTGTACATTTCTGTTTGGCTGAAAAGAATATTGTCAAAATATCTCAGTAAGTAACTAGCAAAAATAAATACACAGTGTAGCCATATACACCCAGCCCTTGCTGTATGAATGCTACAACAAAGCATGTATTTTAATGATTGTTTTTCTGCTGAATTAAGCCATTTGCATTACAATTCAGCTGCTTTACTTTGTAGCTGCTCAGTGTTTTTAAACATTTGAGCAAAATGTGTTGCTAGTGCCGCAGGTGTTACAAAGGCAGAGAAAATAAGGAAAACAAAAGACAAAATCAAAAATCAAAACATATTTGCATTTTGTTCACCTTAGTTCAGCTCAGCTTAGTTAACAGTTGCTCAACATCTTCAACAGTTTCACAGTTTTTACATATTTTGTCTTGTTAATTATTATACAAAGTTAAAAGGGTAATTATTACAAACATGCACTATTGTTCTTATTTGGACAATTCAGCACTCTTAAGGTAATAGTAAGAATCTTTACTTAATGGACTTATGATAAGCTTCTATATCTATAGAAATTGAACTTTTAATGTGATTTGTCTCTTTCCAAACAGTTTTTGAGGAATGAGTTACTTTGGGAAACCAAGAGATAGTTGTATATCTATATCAATTGGTAAACTGCATGTCTGAAATATGGGTTATAGAATCTGGGATTAGTCATTAGCATTACCTGTAAGCTCTGCTCAAGGGACATGTAAAACAAACAGCTCCTGTTATGATAAGTGAGAAACAGCTCGCTTTGTTTCATAATTATCAGTTTCTCTTTTTAATTAGAAAACAGAATCTGTAAAAGGAAAGGTAGAAGGACATGAGATGTCAAAAAATGAACAATGAAAATCTGGGATATGATTTATTTTCTAGATACCAGTTGTCTTAAAACAGCAAAAAATCACCTATTATTGTTTTTTTAGCAGCATCTACTTTTAATAATGCATGTTGGCTTTCCGCTCTTTTCTATGAAAAAATACAAATGTTTCCACTTTTCCTGAGCCACAAATGAACCACAGAAAAGACAACTGTCTTTTTTTTTTTCTTCAATAACATACTCACAAGTCCATATTAACGTGTTCAAAAAATCTTTTCTGTTGAACAATTAAAAACACTAGGGAAAAGCTTGAGTGCGACTACCAGCAGTTTTGTTGCCATTTTATTTAAAAGGAGAATTTGCTTATAAATAAAAAAAAATCATTTTTCTATCTGTAATCGTGGCTAAAACCTTTTAAAGCTATTTGAGTTATAGATGACACCGCTATACATAACATTACAGATCTGTCTGGGTCCTTTATCTCTTCTAATAGCTTTGAAAGTGCAATGGTTTTGACCTTGAAAATCACACCCAAGGTGATCATAGGAGATAGAACAGAAAACAGACAAGATAGAATCATTATTCTTTGGTTTAAAAGAGATGAGCGAAGGAGCAGCTATCAGTCAGGTTGAGAAAATGTTGCCCTTCTGAAGACCCCAATATTTTAGGTTTTCCATTTTTTTACATAAATCACAGCAGTAAATCACTTTGCCTACGCTGGCAGCTTGACTTATTTCTCTTTTCAGAACATTTCTCTTTTAATGACTTCATTGTATGTCTCTCAGTGCCTTTCTAAGATATCTTAATGATGCTATTATTCTGTTTACCCAAACATAAGTGTTTAAGATAGTGTTAGGTAACCTGCACAAGAAAAAAAAAACAATTTATAATTTTATTAACTGTAAGTTGAGTTCGAGATATATTGTGAAAGTTAGTTGAACCTGGATTCATTCGAGAAAGTGGAACGACTATTGAATGACCTACACTAGATGGATTAACTGAGTTCAGGTCTGATTTTCCAATCCTAATTTCTACATCTAACATATGCACTAAATGACAATGCGCTTCACTCTAAGAGAATATTTCCACACCCTATTGGTAACTTAATACAAGGTGGTTGTATATTTAAGATTAGTCAAGTTTAAGTTTCAGATTGAATATGCTCTTTGTAAAAATTACAAAATAATTGTGTCTGAATTAATAGCAAATCCTTAAAGGTGACTGGTTTTATTTGATTTTATTTATTAATGAAACTTGTAAGTGGTAACTACTGGTCTTAGGTTCACAGTACACTTGACTGTTTTAGATAGAGCCACAATATAACTCATCTGCCATGCCTGTGCTCATTCAGAAAAAGCTTTGGACATGATTTGAGAAATATGGAAGAATATTTTACAAATGTTTGCATATAAACCTACTGTGTTTTGTTTCTGTTGTAGACATTAATATGGCTGGGGAGCCTAAGCCTTACAGACCTAAAGCTGGATCCAAGCGACCTCTTTCGGCTGTTTATAGGTGAGATGCTTTTATGAAAATTTTATGTATTTGTTTTATTTCCTTCTCAAATGTCTCACTCACTCTTCCATTGTGGGAGCCTTTTCTTACAGCAGGAGAAAAAAACTTAGTTGTTTTGGTCCATTAACTCATATAAGTGAAAAATTAAATTAAATAGGACAATATGTAACTTAAAAGATAGATGTTTAGCAAATATTTGGACCAAATGTGTCATGTGTCCTTTTAAAGTATCCTAATTCTTTGCACCTTTGCCTTCATATATTATTTAAAATGTCATCTGCAATAAAAACATAGAGTATTTACCAGTTTTAGTCAATATTGATTTATCTGGCCGATGCTCTTCTCCAAACTTACATATGCACCCATTTATACAGCTGGTCATTTTATTGCAGCCATTTGAAAGAAATGTCTTTCTCTACGTTACAACAACCGACCCAACAGGATACAGAAAAGTCTTCTTAGTCCACACCCTTTTTAGTCAATGAGTTATAAAAAGCTTAAATTAAATTGAAAATCAATAAATTACTGATGAATATATAAAACCTGAAATAGTGGGCTGTAACTTTCCTAAATAAAGTGGCTTAAATAAAACATTCAGTCTTTCTGCCCATTGCACGTTACATGCATGTTCTGTGTTATGTAATATATGCAATAATAAGGAACAAGTAATAGGTTTATTCCATGCTGAAAAGAGAAGAAAGAAAGGTGTACAGCGGAAGAAGGCTCTACAGCTGAAACCTTGTGTTTTCTTTCTTCTATTTTCAGCATGGTATAAACCTATTACTTGTTCCTTTGCAGCCTACGCATAGTGACGCATATTATAGTTCTGTTTGTCAATTTTTTAAGAAAAATTTTGCCCGCATTTTTTGGATTTGTCAAAATTCAGTTACATTTCTTTTTACATGCTTACAAATTCAAAACCTACTGGGAAAGAAGGTAGTAATAAGTCCGCTGTTTTGACCTGATGTGTGATCTCTCTGTGTGTGATGTGCAGAAAGCACAAGTTTGTTTTTGAAAAGTTAGCAGTTTACAGAGTGATTTCACACTGTGGTTAAGAAACAGTGAATGTTGTAAGCAGACAGTAAGACAGAAGCCAAAGTAAATGGTGCTGTTATAAAATGGCTTGACAGTTTTAACACGAAGACGGTGACTAAAAAGAAGAGAAGACCTCTTCATCGATGAGAGCAATCTTTTCTTGATATATACTTAAAGAAGATGAGTATTTGTACGTCCTGGAGAGTCCTGGAGTGGGGGCATAGATTTAGGTTACACCATTGTTCTTATCACAAACATTAAGGCAGAAATTAAATAGCTTATCAAATATGAATGTTTTATAAGGATATTCTTTATATTCAGAATGATTTGCATTTGGATGTTGACCTCTTACAGAAAAAAGAAACCCTAGATACATAGATTAAATGTAATATTTCATTAATGTGCATGAGGAAATTGAGAAATTTAGAGTTCTTTTTAGTAACACAGCTAAGCTATAAAGATGAAAACCAGATTTAAAGTTTAGGATGCAATTGTGTGACAAAAAAGAGTAAATGTGAATGAAAAGACAAATTCCAAATGGACAACAAAAAAATCCTGCAGTGTTTTAATTTTTTTCTGTCAGGAAATCCTGATAAATGTTGCTTCAAATGCTTCAAATCTTTAAGGAAAATCTAAAAATTCTACAGTTGGTTTGGAAAGCACTGTTGGCCAGCCTAGCCTAGTATGTTTAATAGAGCAAAACAAATGGTGGACAACACCTGTTTCCCTGATGTCAGACATCATGTAGAAGGATATAATATTGTGAAAGTTAGATTAATTGAACCCGTTTGATTTAAAACACCACAAACATTGTAACAATTTTTGTTGATTTATTCCTATTTCAGTAGATACCAGGAAACAAAGTCTAACAAGGCTAAAGGTGCATTTATTCTACCAGAATTATTCCACTAGGAGTGTAATATATTCTGTATCATAACAATGAATTTCTATTTGTGTGATTCAGCACTTGGTGCTTCTCCACAAAGAACAGCTTAATTATGCACACTTAATGATTTAAAAACATTCAGATTTACAGGACAGACTTGCTGATGGAATTGTAATTAAAGAAAATTACAAACTATATCACAATGCTGAAAAGAGAAGAAAGGAAACACAGCGTTTTGGCTGTGGAGCCTTCTTTGGGTGTGCTCCTTCTTCTTTGAGAGCCTTCTTCTGACTTTTTCACACCCAAAGAAGGCTCCACAGCTGAAACATTGTGTTTCCTTTCTTCTCTTTTCAGCATGGAATAAACCTTTACTTGTTCCTTTGCAGCCTACGCATGCTGATGCAGCTACCCACCTAACTACGTCAAAATGCATTTCATTGAATGGATGAGAGCCGCAATGTCCTCCTTGTGCACTGTACTCTGATGGATGAAATGTATAAAAAATAAATGGCTGAGATTAACACTGGTGAGATGGAGTTCTGTGCAAAAGACATCACAAAACCCCTAGTTTGCGTCTTTGAAATTTGAGATATTGATCTGCTCTAATGTACCCCTAGAAACCGTCAACCATTCCAAGATGGACACCTTTTTAAAAAAATGTGATAAATGATGTAACAAGTAAACTGAAAAAGAACTTTTTACTGCAGGTTGCTCTTTTGCACAAAACAAAACTTAAGACCTGATAACATTTTTTATCGGTACATACAGTATGTAATTACCCAGGTAGCTGTAGTTTATCTGCATCTACAGTATGGTTGATGCCTAATTTGAAATAGAATTTATAAATGTGACTGGATTGTTGTTCTTCTGGTGCAGAATACCATTCCAAGTACATTAATCTTTGTGGAAATGGAATTTGACATTTCACCACATACAATACTGTTTAAAGAATTAAATAGAATCCTGACAGATATAGAAGGCTTGGAAACTCGGCTCCTTCTAATTGTGATGCATGGTAAGATTCTGGCTGATCTAATATGGTGTTTTGAAAAATGTTAAGCTAGTTCATGTTAAGCTACATACTTGAATCTGGATCAGGTTTTAAAAAATAGAACAAATTTCAGTCATCTCACAGCCTTCTTAAGGTAATCAGGATATTCAACCCAAAACAAGTGTGCAGTTAGATTTCAGACTTTTTTAAAGAATGCAAATCTGAAGTGGATAAATAAAAACAAAGTGGAAAAGAAAATGTCAGTAGCATGTGTTTCAGTGAAGTTTGGAATGAAATTAAAAATATTTTGCAGCTTAAAATGAAAGGCTGAATATTTGTCAGTTTACCATTTCCATTGAGTCTGAAAAGAGGTCTTTTTTCATATAGGCTGGTTTTCACATAGCAGTTCAAGTTAGTTTGTGAAAGAAGAATGGGTAAACCAGCTGACTTTTATTAAACCTACAGAAAATGCAGCACTTTTTTAAACTAAACTCTTAATGACATATACATGCACCTGAAGAAGGCTCCACGGCCAAAGCGTTGTGTTTTCGTTCTTCTCTTTTCAGCATGGAATAAACCTATTACTTGTTCCTTTGCAGCCTACACATGCTGACGCAGCTACCCACCTGAACTATACATGCACTTTACTTTATTTTTGCATTTGACTCAGTTTATATGTACTGTATATCACTGCACTCTTTCTGAATTCAGTATTTTTTCTTTCTTCAGACAAAGAAAAACTATTCTGGAATTATTCTTAATTATGGATGCATGATTAAGTGTCAATAGCCACGAACATCACCGTTAATCTTCATGATTATGTGTGTAAGCTGCAGTTATTAAATGACTAATTGACATGATTAAAGTACTGCAGTGTCGTTATTGTTTAATAAGTAGCTTAGAAAGGGCTATATCGATCTCTTGGTGCTAGAGGATTGAAATACAGGGTAAAACACCCAGGCCTTACTTATCAGAATCTTCTAAGGTCACCGGAGCTAAACAGATCTTTGTCCTTGTTCAAAATGTGATTCTGCACAAAATTTGATTGTTTAAATGTGGGCAGATCAAATGTGAGAATTGTTGTGTTTACATTGTAATATTTGGCTTGGTAGAATATAGCTTACCTAAGACAATCCTCTTTATCACTTATAACAATGATAAGTAGTCCTTATTGATGACAGAGTACAGTAAACAAATGTCATCAGAATGTTGTAGAACTTCAAGAATATTGATATTAAACGTAATATACTTTTGCCACAATTCAAGTTTAAAGTGTTTTGTACTCCATTTTTGATGAAGAAGGTAGTGTGGTAGTGGTGTGTTGATAACGACATTTGATGTGGCATTTGGGGATTTCACATGTGCTGAATCGTGTTCAAACCACCAAATGTTCTGGCTGTGTCAAAATTGTCCTCGGTGCTTGAGAGAATGAGAGAATGCATTTTGAAATGTTTTCAGGAGCATTTATACAGTACTTCAAAAATGTTTTATTGTCTTGTCCAATTGTTCTACAACCTAATTTTTACTTAGTGAACTCGCATCCCAAAACTGATCATGCCCAGCCTTCTTCAGCTTGTGAGATCTGAGAAGATCAGGCTACAAAGTGGTAATGTGGCTGAAAAAAAATGTCAAAAAGACCCAATGTGTCTGGTCAGAGTAATACCACATGTTCATTCACATTTAGAAACATCTCCTTGTTAATTATTCGAATACAAATGTAGCAAAATGTTCCTTGTTAAAACATAAGGCTGTACTTTAAAAGCAAGTTTAATATACTGCAAGATATTAAAAACTTAATAAATACGGTTGGCTTCAAGGCTCATATGCTGTGTTTCTGATGCTTTTCAGTATCTACAGTATATAAATAGAATAAAGACACCAATGTCTCTTTGCACTAGAACAAAGCAGACAAATCTGCACCTTGCCTTTTGTTTTTTTTAAATGAAGCTTCAAGGACACATGACATAAAAATTATTGATAGAAAGTAACACCTCTTCTACCTTGGCAAATGTATGGTAATTGTCTTTGCAGTCTCAGACACTGTGCTGTTACTGCTGGTTGTTTATTAGAAGTGTTTTTGTTTTGCTATGCCCCAGTAGATGTTTTAATGCTTAAAACAAAGAAGTGAAGAAAAAATAAAATAACCAGTGGTTCCCATTAAGTGTTAATTTTATGTATTCTGTACTGAACAGAAATATTGCACCAGAATTTACAGAATTTGTGATTGCTACACTGATCGCAAATGTTGACAGAAATAATGTTTATTTCTCATTATTTCACCTTGTGATTAATTTCCTTCGCGGTTCTCTTCATATAGAAATTGGAAAACCAAAGATTTAATCAGGACAACATAATTTGTTTTAGCATTTATTTTAGCACCACAGTTACCTAAAAGTCGTCAAAAAGTATGACAATAAGGTGGTGTCATACTGTATATGGAACTGAGCAATTTCTCAATTGCTGCCTAACTCATATTTGATTTTTTTAAAGTTTTGGATGAAAGGGTTAATTTAAATTCAGTACCACTCCTGGTAAAAACAGTTGAACAGACTGCATTTAATTCAGCTGACTTATTTCCATTCTGATTTTGGCTGCAATGTGTTATTGGCTAGAAATGCACATTTTTTACATGTTCCTTCAATAACATTTTTCACTTGTTTTTCTTTTATAAATTACTTCAGAGAAACTCAGTACATCTTAATTTGCTTCAAAACAACTGAACACCCCACAGAATTCCCAGTTATACAACCTTGTAATAAGAGCAAGTGATATTTTCAAACTAAACTAAAATGCATCTTGAATGGTAACACCCCTTCTTTCTAAATAGCAAACCTTAGTGGAGAAAACCCACTGAAATTCTTTACTGGGCTGGAATTCTTGTTGAATCTTGTTTTGTATAGATCCATTTACTTATTAATCTGTAAAATTAACTTTTACCATTAGATTACATTGTTTATTTAATAAATCACAGGGATTTGATGGCCAAATTAAAATGTGTTGGTTAGTAAAACAAATTATTTCTGTTGGAATACTTGCACTGTGCTGAGACTTTGGTGTAAAACTGAGCTCAGATCTGTGTCGACAATCTCTCTTTCCAAGTGATTCTTCACAGATTAGTCTTAGTCTTAGACAGAATTAGTTTGTCCAGTGCCATGGAATTGCAGGGCTTTAATGTTCAGTCCTTGAAGGGGAATGGGATCTTGAGATTTTTATTCCACCTTTGTAGTTATATAATTTAGATATTGGTTTGCTTATGAAAAGCGGTAACTGAGACCTTTATGACTTGTAAATATGTTGCTGTCACTGACTGGATTTCAAAATCCTGGCTCTAAAAATCCAGTTATTCGATCATTTTTTTCTGATTGATGTATTTGTTGATTATCTGATTATTTGGTACACCATCTTCTAAAGGCATGTTAAGTTAATCATTATTCCCATTTATTTGCATATATGTATGAGACCTGTGGTGGACTGACATCCTGACCAGAGTTTATAGTTCATTCCTTGTGCCCTATAATTCCATGATAAGCAATAGGTTGTGAGTTGCTTATATGTGACATTTTAATGATGGATGGTCAAATGATTTAAATACTATAGATATCTAAATGTAAATACCAGAAGTACAATCAGAACATGTATTATGCAACTGTCTAGCATTGACATAATTTGTGTTATTTCACTATCAATTAATTAGTTTTTAAAATAAATCAACTGCATTTAAGGTATAATTAAAATGTCTTGAATTCAGCAGTTCAGTAGCTGTATATTCCTTAATGCATCACAATAATATCCTCATAATATTTATTCATTAATAAAAAATATTTATTAGGTTGTATAAATATGACATTTTCAGTTATTTTAATCTAAATGTTTTGTAGATTAGATTTCTACAGTCCTGATCACTGTGTCATAAATGTAAAAATAACATGAATTAAAAATGTGACAAGTGAGCGGAAACAATTTATATATGCGTAATTAGTGATTTTTTTTTATTGTTTCAGCTAATTTCTTTGGAATTTAGAGAAATAAACTATCAAATGCCTATTGCATTACTCATTTTCTTCAGTGCTGGTAGACTTTGTCAGACTTTGTTAAACCAGACAGATGGTCCTTCACAATTAGTCATACTGTATATTGGATTATTATAGCAATTTTATAGAGATATTAAATACACAGTATAAAGCCATATTTATTAAACATTGACTACTCTAATATGCAAACATTCAAATGAAATCTTTCAGTGTTATGTTAAGTATCTTCCAAGATACCAGCTTTATATTGATTCAGGTACTGACTACTGATGTAATGTTATTCTTTTTTAAAACAGCAATAACATTAGTGTGCAAAAGTGATCATGAAAATGGACTGTGGAGCTCACGAGTAAGATACATTTACTAAATTATTGGAGAATGAAGATTATTAATTCCGGGTTTTGTGTTGAACTGATGGTCAGTTTTTGCTATCCCAGTCTTTTCTGTAGAACATTTGAACAATTAACCTTTTAACACTCACTCATTAAAAGAGAGTCTAGATAGAAATGATAAATCCAGACTCCTTCAGACTTCTGACAATTCACTGAGCAGAAGTTAATAAGGAATATTTCCCCATACACAATAATGACACTTTATACTGAACATGACTCAACATCCCAGCTGAGCAGACAGACAAAACATTAATGAAATTGTGTGCTGTATAACTCCAAAATCAATACAGAGAATTTGTTTAGAATAATTATGGAGTAACACATTCTTTTTTTTTTACTTGTTCAAAGGATTTTAAATGCCTAACTAAATGTCTAATGAAGAGCCAGTTTATGCACAATCACATCATTGTCTGTGCTTGGAAATGAACTTTAATTGTCCTAGTTAGTGCTGATGAATTAATCTCTTTTTTAATATGATTACACTTGCTTTTTTAAGTCTTTCTTCTCATTTATAGATTAATCTGAAATTATTATTTAAATACCAACTACTAAGTAATAATAATGAAAATGCTTTAATTCTATACCCAGATACAAAAAGGAAAATGTGCATAGCATTAATGTTTTATGTTTCTTATTTTTTCACAGTGGTTATGAATTTGATTATGACTACTACCGGGATGATTTCTACAATCGGTATGTCTATCATGTTCATATGTATTTATTTTTTAACTGAATTTATTTTTCGTGTTTAAGGACATGAGTAATAAAAAAAGCTTCAACTGTATTGTTGTGAAAAATTGAATTTATTATTGCCTTGTACTATTTAGAGATATCACTGAATCATTTTATGGTATCTTTAAATATTTAAGTATGTCTGTAATATTTTGTAGATAGTTTTCTCATATTACTTCAATAGTATGTCTGTTCTCTCTCCCAGAGTTAGGCTGTAGCGTGACCTTTCAGACCACCAGTTCATTAGCATTATATCTGAATATACCCATTTTTCTTTTGGAAGGACAGTCAATTAATTTGTGAAGTTGGTTGAATTTAGAATTCGGACTTTCCAAGATAGAGACCTTCTTTATATTTAAGTTGGGACTGCGTATATTTAAATATTGACCATCTCATTGGATTTCACCTTACTAGTGTGAAGGCACAGGAAATAGGACAAGTACAAAGGAAATGTTTGCAGTGGGCATATATCTATACTGTATATATTTATGACTGTAGTTTGTGGTACTTCTTTGGCCAGTGATGTAAAAGAATGCTACTTCTGAAAGATTATAATTTCTTATGTCTATATAGCAATAAAAAGTGCTTTATATGTCCAGGTAGAAGGGGGATCCACTTTATGCACCTGTAAAGTGCAACTACCACCGAAGTGACTTCCGGCAGCCATTATGCACTTTCCTCCCCACTACACAACAGATCAGGCAGGGATGTAAGAACAGTTAATTTAAGAGGGACTTTAGGAGGACCGGAATGTCAAGCTCAGACTGGTCTTTAGTTGGAATACAGCTTAACACCTCTTCTTTTTTGAAGACTACAATGGGAACCTGACTCATGTCAGGACCTCGATGTAATGTCTCCTCCAAAGAAGAGCTCTTCCTATAGCACAGCACAGTGTGACTGATCACCATTCTGTGGAGCTGGTTTGGGAATTTTGGTCTAGAAACAGTGCCACCAGCACCACTAGACTGATTTGCTCAGATGTCTTCCATTCTAGTACTGACCATGCCCAGCCTTGCCTAGCTTCTGAGATCTGACTAAAAATGATAATGCTGCAGCACAAGATGGTGACTACCTGACATTAAAATGGATGTGATTTTAGACTAGGAAGTGGGAAATCTGTCATATTACTGTAGCTGCCTTCTTAGTCTCGCAAATAAAATTACTTATCTATTTATTTCCTACTGATATTAAAAGGTATCAACTTAAAAATAATAGTAGAACCAAACTGTTGACAAAAACAGCAAGAAAAGAAAATAACATATTCAATCTATTAATTTAAGCTGTGTGAAATAAGAGAGTATCCTGTTAATTGAGCATTCTGTCCCGAAGCAAAAAAAAGGCATTGCTGTAAGTGCTTGTAAGTGATATGGAATAGATACAGATTATATAGTAAATTGGTTTTTTCTTACCTAGTAAAACATTTTATGTCTCTTGAATCAGATATCTCTTTTTTAGTAAACAGATGAGATTCTGTGGAGAGAAGAATGATGGAAGCATTATATTAGCCTATAAGGTTAATCAATTTCAATGCATTGCTGAACATGCATGAAAGTAAAGCTGCACATCATTAGCAGTGACATTTAGTGTGTTGAATTCACTAAAGAGAAAGTATTTTAAATTTAACAATGTGTGGTCTTTCTTTTTACTCCAAAGACTAATTGTTCATCAACTCTTGCATCTGCTATGACATTTTCTAAATGCCAGATTGCTTTGTCATACTTTATAGTCTATGAAGTATATAGTCTATAGATAGGACAGAAGTAGGGCAGAAGTCATTGTCTGACATTTTCAGTATTTTTATATACAGTGCCTTGAAAACGTATTCAGACCTTTCCTATGGTGTACCAGTTTGTGAAATTACAAAACATGCACACATTTTTTAAAGACTTCTGTCTGTTTTTTTTCACAGCTTTCTGATTTACATACATAAAACATTTACTCTATTTAAAGCTGTTGTTCACCACCCTTAAGAAACCATCTGTTTAAAGACATTTGCTGATTTATGTTTTTTATTCCAAGAAACAATTAAACAAAATATTGACAAACTGCCATAGTGGGATAATATAATACTTTGGCTTCAGGTATGTAAATTCCATTCATTACCTTTAATTTAAGAAATGCACTGAGTATTAAGGAGGATAAGAATGAGAAATCTGGAGTGTTTTGACAAAGGATATAAACAGTGTACTATAAATAAATTAAATGTCACTGGGAAGTACAGTATGTAAGTCACAGGGCTTGCTGCTTCTGTGAAATCCTGGCCAACTGTGAACTCACACAGCACTGTTGGCATTTCAATACAATTATGTGGAGAACTCCAGCTGACCTGGGAGTTCTTGGTCACAAGGAACAAGTGACATAGCATATATTCAAATCAGTATATTCAGATATTTGTTCTAAACTGCATTCCAATTGGTTATAGCTAAATATATTATCAACTCAGATGTTTATTTTTAAATCAGTTGGCTTTTACAGCTGTTTCTGAGAGTGAATATTAGAAATCAGTCATTGCCCTCCTGCATTCCTATCCTGTTATCTGGAACTGAGCTGTCCCACTGTGTGTTTGTGTCTGGGTGTGCCCTGCAATGGACTGGCGCCATCAAGGGTGTATCGTGCCTTGTGCCTGTTGCTTGCTGGGATAGGCGGCTCTGGCTCCCACACTACCCTGAATTGGATAAGGTGGCTGGTAAATAGATGGATGAATTTTTGAACTTGCACCTTTTCAGAAACAAGAAAGGGAGGTCTGAATCAATGTTTTCCAGCCCTGATCCTTAGGGAGCTCTAGGTGTTCTGGTGTTTGTTCTAGCTGAGTTCTCAATCACAGGCTAATTGATTTCAATTTTCTATTGAACATTTTCAATTTGCCTTCTTGCTTCTTTGAAGACAAATGGCCTTTGTAAGAAAACAACAATGTGCAAAAATTCTGAGTTTCAGTACATTCTCTTATACAGTTGTGATAGCTGAATAGTAACCAACTGACACTCTTCAGAAAGTGAAAAAAAACATTATTCCCATCTGTATGCCTTCACAGAAATAAAGGAGCAAATGAGTTGAGGAGAGATTAAATGTTGTAAATTGTGGTTGTTCAAACAATAAATTGTTTTGGAACCAAGGACTGAGTGCTGAAACAGAAGTCTAATCAGGAACATAGATGAATTTCTGGTATCAGTTAGCACCTGTGATAGAATTTCTGTTGAAATGAAAACTAGAGATACAATATAAATAATCCAGAGATACTACCCACTCTATACTGCTCTATATGTTCTCTCCTTGCTTTTATTTTTTTCTGTTCTTGTGTAAAGAAAGGGTGAATATTTTATATAGCTGTTTAATGTGCCTGTTTTGCAGGGGGTGGGAAGCTCATGTGTGTTGACTTACATTCTATCTTGGAAATGGTGAGAAGAAAGGTTATCTGGAAGTCAGATTTGTGCTAAACAATACTGTACAGTACATCGAATCTATACCAAAATTGTTGAATGGAGCTCAATGTTATGTTCTTGTAGGGTCATTAATTCTTTCTTCAGTTAAGGTTGGTTGTAATATGTTCTTATCTGCTAATTGTTTTTACTGCTTGCTGTTCTATGGTCTGTTGTATGTGGTGTAAGAGGGTTTTGGGTTCAGACAAGACGGAACCAGAACTTGATAACCTTGTCTGAACCACATTCTCCAGATGGCTGGGGGGAATGAGCTTCTGACCCTAGGTCACCTGACCAGTTGGAAGAAGACAAATTGGTCAAGTCAAGTTTTAAAGGTTGTGAAGCAGAGGTGTCCAGAGGTTGGTTTAATCTGCTGTCTATATTTAGACACTATAGTTGAGGGAGACCATCTGTTGTTCGACCTCACCAGAAAGAGAAGGAAGTGATCCTGTGGATGTAACGCTTGGGGCTGGGAACTGTGTTTTTAGAAGACGGTTGAGAAAGAGTCTCAGAGAAATTTTTTGGAAAGCCAGTAAGCAGCTTAGCTGCCAGGTTATTATTAGAGAGGGAACAGAATAGCTCTAATTGGTAGAGGAGCCTAAGATGAGCTTAAGCTTTTGTTTTGTGTTTTGGGATTTTGATTATTTTCCTTACACTATAAATAAAAAAGCACCGTTTATGTACCTTGCAGCTGCATTTGTCAATATTCTTAAGACCTGAGTATTAAAAGATTGCGTGTACCAGCACCCTAACCCCCTGGTCTTTCAGACTGACCAGTGTTTGCCATTCATTGCTGTGTTTATATCTATTCTATACCAGCTAACAGTGATAAGTCCTGAAACATGCATGGCTTGAGTTTGCTTTAATAGAAATAAAAATTACTATTTAATAGTGTACTAGTTTAGAACTGAATGCTTAATCTATTGAGTTATTTTTCATTTTTGCATGATGACTACAAGAAAAGGAGTTCTTAATGCATTTGACAGGAAAATAAATAATGTTAATAATGTTCACAGTAATGATACAGAGCTATGGTTTTCTCTAGTGATTGTAACAGTTAACAGCACATTATTAGAGTATTTTAATATTGATTTATACAGCAATGTTTTGGGTTTCTAGAGTTAGACTTATATTACTGTAAGTCTCCCTTAAGTCTTAAATTTCCAAACACAGAACAATTTCTTGTTGTCTTGTTGTCACAGTTGTCTATTCTTTTATCATGTAATGATACATGACACCAATTAATTTTACTAAATTCAAAACCCAAGTGTGTTCACAATCAAGATTTTGACTTGTGTTTCAAGAAACCTGAGTCATTTTTTACTTTACTTGAGACGTGGGACTGGTTTCATAAAAGGCTCAATAACTTCCAGGTTGTTAGTTTTATTGCTTGTGTTGCTTTATACTACTTCTTCCTCACAGTTGCTCACTTTCCCACCTGCTACATGCTTTATCACTACCAGGTTACCCAACCAGTCACTGCTACTGTTCTTCACCTGACTATGATTGTGGTAGAACGTTTCCCATGAGCTTTGGGGAGTTACCCACCAAACACAAAATAAGACAAAAGGGGTTTTCATAGCATTGATATGCTGAAGCAGTATGCTGTTAATACAGTAGTGTGATTCTGTTTGTTTTCTCCGTTACTGAACATCTATTGCACATGGCTCATTTGTTTACCCCTTCCTTCAAATACACTAAAGTGTTTGATATTTGTACTTATTTTAAATTACTGGTAGTTGTTTTCAGGATAGAATGCTTTCCATAATGAGTTCTACTATTACTGTGACTATATGGTTCTAAAACTTAAATCGAAGGAGTTCGTTTTTAAGTCATTTTCATGCAAAATGCTTTTTAGATAGCATTTTTAGATATTTGAATGGCATTTTCTCTTAAACTTACAGAACAAGATTCATTCCTTTCTCTCTAGGCTTTTTGATTACCATGGTCGGCTGGCCCAACCACCTCGGGCTGTGATCCCACTGAAGCGTTCCCGTGTTGCTATTTCATCCACTCGCCGAGGAAAGACCACCTTCCCAGCCAAAGGATCATCCAGAGTCACTACCAGCAGCACCTTGTCCTCGGGACTCAAGTGTAAGACATAAAAATTACTCTGCTCATCTCATTTCATTTTAAATGCAAGATCTGAAGAAACCGAAAGAAAAATGATACAGCAGTTTCAAATATGAGAGTACAGGTACAGGGATTACATGAAAAAAGACAAATTGGCACCAGAAGATATTCAAGCTGTAAAATAGTGATTATGACGCCAATGCTTTATATTGTACCAGTAGAAAAGCACAAAATCTCAATGTTTTTTGTGAACATTATTTTTCTCTCTCAAACACACATACAATGCAAAAAATAATAAAAACTACTCCACCTGAATCAACCTCCCTTAGCCACCCCCATCATTTAAATGTCTGGACTCTATAACTTTGGAAAAAAATGTATTTTTGTATATTTTATCTGTATAAGATTTACCAGTAATTTTGCTTCCACCAATCTAATGGTAGTAATATCTGAAAACCATTCATTATTGTGGAGTCTCAAAGCTGGTAAGTGACTGGGCCAACTGATATTAAAACAAAATCTATTCTGAAATGTCCAAACAATGAAATTAATTGTTTTCTAGTATAGTTTAGTTTTCATTGTAGTGGCCTGGGAAAAAATGAGTTGCTGAGCTTGCATTAGAAATGCCAAGTTAGTTTCCGTTTCAGCAGTTTTCTTTAGACAAAAATTGTGTGTTTTGTGCGGAAAACACTGAGGAGTTATCTTTAATGTACGTCATCACTTTCATAGGTAGCTATAAATAAATCTATGTTCACTGAAGTTTGAAAATATTGAATTACTAAATAAGTATAGTGTATTCCTCATATAAATGAGCACATATTTTAAACTAAGGATACAAATGTCTGTGGGTCTACGATAAGCTTGCTGTAGTAAAATATTTACTAATGTCATTCACATAACAAAACATTTTTTTTAACTTGGCCACACTGCTACACACTAACGTTAACATTAACACTGCTGACTCTGACCATAACTCAGACACCTTTATCCTTGCTCTTTTGTCTTAATCCTAAACCTTATCTTACTTCTAGGACTTATCTTGGTACTATAGGTATGTCCATTTTATAAATATGCTAAATAAATACTACTTATTCTTAAGGAAACAATAAAAACACAACTACTTTATTGTAATCTCCAAAATTATGTTTATAAGGTAACTCTCAAGAAGTTTTTTTTTTATATTTCATTTTAGTCCTGCAATGAGACTTTAACTGCAGTCTCTATTGCAGCTTCTGTGAAAGTGTTATGTTTTGTTTTTAAGTATAGCCCCCATATTCAAAGGGGAGTAATTTCTTCCTGTTGCATGTCTTGGAGACAATAAGGAAAGCCCACACAATGTGTAGCTCTGAAGTGCATCTGACAAAACATATAATTTAGACTTAATGCAGCCAACTACTGAAAGCTAGTGTTAACTGGAGATTTCATTGGCAGGAACATAAATATGTCTGAAAATGCAATAGTCAGTATCAGAATGACTAAGTTTCCTGCTAGTATTTCCCATAAAGATGACTCATTTCATTAATAAGGTGGTTGATGACAAAAACATTCACAGTAACTTGTAAGAGTATAACTGTTTATCGTGTAAGACTTCCTGTATGTTACTTTCACATCTGCATCATTTGGTTTTTTCACTGTTTAGACACAGTTCAGTCTACAACAGGGATGAATACAGAGTTGTGTTGCTTTGTATCCCATGTCTCACTATTGTAGGAAAAAAATGTGAAATCCTGCAGGTGCTCTCTCACTGCACTTTACAAGCACAGTGGTGATGGGTTTTCCTTACTGCTGTTGAACACTTGTATATCTAACAGTAATGTTTTTAGAAACATGGCATTAAGTTCTGAGTTAGGGGGGAAGCATTGTTTTGAATTTGGAACATGATGGTGCGGTACCAATGATGACATTTGAGTTACCTTATTGTTTTCAGTGATAATTTCATGTAACATTATTATAACTTAATAATATTGACCACAAACCCCCTTTTCACTCTGATCACAGTTGTTTATACCTGTTCTTCAGACTCAGATGAAATCTCTAAGGTTCATACAGGCACAATCTTCTCTGTGGCTTGTGACAGACAAGCGTCCATATTTTACTCTGACTGTGGACTTTTTGCTTACATGCAACAGCTTATAAAACGCAAACCATAGCTCTCACAAATGAATAGTGCAGTTACTGGACAACCAAAAAAAAAAAAATAGAATGCCACAAGCAATGTTTCACAGAGATTAATGCATCCATTTTGTTTTCATTTTACGAAGACAAATAAAGGGTAAAAAGATGTAATCAAAGACTTGATGGAAAATATAAGGGTTTTAAGTCAATTTTGTGAATAATTATTTGATCAACATTTTTTCTTTAAAACTTTAACAATAATGCGGTAAATAAAAAGAACAATCTACAGTTTTGCTATTTTTTTCTATTTTTTTTCTCTTTTCAAAAGAAAGAAATAAAAAAAATATGTTGTAGTCAAATACTTTTAAAATGTTGTTTGCCTTTTATCGTCAAACAGTTAAGCTTTGAGATAAGACATTCTTTGTTATGAGCCAAATGCTGCAGCGAAAATGATAAATAATAAAGCCTGAAAGAGCAGTGAGGCAAAGCTTTTTTTATGCTTGACGTCCCTGTGGAATTATTTTTCTTGTTTTGGTCTAAGCAAGGAGATTGATTCTGATCCTTTCACATAACTGAAGTCCATGTTGTGGACTTCTATTGACTCCATGAAATGAGATGAGGTTGGGCAGATGCATGTGTGTGAGCCTCCTATCTGGAAAACAATACAGAGAAAGCAGGAAGTTCCCAGGGGACTTACAGTTAACATTGAGTTAATGTTCTTCAATTAGACATGCAATTCAGATGGAAATATAAATGGCAAATTGCTCTTTTATACTGGGAAAAACATTTTTGAATTGTAAGGTTACATTAGTAACAATGTATTCCTAAAATAAGGAACATGGCAAAAAGATTTGGTCTAGAGTCTAGTTTTGGGAGAGCTTGTTATAATTCATTTTTTTATCCTTTTTAGATATTCTTAACATTACAGGCTTGTATCGCACAAGATGTGTTAATAATTCACTCTTTGCCCGAGTATATACAATTTTCATAGTTTATGTAAGACAGGACATTAATATGTAAATTATCTTTGAATTTAGTAAATGAATAACTTGATTTGAAACATACAATATGTACTCCTTTCAGTCACAATCAACAAGTGTGCAGCCAACCTCTTGTTCAATCATTGTCTAAATCTTTAGTAATGCTAGATTTCTCCTGGAATAAAACAAAAATGTTTCTGTATCCCTAATGATTAAACCACATGGATTCAGATCCGGTGTATATCCAAGCAGGTCTTTTATCAGGGTACAAAATAAATGCATTATTGTACAATATTTGTATGGAATAATACATGTGCATATTTACACATTAATATGGAAGGCTATTCTCATTGTAAAGCTGTGCCTTGCTACTGTATTTCAAAGTAACAATGTTCCTGTGTGTGGAAAAATAAGAAAGAATGAAGGATAAAAAATAGGACATTTACAATGTTTAATATGCCAGTAAATAGTGAATGTAAAACAAAGGGTTAGAAATAAAATGTAAAGTTTAGTAGAGCTAGATCACCAGCAGAGCTTTCACACTAGAGGGTGGAAAGTCTAATATGCGGCTGTTTCCCTGCCTATATAAACATACATATTTATATATTATCTAGGATGCAATCTATCCTGGTATCCTATAGGTGAAGAAAGATTTTAAAAATAAAGAAGTTCAAGCAAGGAAACACATTTATTTTTATTATGGAGATGCAAGCATGAAGGTATGTGGAATCTGTTCACATCAGTGTCTGGTTGTTTAAAAAAATAAATTCCCTTTTATTGGCATTTAAAAAAAAGTACTGTAAATCTCAGTAAGGAGGTAGCTGAAGTGTTTTCCCGTTGACACAATTGGAAGTCCACTTTTTCCCACAGCACTGGACGAATTAGCCTTGTCTACATACTTAAGTCATTTAGCACAGAGCAATATGTAATTCCTAGTATTGTTAAGGGAAATCAGGGTTGGAAATGTGGATTGGCAGATAGCTTGAGTGAATGGTTTCAAAGACAAGGCAAACAACAGTCGAAAGTGGGCACACATGAAAAGTGCTACTAGAAACAGGAACTGGGAAGAGCACTGTCTACCTGTTTTCTGAAAGTTTATCTCACATTTCAACAGTATTAATATAACCTGATCTCCAACCCATGGGATGAAAAACTGATCAAGCTGTTTAAGAGCCTCCTCAGCTATGAACAAAGTGCTTAGTGGGAGGTCATTCTAATAAATGTGTGTAGAAAGTAGAGAGAGGCAAATGTAGAATGCCCTTTAATAAAGCCTGTCTGATTGTGGTTTACTAATTTGGTCATATTTGGCCTCCAGCAAATAAATCGTAGCATTTAGAGGGGCAAAGGAGCAAATTGTAAAGATGGGAGAATTAGGGATATACTAGCAGGATTGATTCTCAGTGGTAGTATTTCAAGCAATAGGAAAACTCATTGGGGTTAAAACAGTCAAGCGAAGTTCAGGATAAATACCACTATATTTATTTTTATTTATTTATTTTTGCCTTCTTTAGTTCAGACAATATACAGTATATATATACTGTAGGTACGTAGAGTATAGTCAGTTTTTCAAGAAAAATGCTAGGTAAACTAGAGATATCAACTGTGAACTATATGATTTAGGATAAAATGTGAAATGTAGAGTGTTATCTGCACTGGATTAGACTGTGACCAGTATTGATCTAATGACAGGAATATCTTCAAAGTGTTCATTGGTGCAGAGTCTCAAAGATCGTAAACTGCTAGGTTGATTACCATTAAAGTTACAATTCTGCTTAGATGTACATTTAAGAAATTCAGCTTGATGTCTAACAGAAGATTTAATTATTTTCTAAAAAGGTTGATTTCAAAGGCAGTAGCTTCAGAAAAAGTGAGATGTAGGACATGATTAAGTCTGTGCCTATTATAGAATTCCATGAGGTTAGCCTTGCCTTCAGCTTTAACAAGCAATTCCAACTCCTCCAGTAACTACATGAGCAGATTGGTCATCTAAGGAGAATCATGCTTTCAGTTTCTTCAGACAGGCAGTCTGAAGAAACTTTCTAGTCCCTGACATCTTGGCTGATGCCCACTTTTAATGTCTGTACCCCAAGGCTTCGGAACGGTCTCTCTCATGAGATACTGCAAGGTGTGTCTTTTTAAAAAGGGGCTTACATAATATACTTCTGTATTGTTTTGGTTACATTGTTCAAAGTGTTTTAGTACAAAAGATTTTAGGGAAATGTAATGTTTTTTTTTGTAATTGTTGTTTTTTTCACCGTAAGTGCTTTTCACTAACCAAATTTTACGTACCAATTATGACTAAAGGAGTTATAACAAAAATCATAATAGAAATTCATTAGGAAGGTTAGATCCCAATCTCTCACACTTCCACTAGAATTTTTCTGCTGAGAGGTGGCTTCACCCTGTCCTCCGTGGTGCAAGATTTTGTGCTCCCAGTGTATCAGGTTGTAATTCAAGTATTCAAAGCATCAGGGACGCATTGGATTTCTTCAGAATCAACAGTGCAACACTAAACAGGGCACACAAAGTGAAAACTAAGGGAAATTACGTCTCTTCTAACTCTAACTTAGGCTGACTTCATGCTTTGACATTTTTTTTTGGGGGGGGAGTGAGAATTATGAATGCTTGAATTGATCAATTCAATTATTCAGAATCCTCAAAGGCAGTTACAGAGGCAATCAATTGAACTTCTTCAGTACACAACAATGCAATTGTAAAGAAGGACTTTTAAAGCCGTTTCTTTACATAACTGGTTGTGGGAGTATGGAACAAGCTATCTTGCCATATCGTTGAAGTTGAAACCCTGGATTTTGTCAAAAAATAGCTGGATGAGATCCTCAAATCAAATAGCTACTGCCTATCAAATAGATTAGCTGATCTGAATACCCTACGTTTGTTTGTAATCTCAATGTTCTTATATTAATTCACTCTATCATCAGTTCTGTTTTTCCCCATGTATTTCCATACACTAGTCAACATTGAAAGCTTCAAACTTCCAGTTCTAGAGTCTTTTTTATAATTCCTTTTGCTGCTGATTTGTTAGATGATGGCTTTTTAGATTTTTGTGATGTGGAATAATTTGTTGTTGAATAATATGAAGCAAACCTTGCAAAGGAGTTCAATTTTGAAAAAAAAAAAAGCCTGTAGATACTGGCACATATGAAAATGTGAAGGCAAGAGACAGTGCTTTTTGCAGTAATGAATGCAAAACATTTTGCTTATTCATCCTAAAGAAATATAAAACAGCAGGATTCTTGGAATGGTTTTGTTTTTTTAAGGGAATTTGAAATTCCATGCAAGCTCTCAGCTGGATCCAAAAGCTCCATGCATTAGTATGTATGCATCGATTCTAAAAGAAATGAGTCTGAAACAGATATGAGCTAACATTATCTAAAATGAAGGAAAATATGCATGAAAAGGAATTAATGGGTGTTTTACTCTTACTCCAGATAACCACCAAGTGTGCATGTTGCTTTAATGTAAATAAACTTGTGTTTGCAGTGAAAACTGATCAGTTGCAGACAATCAAAAGGGAACTGCTGCAGATTAAAATGAAGATTGACTCTTTGTTGAGCAGACTGGAGAAGATCGAGAAGCAGCAGAGATCAGAGACTGGTGCGTAGAACTCATCCTTAGAATTAGCCCACAAGCAGATAAGTTAAATTGCACTTAGTTGTCACTTTGACACATTTGAGATTTTTAAGAAGTGTCTAAATCTTATAATAGATTAATGTGATTGCAGAAATAGTTATTAAAGTTATCAAAGCTGTTTATTCAATAGTGATTCTAAAGCTAATAACTAAAAAACAAAATTTAAAATATGCAGAAGTAGATAAGTATTATAATAATATACTGTTTCTTCTAAAAATGTGAATCTTTAAAGCTTCTATACCTTTAAAAAATGCCTTTCAAATGCATTAACAAACAGTACCTGTAGTAATTTTGTCACTTAAATGGTCATAAATAATAAACCTTTCTGACACCATTCTTTGTTGCATATAATACATTACTTCATCTACCTAAACTACACCTTTAATCAATAGAGAAAAACAGAACGGAAGCCTTAAGAAAACGCTAGTGCAGGATTTCTTGCTAAAATAATGGTTTCCACAGAATTCCTTGCTTCATTTCCATTAGATTAGCATGGACATGATGAGATCCGATGCAACCACTTCTCCATATAAACATTGAAAAGCCTTTATTTTAAGGCCCAACCAGTGCTTCTTTGAAAGACTAGCTTAACTTACATTTGATTAAATCCTTGTCTTCAGTTTGTGCTGACTTTTAGTGGCTATGTCCTGACTGATTTGCATAATCCTGCTTTTATATATTTTACTGCATCTTTGCAGAAGCTCAGAGGAAATATGAAGATAACTGCGAGTCACTTCATGAGGGATCCATATCTGAGAATGCAGACAACTCGACTGAGGAGGCTGGGGAAGTAGCACTGGAAACAGAAGCAGGGGAGATGACTGACGGTGCCGAGGATGACTATGATGAGGAAGGCAGCAATGATCTGGTAAAATAGTTTATGTTCCAATGTGTTTATTTAGTTGATTATACCAGAAAATGTTGTATGTGTTTCATTGGAATAAAGTTTAATTTTAAAAGTGGGTTAGAAAATGTGTGAAATTTTTGCACTGGGACAAAAACTGCAATCAGGAAAAACAATGATATTCCAAAAGGGAAGGAATAACAGAGTTGAGCAAGTACAAGAAGATACATTTTAAGGAGAGTTCTGGATCGGCTCACAATCCAGTTGTGATTCAGATCCATCAAACTGCTTTGTCAGGGTTGGCATTTTTTGACCAGGGTTATTGGAAGAATGTCTCATTATG
This sequence comes from Lepisosteus platostomus, assembly GCF_059453375.1. NCBI lineage: Eukaryota > Metazoa > Chordata > Actinopteri > Semionotiformes > Lepisosteidae > Lepisosteus > Lepisosteus platostomus. The sequence goes on from NC_142618.1 coordinate 54,200,760, forward strand.
TCACTTTATCTTGTGGCATTTTAGCTGGCTGCCCCTGGTTTAACTATTGTGTTTGGATCCTCTTTAGGATCCTCGGTGTCTTATGTTGTTTCCATTCCAGGAAAGACTGAGCAGGCTCCGTCTACTTTCAGGTCTTCCCGGTTCCTGTTCTCATCTCACAAACATTGCTTCTGTTTCACCACACTCTCTGAGTCTCTTTAGTCTTCTCACACTATCTTTAGGTGTGTGTCTCAGCAAGGCAATGGAGTACTCATTCTGACTCCCTCCATGGTCCCTAGTCCTCTTACTCACTTCATTGACTCTCCCCTCTTCACTGATCACTAGGGATAGAGCTTTCTTACTTTGTGGTGCCCAGTTTCTCTTTACTATCTCATATGTTACTGTGTTACATATGTTTTCACTCTTTGCTCATTATCCACTAAACTAATCTACATTATTTAAGGTGTACTAATGATTCAATATGTGCAGTTTTGATGTCTTCTCTCTTGTCTCTGAGAAGATACCCTGCTGCCTTGCTAGGCAATGCACCATTTTTCCATGTGTTACTATCCTGTCAGTCCTGGTTGACAGGGTTAAAAGCCCTTCTATGGCAATTTAGCTGGACCAGGCAACAGGCTACCTGAACACCCTTTTGCCTACCTTGCCTTAAAAGCCTCCTGGCTCCCCTAAGAGGTGTGGGTAATTCTACTTTGAATTCCAACAGCTCATTCCCTCCCATGAAATTCCATTCCTTCCAAGTGCTCAGTAATTGCAGCTGTATCTCAGTCTGCAGCACTTTATTTTGTTACTGGGTGGCCATTTTGGCTCAGGGCCCTACCACCAGGCCTTAGTTTTGAGCCAAGATGGGGGCTTCCTCCAAGAGCAACCTCTCACTACATTGCAGATGCCTTCACACTTGCAGTGATGTCAGTAAGAGTTGCTCCTCCTTGAATCTGTGCTAATTCTATGTAAGGCACTGTGTTGATTTGAGTATGTCAAATAGACTGCTCTGGTGGGCAGAAAAGCATCTCTGCAGGTCATCATTTATTCTGTATAGCAGTGTAATTCTAGCCATAAGATGAGTCTTAAAACAATTTGTTATTCCAAATTGAGTGGCCAGATTGGAAAGTTTAAATTTTGACAAAAATATAAAATATAAAAATATAACTGCAAAACAAGGGGATTAAAAAAGAGCCTTTAGAAAATGCTCAACAGGTGACTAACCTTTAAGAGCTTGGGAAAAGCAGATGGTTATAACATTTATAAGTAGATTGGTGAATTTCCCTGATATTCTAAAAGTTTGGATGTGAAAGCCAACAGATATAAAGGTCTTTTCGGTTAATAACGTTGGGGTGTTTTACTTCTTAACAATTTATGAATATTCCTTGATGATGTGTGCTCTTAAGTCCTCATTTACCAACAGTTCCTACAGTATGTAATAAGACACATCTCAATGAAGGATAATGTGCATGCTGTTAAATTCCATATTCATCAAACATAATAAAATGCATTTTAAAGCATAATATACTCATTAACACACCTTAAATTAAGATGATGCTAGATCACTAGCATCTGCAAAAATATGGTAATGTACGCAAATGAAGTGCAAAGACAGCACTAATGGTAGAAATTATATGCACACAGTATTCAGTAAACCGTGCTAACCATAAGGTGGTGATGGGAAGCAGGTGTTATGAGCTGATAGATCCTTCTTAGATGATACTGTCTGTCAGTACAAATGTTTTTTGCTCATTGTCGGCTCATTTCATGCTAACAGGAAAGGGTATCATTATCAAAGAGGAAAAAGTGATGGACAGTAATACCCAGAAATTTGAGAGCATGAGAAAAATGTCTATTTGTCAGATAAAAAAATACTAATAATGAGCACAGAGTTGTGGATATATGTTGTAAATCTTTCATTTTGCGTTTCCCTGCCTGTTTTTAACCTGTAAAGTCACTCCAGATTTATAACGCAGTAAAACAGGATTTTTGAGGCAAACTAAATTCACTGTTATTTTGCTAATGCCTTTTTGAGGACACAGATATTTGAATGATTTCTTCTTACTTTTCAGCACATATATTCTATGAACAAAATATTTCACATTACATTTCAGATTTTTTATTAAAATTGTAGTCATTTGTAGTCAAATTTTGCTGGTCAAATTTTCTTTTGCTGTTTTTATTTTACAAATAGCATTTGCTTCTGAATGCAGTCTGCCATACTCTTCCCTCAAACTTCCTCAACTTTTGTTTTGTTCTTTGTAGCCAGTGGTCTATATTATGATGCACTTTATACTGTATGTCCAATATGCACTTATTAGAAGAGCTTTGCTAGTATCTACTGCTTACCTTAAAATTAGACCTGTTTTGCTCTGCTAACGAATTTTGTAGCACACATAATGATAATGGAGTGTTTCACTTAATGAATAACACATTAATTCAGTTTCAGTTTATAAGATGCATGTCTTTGGATGGTGTTATCCTGGTTAATATCTCTACTATTAAAATCCTTAAGTGAATGGGACCTTTAGATTCAAAATGGTAATGTGTATATTGAGGATAGAGGGAAAGTTTCTTATATGTGTTCAATTTAAAAAAGAAAATCTAGTTGAGCACAAACAGTCTGAGATAGGCAACTTTTGTAATGCAACTTTTGTAATGATTATTGGTATTCTCCTTTATGTTGTATTAAAAGATGCTACTCAATTAATGTAAATGAGTGATTGAGTATTGTAAATATAATAAAGGGAGCAGGGTCCCATAATATAGTAAATAGTTTTTTGTACGTAACATTTTTGAAGATATGTATTGTTTCATATATTTTAATTAATAAATACATATAAAATTATTAATGTGTTTGTTATTCAGATAGACAGCCATGTATCAGACATAGAAGACAGCAGTAACTGAGAAAAAAAAAACAAAATGGTAAGATTTTCTTTTTGTTTCTATTTATAAATATAATCTATTCTTTTTTCTTCTCCTCATTATATTATTATTATGCTCAAAAGAAAAAAAATAAATTGCATGTATAATTTATTAAATAGGTGAAACTACAGTTGTTTAAAATTTGTGTTCAACCCTTGAATGGCAAAATAATAATTTAATAATTGCTTACACCTATATAACACTTTTCTGGACACTCCACTCAAAGTGCTTTATAGTTAATGGGGACTCCCCATGTGCAGCAATTACCTGGCTGATGTGATTGCAGCCATAGTGTGCCAGTTTGATCACACACCAGCTATCAGTGGGGAGGAGATCAGATTGATGAAGCCTAGGAGTTCATAACTGGTAAAGGCTAATGAGAAATTTGGCCTGGATGCTGGGGTAACACCCCTACTCTTCTTGATAAATGCCCTGGATTTTTAAAGACCACATAGAGTCATGACCTCGGTTTTACGTCTCATCTGTAGGACATAACCTTTTTACGGTATAGTGTCCCCAGCACTACACAGGACCCACACAGACCACAGGGTGAGCGCCCCCTACTGGCCCCACTAACTTCACTTCCAGCAGCAACCTTTTTTCCCAGGAGGTCTTGATCCAGGTACTGACCAGGATCTCACCTGCTTAGCTTCAGTGGGTTACCAATTGTGAGTTGCAGGGTGATATGGCTGCTGGCCAAATATAATATTTAGTGTATATTGTGTTTTGGAAACCGTGTGTATTGGAAATGACATTTTTAAAACAATGATAGATGGGAATAAACCTTTTACTTTTATTTTTCATTGTTTATTAAGTGTCTTCAGTCTTTATTTTTTCTTTTGTACACTATATTTCTGTTTATAAAGACTAATATGTGTTTATTAAAAACTGATTAATAGTCAGTATTTTTTTGAAGCTGTGTCTTATTAAATCAAACACAGGTATATAAATGTTGGAATCATCCCACTGGAGACTATGAATTACACTAATAAGTTGACCATTTAATATAAAAATACAAATTTGGAGAACAGATCATCTGTAAGTAAATACAATATTTCTTATATATTTGAATAGCTAAGATTTTTTGGAAGACAAGATTCAAACATGTACTGAGAAATATGAGACATCTTCAGCTAAACATGCAAAATATAATGAACCCAATATTCATTTCGATATTACGATAATGAGCTCATCAATTGAATGGTCTTGGATTTTTTTCAGACAGAATGGCAACCAATAAAGACATTTTCCATGCATCCATTATCAGAAAGCCTGTTATTCCTGATAGGGATCACAGCAACCAAGAGCTTATTCTGGAATTATCTGGGACAAGATGGGAGTACATCCTAGATAGGACTACCAAACTATTGTAAGCTATATACACAAGCAATCACATAAGAACAGTTTAGAGGCACGGATTAACCCAGCAAGTATATAGAGTAGGAGGAGGCAGCGAGTTACGGAAAGCAGAACACCTAGAGAAAGTATAGTAGAGTCCGGACTCAAGACCTGTAGGGTAGCAGGTCCACCCAACATGCCACCCATAAAGTACAAAAATTACCATATTGAATGTGCATGCCAGTTATGTGTCATACTCATGTAGTTACGCAGTAACACAAAATTCTGACATTTAACTCTGACTGTTTCCTGACCTAGACGAAAATATATATATATCTTTTCTCTGCTGTCAAATTCAAATAAACATTCCACATTAAGTCGGTCAAATGCTCCATGTTGCCTTGGCTGACAATACAGAAGGAATTTTAAATGTCATGTACACAATGAAATTGCAAGTAATAATGACATTTTTTCCTTCAAAGGATGAAATGTATAAGGAAATGTTTGAAGTTGGTAGAAACTAATAACAATACTGTGGTACCAGTATTGTCTTATGTGATTGTTTATATCTAGACTGAGTGTTATTGCATCAAGATTAGATTTAGAGGAGAGAGATGTATGCTTTTATTTTGTACATCACAAAAAGACACACAACTTGTCATCCTAAAGTATTTATTTTAGCTTTACTTTGTATTAGTTGCAAAATACTTGCAAATAGTTGTTTTCAGCTTCATTTTTCAGATTTGGAGAAGTTTATCAGTGTTCCTCAATTGCAATTAGCAAACATTAAAAACTTTACCTAATAATGTATTAGTGGTAAAACAGATAAAGCAGTTTAGTTCCTGACATCATCTTCTCTCATTCAGCTTTAAGAACTGAACAGCTACAGAAATCATGCAGATCATAACAGGATTTGCAATGAGGAAACAGCAAAAGATAGTAGGCTTACAATTTAAGCTTTCAGGGAGATTGAGCCTCTTTACTTCTTTATAGAGGTGCTAGTGTAATATTAAAGTTTATTTTTAAATGTTGCAATAGTTTTAAGTGTGATGTATCATATTCTTTTAAATATACTTCCAGCTACTGTAAGTGAGTTCTATAAACATTGTCAGAAGGTATGAAGATATGATGTCCTGCAGTATGAACTGTTTCAGTTTATAAACAGCATTAATCTAATTGAACTGTCAAAAAATCTGAATTTCACAGCTGGAGAAGATGCATTTCCCTTCAAGGTAATGAACCATTCAGTTCACTGCCCATTTATTCTGACTACATTAACATTATTGATGTATTCCTCTGAATGAATGGGGTATTAACATATAAGAGATTGAATTCATCTACATTCAGGAACTATCCAAACTTAATTTATACCTTAACCTAATTTATACCTAATTTAAACTCTATTTTTTTTACCAGTTTTATATTTAGTATTGTAACACTAATAATATTCCATGTTGCCTTACATTTTTACTGTTATTGAAAAAAATCAAAATAAAAGTGTAAGGATTGCCATTAAACATAGATATACATTATTTTGTACTGTATAATCCATTTTTTGTCCAGTTTAATCCAGTTTGCCTCAGTAAAGCTCTTACTTTATTTCCAAGTATAATTTTCTTTAGGTTTTGTCAAATCAATCTTGGCCATGCAAATAAATAGTATCCTACTTCATATTCCACTAGGTTTCTATGAGATTGCTTTATAGCATCAAGTAAACTACAAAAATGTATAAGTACATATTCAGTTAAGTCATACACAGGACCAAATAAAAATAATAGAACAGTCCTCCAAATGTATGATTTCAATGCATGAATATTAGAAAATATATACATCTGCACATGTAATATACTGTACAGTAACTTGCCACAGTGTATTGCAGTGCACGTCTAGAAATAGCAAGGCACACACTGTATTATGTAAATCTCAATTTTCATTAGAAGAAAAAAGCTAATACTCTGCTCAGAATCAAAGCATTAAAACAATGAGAAAACATGTTTTGATAAAAAATGATATACAGTACATGTTACCAGTTAATATACTGTATGTTTCTATATTATAAAATATACAAGTAAGCAAAGATACAGTAAGTACTTGACACCAAAGAACTCCTTATGCTAGTCATATTGGGATTGGTGTTGGAAATGTAAGTTGGCTAGCCAATACCATACTATCTGACATACAGTATATATCACTGATCATGGTAATGTAATTTGCTGGGTCTTAGAAATTTTACTTGACAAAAATGATGATGTAAGAGAAAGAACCAACAGCCTAAAAAAAACTAAAAACACCTTTTGTAGCATATTTTATATTATGCCCCTATAATTTGAGGACAGAACAATAATAGCATTTTCCAAATACATTGCATTTCTAATAGCAGTAATACTGCCTAAAACTGGATCACATAATTTATCATATTTTATATTAATTATATGGGTTCTTATTAAAGTCCCCATGTCAGGTTGAGGTTGCTAAGGGGTTTCTCTGCAGCCGCCCACTTATCAGAAGTCTGTCTGCTGTTAAAACAGACCTGGAGTATGGGATAGCCTACAAGACTAGTGGTAGTGGGCTAGGAACAGAGCACTGGAGTTGATACTCTTTACCTGAACATCTTTCCTTGGAATGGGTGATACTGTTGGGCTGAGACGTGTGAAAGTTAAGGAAATTAAAGTAGCAGACTAAGTGGTGGATGGTTGATCTAGGTCGGCTGTACCAAAGCTGAAGAAGACACTGCAAAACAAGTTCCAAAAATGAACAAAGCATCCACTGACGCTCACCAGATACTTTTAAGCTCTGATGAGACCTGAAGTAAATTTAGGGGCAGGGGAGCTAGCATGTACATACTGTAAAAATATTTGTGTTTATTTTCATCTAAAATAAAAACAACCAGGCTGATGCTTGTATCTTTGGGATGCTGGTTTAGAGACGTCCCTGGACTCAGGAACTTGCAGTCTTTGTAAATGATAGTTTAGTAGAGCCTTTAGCTTCTATGTTTTTGTCTACAATATTGTGTCATCTTAAATACTGTTTATACATGGAAACAAACATACTATGCTTAGTCAGTTTCTATTCTTGACTATTGGAGGCATTTTATCTGTTATTTTAAATTGGGGTTATTACTTATTTTCATTTATTTTATTTCATTTCTAATTTATTAGAATTCATTTTAGTGTAGTCTATAATCAGTATTTCATATCACCACTCTTGATTTATTACACATATAATAAATATAATGTATGTTTGGGGCAGCATCTCACATATTTTGCATACATTACTGTATGATTTACACTGCAGAGTTTTTCAGTGCTTCTGTTTATCAACAGCAGAAAGCAGATCAACACCTGCTGTTTTCAGCTGGCATATGTAATCAGGGAAAAAAAACATTTATACCTTCAATCACTTTTTGGATGAATATTGAACACCATCACCAGATGTGCGCTGTGCTCTAAAGTACATTTACAGGGATTCTATGCACATTTCATATGGTCCACATAAGATTGTTTTTTGTGTGGTTATTATTGTATTTGTATCCTGTGTGCTCAGTGTTGGTATATTTTGCAGTTAGAAAACAGAGGAAGGGAATATCCTTCATTCTCATCATCACAAGCCACAATGCTCTCAAATTGCTTTTGTCATTTATAGGGCTTGGTGACATTTCCAACACATTTGAATTAGGAGTCTGCGCTTTGATACTCTTTGCCCTTTTAATAAATGGTGTCCTTTGCCACACACATAATTGGCATTCATTGTCACGCAATGTATTGGGAAACATTTTTGTTTTACAACATGTATAGGAGTTGCATTTTCAATGCAGCAGCACACTTAAACCAACAATCCACACACATTAGCAGCCAAACGTATGGTAACTGTAAGATGGAATTCAACAGGTAATACCATTTATGTTTTATGAGCCGCATCACACTGAAACAATTCCTCTGTTAAAGGTTATAATCCTGATATTGTACCTACCACTTACAATATCATACTGGTGTATAGAAAATGGCCCCAACTATTGTTAGACTATGCCTGTTGTTGCTGCAATGGCCATGGACTCTGAGCAGAATTAAAGGGCCTTAAGCAGACTTAATAATTTACGTAAAGCTATGATGAAGTAATGATGGGGTCTAGACTGAGAATAAACTGTTCTTTGTGCTCTCTGGTCCTGCCAGTTGCTGTTCCTGTTTCAGTGTTACATTCAGTTAAACCTGTTGTACATGCTTGCACTGGTAGACACTCTTGCTTTAAAGTGTATAGTTGGAGGTGGTCTCCCAACTCCCAATTCTGCGAGACAAGAAGGGGGTCTGTTCTTTCTGTTATACTATGTTCTGCTTTCTGTCTGCAAGTACACAATCTAATGAAAAGCAAGTGTTCCACCACCTCAGTGTCATGAATCTCCATGAGCACTTTAAACTGCTGCAGTACACAGACACAAGCCCAGGTTGCAGGTTTACCAGTCTACAACAAACCATGCCAATACCAGTACATTTGGCATGTTTGTCTTCTATTACTCCTTGTTCAATAAACAGAACAGTCCCATCATGCTTTTTCTATTGATGTGAGAGTTTTAGACTTCTTTTGAACCATAATATTTAAAACAGATGGACTAAACACATTTTTTTACTTTGAAACAGCCTTTTGCATTTCCTGAGAGTTAGAATTACCAAATAAAATCTACTGATAGTTTGTACTTAAAATGTGATCTTGTTTTTATTGTACATAAACCTGGATGAATTAAAAATGTATTTTCTTAAATGGATTTAATTACCATGAATGTTGTATGTAGTAATTGTATTTATATGTGGATATACTGTATAATGACTGAAATTGTAATAAATATTTTCTTAGACAATGGGGATTTAAATTATTCAGTACATAACTAAATAAATCAATTAATACTCCCCTTCTGCATTCACTGCTGTATTTCAAATAGAGTATGTCTGGAAATAATTAATACAAGATAATTAATCAGTTTTCTTAGTCTTATTTGTGACTTAAACACTTTTAATCATTGATATTTTATTTTGCAGGAATTTTAACTCTGCACCCATCATGTCATTAATTTCATTTCTCTGTATTTCAGGGATCAGAGGATGTTAGTCTGCTTTCAAAACACCACTGGTTGTGAAGAAAGTCACAGCTTTCATTTGAGGAAACTGGTAGACCCATGGGCAAGCAAGGAATGTTGCTGGAGAGGAGCAATTCCTTGAAACAAGCAAACAAGAATGGTGGCACTTTCTTTCTTTTGGCACTTACAGTACATTTCCAGTCCCTGTCAAGATATCAAGCATCTAGTCTACACTGTATGAATGTAAAAATTCATGTTCCTGATCTATGTACACTTCTAAATATCCTTGGACCAGATTCACAAAGAGCTTGCCAGTGTGCACACCAATTTGTCTTTTTTTATTTTTCAAAAATGAAAAAAAAATTATATATACAATACTCACAGAGCTGTTTAAAAACAGGTTCCAAGTTTTGTTTTTAATCCTTTATCTATTTAGATGAATCCACTGATAGCACATTTTCATTGATGTTGCTGACCTAGAGATTCATTTGTAGATCAAGGCATTTACTAGGGCAAATGTAAGTGAAGAACTCGAAGGTACAACAGCATCATCCCATCAGCGACTATGTGAAAATACAAAACTTCATAAATAGGTCTGATTCTGTAATTTTTTTACGAAACTATGCATGTTTCATTCGAGATTTTAGATTTTTCTCTACTGCAGCTTACCTTAATGGCTAAAAGTTCAAAACGTTTTGTCAACAAAATATTTTCAATATGTTTGCTGGTAGCAGATTAACACATGTTTGATATTTGATAAAGTATTATTGTGTGTACATAGGCAAGCTCTGTTGTACCATCACACACATCACGTAGAATACTAGGTCAGTTTGTGTGTTCACCTGCCAGATCCTCAAATATTAATGCAGAATCTTTTTTTTTTTACTTGTACAACACAAAGGCAATGTCATGACAGTCATACTCAGTCTGGCTATCCTCGTGTTCATTGGCTGGCTGCCTTCTTTGGTGTGGCACAATTCTACCTAGGTCTCTAAAGGTGAACTGTCCTTATGCCAAGGTATTTGGTCAGTATTTTGATTTCTGAGGACTGGAGTTTATACTGTAAGTTTCTATTTATTACCTGGTTCATCTCACTTTACACTTACCAAAGGTTTAGAGCAGGGGTGGCCAAATGTTCTAATTGTAGAAGTCACATACACCAATTTATATGTCCAAGAGCCAGAATGCACATAAATAAAAAGGAAGTATTTTAATCACTCTTAAAATTATCCCCACAATTATTTTAGTTCATGTGTTTTTCTAAGTACATTATTGTTAATAATGACATTTTAATAAGTTGCTCTTATAACGTTAAAGAGTTAAATAAGAAAACCATTAAAGACATTTTTCTTTGAATTAGGACCTATTATTTAAACTGACTAAATACCATTTTCTGTGTTTATAAGTAGAACTGTTCCTTCTGTTAAATAGTTTTGAAATATTTTCTTGTAAATGACAGCTGTACTGTCCTTACTTGTACTAACCACTGTTGTAAAAATGAGAAATCACTCAGGCCATCTAAACTTTTATTTGAGACTTGTAGCGGGGCATTCATATGTGCTTGGGAAGTGCTAGACCAAACTACAATGTTATCATTGAGGAGATGCCACTGGCCATAGTGTGTCTGTAAAGATAGAATATGGCTTATTTGTCATTTTTCCTTTACTGGATTCAACATAACAATCACTTCTGTGATTGTCTTTGAAAAAAAGTTCAGGATAGTTAAGGATGTAAAAATTAAGGGATAAGGATACTTAGCCACATAATATGTGACACTAAAAGTCTTGTTGAATCTTCTTCTTTCTTTAAAGCCATAATTCATAACCAGAAGATGGAGATACTGACACAAGGCAAACTCAAATCTTTGAAATTCTAAAATGTACAACTGAATAAAAAAGAACTCATCGATAGACTACCATGTAAGGTTAACCAAGTGCTCAGCTGCTTCACCACTACCAACCAAACATGCTGTATGGCTTTTCTTATGTTTGTATATAAATGTAAAGAACTGACAGAAAATAAAATAATCTCTATATAAATAGTGATACAAACTTTGATACTTTCACAGTAGGATCACTTATTATCTATACTTTCTATCTCTTTCCCTTTCCTCAAGATGTGACTCAGCAGCCAGCTGGGTGCTGCAATTTGGCCACCCTTGGTTTAAAGTTTGAATTTATACTGTTCATTTGGAAATGGATGACTTAAGCTGAATAAATTGATGGAAACAAAACAGATATAACAAAAGGTTTTTAGTATTCTGTAACAAGCTACCAAACCATGTTTTAGAAGTTTGATTCAAGAAAAGTCTCTTTGATCCTTGGACCCATACCAACCAGCCAAGCTAGATGGGCCAAAATTTGATTCTTATGATCCTTAAAGTAAAATAGTAAATTCTTCTAATTATTGGTTACAACTTCACTCTTCATAAAACCATGTTTCTCCTGGCAATACCTTCACTAGACATTTAACTGCCCCTTTACTTTTTAATGATCCATTTCAATGTTTTATCCCTGAACGATGATTCTGAAGTATTAAAGTATTTTTGTGTGGTAGTACTTAATTCATGCTAAATAAAGTGTACTGTGGTTACTGCAAAGTTAACTGGGTTTCATTATTGTTTTTTGGATATTCCCTTAGTACTGTTACCTTAGTGAAGATAAATGGCTTATTGGTAATGAATGGATGGATATTTCCTCACAGCATTTTCACAGGTCACTCTTGCTAGATGGCCTATTTTTTATCATATGTTCAGCATATAAAAATACCAACAGGAAATATCAAAGGGTTAACTAATAATGCTGCATGTACATAATAAATTATATGAACAGCTGCCTTTCAAAAATAAAAAAACGGTCTTAATAGATATTCTCTGTTTCTGTTTCAGTATTTCCTTAAATTTCCCTTTACTCATTTTATTTAGTATTGGAATCATAATGTGTCACAATAAGTTATCATTTCTAATTCTTTAAATTTCAGGTAAGATATATATTCCAATGATCATTTTCATTTAAAAATATTAATATTGTTTATTTTGCTAAATTAATAAAATAGTACTTAGAATCTTACATATTTAAACACTACAGTAGTTTAATGACTTATACTAGTAAATACTAGTTTATTTGACTGATTTGTTCAAATGACTTACTTGTATACCCATTTACAGTAAATAGAGTTGGACATTGTTTCTGAAGCACTCTGAGAGAAGTACCCAACTCAAAAGTACAAGAGCAGTGCCCCTGGGACTAAACACTATTTTTCACCGATGCCAGCATTTTGTAAATTGCCAAACATTGAACAGCACAGATGGTTCTCCAATTTATTTAACAAAAGAAATTGTTTTCCCTGAATGAATGAATATTAAAATCAAAGCATACCAAATGGGTACTTTCTCTTCCAATTAATCTTATGTTTTAGTTTGACTAATAGTCTGTGTCATCTGCAATCTTTCTTTTAACACATTTCTTTGTGTTTTGTATTGGTGTCCTTTCATCTATGTTCACTGCGGTGTTTTGTGCTTCTTTGACATGAGGACTAGCGAATCCAGCAACAAGAACTATTTCTGAAAAGCCTTCTTTTCATCCATCAATTGTACACCATAATGCTTTACAACTAGCCCAGAGATGTAATGCACCACTCCCATGTATCCTTCCTGGCATAAAAGTGTTGAGAAGTACTAATACCTGAATTTGTTTAAAAAAAGTTAGCATGCAAAACTATAAACTCTTTAAGTCACAATTCATAGCATGGGTAATGCAAGAATCAAGGCATTAAAAGACCACAGATGTGGTTTGTAAGCTTCTTTAATAAAGATAATTCCACAGTGAACAGAGCTGTAAAACTTGTTTTGCAAACAACTTAGAAACTGGACAAGTGTTTTTTTTAATTAATCCCAGTCTTTACTCAATGAATCACAAGACAATTTAGAGAGGATAAATATTTAAAAGCTCACTGAAGGATTTGTAAAAGCCCGTGGTTAAAAGGTGATGAAGAAATCAGATGCTGTATAGAAATGTACAACTTTTTTGCAAAGCTATTTTTTATGATGAGCATGTTTATTGTTAAACTGTATTTTTTATTTATATTTGTTGCAGCTGTTGTATGGCATTTATTTTCATTGTGTAGGAAAACAAAATAAATGTATGTACCTGCCTTTTTATGTTTAGTTGTTTTGAGTGCTTTCTAGAAAGAAAGGCATTTAAGGAATTCAAAGATACATATAAAATGTTAGAAAACCACTGAAGATTTCATACATTTTACTGAAGAATCCAAACAAAACATTGAGAAAAAAAATACAAGGTATATCAACATGTACAGTATTTATGTAAACATTTGCATTTTTACACTTTTGGCTTAAATCTTAATGGAACCTTGTATTAGTCACAGAATTCCCATTACATGGAAAAAAAACAACACATTTCCTTCATTCTCCATATTTGTCAAACCTGTGTAGATAGAGACTCCCTAAGCATAGAAACAACATAGTGACATTGCTCCATTAGTTCAAACAGAGATATGGCTGGATGGGAAAACCAAGAAGATAGTTGTACCGTGGGTGTGAAAAGGTAAGGAATGCATTTTGAATAAAAAATAAACCCACTACATTAATACGTTTAATACATTAATACGTTTGTTAACTAATTTTGTGCATGAAAAACAGGAAAGTGTTTTCTTGGAGGTTATGAAGCCACATTTTCAGTATTTTTATTAACATTTCTATTTTATATTACTACTGTATCATGTAAAAAAATTGTTCTGGCGACACATGGTACTGTGCTGTAAAAATAAAAGAAGAAAATTGAAGTGTACAGGTAACACGTCATGTGGTAAGTCACTAAAACCTGGCCCAACACTTGGCTTCAAAGGCTTTCTGTGATCAAAATTGATCTAACACAAGATTTATTAGGGTGGCATGGTGGTGCATTGGTTAGCGTTACTGCCTCACAGCGCTGGGGCCCTGGGTTTAATTCCAACCATGGGATGCTGTCTGCATAGAGTAGTATGTTCTCCCTGTGAGTTTCCTCTGAGTTCTCCTGTTTCCTCCTAAAGTCAGAAGAAATACACAAAGGTTAACTGGTTTCTGGGAAAATCTGCCCTACGTGAGTGTCTCTCACAAAAACGACCCTCCCTCATATGTGAGTGTCTTTGTGTTTGTCTATATGTGCCCAGCGATGGACTGGCATTCTGTATGGGGTGGATCCCACCTTGTACCCATTGCTTGTCGGGATCGGCTCCGACTCCCTGCGATCCTGAATTGAATGACGCAGTTATAAAATGGGTGGATGGACATGATGAATTATACTAAACGATGATTCTAGAATTGCTCTTCCCCTCTTCAATTAGCTTCCCCAAAAAGCTGATCTTGTGACAGTGCATTACTGCAAGGTTGCTGATGTTGCAATTAAATGTACAGGTAGGCCAGTATCCCTCCAGCTACATAAGTACAAGTTGACCCGCATGAGATTTCTTGGGGTGAAGCGGACTAATAATGTTCTTAGTCTATTGTCTATTGTCATGAGTGGGCATACCCTGAATGTACCAGCAGAATAAAACACAAACAGTTCAGGAGAACACAGCCTCCTGCCCAAAAAAGAACAGAGTGGAGAATCAAAATGAATATCAAAATAATTATTAAAAATAACTAAAACATGAACATGAAATATTAATAAAATACAACATATTTGTACTTGTTGAAAATAAATTACATCAGTTCAAATTAAAGTCCTAAATCTAAATTAAGATTGAATGTAAAATCAGAATATCAAATTAAGTTTAATCATTGTTTCAAAAAGCGTGTGTGCAGCAACACCTAACTATTCATTTCATACATTAGCAGGCATTTCCTTTTCATCATCTGAACGTTTTCAGTTTTTGTCTCTGAGATTACCTTTTCTGTTGTAATATCGAAAACAATTAGCCTCTATCGCAATATTCGCTTCTAAAGACAATTACTAAAATGCAGTCGTCCTGCTTTCACGTCATCTACTTAAAATGTGTATTGTGTAACCTTTTCACAAAGATGCATTATAATGCTAAACCTTCTGGAGCACAATGATTCTGTGAATTACATGTATTCGCAAAAGTACCCTTTCTCAGGCTTTTTACATTGCTCCTCCCTAACATCTTGTAAAACGTTACCATTGTAACTAGTATGACGTTGGGCATGCAAAGCAGTCCAGGGCGGAAGGCGGCAGTAGTTTATAGCAAATTTGTTTATAGCAACAGAAACTATGAATGGATTTTCCTTATTTTACGTCTTTCTTAATCTATTTTTTCAAGCGAGCTATTTATGTGAATCATGAGAGTTGGGTTTAACTGCTAATCGTAATTTATTTAGGAATAAATCTGAAAAAAAAGATAACGCACAGCACTTTGCTTAAAATGAATAGCGGCATATTACTTCGTTTGGTGTGTTTTGATGACGTGAGAAGTAAGCGCCCAGTGAGAGCGGTCAATTTAAGCTGACAGCGGTAAAAACGAGTAAACAAAAAAACAGCACAACTGAATTTGGGTTGGGTTAAGCCTTGTTTTTTTTATTTTCAGGTTTCATCTTACTGTAGTAGTTATAATATACCAACGCGAAAATTATAATAGGCTGAGAATTTACTTTTTCATTTATAGCCAAAATTACTAAACTTGATAAACCCACTATTTTGTAGGAAACTCTTTTGAGATATGAAGTTTTGCTCTGCATTTTCATTACCTCGCGAGGTAAGTGAAATTATTGTTTTCCTTTTTAATGAAAGTGGGTACGTCTCTTAATGAAATGCTGATAAAGGAAGCATTCGCAAAAATAATAAAGAAAAATCAGGTTCCAGTAGCAAATGTAATTTCATCAGCAGTTCAAACCGATTGGAATGTACAAGAGGCCGAGTTCCAGTTTAAACTTCAACAAAAGTAAGGGGATGTAAAAGAAACCCTTTTAAAAGCATTTGTTTTGAGTTGCTTTGTATTTGATGTACGTTAAGATTGTGCCGTAGGAAGTATGACATACAGTATAAGTTTCATACAACTGATTTTAATTTTCTTGGTTCGTTTTCATTTTTTGTCTTTTTAAACCTTTCATGATTCCTGTATCAACACTGATTCTTAAATAAATTAAACTTGGTACTTTAATCTTCGCGATGACCTCAACGCTTATCAAACGTTTCCCTCAGAAATTCGGACAATGGCAGAAAATCAACATTTATACGGAGAGCTTTGCCTCATTGACAAAAACATAACAAGGTAAGAACTTAGTCATACTGTGTGTTTCTTGTATATAATTAACAAAACTTCCCTTACCTTATTTAAAGCCTTACTTATTCCTTTGTGCTTATACTGTATAACATTCGAGTTTGTTTTTATTTTTTGTATTAAACTTACCACAGACAGAGAGTCGTATACATAAGTTGCATGTCTCAGATTAATCCAACTAGAAAATTTTACAAAATTGTATTGTTAAATAAATGGGGACAACTGCATTACTTATTAAGCTTAAATATTATTGAATAACATTAATGGAGATGGCACTACCACCACATCTTCAACTTTCGCTGTGTATATAGTCTGTCTTTGTTGATTTTCTTACATACTGGGTGCTTCGTCTAATGAAGCTTCTGACAAGAAATCTGAAGTGTTAAAAGACATTTTATGAAGCTCAAAGACTTTTCCCAGAACAGTACGCTTTAATGGTGTTGGATTATTCTTTCTGACAAGTGGAACGCTGGTTGAATTCTCCTATTTGTAATCTTTTTGTGTTGCATGTAAAATATGAAGTGATGCTCTCATACAGTGGTTGTATTTCACTGGTTCTTCCAACTACAATCAGTGGGTTGGACTGCTGGATGAGAAGAAGGGATTTCTTTATAAGATTTCTCCAAGGCTTTTATTAGATATTACTCTTTATTCGGGAATTATTTTAATTAATATTTAGCAGAAGTCATTTGAACTGAAACAAGGAAATAGTGGGCAGAACAGAGAAAGGTAATCCGCAGTAAGCAGGAAACTACAGATAATTAAAAAGATTTTGGTGTCTGGTATTACATCAGAATGACCTTTTTGGTGCTTTCTGCAATACATGTTGTCTACCTTTATTTAAGCTTCTAGAAAGAAGAAATTCCACTGAGCGGGTCCTGTGTCTTGAATGAAGGTTTTCTGCTAATTCTGAATCTGCAGTGTCTCTGCTGCCACCCATGTTGTTTTCTAACTAAAAATGCCGCATATATGTAGTATAGTTTTTAGGATTTTTGTTTAATTGTAAACAAGCTAGCATTGTGCTTCTCTCCCTCTGCAGCTTGTTAGAAATTCCTGTAAGTGAAAAGCTGAGGTCACTGAGTCTTCACTGTAACCGAATAGTCAAGATAGAGGGCCTGGCTTTGGCATGGCAGCTGCGGCACCTGGACCTCTCGTCCAATCGGATAACTCGAATTGAGGGCCTGGATTCGCTCACATCCCTGCACACTCTCAACTTATCATGTAACTTAATAACTAAAGTTGAAGGTAAGTATTCAGTGGCCGCCTTTGGCTAACTTAATGAAATGGTGCCCCTTTTACCATAATATGAAAAACACCTTCTTGAAAATTCTGACATCATCTTTTATGTACAGAATCAACGCACTACTACTTAATCTAACCGAACCGACAATATACTGCTAGATTGTTCTTTAATTACATTTTGTTCTTTTTTAGGGTTAAATTGTTTAGTGAACTTGATCAGATTGAACTTGTCTTACAATCAGATAAGTGACTTGACTGGTGAGTGTATTTACAAATATAATGTCTTGAAAATAGCCCTCTAATTTTCAAGTAGAAAACCATCATAAAATAATATGCTTAATGATTAATTGAAATTGTATGTTATTTCTTAGGTTTTGCTTATGCCCATATTTGAATAAATAATCCTTAAAATAATCAAATGGAGCTAATAGCAAGATCAGAGTAAACTTGGTTTGCATCTGCAGGATTGCTGTACCTTCATGGGACTGGCCACAAACTGAGACATCTGAATCTGCACAGTAACCAAGTGTGCAACATAAATCAAGTGCTGCAGTGCATGGTGGGATTACAGAATTTGACTGAACTTACTTTTAGCATGGATGGAAAAGACAACCCAGTCTGCCTTGTTCCAGGTAGGTGGACCTATATGACATTTAAAAAGGTATTAAAAAAAGAGTCAAAATTACATGTTTGGTTCTATTTCATAACTTCATATTACATTATTTATTATTATTTGCCCTGCAATTGCAGGGACCCATTTTGAAAACATCTGCTGATATTCAGCAAATCTACAGTCAGCTTCTTACCTGCCCCTGGGGAAACAAACTTGTCAGAACTGCAGCTGGCGTCTGAGGCTTGTGGTTGTCAGGCAGATGACCTTTGTGCGCACTGCAACTCAGAATGGAAGCTAAAACGTTATAGCCAGCTAAAGTGTAGACATGCATTTGAATAAATACCACAGTGCTATTCAGCAACTGAAATGCTGACACTAAGTGTAATGTAGCTGCCCTAATCCCTATAGTGACTGGCCAGAGCTTCCACAGTAAACGAGTGCTGGATTTGAACCAGGGGTTTGAAATTAGGCTACGTTTTGAGGAGTTTCTTAAAGTGGGTTTAAAACCAAGCCTGCTTTAACTGTGTTTTAGGGTCTGGAAGTGCTGGAGTTAGAGGTTATTTTGGAATCTCTAAAACTATTTCTGCTAGGTTCTATTGCATATTAGATACAGATAAGAACAGAATACAAATACGTTTGATATAGTCCTTACATGTTAAATTATCCCTATAAAGGAAAAAACAAATGCAATAGAGATGGTTTTAAACATTCCTATTTAATAAAAAGAAACAACTGTTCAGTTGTTTTAATATTGTTTATTTTTTTGCTTTTCCATAGCCCTAGTGATTAATTCATATTGATGTTAGCAATCTGGAAAGAATGTAAAGACAGTTCCAAGTAAGAGGAATCATATGGTATCTTAAGCATGTGAAAATTTAACATTTTTAAAATGTTCCATTTTTTAATTTTTTATTAGATAGTGGAATGTATGAATTTGTTGTACAGCCAGCAACATTTTTCCTAAAAATATTCCTTGTGTTTTAAAGGTTACAGAGAGATTATTCTACAGTCTTTGCCTCAGGTGGTTGCTCTTGATGGTGTTAATCGAAACGGTGAGCCCATGTTGGCTGATTGCACTTCAATTAATGTACCTGGACTAGAAGATTTTGTAGATTTCTTGGTATCCTCTGACACTAGTGGGAATGCAGAAAAAGTAAGTCTTTTTTAAGTTTTGTACATGTAATAATTGAAATACAGTGTGCAGTGACACGTACGTTTTAGTCTTTAGCCCAGAACATGAAAAGAAATGTATTTTCTTGTTCTATAAGAAACAAGAAGCCATATCCAGCAGCCATATCACCCTGCAACTCACAACTGGCAACCCACTGAAGCTAAGCAGGTGTGAGCCTGGTCAGTACCTGGATGGGAGACCTCCTGGGAAAGACTAAGGTTGCTGCTGGAAGAGGTGTTAGTGGGGCCAGCAGGGGGCGCTCACCCTGTGGTCCATGTGGGTCCTAATGCCCCAGTATAGTGATGGGGACACTATACTGTAAACAGGCGCCGTCCTTCGGATGAGACGTAAAACCGAGGTCCTGACTCTCTGTGGTCATTAAAAATCCCAGGGCGCTTCTCGAAAAGAGTAGGGGTGTAACCCCGGCGTCCTGGCCAAATTTCCCATTGGCCCTTACCAATCATGGACTCCTAATAATCCCCCTCTATGAATTGGCTACATTACTCTGCTCTCCTCCCCACTGATAGCTGATGTGTGGTGAGCGTTCTGGTGCACTATGGCTGCCGTCGCATCATCCAGGTGGATGCTGCACATTGGTGGTGGTGGAGGGGAGTCCCCATTACCTGTAAAGCGCTTTGAGTGGAGTGTCCAGAAAAGCGCTATATAAGTGTAAGCAATTATTATTATTATTATTATTATTATAAGATAAGGCAACTTATTCAATCAAACGTTTCTCAGATTTTGTTCAGAAAATCTTTAAATGGCTATACTGAATAATACATAGTGTTTTATCATTCCATGTTTCTTCATCATACATTATACATTAGTATATCAACATTATATATTTCAGGTAACATTAAACCTTTCATTATTAATTTCTTTTTCCATGAAAGTCACACAATTTCAGTTATAAAGGGTATGAAAATGGTCATATGAAGCTCTACATTCCTATGCAGTACATTGTATAAGTGTTCTGTACGTGTTCTATAATTACTTCTGATATGGATAATGTGTCAAAACTTAAATTCATGCATATGTGCTTTAGTATAAAGCTGCTTTATTTTTAGTCAAGGAATTTTACATTTATTAAAATAAGTTGATCTTAGATATAGTTTGTTTAAGCACTGTTGTGCCGCTTATGGAGTAGTAAGATCAATTCTCATTTACTTTCCAGCCTAATTCTAATGTACCAATTGCCACCCCTTCCATTGATAAAGTGCTGACCCAGTTTCACCAGCGAAATAGTACAGGGGTTGACAGAAGACCAAAAGTGCATACAGGAGAAAATTCACTTTCTGAAGAGGAGAAAACAAAACCAAACTCTTGCAATCTGTATAATGAACTGCGAATTAAAAAATTGGAGCATCAGGTTTCTCAACTATTTCATCAGGTGGGTTGTTATAAAAATGTGTGATATGGCTCATTAATTTACTAGATATAGTTAAGGTCTCTTTACATTAAAACAGCTCATTTTTAGAGTGTTGGGTTCAAATACAGCTTAAGGCCTAATTCTTACTTCTAGGCATTGACTGTTTCACAGTGGAAGGATTAGAACACATTTTGTTATGAATTCAGTGCATCTATAAAAACTATAGTAAACAGTGCACACAAACACACTGTGTGCTAGAAATAAATACAAGCACACATAAAATCTGCTAGAAATAGTCAGTTTGCCAAAGAAAAAATAAAGTATCCACTTTCTACTGCAGACAATACAGTAGTCTATGTACCTACCAATACCCAGTGCAATGTTAAGTGTACAGGTAGATTACTGTATGTGAAAATATTTAAAACTGTTTTTTTTCATATTTGTTTTTTGATTTAAGCATCATTAAATTTTCTTATTCTTTTCCAAATATTTGTAGAAGAGTTTGTGCATTTTTAATTCTTGTATTTAAATTGCACAGGTAAATGCTGAATGTGTTTAAAACAATGAATATAAACATTAAAGAAGTGACTACTTAAGAAGGAAATCACAAGCATTCATACACGGACACCAATAAACAAAGGAAGATCATTTAGTCACAGAATTTAGGTATAAGATATATTTTTTTTCTGTATTAATAAACTGCATAAAATTAAAACAAAACTTGCAGGTCCCCAGTAGTTCAAGCTCAACTCCCTCTGTTGTACGGAAGGCGAAGAGAGACATTGATTACACATCAGAAAGTGAATGTGACAGTGCCAAAGAGAACAATAAGAAAGGTTCTAGGAGATCCAGAATTCCCAAATACAGAAGTGCCAATAAAACAACTGGAAAGCGATTGACTAAATACACACCAGGCAAGAGATCAGACAGGTATGATCCTCTAACAAATTATTTCTTCTTATTATATAGCTATGAGCTTAATGTTTTGTACTTTCCAAAAAGCCACAGCAAACGTGAACATATACTGTAGGCATTTGTTCCAATTAATTTTAGCACAACAGATGTGAAATCAGTGTTCCATATTATAATTACTTTACATACAGTATACATTAAGCGTTCGTTTTTGTTTAATGTTCTTCTGTAGTCTATAACACTTTTTAAATTACTTTTTTTTCTTTATTTTAGAAACAAACAAACAAACAATCAACATTCAGTACTTTTTGTATTTTCAGACAAAATTGCTTATTGATTTTTGTTTTACCAGTTTCTCTATTGGGACAATGTGCATTCAGTGATAATCATCATTCTGTCAGAAACCCACATTTCATTGTTGATTCCAGGGAGTATTTGATTTTGTACCCCAGCTGCATGTGACAGTGATGACTTTTATACGAGTCAAGGCAGCCTGATCAATAACTAAAAATAGATGGCTGGACTTTTATAAAATATTGCTTGATTTATTTTTAGAACCTTAACCAGTCCTCTGGAATGACAATATGTCTTTACATACAAGCTGTGAAAAGTGTTTAATTTCTGGAGTCAAATGGAATAAAAGTTTTTGTCTTTAGTACCACTAACTGAAAATAAGGCTAAAACAAGGTTATACTTTGTATGTTTTTTTTCTATGGAAGATGATAGAAGTCAAAGGCTGTGACCTTGAGATCTCAGTGGTACAGTAGTTATAGTAAGTAATAAGTAGGAGATGTAAAAGTCATAGTAGTAAGGGTCTGAATGTTAAGAGAATAATGCAGGTTGTTTCATGTTTCATTTTCAAGAGTACATTGTAAGAACAAAAAAGAAATTAAATGTATTTTAAATATATAAAAAAATACAATGTAAAAACATTGAGTGAAACAATAAGGACCTCCTAGTTATTTTAGTTTGAAACTCAGTGCCTTAGAAAGTGCACCTCACTCACATTATTCTTTGGTTTTAATTTGCAGTATAAGACTTTATAATTTTCCATTTCCATGTATTTTCTTAGTAATCAAATTCAATTAATTGTCCAAAGGGACATAACGTGTCTTTTACGAAAGGAAGAATGGACAGGCCATCGAGTTATACAGATAAAGCTTTTTGATCATAATCTTCAATACGAAAGCTCTGTTTTCTGATCAGCTGACTCCACGTCTGTGTGAACATCTTGTCTTTCCAGTGAACAAGATATTACTGCTAAAGGCCCAAAGAAAACAGCATGTCTTAGGAAGGAGGTTTCTTTTAGAACATCCCAGCACATTCAGCCACTGACTGCTGGGAGCCAGAAGAAGAAAGGACTGCAATCGCAGAACGTTTCTTCATTGGATACCAGAGTACGTGACTCTGAAGAAACAACATACAGGGTATGTTTTACTCTTCCTTGCTCATGCTGCTTGGCAGTATAGGCTGCACCTCCCCCATGACTCCATCCATTAGAAAATGGATGGATGAATATAATTACAAATTACAGTGCCTTGCGAAAGTATTCGGCCCCCTTGAACTTTTCAACCTTTTGCCACATTTCAGGCTTCAAACATAAAGATATAAATTTTTTATTTTATGTGAAGAATCACCAACAAGTGGGACACAATTGTGAAGTGGAACGAAATCTATTGGATTTTTGAAACTTTTTTAACTAATAAAAAAATGAAAAGTGGGGCGTGTAAAATTATTCGGCCCCCTTGCGTTAATACTTTGTAGAGCCACCTTTTGCTGCGATTACAGCTGCAAGTCGCTTGGGGTATGTCTCTATCAGTTTTGCACATCGAGAGACTGAAATTCTTGCCCATTCTTCCTTGCAAAACAGCTCGAGCTCAGTGAGGTTGGATGGAGAGCGTTTGTGAACAGCAGTTTTCAGCTCTTTCCACAGATTCTCGATTGGATTCAGGTCTGGACTTTGACTTGGCCATTCAAACACCTGGATACGTTTATTTGTGAACCATTCCTTTGTAGATTTTGCTGTATGTTTGGGATCATTGTCTTGTTGGAAGATAAATCTCCGTCCCAGTTTCAGGTCTTTTGCAGACTCCAACAGGTTTTCATCCAGAATGGTCCTGTATTTGGCTGCATCCATCTTCCCCTCAATTTTAACCATCTTCCCTGTCCCTGCTGAAGAAAAGCAGGCCCAAACCATGATGCTGCCACCACCATGTTTGACAGTGGGGATGGTGTGTTGAGGGTGATGAGCTGTGTTGCTTTTACGCCAAACATATCGTTTTGCATTGTGGCCAAAAAGTTCGATTTTGGTTTCATCTGACCAGAGCACCTTCTTCCACATGTTTGGGGTGTCTCCCAGGTGGCTTGTGGCAAACTTTAGACGAGACTTTTTATGGATATCTTTGAGAAATGGCTTTCTTCTTGCCACTCTTCCATAAAGGCCAGATTTGTGCAGTGTAAGACTGATTGTTGTCCTATGGACAGACTCTCCCACCTCAGCTGTAGTTCTCTGCAGTTCATCCAGAGTGATCATGGGCCTCTTGGCTGCATCTCTGATCAGTCTTCTCCTTGTCTGAGCTGAAAGTTTAGAGGGACGGCCAGGTCTTGGTAGATTTGCAGTGGTCTGATACTCCTTCCATTTCAAGATGATCGCTTGCACAGTGCTCCTTGGGATGTTTGAAGCTTGGGAAATCTTTTTGTATCCAAATCCGGCTTTAAACTTCTCCACAACAGTATTACGGACCTGCCTGGTGTGTTCCTTGGTCTTCATGATGCTCTCTGCGCTTTCAACAGAACCTTGAGACTATCACAGAGCAGGTGCATCTATACAGAGACTTGATTACACACAGGTGGATTCTATTTATCACCATCAGTCATTTAGGACAACATTGGATCATTCAGAGATCCTCGCTGAACTTCTGGAGTGAGTTTGCTGCACTGAAAGTAAAGGGGCCGAATAATTTTGCACGCCCCACTTTTCATTTTTTTATTAGTTAAAAAAGTTTCAAAAATCCAATAGATTTCGTTCCACTTCACAATTGTGTCCCACTTGTTGGTGATTCTTCACATAAAATAAAAAATTTATATCTTTATGTTTGAAGCCTGAAATGTGGCAAAAGGTTGAAAAGTTCAAGGGGGCCGAATACTTTCGCAAGGCACTGTAAAAGCAAATTCTAAGCCAAACAATTTAAATGACTATCAGTCCTTTTAGACTTTACAGTTCTTTACTGTTTCCTGTGTTTCTTCACCCATGTGGTGGTTTGCTGTCCTTGAGGGAATTGTGAAAAACAAATCTGCTAGAAATAATAGACTCTACCTCACTCTACTCACATCTGCAATTACTATTGCTAATAAGCAGCAGCTTGGTGACACAGACACTGACCAAGCTGAACCTTGCACTCTTGGCTCAGTTTGTTTGGCAGCACGAGATAATAATCATGGACTAGATACGTTACCCCTAGAAAACGAAATAACATGTCAGTATATTCATTTTTTAATCATTTCGACTCCAGATATTATTTTTTATCACCTGTACGATATTGGACATCTTGTATGGCCTATTTTATTTGATTTAGTTAAATTAGCTAATTTTGACTTTTTGATATTTTGAAATTACTTCTGATAACAAAAGTACATCAAAATTTCTGTCTGTATTCCAAGATACATTCGGTAAATGCAATTTCATTGTTGCACCAAAAAACTGTGGTTTCACTGGAGGGAAAAACAAATATGATTAGTACCAGTCATGGCGTCCTAATAATCCTCATCTATGAATTGGTTTCCTCACTCTGTTCTCCTCCCCACTGATAGCTGATGTGTGGTGAGTGTTCTGGCGCACTATGGCTGCCGTCGCATCATCCAGGTGGATGCTGCACATTTGTGGTGGTGGAGGGGAATCCCCATTATCTGTAAAGCACTTTGAGTGGTGTCCAGAAAAGCATTATATAAGTGTAAGGAATTGATATATTAAATTTAAAAATGCCATCTTCTTTGTTTTCCTGTCATTAAATCCAGAGTGTATGGGCAACATATAATACCGACTATGTGTCTTATCTGTGTATTCTCTATAGTTCTACAACTTTATTGTACAACAGAGTTATACAACTTTAAAGCTGACCATCACCCCTGAGTTAATAATACTTTTAAATGCATTGGCTTGCATTTTTTGCCTTGTTACAGCGTGTCTTTACATGCTATGTAGCTGAGGTCAGTTTAGTTCACTTTGTCATTCTGCTGTTATATAAATGTACAACAGAGAACGAAATATAGTTTCTCTTGGGCCGAGGTGCACAATACACTAGAACAGCCACCATCATGTCGCAGTACAACACAAAAGAACACACATGAAGGGGGGGACCGAGTATCATTAGCAGCTATTGAGGTAGTATTGGTATATAAGTAAAAATAAATGTAATGAGTAGATAAATATATAACTAAATGAATATTTACAGTAGTGAACAAGACACCCCAGATGGTACAGTTTCAAAATGATACAGTACTAAATACAACCAAATGAATTCATTAGCTGTTTTTGCTACAAAAAAATACATGAACTAATTTTCAACTTTGTTGCTTGGTAGCCTAGTAATGAAATAGTACACTTTTCAAAATGTAGTGCGATTCTTAAAATCTTTCTGCAGGCAATAATTGAGGAACGTGACCAGGAGAGAGAAAGGAGGTGGAAGGCTGAACAGGCAGTGAAGAAACTAACTGAAACACTCAAAAACTTGCAGGTTCGTGCCACTGAAGAGAAAGATCTTCAGAATATGGCACTGTACACCACTGACCGGTATGACATTGTTTGCATTTATGTAATTATTTATATAATAAAGTATTTTACATATAAATTACTTTAGTACTCCTCCCCACTGTTAGCTGGTGTGTGGTGAGCGTTCTGGTGCACTATGGCTGTCATCGCATCATCCAGGTGGATGCTGCACATTGGTGGTGGTGGAGGGGATCCCCATTACCTGTAAAGCGCTTTGAGTGGAGATATTTAAGTGTAAGCAATTATTATTATTATTATTATTATTATTATATAGGACCATACATGTACATTTACATGTACTTATTTCACCCACTACTGAAGCACCCACCTGTATAAAACAGAGTAGCCCTTACTTCACAGCAGGCGCGGTGTCAGGTCTAGTCTACTACTAGTCTACAATCAAGAACCTTAAGCAGGTGAGATTGTGTAAGCGTGAGCGGAGTTCTGCCAGGACATACATTCCTTTACTATGTACTGAAAATAATGGCCTTTATATAGCATTTCTTTGTAGCTATTGGTTTATGTCGTCTCTATAAACAGTTATCTTTGCACCTATGTCTGTACTTATCGAACTGTATGAATCAAGAATAAATTTAGACACTGATGTGAATGTTTAGTTCTATGTTCCTTCATAAGCAACCAGAGTGTATATATATATTTATTTCATTTCAAAGATTAAAGGAGCTCCTTTTA
Source organism: Lepisosteus platostomus (assembly GCF_059453375.1). Classification (NCBI taxonomy): domain Eukaryota; kingdom Metazoa; phylum Chordata; class Actinopteri; order Semionotiformes; family Lepisosteidae; genus Lepisosteus; species Lepisosteus platostomus. Next base: position 54,228,074 of record NC_142618.1, read on the forward strand.
AAGGAAAAGGAAGGAAAAAGCAAACTCCAGGCAAGTGTTGAAGAGCTGATGGAGAGCAACAAAGCTCTGGTCGGTGAGCTGAGAGAGTGCAAGAGCCGTGAAGAACAGCAGCAGAGGTCTCTGCACAGCCTTGAGGACAGTGTGGCTAAGAGGGAGGCCTTGAGGGCCCAGCAGCAAGCTGAGGAGGTACAGTACACTGGTGGTGCCTTAGGTTACTGAGACAGGTGTGCTTGCATTCTGATGTGGGAATCTCTAAATGGAGTATATCGCTGTGTAAGATATAGAGCATTATATGATTAAAGTTCAGTATGCTACCTTGTTATATAACATTACTGTTTGAGAAGCATACAGTATATTGTAAAGCTAATTATGGTTTAATTGTAAACATAACATTACAGGAATACAATTCAAAACAAATGAAATACAGTGACAAAGTTTTGACATTACTTTAAAATTACACACAGCATATGGTGATATATTTTAATAATAGTCAACGAACCTTTTCATAATTTGAAGCTATGCAGTCTATAATGAATCTTAGTCACTATTGTATACTTTTGCAGGAATATTGGGATTGTAAGTCTAAATATATAAAGAAGACATTGCATGATTTCAGTAAACACTTTCCCTTATTTACAAGGATTCATCAACTATTTTTAGTGTCCATTGGTAATCACAGACATATTCACATTAAAAGCGTTTTGGCTGATTGTACTGATGGATTTCCTTTAACACTACTGGAAATAGGGACCCAATTTTTATTTACCTGCAGATGAAAAAGAACCAGGAGTTGGAGTTTAAAGTTGCAGCACTTAAGAGGGAGGTGGATATTCTGAGAGCATCTGTCCGACAGCACAAGGAGAAACTGCAACAAGTGCATGAACTCCTAGCGTCTAAAGAACAGGTGCACAGGTATGCATAAAATACATTAAGAGCAGAAACTGAACAATTTAACCATATTAAGGCTCTGTGTGTATCAGACAGAAGCACTATGCTGGACAGGTAAAGGTGATTGAATTTTCACCAGCTCCTTTTAGATTTTGAGATGAAAGTAATAGTGTAGTACAGTATTTCATTTTAACATATTAACAATTTAACCACTGTCATATTTATGAGTAACTGGCCAATTTTAAGCAGCGAGAGCCTGTGTGGAAGGTATCTGCGCTTCTCTGTGTCTTGGCATGCAAGATTTGTATTCGTTCAACTTAAAAGAAAGAGTTTCAAAAATGAAGATTCAGAATACCAGAAGATCAGTGACCTAAAATGACGATTCACTAAGTGAACCCTTGTAAAACAAAGAACGGGCATACTGTTAATGACTTTTTGATTAAATAATAATTTCCAGTTTCTGGTAACTCTGTAATCACAGTTAAATAGTTACATTCAAATCATTATGATGAAACATGTTTATTTTTCCATATTAATTGGTTAGAAAGGAATTGGAGTCCAGAGTAACTCTGACTGGCCCTGAGTTCAGAGAAGCCTTGGCGAGGGAGGTGGCAGTGGTGGAGCAAAGACACTCTCATCAAGTAACCGAACTGCAAGAGAAGATGGCAGCCATAAGGCAGCAGTACAGCGAGTTGGAAGATGAGTTCCGCATGGCTCTCACCATTGAGGCTACAAGGTTTAAAGAGGTATACAAGACCCATTGTAACCCTTCAGTCTACTATCTTGCATTTTGTAAGACACATAGCCCAAATCTGTTAAATATTTAATATTCTACATAACTATTCCCAAACCTAATGCATGTTAGTGATTCCAGAAGCTTGCTGTCTATAACCATCATTGTTTAGTTACAGGCCATTTTGCTCCAATGTAAAATGTGCTCCACCCAACAGAAAAAACAAAATGTTTGCACATGCATTGAATAGACCTTCATCTTAAAAGCTTTAAAATTACACCTAAAACTCAGATCATATTTTGCACTGGAGTGATGAAAGTCACCCAGTTAATATTCTTCTCTAGTTTCCCTGAGCAGACACCCATAGTTAAAATTAATGACACGGCTGCTGATTCATTTAATTAATTTGTAAATACTAAACATTGAGATTGAATGCTCACTTTCCTTTCTGAACATGGATTGAATGTAACCTACGCTGTGTTGAAACCATGTGTAAAGGAGAACAGAAGTGTTTTCCTTAGTAGAATATAACATAAGGCAAAATAAAGTGAGAAGAAAAATTTGTAACTTTGTAAGTTTCTGTCAAAGACACTAAATAAATCCTTCCTTCTAAATGTTAAATTCCCAATTCAGTGATTACCTTGGTGCTTTAGTCCCATCACTGTCATAAAAGGGGTCATTAGGTCCTGACAATAAGAGGAATCACTTTCATTTGAGGAATGTCCTTGTGATGCAGTGTGTTGCTAATGTATTGAACCTTGGAAGACCACTCTCTCTCTCTCACCATTCAGTGCATCCTCACAGTGTTCCATTATGTTAAGGTCCACAATGGTTTTTATTCTTTGGCTTGTGGGAGCACGAGTTCGAGTTATACTGTATTTCTAACTGATCAAAATAAAGATATTGACAGTTTTTTTCATGAGAATAATGGCTGTTTTTAGTCCCTTCTCTTAGCATAAATAATGTTCAATGTACTAAGCTTAAAATCCAGGTAGGTGCCTTGCATCATCTCGAAAAAGTAAACCAACCTTTTCACCTTATAGGGAAAAAAAATGCTGTAGAAACATTGGATCTAAAGTCAAATGCTTAGTCCCAAAATCGATTTGGCACTAAACATGACAAAAACAGCAAGAAATTATTCAAAAACAATGAAAAAATATACTTTTGTGTAACTGTGAGATGTTATGTGTTCTCTTTGAGCTAGGTAAAAGAAGGCTTTGACCATGTGTCAGCAGAGTTATTGGAACACAAGAGAGCCTTGGCTAAGTTCCAGCAGAAGGAGAAGCAGTCTGCAGTTTTGGTCCAGGACCTAACAGCCATGGTGAAAGAGCAGAAAGCAAGAATAGCAGAGCTGGTAAAGTCCAAACAAGAATCTGTCTCGGAGTTGAAGGTATGAGTCCATGCAGCTGTGTGAGCATTAATTTGAAGCAGTTATACTGAATGCAAGTATAACACAAAGAGAAAAAAGTAGAGAGGTGCTGAAAATTGTATACATGTCTGAGTTACAGTCCAATGTATTCATGGCTGCAAGCATTCCAGTGTTCTTTTGAAACGTCAGGTTTCACGGTGACACCCGAGTTGCAAAATTGGTAGGTTCACTTATTCAAAGTTTAGTTTCTGCTCTACGGTCCGCATGTTTAGATTTCAAGCTTGGGTCATGTGGACTAACTAATTGTGACTGGGATTCCCCAAGCACAATTATTTGAGATTGGTCAGAGTTTTCTCAGCTCCTAGACTGATATTAAACCCTGAAGCTTCCCAGGCACCCGTTGGCTCTCAGTTACATCACTTCTCCAGTCGGTGCTGAACCTCTTGTTTGTCTTTGTAGAGCTTACAAAAATTAACTTTTTAAAATGAATGTTAATTATAATGAGGAAAGTACTTTTTCTGGGTTCAAATTCATATGCTAAATTGTAAAACGGGTGCACTAACCACTGCTTTTCTTTATTATAATCAGTATCCTGTAAAATGTAACATGTTTGTCTTATGTTTTGCAGTTCACATTTTAGTTATTAATAAATACAAAACTATTCAAAGCCTGACAGCGGCACATTGAGATTTATTGACTGCTTTATCCTCAAGTAACATGACTGAGTACTGTGCATAGCATTTAATCTCTTTCAAAGTAACCTTCACTGTCTACACAATGTAAAATAATTTATACACTTTTTTGTAATTAATATTATTATCGTTATCAATTCTTTTGAGAAATAGGTCTGGCAGTTCTTTCATATTGTATGTTACAAGGTATAATCAGGGAGGGTGGAAAATGCTCTGCTAACAACTGTCATTTTAAAATGACATAATTGAGGACAATGACAGACCTTGAGCCTTCTTCACACTTCGAGATGGTTTTTATATTTCTAAATCATTTAAAGTTAATTCCCAGGTCATGATAAAGCAACGAGTTGGCACAGCATTTTCATGCCATTAGGAAAATGGAGTGTGTAATGTTAACGAATTAAGGTTTATTTATTCCATGATCGTCCTTTAGGTCACTTATGAAGTCTGTCATATTTTGATATTGATATTCTTGTTTATAGAGTCAAATACGATCTTTGGAAGCTGTGGTGGAAGAAGACAAGAAACAAAACGTTCAGATTGAGATTCTCAAAAGGGACAAATCGAAGCTGATTTCACAGCTCACTGCCCAGGAGTCCGTGATTGATGGCCTCAGAGCGGAGAGGAGGATATGGGGGCAGGAGCTGGCACAGCAAGGTGCAGGGGCAGCAAAGGGGTTAATCAAGAAATCATCCCTACTCGGGACCTCAACCTGAAATGTCCACTACTGATAAAAACTCATACTTCTAAAAAATGATAGTCATTAATATCACGAATACAATCAGATTCTTTATTTTTCTGATAAAACATGACTGTACAGCATCATATTTTTACTTCAGTTTTACCGACTACAATGTTATAAGCACGAGCCCATGTCAAATACATATAACTAAAGATTTTAACTCCAGACATTTCTATAGTTAATGACCAAAGATTCAGTTTTTGTTACTAGCTGACTCAACATAAACCATTAGCTCTAACCTATGGGAAAGAACAGTAACTGTTTGGTTACCTATTGAGCCACCTTTTGAAAAAAAGTGGGATTCAGTAAAATAGACCTAATTTTAACATTATTCATCGTTTTAAATTGTCAAGTACATGGCTTTTATGACCATGATTAACACTTTTAATGTGTTAATCAACTTTCTGAACAGGAAGCATTTTAAGGCCTTTTCCTCCAGGGCAAAATTCCTTTTATAATTTCTGAATTACAGTAATTGTGAATTTAAAGGACAAATGAAGAAATGGATGTGACTAAAAGATTAATATGTTTCTCCTTAAATAGGCTTATGGAAAATGACAGTTCAAGCGCTATCTTTTCTTAACAGTTGTTGAGTTTTACTTTAATTCCATGTGTCTGCTTTAACATTAGACAGGTTAAAACATGTTAAATGTAATTTCAGACTTTCAGTACAATTGGAAAAGTATAAGGAGCTCTGTTTCTACATTAAGAAAATCATATGTAAAGTCATTCCAAAAACATGATGAATTATTTTTGAATTATAAGTTGGAGAAAATAATTGCACTGGTATGAAGAAAAAATATTTATAGCAGAGATTGCTGGAAAATCTCAAAGTTTGTCTTCGCTACTTGTTTCTTCAGGGTTCTGACACATCAGGGAAAACAATTCACGCACCTGCTGTCCTACTACAATACAAACTGATCTCCAGTTCCACCTTGTGGCCATTCTGGCATTGCACCAGTGGAGAGCAGGGATTACTCGGGTCTAGATCAGAGTTCATACAGTGTCTTCTTTCTTTCCTTCTACCCTGCTTCTTTGAATTTTCCCTTGCGTTGAGTTTTAAAGGTATTTTTATACCTATATGAGTTTCAAGTCCATTTTAAATCCAGCTGTCAAAGATGCCAGTAGAATCCCAACTGTCATACACGTTAAATTATTAATTATATTAACGCAGCGAGGGATTAGGCTGAAAGAAAATAGAGAGACACCTGAGGACTGCAGCTGGTCAACCCTGGAGTGCACTTACAGACTCACCACCTATTACATATATAAATATTATAATATATTATATATATAATACATAATTCTGAATTCATAATTTAATATTGCATGTAAGCAACTAGATGTTTCAGTGTTAAAATAAGCATTATTAAGCATTTTGTTTATTTAAACACATTAGACATTACACCCATTATTATTAGAACACAATTTCACATTTCAATCAAATATGTAAAATATCTACAGTAAATGTGCTAGATGCTTGGAAGATATTTTATGAGCAAATTAAATTAAATTAAGTTCTGAAAAAAAAAACAGCTTTATCTGCCTTGTTTTAATATCTTCAGCTGCAAAAAAAACATTAAACACCTTGGTGACTTGCATGAACAGAAAGTAAATTTATCAGTTCCAAACCTTGGCAAGATGCCCCAGTATCTATAGAGAACCATGTTAAAATGGTAATGTACATTTGTCTTCACAGGGGCTTCACTGGCACAGGACAGAGGCAGACTGGAGGCCAGGATCGAAGTCCTTTCTGGTGAAATTGAGTCATTAAAGAAACAGAGTGAGCGTGACAACGATGCTTTGAAGATCAAAGCTAAGATTGTGGAAGACCAAACAGAGACTATTCGGAAACTGAAAGAGGTAAAAGTGACACTTGTGGTCGATATCTTCTTGGTGAATCACACCCTACACTACAAACTGCTCTTCCTCTAAAACAGTTTACTTAAAGTTCATTCACTCACACTGTTAAAGTTAATGGGTAGGTACAGGTTTGGAAGCCTTTGAAAGTACTTGCAGTTTTCCAAGTATTACTGTTAATAAAATGAATAAATACATTGAGATACAACAATGTAACATTACAAAATGTATGGATATGAATACTGTAAAGAAATGTCTGTATATTCAGAAACGCAAAAATAGCAGCAGTATAACACATTATAGCTAAGTGCCTGTCATGGTGGGGGAGGGAGGGTAATATTGCACCAGCATGGCTTCACCTGTGTGGGGAATATGAGCTGTTTGATTATATATACAGTAGATCAATGATCCCCACACATTTGATCAAGGTCAAAAATTCAATTCAAGGAGTTCTCTGTTGAGCAGTGTTGCTTCATCTGTAAGTTTCTTCTTCTCTCTTAAAGGCTGTACAGGAAAGGGATGAACAGATTAAGAAACTCCGTGAGGAAATCTTGCAGGCCCAGAAGGCCTTCCAGGAGCAACTGGAAGAAGAGAGGGGGCCAGTACTGGAGCTCCGAGAGCAGGTGGAACAGCTGACTTACAGGAAGGAAGAGTTAAAACAGCATCTAGTGGAGAAAGAGACTGAGCTACATGAAGTGAAGAAAGCTTACAGGTACACATTATCTGAGTTCAAACACAAGCTATTTAGTGTTTGTAGTTAGAAAAAGGCTGGAGCCAAAGAGAATTTAACACCAATAACACCAATACTTAGTATACAATTTACTGCTATTTCACTGAATAGCCCTTAAAACAGAATACATTCCCTTTTATGTCCAAGCGCCTAGCACAATCTTTCTTTTTTTTCTCAATTTGGAAATTTAACTGATAATCTGACTAAAAATAGTAGTTTCTAATTTTTCAGAGCAGAAGAAACTTTTCTTAAATTTAAGTGAGGGTCAATTTTTTTTTAAATAAAGAGAATACTTGTATAGTCAATCCATAACTTTTCTGTGTATATCAGTTTTGGTATCTCACCTTTCATATAGATTAATATGAACTAGCAAGATAAGTGCTGAAATGATTTTCCTTTTAAAGAACCTCAATACATATGCACTTTCTGATTTGTACATGAGTTTATTTACATAATTACTAATGATTCTCACTTACTAGTGGTTACTTGACATGCTTATATTTGTGTTGTTCAAAAATAATGTGCAGATAAGTCATTGCAGTTGGTTTATGAATTTTATAAAAAACATCAGCATCATTTAACGGGTCTGTATATCAGTATTTTACATTATTTATTTACACAGTACTTTACAATCATAGTGAACTTTGCTTAAACATCTTTGCATTTAATTATGTTTTAATTTTTCTGCTGTAGTCCCGTTTATTATGCATGTCAAATGTTCTACATAAGGAGGATTTGTTCTCTCAGCTAATGGATAATTGTTGTTGTTGTTGTTGTTGTTTTTTTGGTGACATTGTAAGCAAAACTGGAAAATATTTTACATTTGATTTTCATAACACCTTGCTTGTTGTCATAAAGTAATCTTGGTGCCATTGTCTTTATTTTCAAACCATTGCAGTGCTATGAATAAAAAATGGCAGGACAAAGCCGAACTCCTGACCCACCTAGAAGCTCAGGTGAAGCACATGAAGACTAACTTTGATGCAAAAGAGAAAAGGCTAATAGAAGAAAAAGAAATGTGCCTCCAGAGGCAAAAGTAAGTAATAAAATAGACATATTATGAAAATGTCTGTACCTTTCCAGAAAAAAAGATTGCAGGCAAATGTTTATGCTTTTCAGAAAGGCAGACTATAGAGGGACTTTTGTTCATTTATAATGCATAAATGCACTGCACTGCAGTGCTTGCAAGAAACTAAAGTAGTATTTGCCATCATTATTTAAATTTTCTCACGTACAACATTTCAACATTTTGTCTTGACAGGCCCTTTTAAGATCTTAATATAGAAAGTTACTTTGAAACTTTCTATTGATTTAATTTTGTAATACCCATACATAAGGGCATAATATTTTAAATGGTTATCATATTGCAGTAATCAGATGCATGTAATTTTAAATATACAAAGAGTGAATTGATTTTCATTTTGACAAAATCCAAAAGAAATTGCTTATTAAAAAAATTGACTTGAAAAATATGCATTTCAGAGGGAAAATGCAGACTCGCAGGACAAAATGTACAGTATCTATGGTATAAGTATAAACTAGTATTCACAGTATGGCTGTGGATGGTTTTTATGTAATGCCTAGTTATTTTTCTGTTTCATATTCCCAGTTTTAGAGCTGTAAACCTACTTTTTGTTTTAAGATCTTTTTTGTCTGGTAATGTCAGTAATATTTTACATTTGGTATGCATTTATTTATAGGAGTCATCACAGGTATAAGGTTTATCATATGTGTATTTTTCCATATGTGTACTCTGGTATTTTAGAGATGCTGTGGGGAAACTTCACTCTATAGATGATGCCTTCAGAAGACAGCTGGAGTCAGTACAGACAGCACATCAAGCAGAGCTGCTTCACTTGGCCACTGAAAAGCAAAAACAGATAGAAGAAGCAAATCAGAAGGTAATGATGCAAGTCCAGGGACTTAAAAATATTCAATTCTTGTTTTGAAGTTCTGCATTGTTGCATTACATGACTGTAGATACTATACATACTTATTGTTTTTAGATTCCCACTTAAAAAAGTCACAGGTATAGAGACTTTAGTACTTATAGAGAGTATAGTGGTATATACAAGCCATAACTGACGTGTCCTGTATAAAAAATTGAAATTTGCTTATACACTATGCTGTTGTATATGTCGGAGGCATTTTGAAACTGATCAGCTGACAAAAGCTGTCAGTATGTTTGTATAACTATTGTATAATTATTCCAGGTGTAATAACCCTAAATGTAATAGCAGCTCTATGAAGCTGAAAACCATGAAAGTGCTAGTTCATTTTTGATGACTCTAATTACATCTTCTCTAAAATTAAAGGAAAAAAGTATCTTTCAAGTGTTGTAAATGTAAAATGTAAAAATATGTAGCACAAAACAAAGTGCTGGACTTCCCATTGAAAAATTCAAGAAACCTCATTTACTGCCTTGAAACCCATAGGTGTATCTTGACTCTAAAAACACCACAACAGTGATCCCTGACTGATAACTCTGAACAAAATTGAATTTGGCATGTACTGACCAGCTGATGTCTATATCCATCTATAACCTGTCATCTCTGTCTATCAGTCCACTCTCCCAGTCTACTGTAGATACTGTAGGTAAATGGTTAGTTAAATACTGTGGTCAGGGTCTCAATGTTTAATCAACATTTGTGATGCTTTAGGTGTCAATGTTTTGTCTTGCAAAGGTATTTCAAGTGGAAGGAGAAATGAGACAACTTCTAGAAGAAACAGCAAGCAGCAAAAGAGCAATGGAGGAGAAAATGAGAAGACTCACAAGTGTCCTGAGAGACTTCCAACAGTTATAAGGGTGTTTCCTCTAGACCTTACATATGTGTTTTGGACACCCATGCCCTATGTAAATGTTTGGACGTGATAACTATTTGCTACTAAACCACTGTAATAAATCTTTTTCATTGTTCACTTTTTATAAATCAGTCAACCATAATATTAAGATGTAGTTGTTTGCAGAGAATGTAGAGCCCTTCATTGATGTGTAGAGTCCAGCAAAAATCAAATACTGATTTCTGTCCAAGAATTAACATTGTAGATTTGTTTTGTATTTATTTTTGTAATAGAAGTTTTTATATTTTAATATATTAACTTGTTAAATAGTGCTAATGTATACAGAATTCATTAAGCACTTTGGAAACAAGTTGTTTTCGAAAATAAACTCTTTGATTACACTTAAAGGCAAACATTCCATTTACATTTGTTTTTTTTCGGCCTTGCATAAGCTCAGAATAGAAATCCATATTTCATACTTATAAGTCCTTTTATAATGATATATGCAAACCAAAGTACTGACACGTCATATACTGTAGGTTCCTGCAGTATTAAATGTTACTTAACCGGAGGGTGTAGACAGATTAAATGAAGTGATGTTTAAATTCAAATAGAAAATCAGATCCTGACACCAGCTTGCTTTGCAAGCAATTTACAAAAGTAAATAACTGTTTTTCCCTTATTGTTAGGGAATAATGAGTGGTAACAAAGAGGCATGTGATCTCTGTGTACCCAACACAGTGAGGAAATGGAAAAATAAGTCAGCAAACTTAAAAGAGGAACAACTAATTATTGATGAGCAATCAATTCTATTATTTATTTACACGTACTGTGAGTATCTGGCAGTAGCCTTTTACAGAACTAGGAAACGGAGCTAAGCCTTGCAGATGAGGCACAGATGCCTTGCAGAAAAATGGGGAACCTCTTTCGTGCACAAGAAGACGGACCTATGCAGGACTAAATCACTCCCTAAACAGATACAAAGGAGAAAAAATTCCCTTATTCCAAACTGGCATCACAATAAAAGCGAGAGATTTCTTTAGCCCGGTAGATACCACAAATAGAAAAGAAATATTCCTATATCAATAAAGCAACAGCCCCTTACCTGAATATTAAAATTTGACTCTTCAGTGCTCCAGTTACCAGTTTGTGTTTCGTATTATGGCTTGCAAAAACAGCAAATATTTTATCTTGTGTTCTGACTGCATATTTCTTCATGCAGCTACTGTACAACCCTTTAAAATTCTGTAACTAACTTCACGGATTAAGCACAAACGTTGAAATAACGATTAATAGGCCTTTGTAAATTTATAAAATCGAAAATTAAAATTTAAGGTATTGACAGTTCATATCAGAAATTGATATGATACTGGATGCCATTCAATTGATAACAATTTGATTCATAGTCAGTTTAACTTTTATTTGATTGGATGTAAATCAGATATAAAGCTTTTTTCCTTTTCAGATGTGCAACAGAGATGTGTACCACCATGTAGAAGTATACCATTAATGGCTCTCAAACGCTTAGGTAATGTTTTGGTATGGTATTGGTCTTTTTTTTTTAAGAAAGGCTTTCATCCATGTTCTGCTATACGGAGGATCTTCGGTTATTTGGTTGACTCGTGTATTTTGCGATGCATAAAATAGGCTCGGGTGGAAAAGAGTATACAGATAAGGGACGAATCCTCAAATTTATATCGCCGATCTAGGTTATGTAGTCCATTTCGCATATGAAAAAATTGGAGGATTGGCAAAAAATTTAGAAGAAGCTAAGAAAATTAAAACAAAAACAGTTCAACATTAGGTAAAAACCTAGCACGTAACATTCCATGTAGACAGAGCAGAGTTATTACATACAGGTAGCAGAAACATGAACTAGAAATATTAGGAAACATGTCTTGACAAGGTAGACATGAAAAACATGTGTGTACGTTGACACCTGCACTCGAGCAAGGGAAGGACAGTGACTTTCGTTCTCACCTGCATTTTCCCAAACTAATGATAACAATAACGATGAATGTGAAATATTATTGGTACAATAATAAAAAGGTGCGGATCTTAAATCCACTCAAATATCTGAGAATCCGATTAGTACAATTTTAGTGTTTTTCCGACATGAATTTTTTGTAACCTTGTTAGTTTTCGAATCATTTTCAAAATAGCACTATTTAGAGTTATTGACTACATCAATAATAATAATGGATGGCAATGTGCCCAACTATGTGGGCTATTTTGGAATTTTGACCGAAAACGTTTGACTCTTTTTTTTTAAATCTAGCCAATGCGAGGAAATAAATTGGGGAAAAAGAACAATATTAAGCTAGAACGTCAGAAATGAAATCAATAGATGTCTAAAAATTGACCGATTACAGGAGGGCACGTTTTAATATTAAGGTATGTTTGCACCCATGTTTTCGAAGATGGCTTGTACACTGGCTTTTTCCAGCGGCTCGATGAGTTCCTCCTATCAACTACTGTAGTAAGCCAAACAGGCGAGAAGGGACAAGTGGCCTCCTTTCGTTTAACCTTTCTTGGGTGGTGCTGTTCTTTTAAATGTCCGCTCGTATTTTTAACAGGTGAAGTGGAGTGTGTGCGCTTCTTTTTTCCTCGTGTGCGGTTGCTTTGGCAACAGTCATGCAGCGTCATTTCCTGCTTGAACCTGTGCTTCCAGAGTGGTTTGTACAGGGGGGGTTGACCAAGAAAGTAATGATCTCGGTGACCTGAGCCTCATCCCGGGACAGTGTAACAACAGCCCTGGTCGGCACGGCGCTTTGAGCTGGGGACAATGGCGGAGTCCGTGTTCTCCAGCCCGCAGACCCGCAGCCCGAGCGGGTCGTATCGCTCCGAAAAAGGTTTGAGTCTCCTCACCACCAAGTTTGTGTCCCTTATGCAGGAAGCCAAGGACGGCGTGCTTGATCTCAAAGTGGTCAGTGTTCCTTCGTTCGCATTTGAGTTTCACCAACGTGTCCTACGTACTTCCTCTTCTTGTTGCCTTGGACGAGCCTGTTTTTGGTTTCCACGTGGTGTGTTGCTCCCACAGAAGAACCCTATTTTGGTCTTACTCGCTGCTGTGGGCAGCTTTCTCATTCCGCGTATTAAAGCCACCCATGGTTCAGTCAGCAGCTCTGTTTTGATCTGTGTGCCTGTTATGTTTATTTTCATTCCAAGATGGTTTGCCCATGGGCTCCTTGTTGGTTTCATTTTAATGTCCAATCCCGAAGGTCCCAGCTGTGTATTTAGTAAATTCGTGTATCGAACCCTTGAGTGTTGCGACTGAAATTCGTTTCCATTTGACATTTACTTTCGCGACGTTACGACTTTAACTATGGCCATAGTGGGCACTCGCTCACATCCATTCCTCCTGCTGAGTGGCACAGTTCAAGAGACGGAAGGGGTACATACTGTATGGACCTTTCTTACAAATACAGGCTTAGATTGGCTTTGTACACGAGTAATTGTAATCATGGTCATTATTAATAATAGTACATTGCATTAATTTACTGTTCAGTTAATGTAGGGATTTAGTAAAGCCCGAACTGAGCTATGATTATAATAAGCATAACATACAGAAATACAATCAAAAATAAGAACAATCTTCATATCGCTGTTGTAATATATCGTATCACAATGAAGCATAAGACTTTTATGCAATGACTAAAACATGTCTGAACAGATCTTCCTTCTGAATCGTATTAAAGTTATTTTCCAAGTGCAGTACTGTAATTTTGAACAATGCCTGTGTACTACATTGACAGAAAATGAATTTTCTAGAGGAATGTAAACTCATTGTTCATGAAAACACTTTTGTATTTAATTAACAAGACTCCCCATTCATGTTTTTCCAATGATCTTTATTAATTAAAGAAAAGACTTTAGAAACTTTTTTAAATGTATTGGTAATGATTGATGGCAGCAATAAATACATGTACATGTTTTTCAACATGAAATTATATGGGACCATTAGTATAAACGGAATTTAATAAAGGATCACTTTGCGTTCCATATTTTCTGTTCAGTATTATTCTGAACATTCATAGAACACTTTGTTTATTGTTTGATTTTTAGATTTACTATTTTTAAGGAATGCTTGTTTGATACCTCTGGGTTTAGTGATTGGCTGTGTTTAGGTGAGAAATGTAACCTTTTTAGTGGTTTTCACTGGACCTAATTATTTATAATGCAGTAGGTAATCAAAATTATTTTCTGTAAATTAAACTTGTAGCCAAACAACTGGACAGTATAATTAAAATAAAATAACTTTCAATTGAATTGGAACGTAAACATGCCATATAAAACCAAAAATGGTCCCTGAGACTTAAGCCTTACATTCTAATGTTCCAGTATTATAACCTTTATTATTAAAATTTATTATTAAAAGTTAATATAAATAAATTATGCTGTAAAACCATTAATTTTGTGTTTTGGTAAAACATGTCCTTTCCCAGAGAGTAACTATATTTCCTTGTCTTGATAGCTTTTATTAATACAGTAGAATTTTAACAAATACATTAGAGTACCCTGTTTGTTTTGTTGTGTCGCAATGGGTCAGTGCATTTCTGCAATTGTAGTTTCTTTGTATTACAATTTAACTTAGAATGATTGTTTCTGGTCACGGCACACGTAGTTTTCTTATTCATTCCTGACCTATTTTTCTACTGTGGAATTGTAGTTCTGCTTGTACAGCTTGTTATTTAAATGAACAAGTAAAGGTTTATTCCATGCTGAAAAGAAATGAAACTCATCATTTTGGCTGTGGAGCCTTCTTCGGGTACCACACCCGAAGAAGGTTTTACAGCCGAAACATTGCATTGCTTTTCTTCTCTTTTCAGCATGGAATAAATCTTTACTTGTTCCTTTGCAGCCTACGCATGCTGACGCAGCTCCCTACTTGTTATTTAAATATAAATGCCTATTGTGGTGCAAAAGAACCCCAGTACAGTCGTTCTTACAGGTCATCCTAAATGACCTGTAATTTAAAGATCAAGAGCACTTCAAGTTATTGATCATTTAAGGAATGTTTCAAAGTAGAGAACTCTAGTCTTTGAGGGCTGAAGTATATTCTAAGTTTTATTCGAAATTATCTTTAATTATATTGTATAATTGAAGATACCTCCTATTTAATTGATCAATTGATCAATATTGGATTGGGGTCTTCAGGACCAGAGTTGAAGAGCCCAGGTCTAGAGTATAGTCTGAGCATCTCTTGACGGGTTACAGGGGTATTCTGGTTTTAGCCATAGGGACTGTTTATTTTGATATATTTTGCTTTTTATTAGGCAGCTGACAGCCTTGCTGAGTGGCAAAAGAGAAGAATATACGACATCACCAATGTGCTTGAAGGAATTGGCCTTATAGAGAAGAAGACTAAAAACAGCATTCAGTGGAAGTAAGTTAATGGCATGGAGGGATGTTGTTTATAGTCACAGAACATTCCCCGAAAATCCTTCCCGATACACCATTCCCAAAATTGATTTATTTACTGAGATAGTATTCTGTAATCATGTTTATTTTGTTCCTCACACTGAAGAGGTGTGAATACCAGGTGCAACACCAAAGAAATTACAGACCGGGTACAGTTTTTAAAGGCTCAGATTGAAGAACTGGAAATGAAGGAAAAAGAACTGGACACTCAGAGGACCCTGCTTCAGCAAAATACAAAAAGGATCTTGGATGATCCTTTGATCAACAGATATCCTTTTTTAAAATAGGTGTTGAGTAAATATTGTAGGAGGGAAAATATGGTACTTCATATAATGCACATTAGTTTTAGAAAATGCAAGTCAGCATGTAATATATAAGGTAGTTAGAGCAAATTTTCAAAGAACATTGTAAATTGTATTTAATATATGGGGGGCTTTGTTTAATACAAAACTTCACATCTTGTTTTAATTCCCTTTGCATATTGTCTATAACAGACTGTGGAATGATGTTCCAGATATCCTGCAATTCTTCCAATGTGCTTGACTTGCATCTGCATTATCCATGTAATTCCAAATGGGCTGGGGTGTTTGTAACAGAATCTTGTGGGCATCTTTATACATTTTCCACCAGCATTTTTGCATTCCAAACAATTTTCAGTGCAAAGGCTTCACTTGGGATCACTTTCATGTAGAATCCCTATCCTATTGGAAATAATGGCTACTGTACACTTTGGGTATCATGTTATTCACGGTTTTCCATTTCAGGAATCTGGCCACCATGTTATATGTAAACGTTCTGCAAATCTTCTGGCCACAGTCATAATGCATTTCTTATCAGCCACATATTGAGAAACATTCATTGAAACCTCCCGGGAGGATAACTGGTATCATGA
Source organism: Lepisosteus platostomus (assembly GCF_059453375.1). Lineage (NCBI taxonomy): Eukaryota > Metazoa > Chordata > Actinopteri > Semionotiformes > Lepisosteidae > Lepisosteus > Lepisosteus platostomus. Next base: position 54,244,182 of record NC_142618.1, read on the forward strand.
CCATTTTCCGTGGTGGAAATAATTTGGTAGCTGCAGTTTTATAAAGGCACCTTAAAGATATTCCTTTTCCTTAACATATCAAACATTTGCGTATGTGACGCATGATGATATCTGTAATGCCTTCGGTGGTGAGTATATCTTTTTAAATTTCATATTACAAATATATTCTTAAGGGGAAGGTTATTTTGATAAATACATTTTAGATTTTGGTATTCATCTGAACCATACATGCCTTTGTTTAGTGGTTGGCATTTTCATTAAAAAACTAGTATTGGCACTAATTAATTATATCCTCCTGATTTGAAATAGCAATTTTTTGTGTCAGTTTGGCCTAACAGCTACGAACTTTGCATTCACCCACAGTTGAGGATAAGGAAGTGTAGGCAAACTCCTCCAATTTGCCCACCTTTGATCCTCTCCACTTTTTAACACGCCACAGGCTGTGCAGGCCCATGCAAGGGGTTGGGTACCAACTGGGGGAGATCCTTGTCCCTCACTCACAGCACTGCATGCCTGCAAACACCCAGGAGCCGACAGGGGTCAGTGTCTCACTGAGATCCAAAAGAACCTTGACTGACTAATCCCAGCCTCCCCAGTGCGGCGCTGGGAATCGCAGTCATGGTCAGCTTGTGAGATGACCCAGGCTCTAGCCTGTACACTGGTGATCCGCTTTAGTGGTTGAACCACTCTGGGAGCCCATGTGAGCATGACAAGTGATGCTCTAACAGTGTTACAGCGTTATGAGTAAAACCATCTTGAAGATCAAACTGGAATTGAAATCCAGTTTTAAATCAGGTTTCCAATTACATTTTAAGTAATGGTATAAGAGCATGAAATCCATTTAGCCTTGTCAATGCCGTTGACAGTTTTAAAGTTTAGAATCGGGTCCCTTCAGGGTCTTCTGTGCTTAAAACTAAAAAGGATCAAGATTTTAGTGTATGATATTCCTTTAAGTCCAGTTTTATTGATTCTGCAGTTTTGTAAATGATGTCTTGTACATTGTAGAATTTTAATATAACAACCTGCATTTTTTAAATTAAAATTCTGTGTATTCATGACTGTTGTTTCTTGTTAATTCTATTAACAGTTATGTACGCATAATCTTCTAAATCCATTTTCACTTTTTCCTAGAATCCTGTTACAGAATACTTTTACCATACAGCCAATCCTCTATAAAAACTACTAGTTCAGTTTTTAGTATCATTTGGTAGGACTCTGCTCTTTAGTATAGTAATTTCTCTAAGCATTCTAGAAGTAAGTTGTGACTTGGTCTAATATTTTTTTGGTTTTGTCACACCTTTTAAAAAATTGATGCTACATTAGTAGTTTTAAAACCATTGGATTTTTATACCTATTGTGATTGGGAAAAACTGTTTAGATGTTAAATTAAAAGCACTCTTTTAAAAAAATCTGACAAATATTACATTATTTTGTTATATAGTTACTGTTTTTTTTAAATCTATCCATTTCTACCAGTAAAGCTATGTGCCAGCTTAATGCCTGCCCATATGATTGAAAAAGAATGTAAATGGTTTATGAATCTGTATTTTCCCCATGCTATGAAGTAGTTAATATTTTGTCTCCTTTTGTGAATGGGATGTATTAGATTAATCTTATGCTTAAGAGTGTTTGTCATACTCAAATCAATATTCAGTGTTTTATAGATATAGCAAGCCTATGATGATTTTGCCATAGTTTGAGGCTACTCATTTAATGTTTTTAAAATCGCTTCTGTACATTATGGAGTGCTAAAAGCAAGTGTGATTGTCCATAATCACTATAATTTGGATTACTTTTCCCAAAGGTGACACACTGCTGGCTGTTATTGCTCCCTCTGGGACACAGTTAGATGTGCCTGTCCCTGAACCGGTACGTAACAACCTATAATGGTAATTTATTATTATATATTTTATCTTGTGAACACTGCACTCAGTGGAATTAGGTTCTTTCCAAGAAAGATTGCCAGTTGAGAAAAACCTTTCATACTCTTGTGTCTTGAAAATTGTGGTAAAGTGCTTTAAATATATTGTAAATTTTAAGGCCATGTAATTTCTTTAATTCGGACAACTTTGCAGCCCATCATCCTGATACTGTGGTATCTGTTTTGAACATTTCTAGACATGTGGAAAATTGTGTAATATTGTGTAACAGGGAGTGGCAGGTCAATTACAGTCTTACCTTGCATCTAATGAGCACTTTGAACCTTTTCAGTGAAGCCTACACTGATTTTTTTTTTAATTAACACTTTAAGGTAATGATTTTCTGATGGCTTTGATTCTAAGTCACTTAATGTTTTTTTCTTTCTGTAACTGCTGCCAATTACAGCACGCTACTGCATCTCATGGAAAGTTATCTGGGGATCACTTCCCTTTATTGGTTTGGCTCCTTTTTGTCTACTAGAAGCCAATTTGTAAATCTCTGACAAATCTGATGTTATCCAGCTTGATCAGGGTGTTCCGCAAGGTTCTGCGCTGGGACCTTTACTTCCTAGTATTTACACATTACCTCTTGGTCATGTCATTCATCGAGATGGATTTGGGCTTTCACTGCTACAGTATACTGACGATACTGAAGTGCAACAGAACTTTAAAACTGTCATGTGACTGAGGTTATGCTCATAGACTTCCAACACCAGCTAAACAAAGTTGGTAACTTGAGTGTTAATGGTGCCGAAATAATTATGTCCAGAATTCCGTAGCTGTACTAACTAAAACTTACTTCCCATAAGCTTACCGCTCCATTCTGTGAAATACAGTGTCTCCAAGTGAAAGTCAGTGTTCTCCTGTTCAAGTGTAATGCGCCAAATAGTCCAGCTTCAGTTTGTCCCAAGGGACTTTTTTTTTGCACGAGCATAGTATAGTCCAGCTCTTAATCAGCTGATTCCAGCCTTATTCTACTTAAGACCAGGTATCCACACAATGAACGGTAAGAGCCTTTTCAGCATCTGTAGACTTCATTGCCCATATCTATTAAGGACACTGACAACTTTTTCAAAATGTAAATATTCCTCTTTTCACTAAAGTTTTAGTGATTAGTTTTAGTGCAGGTTTCACTAAGTCAGACTGATGTGCTTTTCCCCCTACGTTTATTATTGCTTTCCTTGTATATTGTGACCATATATTTGCAGTGTTTCTTATAAAGTGCTCATAATTGAATAAATTATTGTAATTATTATTATTTTTTTTTTTATAAGGGTCAAAATGGCCAAAAGAAGTACCAGGTTAACTTGAAGAGTCAGACTGCACCCATTCAGGTGATGCTGTTAAACAAACCCTCCAGCTCCTCAAAACCAGTGGTTTTGTCTGTCCCACCACCTGATGACCTTTGTGTTGTTCCAAGTCCACCAACCACACCAGCCAGTTTGGAGAAGTGCCACTCTTTCATTCCTGAGCATGCAGTCCCTTTACAAGAACAGTACATGACATCTGGAGTAGACTTACAAATCGGTATGTGCATTTCTTATGTATTCTAATACCAAAGGACTATTTGTATTTCCTCTTTCAAATGATAAATTAAAAAAAAGTGTCCTATGTTGCTTCTCAAATTTACTGCTGAGTGCATAGGGGGTAGGGTAATAATTTGTTAATGCAGTGCTTTCTGTGAGTGATTATTTTCACACCAAAATTATCCTGCAAGTGAAAATGGCAGACATGTCTACTTTCTTTAGCTTCTTATATTTTAAAGGGTTGTATAAATAAGTGTGTAAGTGAAACTGATTAGCAATATTAACTACCATTAGTGAAGATAAATGGATATTCATTAATCCTAGATGATATACTATAAACACATTGTTTTACAGTTTGTATTACTCTTAGCTTAGTGAATGAAGGGTGCCAATGCTTATATCACCAATTGTGCAAACATGGTACAGTTCTCAGCATTATCACTAGGAAAAAAAATGAATAAACTTTTTCTTTCTTTTTAGACTGCAGTGTCAGATCTCGTCCATGTTTAACGATGCCAGTTCCTTTAACTGCCACAGGCAGTGAAACAGAAAGTAATGATGATATTCAGCAGATTAATGCAGATGATCTGCAGACCCTGCTTCCCCTGGATGTAGGCAGTATGCTAAACATGAGCACTGTAGACCAGAGCAAAGAGGAAACTGAAGGTAAGACAGGTTCTGCACTTCATGGAGAACACAGAAATTAAAGCATCACACATTCGGTAGTGTTTGTTGAAATTAGTATTTGTTTTTATTTTCCCCTTCCCGAACATGGTTCATGTTTCTCTATAGATCTAATGTCTTTACCTCTTTAAACTCCAGAAAACATATGCAAAAACATAACTTTAATGGATTGCTTTTACTACAAATGTGATACTTCCCTTGTGATATGGACATTTCTGGTTTGTGCCTTGTTCATGTTAGCAAACATGAATAGGATCTGTGTGGCAAAAAGCCATGGAGGACAGTTACCTCCTTATAGTTGTTGGATATTACCTGTTACTTTACTGAAGAATAAAATGCAGTCATGCTTGCAGGTGTTGCAAATGTTTTGTTTTAGAAGTTTCTAATAATCTTTTTATTCACTTTTATTACACTTATGCCCTCGATATGTAAAATAATTTCAAAAATGGCACACTTGACTATTTTATCTGTATTTCTGATTATTATTTTTGTGCATTGTTAACCATTTCTGTGTGCTTGTTGAATAATACAAATGTCCGAACAGAAATTGAGATCACATGTAAAAGAATGATCTAGTGCAGAGATCTAATGTAAAAGAAACATCCATTACATCAGGGATATGTGATCCAGGGATATGTGATCTTACTTTACAATTTAGATTTCAGTCTTAGTTTTAACCAGTCGTTTTAACCTCAATTTGAACAAAAGTTAACTTGCCATTTTATGTGCATGCATTGCAGAGTCCACTGTTGGGGATGTATTACAGGAAATTATGTCTACTGAAGGTACGAATTACAGTATTTATATCGGTGACTGTGGTGGACTGGTGTTATGTCTAGGGTGTATCCCACCTTGAACCCATTGCTTGCCATGATAGGCTTTAGTTCCTATGTCTCCCTGTATAGAATAAAGCAATTAGAAAATGGTTTATTTAAAATATGGACTTTTTATGCAATATTGACCTTTGAAAATTTGTAACTAGAAAAGGGGGAGGCATGCTGTGCAAATGTGTATTTCAGTTTCAGGCCGTTTTCTCTCTCACTAAAATTTAGAAAGAAAATGGAATTGCTTATAAGAACATTATGATTACGTAAATTATGAAAGTGTTAAAGAATTCTTTATGTTAAAATTAGCTGTTTAAACTTCTTTAAAGCCAAAACTACTCTGATTTCACAGTCTTAATTTTTGATGGGAAATCTTTTCAGATATATTTAAAATCTGCTATTTGTATTTTATAAGTTCATTAGCAAGAATGGTCAAATGAAATTAAGATAATCCGTTAAAGTGAAATTATTGTGAATATAAAGCAATTAGTGTATACTGTTTTAATTAATATAGTTGCCTAGATGCTTATTTCACTATGTACTGCCTTAAATGATTGGCTTTGTTTAAGCAAGTTCAAAGCACTATTATTCATTTTGTTTTGAATAATAGATAGATTTTTCAACATTTGATGCATCTTGTATGAACCTTGTTCTCACAGTGTAACCTTACACTGTGATAGAAAACGATCTCTTACTTCCAAATGCTAGCATGCCCTAAAAAAGCAAATTCATTGAAATGTCTGAGATTTCAGTCTCTCCTAGCACAGCTGCATGCAAATCAAATAAGGGATATAGTAATTAATTCTGTTGTTGGGGGAGATCTGTATACAATTACTGCTGGTGTATCCATGGTAGTTAGTACAGTAGCTCTGAAAAAATAAGACAAATGCTTTGGAAACTGCATATCCACTTTATTTTTATTGAACTCTTCTGTGAGTAAAATCCCTATAAAAATCTTTGCAGTTATTCTATCCAAAATTCCTTATAACTCCCTTATTCCTTTACCTCTATATGTAAAGAAATCCACACCTTATCTTTTTTCTCATCTCCTCATCTTATAAAGAAAGAAATCTTTTTTTCTTCAGAAAAAAGATTTTTTAATGAGTCTCCTGAAAAACTGACTAATTTTTACTTTTGACAGTTTATAAATACTTGGATTTAATATAAAACATATCTATTGCTTTGCAGTTCTCCCTTTGCTGCAGCTTTCACCAAATCCAGAGTTGGGATACAGCTTCAACCTGAATGATAACGAAGGACTCGTTGACTTATTTGATGTACGTATTCTTAATTATTAGTTAAAATTATGCCTCGAGTATCATGACTACCTCTGCGATCATACCCTTTCTAATTTGTGACTGATGTGTATAGTGGTACTTATAACATCTCCAGTTACAGGGGGTTTTGATTTTTTTGTTTTCCCTTTACAAATAAAAGCTGTAAAAACCTCTCTACTACACGGTAAGAAACAAAATAGGAAGTCTTTTAATTGCTTTTTTTAAAAGCTTTTAGTCCATTTGGTGATGTTGGTTAAAATTAAACACTATCGTTCATTTTTGTCTTCTGTAAAGTTATACTTTAATATTTTAGATTATATGTAAAGTGTTTAATCTTTTGGTTTTTTTTTTACTTTTTAAAGTTTTTTTGCCCTTTTGAACCTGCCAGTCTTTTCTTTCTTTGTCCTTTACGTTTATGAAATCGATTACTGGAACCCTCAAACTTATATGATTTTAATGTTTTAATATTTGTCTTTGGGAGACTGCTACAGAGCAAATTTTTTTAGGTCTGAGTGACTAAGTACATTATGTCATTTTAAAGGCCTTTGACAACATCTTTGTTTCTAAGAAGTTGTTTGTGAAATGCAAGATCATCCATCATCTGATTCTGTGTCATATCTCATCCAGATCATATCTCATTCTTTTTTCGTTATTTATATATTAAAGCCATGGTTCTCATTTACATTTCTATCACATCCCAGTTTGTACCTGTCTTTGGTTACTCAGACCTAATACTTCAAGCATTTCTCCCAAACTGTGCTGCATTTAATTAACTTTTAATAAGGTGGAGGATTGGGGTGACCGATTTCATCTGTATGAATCCATAGACCATATACTGTATTTAATGTTCACTGAATAAAGTGCCTTTTTGAGTACTTGTGGGATTGTTCTTCCATGATTAATGGAAACTATTTTCTGTATTTTTTGTACAAATGTAAAATTGCACATTTTTAATAGACCAAAGTTTTACATGAAAATGTAAGAATAAAGCAATATATTGTTACACAGTTCATTCTGGTCTTTTTCATCAACTGATTGGTTATAGCTGAGAAAACAGCTGGGTAGTGTCATCCACATTTAGCATTTCAGTAGGCTGAACTTTGGTGACCTAAAGAAAAAAAGTGCACAAAAAACACCATAGGAAAGGTAATTAATCTTTTAGAAGACCACCAATGAGATAACAACAAAAGACCTAAAGATAATAAAGTCACACTAATATAATTACTAGTAATGAGTAAGCAGTCCTTAAGACGGTCAATTAACAATGCAAAATAAGGAAGAAGGAAATTTTAACATGGTTAATTTCAGTAACACCAATTTTCAGTTAACTACAGTGCACTGGCTGTATATTAAATTATTTTTTGGGTCAGATATTGCAAGTTTTTGTTACAATACAATGATATCTGCAAATCCATCTTATATTTGGCTAGTGAATTGCATTAGATTTTAGTCATCTTTGTATAGGTAGAACATCTTACCTGAGTCTGCAGTTTTGGTTTCTGCACTGTACATTTTGACAAACTTTTAACCTCCCTTTGAACATTGGTGAATATTTTGTTTATGTTGTCCACTTTTTCATTTTTACAAGCATTAATCTGAGAAAGCAAGCAGACAACAATGTAAATAATACAATGAATGAATGTACTCCTTTGAATAATTTCTTAGAATTTATTACTGTATTTTTTTCTTCAGTTTTATCAGTCATTTGAAAAAAACAAGTGGGCTCAGTGCTTTTTGGCTTCTGCCAATGCAGTCTGGTACACAATTGGCCCTTTATTTTACACAAGTTCCCACATTTCCCTAAGTCTTTAACGACAAAGTATGCATACTAACATCTCTCTGAAGTAAAGGATTCATTAGACTCTTTGTTTTATGTTTTGTAAATGCATCACACATTGTGAGCTGATGAAGTTTCTTAATTACAAGAATATTTAATCAAAACTGAGCTCTCACTCAGCTACATCTTTTGTTTTAAACTTGAAATCTTGAAAAAGAACAAGCTGCATAACATTGTGCTTTAATCTGGCTGGAAAGCACTAATTGATATCCAAGCATTATGGATCACAAGCTGAAAGACTGCATTTTTGAAAATTGACTGCCTAATGGTACTAAAATTGCAATTAACAGCAGAAAAAAATGTAAAAAACTTGAGTTGTATTAACTGCATTGGAAATGATGAATAGCTGATCCATGAAAAGTACTCTGTCATTACATTGAGAGGCATGTTCCTTGTCCTTTCCTGCAAATTTGTCAAGATCTATTACCTTAGTATGTAGTATTCATGAAAAAGATACTAAGTACATTTCCTCAACTGTAAGACCAAATAAACTATTTTAGAAGTGTTAGTTAGGCCTCCGATAATGCACTAAATCTAATCTAATGTTAAATATATCATTTTCAATTCTGTCCAGTGCTGTATCATTGAGACAGCACTACTAACATTTAATAGAGAAACGCTGGGATTTATAACACTATGTTTTTATAACAGGGCTAATTTTGTGATTGTAGCCAAATCTACAAGTCTTTCATTGCATGTAGGATGACTGATGGGCTACTTTTCAAGGTATACTGTGATAAAGAAGACATTATCCACAGTACCTAAAAGAGAATGTTGAAACCTGGCTGGGGAAAAGTTTTAATATTGGTCACATTCCATGATGTTTCAATGAACTTGAACTACTTAATGCTGTTGTATAATACAAAGTGATTGGATTTGCTTTGATGAAGTGGATGAAGTTCTCTCATATAGAAAGTGCTGTCCACAGCTCTGCACAGGTTTTATTCCTCCTGATTATATTCTCCTGAGATTTTGTTTTTGCCACATCAAACCCCAAAACAAACTGAGTTGACCTGACCTGACTCAACTGATAATATCAAAGATTTTTAACTCTAAGCCTTTGGTGGCAGTGATTTAAATTAATGACAAGTAGGCCTTTCAGCCCACTAGACTTTTGTAAACGTTAACAGTTTTAACGGTAAATTTTGTCCTTAAGAGTTTTGGGAATTAACTGGATACAGACGTTATTAATGATAAAGGTACTACTAACCACTCTTAAAAACCTTTTATCATAAAGTAGGTAAGGATCATGATGGGTAGGACTGTCATACAAATTGTATTAATTGCCCCAGAACTTCTGGACTTATTATGGTTATTTACAGTACTGTTCAGATACAACATAAATACAACTAAAACGAGGTGAACGCTTTGATAATAAAATCCCAAACTACTACTCAAAACAATATTTTTATCGTCTGTTTATAGTGGATTATAGTAATGTTTTTCCTTGGAATTTGTATAACTCCATAAAGGAGCAAATGGACACGATTTACGTGTAGTGTGGTATTGGATAATTTTCATAAACCACGGTGATTTACAAATATGTTTTTGCTGTATTAAATCTAAATGTATTCTACACAGTCAGAATTTGTAATAATAAACTGGTATTTTAAGAACAATGCATGTCACAGTCAACAAATGCAAGTCAAAAAAATACTCACACGTTTTAGGCTTGTGGTGACAGGTTTTGCTTTGTTTTTGTGCTTTGTGTGTTTGTTCGCCACTTGGAAAACGTTCTTCTGTTTCTGACTTTTTGACTTATTTTTAGCCATGACCTGTTAAAAGAATGGAAGAACGCATATCTTCATATAACATGAATGTAATAAACTACATAAGCTAACGTCTCTATCAATTATCAGTATAATACTGCAGTACGTTAATAAAAAGACAGTTCTGATGTATACTGCCAGTTCCAACTGTCAGCCTTATTTTCAATACAGTTATATTTCAATAATATTACCCATTTACTGAGATGGGAACAGGGAGATGTTATATCCTTGCTGAAAATAAGAAATTTAGTATTTTCCAGCGTGGATACCTTTTATTCTTTGCAGCTCATACGTTGTTACAGCTTCCCAAAAGTTCATAAAATAGTCAAATATGAAAGCAGTTATAGAGAAACGTACGCCATGATAGAGTTAATAAAAAATACAGATCCTTAATATAATGTATAAACATATAAAACACATAAACTTACTAAACACGATCCTCAGAGAAAACGTGGAGTCGATGTGGTGACGTCAACCACATGCGCCAGAGTGTCCTTGATCACGTTGCATGAAACAGTTTTCTAGAGTTACAGAGAAAGTAGTTTACAATGTATATTTCTATATCTATATATTTCTGTACGTCATATTGACAAATGTGGTATGAAAAACATATATGTCTTGTTTTAGTTTGATCTTCAACGGGAAGAATGGAAAGAATGTTAAGGCAAGGATCTTAAGCTCTCATTTGTGCTACGCTTCTTTTTGTATTTAGAGAATGGTTAAAAACACTACCACAAGAATCAACTTTGGTAAGTATTGTGTGGTATTTTTAAATGATAATTAATAAGCACTGCACTGTTAGTAGTTTATCTGGTAGGTCTTGAAAAATATACTGAAACTTTTTTGACTGCATATGTATATATTCTGAAAGTGAATTTACTGTATTTGCTGCATGGTCTTGGTGTATATTGCATGTTAGTTTAAAATTGTGTGTCACTGGTTAAATGTAGCTGTAAATTAAGGAAATGGGAAATGTACCTGAAAAATATATTTAAAAAATGTATTTCATCCTATAGGAACTTTGGAAAGGTTTTAGAGCTCATACTGTATGTCTGTTGATGTTTATTTCTGCATTGCAGACCTCAGGGGAGGGACATAATGTTTGTGTAAGATGACACTATGGTTAAATGCATATTGCTACATCAACACATTGGGGTTGGAGAACCAACTGGTCTAACCTGCTATGTAGTTTTTCAGGTTTGGCTATGTCCTCAATATTCAGTTAAATGCCAGAACTCATTCAGTTTCCAACTCAACAGTTCAACCCAAAACTCTCAAGAAATCTCAGGCTGAATGATAAATTAGATTACCTAAAGTATCTAGATTTACAGAAAACATTGTGCGATTGTTCTACTTTTAAGTATTACCAAAATTGAATACAATATGTATTTGCATTTTTCCCATGAAATTTGAAAAAACACAAACATATAGACTGAGCACTGTAACTACTGATACTTTTTTAACAAACAAAAGATTGTTCATCTAGATACTTCGTGTAAAACCTGAATGATTTAAAGCAGTGCAGAACAAGTAAAGGAAAACAAACATTAAAGCTGAACAAGGTGAATTATTTTGAACAGTTTTAAAAATCAATGTTCAATATCAATGTTTATTATGTTACTTATGAGGACAAAAAATAAACCCAACTCTATGAAAAAATTAGATAATTTATGAAAGGGCAGACTATTAATTCCATTTACAATATGAAAGAAACAATACTATTTCCTGAGTCTATTTAAATATAGTAAGAAAATAGTAAGTGGGCCCAGGAGTGTTAAAAAGTAAATTAATGTACGATACTGTAGTTTGCCTTCCTTGAGAATCTTGGATCCGGATGAGAAGTATTTTATATTATTTTCACCACAAGGTGGAAACAAAGTCATGTAACACAATTAATGCAGTTAGCTCCTGCATCATCTCACAGGCAGGTTTTCCACTCAGTGGCTATACAGACCAATGGAGGATGAAATGATATTGATCCCTAATAACAGGGAATAGCTGAATAAAGATAAAGAAATAGATCAGAATGAAGTGGAACCGGAAGCTGAAAGGAAACGTCCACAGAGAAGGCTTGTGCAAGGCTTGTTCTGCCTATTAGAGTAAAATAAAATCATGAAAGACACAATTTGGTATTATAGGTTAGTTTAAGTCAGAAGCATTAAATACAAAGGATTTTGTTTATATTCTGTAAAGATGCAGATGCTGATTACGTTGTTTGGTAAAAATGGAATGTGAGAGGAGTGTATAAGAAGCATCAATCTAAACTTCACAACATGCATTAATGTTTTTATAGAAAAATGAAGTATACAGATAATGGAGATTGATCGTTTTTGTATTGTTTTGATTATCTGATCACAATACACTAAAATTATGTTTCTGTTGCATAAGCACAAAATCATTTCATTAGTGAGAGGGTTGATTAAGTGCAGGTGATGGGGTGATTTATCCTGTTGAATTTAAGCTAAGAAAACAGAAGAAAACGCACAAGCACATCCTCCTCTTATAAAGAGAATAATGTGGTCTGTGCTATTGGCATGTTGGTAAAACACCTCAGGGGATTTAGCAGCAGTGCACCTTGTTCTATTGAACACCAGTTGAAGGTTATGTGTAGACCACTCTGATTAACGTCACTGTGGTGCACATATGCAGAATGATGTACTAATTGTTTTGTAAAAACATGTCGGTGATGGAGAGTGGTCGAAGTGTGATCATCTGGGCGGCAGCATCTAGTCGTTTCAGAACTCTGTAGTGATTGATGGCAACCTGATGGCTTGGCATTATGCTGCTCTTCCTGCAGGTTTTTCTTGATGTGACGACATTCCAGCAGGACAGTGCTCATGCAACTGGTGTAACACTGGCTTTCCTGTTAGAGACTGAGACATCTATGGCATTTGTGCCATGGATCCCTTATTCTCTGAATATCTGTGAGATGAACTGGGACGACACATGGCATCAAGAATTCAGAGACCAGTGAACAGGCACTTCCTTGTCCACACTCTATAAGAGGAATGGGGCAGAATCGCAAAGGACTGCAGCCTTACCCTGGTGCAAAGCACGTGTCACAGTTGTATCGTTTTTACCACTTTCGCAATTAGTCTGTGACGTTCACTGCAGACCCTCTATTGATGACAAATGAGAATCAGCATAATGAATTAACCTACAGTGTGTCATCTCTGTTCATTAAAATGTCACTGCAACTGCTAAAAAGAAGATGAGCTGTCATTTTTCCAGATAACCTATTGTGGTTATAGATTGTTTTTTGATGCTCATTAAATTAAGATTAAATATAAAATATATTATTGATGACTGCTGCATGTAAAGACTGTGAAGGACAAACATGCAGCATATTTTTATTTTACATATACCTTTACTTGTCTGGAACAGTAATTACCCAAAAAACGTTTAGAATTAATGGAGAAATTTGAAACTCGATAACATCAAAATATTGCTCAATCCATTCCCATCAAACTCATCAGAAGACCAGTAAGGCAACCAAGATATAAGTTACTGCCTAATTAATTATAAAATATTCCCTGCGGGACAATAATGGTCATTCTACAGGTGATGCATTTAAAACTTAAACTGATGTGCTATTGATCAAACATTTAGTATCACAGAAGAGGTGAAATTTGACTTAAAGTAAAGTAAGTGGAGGTTTGAGAAAAGCCTGGTTATAGTAACAAAAGAAACTGTATATTCAGCATCTGTGCTTGGTATCTCAAGTTCCATTACTTGTTAAGTATTTATTAATTTGGCTACAGGATAACATTTGACAAACTGGGATAGTTCCCAGTTCTATCTGAAAATTACAGCATTTGCATTAGAGTCACATAAAATGAGTTTTGTAAGCTACAAATCCTTCTTCAGATAGTAACAACTACCCAGGGCTTAATATATCTTTGAAGAAATTCCCTTTAAGCCTTCTAAGGCTAAATGGGTTATTGGACCACAACTTCAACAACATGATTAAATCCACATCAAAAACACTTAAGAGTTTATACTAGTCCCTTTTTCAGCATTTACACTACTATGATTTGTTGAAGGATTTCACTTTCCATAGATTTTTCGTGACTCAAAAAACATTGCAAGGGGCCATATTAAATATTGGTCTGTTGTTTGGCTTTTTTTAGATCAAGTGCCAAATGAATAATTGTTAAAGTTGCTTATGCTTTAAATTATTACATTGACTTGACTCACAGCCTGAGCTTTTGGAATCAAGCCTCAGGAAGCATTAAAACAATGCCAACAAATTATTCATTGTTTAAATTATACTAAATTAAAAGGCCTACACAAAGGCACACAGGTGCACACCTATCCTTATTTTCCCATTTATATTTCTAAACCATTTTTGAGATAGTGAGCTGTGGGTGTCTGGTAGTTTTGCCCTGCTATCAAATGTTTTATAAAGAAAGCAAGAGTGTCCACAAGCATGTTCTTCAGCCCAGTTAGTGCTGTCTCCTGTTTGGTAATCTATTGCAAATATAGCTACAATTTTGTAACTAAAATACACAAATGTATGGAATATTTTACAACTGTAAAATCGTGAAAAAAAAAATGTAATTTATAAAAAAAACTCTGTATCCCTTTGCTTTAGTTTCTATAAACTGCAATTGTTATTAATGTCAAGCACCTATATTGTTAAATTATTGAATTCCAATCTCAAATCCCTCCCAGTCATGGGATCACTGGACAATTACAATACACAATTCTTGTATACTAGTCATAGACAAAAGTATTTATGAAGCATTTTTACTGTTAGTTTGATTTTATTTGTAAAGCTGTTTACCGCTGATACCTTTAAGGTTTGTTGAACAATGATGAATATTCATCATATCCATCCAATTTTTAACGCGGAGGAGACGAAGTCTATCCAGACAAGCAGTGGGCGCAAGGCAGGATACAAACCTGTACGGGACCCATTGTAGACACAGACTCACACCAGGATCAATTTTCCCCCAGAAACCAATTAACCTACAAGTATCTCTTCGGACTGTTTGAGACGAAACCACGCGAATACGGGAATATATACACAAATAACACCCCAGGTCTGGAATTGAACCCGTGGCTCCAGTCCTGCGAGACAGCAGTGCTCACCACTGCGCCACCGTGACGCCCCGATTAATATTCAGTGAGCAGCAGTTAAATAACTACTGTATGTGAATTAACAGGAAACAGTCATCTACTCTAATAATATCAAAATATGTAAACCTTTTGAATTGAAATTAGCTGAAGTGTTTGCCAGTTAAATGGACAGTTTCAAAAAGTAGGGGGGCATTTCTGTTTTTCTACACAAGACAGTTACTTCTGTAATGTTAATTTACGCAAAAGCAAAGAGAATGGGGTCATCACTTTTTCATTTGAATTGCTTACTAGCGGCACTGAGGCTGTCTCGTTAATTTCTAGCCCTTGAAGCTGAACAGTTTTGCGCTGTCAGTATTGTGTGTTGCTTTCTTTTTATTGTATACTCTAAACCATAATTAAAGCGTTACAGTAGGATAAAAGTATCGTACAAAATACTCAAATATTAGTTTTCTATTAACGTTTGAAAACGACCTCACGGGCACAATATCGTATGAAGTAAAAAAAAAACCTTAGACACAAGATGAGATCACTGCTTTTAACTTTACTCTAGAAATATTATTTTCAACTACACAGCTATGAAAAGAAGAGCCTCTGCAATTATTCATTTCCTTGGAATGTCGCAACCCTTTCCACAATTCTCTGGGGTGAAAAAAAAGTACCGAAACCATCCCTGAATTTAGTAGTTCGCCTCAATCATGTTTCTACCGCAATGCTTAGGTCACTGATTATTTCGAAACCATTATTTCTGGTGTGGAGCTTTGGGGTTCTATGAAATAAAAGGCAGAACATGCTCACCACATTTGCTCTATCGGGCTGTTTTAATTAAAAAAAAACATAATATAATCTTAGGAAAAAGTGCTAAACACTTTTAATTCAGATGGACGACCTGTTCATTTTTAGCACACAAAAAGGATACTACTTGTACTGTTTATAGTAAGTAACCAAAAATCAGGACGACATAAATCAAACTATTTTACACCTGCGCCTTACAAGAAAGATGATTGAAACAAATGCGTTAGCACGAAGGTCTTGTAGATCCGAAATAGTGCTGGATCCTTCATTTTCGAAATGAAATAAAATTAGTCCTTTACAGAAGAGAGAGAAGTAATCGTTTAATTCATTGACTTCTCTTGCTTTGCTTAACTCCTCCTCCTGCTTAGCAGAGTACTGAGATCATGTAGCCATGCCCCCTAGCTTGAAAGGCAAACCGCGTATCAGCTGGGGTAGTCTATGAAAACCCTCATCCAAGTCCGCTGGAGGGTTCAAAACCTGCTAGACTTAATTCAAATCTGAACCACGTATTACTTTTAGATTGCTATAAGTGCACATTTGAGAAGAAATGTCTCACTCATGGGGATATGCAGCTTACAACGGTGAGGGTTTTCTATTAATCTTTCCTTTTTAAAATGTATTTTAAGAGTGTAAAGTTACAGTGTGTCAGAAAACTGAATGAAACATTCTTTAAATGTAATTATTAAACTTTGACATATTCTTTATGTGTTCATGTAGTAACACAGTCTGTCAGTTATGCTTTGACGTGAGGGGCAATGGCAGGTATCCACAAAAGCCTCATTGTTTCTATTTTCATGTTCTATCTGGACAAGCTACTTGCCCCGTACTGAACATATCAGCAGCAAACATACATTAGCTGATGAAGAGAGATAATAACAGTTGTTCATTACAAGTCAAGTAAAAAGAAAACTTATTTTCTCATAAGATTCCTTGTCTTTAAATGTGCAATTTCAATGTGCAGATTTCAACATCATTTTCTCTTCTAAGTAAAGCAGATTAATACAAATCCTTTATACTTAAAAAAAGCCTGTATTAAATGCATCCTAAGATAAAATATTAGAACTGTTTTTTGATGTACAATTCATTAAATAAAGATTTTTCTTCCTTTTTATTACAGGACCAGACAAATGGCATGAGAAATTTCCAATTGCTCAAGGACCCAGGCAGTCTCCCATTGACATTGTGCCCTCCCAGGCACAGCACGACCCAGATTTGAAGCCACTCCGTATCGTTTATGATCCCAGCACATCCAAAGGGATTTTGAACAATGGACATTCCTTCCAAGTTGACTTTGCGGATGAAAACGACAGCTCAAGTTAGTACTTTTTTGTATAATTGAAAAACATACAGTATAACCACTATTTTGGTATATTCAGCATTTGACATTAAATATTAATGACAGAGTGATACAGAAAAACAATGCCTCTTAAAATATAAACAAGGACATATGGCCATAATGTACATCATATGTCATGTGCACATCAATAACATTTCTCTGTTACACCAAAATAATTTATTTTACATTAGCACTTTGACAGTGAAAAAGTGCAAAGTGACACTTAGTAAAATGAAAGTCAGTTCAAGCCCAAACTTTTCGGTTTTGAGTTCCAAAGATAATTTTTCTTTTCTAATTAATTATCATGTGAATGGATAGTGAAATATGAAACTGTGCACTCATACAGTATTTACCAGGATATTGAGATCTAGGTTTTGCACAAAGAACATTGTAATTATAATGTAATTTTGAAAGTCTGTAGGATTAAATTTTCTCGGATAAAAGTATTTTATAAACATTTATATATCCTACCGCCGATATGCGATACACATGGTACATGTGAAAGAGGTCATAGTAATGGAGCTTTTTGGCATTGAGAACCTAGTTAATGATTAATTTTCTTGCGGCTCTTTGGTTTCCCTGGGAAAATGCTTAGGTGCCTAGCAGAGTACTGAGAATAAACTGATTATTAGTCAGATGGCCCACAAATGAGCCACTATGAAAATAGTTCAAAACAGTTCAGCCTCTATACTAAATAATAACTAATTTTATTAGGCTAAAATGGTTTATGAACTGCTTTCAATAAGATACACTTTAAAATAACAATTTATAAATCTTATTTGAAAACTGTTGGCATAAAGAAATAAATATTTTTTATCTTTAAGCTGATATTGTGTATAGCAATCCCACAACTAGAATTAGAGGGTCTTTTGGATTTTACTGCTCTAATGGAGAAATGATCAATTCTAAAATAATATGTTGTGCTTCCAGTTTCTTTTTCATACTGTACCACATTAACATTCTTGTTCGGTTGTTAATCTATAAATTATTTTATTAGTTTACTGCTAATTTGCAGACTTTATCTGTTGCACTGATATAATAAACTGTAAAGGGATAATTTTGAAAATTCATTAATCCCTTCCAATATTTCCTTCCAATATGCCAACTTTTTTGTTTAGAATTGGTATGCGAGTATGTTTTTCCAGATTCTTGATACCAAGAAATTAAAAAATGTCTGATTTTAATCTTGTTTGTTCAATGGTTATTGATTCTATAATAATAATAATAATAATAATAATAATAATATATGTGCAAAGAGATTTAAAATTAACAATAAAAATGACATATAGCTTATGTGTGTGTTTTCTGAGAAAGGTAACATTTAAACCATCTAGTGATTGGTTTATCTGATAAATAGACAACAGGATGTCAGATTGGAGTGGCTACACTGCTCTTCTAACATACCACCTAGTTGGACTAAAGGTCATTTGAAACACAATTACCTACATTCATTTACCATTTCCTCTCTTGGGAACCACACTTACCGTACATAGAATTACAATGTTTAGCCACTCTTTAGATTTTTTCCCTTTCATGAAATGGAGCAAGGATTCCTCTGATGACTCTGCTATGAAAAAAAAAGCTAAGTTTACTTAGAGTAACCATCCACAGATAATCCATTCTTTATCTAAGAACTCTTTGTTGTTCATGAACAGGACACTGTTCAAGATATAAAGAAACTAAATTGAAAAAGTAAGAAAACCCCTACTTCAGTCGATAGAAAGAAATTAATATTTTGAAGACTGGTATTTTCAGTGGCAAAGATCATTTTTTCATACTGTGGAGAGATTCTAGATGAGAAAAACAAGTGTCACACTGCTAACACAAGCATAGAAATACACCTTTCATATGCTACTGCCCTCCTTAATTGCAGAGATACTTTGGTTCTAAGGCTTTGCTCACTAATCAGAGCACTAAAGTATTTTAGTTCAGTTTGTTGATATTTCTAATCAAGCAATGAATACCTGACGACCTTGAGATGACATTGCTTAGGAGTTATTTTCAACACAGCACTTCAGAAAAGGAGCATGATCACCAGGCTGCATGGAAATGAGAACAGTCTTGACTTAAAATTCTGTGTTTACACAAAATAGCACAGCAATGACAAATGTTCCTGTTACATCTCCCACTTACATCCAGCAAGCTTAGAACAATTTGTACAATTATGTAAATGTGTTACAAGAACTGATAATAATATATCTAGGCCTAATTTATTACATTTACAGGCAAAATGTTACATTTTGTTAGTATCATCATCCAAATATGTCCTGTAGAATTTTGATGATTCATTGTTGGGCATCATTGGGAGAAGTGGCTTTGTAAATCTGAAGGATCAACAGGTCTGCCTACAAAATAATACTAACACTGACACAATGCTTCTGTAGCCGAGAAGTCTTTAACACCCCCGATAGTTAGGCAGACAGAAGTATTGTGATATATTAATGTTTTTGTAAAGGATTAAATATGTTCTAGTTTTGTCGATAGAATAATAAACAGCATGTTTTACAGTGTTGTTTTCCAAACTTATTAACAATTTAAAAAATTGATGAGTGAAAATAAGACGAGACAGTCTCTCATTTGCTTAACCTTCAAATTGGGTTGTGCTTGGATATGCCGTCAATTTTTTGGGACTGCTAAAAATTAAGGACTACTGTAATCTAGTAAAACTGCAACTTAAGTAAGAACTGTGTTAGTATTTATCGGTTATGGAAGACAAGTAAACTGTTTTTTTAATCTCGTATTGACATTTTGTCAACATTTGTCTTCCTTTTTAAAAAAAAATAACTTACAAGCCAAATACGTATTTTAAGTTTCAGTGTATTCAGCTGAAATCCAAACATCCATCTATTTTCTAACTGCTTTATCCAATGCAAGGTGGCAGGGGAGCCGGAGTCTATCCTGGCAAGCAACATACGCCAGGATACGCCAGGATACAACCTGGACAATATGCCAGTCCATCGCAGGGCACACAAGAACATAACCACGAAACACCCACACCAGGGCCAGTACCATTACTGTACCATACCAGTATGTCTTTGTACTGTGGGAGGAAAATGGAGCACCTAGATGAAAGCCAGCAAACATGGAGCCAACATATAGACTTCACACAGATAGCATTCCAGGAACTGAACCCACACCCCCAACGCTCCATAATTGTGCCACTGTGCCACCCATAATCCAAACATTTCTTGTGTAAATATTCATGTTCAGATCAACCCAGATAACATGTAAACCAGGGTTAGCAATTCATGGGTCACTGATTTGGTTTTGCTTTCACATTTGTTTTTTGTCAACAGCACTGCAAGGAGGACCAATTTCCGGCGTTTACAGGCTGCGTCAGTTCCACTTCCATTGGGGTGCTAGCGATGAAAGAGGATCAGAGCACACTGTGGGGGGAGTGAAGTATGCAGCTGAGGTATTGCACCACTTCACTTTATAAGATGGTTTACACTTTTCAAAAAGAAGAAGTAACTTCTTGCGTTCTCACACAGGAAATTTGTCCTTTATAGATATTGATCTACATCACAAAAAAACCTTTGTGCAAAATGTCACCCCCATAGATGCATGGAGATGCATGAAGACTGAGTTACCCTTTTAAGACTTGTGTTTTTCAGCACAGGGAAATTCATACATAGGAGGGAGGCATGTGTGAAAACTAAAATTTCCTGTTGTTGTACTTTGCCGGCTGTAATTTTTGGCCAGCAGTCAAAATATAGTGTATTAAAAGTATTTTTTTTTTGTAAAAGTGAGATTTGACAATAGTATGGATGAGGTAACTAATATTCTCACAGCTAAGGAGCTGAAGTTTAATTAGGGAGCTCCCAAATGAAAATCATATTATTTCCATTTGGATATAATGCACTAACCTCCTAAAATGTGATGCAGGTCTCTGTAGTTTTAAATGCATGTGAAGATTATTTTAAGTCCAGTGATGTGTGTCAAATCTGGTCTTTAGTGTTTCACCACATAAACAATTTATTTATAAATGCTTTAAACAATTTTATTTTTAAACATTTCGTCATGCTGTGTTTTAATTTCTAATTAAACCCACAACTCATAAACTGGAGCTCTCTGAATTTTAGCATGGGTCTGTACAATGCCTTTATCTATGCTTGATGGTAATGTATATACAGAATGTTTACATAAATTTGTGTATCTACAGTATTACAACATACAGTGAAAGTTGGTAGGGTGTTCTGAGCCAGAGATCAAACATGAATTGTCAGTGAAACCAGACAAGTATCCTGCCACATGCTCAAAAAGACTTGGCCATTTGGCAGTGAGGCAGTTTTTTCCTACATGTACCCATTGACTTGCACTTAAACCCATTTCACTGCAATATCAATAGTGAGCTCCAATACCTCAAATAATATATTCTCATCATATACATTTCTTAAGTTCATAAAACATTGTAGGCAAGAAATGTGTAATTGTTGTAAAAAATATGTTGTTTAAGGTATGATGGGTTATTAAACCTTTATAATATTTTAGTTTAGCTGTTGTAATTCTAAATTTATTTGCAGCTTCATCTGGTTCACTGGAATGCTGGGAAATACGCGAGCTTTGGAGATGCTGCAAAGGCACCAGATGGGTTGGCTGTTGTCGGCGTTTTCCTCAAGGTCTGTTTATTTATTATTTTATTGATTCTTTTAGAGAGAAACCATAGACATCCTTGCAGGATTTTGTACATTCTTATGTCCTGTCGAAGCTGAAAAGTACTTAAGAGGTACTTTGAGTAGTTGGTGATCTGATTAATTCATACAGTGATCTTAGACACTGTGGTTAGGTAACTCGTTAGAGTCCCACCAGTAAAGAAATGCCTCTAGTATTGATTCATACTTTTCATTAACACACTGACAAAAATTCTAAGATGATTACTTTTGGATTATTGATTATGGATTTTTCCAGACATGGCCCTATGTAGAAGGAAATGTTTTCTGATTTTAGTCCTTGATTGATTTTTTTTTCTGAAATAGTCCCTTAGTTTGATTTTGTCAGCATGTATCAGGATACAGTAGTTCAAATAGGTAGATGTGTCCGCATGTGTAGGCTGCAAAGGAACGAGTAATAGGTTTATTCCATGAGAAGAGAAGAAACACAACGTTTTGGCTGTGGAGCCTTCTTCGGGTGTGGATACATCCGAAACCACTTTAAGATTAAAGAATCTGTCGTGTAGTGGTTCACATAGTGTAAGTGGTTCCCAAAAATAGCAAAATCTGAAGAGCCTGGGAGTATGTTCTTATATATCCACACATTAAAGTCTGCTAACTTACTCTCAATCCATAGCCAGTTATAAACAAGGGAATGCCAACAATTTCTTTGATGTCAACTTAGGTGTTATGTTGCTTAGAGCTGGGAGTGTGACTGAGAAGTGGTTACCGAATTCCAATTGGGGATGAGCTTCACATGACACAAATGCATTAAGTGAACTGATGCATAGAAAGCCTATACCTGCTTCGGAAATATGAATTATGGTAGTAACATTATGGATGCTATGGATAACTAGTTAAGTAGAAGAGCTACTAAAAGATTCTAAAGACCCACAGACCAGGTTAAGATTGTTACTTTTCATTATTATAGGATAAGATTTTATTAAAGCCTCCACAGAGTATTGAAGTAACAGTAATGAATACTAAAAGTAGTTCTTAAAGCTCAATTATTACATTAAACCATGAGCAAATAAGTACGATCCATGAAGAATGCATTGTTCTTTTGCAGTAATCCAACTGTAATGACAATGTCAGCGGGCTGCTGAAGAATGGATTAAGAATTTACAACAAGTATAGATTATAGCAATAAGTATAGTCGCAGTTAGATTGATAGATTGATATGATATGCAGCAGTCAAGATAAAAGCTTGGAGTTCTTTAAAAAACATTTATGACAGACATTGCATATTGACACTTTCAAGTTTAAGAAGGAAAATGTCCTTCTATGGTGGGGAATAATTCTTTTATTATGATGACCTCTATTACCAAATGTTCTTTTCAGATTGGCGCCGCCAGTCCTAACCTGCAGAAGGTCCTCGATGCCCTTGATGCGATTAAGACAAAGGTCAGAAAAACACAATCAAGATCTTTTACAAACTGTTAATGCACTGTAGCAAGAATTCCGATCCACATCTCCAATTAACATCACAACAGCTCGTTTTATATAAGAAGCCTTTTAAGCCCATTGTAACATTAATTTTGTATCTGATGTAATCAGATTAAGAGCAAAATAACTATTTCACATTAAAGCATTCTGCTGTTATGAAAGTTATGAATTATAAATTAAATTAGCAGAAATACAGGCCCAAATGTTGGAGATAAATTATTTTGGGAATTATTATTTTTATTTTCTTAAAAGCAAAATATCTTTTTCAATAAAATAATAACAGCTCTGAATAAGTTGCCTTTTTACTTTAGGGAAAGCAAACTCCTTTCCCACAATTCGACCCCAAGATTCTACTTCCTTCCTCTCTGGACTTCTGGACATATGAGGGGTCTCTGACAACCCCACCCCTGCTGGAGAGTGTCACCTGGATCGTCCTCAAAGAGCCCATCACTGTCAGCTCAGAACAGGTACTGTAGCTTACAGTATTAGGGTCACACAATAGTTGTGAAAACTACACTTCCAGTTAAATTGATAAAGCAATTTATGCCTGTCTAATCATTATTTACAACCATTATGATATCTTCCTTATAGTTCCTACCTCGAAATCTTAATAGGTAATTGACAGTTCTACTCCTTTTCTTTCTTTAAAAATGTAATGCTTGATGTTTTTGTCAGTTAATAACTGCTATTCACTGTATATTATATATAATATATATATATATTTGTACTATAAAGACACCCAAATAATACTAATACAGAATTGTCTGGAAAGTCATTCACTGTAGAACAAGTAATCTTCAACTTTTCTACTCCAGTTTAATCAGTATAAAATAAGCTTTTTTTAAATAAATCAAGCCTGTTAAAGAATGCATGTATTGAAAAATGCATACGTGGAGAAAAAAACCAGTCCATTTTCCAAAACTGATGTGGCATTTGTCAAAAACAAGGGCATTTATTTTGGTAGATGCTTATAAATGGCTCCTTCAAAACTGGTTTAAAATATGGAACAATAGCACAGACAGCATGACTGAAAAACATCAGCAGGTAAACCCACAATTGAAACAAACATTATATTTTTCTTCTGCAGAGTATAGCAAAAGATCCTAATTTTGTGTGTTTTATGCAGGCGTCACTGGCTTCAGCACGTAGCATAGTAATTTTTGGTTGGACTAATGTGAAGGTTGCTTTATAATGGTGCAATCATGCTTCCTGTAATTAAGACTGAAGCTCTTCTTAGTACTGCTACAGTTCTAAACCTGCACCCATGCAGTCATTTGCAAGGTTAGCTAAATTCACACTTAGTTAAGGTTATCAAACCAATGTGTCACAATAGAAGCCACACTTGGTGAATCATCCTAGAACAAGGCTTTGCAACTAAATTAAGATGATAACTAATGTATGTTAATTAGTGTTAAAACCTCTTAAGACTAAAACATGAACCTGTTGAAATGTAGTCACTTTGCAGCTATTATTCCTAAGGTTATTAGATTACTACACCATAGACTTAGGTTGTGCTTAAATTATGGATTCAAGGGGCACATGGCTAATGCAGTTTCTGTAAAACTTAATTGATACTCTTGCACTTTATTCAATTTTCATGTACACAAAATTAAATTAAAATGATGGTGGTTATCCAGAATGAAAGCTAATTGAATTGATTGGGGTATATAAAATACTGTTTCAATTTGCATTTTGTGTTATCTTCAGATTTTTTTTGTAAGAATACTGTAAGTAAAACAGAAAAACACAAATCATAATACCTGCAACCCTCATGAGGAAAAAAAAACTGAAAATGCATGGGTGGCAAAAACTATAATAAAGGATCATGAAGAAATAATTATAATAATGCTTTCTTGGGTATAAAAGATCTGAAGCATTCACACTATATGAAGTTGAAAAGCAACATTAGTATCATGAAATTGTAGTGTTTTTAGTTCTTGGGGTATGATACACAACAAGTGCCCACACAGATATCTCTGACCTGCAGCAGTTTGAATGTTTTAATTCATGTATATGTCAGTACTGATTAGGATCGTCTTTGGTGTCTGACAGAAAATGTCAAGGATAACACAGTAGACAAGGTGTCTAATAATAGCAGTGCAGTTTTAAGAACCAAATAATTCTTCTGACTGACTCATGTGTTCACTTGGACTGCCTTTGCTTCAAGATCTAGATAGCTCGGATGTAGATGACAAAAAGGGACAGATATATAATGCTTCTGCTATGACATAAATAACTATATTTCACCTTGAGTTGATAGCTGTGTACAAAGCATGCATATTAGAATTTTCAATACCTGCTTGTGTGCTCCTTGGATTGTATGCATTACATTTTCAGAGCCATTGAAAATAAAGTATACTATATCACTAATACAAATAAAGTAACTAATGACTCAAAATAAATGTACTCAAGTCATCCCTCTTCCAATGGTAAAGCAGTTAAAAAGAGCAACCAAACAAACACACAAATACACATCCACATAAATGGAATGATCAGAAAAGGGAAAGACAAGGGAAGGACGATGCTGTTTAATAAATATATTTAAACATCTTACACAGTCTGTGATGTTTTAGTTGATTGTCTACCTTCATACACTATGGTTATTATATGAAATTGTTAAGAGAGAAGTTTTGTGTTACTAAAATAAGGCTACAAAAGTATACAAAATAAGTGTAAAAAAAATTAAAATGTTAACATTCTTAAAAAATTTAAATGTACAACAGGTAACTTGATCAATATTAATACGTAGTTCTATATGCACACCAATGACCTGTGGAAAAAGACCGCAATGCTAAATGCATGATAGGGATGATGGCCTTTAGTAACACTCACCCACTCTAGAAAGCCATGACAAAAATTGCTGCTATCCTCAGCTGCCCCTGGGTAATTTATCAGTGTCATTCTGGGAAAAATGGTGAACCATGCTAGATTACTGGATTGTACCTTTAAAGTATTCTTAAAGAATGGTATTTAGAATGTAAAATTATGAACTGTACCAAATTAAGTTGTCAAATACTGGTTTTGCTTGTAGCTGTTAATAATAGGTCCTTTCTATATAGGATTTATCAGTGAGTAAAATTGTCACAGACGTCAAATGCAAATGGGAAATCCATGGAATATATTTGTACTGTTTTGTGAGGGAAGGTAACGTTCAAGGAAATTTAGACTTGTGCAGGCAGTAAGTGTAACCTTTTACCAGATGCTGTTTTTATGTTACTTAAAGGACACTTATAGACCTCTAATATGAGCAAGGGAATCAAATTCGCTTTATCCCTCCATTGGGTATATCAGATGAACTATATTTAGAATACGGCAACTTATCCTTTAAATCTGATAGCACATAGTTTAACTATGGACAAGCACCACCTCACCATTGCAGTGAACTAGCAGGACAGTGGCACCAATATTTTACATAGTTATAACAAATTCTTGGTGTTTTAATAATGATACAATTAACAAAATGTTTTTTTTATTTATATATATAAACAATAATATAAACAATAAAACAAATAAAACATTGGTGTAAAAGTATCTTTAAAATACAAAACAATAAGTATTCCTGTTTGAGTATATTACCTATAGTAATCACTAAGATTTGTTTAAAGATATGCCAGGAGTGGGGACAGAGTTAGGATCAATTCCAATTCCACCTATTTATATCCCATTCCTTTGAATCAAATTCCAGTTAAATTCAAATTCCCTTGCATGGCACAATGGACTTGTGTAGTTAAACACTATAACTTGCATTCATGTAATTTGTAAATTACTTTGTGATGGCTCTTAATCATATTGTAACGAAACGGCCGACATACAGGTTGTACGAACTGGTTGCAGGGCGGTTACAGCACTGCCTTCCCCTGTGCATAACAGGGATGTTGGTTGCCCTGGCTGAAGAAGGTCTTCTTTAGTTCAGCCACCAAAACCCCTGTTGAGCGACGCCGGAGACCTGGGTTCGAGCCCATGCAGTGGAGGGACGAACTGGGGCGGGGAGCAGCAAGGGCACAAGCCCAAGAACCCGAATTTGTTACATTGGTGTCAGAGGTGGGATGGGATTGCTCTTCGCCGAGGTCAGCGAATTAAGTGGGGGAGAGTAACGAATACGCCCCTGCACTTAACAGGGATCTTGGCTGCCTGGGCTGAGGAAGGTCTTCTTTAGCTCTTCTGGCGCTGGAGAGCCGGGTTTGCGCCCATGTGGTGAGGGAGGAACTGGGGCGGGAGCGGCGAGGGCACAAGCCCAAGAACCCGAATTCGTTACAATATTGAAATACAAAGTTCTGCATTGATCTTAATGGTGAATGTTATATATTTTAAATATGCACTTGAGTCCAAGAAATACTAGAAAAAATGGTCTTCAGGTATATAATAGTGTTCATATTTTAAAAAACAAGTAAAAAAAACACATAACCTTCCAAAACAGCATTAGCATAAGTTTACGATTTTATGTTAATTCAGTGTTTATATCCAAACTTTAACAACAGGGTATAATCTGATCATCTTTATCTCTTCAAATTTCATATTTCTTAAATTATACTTTTCTTGCCTGCCTTGCTAAAAAGTCTCTCTACAGGATCTGATGAGGTATTTATAACAAAATGTTTGCAGGTAGAAAGGTATCTGGTTTTGTTCTCAGTAGCAAGTTGATCTGTATCCTCTGACAGGAATGGTAGGCACATGTGAGTAAGGATTTCATCACAGTTGTTATGCCTGTTCCTGTATGAAATGCACTTTTGTATGTTTTTTGTTTTTTTGCTGGTGGTGATGTTAAATCCCTGTATACTGTAGGTGTATATGTATTGTGTCCTGGGATTAATGCCTGACTGAAGCAATTTCTATGTGGAGTTTTCTGAAATTAATTAGTTTATACTTCAGTTATTTGCCACCTAGATGACATCTGGCTAGATTAATAATGTCTCTAAATTGTCTATGTACACACACCCAGAGATGAACTGGCACCCTGCCCAGAATGTAAGCTTGGCTTAAGTCTTATGCTTCCAGGATATACTCTGAGTTACCCTGAACTTTACCAGGAATAAATGGTTTTCTGATAATGATGTACAGTATATACATGCATTTGTGTTTATATATTTCATGCTCTCTCGAATTGTTACATTTATTCTATGCTTACAAAGAGCAGAATGTTACATTTGTTTAGAGTTATTGACAAATATCCTTGAATTTTCCTTTGTATAAAAGGGCTGATTAGAACTCGTGTAGCCTTTTTTAGGGTGTTTAAATCTGCTTGTTTGGAAATTTAAATACTTTTACCCTGTCTTGTTCCTACCTCAAAACCATAAACTACACTGGTAGACCATGTGTAGTTGCAAATAGGAGTTTACAAAGGGATTTTATTGCAAGTACACACCCAGTTCTTAATAGAGTTATAGTATGTCCATGTCT
The DNA here is from genome assembly GCF_059453375.1 of Lepisosteus platostomus. Classification (NCBI taxonomy): domain Eukaryota; kingdom Metazoa; phylum Chordata; class Actinopteri; order Semionotiformes; family Lepisosteidae; genus Lepisosteus; species Lepisosteus platostomus. The sequence continues at coordinate 54,272,720 of NC_142618.1, forward strand.
GGTTAAATCAGTACAATTTGAGATGCAATGTAATATAATATGCTAAAATCTTGAAGAGCTTTGTTACAGAAAACAGTTAAATCTTACTTAATCAAATTAAGAACGTGAAGCAGACATATTACAAGTACAAGTACAAGTAACTAATCATATTCTGATTGCACATAAGCATCTCTTTGATTCACAATTTTATCGCCACTGAAATGATACAGTGTAAAAATACCTTGATTTGCAAATAATGAGTGTGATGCCAAAATAATAAATATAAAAGTGTGTCCAAAATCCATTTTAATTAATTGAAAATATCACATAAGAAAAAAAAAACATATTTTAAACAGATTAAAAGATAAAAAGTCATATTCAGAGAAAAAGAACATTCTAAAAACGTTTAGTAGTGTATGCGGCTTGTTTTTGGCTGCACGCGATGGAGAATCAATTGCTGGCTACGACTCTTCTTCCTACTTTTTGAAAGTTTTTAAATGAGCATGCACTCTTTTTAACTTATGTAAGAAGAGTGTTCTCCGTTTTTATGTTGGTGAATCGTTCAAATGAGACAGGTTATCCTGTTATTACAGCAGGGAAGGGGCTCACTGTAGCTGAGCTGATGTGTTTCCACAGATGGCGAAATTCCGCAGTCTCCTGTTCACCGCAGAGGGCGAGACCGCTTGCTGCATGGTGGACAACTACCGCCCACCCCAGCCCCTCAAGGGAAGGAAGGTCCGAGCCTCCTTCAAATGAGAAAAGCACCGTTCCAGAAAACATTGCAACCAGCAAAAATGACGCTTCATCAGAGTTGTATAGTATCTACAGCAATCCATCCCCTGTAGAGATGATATTTGTCATAGAACCATTATTCTACAGGAGTTTCTTTTCTCTTATATAAATTATATAGATCTGCATAGTACATGTACCTATTTTTAGTTTAGAAAAACGATTTGCTAATATCTGCCACTGCCCAATAGACATATTGGTTAAATATTACAAGTAAATATATAGTGATCTATATATATATGTTAGAATTTTTTAATTATTAAGAATTATGTATAAGAATATGTATTACTAAACAAAAGTCTGAGAATGAGATTATGCAATTGATGCCAAGCATATACAGTAGGTTCTTAATCCGATCTATCAGCTTCCATTGGAAAAAAATAAAATGCTATATGTACATCAAATAAACCCTATAAAAACATCAAAAGAGAAACATTACAGGCAGCACAAATGAAGCATTACCATGTGTATAGGGGGAGGAGAAGCACTTTATCCTTTCAGTCCATAATCCCTATCTCCCTGTATCAGGATCACGGCAGCTTAATGGAATGTGACATTCAGTGCAATCACAGCTGATTGAGCCTGAAAGCCCTCCTAGCATCTACTAACCCACATTTGTAGTCACTGCTGAATCCTTTATGAACTGAATTTCGTCATAACCTTGTAGATCTGTTTGACTGCACGTAGGCAGCTAGTACTTCAGCATGTACCATTATGTAGTATGCACTGTTGTTATTGCAGCTATTGAATGCCTTGTTAACATTTTTAAAATCAGGAATTGTGCAAACTGGAACTCTTGTACTAGGGAGCCAATCTAGAATTCTTGCTACCAGCAATGACAAGCACATAGCCTTACTGAAAAATCATGTTTTTAATCTGTTTTTATGATGCAAAGTGTTTCTGAAGTACAGCAAATAAAGGGACAGTAAATTAATGGGTTAGGTATTTCATGCTTTAAAGTTTGATAGCAAAGAATTGTCAGATCAATGTCTTAATCATGAACAACTCCTACTTGAAAAGTCTTACTGAGCAATATTGTTACATACTATAAATTTAGTTTTGTAACCTGATTAATTTTGAAAGTTTGCAATAAAATATGTATTTTATCATTTGTATGCTTCCATTGTCATAATTCCACTCTACATCATTAAACTGTAATTATGCCAATTAAGCATTAACCTAAAACATAGAAAACATGACTTTGTATTGTACAACTTTCACTTTATTAAATATAATAAAATACCTAGGGATCCTAATGCAAAAAGGTGCACAAATGGGCACATACAGATAATGTTTTTGTTAATGTGGCTTTGTCTGCTAACCTAAACCCTAAAAGTAACTTATCACCTATATAATAAGATATAATATAGATATAATAGATATATATCCAGAAAATGACAATAATTTTGTAGCAGGTGCACCAATGCTTTATTGAACAGGCATGATATAGGTAAATTCAGTATGCTGGTTAACATGGACTGCCATTAATAGAAGATCTTCTGTGAAAATATATTGTGTGGCCATTCATGCTGTAGGCTTGCATATATAAGATAGTTCATAGTGAATTTCTATCCCATTCCTCTTGTGGTGCCTGAACAAGATTATTGTTGCGCTGATGGACACCAGGGAGCATTGAGCCCTTGTCTGGTCATTTGGCTGCAAACAATGACTGTTTAGCTGCCTGCTGACAGCTGAACTGATGATGTGTGGGTTGTTGTGATCTTGGGCTGCTGATGCAATGGAACAGGTGGCTTGAAAATGACTATGAAAATGGTTGAGATTTTGAATCTTGTAGCAAAGAAGAGCAAGAGCAATCTCTTCTTGATAAGCAGGATATATTGATTCCTATCCATGTTCTTCTGTCTTAATTTTAAGTTGCCTTATTAATCAACAAGTTGAAAAGACTTATCACCTATGTCCCATCGTCTTTATCAGTCATGAGGCCATTAAGTGCAATTATCCAGCAGTCAAAGTCACTTAAGTGCATCACTGTTAGTCATGAATGGTTAAAATTAAATGAAACACTCATCCACTCATCATACAGTTCTTACAGTAGTTACATATCATACAGTAGTTACACATCATATAGTTAGTTTAACCCTGCCAGAAGAGCATTTCCAAAAATTTAACTACAGGGAGTGTGAATAAATGTAACTCTTTTGTTTTTCCTATTATCTATGACTTTGTTGTGTTCAGTGCTGTTAAGACTGCTACAGTATGTGAAATCAGATTTGTTAAGCAAGAGACACTATCCAATCTGTACATTTTTCTGTTAATTGATGTATTGTTCATATTTCATCAGGGGTATGAATTAATTTAAAATGTATTGTTTACAAAACAATAGTTTTCAGATATTTATTGTATGAAACCATGATTTTCAGCATCTTAAAGGACATTGCCCATGCAGTTGAGATATAGTTGTAAAAACTTCGCACCTGCCAAACATACTCAAGAAGGAACAATAGGGACATGTAGAATGAAGATTTGTAGAACAAATCACAAATCCATCAGACTTCAGAAAAAGCAATAATCAAAAGATTTGTCCTCTTGTGAGAGGCGGACTAAAGCTTAGTTTCTGCAGGAAGTAAGTCTTGAAAACCTGAACTTTGCTCAAAACTCTCTAAACATCACCAATAGAAGACCACAAGAAAAGAAGTAGTGGTTGTTTGCAGCAGTTTCATACTGGAAATTATTGCGGGTTTGCTGTGTGGTTGTGCTCTAAAATAGATGCAGGTTTGTTTCCTGCAAGTTGCCAAAGTAAATAAATTATTCTCTGCAAAGGCATGCTCTGAATCAGGGGAGGAAATTGCCAGCAAATCCAGCATTTTTTCTCATGGATGGCATCTTTGGTAGACTCAGAGGCATGTTTTGTCCAAACTAAGTGTTACAAATGTAAAGTGTCATTAAATATTTATTTCAACTCTAATGCATCTTATCTGTTCTAGTAGCTTACATAACACTCCGCTCCCTTGTGCTTTTACCTACTAAACATTCACAAGCGGGCTGATAAAGAAGGTCATAGCCACTGAAATAAATGGTTAAGGAAAACCAGATTGATATACCATTCTATTTAAAGGTCCAGAAACTTAACCAATGATTTGTGCGAGCATGAAAAAATCATCTTCATGACGATGATTTCATCATGAAAAAAACTTTGAATTTTGAAATTGCCAAAGTATTTCTGAAGAATTTCATATTCATAGGACTTCCACTGAAGAAGATGCCATAGTATAAGCCTGTGGTTTTACATATCAAATCGCCTGAAAAGAGAGCCTTATAAGTTAGGTTAGACAATAATCAAATAGGACAAAAAATATTGTAGCGAAGTCTCTGTATTTTTCCTATCGTTTTGAACGTATAGCTTTTGGAACTTTAAAAAGACCTGTTTCATCATTACTGTGTGTAAAAAAAACAATCTATATGTCGAAAGATTTTATTTGTAAATAAAATTAGGCCATTAATCTTCCGTTTCGCAACACATAGTATAGAGATTTCCTATTTTGTGACAAAACCTTTCAGTGAATATATGATGTACCCAGCTCCTCTATGCACGAGTAATGTCATTTGCGCATGTCCCTATAAAGCATTATGCATGTGATTGTAACATCTTGTGTAGCAGTTATGAAGGAATTATGAAGCTATTATGTAGCAACATTCAAATAAATCATTACCAAAATTTCACATACTACTGTACTTTTAAATAACTGAAACTAATACAAAGCTGGAATTTCTCTGTACTTTACTCATAAACTACAGTATGATAATGAATTGCTTTTTATAGTCCTTTGTGATTTACTGCAATATTGTTAAAGGCACAGCTTCTCTCTCCTTCACTGCTCTGTTCCCAAGGACAGACCAGTTCCTGGAGGGGGTTGTGCTTTAATCACGTGAGACAGGGGGGAAGAATTGCCTGCTATGTAGTGCATGTCTGCAAGGTCTGTTCTCTGGCTCTGGTTCACTGAGACAGGCAAACATGGTTCTTAAAGTCCTGCAACCAGTCAAACACTGCAGCTCTGGTTGTTTGCTATAATCAGTTCAAATAATACAGCACTAAAACTAAGGCGGAACAAATAAATGGATCTTTCCCTCATAGATACTGTACGTATGACCTGTGTAACAGACACCAATCAAGGTGACATGGCACAAAATATCAGTACAGTATCTTACTGGTATGACTGTCAGAGAGAGGGAAAGAGCAGTTTAGATCTTTCTAGGGTGAAGCAACTACCCTTTCCCAGTGCTTCTTAAATCAGTTTTGTAGAATTATCACCTCTTAAAAGGAACATACAGTAGATGTAAATTTCATGTCCCAGATAGATCATGTATTGTCCACTGGTGTGGAAGTTTGTCTTTGGCTTATCCCGTAGAAGTACAAAACACACAAGCAAAACACGAGAGTCACATAAAATCACATGAAATCACAACAACAGAATGTGATACATGAATAAATGGATAAATAAATAGTGGGGGGACTAGGGGACTACATTTACATATAGTATATTCATTGAGTAGTATTATTGCAGAGGGGACAAAAGACTTCTTATAAGTGTTTTTATTTTAATTTGGTACCCTATACCATCTTCCTGATGGGAGCATTGTGAATTGAGAATGGGGTGGGTGTGTGGAATCAGATGTGATGTTCCTTGCCATTCTGAGAACTGTACTATGATATAAATCGCAGAACTGGGGCCTCTGTTTCCCAATCCTGGACAGTTTGGTTTTGCTTTTCATACCAAACTGTCATGTTAAATGCCAGGATGCTCTCAACAAGGCTTTTATATGCCATCTCTAGGACATTTGGCTTAAGATTAAAGTTCTTGTGTATTTGAAATAAACCAAATGTTGTCTATAGTTTCAGTGTAACTCAGCTTCTGATCAATATGTGTTCTATAAGATAAATTGATGTTAATTAATTCTGACAATTTAAAAATGCCAGAAAGAGAGGCTGGAGGGGGATGAAGCCAGAGGGAGCAGTCATAGACAACTGTTACACCCGAATTCGGGCTAATCAGTATAGCATAGTTGTACTTTAACAAGTAAAATGGGTTAATATATAATTAATAATATCATTTTTTCTGGGTAATATTGATGTATCCCATGATCAGTAGAAGCAGAAGATGGGATTCCATTGAACAATTTGGAATGGTGGAGTTGGTGAGGAGGGGAGGTGGGGGGAAGGCTGGACAAGACAAAAATAATAATTTAGCTGTAATTAAAATTATGCAAAAATACTTTCAAATAAGTTAATAATGTTTATTGATGCAGTTACTATAGCTTATTGGACAGCAAGTTTCCATTATTGTCCCCACATCCATAAAAAGTAGCTGCAAATTTCAATATATTGATATTGAATAAGTCACTTAGTAACTAATTTCTGTGGTACTGTATGTGCACTTTGGAAACCAGCAGACTGACTTAACTTCACTCTTCCACACTTCAACCCTCTGTCATTTATGTCCCCAGGCAATTCGGCTGGTGATGTTTCCTCATGCCTTACATTCCCAATAATTCATTTAAATGCATTTTCACATGATCCTTAAAAAAGGCATTTGGCCATCTGTTACACGGGGGAAGCAGGTTGAAAACCTGAAAATAGCACAGCACATAATGCCTTAATCTGCGCTGCTGAACTGCACTTACTGTAGATACTTAGATATCAATCCTATGTACCTTTCTCAGATATAGTTGGGGTTTGTTTATCCTAGACATGATTTGCTGAATTACTTAATACTGCATGATTTTTTTCAAATTTTTATAGTTGCTGTGTAGACAAAAAAACATTTATAAAATGAGCCATGTGTAGAATGTCCAATCATGCACAATTTTGTATTGCGCTGGCCACAAATCCATAACTAGTGCAGTATGTTTTAGTGATAAATTGGTATAAAATGTCTATGCATCCCTTTTTACTTGTACATTTAAAATAAATCAGAAAGGCATATCTGAATAGAAAATATAAAGAAGGCCTATGGCATCACCTGGAATATCTTTTGTAGTACAGAGAACCTACATAATTACATATCACACCCTTTGAAAGAACACACTCATCATTGCCTAAATGTGAGTCAGAAAGAGATGAGCAATACCCCTGGATTCCCCTGTATCTTAATATACATAATTAGGGATATTTTGGAAATCTGACAGAATTGTGCTTCAGAACAGCAAATTGCAGGATCAAAATGTAATATGTAAAAAAAAAGGTGTTATCATTTCTTTTTTGGGAGGGAGTAGGATACATAGCTAAATAGCAGACTTAAACACTCTTTAATCTAGACCTTTATTCAATAAGCAAATGAGAAAATCTCCTAAAGACTGAACAAAGGCTAATGGAAAACATGTACATTAAGTAAGCCATCAGGCATGATTAAATGTAAAGCTCATAAAACAATATATACTATTTAAGAGGAGATGGTGTCTTTTTTTTTGTTCCTATAACTCAATAAATGATCTACCTCCCCTCTCACCACCAGGATATGTGAAGGTTCCTAATCTTGATTTTATATTCGTATGGGCATCAGGTACATGCAGGCATTATGCAGGCAGTGTGTTATCTACTCTCTGATCAATCTGCTGAATGTATTTCTGGTAAGAGAAGTGTCGGCTTTGTTAAGGTGCTGCAGCTGGTGTTGCAAAACCAGTACTCTGTGTATGATTCACAGCTGATCTGGTATACTCTAAAGAAAATGCATTTAATGTTTTCAAAGATGAAAAACCAAGATCCTTTTGCAGAGCCATAAGACCATTAAGCTACATAGCAAATGTATACACTCTTTGATCTAGACCTTTTATTCGATAATCGAATAAACTTCTAAAAACTGAATGTGGGCTAATGGAAACAAACCACACTTAGGTAATCAATTTCAAAGGAGTGATTGACAGCATGACTTATAAATGAGTCAAAACATTCTCGATTATTGTTGTTTGTACAGTATGTATGTTTCAAAAGCATACAAACTAATCAGTATCACATTATGTTCATTAAAGACATAAGAAAGAAAATTAGGGCTATTTAAGTCTTAAATATACATATATAGTATGTACTGTTCGAAAACAGATTTGGCCATTTTTTACCTTTGCCTGAGTAAACTATCCACCTCCCTCCACCAGGAAATGTGAAGATTCCTAATCTTGATCATAGATTCAAATAGGTACGACGTACTGGTAGGGTATATGCAGACAGTTATCTGCTCTCTGATCAATCTGCTGAAAGTATTTCTGGTAAATGAAGTGTCAGCTTTTGTTAAGCTGGTGTTGCATAACCAGAACTCTGTCGGTGCATGTTCATATGCACCTGGGCAGCACACATTCTAGGATTTCTAGAGCAAAAGTATGGGACATATCTAATTTGAGTGGGAATGAAGTGGCCTAAAAAGTGTAATTAAATGTGTAATAAAAAATGACCTATATATACAGTATAATGTATATGAAAAACATACAATATACATACAGTACCATAACCTTGGCTGTTCCTCACCTGGCATCATGAATATTCTTAATGTTTTAAGTATAAATGGGAAATTAAATGTTTTATTATAGTATATATAATATATATTATAGTACATATTATGTACTATATTGTGTACATTATATATACAGTATACATATTATGACTGCAAATATAAAATCAAACTTTTTAAAAACCTTTAAATCCAAAGTTTCTGCTGCCTTATGTCTATTGATCAATAAATGTTGATTTTTAGGTAACCTGTAGCTAAGATGGTTCATATTATCCAAAGAGTATACAGGCTACTATTAAAGGCAGGTGAAAACCCTTTTGTTAGAGTTCATGTTGGGACAAATGACATCAGCCTATACAACACATATTATGACATCAGCCTATATAACACACATTCCATTGAAAAAAACTAACAAATGAAACACATTGCTGGACAGAAACTAAAGAATAGGAGCGAATTAGTGGTCTTCTCAGGGATCTTGTTTGCATAGTACAAAGGAAAACGAACAAATCTGACAGTACAATACATGACTGAGACTATAGTGGCCTGCAGAAGGCTTCAGCTTTCTCTGTCATAGGAAACTTTTCAACAGTAAAGGCTATATGTAGAGAAAAATATGAACGATGGCTGAATGTATAAGATACAAGATGATTAGGAGTAAGTATTCAAAAAAGAAATTAAATTAAACCATGAAGTAAGGGTGAAGAATCTAAAGAAAATCGAAAAAAAAATATCTTTAGGGACTACAGTTAAAAATACCCCATAAATGATTAGGTCTTAAATACTTATACCTGAATACTAGGAACTGTTTTTTGATGTAATTAGAATAACTGAAACACAACAGAGAGTGGTAGTAACAAATACAACTTTAGTGGATAGAAAGTATTCTGTAGTGACAGGAAAGATGGAAGATGGAGAGGAATAGCGCATCAAACTGAGGATGCAGGCACAAGACATTAACCAAGATAAATCAATGGTCTTAAAATCCATATGGGTTAGATTTATAAAAAGAAGCATAAAACCTAGTATGGTGCTAGGAGTATGTTGCAGACCACCGAAATTCAAAATAGGAATTGAAATTCAGTCTTATGTGATTAAACTAGGGATGTATGTAGGAAGAAATAGGAATGGGTATGTACAGTATACAGGGAAACATTCGTGGGGGGGCTTAACTTTCCTCATGTAGATTGGAAAAAACTAAAAGGACTGTCAGCAGCAGAAACTGAAATGGTAGTCATGGTAAATGACAGCTTTCTTATTAGTTTGTAGGAGCACCTTCAAAAAGAAATTAGATTTATTAAGTATAATTCTACAAAGACTACGTTTCAAGGGCTTAACATCACTTCTGTGACATGTTCAGTGCACTAAGCCCTGTAACACTTGATGATCTAACTTTTTAGATAGCCTATATAATTGTACTGTATACGTCTATTGATTATGTTTGAATAAAAGTGTTTTTTATGCTAAATAAAATAATATTTATTTTATTTCTGAGCACAATTTTTTGTCTTTTTTTTAAGGGATGTTTATTCATCCAACGTCTGTTTGAATAAGACCATTTGTCCTTATTATTTACCCAACAGAAAAATAAGTAACAGAACAAAATTGAGTAACATAAATTATAGTAGTGTTTAGGGCTACATTTGGGCACATAGCAATTACCAGCCTTTTCTGCACAACTGTGATTGTGCAAATAGTTTTTGCTAATTCTAACTCCTTGTGTTTATAATAAGCACTTTTTAATAGTGTTCATAGTTCAGCAGAAGTCTTAGAATTTAAGAGCTAGACAAAATATGTAAACAAACTAAAGTGGTTTGACTTAAGTAACTAAACTTGTATAAATAAAGTTTCCTAAAGAGGGTCATAAATCATTTTTCTTTTTGTTTTCATTTTCCCTTATACTATGAAGTAAGAGGCTATTCACCCAACTAAACTTGCACAGATACCTTTCAAAATATATAATTCTGAAAGTGGTTGGGTGATTAGCCACTTTGTAATGAAGTAATTGTATATTCACTGAACATTAGTTGTATAATATTCTCTGGTAATTTGAGTTAGATTATTGTTTTAGATTTCAGTTCATTGGGTTTCTACAGGGTATTTGTAGTTTTAAACAACTAATTTGTAGAAAGAAGAAAATCAAATACAATGATCTTTTATATGATTCTTTTGAGATGGTGTTCAATGGACCCAGTATTTGCTGAAAATAAATCTGCAAAGTTCAGAGTTTATTTCTATGCATTAGGTGAGCTGTAACATCTAGAATTACCTGAGCAGCTGGGTGACTAAGAGGTAAGCATTACCCCAGTGATATTTTATACCTTAGAATGTACAGAGTTTTGAAACCCAGAGAGAGGGGAGATCAATCACCCATTGATTTTGTAAGTCCGTCTTAATTTGATAAAGACTTTACAGGAAATTATAAGAACTAATTATTTCATTAATAATTATTTATTATTTTTGTTTTAGAACTTAAGTTTTTTTTAAATGTTACACATCTTAAATGGGAAAGGGTTAAATAAAAAAACTAAAATACAAGATTGTTTTAAATTCTTGTCCTGTTTTAATATAACTTTTTATATAACCAAAATTATCAGTTAAGTCGCACAGTATTACTGAAATTAATATCAGCACCCATTGACTTCAATTAAAACAGTTATTGGTATTCTACAGGCAGTAACATACTGTGTTACCATAATAATATTACTAATATACCCATTTAAAATATTCTAATTTGATTAAGTAATGATTAAAAAATTAAATAAAAAGAAAATAAAAAATCTAAATTATTTTTTAGATAACTGGTCTATAAAATATCATTATATCACAAAACTATATTGCAGAAATTAAATTATCTCAGGTTTACTGTTCACTTTAGGAAGAATTTTAACAATGGTTCTGTCTTAATCTTGAGTCATACAGTAATATATTCTTCCAAAGTAATTTATATTAACCAAAGGACATCTTTGTAAAAAGTTGTTTCTTTAAATTCATACATGAACCCACTTGCATTTGTATTTGCTTTAATAAACACAAAAATATAAACATTGGATCATCAGCCTTGAAGTGAAATAAACAAGATGATTTATAATTAATATATAAAAAACTTATATGGATAAAGACCATGTGAATGTGAAAGAAACTTGAGTGGAAAAAGGAGTCTATATTTAATATATCTTTGAAGTAGTATCCTGTTGTGTCTACCACAACTTCTTTATCTTACTACTGCATAATTCAGGCTGTATTGTTATCGCAGTACTAGTAAGTAAAAGAAATGTAGGGAAACTTTTTATAATGTATTTAGTTTTATTGACTCATCTCCAGTGAAAACTTGAGAAATGAGACACAGGCACAATTTAGGATATTTAGGAGAATATTTTGAAATCTGTAGGGTATCAATTTAATTGATGAGGAACATGTGAAAATATGTTAACTGTAAGTCACAATTTCATAACTTTTACTTAATTTTCACTCAGCTTTTTTCACTGCAATTATTGTTTGTAGAAGGAAATATTCATTAAAATATTCCCAGATTTTTTATATATATATAACTTCCATGTTACATATTTTTTACATGTGGTGGTTTATCCAGCTGTGGTTACACTTGATTCACCAAGTTATTAAATCCATCCATTAAGTATATTTTAATTGCTTCATCCAATACAGGGTCATGGGGGAACTGGAGCCTTGTCAAGAAATGGGTGCGATACAGGATATACCCTGGATGGCACGGCAGTCTGTCACAGTGCAAACACAGACACACACACACTCACCAGGGCCAGTATGGCTTTGGACTGTGAGAAGAAATGGAGTACATGGCAGAAAGCCATACAAACACAGGGAAAACATAAAAAACTATCCTCGAGATAGCAGCCCAGGTCCAGAACTGAACCCAGGGCTCCGGAGCTACCGGTATATAAGACAGCAATGCTGACCACTGTGCCATCATGCAACCCAGCCGTTACATTCTATTACTTAGTTGTAGTGCCTTGAAAAAGTATTCAACCCCCACTAATAATACCATATTAAACCATCATAAACAGCTCAAACTAGCACCTGCACTTTAAGGCACTGCACTGTTTGCACTATATCCAATCTTGGCTGTATTATGATGTCTGTTGTCTTAATGTATTGTCCATGTCTGTTCGTCTTTTGTGCCTATTTTTTTTGTTACTGTAATATAACAGTAGAGTGTGTGAACGAGTAAGCATTTCGCGTTCAGCTGAACGAGTAAGCATTCCAATTCACTTGTTGTATATGGCAAATAAAAAATCTTGAAATATTATGATGAATTATAAGTAACAGATATACTTTTCTTCAAATAAACTTTATTCAAAACTGTAATGATCAGAATGCACACACATATGAAGGAAATTGCAAAGATATTCAATGTGTAATTCATAAATCCATAATTGCATAAACATTTACTCCTCCAAGTTACTACATAATGAAAGAACATTCAAAGAGACGGTGCTTGCTAGCTGATTGTTTTGTTTTAGGTTCATTTTCATGTCTGTTTTATTTTAGTGTGATTTTTGTATTGAATCTGTACCGTTAGATCTATCAGTTATTTCCTTGTTCATTCTGTTTATGCTACTTTACTGATAATAGGAGTATGAACATCAAAAAGGACATTTTGTAACAAGAGTGTTTTCTCTTAATATATTGTTTACATTTTTAAATGATCAAATCTGCATTTTGAGGAAATAAATATTAAATATTAATTTTTATTACTTATTGTTAATTAATTATTTTATTATTATTTCTCCATGTCTGTTCCAGACTGGAGCTGGATTGGAAAGATGGCATACAATTCTGATTTGCAAAGACTGTGTTTGATGGTGATAAAAATGATTTCCATATAAAAAAAAGCTTTCTGTGGATATTAGAGCAAAAGTGCTTTGTTTAGATCAGGGCAGTGATGGCATAGCAACGAAATCAACAATTTGCATAATAAAGTTGAATGCATGAGTGCTCACACAACACTTGTCAACACAGAAAACCTCACCAAGGCAGATACTATACTAACAGCTGTTAGTTGTTTAATGGGAAGCTGACATGAGAAAACTGATATACTGTATAAGTTTAAATCAACTGACACAAGTTTGAAGAAAAACTAGTGAAACTAATTAAAGACTCTTAGCCCTTGGATTCAGCAATGACATATATGACTAGGTATAATATTACTGCTAATAAAGTTTTGCATTTCATTAACTGCATTGTCTTAAAACAAAAAAATGTACACAATTCCTAAGACTTACTATTGACCTGAATAAATAGGTAGTAAAAAAAACATCTTAATAAAGTAAGGTAATAAAGCTGAACAGGCATCTTTTTGAATTATATGCACAGTGTAGACATAAGGACCTTTGACAGTTAGGTTTATGTGCTGTATAATGAGGAAGTAAACATTTAGACACAAATGTGTTATGATAACTGTAAGGCAGTGGTAACATTTTTACACTGTTTTGTAGCAGTGACAAAAACATTGTAAGGTCATAGATTCTGTTTCACATTTATACTTTTATTACCGAGGAAAGGTTGACAATAGTCATACACTTACAGTATGTTCTTATTGTGCCTGAGTAAATGGAGGGCAATGCTAGGCTTCACATGAGCAGTTTGAGATAAGAGCAGAGTAGGGCACCAGAAATTAAGATAAATTCTGGGTGTGACTCCAAACCACTTCTGCAACAAAAAGGAAAAAATAATTCATGAAAAATATACATGTAGTATCCTGTATAACATTTGATCATGAAATAATGTTTGTATATATTTTAAATTATACATCGTTTTAATTAAACTTGCAAAACAATTTGCTATACATAAATCAATATATAAATAATAATTTAATCATATAATATTTTATATCCATATACACTTATTTTATATTTATCCACAAAAGACCCCTTGAATTGTGTTCTTTCAGTGTTTGTGGGCTTCATTTTAAAACTTATATAAAATTATATATATTTTTAAATTAATTAATTAGACCAGTAATTTAAAAAAGAAGTGATTACAATCCATGAAAAAACTTAAGACCTTCATAGCTTTCAACTATACATGTAGGTTAGATTTTCATATATATTTTGTGCTTTTTCATGACAAAATATAAATAAAAATTGTGTTTTAACAGCAACCAAAAAACTAATTTTAATGTCAAATATAAAAAATTAATATATTCTCTCAGTAACCTATACCGAACCTTGGGTAACACTTTAGGTAAGGGGTTACAAAATCCATTTACACTACTGTAGAAAATAAACATACCCAGCATTAAGAGAACACTTGACTTGTAAATGTTAACATCTCTATTAATGGTTAATTGCCTGTGTATTAGCAAAGGAACAAATAAAGGTTTTTACCATGCTGAAAAGAGAAGAAATAATAATACCTATTCAGTGCTTTTCTCTACACTTCACTCAAAGTGCTTTACAGGTAATGGGGAATTCCCTTCACCACCACCAATGTGTAGCATCCACCTGGATTATATGTTCACCACACACCAGCTATCTGTGAGGAGAAGAACAGACTAATGAAGCCAATTCATAGATGAGGGTTATTAGGAGGCTATGACTGGTAAATGCCAGAGAGAAATATGTCCAGAACCCTACTCTTTTAGGGAAACAGCCTGGGATTTTTAATGATTTTTAACCTTGGTTTCATATCTCAACTGAAGGATGACACATTTTTGACAGTATAGTGTAGAAATCACTATATTGGGGCATTACGACCCACACAGACTGTAGGGTGAGCACTCCTTACTGATCCAACTACTGTAACACTTTTTCCAGGAGCAATCTCAACTCTTCCCAGGAACGAGGTACTGGCCAGGCTCACACTTGTTTAGCTTCAGTGGGTTGTCAGTTGTGAGTTGCAGGGTGATATAGCTGCTGGTGAAAAAGTCATTGATCACCAGTAGTTGAAAAAGATATAAATGAAAGGACCAGATAGCACATAATATGTCCTCAGCTTCTGGAAACATTTAACATTTGCTCAACAGATACATGGAACACACTCCCTAAAAAGCCATACAAACCTATTTATAATTATTACCATTACAAAGTCTACCTTTAACAATGTCAGTGTCAAGGGTTCCTCTAAAACAAACAAAAGCACTCTAAATTCTAATTCTAAATTCTAAACAAATTACCAATAATCTAATATTTATTTCAATTACTCCTGTTGTGGCTATTTACAAGTAACCATATAGTGACCTCTAGTGGCAGCTGAGCTATAACTGCTGCCTCTTCTTCAGCTTGCCTGTCTAAATGACGAATAATAGATTACATTTAAAAAGTGCTTTTTTTAACATATAGGAGACAACACACTTCACCCACCACTGAAGTGAAACACCTACTTTGGTGCTTTGTGACAGCCATTATACGCATAATAAAACAAG
Organism: Lepisosteus platostomus; assembly: GCF_059453375.1. Classification (NCBI taxonomy): domain Eukaryota; kingdom Metazoa; phylum Chordata; class Actinopteri; order Semionotiformes; family Lepisosteidae; genus Lepisosteus; species Lepisosteus platostomus. The sequence continues at coordinate 54,288,347 of NC_142618.1, forward strand.
AAGGTGGGTTGCAGTGGGCTAACAAACATAAACACTGAACACTGGAGGACTGAGAAAACATTGCAGGGTCTGATGAATCCTGGTTCCTGCGGTTTAATGGTGATGGAAGGACCTGGCGAAATCAACATGAGTCCAGGATATCTGAGCATAGTTGCCAAACATGCATCCCTTCATGGCAGCAGTGTACCCATATGCCAATGGGCTTTTTCAGCAGGAAGGTGCTCCATGCCACAAGGCTAAGAAAGTCCTGGAATGGTTCCATGAATGTGACAATGAATTTAGCTTAATGCAGTGATCTCCCCAGTTACCATATCTGAAACCAATCGAGCATCTATGGGATGAGATGGAACTAATTATTCAGAGTAGGGATCCTTCACCTGCTAATTTGGAACAACTATGGGACACATCAGAGTCAACATGGACCATCATCCTTGAACCTCATTTTTGAAACTTGTTGAGTCCACGTCCCAACAAATTGAAGCTGTTCTGAGAGCAAATGGGTAACTAACTCGCTTTTAGGTAGATGCACCTAATAAAGTGGCCACTCAGCCCCAGCCCCAACAGCAGCACAGAATACCAGATGAGGTATAGAAATGAGAAAAAATTGCTTATTTAACTAAGGCGTAACTTTAGCAATGCATGATTGTGCTGCCCATCTCAACCGAAAGACAATATTTCCTGCAGTGGAATGTCCTCAGTCATCGTGCTGGGAAAATGTTTTTTGAACTTGTGGAGGAGTGCCATGTACTGATCCCCAACACCAATTACAGCAGCAATGGTTTTCCTCTGAGGTTTCCCATCTCATTGCTGGCCAGGCCTAGCATCACTCAGCTGCTGAGATCTTGTTAGATTACACTAGAATATGGTAATGCTGTGTATAAGATAAAAACAAGATGCATGATGTGTAGTCTGTCTCTTCATAGAGTTGTATTATTGAAAAGACACTGTTAGACAACAGAAAGCTGTCAGCACAGTGTTTGCCCTTGTTTTCCTTTCTTCTGCTCTCCTGTAATTGATTCCATTATTCTACAACATAAGTGAGGGTGACACCCACCTCACACAAAGGAACGATATACTGTAGGATCTGTTTTGCCAAGTGTTAAATAACCTAGGGAATTGCATTTCCTATAGCTTTGCAGTAGCTGTTTCTCAGATTACCACCTGTCTGCACTTTAGTACTATAGAATTCAGTTGTGTATAGAGGTCAAATTAATCGAATTTAGGTGCCTGTTGCGTATAGAATCTCCTAGCTATGGCTGTGGAAATAGTTATAGCTGCCGAAGTTATTTCATAGAAACCCTTAAACATGAAATATAGATGTACTGTAGAATTATAATTTTATGTTTGTTTCCCAGGCGTGTGTACCAACCTAAGACTAGAAAGAGACCAGGCCTCTCAACAAACAAATGTTTTCTCAAAAACATAAATAAATCCCAGACAAAGTGATCCCAAAATTCAGATGGAATGACTTAACTGTACCTTATATTTTAAAGAAAAAAATATTTATTAATAATTTAATAACACGTTATATATATATAAAGTTGGACTGTTAATAATAAATGTTTTACTAAAGATTATGTAAGGCCTTTCATTGAACCAATTCTGTATATACAGAACAGACTTTTTTTGACATTAATCAGAGAAAAATATTATGTAACAGGGGTCATTTTAGCCTGTTAGAAAGGTGACTTAATACCTCAAGAAAGTGGATTGCATTGAATTTTCTGACAATCAGAGGTTGGCCTTTTCACATTGTAGAATTCACTGGTGTGTGGAGGAGGCACTGTGTGGTTTGGGATTGCCTGTGGTTTTTCAACAATATACTGTAGTTGGATTACTTGGTTATAACATACCTTAATAGTTGAATTGGGGTTTTGGAATATATTTAGAAGGTGTTAGGCCAACATTGTTTCAAGGTTCTTCATTTACACATCTTTAAACCTGCAAACAAATTCTAAACCAATCTATTCTGTGCTTGAAATTCTATTCTGATGTGTTTTGAAGAGGTGTGCTCCTTAAGAGCACAAGAAAAGCTAATGAAAAGATTCTAGTACCTCAAACCATTATAATTTTCCTGTAAAATAAATCTGTCACAGGACTCAAGCTTTGTACTGAGTGTCTCCTACTTTCATTCTAGAGCCACTTTTTATTTTTGGGAGCTGATCTGGACACAGTGTTGTGAAGGTGTCAATGTGGTAATTAGGACTGCAGGACAACATTGATCCTGCAGTTGCTTTAATTAGATTATAGTTTTAAGGTCCTTCAGTATAAAGAGCAACATATAATGCAAGGAATTGTCAATGTATTCAGATATAAACTATGAAGTCTTAAATAATAATCTCATGAATCTGTAAAAGTGGTTATCTTGGGGATTTTAATTCTTCTCTCATAGACTGGCACTTCTTTCATTAAACTCATCATGGAAATGATGTCACTGATAATAATAAAATATGTGTATAAACGATTTCCCTTCGGGATCAATAAAGTCTTATCTAATTATATACAGTGTGTGTGTATAATAAAATGAGTGTTTCATATTAAAAATATAACTACATGCTAATGATTACTATTTTGCTGTTTGTTACAAAGGAAATGCTTGCTTTGACCTAGTTTTTTCAAATAATCAAGTCACAGTGGGGAAAAACAGAGGTGAAAGAATCATTAGGGAACTGTGATCATAATATGTTACACTTCAAACCTGTACAGGTAGAGACCAAAACAAAAGTGTACAATTTCTGAAAGGCACACTATGAAAGAATGTGACAGAATATAAGGAGAATGGGCAAGGATACTGAAGAAATTGAATTTAGTACATAATCCAGATACAGGATCCAGTTAAAGAAGATAAACTGCATGTACAGCTAATTAAGACATTAGAAAAGTCAACACAGAGACAGAAAAGATAATTGCATAGCAATTAGTGCTGAAATAAATTGTAAAAGCTTTCTAAAAATAAAAATGCCATAGGAACACATACAACTAAAGTTTCCTATACATAGTAAACTTTTACAAAATAAAAGGGAAATGGCTTACCTATTACATAAAGTGCCTTGGTCTGGAAAGTTATATACACTATTAGATAATATTTACTTAAAAGAGGCAGTGGTGTTGTAGGTACTAGATGCAATTAAGGCAAACAAATCTCCAGGTCCTAATAGAATTTTACTAATTCAAGATATGGTACTCACACGTTGTTAATAAACATTCAGGAACCACTCATTACAGGCTAATAACCAATGATAGCACCATAATTATAAATCAATATGTCTTCTGTTACAAATAAGGTTATGGAAATTACACCTACACTAGATGATCATCTGTATGGCAACAGGATTCTAGTGGACAATAAACAAGGATTTAAAAAGATTTAAAAAGGCAGGTGTTGGTAGTATTCTAACCACTGTATTCATAGAATTGTAAGGAAGTCGGAACCTATCCCAGCAAACAATCGGGATAAAGTTGGATATAACCTGGATAGAATGCTAATCCACTGATACACATACAAAGACACACACCAGATCAGTTTTCCAGAGGAAAAGTAATCTAAGAGTATGGCTTTGGACTGAGGTGGAAACTGAGATACCCGAGGAAACCCACGCAAACACAAAGGGTACGTACAAACTCTTCGCCAAGGGTGGGCAACCTTTCCGAAGGGGAAAGACAAGAGTTAGCTCTTGTTTTTATGGATTTACATGCCACGGATAGTTTTAAAATTTTAACAGTAGCGCTACTATTGCATGCGAATAACGGCACATGTGCCATAGGTTGCTGATCCCTGCTTTACGCGGTACCACAGCTCTGGAATTTAACCCACCAGCCCTGCACTGCAAGATAGCAATGCTAACCATTGCACCACCGTTACTAAAATAAATCAATGTCAAAAGACCCCATATATACTATTGCATAGTGATGTTAATCTGATTTCTTTCAAGGATAAAATACTTGAACTTCAAGAAAAAATTCCAATGATCAATTATATATTATCAGCCCAAAAAGCTAGCTTACATTTTTTACGATGATCATCGTAAATAAATAGAATAACAGTGTGTGCTGCAATGTAGTTGCTTTTATATTTAAAAAGTAATTATTTTTTCATTTATATTTTGCAAATGTCATTCTTTTACTGTTAAAAGTAACGCAAAAATTACCTCTAAATAAAGTTGTTGTGTAATTTATTTGTCAACTTATTTGAATTTCTGATTTGAGTTCTGTAATTATGCTTCTTATTCTCCTTTTTGTTGGAAGTGGAAAATTATTTTGTGATATTGACAATGTAGATTATTTTACTGTTTTGTCTACAGTGAATATGTACTTCAAAGTAAAATCCATCTAGGTCCTAATTAAAGTGACCTCATGCTTTAATCCTGTACTTGATGAGCTCCATTAGACAGAAGGAAATAGTATCTGTTAAACAAAACCTATTCACCACCAATTAGCGGGTTTGTAAATTGGGATGCATTATTTATTCCCTTAGGCTTAGCTGATGTGACTTTATTGTTTTTCACAGTTCAGTGGGTTTAATCTGTCTGAATGACTATTGACACTTAGTTGAAAAAATAATTAAAGATCAATTGGGCAAACCCATATTGTGTAATGTTCCTGTCCCCTTGCACTGATGGAACCGTGGGGTCAAAACTATATAGGCTGCTCCAGTCACTTTTTAGAACATTACAAATATAGCATTTCAAAGACTGTATTGGAAATAAAAAAACATATAGTAAAGATCAGTGTGATATGATACACAGTTAATACTTATTGTTGGTGAGATACATGGATATGTGGATTTAAGGAGACTTTTATTAGAAATATCAAGCTAATAACATGTGAATGACATATATACACTGTATGTCACCAAGTTTGTGCTACTTGGGATATACAGTAAGAAGATGCATTGAAGGGAGTTCTACTCTTCTCTAACTATTTAAAACACATTATTCTTGCTTTTAGGAATAGAGCTGTGACAAGAAATTTCGTATGGTTACCCGAAGCCTATCCCAGAAACACAGGGCCGGACCACACCCTGGCCAACCCAAAAAAGCATTATGGGATCATTTAGAGACAGATTTACTCGGTATGTCAGTATGGAGAGAGCATGAAAATTCCACATGAAAGTACTTTGGGTTTGGAGTAAGGGACAGAATTTATTACAGAAGAGATTTGAATCACCAGTGCTCATTAGCACCTTTCTTCCCCTCTTTTCTTTTTTAGTAATTATTACAGTGTATGAAAATATTTTCATACACTGTAATAATCACTGTAAGAATCACAAAAATGATTTCATGTTTTTCCAAACAACTGCTTATATAGGTAAGCATCCTCCTGGAAGAGTCTTGATGCACCAGGCGGAAGCTGTAACTGCACATTGGAGCTATTTAATTTCCAAGTTTCTTCCACTCCTTATTGCACAAGATGTTGTTAGTGGTGAATGCGTTTTTTCTGTGTAAGACAACATTTTAGGGTAATTATGTAGGTAACTGATAATTGTATAGATGAAAGAAATCCAGCAGCCATATCACCCTGCAACTCACAACTGGCAACCCACTGAAGCTAAGCAGGTGTGAGCCTGGTCAGTACCTGGATGGGAGACCTCCTGGGAAAAACTAAGGTTGCTGCTGGAAGAGGTGTTAGTGGGGCCAGCAGGGGGCGCTCACCCTGTGGTCCATGTGGGTCCTAATGCCCCAGTATAGTGATGGGGACACTAAACTGTAAAACAGGCGCCGTCCTTCGGATGAGACGTAAAACTGAGGTCCTGACTCTCTGTGGTCATTAAAAAATCCCAGGGTGCTTCTCGAAAAGAGTAGGGGTGTAACCCCGGCGTCCTGGCCAAATTTCCAATTGGCCCTTACCAATCATGGCCTCCTAATAATCCCCTTCTATGAATTGGCTACATTACTCTGCTCTCCTCCCCACTGATAGCTGATGTGTGGTGAGCGTTCTGACGCACTATGGCTGCCGTCGCATCATCCAGGTGGATGCTGCACATTGGTGGTGGTGGAGGGGAGTCCCCATTACCTGTAAAGCGCTTTGAGTGGAGTGTCCAGAAAAGCGCTATATAAGTGTAAGCAATTATTATTATTATTAAAAGCATTAATGAGAATGAATAATGAATAATAATGCTGTAACCTTGTTGTTTAAAACTCTTGTTTGAACATGTGGTCAAAACCACCTTAAACAACTGATTGAACCACGCTAGTGTGCTTATGAAATCATAGTTCAATGACAGTCATTTGTCTCTTTATAGAAATATGCCTGTTCTCACTTGCTCAAATATTTCAAAATAGTTTCTAATAGAACAGACCTTACTACCACAAATGCGTAAATGTAAAATTATTTTTTATTTTAATTTTAGACATTTTGTTCAGAATATTTTCAGCAAGCTTGCAAGTGGTATTATTGTATTCACACAATGTCCTTACTATATAAATATTGGTATTCTTATAAATAATAGTTCTTCTTAAAAGTAGACTCAATGCATTAATAAACAGAGAAACAGAAGGAAATTTTTATTTATCTTAAGATATCTGTTAACTTAGCAGGTTTCACTGGACATGTGGCATGAAGGTTAATGGTTTGAAGCGGCAAGGAAGATACAGCAGGATTCACGTTAATCCTTTGTTGCAGTGTAGGTTATGAATAAAGTTGCATAATTGTTCAAATATAAAGACATATATACTGTAGCCATCCATTAAATATTTTTTCTACTGTACAATTAATGTTCTCAGTTAATCACTTACTTGATTTAATTTAATTCTTATTTGATTTATTTCACAAGGGATAGCTTTCTATAGATATGTCATATATAACTAAATATAATAATAATGTTATAAATTTATATTTAATTTTAAGTTGTCATACTAGTGCTTTAAGCAATTATTTTAAAATAAAGTAAACAAATTCGTTTTTTTGTAATATTTTGAGGCATCTAATGAAACAACTGGTATGGCAGGAAAAGAATCGAGTTTTTGAACATTACAAACAACAATTTTTCCACTGTATACTTTCAAAGGAGTGTTTATCATGTCAGCTTGTTGCATCATTAAACAGATGATACTGTACATTGCCCTAGTGCCTCTCCAAACTGGGTGGGATTGGGTGGGGTTTGCCTTCTATCTAATCTCCCAATGGGATCCCTTGCTGGAACACAGCATGCACCCCTATGATAACCTGTTTACAGAACAGTAGCTAATGATTAAAGATCCTTTTCCCTAGTAATGCTCAGGGCTCTGACACAAAGCTGCAGTGACTCCTGCTGAGCAGATTCTTCCTTTAGAACCTGCATTTGGAGCTAAGACTCTTGTTTAGTCATAACAAACTCCCAATATAGCTAGCTTTCACTTTTAGAATTTTGGGCTAAGTAAATGCAGCAAAAGCTTTTGTTTTTTGTTATTTTCACTCAAATATAAAAAATGGAATGATCCAAGATAATGATGTAAAAAGCATAGTTTTACTGGCATTGGGGGTTTGATTTACAAGGTTTTTACACTTATTGTATATCTCTTCGTTTAAAACAAAAGCCCTTACATGATAGGTACCCCATTTTAGAATAACCTGTAATGAAAATGATTTGTCTGTGTCTAAGCTTTGCTTATTTGCTTATTTCTAAAAAAATATTTCTTATTCAAACAGAACATATTTACAGTATACAATGTGGTGAAAAAGTACAACCTCTTAAGAATTTATGGTTTAACATATTTAAACATATTTAACTTTTATATAGTAACCAACTTTTAATATTAGAAACTAACCTCATTTGACAAATAACATACATAATCTACTTTGTCATTAATTATTAGGAAAAACCAGTCAGCATTCAATATCTTTGTGTGAAACAATAAGTGGTACCATCTCAATTAAGAGGGCATGTAGAATGAGGTGCACCGAAACATGTGCAAATGATTAGTTGATCATCAGAAAGTGATTTCCACCTGTATATAAAATCAGAAACTTTGTCAGTGAAGTCTTGAGGGGGTTTACTTACTTTTTCACTACATTATTCACTTCACTATTATAAAGAAAACATCAATGATCATAAAACCCCTACTTTCTCTTTTCACCATGGAAAAGTACTTCATTAAAGAAATATGTAAAGATTTTTTTTCACACAATGCAAATAAATTTGAGTTATCTGAATAGAATATTCTGAGATCAATAATATGAACATTTCAAAATAAAGAACTTTTGAAGCAAGAGGAAGGTGTTCAGCTCATCCAGATTTTTTTGTTGTTAATAAATAATTGGTGGATCTCACCCAGTCTATTCCTGGAGGGTAAGAGAGAGTTAACAGCTTTCTAGAACATGAGTGCATAGCTTGTTTCAGATGTAAACTGCTTTTTGTGCAAATGTCAGTCTTCTGTTGAGTAACATCACAATCAAAATCAGAATCAAATTATACTTTATTGTCCTCATACAGTGGACATTTCCATTTGGCATCACATAGACAACAATAAAAACAATGTATATGCAGAGTACATAAAACATTCAGTGGAATTTACAGATCTATATTATCAATGTAATATAAAACACAATGCCATACAATACAATAGAGTGACATGCACATACTGTATACAGTATGCTGTCGATGCAATGCTTTGAAGGGATTTGTGCATCAGTGTTTAAAAGGGTAATGGCACTTGGAATGAATGACTTCTTAAAAATGTTTTTGAAACATTGTCTGGGTAAATTTTCAATTTGGGAATGTAGTGGATATGAGGCATCATTTACTATTAACACTGCTTTCCTGTTGATATTTATTGATAATCAACTTTGGTTCGTGGTCATGGTTGTTACAGAGATATGTTTTGTAATTCTTAACGTGTCTTTACAAAAATCAGTTCTATGAAAACAATATTCCAGGACTGAAACATGTAAAAGTTAATTGCATGCTGAAAAGCAGAAATAAAGAACATTTTGGCTGTTAAGTTGTAATTTTGTAGGTGGAACTAACTTTTACATGTGCCCTTGCAGTCAACACATGCTGACAAAGCCCCAATTTCAAACATATTCCAGCAATGTTGTTTTGCTGTTCTCATCTTGAGTAAATAAGGCTTGTGTATGTTTGACAGCTGTTCTTATTACTATTACTATTCTTGTAGCAACTAAATGAACTAAAGTAATAAGCATGACACACGTGATTTGCGGAGTATCTCTGTGCTTGATCTCAGTACCATCTTTTGCATAATAAATTACCTACAAACTGCAGACTCTGACCTTTGTTGTTTTTTCTAAGCTAGTGTACATAACTTTAACTTCCTGGTGCTGTACCTGTCCTACAGCTTTTAGCATTGCAATATCAGCGCAACCTGCTATTGCTGTGGTGAAATGAAAATAGAACAAATTCTAATAAACAAAAGTTGTGACTGCCCACATAAATGTGTTTTCTCTCACACACAGCAGGATGCTTTGGCAGTAATGTACATAGCAGTTCATCCAGAGTGTACACAGCTTAATAAATGAGCCAGAACGAAACCAGAATACCCTTGTGGTTCCACTCTGCTAATGAGGCATACAGCACATATCTGTTAGATTTCTGGGAAAAAAACATCTGATAAAACTTTTTTCTTTTTTTCTATTTTTTTAGGTTTATGAGCAAATGTACCATTTTAAGACTGGAGTTAAATAAAATTTAACCTTGATAAAACCTATCAAGTGCATAGAACAGCACCAAAAAAAGTTAATTCTTCAAAACAGTTTAAAATTACTTACACATTCTGAGACAAAAGATCTTAAATTTTGTTATTCCTAAACTAAAATTAACACATTTTCTATGTTGTTTCTTCTATGAAATTGACTTCATCCAGTTTTTCACTGTAACCAGGGACATAATGAATTTGTTCAAACATGAGCAGAATGAGATCAAGGGCAATTTCTCTATATACGGGGCATAAGCCTGACTGAATTGACCTTTACTTTGTTAATCATGTAAAACTGCCAGTAATAAAGTTCATACAGAACGAATTACATGTATTAAAGAAGAGTAAGTAACAACAGTAAGGTTGTTATTTCTTAAATCATTTTAAAATTTAATTAGAATGTTTAAAGTTAAAAATTAGAAACTTGTGTCAAAACCTGGACTGTACTTTAATTTCAATTTTTATTTATAAGATAAGATAACTTTATTAGCCATATACAATTTCTTGCATTAGGAATTTGTCTCTTCACATACCCCAGCTTGCTCTCCATGAGACACACAGGCACACAGATGGGGAGAGAGAAGCTTGAGGTCAGAGCACAGGGTCAGCCATTTATACAGCACCCCTGGGGCAGCTGGGGTTAGGAGCCTTACTTAGGGCTCAATGGAGTAAGATTTCTCTGCCAGCCAAAGGATTTGAACCGGCAACCTTCCCACCACACGTGCAGAGCCTTAGCTACAGTGTCACCTGCCAGTACCTAGAAAGATTAAACATTTACGAAAGCAGAAATATACAACTTGTCTCTGTATCTATAGTCTATAGCAGCATTTCTGAATTCATGTAAAGTGATAATGATTAGACATTTTCTCATCCACATCTTTGAAATAGAGCTATAAAATTAGCTCCACAAATTCTAACAGTAAGGATTCCTGTCTTATCTCAAACATGTGCTTCCCAGGCAATTTATTAAGATGTACATTAATTCTGACATCTGTAAACTATGGGAATGGATATTAAAGGGAATGACTATTAAAACCTATGTTAAATTTAGACTTGGTTCTGAAATCAAGAATGTAAAAACAAACGTACCACAAGATGTACTGTAGAAACAGCAGTGCCAGAATGCTGACTAACCTACAGAATGTTTTATTTCCCTTATCATGATAAGGCGCTAATATAGAGCCTTAAGAGTTGTTTAAACTGCAGTACATAAATAAAGGACTGACAAAGAAAATTAAGTTTCTAAGTTGTTCACAAACTATACATTTAAACATTCATTCATTTCATGATGTTTTGGACAAATATGCTTCATCAGATGGTTAGAAATGAATGTAACCTCACAGTGCTGTGACCTTGTTGTTTAAAACTCTTGTTTGAACATGTTGAGGATCGCTCTCAAAACACCCTTAAACACCTGGTTGAACCCCGCTAGTATGATTAGGAAACAAGCTCTACATGATCTTATCTTCATCTCTGTCTCAGTTTTAACACATACAGTAGCACTGTGCATAAGAGATACCATTATAATGATAATAATTTCCAGGTGCAGATGGTCAAATGCTTCTGCCACGTTCAGTGGTAGTTTGTGTTTGAAACCCATTTGTAATACTCCACACTTTTTCATCTTATACATCATCTGTTGTTATACATCATTTTCTATCTGTATAATGTTTTTTGTATAATCTATAACCCAGACTGATCCTAACAAAGGAGAGAAGTAGTGCTCATAATACAGATCCCTGATAATTGCATCATCTCGATTTGAGTATTCAGTCCTTATCTATATTCTCTTTTTATTATGATCAATCCAAATACACATGAATACATATTATCTGTAATTTGACAATCAATCTTTTATGACAACCTTTATCAAAATCTATCAAGTTAGTTAAGCAAGACCTACCTTTTTGCAACTCATGCTGGCTATCCCTAAGGAATGCATTTCCTCATAGGTGATCTATTTAAGTTTTATAATTGTTTCCATAACTTTTAATGTAATAGAAGTTAAAAATATTGGTAGATAATCAATTGGTTCAGTTTTGTATCACCTTTTGGGTACTACATTAAAAATTCTTCTTTCATGAGCAACTATTACAAGAGTTAATGGCTTATGGATATTATCTATTGTTTGCATAAGAGTAATTGATAGGATACCATCAGGTCATGGAAATGTAAAAATCTTGAATCCCTCTAATACCTGAAACACGTCCTCTTCCATAATTTAATAAACACCTTAGTTCTTCCACTGTCACTGAGACGTTATTAATTTCCCTGAATGGAATTACTCAAAAGACCATAAAATACTTAAACTCTTAAAAAATTACTACATGTTGATTAAAAGCTAAAATAATTAAGGGCAGCATAACTGTCTAGGTATTTGATTAAATCAGAAAAAAGATTCACATTTTGTTTTATTTACACAGGATATAGAATACTGAATTATCATGTACTTTAATATTGTACCAACAAACTTTCCTAAGAACTTATTTGCTGTTGAAGCAGTTCTACTTTTCACATGGACACATAATCACTTTTTTGTGAATCCTTTGCTACACTTTATGTATTTACTTTGCTCTAAGAGCTATTTATCATTCACACTGATTCTTTATGGTTTGAATTTCAAAGATTCTAATTAAAGGTACAAAGGTCTTTGGAGTTTACCCGGCTTCATACAATAAGCACCAGGCACTAACTAGTCATTGAAAGATAAGTAAGAAGTAATGGTAAAAGCAATATTACTGTTAGCAAATATGACTAATATTAAAGCTGTTTGCTAAAGGTGTTTTTTTTTCATTTCTGCAAACTGATCAACAATGACTAAATTTACACTTTCACAACCTTGCTGCTATGGGCAGAGTTAGAAGGTAGATTATCAGCCAAGCGTGAAATAAGACAGGCAGGTAATGACAGACCAAAAATGAGGTAAAAA